>NC_138750.1:60323687-61545116 GCF_965113315.1 Podarcis vaucheri | reverse complement strand
ACTGTCTTCCCAGGGAAGAAGTGTCCATTGTTAAACCGCTCTGCGAATTGTAGCAACTAACACCACTCAGAACCCTAAAAAAGACAGCTCCCAGAATTCCTGGAGCGGAGGGAACCATGTTGGTTTAAAGTGGTCTGGAAGTGGAGCCTCACACCTCGGGCTCTACCTTTGCTTATTTATTACCCTTGTACCCCACTTTTCCTCCAAGGAGCTCAAGATGGCCTAAATCCCATTTATATCACAACCACCCAGCGAGGTGGGTCAGGCAGAGAGGCAATGGCTGGCTCAAGATCACCTAATGAAAGCTTCATGGCTGAGTGGGGATTCAAACCCTGGTCTCCCAGGTCCTAGTCCCAACACTCTAACCCAGGAGTCTGCAACCCGCGGCTCCGGAGCCGCATGTGGCTCTTTTACACCCTTGCCGCGGCTCCGGGGCGGATACTAGCGAGGGGAGGAGGCGCATTGTGCGCCCCGACACTCCCCACTGTGGCGGGCGCTGTACTGGCTGTGATGTCGCATGGGGGCGGTGTGTGCGTTAGTCACGCACCGTCCCGACGCCACCTTCCTGCCCACCCACCCGCTACATTGTATGGGCATGTACGCTGGTCACTGCATTGAAAGGGGGCATGTACGCTGGTCACTGCATTGAAAGGGGGCATGTACGCTGGTCACTGTTTTGAAGGGAAGAACACACACACACACACAAAAAGGTAACTTGTTAATTTAACGTTTATTTCTGTGAGGAGGAGTAATTCTGAGGGGTCAAACAATTAAATAAAAAGTGACAAAAAAGTTATTTTTGTAATGACGGGTTTTGCGGCTCCCAGTTGTTTTTTCTTCGGAAACGGGTCCAAGTGGCTCTTTTTGTCTTAAAGGTTGCAGACCCCTGCTCTAACCACTACTGCTGCATTATGAAATACAAGCGATAACTTTAGAGTTTATTTAATTATCTGCCTCAGTGGAGAGACCTGTTGCAGCCTAATATGCTTGTTTTATATATGCTTTCCTAGTTGATTTTCCCACCATGAACAACAGACAGACAGACAGACAGACAGAGAAAGAAGTTCCTTAAGTCTGCAATGCTATATTCGTGGAGCTGGGAGTAAGTGCAGTGGGGCATGCTCTAGGTTTCGGCTGTTAGTGGCACAAGGAAGCAGATCCTTTGGGTGACTTGAAGTGTTAATTTCCTCCCCACCCTGTGCTGCAGGGGAAAGGAGAGGAGGAAGGGAGCATTTGTTATCCTTGTAGGCTGACACAGTTAGATACCACACGTCTCAATATATCAGGTATCTGTTGGGTGTAAAAGGGGGCTCTCTCTTTCATAGGCACTGCTTTAACTACATGGGAAATTCGCAAACGCCTTACTTTGTTTGTATTGTGAGCATCGTGTTAACTTTCCATTTTTACTTAACATTTTCATTATCAACGTTCCAAAATACGTTTGGTTTCCAGTGAGTCCGTCCTCCTCACATGACAAAGTTGCTTTTTGCTCTTCCTAAGGCTGGTCCAGTCAGTGGTTTTAGCAGTACGGCTTAATCAGAAGTCATAGATGTCTGCATTTTGGGGACATTTCATGTACCTTTACTCATAAGCAATACTCATTTGTAATGAATAAGAAACAAGGTTCCTGGATGGGAAAGATTTCAGACAACATCCTGCAGCAGAAGCTAATTGTTCTTACGGTTTGGAAATGTATCCAAATGTTCAGCCACAATCTTATTTTCTCCTAATGTTGAAGCAAAATCTACTAAATCTGTCCTTTGGGAAATGGACAAGAAGTCTTTGCCTTCTTTCTGACTGCAGTCTTGAAAATACTGGAGGTGGGATCAATCATGTTCTCTCCGACTTCTTTTCTCCAGGCTGAACATATCCAATTTCTGTGACACTCCTTCACCGCACATGTTTTCTCTACCTCTGCCTACCTGTCTGCAGTCCGCTGAGCCGTTTTGACATATTAAACTTGACACAGTGCTCCACAATAGGTCATGCAGAAAAAAAGGTTCATGATCTGGAAATGATTATTTTTCTACTGCGGCCTTAAAATCAATGAAACCTCTCTTTTTCTGCAGCCGCAGCAATTGGCTGACTCAATTGCTGCAGTCCCATGATCCTTTTTACATATACCGTTCTCAAATTAAGCCAGGTATCTCCCATCCTACATTTGTCTGGTTTCGGTTGGTTGGTTTGTTTTCCCAAATGCTGAACTTTTCAATTTGTTGCTGCTGGGTTTCAGCCTAGTCTTCCATTCCCTCAACGTCATTTGGAATTTTATTCCTGTCTTCAGAGGCGTTGGCCGTTCCGTCCCCATTTTGTGTCTTCTGCTAATTTGTTAAGCATTCCTTCCACCCTTTCAGCAAGTCATTGATGAAGAACAGTTGAGGTGTCCCAGGCCCAGGGTAGATCCCTGCGGCATTGCACTTGAATCCTCCAATTTCGCAAGGAGCCATTGATGCGCAACCTTTGAGTACAGTTTCCCAACCACCTTGTGACTCTGAGCTTCTGCTTTCCTGTCCCTAGAAGTCCTGGCTACTTTTCTCAGGTCTGCTCTGTCCTTCCTTCTGTTTCCTAGATGTGTCTGGTTTTATTTTCGGCTCACCACTGAGCTTTTCCTGTAGCCACACCAGCTTTTTCAGTTGCCGCACTTTAAATTCTGGTCTGAAGCGCAACATCAAAAAAAGAAGATGATCATGGCCACTGATCCCATCACCTCCTGGCAAATAGAAGGGGAAGAAATGGAGGCAGTGAGAGATTTTACTTTCTTGGGCTCCATGATCACTGCAGATGGTGACAGCAGCCACGAAATTAAAAGACGCCTGCTTCTTGGGAGGAAAGCAATGACAAACCTAGACAGCATCTTAAAAAGCAGAGACATCACCTTGCCAACAAAGGTCCATATAGTTAAAGCTACGGTTTTCCCAGTAGAGATTGTATGGAAGTGAGAGCTGGACCATAAAGAAGGCTGATCGCCAAAGAATGGATGCTTTTGAATTCTGGTGCTGGAGGAGACTCTTGAGAGTCCCATGGACTGCAAGAAGATCAAACCTCTCCATTCTGGAGGAAATCAGCCCTGGGTTCTCACTGGAAGGACAGATCCTGAAGCTGAGGCTCCAAGACTTTGGCCACCTCAGGAGAAGAGAAGACTCCCTGGAAAAGACCCTGATGTTGGGAAAGATGGAGGGCAGAAGGAGAAGGGGATGACAGAGGACGAGATGGTTGGACAGTGTTCTCGAAGCGACCAGCATGAGTTTGACCAAACTGCGGGAGGCAGTGGAAGACAGGAGTGCCTGGCGTGCTCTGGTCCAGGGGGTCACGAAGAGGCGGACACAACTAAACGACTAAACAACAATAACACACACTCCCTGCCAAACCCATTTCCTGCCCCAGAAGGCGCATAATGTGTCCCCCACCAGAGGTACTTCTCCCCCATATATATTCAACATAAATGCTTCCTGTGCCTGAATGCATCTTCTCTTGATGCTCTCATCCAGGGGTCAGCAAACTTTTTCAGCAAGGGGCTGGTCCACTATCCCTCAAACCTTGTGGGGGGCCGGACTAAACAACTAAACAACAACTCCTTTCTGCAGAATCTCCCAGCCATCATAGGGTTCTTTTCCTATTGGAATCCCTGCCTCATGTTTGTCTAGCCTTATTTAAAGCAGCTTCCCGCAATTTGCTATGCTTTCCTTAAGCTTTCTATAAGATCAAAATTTCCAGCACCCAGAGTCTCTTATACCTAACTTATCGCACACAGTTTGCTTCACATCCGTGTGACTTGTGTTCCTGTTCTAAATTCTAACGTCTGCTTCATGTAGGAAAGGGTGTGCCGTACAAACAAGGAACCGTCTGTTCAGCTGCTCCTTTGGTATACCATGGCTGGCTAGTTAACATTTTTATTCCCAAGCGAGAAGGAGGGTTTTTCAGTGCACCATTCTGCAATGCCAAGCCTTCTAATTTTTTCCAGTGAGGTCTGTCCCCTACGTCAAGTTGCTATAAAAAGTGGAAGTGATGTTAGCCCATTTTTGGCCCGTGCGTTTTCCATATATCAGACGTTTTCTTTAATTCCGATTTACACCTGGAGCTTTCCTTGAAATGGAGGTCTCTGAAATTATGCTCAGATTATATTTTGCTAATGCTGGTCGGATACTCAACCGTTTTCCCTCGCCCTATGCCGTTGTCTTGTGGCTGCTTCTTCCTGATTTTGTAACCCAGAAGAGAGTTGCTACTCGATCTGGTTATTTTGTCTTCTTTTGCTGCAAGAATGGTAGCTTTTAAACTCTTGCTGAAAACTTCATTTCTGCCAAACCCTGGCAGGCGATTAAGAATACACCTTTACACAGTGGTTAATTGATGTCTGTTTTCATCTTCTTTGTGGTTTTTATTGTACGGTTTTATATTCTACTGCTAGATATAAAAAGATGTAGCTGTATACAGTGGTACCTCGGCTTACAGATGCTTCAGGTTACATACACTTCAGATTACAGACTCCGCTAACCCAGAAACAGTGCTTCAGGTTGAGAACTTTGCTTCAGGATGAGAACAGAAATTGTGCTCCGGCGGCGCAAGGCCCCATTAGCTAAGTGGTGCTTCAGGTTAAGAACAGTTTCAGGTTAAGAACGGACCCCCAGAACAAATTAAGTTCTTAACCCGAGGTACCACAGTATAAATATTTTTATAAAGGAGGATAGCTAGGCATGGTGTTGTTAAACTGCATTGCCACATTGTGCTTTCTGCTTCAATAAGAGAATTTTTCACGAGCGACTTGCTTGCTCAGAAAGGAAAGAGGATATGCTTGTGTAAACGAAAAAGCTTTTAGCAGGCGCTGAAAAGAGTATACAGTGGTACCTCGGGTTAAGTACTTAATTCGTTCCGGAGGTCCGTTCTTAACCTGAAACTGTGCTTAACCTGAAGCACCACCTTAGCTAATGGGGCCTCCCGCTGCCGCCGCGCCGCTGCTGCGCAATTTCTGTTCTCATCCTGAAGCAAAGTTCTTAACCCGAGGTACTATTTCTGGGTTAGCGGAGTCTGTAACCTGAAGCGTCTGTAACCTAAAGCGTATGTAATCCGAGGTACCACTGTATAGGGAAGGTGTCAATAGGCGGGGACTTCCAAAGTGCAGGTGCTGACACAGTAAAAGATTGATTTCTTGCCAACACAGAATGGGTATTGTGTGGCACCTGTAACAGAGCCAATTCTGCAGATCGAAGCAGTTGCGTGGGCATTTTTGCGTCACAAGACTTTTCCAGCTTGCATCGTGGCAGCTCAAGCCAGTTTCACCCCACCTTGGTGAAAAAGCCTTGTATTTCCGTTATTTCACTGCATGCTATTTGTCCCCAAATCTGTGCATTCCTACTTCTTAAGCCCAAGGTCATAGCTCAGCTGATCTCTGGGGCAAATACGCCAGAGCTGCTCTATTGACATTGGCACCTCAATTCACAGCGTTGAGACAGGCTGCCACACTCTCATTCATTTGATGTGCTGTCTCTCTCAGCGAGTTCTTCATTATTTCGGCTTCAGCTATAATGCAACAACTGTCCCTGTTCAGTGTGACTCTTTGACCCTGCTTGTGCATCGCGTTGAACCCTAATTAAAATAAGCAATGTGCACGAGCAGCGTGCAGCTTAGATCACATACAGTGATCACTTCTCCCTGTGCTGTCAGGAAATAATCCACGCTCCTGCTTTTCATTCTGCCTAAATACTAATAATAACACTAATTATTATTATTATTATTATTATTTATTTATACCCCGCCCATCTGGCTGAGTTTCCCCAGCCACTCTGGGCGGCTCCCAATCAAGTGTTAAAAACAATACAGCATTAAATATTAAAAACCTGAACAGGGCTGCCTTCAGATGTCTTTTAAAGATAGGATAGCTTCTTATTTCCTTCACATCTGAAGGGAGGGTGTTCCACAGGGTGGGCGCCACTACCGAGAAGGCCCTCTGCCTGGTTCCCTGTAACCTCACTTCTCGCAATGAGGGAACCGCCAGAAGGCCCTCAGCACTGGACCTCAGTGTCCAGGTAGAACAATGGGCGTGGAGACGCTCCTTCAGGTATACTGGACCGAGGCCGTTTAGGGCTTTAAAGTTCATTTTTTTTTTTTATAAAATTTTTATTGGTTTTACAAAATTTTTAAATAACAAACAAACACTTAAAAGGACAAACATACACGTATAGTTTCATAACATATTTTCATAAACCTCTTTTCTTGGACTTCCCCTTACCCCCCCCTTCTGCATCCCAATGTCCATAGTTTTTAGCAACTCCCAATTGTTACTTCCAACCTCTGTCATCTTATTCCTCTCTATATTCTGACCTTATATCACTGTATCCCTTTATTTCTAAAAACCACAACACTTTAACATTCATTAAGTTTATAATAGTCCTTAAGATAGCTTTTAAATTTTCTCCAATCTTCTTCCACCGTCTCCTTTCGTTGGTCACGGATTCTGCCTGTCATCTCAGCCAATGTCATGTAGTCCATCACTTTCATCTGCCATTCTTCCAGAGTGGGTAGATCTTGTGTCTTCCAATACTTCGCGATGAGTATTCTTGCTGCTGTTGTAGAATACATAAAAAAAGTTCTATCCCTTTTTAACACCAATTGGCCGACAATGCCCAAGAGAAAGGCCTCTGGCTTTTTAGGAAAAGTACATTTAAGTACCTTTTTCATTTCATTATAGATCATTTCCCAGAAAGCCTTAATCTTCGGGCACGTCCACCAGAGGTGGTAGAAAGTGCCTTCAGTCTCTCTACATTTCCAACATTTATTATCGGGCAAATGATAAATTTTTGCCAGCTTGACTGGAGTCATGTACCACCTGTAAACCATTTTCATAATATTTTCCTTTAAGGCATTACATGCCGTGAATTTAATACCAGTGTTCCATAACCATTCCCAGTCAGCTGACATGATATTGTACCCAACATCCTGTGCCCACTTAATCATAGCCGATTTGGCTGTTTCGTCCTGTGTACTCCATTTCAGCAACAAGTTATACATTCTAGATAAATTCTTAGTATTGGGTTCTAATAACTCAGTTTCTAGTTTTGATTTTTCCACCTGGAAGCCAATTTTCCTATCCTGTTTAAAAAACTCCATTATTTGGCGATATTGAAACCAATTTTGTACTTTGTGTTTCAATTTCTCCTGGCTTTGTAGTTTAAGCTTATCTCCATCCTGTTCCAAAATTTCCCAATACTTCGGCCATCCGACCTCCATATTGAGTTTCTTCACTGCTTTAGCCTCCACTGGTGACACCCATCTAGGGGTTTTGTTTTCCAACAGATCTTTATATCTTATCCAAACATTATATAGTGCTTTTCTAACAATATGATTTTTAAAGATACTATTGACTTTGTCATACCATAGATATGCATGCCAACCAAAAGCATTGTTAAAACCCTCCAGATCCAAAATGTCCGTATTCTCGAGGAGCATCCATTCTTTCAGCCAGCAAAAAGCTGCTGCCTCATAGTACAATTTTAAGTCCGGCAGGGCAAAACCCCCTCTTTCTTTTGCATCTGTCAATATTTTAAATTTAATTCTGGGCTTTTTGCCCTGCCAGACAAATTTCGAAATATCTTTCTGCCACCTCTTGAAACATTCCATCTTGTCAAGAATCTGCAAGGTCTGAAACAAAAATAGCATTCTAGGCAATACATTCATTTTAATCACCGCAATTCGGCCTAACATTGACAATTTCAAATTTGACCATATTTCTAGATCTTTTTTGATTTCTGACCAACATTTTTCATAATTGTCCTTATACAAATTCACATTTTTAGATGTCAAATAAACCCCTAGGTATTTCACCTTCTTAACCACTGTCAGCCCTGTTTCTTCTTGGAATTTCTCCTTTTCTATGTCTGTTAAGTTTTTTCCTAAAACTTTGGTTTTTTGTTTATTCAACTTAAATCCAGCTACCTGGCCAAACTGTTGTATTATTTCTAAAACCTTTTTCGTACTAGTGATTGGCTCTTGTAAAGTCAGTACTAAGTCATCTGCAAACGCTCTTAACTTGTAATGTTTAGCTCCGACCTGCACTCCTTTAACCTGCTGGTCATTCCTTATCATATTCAGCAACACCTCCAGGACTGAGATAAAAAGTAATGGGGAAATTGGGCACCCTTGTCGTGTTCCTTTTTCTATCTTAAGTTCCTCAGTTACTACGTTGTTTACAATCAATTTAGCCTTTTGTTCAGAATATATTGCAGCCATACCATTCTCAAAACCTTGGCCTACCCCCATCCCATGAAGGTTCTTTATCATAAAGCTCCAAGAAATATTGTCAAAGGCTTTCTCCGCGTCCACAAAAATCAATACTGCTTTAGTGTTTATATTCACCTCTAGCTTTTCTAAATAGGGCTTTAAAGTTCAGCACCAACACTTTGAATTGTGCTCGGAAACGTACTGGGAGCCAATGTAGGTCTTTCAAGACTGGTGTTATGTGGTCTCGGCGGCCGCTCCCAGTCACCAGTCTAGTTGCCGCATTCTGGATTAATTGCAGTTTCCGGGTCACCTTCAAAGGTAGCCCCACGTAGAGCGTGTTGCAGTAGTGCAAGCGGGAGATAACCAGAGCATGCACCACTCTGGCAAGACAGTCTGGATGCAGGGAGGGTCTCATCCTGTGTACCAGATGGAGCTGGCAGACAGGTGCCCTGGGCACAGAATTGACCTGTGCCTCCATGGACGGCTGAGAGTCCAAAATGACTCCCAGGCTGCGCACCTGGTCCTTGAGGGGCACAGTTACCCCATTCAGGACCAGGGAATCCCCCACACCCACCCGGCACTGTCCCCAAAAAACAGTACTTCTGTCTTGTCAGGATTCAACCTCAATCTGTTAGCCGCCATCCATCCTCCAAACGCCTCCAGGCACTAAACCTGGGATTGTGGTTTGTTTCTCTCCAAACGTGAGTGGAAAGGCAAGAACGAATTTTGGTTTTTGGGAAACAAACAGGTAGGTGGTTTGCATGTAAAGACATGGCGATGATGCAAAGTGTCTCAGAAAGACCCTGTGGAGCAGATTTTGGGGTTTTTGTGGGGGAGAGAGAAATCAGGTGTCCTATGTCATAAGCTGATTTCTGTTGCTCAAGGGGATGGACTTCGTTAAACGTTGCCCAGTTTATATTACCAGCAATTGAACCAATAGCAGGGGATTGCAAACCCGGAAGTAGGTGTTTTGGTTTGTGAATTTTGCCTTGGAAGCAGAACATGTTGAGTGTGTTCCATTTGTAAATTGAGTCCCCTGCTGCTCTGGGAAAGTACGCCTTGGTTTAAGAACGCTTTGGTTTAAGAACGGACTTCCGGAACAAATGAAGTCCGCAAACCAAGGTACCACTGTAAATAAATACAGTGGTACCTTGGGTTACATACGCTTCAGGTTACAGACTCCGCTAACCCAGAAATATTACCTCGGGTTAAGAACTTTGCTTCAGGATGAGAACAGAAATCGTCCTCCGGCTGTGCAGCAGCAGGAGGAGGCCCCATTAGCTAAAGTGCTTCAGGTTAAGAACAGACCTCCGGAACGAAAGAAGTACTTAACCCGAGGTACCACTGTACTATATTTGACACCCCTCATGAAATCAAGATACACCATGAGAACCTTTGTTCAAAACTCCAGATTATCCTGATTTTTATTTCCTTTTCCCAGGCACTACAACCGAGGCAGAGCTTTCTGAGAGTGTAAATGTCTCGACATCCAGTTCCACGACTCACAACTTAACGCCTGTTTCAAATCCCAGTGGGGACAGAACAAGGACGACAACAAATGAAGGCATGCCACCAGCATCTCCGAAGAGCGGGGCTTCTGTGTCGCCTGGGCCAACCGCAACAGAAGGGAAGCAGGCGACCTCTGCGGCGCCAGTTTCTGCGACTCCTACTTTGCAAACAGATGCTGATACTTCGGAAGATACCAATATTAACGAAGATGACACGGTGGACGACATGGTGGAGAAAGACCACGTCCCTAGCTTCCTCCCAACGGCCAAAGGAACCGCAGATCCTGCAGACTATTACGGCCCCTACGGGATGCCGTCTGACGATCAAGACGACCAAGGCCTCTCGGAGTTTACGGAAGAGTTGGCCAGCATGCACAGCTACGAAAACAAGAAATTGCTTCCGGACGAGATGAAGGACACCTCTTCCTCGGAACTGGAAGAGGATAGCCATTTCTTTTTCCATCTGGTTATCGTTGCCTTTTTGGTAGCTGTCGTTTACATCACGTATCACAATAAAAGAAAGGTACGCCGCCTTTTGAGGTTATGGTTTTGCAGTATAAGATGGGACGTGGGTGGCGCTGTGGTCTAAACCACAGAGCCTACTATTTCCCGATCAGAAGGTTGGTGGTTCGAAACCCCGCGACGGGGTGAGCTCCCGTTGCTTGGTCCCTGCTCCTGCCAACCCAGCAGTTCGAAATCACACCAGTGCAAGTAGATAAATAGGTACCGCTCCAGCAGGAAGGTAGACGGCGTTTCCGTGCACTGCTCAAGTTCGCCAGAAGCTGCTTAGTCCTGCTGGCCACATGACCCGGAAGCTGTACGCCGGCTCCTTCAGCCAATAAAGAGATGAGCGCCGCAATCCCAGAGTCGGCCACGACTGGACCTCATGGTCAAGGGTCCCTTTACCTTTACCGTTGCAGTATAAATACAGTCATACCTTGGGTTACAGACGCTTCAGGTTGCGTGTTTTCGGGTTATGGACCCGCCAAAACTTGGAAGTACCAGAACAGGTTACTTCCAGGTCTCAGGGGTCACGCAGGCGTAGAAGCGCTAAATCGCGCTATGCGCAGGCGCGCCAAATCGCAACCCACGCATGCACAGGCGCACTGCTGCGGGTTGCGAATGCTGCGGGTTGCGAACGTGCATCCCGCACGGATCCCATTTGCAAGCCGAGTGTCCACTGTATGCAGTTGCGCAGGCAGTTTTAAATTATGTTGCAAGTAATTGCAAAGCGGATGTTTGAACAGAATTGGAAACCTTCTCGTTAGTTGACTTTTGAGTATATATTTCTACAAATTTGTACTCAAAAGCGGTGTGCAAAAGAAAATGCATTCAAAACTCGTGCACAAATACATAATACCATGGGGGGGAATAGAAGACATTATCATACAAGATATACAATGAAAGCTCCAAAGTAATTACAGTGGAGATTCCACTCGCGACCACAATCCGTTCCGGAGGCTCGTCCTTATGGTGAAACGGGTCACTGGTAGAAGCGCTGTTGTGTGCAGGCACATTCGGCGGTGTCCGCTTCTGCCCATGCATGAATCACAGCAAACCTGGTGTTTACTTCCGGGTTTGCCGCGGTCACGACTTGGAACGGGACGTAAGTAGAGGGTCTACTGTAACAGGGAATATTTTCATAAGCATTTCAAATATACAGATGCACGTCTTCTCCATGGTTCTTGGACGTCAGGGCAAATACACCAAGTTAGGAAATACAGGCTTGCAAAGCTAAAAATCTTAAATTAAGAGGGGTTCCAGTGCATCATATAGCTAGGTTAATTCTTAAATGCAAGCAGTTGTGAATCTGTCCATAAAAAGGTAAAGGGACCCCTGACCATTAGGTCCAGTCGTGGCCGACTCTGGTGTTGCGGCGCTCATCTCGCTTTACTGGCCAAGGGAGCCGGCGTACAGCTTCCGGGTCATGTGGCCAGCAGGACTAAGCCGCTTCTGGTGAACCAGAGCAGCGCACGGAAACGCCGTTTACCTTCCCGCCGGAGCGGTACCTATTTATCTACTTGTACTTTGATATGTTTTCGAACCGCTAGGTTGGCAGGAGCAGGGACTGAGCAACGGGAGCTCACACCGTCGTGGGGATTCGAACCGCCGACCTTCTGATCGGCAAGTCCTAGGCTCTGTGGTTTAACCCACAGCACCACCTGCGTCCCTTAAAATTTGTCCATAGTCAACCGTTTATGGCAGTTGTTTTCAACTAGGGTGCCATGGCACCCTGGGGTGCCTTGAATGATAGGGGTATCACGGGCAACCCTGGCCTCTGGCCTTCTTTCCTTCCTTGCCTCTCTCCTCTGATGCCTCTGATGCCCAAAGGCTTGCACAGCTGTTTGTTGCAGCAGCCCTGGCTACAAGCTCCACAGGTGAAAGGTGTCTCTGGGACTGGCTAGGGGGTGCTTCCCAGGCCCCTGGGGTGCAGTGTGAGAAGGCACCCTTCTTTGAAGCAGAGGGGGCACCTCAGAAACCAGGGGCGACAGCTGTGGCTGCCCAGAGGAGCCCCAAAGATTGGGGAGAGGACAGAAGACTGAAGGACTCCTCCACAGGAGAGGATGTTTGGAAAAGGGTGAGAGGCTGCTGGCTCTGCAGGCGAGGGGTGATCTAACTGGGCTCCTGAGCCCCCCAGGAGTGCCACAGAAAATGCAGTAGGTCAAGGGAGCCATGTATTCCAAAATGTTGAAAGCCTCTACTTTCAGATGTGGCATTTCTGAGATGTTTTACAAATGTTAGTAGAACAGATGTGACAGTTTTAAGTAGAGAAGAATTAAGTAAAAATAATAAACCACTCTCAGGAGTTGGTGCCCTACAATATATTTACAGTGGTGCCCCGCAAGACGAATGCCTCGCAAGACAGAAAACTCGCTAGACGAAAGCGTTTTCCATTTTGGAGGTGCTTCGCAAAACGAATTTCCTATGGGCTTGCTTCGCAAGACGACAATGTCTTGCGAGTTCCTGCTGGTTTTTTTCCCTCCCCCCCCCCTTTTTCTAAGCCGCTAAGCCGCTTATCAGCTGATCCGATCAGCACATAAGCCGCTAATAGTGCTAATCCGGTAATCCGTCAATGGGCTTGCTTCGCAAGACGAAAAAACCGCTAGACGAAGGGAATCACAGAACGGATTCTTTTCGTCTTGCGAGGCACCACTGTACTGTATTCTTCGCTCCATAAGACGCACCTAGTTTTTAGAGGGGGAATGCAAGGAAAAAAATATTCTTTAAAGGGAGCGCTGAGCAGAGCCTGTGTGCATCCCAGGTTCTGCTCAGCGCTCCCTTTCACGAGCCGCGTGGAGCGTGTGTGAGGTGCTTGCAGGCTTCTCCCCAGGAAAAAGCCCCCGAGAGCCGCACACACGCTCCACCTCCTGCAAAAGCCAGCAAGAGCCGAAGGATAGCACGTCAGTGATGGGCTGCCCTTCTCCCCCCTCGGGGAAAAGCCCCCAAGAGCCGCACTCCCTTTAAAGAGCGCGCAGAGCTTGTGTGCTGCTCTTTGGGGCTTTTCCCGCCTGCCTCCCGCCTGTCTTCGCTCCATAAGATGCACACACATTTCCCCTTTTTAGGAGGGAAAAAGTGCGTCTTACGGAGCGAAAAATGCGGTGCTCTTCTGAGTCATAAAATTGTGGTGCAGCTTTTTAAGCTTAATCTTCCAAGGAATGTAAACATTTCCCCCGTACCCTGGGATGGAATTGAAGTGTGCTCATTACATTTATCCCTCCCCTCCCCGGTCTTCAGTGGACTTATAATATAGAATCACAACGTGAGAAGACATATGATGGATGACACAGTCTTTTAAACTTGAATACAGCCTTTCATCCGAAGAACACGGGGCAGTTGACAATATAAAAATGCAAAATGAAAGCATAATAACAGCAAACTAAAAAACAACAACCCCAACCCATTAACACCCCCCTCCGGAAAACAACCCCACAGTTTAAAAGGCTATATTGTTTAATCGGGCAAAGGCTTGGGAGAAGAGTTATGTTTTCTGCTGGTGACTAAAGATATGCAGTGAAGGCAACAGGCGAGACTCCCTGGGAAAAGCATTCTGCAAGTGGGGAGCCACTGCAGAAAAGACCCTTTTTTATGCAGCCACCCTCCAGACCTCGCATAGGTGGTACAGGGAGAAGGGCTTCATAGGATGATCTCAGGGTCTGGGTCGATTCATATGGGAAGATGCAGTCCTCGAAGTATTTAAGGTTTATAGGTCAAAACCAGCACTTTGAATTGGACCCAGAAACTAATTAGTAGGCGCGTTTAGTGAAGGAACTGGTTGTGATGACTTGCAAACGTTGACAAAGTAGAAAGCGTTTTCCCTTGAACCGCATCCTCGTTTCTTTATCGTTAGCTAATTGTTTCTTTTCTCTCTAGATTATCCTCTTGGTCCAGAGCAGAAGATGGCGAGATGGGCTTTGCTCCAGGACCGTCGGATACCATCGTTTGGATCAAAATGTCAACGAAGCTATGCCTTCATTAAAAATCACCAATGATTACATTTTTTAAAAGCGGCGTGATCCGAGTTGACTGAACTATGCCTGAAGTGCAGGTGTTTGCCATAAGCAATGAGTGCGCTCACTCTCCCTTGCCTTTCAAGTTCTTAGCCTTATACGAGGGCATAGGAGGTTAGCATTTCCTTCAGGTGGCAGCCAAACTTAAGAATCAGTGTACGTAGTGCCGTTGTTAATCACCTTTATTTATCTTCCAGTGTATTCCCTTCTGCCTGGAGCAGTCCTAGATTAGAACATAGCCAAGTAATCCTCAATATTCAATGTATGGCTAAATCTGGCAACAGTGAACCACACAGAAAGGAACTCTGGCGATTCCCTTTTTGCATCATGCGTTCTCTTCTCTCCCTCAGCACAGATTGGGGGGGAAACTTAATACATCAAAGTGTCTGGCTCCTTACTTTAAACCACATCACTGGGGTGAAGATCTAGCTGGTATTTGTTCTCTATAGCCTTTAAGTAGACATACATTTTAATAGAACAACCTTTGACATGTTACCAATCAGCCTGTCTCCTTGCATAGCTTACAGAAACCCATTTTAAATAGCGGTGGTGATTAAGAGCACATTTATTATTTTCTTTCTTTCTTTCTCTGCCATTTTCTCTGCAAAAGAAAATGGCTTTAAAACCCCAAAGTTGAGAGAAAACCTCTCTAGGCTTGAAGCCGAGATACATGAAAGATCAGCAGAACAACCTCATCTGCACCACCCTCAATATTTTAACGGTTGCCAAGACACAACTTGTGCTTTTATTCCATTGCAACCAGGGAAGGGGAGAGATTTATTATTTCTTGTTCTAATCAAGGCGTAGAATTGTCAGGAATTCGAAGTTTCCCAGCTTCGGCGAACACTGCGTTATTTTCTTTTAATTTCGGGAAAGACAAAAATCTCTTGCATATAGCTTGTGCAGAAAGTTCTTGGGATGTCGGGATTTAAAAACAAATAATAAATAAATAAAGTATGTACTTTTGCTATTTATGTTTACTTCCACAAGTTGTAATTAGTAGTTTCACTTTAATGTACACCTTGTTCATGAACGATTCGTTTTGAAGGACTGAAAAAATACGTATATAATCAGTAGGAACCTTGACTTTATATCCAAGTCTTGTGCTATTCTGAAAAACCCTTGAACCTATTTCATGAGAAGAGTTGCAGTGGTCACGATCTTGCTTAATGGAGCTTCTGCAGTAAGCATTCCTAAAAAGCAAGGGGAAGAAGAGGAAGTCAAACGATACTTGCCAAAACTGTTTTCTTGCGGTAATTTTTATCATATTTGAACCTGTATCACTTTTAATAAGATTTTTTCCCCCAAATAAACCCCAAGGATATAATTTTGTAGGAACTGCCGCTTGATTTGTGGTAATTCCATAAAAGCAAAAAAAATAATAAAAATTTGGGTGTGGGTGTGAAAATTGCACAAGGCACATGACAATTATGTGCCGCTTCGAATGAAAAAATGATTTTGGTTTAGTTTGCTTGGAGAGCAGCACAAGATGGTTGGAGCAGTGTAAGGTGCAACTTGTACCATTTTATATTAAAGGGGTGTTGTTTTTTAAAGGATGTAGTCGGAGGATATTTTCCTATAAATTCACATCAGTATTTTTCAGTCATTGGTGCATAATCACAGATGGTCTACACAAAGGCGTTGTCTGAGTTGGGGCTCAAGAAACAGAATAAGGCCAATGGGACTTTGTGGATTTAGAGCACAGTAAACAACCATTTAAGGGATGCGGGACAGAGCCTAGGACTTGCCGATCAGGTCGGCAGTTCGAATCCCCATGACGGGGTGAGCTCCCGTTGCTCGGTCCCTGCTCCTGCCAACCTAGCAGTTCGAAAGCACATCAAAGTGCAAGTAGATAAATAGGTACCGCTCCGGCGGGAAGGTAAACGGCATTTCCGTGCGCTGCTCTGGTTCGCCAGAAGCGGCTTAGTCATGCTGGCCACATGACCCGGAAGCTGTACGCTGACTCCCTCGGCCAATAAAGCGAGATGAGCACCGCAACCCCAGAGTCGGCTATGACTGGACCTAATAGTCAGGGGTCCCTTTACCTTTAAACAACCATTTCGACTGCTTACGTTCCAGCTTGCTAGGATATCACTTCATGCTTTTTGTCTGCATTCAGATTCTCTACTTTTTCTTCTTGTCCTGGGCTACTCCAGGCTACTTGAATGCCCCTAGTGTTCCCATTTTCCCATTCTTAATGTTTGTGCCTATCTGGCTTCCAAAGGGCGTTTAATGCTTATTGTCCCAATTGCTGCTTAATACTTTAGTTAGTCTCAAAATGGTTTATCTAGCTATACACACATCAAACAACGAAACACAGAAACTACATTCTGATCCTGTGCAGTATAAACCAAAATACAACAAAAGCAAAAGGATTTCCGTAGATTCAAATGGTGAAATACTTCAGCCGCTTCTGTGGGTGTCTGGAACTGTTTTCAAGCGGTTCGCCAGAAGGTAGGAATGGATGAAGTCCTATGTCTTATTTCTAACCTAGGCGACAGGTGCGTTGGAAGAATCCCTGAGAGCAGACATGTCCACAAAGTCCGTTTTGGGGGTCTAATCCAGCCTGCCAGTTGGTTTAATCTGGCCCCTGTGGCAGTTTATTTCCTGGGGTAAAATCCAAAAAACACCTCAATAACCTCAATCCTAAAAAAAGCTTGAAATATATACCGTATTTTTTGCTCTATAAGACTCACTTTTTCCCTCCTAAAAAGTAAGGGGAAATGTGTGTGCGTCTTATGGAGCAAATGCAGGCTGCGCAGCTATCACAGAAGCCAGAACAGCAAGAGGGATGGCTGCTTTCACTGCGCAGCGATCCCTCTTGCTGTTCTGGCTTCTGAGATTCAGAATATTTTTTTACTTGTTTTCCTCCTCCAAAAACTAGGTGCGTCTTATAATGCGAAAAATACAGTGTGTGTGTGTGTGTGTGTGTGTGTGTGTATATATTTGCTTTCGTAGATTTTCACGGGTACAGGAATGCAGGTTTTGGTGTCTTCGGGTGTCTTCCCGTGTAAGAGTCGGGGTGTCTGTGCGACGTTTCGACGAGGTCTCACTCGTCATCTTCAGGCTGGTGCTTTCGGCTTCTTGTTACTGGAACAGTAACAAGAAGCCGAAAGCACCAGCCTGAAGATGACGAGTGAGACCTCGTCGAAACGTCGCACAGACACCCCGACTCTTACACGGGAAGACACCCGAAGACACCAAAACCTGCATATATATATAAATAAATGCACGTATCGCAGAACACAAGAATGCCGTCAAAAAAGAAGAAAAAACTTCCTCTCTTTTCCAACACATGAAAGAAACGGGACACGAAATTAATTTTGCAGATTCCAAATTGCTCTTTAACATGGAACATCACCACAAGAGAATAATCATGGAAGCCATCGAGATAGAGAAACACCCTCACAACATGAACAAGCGTGACGACACGTCCCGCCTGCCAGACATCTGGAAATTAGCCCTCCCCACAAAAACCGACACCAGAACCAGAGGCACACAGAACGCCGTCACCAATCAACCACACCAGACCCAAACCCAGACCCTCTCCACAGACATATTACAGACTCCATCCAGTAGCCAAACTATAGTGGCACCTCCGGATGCTGCACCCCCCTGCAATCCCTACACAGATCTGGCTGGCACAAGGCACAAAACCATAGCTCGCCCCTATACACGAAGCCAAGCCAGAGCACAACTAAATGCAGCACAGCCATCTCAGAAAAACTTCACAAGCTCAAGAGGTCAAGACACGAAAGCTTTAGCAACTAATCTACACTTAATGACCCACCCAGTGATATTCAGAATATCACTCATGAAATCACCCAAGATATCCCTCAAGTAATTAAGGAACAAAAGAAGAAAAGGCACACTAATCTAGGAACTTCCTCTCTGCCCAGAACGTTGGAGGCTATACACCACACCCCTCAACAGTATTTATAGGAACTCAAACACCAGATTCTGCTCTGTTCCAGTAACAAGAAGCCGAAAGCACCAGCCTGAAGATGACGAGTGAGACCTCGTCGAAACGTCGCACAGACACCCCGACTCTTACACTTAATGACCCACCCAGTGGTATTCAGAATATCACTCATGAAATCACCCAAGATATCCCTCAAGTAATTAAGGAACAAAAGAAGAAAAGGCACACTAATCTAGGAACTTCCTCTCTGCCCAGAACGTTGGAGGCTATACACCACACCCCTCAACAGTATTTATAGGAACTCAAACACCAGATTCTGCTCTGTTCCAGTAACAAGAAGCCGAAAGCACCAGCCTGAAGATGACGAGTGAGACCTCGTCGAAACGTCGCACAGACACCCCGACTCTTACACGGGAAGACACCCGAAGACACCAAAACCTGCATTCCTGTACCCGTGAAAATCTACGAAAGCATATATATATATATATATATATATATATATATATATATATATATATATATTGACCACGTCAGACCAACACGGCTACCTACCCGAATATAAAAAAAACCTCAACAACTTCAGTCCTAAAACAAGGTCAACAACTTTGGTCGGCCCTCACGGCCCTACTCTTCATCAAATCTGGCCCTCTTTGAAAAAAGTTCGGACACCCCTGCCTTAGAGGCTTCCCCAACTTTTGACACATCGAGCTGAAAGCAGACAGTTCTCCAAGGCACCAAAGAATCAAGCCCCGTTACCTGCAAGCCAGGCGTCAAAGGTCTCTGCTGGGCTGTTCTCAGGGTGAGCACAGTTGCTGGAAACGACATGAAAAGAGAAGACTCTTGTGCTCAATGTTCTGCTTACAGGTTTCCCATTAGGACATCTGGCTCGCCTCTTTGAGAACAGGACTTGATGGACCATTGGCCTCATCCAGAAGGTTATTACATTCTTGAATCAAAAACCACACTTTAAAAATGCAATGGAAATTCGGCTCGTGCAATCTTGAGGTTTTGGGAAATCTCTACAAGGAACTGCGTGTTTTTGCAAAGGCTGGGATAACGGAATAGCTTGTTACTGTCAAAACTTTGTTCACCGTAATTTATTAATATAATTACTGATAGTAGTACAGATAATGCAGTACAAACATTTTATATTTTTTTTCTTCTTACACTTTGAACAGCGGCAGATCAACATTTTACCCAGACTGATGCAAGACGGCATTACTTGGGATAATTCATGGTCAACGTAGTTTCAGAACAGCCTAAACTAGATTCAGACTACCAAAGAAAGCTGCACAGTCTTAACTTCCGTATCATGCGTTAGTCACGGCATCTGTCTAGCAAAATAAAACATTCTAGCATTTCTCAACCTGCTCATCAGCCCCTGTGCTCCTTCCTAGCAAGGAAGCAAAGGATTTTACACATATAGAAAGTCCAGCTATGACTGCTTTGTGGTTAGGTTTGAATACGATTAAAGGACCATAAAGGAACTGATAAAAGAGTTCTCATACGTTCAGGCAGTTGGAACCCCTTTCACGCAAAGTAGAGAGTTTCCGTTCCTCTATTCCTGCTCAGGGTGGTTCCTGAAATCTTGACACGGAATCTTTTAAATGCAAACAGGAAATTTAGGGCAGACAGATTCACTTGCCTGGAAGATGATGATCACCGTTTTATTTTCCAACTTCGGGGAAAGCAGCAGCCAGAATACCAACAGGTTAGAATTATCTTTTGTTGATAGGGAGACTGGAACTTCAGATTCCCTGATTGCAACTAATCCTGGCATTACTCAGCACTCCCAGTTTTGTTCGGTACTAACTCCCTGACCGTAAGCTGTTGGATTATACCACCAAGCTGTGATAAAGGTAATTGGGTAAATTAGTGTTGCCTAACGTACTAAGCACACAACTGAGAACATGGATTATCTTTCACATTTTTGCAGGGTTCCCAGCTGCCAATCCAGAGATCACACCTAGAAGTCTGAAGCTCTAAGAATGTAGCTAACCCAGCCCCTCCCTTTCCTTCCTTCCTTCCTTCCTTCCTTCCTTCCTTCCTTCCTTCCTTCCTTCCTTCCTTCCTTCCTTCCTCAATGCAGATGTCAAAGGCAGAGGGCTGTCCATTTTAACCCTTCTCCAGCACCTAAAATTCAGTGGGCACCTAAAAAGCAGATAGGTTTTGCTCCGTTCATCAAGATTAAAGAATACTTCCTGCAATTAAATAAGAGTGCTACCATACTCCACTTCCTAGCATAATTGTCAATGAGCACATTCCATGCACAAGCAACCAGAATATTTAAGCAAAATAAGGTATGCCAAGCAACGTTCGGCAAATAACTTCATTTTAATGAAGCTGCAAGCGCATGGGAAGTAAGGAGCACAACACAGAAGTTGTGTTTCCGTAGAGCGGAGAAATAAAATCCTTTCCTACAGAAGAATATAAGGCATTCATTCAAGGGTTCCCCCCAAATCTTGACGAGATTATAGCCTTGTACCTAACTTTTTATGCATGGCTTTTTAGCACAGGAAAACGAGGAAGTTTTATGTTTACAAGGTAGTAGGAAGCAGAACCAAAAGACCTAAGCACTCTCTTACGTCAGAAAACTCTTTAATTCATAATATGCAGCTTGGCACAATTAGCTGGACTAATCATCAGTGAATATTTCCTGCATTTAGAAAACATGATAAATATCAGAAGGGCAAGCAGAACGTTCTTTTTTCAGAAGCAAGACCTTGATCGCTTTATTCCAAGACTTGCAGGCAGCTTCCACTGACGCTTTCTGCATTTGTTTTCACACAATTCCTCTCCTCTGGCCAGATACAAAGAGTATGTTCCAATATGAATAGTTTAAAAAACAGTACAAGAAGAGATGGTAAAAAGAAAGCAAAAAACAGAGTCAACTTTTTAAAAAGTCCGTATCAAGCAAAATTATAAATATGCTAGACAAATCAACTCCAAAACAGGATTTATTGTGTTTTGTTAGTTATCAAAACTATAAAAAGCATATAAATCAATATTTATAAAATAGGCAAATACCACTATTTAGTTACACAGCCATGATAACTTTTTTTTTTTTTTGGTGCAAAGCAAAAACAAATTGGAATGTGGCTCATGCTCGCCCGTTCTTCCTTCATCTTGAATTAGATGCTCATCACACACTGGATGAACTGCAGAAAGGGAAAGAGAGAGACGTGCGTTATCATCACTAGAGAGCCCCTGTGGTGTAGTGGTTAGGGTGGCGGACTGGGACCTGGGAGACCAGGGTTCAATCTCTCACTGGGAGGCCTCGGGAGTCAGTCACTGCCCTCAGCCTAACCCACCTCACAGGGTTGTTGAGGGTATTGAATGATGAGGGGGAGAACCATGTAGCTCCTTGGTGGAAAAAGTGGGATATACTGTATTTTTCGCTCTATAAGACTCACATTTTCCCTCCTAAAAAGTAAGGGGAAATGTGTGTGCGTCTTATGGGGCGAATGCAGGCTGCGCAGCTATCCCAGAAGCCAGAACAGCAAGAGGGATTGCTGCTTTCGCTGCACAGCGATCCCTCTTGCTGTTCTGGCTTCAGAGATTCAAAATATTTTTTCTCCTCCAAAAACTAGGTGCGTCTTGTGGTCTGGTGCGTCTTATAGAGCGAAAAATGCGGTATCCACCGCATTTTTCGCTCTATAGGACGCACTTTTTCCCCTCCAAAAATTAAGGGGAAATGTGTGTGTGTCCTATGGAGCGAATGCAGGCTCCTTGGCTTCAGCGATAGCAACACGAAGCCTCTGAAGCACAGAGGGAGCGCTCCCCCCGTGCTCTGGAGGCTTCGTGTTGCTTTCACTGAAGCCGCCTGAAGCCCCCAGAGCGCAGCGGGAACTCCCGCTGCACTACGGGGGCTTCAGGCAGCTATCCGCAAGGTTTCGGAGCGCAGCAGGAATTCCCGCTGCGCTCCGAAGGCTTGCAGATAGCCACCTGAAGCCAGGAGAGCAAGAGGGGTCGGTGCACACTGACCCCTCCGGCTCTCCTGGCTTTGTTTCGCTGGAGAGGTGCTGCGCAGTTTCCCCTCTCTGTGCAGCGCCCCTTCAGCGAAGCGGGAGGAGAAATGGAAGGGGCTCCGTTTCTCCTGCCACTTCGCTGAAGGGGCGCTGTGCAGAGAGGGGGAGAATTTTCCCCCCTGTTATCCCCCTCCTATGGTCCGGTGCGTCCTATAGAGCGAAAAATACAGTGCATGAAATAACTGTGGCACGATGCTTGCCAGGATCCATCAGTCTCGAGAGACAACGGAGTCCGCCTCCGGGGGTGAAGCCAAAGCGCTGTGTTTGCAGCACCGAAGTGACCTCCCTGGGGCGCAGGCTGGCCAGTGTGTCAGAGCAAGACGTTGGGTACCAGCTGGACTGCAGGAGATGATGGAAGGAGGCGCCTTAGGGACTGCACTGTAGAGGGGTGGAGAACTTCTGATCCTCCAGATCATGGGTAGGCAAACTAAGGCCCGGGGGCCAGATCCAGCCCAATCGCCTTCTAAATCCGGCCCACGAATCAGGATGTTTTTACATGAGTAGAAGGTGCGCTTTTATTTAAAATGCATCTCTGGGTTATTTGGGGGGCATAAGAATTTGTTCATTTTTTCTTCTTCAAAATATCATCCGGCCCCCCACAAGGTCTGAGGGTCAGTGGACCGGCCCCCTGCTGAAAACGTTTGCTGACCCCTGCTCCAGATGAACGGTTCTCAAACTTTTTACTCTGGGCCACGCTTTCAGAATAAGAATTTGCTCGCGCCACACTGAATTTTATATTGATCAGAAATGCAGTCATACCTTGGAAGTAGAACGGAATCTGTTCCGGAAGGTCGAATGGACTCCATTCGACTTCCAAAACGTTTGGAACCCAAATCAGACGTTCAAAGAACGTTCGAAAATCGGAACACTCACTTCTGGGTTTTGATCGTTCAGGAGCCAAGGCATTTGAGATCCAAGGTATGACTATACACTGGAAAATGCCTCTAGGATTCTCCTCAGTATTGCCTGATGATGCTCTTGCTTTCACCTTGCAAATTATTTGTTCCTATACTGCAAATCAGGGGACATGGGTGGCGCTGTGGTCTAAACCACAGAGCCTAGGGCTTGCCGATCAAAAGGTCGCTGGTTTGAATCCCCGCGACGGGGTGAGCTCCCGTTGCTCGGTCCCTGCTCCTGCCAACCTAGCAGTTCGAAAGAACGTCAAAGTGCAAGTAGATAAATAGGTACCACTCTGGCGGGAAGGTAAACAGCGTTTCTGTGCGCTGCTCTGGTTTGCCAGAAGCGGCTTAGTCATGCTGGCCACATGACCCGGAAGCGAGATGAGTTCTGCAACCCCAGAGTCGGTCACGACTGGACCTGTTGGTCAGGGGTCCCTTTACCTTTACCTTACCTATTCTGCAAATCATCAAAATTATTTTGACACTATCCCATACTGCAGCGAGCTGTTAAAATGTTGCTTGGGTTGTCTCTGATTCTTCCTGCCACACTTGGCACCCTCTCCTGCCACAACCGTTGAGAACCACTGCTCCAGCTGAACCCCAACTCTTCTATCAGCTCCAGTGAGCATGGCAAATGGCCAGGAATGATGGGAGTTGTAGTCGAGGAACAACTGGCCGTGATAAGCCAAGGCTGATGAGAGTTGGGGTTCAGCAACACCTGGACGGCCGCAGGTTCCTCACCCCCGTTGTAGGAAGCGCTGACTACATACAAGGCAGTTTTCTAGATTTCTGTAGCTGCAAATAATACCCCCAAGCTCCTGGGAGGAAGAACCAGGAGTTCAAAGCCTGGAGCTCTTGGCTTATAAGTTGCTGCAACTTCATCACAACGTTCAAGGGGGAACCGAGTCTTGGGCTTCTAAGCAGGAAATGGACTTACATCATCGTACTGGAAGTTGACCATTCCCTGCTGAGCTGCATCTCGTCTCCGAAAACTATCTGCAAATGCAGCACAGGAAAAACCACATTAGCACAGGAGCCAGGATACAGAAAAGCCCCAGGTGGAGGAATACAAGAGGGAAGTTTGCATTTCTTAGTGCACAAAGTATTGATCTGATGTGTAGCGATCTTTCCTATTCTACTTAATTCAAGAGGGTTCTGGAAGCCTCTCTGTGTGAAAGATACAAGCAGAAGGTTCATGATATTTGGGTTATTCCTTCAGAGAGTACAGCTGGCATAAACTGGTTCTGTTATCTCTTCTGTCAAGGTCATGATGACTATAATAGTAAGGCCAGAAGGAGCCTGGCTTTCATGCTTTTCTATCTCTCTCTCTTTCTGGTGTGGTGTTCTGTACATAGTACAGTGGTGCCTTGCAAGACGAAATTAATTCATTCCGCGAGTTTTGTCGTCTTGCGAAGCACGGTGTCGGGAAAGTTTTGGGAAAGCTTCAAAAATCACCAAAGTCTTTAAAAACCTCAAAAAAGGCTACCACACCGCGTTCTATGAGTTGCTCCTCGAAGTCAAGTCGCAACTGTATTAACGGTGTTAAGAAAAAGGAAACAAACTTGCAAGACGTTTCCGTCTTGCGAAGCAAGCCCATAGGGAAAATCGTCTTGCGAAGCAGCTCAAAAAACAAAAAACCCTTTTGTCTAGCGAGTTTTTTGTCTTGCGAGGCATTCGTCTTGCAAGGTACCACTGTATGCTTAGCGTTAAGGTTTCAGACTTATAATAAGTTATTTTAAGTTTAATTTAAGTCTGCTGCAACTGGATTTCTTACGGACAGGGCCAATCCTGAACGTGTTGGATTTGTGACAATTATGCTCATTTGCCTTCAGTAGCAATAAAGCTCTGCTGGATCAAATATTCATTGACTCTGGTCTATTTTTGGGGAACCTTGCAACTTGTTTAAGTTTTTACTCCTCTAACTCTACGTTGGAATCTGCTCTGGATCAATATTGAGTAGAATTCCACAACAGGCACAGAAACTCACACCCTCCCTCTCTATATCTGCCTGCCAGCCTGCTATTAAACACATTTTTGTGATTTATTTTTAGGTGAAAGCTTCTTGTTAGCAACCCTTTTGGGTGGGAGGACGGCTTCACAGGATTTCCACCTTACTCTGCCGTACTCAAGAGTTCAGAACAACAAACCCTTGTGTTGCAAACTTAGTACAACAAACAATACAAGCAACACGAAGACCAGTTTACTAGATAGCACTGCAATTCTTATTGCATAATATACATGATTTAGTACAACAAAAACTTTTTTAGGCGTTCATGGCGATCCCGGATAATCTGACTGTTTCGCTGGATATCCTCATGACCACTGCTCCTTGTACATTTTTCTAATCTATGGATTAGAAGTTTTACCACTTAGCCCACAGGATAGCATCTATTACAGGATCACACTTCAAAACGACCTTGACAGATTAGAGAACTGGGCCAAAACAAACAAGATGAACTTTAACAGGAAGAAATGTAAAGTATTGCACTTGGGCAAAAAAAATGAGAGGCACAAATACAAGATGGGTGACACCTGGCTTGAGAGCAGTACATGTGAAAAGGATCTAGGAGTCTTGGTTGACCACAAACTTGACATGAGCCAACAGTGTGACGCGGCAGCTAAAAAAGCCAATGCAATTCTGGGCTGCATCAATAGGAGTATAGCATCTAGATCAAGAGAAGTAATAGTGCCACTGTATTCTGCTCTGGTCAGACCACACCTGGAGTACTGTGTCCAGTTCTGGGCACCACAGTTCAAGAAGGACACTGACAAACTGGAACGTGTCCAGAGGAGGGCAACCAAAATGGTCAAAGGCCTGGAAACGATGCCTTATGAGGAACGGCTAAGGGAGCTGGGCATGTTTAGCCTGGAGAAGAGGAGGTTAAGGGGTGATATGATAGCCATGTTCAAATATAGAAAAGGATGTCACATAGAGGAGGGAGAAGCGGACACAGAGCAATGGATCCAAACTACAAGAAAGAAGATTCCACCTAAACATTAGGAAGAACTTCCTGACAGTGAGAGCTGTTCGACAGTGGAATTTGCTGCCAAGGAGTGTGGTGGAGTCTCCTACTTTGGAGGTCTTTAAGCAGAGGCTTGACAACCATATGTCAGGAGTGCTCTGATGGTGTTTCCTGCTTGGCAGGGGGTTGGACTCGATGGCCCTTGTGGTCTATTCCAACTCTATGATTCTATGATACTTTGTTTCAACCATAGACTTATTATACTGAAGGAATGGGTTTCTGCACCAAAATCCCTATTTTTCCTTCGCTAAAATCCATTAACTTTAGCTCTGAGTCAATGTATAAACAAAAACCCGGCCATGCCCAGAGCCCTCTCCTTTATCAGTTTGTGACGGCAGGGATGACCCTGACTGCACCAGCAGAACAGAGAAGACAAGTCTGTGCCTTATCTTATGTGCTGACCACAAAAGACGCACAAACCTAAGTCCGGAACAACACCAGAGCGTGTTCTCGGAGATGATGATCTCTTCCTCCAAGATAAGAGTAGGAAGGAATTCCCTTTTATGGTTAAGAATACCAGAGCAAGAACATATGTGATGTCAACCTGCGTACATAGGCTGACGTGGTTGGATTTATATGGGAAGGAGGGAGAGGGTACACGGAGGATATATATTCTGCATGAAACTTGTCATTTCTTTGGACTTGCTGCAGACTTGATCACACAAGTGCCTTCTGCTATCCGGAGAGCAGAATAAACGCTTTCTTTGAACCAACCTCGGTGTCATTTGACTTCCTCCTGTCCCAGAGCAACGCAGACCCAATCAGTGAACTCAAATAAGGCTAGAATACTTCTACGGACTTTCAAAGATTGACAGACGTGTGTTCATTCGCTTTCAAATATATTAGAGAATTCACAAGTGTACACATTTTGTTTTTGTTGTACTGAATCATGTATAAAGGTAAAGGTACCCCTGCCCGAACGGGCCAGTCTTGACAGACTCTGGGGTTTGTGCGCCCATCTCACATCTATAGGCCGGGGGCCAGCGCTGTCCGGAGACACTTCCGGGTCACGTGGCCAGCGTGACAAAGCTGCATCTGGCGAGCCAGCGCAGCACACGGAACGCATGTATATTATGCAATAAGAATTGCAGTGCTATCTAGTAAACTGGTCTTCGTGCTGCTTGCATTGTTTCTTGATCTACTCAAGAGTTCATCTGGAGTGTAGCGTTCGGTTCTGGGGAATGCACTTTGAGACACGAAGGAGTTCGGGAAAGAGAAAGGGAGATAGCCGGCGATACTGAGCCCAAGTCCGGGACAGAAAGCTTGGCGGAACTGGATATGTTTAGCCTTTGATGAAGAGAAAAGAAGGATCTGATTGCACTCTTTAAATAACCTGAAGGGTTGAGACGCAGAATGGTGCCAAGAGCAGGTCTCCGCTGACCCAAATGTGAGACTGGACAAGTTACGGGAGGAAAGATTTGCACTGAGAAAACAGCAGAGGATGCCTGACAGCAAAGAGGAATTTGACAGTGGGACCCCTGGCTAGATGGGGGTTGGGGGGAGCCTTCAAAAGTTCCCATTTTTTTCTCTCTGGGCCACACTTTGAATAAAAATTTGCCTGCGTCACACCGATTTTTTGGCAAAAAAAGCAAAACGAAACAACACCTAGCAGTGTTTGATTTATAACACAGAATGCAAGTACTTTATAATATGATCATGGGGCACCCAGAAAGTATAAAACAAGAACAGGAGTTATAATTATAAATGAGCCTCTTACGTATGTATTTTAAGTAGATATACAAAGTCAATGGGTGGTGTGAGCTTCCTTTTTCTGCTAGGTCTAATTTGAGACAAGCAAGCTCCCTTCTCCTCATCAACGCAAACAAGCCTTTGCCTTTTCTGATCGTCTACATTTGTCAGAGTTTAAAATCGCTGTTCACAACAGTATGTCCTGGACAACTGTAGAAGAATAATCAGAAGTATTCTCCAGCGCTCTGTTCAAACAGTGATTGTGGATCACAGCTGGGCTTGTCCGCAGAATCCTTTGATGCTCTTGCTCTCATTTTGAAAATATATCTACCCATACTCAGCAAATAAAAAAATAATTTGATACTATACTATGCTACACTGAAATGTTTAAATGTTTCATTGATTGTCCTTGAATAAATTATTATTATTATTATTATTATTATTATTATTATTATTATTATTAAATCTTCCTGCCACATCTGCCATCCTCTCCCTGCTACACCTTTGGAGAACCACAGCCTTACAGAGACCTGCAATTCTCTGTTTCTGCGATTAACCTCAAAAAGGAGCCTGGTCTTATTATTAGAAATTTCGTTATGAATTGAGAAAACCCCATACCAGTGAGAGCTCTGAGCTTAACGCAGCAGGCGATGTAGTCATCAAAACTGATCTTGCCACGAGTGCTGTATCGCTTGGAAATGCCGTTGATGGCTTGGGGACTCAGCCGAAATCCTGGACGGAAGGAGAGAGCGGGAATCATAAAACTGCACCATTAGAAGGTACCCAGAGGATCAGCTAATGCCGGCATCCCCAACCTGCGCCCCTCCAGATGTTTTTGGCCTACAACTCCCATGATCCCTAGCTAGCAGGACCAGTGGTCAGGGATGATGGGAATTGTAGTCCAAAACAGCTGGAGGGCCGAAGGTTAGGGATGCCTGATCTAATGCAACCGTTTCCCAGCCAGCGCAAAGTCTCCCAAGCTCACCCATGGATGTCAACGCCTTCTGCAGCTCCTGGGAATCGACCGTGCCGCTGCGATCGCTGTCGACGCTCATAAAGTGTTGCCGCCAGCCGTTCAGCACAGCCCAGAGCTCTTTAAACTCATTGAAGCCCATCGTGCCAGACATATCTCTCTGCGTAGCGGCTAAGGATCACTTCACGTCAATAACTGGATCAATATCCTTTCATGTGCTTGAGAAACATCAGCTACGGTTTCCCGACACTTGTGTGTGTGTGTGTAAATGTTTTGTTTATTTTCCATTTAATAAAACACATTCACATCATTATTATCCACTTTACCTCCCGGGCTCTTTAGAGCCTATCGATTTCCTTCCCTCCTGCCTCCTGGCTTTCAAAATTAACCTTTATATCATTGCATTTGGTACGTTTTCCTATTCCAATTACATTCATTGCAGAATAACTCACAATTTAAATAAATATAGAAAGGTAGAGAGCTTCTCATTACAGTCATACCTCAGGTTACAGACACTTCAGGTTGTGTTTTTTCGGGTTAAAGGTAAAGGTAAAGGGACCCCTGACCATTAGGTCCAGTCGTGACCGACTCTGGGGATGCGGCGCTCATCTCGCTTTACTGGCCAAGGGAGCTGGCATACAGATTCCAGGTCATGTGGCCAGCATGACTAAGCCGCTTCTGGTGAAACCAGAGCAGCGCACGGAAACACCGTTCACCTTCCCGCCGGAGCAGTACCTATTTATCTACTTGCACTTTGACATGCTTTCGAACTGCTAGGTGGGCAGGAGCAGGGACTGAGCAACGGGAGCTCACCCCGTTGAGGGGATTCGAACCGCCGACCTTCTGATTGGCAAGTCCTAGGCTCTGTGGTTTAACTCACAGCGCCACCCGTGTCCCTTTTTCGGGTTATGGACCACAAAAACCTGGAAGTACTGGAATGGGTTTACGTCCGGGTTTCGGCAGTCGTGGATGCGGAGAAGTGCTAAACCGCGCTTTGTGCATGCACAGAAGCCCCGAATCATAACTCATGCGTGCGGAGACCCGCCACTGCAGCTTGTGAATGCTGCAGCTTGCGAACGTGTATGCCACACAGATCACGTTCGCAACCAGAGCATCCACTGTACAAGTCTTCCGCTAAACCTGCTAGTGATGTTAATTGCTTACAATAATCTTTCAGATATCGTATAAATTTACTCCAGTCCTTTTGGAATACCTGATCATGCTGCTTTCGGATTTTTCCTGCCAGCTTCGCCAGTTCTGCAAAGTCCATCATCTTCATCTGCCACTCTCCTTTCATTGGGTTTCCCTACACTTTGGAGGGGTCACTGTCACCTTGCTTCATAAACTCATCCCCAGCGAACCCTTCTCTCCTCCCCTCCCCAAACCAATATTCAGAATAGCACTTTGCAAGGCCCACTTAGGAAGGTAATAGCACAAGAAAATTTAAAGCGGTAACAATTAATTGCACATTTGCTCCAAAGCAAGTGAAAGCTATTTAGTTTAATTACCGTATTTTTTGCTCCATAAGACGCACTTTTTCCCTCCTAAAAAGGGGAAATATCTGTGCGTCTGCAGATCACAGATCCAGGAAGTGTGAAGGGGCTCAAAGCAACAGCTTAAATAGCATATTTTTTTACCTCCCTCACCCCCTGGGTAAAATAATAATAATAATAATTTCAGCCACCTAGAAGCACAAGTCATAACTGCAATGAGAATTATTAATTATAATAACAAAAATATTATAAGTCAAAGCCAAATATGTGAAGGATACGTCGAGCATGGAGATCATGAGCCTGCAAGTCTCTAGGTTGAAAGCTGTTTAAAGAAAAACAGAAGCAGTCAACAAGAAAAATAAGGTGTTTTTCCCCCTCTCTCTTACCCCCCGCCCAAGCCAAGAGTGGTTTTCAAGGAGAAAAGTATGAACAGCATATTAATTCCTCAAGATGAATTTTCCTTCATGTTATGTACGAAATTCTCACCCTGGGCCAGCAGGGGGATACTGTAGATAGTTATGCAAATAAGGGATCGAAAGTGACATTCGGTGATTGGATAGTTTTAGAAAGTTGTTACAGTTACATTGCACTGGAGCTCTATATAAGCAGGCTGACTGAGCCCTTCAGTTCAGTTCAGTTCTGGCCTGTGAATAAACAACAGCTGTTTGAAGAATCGCTGTGTCGTCTGATATTTTCACCCACAACTTAACACTTCAAATATTTCGATATGTTAAAAGAGGGATAGGAAGAGATGCTTTAAAAAATGCAAGAGGGAAAGTAGCAACTTTTGCAACCAGTTCCGGGTCTTGTCGCTTTGGCTGCAACAAGACTCAGCACAGCTGATCCGTTTGGGTCAAACTTACGTTTATAGGCTCCTGCAATCCCTGACTGGGTCAGACATCTCTGCAGCTCGTCAGCATCTATTTGACCATCCTGTGGAAAACAGAAAGAGCATCGCGCCAGGGTCACTGCCTTTGTGCCAGAGACCTGACCATCTCTGCAATAATAATAATAATAATAATAATAATTTATAATAATAATTTATTATTTATATCCCGCCCATCTGGCTGAGTTTCCCCAGCCGCTCTGGGCAGCTCCCAGTGTTAAAACATGCCATGTTTAAGTTGACCAGGTCTAACATGGTTTCTTTAAGCTAAAATCTGAAATACACTTAACGGACAACACACATAACAGACAACATGTAACATGTAAACATACATATTTCCATCCTTTAGTTGGTTATTGTAAGGAGTTGGGCTCGCTTCAATATTGGTTTCATTAAGCAAAGTTAGTAGGAAGGTCGCACATGAAGTGGTTTTATGAGCCTCCTTGCCTCTTCAAACACACCACCAGTTAATCAAACTGGCAGGGCTCACAACGCTTGGTTGACTGGGTACCCCTTTATACAGTGGTGCCCCGCAAGACGAATGCCTCGCAAGACGGAAAACCCGCTAGACGAAAGGGTTTTCCGTTTTTGAGCTGCTTCGCAAGACAAATTTCCCTATGGGCTTGCTTCGCAAGACGAAAACGTCTTGCAAGTGTTCAGATTGTTTTTCGCTCCCCCCCCTTTTTCTAAGCCGCTAATAGCCTTTTAGCTGCTAAGCCTTTAATAGCCGCTGATCCGCTAAACCGCTAATAGCGCTAATAGGGTTGCTTCGCAAGACGAAAAAACCGCTAGACGAAGAGACTCGCGGAACGGATTATTTTCGTCTTGCGAGGCACCACTGTATATGCATGCAGTTTTGTTTTTTTTTTTTTCATTTTAAATTAACTGTAAACATGCAATTTCTCAAAACGACGGAGACCTTTGGGATAACAAGCAGTCCTGGAGAGAGATGACCAGCCTAGGACAAGAACAAACTTGCACACATCCTTTTCCCCTGTTTCCTGGAAGATGTGGTAGATAATTTATTCCGGTCGGAGACCAGCTTATAAAACACACTTGGGCGTACAATCCCAGAAGGAAAGCAAACATTTTAAACAATGCACATCAATAAACTTAAAATTTATAAATGCGATAAGCGTATAGACACTTAAAACTTTAAGATAAGCTGCCGCAGAGAGATGACCCAGAGTCACCCCTGGAACAGACTTTGGGGGTTTTCTTAACGAACTCGTTTGGGTCGGGGGATGGTCTGCGCCTACAGATCTGTACACAGAATCTGGCGACCATCCGGGTCGTCTTATGATCTTTGCCTAACAGGAAAAGGTCAAATTTTTGCTTTTCTGGGAGGTCAGCGAGCCTCAACAGTAGGGGATCAATTGGTCTCACTGCGTGCCTCTTCATAAAAGGGACATCTAAAAAATAGATGTTTGGGGCTTCCTATTTCCCCCAATGAACAGGTGCAAAGTCTCTGAGCATATGGGGCTTTTTTAAAGGCTCCTTCCAGGACCAGCATGGGGACGCGGTTGGCGCTGTGGGTAAAACCTCAGCGCCTAGGACTTGCCGATCGTCAGGTCGGCGGTTCGAACCCCCGCGGCGGGGTGCGCTCCCGTCGTTCGGTTCCAGCGCCTGCCAGCCTAGCAGTTCGAAAGCACCCCCGGGTGCAAGTAGATAAATAGGTACTGCTTTATAGCGGGAAGGTAAACGGCGTTTCTGTGTGCTGCGCTGGTGCTGGCTCGCCAGATGCAGCCTGTCACGCTGGCCACGTGACCCCGAAGTGTCTTTGGACAGCGCTGGCCCCCGGCCTCTTAAGCGAGATGGGCGCACAACCCCAGAGTCGGACATGACTGGCCCGTACCGGCAGGGGTACCTTTACCTTTACCAGGACCAGCGAGGGCAGAGCCGAACTTCTGGTGCCTGTTGGCTGGCAATTATTAAGACTGAGAAGGTGTCCACGATCTTCAAATATCTGAAGGGCTGTCATCACAGAGAAGATGGAGCAAGCTTGTTTGCTGTTGCTCCAGAAAGGACGACCCAAACCAATGGATTTGAGTTACCAAAAAAGGAGTTTCTGCCTAAATATTAGGAAGAACTTTCTCAAAAAGTGAAGGACTCTCCCATCTGCCTAGGTGTCTTTAGACCTGCTTCGAAAGCAGTTAGACTAGATCAGCGTTTCCCAAACTTGGGCTTCCAGCTGTTTGCTGGACTACAACTCCCATCATCCTTCATCACTGCTAGCTAGGGATGATGGGAGTTGTAGTCCAACAAACCCATGTTTGGGAAACACTGGACTAGAGAAACCTTGGGGTCCCTTCTGACTCTACAATGCGTCTACGATTCTGTGAGCTTCTAATCCTTGCTCCCGGCAAGCTTTTGTGTTTTGCAAGGATATCCTTATTGATGCAAAGCAGGAAAGCACACATTTGCCTTCCTGTTTGGACAAAAACAGCAGTGTCTAGTTTGGGACAAAGAAGGATCAAGTTCCTAATCGCTACCCGAAAGGGGGAGAAGTGAACATGTGTGAGGGCCGAACGAAGTTGTTGATTGAAGTGTACCCCAAAGTTGTTGAGTTTTTTTTTAGGATTTTATCCCCAGGACATATACTGCCGCGGGGGCCAGATTAAATCAACAGGCAGGCCAGATTAGGCCCCTGAAATGTACCGCTCTATATGATTCAAGCGTTAGTCTTTCCAAATTTAAAAGGACCTCAAACAAGGCCGGAATTTGAGCGCCACCCTCAAACATGCAAACTATAGATGCGGAAAAATGAGTCATTTTTATAGCTTCGTTTCCCAGGGCAGGACATGCCAAACGCGTTAGGACAGAAACTTGTTCAAATAACTAAAAATTAAATAATTCAAGAGAGGTGATCAGAACTCTCACACACCCTGTCTACATTCTGAAACTCACGTTCCCTAGCCCTGGGAGGAGTTTGGATGCAATGAAAACTCAAAGAGTCCCCATTCGAGGCTGCAAAGAGAGGATCGGAAAAGTTCACGTTGAAGCAAACCAGAGTTTCCCATTATGCCAGAACTCGGGAAACTGCGATTTGCTTAAACTAGGGTTGGCAAGAACAAGCCAGGGTAAAACTGTGGTTCCTTATTCTGGTTTGTTGCGATGCCACAGACTTCACCAACTTTCAGGTTTTGTAAGACACCAACTCCCAGCAAGCATCCAGCATGTCCAATGAGTAGAGTGCTGGAGACCAACAACATCCGAAAGACCCCGTGTTGGGGGAGGCCTGGTTTAAAGAGACGACTGTTCTCCAAATTCAGACATCCCATGGGAGTGCAGTTTGCTTAAAAGTAGATCTGAAATATTCTAGTCTCCTCCTTGGAACCACGAAAGAGGAAGAGAGGGACGCATTAGAAACTTATGGCTTGTTTGTGTAGAAGGAAACCATATTTTCCTTGATACGCCCCCAAAGGACATTTGTGGTCAATTAAAAAGTATACTGGTGAGTCAGATAGAATGCAAGCAGCCTTATCGGAATTGGCATGAGCTTGTAGGCGTAGTGGAGGGGGAATAACAGTGAAATAGAAGCATGGGGGTGATCTATTGGACCACCAGGGTAATCGACAGATCTTCTTTGCTCTAAGTAAGTTATGGAGGTTTTTGGTTTTGACTGACAGATTTAATCTGACAGCCTAGTACAGAAGAAGTCACAGTGTAAGGGGAAAAAACCAGGCAGAGGCTGGGTACTTCTTTTCTTTAATGCGGTCCGTACTCCAGACTAGCCGTTTAATTTTACTATCATTTTAACATTTCAAAGTCTGGCTTTCTTCCCCCTTTCTGTGGTTCCGTATTTTTGAATATCTTCTGCATATCCCAATTCATTTAATTTGCTCATTTAACTATCTGCTTTAAATATAAACTCTTACGAAACTGCAGAGTATTACAATAATCCTGCCAATGATTTTGTCTGTTTGCAATTCACCTGTAAATATTCAAATAAACCATTTCCATTGTTTTATAAAAGAGTTTGTTAGCTTGGTTTCTTATTCTTCCGGTAAGTTTCGCCATTTCTGCACATTCCAAGACGACTGGCGTGCTGAATTAAAACCCGAAGGTTGCATTTCAGCAGGAAGAAGAGCTTTTCCTTAAAACTCAGAGGTGCTTTTGCAAGTTCCTGCACTGCAGGGGGACTTGGGCTACTAAAACCCTTGGAGATCCCTTCAAAGTCCACAAACCCAAGCTGCCACTATGCAGTCAGAACATTTCATGGCTGAATCAGCCACAGATCTTCCTAGCTAAAGCCCAATATGCCAGCCACTTCTGACACCCTTTGTTGGCTTACTATTCAACGACCGTTTGCTGAGCCTAATAAAATGAAGAATTATAGTAGGGACTGAAAAACAGCATCTGCCTACAATTTGGGGGTCTCAATAGGGGCATTAAGGGGACGCGGGTGGCGCTGGGGGTTAAACCACAGAGCCTAGGACTTGCCGATCAGAAGGTTGGCAGTTCGAATCCCCGCGACGGGGTGAGCTCCCGTTGCTCGGTCCCTGCTCCTGCCAACCTAGCAGTTCGAAAGCACGTCAAAGTGCAAGTAGATAAATAGGTACCACTCTGGCGGGAAGGTAAACGGCGTTTCTGTGCGCTGCTCTGGTTCGCCAGAAGCGGCTTAGTCATGCTGGCCACATGACCCAGAAGCTGTACGCCGGCTCCCTTGGCCAGTAAAGTGAGATGAGCGCCGCAACCCCAGAGTCGGCCACGACTGGACCTAATGGTCAGGGGTCCCTTTACCTTTGCTATGGGGGCACTGGCTGCAGCAACAGTCACGCAAAGCTGCATTACTTCAAAAGTCACCAAGCTAGTGGAATATGCAGAAATGGCCAGACTGACGGGAAAGATCAGAAACCAGGAAGGCCAAGTTTCCCTAAACCAGCTATGACCTGCCAGAGTAGCTTAGAGGTATTTTGGCCCATTGATTTATTTCATTTATTTCCTCCAAGGACCTCAAGGTTTCTCTCGTTCCCCATCTTATCCTCAAAATGGGGTAACTGTGCCCCTGAAGGACCAGGTGCGCAGCCTGGGAGTCATTCTGGACTCACGGCTGTCCATGGAGGGGCAGGTCAGTTCTGTGTCCAGGGCAGCTGTCTCCCAGCTCCATCTGGTGCGCAGGATGAGACCCTCCCTGCCCACAGACTGTCTCTCCAGAGTGGTGCATGCTCTAGTTATCTCCCGCTTGGACTACTGCAATGCGCTCTACGTGGGGCTACCTTTGAAGGTGACTCGGAAACTACAACTAATCCAGAATGTGGCAGCTAGACTGGAGACTGGGGGCGGCCGCCGAGACCACATAACACCGGTCTTGAAAGACCTACATTGGCTCCCAGTACGTTTCCGAGCAGAATTCAAAGTGTTGGTGCTGACCTTTAAAGCCCTAAACGGCCTCGGTCCAGTATACCTGAAGGAGCGTCTCCACCCCCATCGTTCAGCCCGGACACTGAGGTCCAGCTCCGACGGTCTTTTGGTGGTTCCCTCCCTGCGAGAAGTGAGGTTGCAGGGAACCAGGCAGAGGGCCTTCTCGGTGGTGGCGCCCTCCCATCAGATGTCAAGGAAATAAGTACCGTATTTTTCTCTCTATAACACGCAGATTTTTTCTCCTAAAAAGGAAGGGGAAATGTCTGTGCGTGTTATTCAGCGAATGTGTGGTCCCTGGAGCCGAAAAATTAGGCAAAAATCAAACCGTGCTTCACGGAGAAGGGAAACCTGAAAAGAGGAAGTGGGTGCTTTCCTGCATTCTGCCTCAGGGTCTTACTGCCCACCCTCCTCTGTTTCCTTGCTGTGTTTGCTCAAACGGAACAAAGAGCAGGGAAAGCCCCTCCCCTCCAGGCAAGAAGAGGGGAAAGCAGAGCGTCCCTCTAATTCCTCTCTGTGCTCCGGTGCTGCTGAAAACATGCAGGTGGGAGAGAGAGAGAGAGAGAGAGAGAGAGAGAGAGAGAGAGAGAGAATGAGAGAGAGAGAGGGAGGGAGAGCTGGCTGGCTGGCTTGGGTGGGTGCGTGGGGAAAACTTTTGCCTTCCTTTCCTCCCTCCCGTTATACCCCACTCCTGCATTCTTAGCCCTTCTGTGTTTTTCCTTCCCTCCCCACTTAAAATGTGGTTAAAAAGCATGGATCCTCAGGATTTTTGCACTGGGTCACCCCAAATTCACCATCAGAGCACATAGCATGTCCATGGCTACAGCCTGCCCCCCCAAAATCATGCACCCACTGTTGCCTGGGGCTGCAATGGTGCAAAAATGTGGTTAAAAAGCATGGATCCACATGGATCTTTGCATTGGGTCACCCCCAAATTCACCACCAGAGAACATAGCATGTTCATGGCTGCAGCCTGCCCCCCCCAAAATCACGAACCCACTGTTGTCTGGGGCTGTAATGGTGCAAAAACGTGGTTACAAAGCATGGATCCACATGGATCCTCAGGATTTTTGCACTGGGTCACCCCAAATTCACCATCAGAGCACATAGCATGTCCATGGCCACAGCCTGCCCCCCAAAAATCATGCACCCACTGTTGCCTGGGGCTGCAATGGTGCAAAAATGTGGTTAAAAAGCATGGATCCTCAGGATCTTTGCATTGGGTCACCCCCAAATTCACCACCAGAGAACATAGCATGTCCATGGCTGCAGCCTGCCCCCCCCCAAAATCACGCACCCACTGTTGTCTGGGGCTGTAATGGTGCAAAAACGTGGTTACAAAGCATGGATCCACATGGATCCTCAGGATTTTTGCACTGGGTCACCCCAAATTCACCATCAGAGCACATAGCATGTCCATGGCTACAGCCTGCCCCCCAAAAATCATGCACCCACTGTTGCCTGGGGCTGCAACGGTGCAAAAATGTGGTTAAAAAGCACGGATCCACATGGATCCTCAGGATCTTTGCACTGGGTCACCCCCAAATTCACCACCAGAGAACATAGCATGTCCATGGCTACAGCCTGCCCCCCCCCAAATCACGCACCCACTGTTGCCTGGGGCTGCAACGGTGCAAAAATGTGGTTACAAAGCATGGATCCACATGGATCCTCAGGATCTTTGCATTGGCTCAGCCCAAATTCACCATCAGATCACATGTCTGTGGCCACAGCATGAAGCACAAAAATGATACATCCACTGTTTCATTCAGAATGTTTTTTCCCTTGTTTTCCTCCTCTAAAAACAATGTGCGTGTTATGGTCAGGTGCGTGTTATAGAGTGAAAAATACGGTAGCTATCCTATTTTTAAAATAAATAAAAAATTCCTTACAGTAGCACCTTAGAGACCAACTAAGTTTGTTATTGGTATGAGCTTTCGTGTGCATGCAGATAGCTGAAGAAGATATCTGAAGAAGTGTGCATGCACACAAAAGCTCATACCAATAACAAACTTAGTTGGTCTCTAAGGTGCTACTGGAAGGAATTATTTTTTATTTTGTTTCGACTACGGCAGACCAACGCGGCTACCTACCTGTAACTAGAACTATTTTTAAAAGACATCTGAAGGCAGCCCTGTTCAGGGAAGTTTTTTAATATTTAATGCTGTACTGTTTTTAACACTCGATTGGGAGCCGCCCAGAGTGGCTGGGGAAACTCAGCCAGGTGGGAGGGGTAAAAATAAAATAATAATAATAATAATAATTGGAATAACTTTTAAATATACTTAAAAGACCACGGAAGAACGTTAAGATCATTGGCAGGGATACAGTAACACTTGTGACGTGAAATGAACTTTGGTTACTCTGATTATATAACTGATGGGTGACAGTAAAAGATGCAGGAAAAAGGAAAAAGATAACATTTTCCAAAATGGAACCCATGGAAGGAGGGGAGGAGGTCCGTAGGTTCGGAAAAAAAATTATGTTTCAGAATTGTTAGTTATTATGTATAAATTTATGTAAAACCAATAAAAAATTATAAAAACAACAAAACATCACGACTGCTCTCAGGGTTCCACACCCCTGGGAATATATGTCACTGGCAAAAGCACACACTAGGTGTTTGCCCCCGTTGCAGATGAATTAAGGGACAGCGAGGGAAAAGAGCGTCTAATATTTGCTGTGTAAATTTGGGGGGTGGGGAGGGGGGAGCCATACCTGCCCAGCAACCGCAGCAAAATAGCCATATAAAGGATCTTGCGCCTGGCCAGGAAAGGAAGGTCCGCCGGGGGCACTCCCATACTACAAATAAAAAAAAAATGGGAAGAAATTAAATCAAGGAATTTCCACCGTCGTTTTGAGCTGAGTGGCACGCATGTTTACTGGAAAGCCAGCCCCGCAGCCTTCCTTGGGAACGGCAGTCTCAATACAGTGGTGCCCCGCAAGACGAAAAACTCACTAGACGAAAGAGTTTTCCGTTTTTTGAGTCGTTCCACAAGACGAATTTCCCTATGGGCTTGCTTCGCAAGACGAAACGTCTTGCGAGTTCTTGCGAGTTTGTTTCCTTTTTCTTAAAGCCGCCAAGCCGCTAACAGCCGTGCTTCGCAAGACGAAGAGACTCGCGGAACGGATTAATTTCGTCTTGCGAGGCACCACTGTACACGCAAAACCTATTCTTAATCCCCGTGTTCATAAAAGCAGTGAAACCTGGACACGTCGCAAGTTCGGGTCCGACAAACACCAAATAGCAGTTTTAAGTCGTCCGGCCAAAGGGCTGCTGTAAATCGCTAAGTCAAGTCGCATTTCCCAAGGCACTTTGGATAATTCTGCTGCGACAATGCTTGAGAACCAGGAAAACATTTTGCACTTTTTCACTACCAAGGAAGGCACACTTCTGAATCATTCTGCAGGCTGCACCTACAATCCTGTACCCACTTACCTGGGGGTAAGCTTACTTAGGTAAAGGTAAAGGGGCCCCTGACCATTAGGTCCAGTCGTGGCCGACTCTGGGGTTGTGGCGCTCATCTCGCTCTGTTGGCCGAGGGAGCCGGTGTACAGCTTCGGGTCATGTGGCCAGCATGACTAAGCCGCTTCTGATGAACCAGAGCAGCACACGGAAACACCGTTTACCTTCCCACTGGAGCGATACCTATTTATCTACTTGCACTGGCATACTTTCAAACTGCTAGGTTGGCAGGAGCAGGGACTGAGCAACGGGAGCTCATCCCATCGCGGGGATTTGAACTGCCGACCTTCTGATCGGCAAATCCTAGGCTCTGTGGTTTAACCCACAGCACCACCCGCGTCCCTGTAAGCTTACTTACCCCCAGGTAAAAAGGTCTAGGATTGGACAGTTAGTTGCTCTTAATTCCTACTGAAACTGAGGCTGCAACTAAGTCATCCCCTTGACCTTCGACAGATCTCCCCATGTGGATTACAGCCGTACCTTGGTTCTTGAACGTCATCCGTTCCAGAAATCTGCTCAACTCCCAAAAACGTTCGGAAACCAAAGCGCGGCTTCCGATTGGCTGCAGGAGCTTCATGCAGCCAATTGGAAGCCTCGTCGAATTTCAGCTTCCAAAGAACGTTGGCAAACCGGAACACTTACTACCGGGTTGGCTGCGTTCGGGAGCCAAAATATTCACGTACCAAGGCGTTTGTGAACCAAGGTACGACCGTACATAGAAAGGCAAGCTTTAGTTCAATGTGTTTTCAGTGGAACGCAAGCTGAACCCAGTCAGAGTCCAACAGCCCAAAGCCCTTCACACCCCCTGTTTTCCAACATGAATTTTCTTCTATGGTCAAGTGCCCATAAAAAATATCAGGAGCACAGTTAGAAATTAGCCAGGCGCATTTTGAAACTGGCGTGGGTCCAATTGCAACCACTCCGGGTGCCAGGCTAATGACTGACATCTCCACCTGGCTGGTCCCTCCAGCTTTCTTAAGCAGGTCGACAGAGGAGCTAATTTATTGCATTTATCTCCCACCTTTATATCCAAGGAGTCCATGGTACACCTCATCTAATCCATACAACGACCCTGTGAGGTAGGTGAGGAGGCTGCGACTGACTCCAAGGTCACCCAGGGAACTTCAGGACCAAGTGGGGATTTGAACCCTGATCGCCCAGGTCCTTGTTCGACACTCTGACCACTACACCACACTTCCCTCCTAGAGTCCTTCTGTGATGGGGTTAGTGGATGCTTGGGTTGTGAACGTGATCCATGCGGGATGCATGTTCACAACCAGCAGCGTTCGCAACCCGCAGTGGCGCACACATGGGTTGGGATTCGGTGCTTCTGCACAAAGCACGATTTAGCGCTTCTGCGCATGCGCAACTGCCAAAACCCAGAAGTAACCCGTTCTGGTACTTCCAGTTTTCGGTGGTCCGTAACCCCCAAAAAATGCAACCTGAAGCGTCTGTAACCCGAGGTATGACTGTAAATCAATATGGGGAAATCAAAATGTCACTTACAGCAGGATGTGACATATTTTTCTCGAACTTGTTTCATTCTGAATTGTTTTATTTGATGCTTTATTGCGCTTTTAAAGTGCTTTGAGATTTTTCTCTCTCCAATAAAATACATTGGCATAGAAATGAAATAATAGTAATAATAACAATAACAATAATAATAATAATAATAATAATAATAATAATAATAATGTGGTACTTCTGCTTACAAACGCTTTGGGTTACGAACTCCGCTAACCCGGAAGCAGCTGCTCCTGGTTGCGAACTTTGCCCCAGGATGCGAATGGAAATCGCGCGCCAGAGGTGCATGCGCAGTGGGAAACCCCATTATCAAAAGCACGCCTCAGGATAAGAACCGTGTCAGCTTAGGAACGGACCTCTGGAACGAGCCTCCTAAACGGCCTCGGTCCTGTATACCTGAAGGAGCGTCTCCACCCCCATCGTTCAGCCTGGACACTGAGGTCCAGCTCTGAGGGCCTTCTGGCGGTTCCCTCACTGCAAGAAGTGAGGTTACAGGGAACCAGGCAGAGGGCCTTCTCGGTGGTGGCACCCACCCTGTGGAACACCCTTCCAGCAGATGTCAAAGGAAATAAGCAACTATTTTACTTTTAAAAGACATCTGGAAGCAGCCCTGTTTAGGGAAGTTTTTAATGTCTGACGCTGTATTGTTTTTAATATTCAGTTGGAAGCCGCCCAGAGTGGCTAGGAAAACCCAGCCGGATGGGAGGGGTATAAATAATAAATAATAATTATTATTATTAACGAATTAAGTTCGTAACCAGAGTACCACTGTAAAGCACACTGCAAGAAAAATAAAAGGTGCCTAAACATTCTGTTGTGGCGACCGTAACCTAGGTTTAAATTCCCATTTGACAATGAGCTTATACTTCTAAAACTGCAGAAACGGTTCTCTTTCTCTGAACAATGTCGGACTCTCCCTTTTGAAATGTCACTGAGCTTCTGCCGTATTTCCCGTCAGTCTCTCCTGCCTCGCCCCATGCCCACCCGGGAAACAAAGAGCGGTGCACAATGCAAAATGTTTGCACATGGCCCGTCACAGGCCCACAAATTTCTAGAAGTGAGAAACACGGGAGTCGCTGGGCAGAGCCGTGTGACGTGGAAATGTCCTTGTTTGCGGAAAGCAAACATCCATTGAGCGCTGGGTATAAGCTCACACACCTCCATTAGTTTACAAAGGGCGTGGAAAAATCTCTGAAATGGGTGCAGCGGAAGATTCTTCTCCTATCCAGGTTGGAGTTGGTGGCCAGATCCCATGACCTGGAGATCAGGCACAGGGCCCTGTGGCTTGGTGCATATTCCGACTCAACATCTCCAGGATATCTGAAAACGCTTGACCTTCGACAGATCTCCCCATGAGGATAACAGCCATACCTTGGTTCTCGAACATAATCAGTGCCAGAAGTCTGTTTGACTTCCGAAAACGTTCAGAAACCAAAGTGCGGCCTCCGATTGGCTGCAGGAGCTTCCTGCAGCCAAGTCGGATGTTCAGCTTCCAAAGAACGTTCACAAACCAGAACACTTAATTCCAGGTTTGCGGCGTTCGGGAGCCAAAACGTACAACTACCAAGGCATTTGGGAACCAAGGCACGACTGTACAGTCATACCTCATGTTGCGTCCGCTTCAGGTTGTGGTTTTTTGGGGTTGCGGACTGTCGAAACCCGGAAGTACCGGAACATGTTACTTCCGGGTTTCGGCAGTCGCGCATGCGCAGAAGCACTAAATCATGCTTTGCGCATGCGCAGACGTGCCAAATTGCAACCCGCGCGTGCGCAGACGCGGGTTGCGAACGCTGCGGGTTGCGAACGTGCATCCCACACAGATCACATTCGTAACCGGAGCGCAGTGGCGTAGCGTGGGTTGTCAGCACCCGGGGCAAGGCAAGTAATTTGCGCCCCCTAACCCGTGGATTTGCGCCCCCAACCCTAACCCCCAGATGTTGCGCCCGGTGCGGCCGGCCCCCCCTGCACCCCCTACGCTACGCCACTGCCCGAGCGTCCACTGTACATAGAAAGGCAAGCTTTAGTTCAATGTGTTTGAAACAGGGTTGTCGCTGAGTTTTAATATACTGTATTTTTTCGTGTATAACATGCCCCTGTGTATAAGACTATTGGGGGGGGCTAAAAATTGAGAAAATGGGGAGGAGATTGCCCTTGTTTAAGACGGCCCCAATTGTTTTACATTATTTTATCATAAAAGAACCCTGGTCTTATACACAGAAAAGTACGGTACTTTAAAAAAAATATTCTGGATTTGTAATTTTGGCCATGGGCGGGGATCTTTCACCCAGCCCAAATCTATTTCAGACTACTCTCTCTCTCTCATCGAGTTATTTTTCTTGCTAATGGCTCATGATCTAATTTCACACTAATGTAAACCAAGGCCCATTATCACTCCACGTTTATGGAAAGTAGCTCTGTATTCTACTCAACCGCAGTATTTTCTTCTTGTTGTTGATCTGTACATCTTATTGAATATTTAAAGCTGCATTTTTTAAAAAGCAAAACATATATAATCTGGATTAAAAGAAATATGAATACCTGAACGTTAAGCCTGAAGGGAACGATGACAAATGTACAATATTTACAGGTGTTTGTGGGGCTTCGTTTTAAATATCCAGCCTTTTAGAGAGGCCGATGATTATACTGACCAAGCTTGGTGGTTTTCTTACAGAAGGCAGATGAGGTTTAGCAATGCAGAGTTCAAGTGTCACGCAAGGGAGAGCATAGACAAATGGAAGCATCCATTACTGCTCAAGTGCATCATGGAACGCAAACACATTATACCCGGTAATTATTCCGCCGGCAGAGTCTCAGATGAGCTTTTCGCGCTCCTTGCTTGGGGTTTTTTAGAACCAAGCTGCAGAAGAGGCCATTTATCTTCCCTTCCCCGCCCTTCCCCCAAAAAGGAAGCGTGGCCTATTGGTTTGAGTGTTTGACTTGAGCTCAGGGAGACGTGGATTAAGGTCCCCACGCGGCCACGAAAAGCTCGCTGGCGAACGTCACATGCGAGCCACTGTCTCTCACTCGTCCAGCAGCCTGTTTTGCAATCTGATCAGCGAGAAGCGGGTTCGAGTTCCGCTGCACGCGGAAGATGGTGGGAAACGACCTTGATCCCTTGTGACAATCGCAGCGCAACCAGCTGGCTGCAGGCAGGCAATGTTCCCTGCCCTTTGGAGCCTTTGCGGCCGCCGCAACATCAAAAGCCCATCCTCAGAGGTTGTGTGAACCGCCCTGCCCTGGGTCAAGGTCCAAAGTGCTCAGGGCAAGCCATTATTTGGGCACCTGCAAAAGAACACCCCACACCCCTTTCCCCCCGGGAGCAAAAATACGCACAATGAAGATAATACATTAACGAGCTGACACTGATTGCCTTTCAAAATCTTCTCCCTTAGGCGGCTCCCTCATTTTATCAACAGTAGGACTAGACCGGGGTAGGGGGGTCATTCTCATTCTGGCCCACGGACGGTCCAGGAATCAGCGTGTTTTTACATGAGTAGAATGTGTGCTTTTATTTAAAATGCATCTTTGGGTTATTTGTGGGGCATAGGAATTCGTTCATATTCTTTTCCTCCAAAATATAGTCCGGCCCCCCGACAAGGTCTGAGGGACAGTGGACCGGCCCCCTGCTGAAAAAGGTTGCTGACCCCTGGACTAGACCCAGAGCAATCCTACACAGACTTGCTTTTGAGAAGACCACGGCGACACAGCGGGGCTTACTTGAGAGTTCACAGGACTTATCCTGATGACGATTTAATTAAAGAAGCGACTTTAGATGGAACCCTGAGTCCGTAGGAGCCAAGTCCTAGGGGCCCAGGGGTCTTTGGGCCCCCCAATAAAATATTTAAGGGGGTTAAAGGTAAAGGTAAAGGGACCCCTGACGATTAGGTCCAGTCGTGGCCGACTCTGGGGTTGCGGCGCTTATCTCGCTTTACTGGCCGAGGTCCAGCTCCAAGGGCCTTCTGGCAGTTCCCTTCCTGCGAGAAGCAAAGCTACAGGGAACCAGGCAGAGGGCCTTCTTGGTAGTGGCACCCACCCTGTGGAACGCCCTTCCGCCAGATGTCAAAGAGAAAAAGAACTACAATCATACCTCGCGTTGAAGTAGCTTCAAGTTAAGTATTTTCGGGTTGCGCTCTACGGTGACCCAGAAGTAACGGAGTGCGTTACTTCTGGGTTTCACCACTCACACACGTGCAGACGCTCAAAATGACGTCATGCGCAGAAGCGGCGACACGCAACCCGTGCACGTGCAGATGTGTGTTGCGTTTACTTCAGGATGTGAAGAGGGCTCTGGAACAGATCCCTTTGTATCCAGAGGTTCCACTGTACCAGACTTTTAGAAGACATCTGAAGGCAGCCCTGTTTAGGGAAGCTTTTAAAGTTTAACAGACCACTGTATTTTAATACTCTTGTTGGAAGCCGCCCAGAGTGGCTGGGGAAACCCAGCCAGATGGGCGGAGTATAAATAATACAGTGGTGCCTCGCAAGACAAAAAGAATTCGTTCCGCGAGTCTTTACGTCTAGCGATGTTTTTCGTCTTGCGAAGCACGGTGCATCGCAACTGCGCCTCTTCAAGCGGCTTTAAAAAAAACGCAAGACGTTTTCGTCTTGCGAAGCAAGCCCATAGGGAAATTCGTCTAGCGAAGCAACGCAAAACCGAAAAACCCTTTTGTCTAGCGAGTTTTTCGTCTTGCGAGGCATTCGTCTTGCAGGGCACCACTGTAAATTCTATTCTATTCTACTCAACTGCCCACCCCCTGAACGACAAGGCCCCAAACGTTGCAAACTTATCTCATAGGGGAGATGTAGGAACCCACTAAGAAGGGAATCCAAGATGGATGGGAGTTTCTTAAAGGTTTCTTAAACTGAAGGCTCAAATTGCAGACGATTCCAGGAAGAAAGAAAAGTGGGAGGCATCTAAGGAAACCGGTGTGGCTGAGAGTTAAGAAATGGAAGAACGGGAACATCACAAAGATTATACACGAATAACTAACGGCTGCAGGGTGAAGGTCAGGCTGGCGAAAGCTCAGAATGAGCTCAGGCTTGCAAGAGAGGTTAATAATAATAAAAAAAGATTTATTCAGCTATGTCTGAAGTAAGAGGAAGAACAAGCAAGCGGTAGGGCTTCTGCGTGGAGAACATGGAGAAATGATACTGGGTGATAGAGAAAAGGCGGAATTACTCAACACCGGCTTTGCCTGTCTTCAGCCAAAAGGAAAGTGACGCCCAACGTGGTGATAACGGAATAAATGGTGTAAGGAGGGAGCTGCAGCCTGAGATAGGAAAAGAGGTAGTAAGGGAACACCTATCTATTTAAAATTAATTCAAATTTCAAGGGCCTGATGAGCTGCACCCAAGGGTGCTAAAGGAGCTTGCGGACGGTCTAGGAATCAGCATGTTTTGTATACATTTATTTGTATTTATGTATAACATGTATAATTACTAAAAAAAAAATTATCTGCAAAAAAAAAGGAACCAGCATGTTTTTACATGAGTAGAAGGTGTGCTTTTATTTAAAATGCATCTCTGGGTTATTTGTGGGGCCTGCCTGGCGTTTTCACATGAGCACAAATGCACCTCTGTGTTATTGTTATTTGTGGGGCATAGGAATCCGTTCATTCCCCCCCCCCAAAAAAAAAATATAGTCCTGGCTCCCACAAGGTCTGAGGGACTGTGGACCGGCCCCCTGCTGAAAACGTTTGCTTACCCCTGATTTAGCATTTAAAGAAGCCTTTTAAAAAAAACAACCACCCACAAAATAAAATGGTGTATCCATTTTTTTAGGAAACAAGCAAGCAAAGGCGCCCGGAGGGAACGCAGCGCGATGGTGGCAAGTATTAAAACATTACGCAACATTGAAACATTTTAACCAGGAGGGGGGGAGCCCTGCGAGGTCGACCACCCACCAACCAACGATCCTTCCCCCCCCCCCTGGCGCCCCCATCCTCGCTTCCCACCCCCCATTTACGGACCAGTTTCCCCCCCATTTAGCCCCCTCCCCTAACGCCTTGCGGGGGAGGGGGAGAGAAGAGCGGGGGAGGGGAAAGGGGGAAAGCGAAAGTGTGAAGAGGGAGAATGTGGGGAGGGGAGGCGCCCCCCCCAATGCTCTTCCCAGGCCTGCGGGCCGCGTGCACCGCCCTCCGAGGGCCGCCCTTGCTCCCCATGCCCCGCTGGTCCATCCATTCCTGCATCCTCGCTCACCTGGCCCTGGTAATAGCCAGCTCCGGCGCCGGGATGCCCAGGATACGCCATGGCCGATGCGCTCCTCGCTGCTGCAAACCACCCCGACCTCGCCGGCTCCGCGCCTCCTCCTACTCTCCGGGGAGGTCCGGATCAAACCATTGGCGAGGGGGGAGGCAGGGGGAGGGGTCTGGAAAAGGGGGGTCTCTGGGCGCCCCTCTGCAGGCGCTAGAAGGGTTGGGGTCTCGAAGAGGTCTCCAAAGGACTCGGGTCCCCCCCCGCCCAGGTTCTGCAAAGTGGGGGGTGTGGGGTGGGAATGCTGGGAACGACTCTTGGAGGTTCCCCCCCCTCCAGAAGTGGTACGAGCCGGACTTCCTCTTTCCCGGGGAGGAGAAGGAAAATGGAAACTTTCTGTGCGCAAAAGGGGAAAGTGTTTTGCAAAAGCGCGCAGGGCGCTTTTGGCTCGCAGGGCGTTTCGGGTGTTGGGGGGGGAATTGAGGGTTTTATTGGGGGGGTGGAAGAGGGGAAGGTTGCGTGCAAAATGCATGCATAAATATAAATACATAATAAACACACAAGAGGTAGCCGCTTTCATATATATAGCTGACTGTGCCCCCAAATACCCCAGTAATGAGATCATTAAGTTTGCAGATGATACAACGGTGGTTGGTTTAATCAGGGCTGGAGAGGGGGAGGCGGCCTATAGGAAGGAAGTTGAGCAGTTGGGGGAGTGGCGCAGGAAAAGCAACTTACTCCTTAACATAAAGAAAACAAAAGAGATTGTTGTGGACTTTAGGAAATGTAAATTGAATATTCAGCCATGTATTATTGAGGGGAAGTGCGTGGAACAGGTCTCGGTGTTTCAATTTCTGGGAATGGAGTTGAGAGATGACCTAACCTGGGGAGAAAACAGCAAAGACCTGATGAAGAGAGAACAGCAGGAGGTTATATTTTCTGAGAATCCTCTGGAAAAACAATCTCTCAAAGGACCTGTTGATGGCATTTTACCATTGTACTGTTATTAACTTATGGTCTGTGTGTGTGGTTTGGGAGCTGCACGGCCAGGGGAAAAACAATGCTGTCCAGGGTTGTAAAGACTGCAGAGAGAATAATTGGGTGCACTCTTCCCACCTTGGATCAAATCTATGCTTCCAGATGCCATAAGAAAGCTGCAGAGATAGCGCAGGACAGTGTGCACCCCGGAAATGATCTCTTTCAGCTTCTGCCTTCTGGAAGAAGGTACAGGGTTATAAAGACTAGGACCAGCCGCCTGAGAAACAGTTTCTAAGCAAATGCAATTCTGGTTCTAAACGCAGCATAAGGGGTCTCTATAGTGATACGGAAGGGGGGGCATGATTTTACCGTAACAATAGTATAGTGTATTTTAAAAATGTAGAAGACCCAGTGGATCAGTTCATTCGCTAGTCAGTTCATGCATAAGTTCATGCTTTACCAGTTGCACTGGCTCCCGGTGGAGTATCAGGTCAGGTTCAAGGTGCTAGTTTTGACCTTTAAAGCTCTTTGTGGCTTAAGGCCCTTGTATTTACAGGACCGCCTCTCCTGGTCTGCCCCACAGAGGACATGAAGACCAACGAATAACCCTAGTTTAGAGGTCCAAGGCCCTAAGGAAGTCAGACTATCCTCCGCCAGGGCCTTCTCAGTGATGGCTCCGACCTGGTGGAATGCTCTGTCCCAGGAGACCAGGGCCCTTCAGGATTTAACTTCCTTCCACAGGGCCTGTAAGACAGAGCTATTCCGCCTGGCTTTCAATTTGAACTTAGCCTGATCTTTTATTCCCATTCCTTCCCTCCCCTTCCCCTTTTTATGAAGATTACCCGCTCTGGGATCCCATAGCTAATTCTTCCCTGGTCTCCTCACTGGCCCAAATTGGACTAATTTAGCCAGCTAGCCCTGGTGATCATCTAATGTTTATTGGATGGATTTCCCCCCTAAATTGATTTTTGAATTCTGAATTTATTGTTATTCACGTTTTATACTGTATTTTATGCTGGTTTTTGTTGTATCAATTAAGTGTTTTAAATTTGTTGTTAGCCACCCTGAGCCCGGTTTTCTGAACCAGAAAGGGTGGGGTATAAATAAAAAATTATTATTATATTATTATATTGTGTAGCATCTGGGGAAATTAGTAAATTTCTGGGTTGGGTCCTGATTTTATTTCCTTAATTGGCTCACTAACCAACCTGCCTACACTACAACAGGAGTTGCTTAGTAACAGAGAAGCGTTGCTTGATTGCGTTACAGAGTTTATGATACAGTTAGCAACAAGGCGACAATAAACAATCTTAAAAGCGGCTGCACGCCTTTTTCTCCTGGAGAGCTGTTGTGTACTGAACCCACAACCTTCAAAACGACAAATGATATTTGACAGGTTTAAGCTAAGCAAACCACACCTCTGCTTTGCAAACGGGTTGGACGTTCACAAACAGCAGGTACCGGTAATCCTGTATCTGTTTACTCAGAAGTAAGCCCCGCTATGCTCCAACGGTTCGGAGGAGGGTATTGTGTAGGAATGGGCAGCTTGTGACCCTGCAGGTGTTAGAATCATAGAACTGTAGAGATGGAGGACACCCTGTTATGTACTGAGTTGAATAGGATCAAAATGCAGCAGTCTGATTGGTCCCAGAACAATAGGATCCAGAATGCAGCAATCTGATTGGTCCCAGAACAATAGGATTCATAATACAGCAGTCTGATTGGTCCCAGAACAATAGGATCCAGAATGCAGCAGTCTGATTGGTCCTAGAAAAATAGGATTCAGAATGCAGCAGCCTGATTGGTCCCAGGACGATAGGATCCAGAATGCAGCAGTCTGACTGGTCCCAGAACAATAGGATCCAGAATGCATCAGTCTGATTGATCCCAGAACAATAGGATCCAAAATGCAAAAGTATGATTGGTCCGCAGGAGCCACAAAATCCAACTCCAGGTGGAAGTGAATCCGCAACCTGATTGGCCTACAGGAGAATCCCGGAATTAGCCAATCCCGTGGGACCCATTGTGTAAATAATGTTTATAAAGCAGACATTTCTCAGGAACTTCCATTCCTCACTACTAAGAGCTGAATAAAGAGCACGAAATCCACACTCAACTCCGAGTACTGTACTTTTTGCCCTATAGGACGCACTGGCCCATAGGACGCACCTAGATTTGGGGGGGGGGGGAATAAAGGGGGAAATTTTTATTTACCCCCCCCCCAGGCACGGGGCTGGGGCAGGGGAAGCCCAAGCTTCCCCCGACCCCAGCCCCCAGAACGGGATCCAGAGCCATGCCGAAGCTCTGGGAGCTTGCGGGGCTGGGGGAGGGGGAAGCCCTCCGCCAGCCTCCAAACCAGGTCGGGAGACAGCGGGATGGCGCGCTGCACCTTCCCGCTGTTCCCCGAGTTTGCGGGGCTGGCGACAGGGAGGAGCAGGCTTCTCCCCCCCCGCCAGCCTTCTAACCAAGTCAGGGGACAGCGGGAAAGGCGCACTGCGCCTCCCCGCTGTCCCCCGAGTTTGCGGGGCTGGCGGTGGGGCTCTCCTGAAGCCTGGAGAGTGAGAGGGGTCGGTGCACACCGACCCCTCTCACTCTCCAGGCTTCAGTGAAAGCCTGCATTCGCCCCATAGGACGCACCCAGATTTCCCCTTCATTTTTGGAGGGGGAAAAGTGCATCCTATATGGCGAAAAATATGGTATATTTCACACCCTGAAGGTCATTTAGTCCCAACCCTCTGCACTCTTTTTTTCTTCGGGGATTCCTCATAGCCGACTAACATTGTCTTTAATAAACACGGTTTTAACAATGAGTCTGTGGGGGGCAATTCTGGATCCACACGTCCTTCCACACTGGGGACAAAATGGTTTTCGGCCTTCTAGAGGGACGGTGGACATGATTTTCACCGCTCGACAGCTTCAAGAAAAATGCAGAGAGCAAACCAACCCCTGTATATGGTGTTTATTCACCTGCCTAAGGCTTTTGACACTGTAAATCAGGGGTCAGCAAACTTACCGCGCCTCAGGCCGGTGTCTCCAGCGCCAATCGCGCGGCGGGCTGGAGGGCGGGGGAGCGTGTGCCTATTATTATTATTATTATTATTATTATTATGGTGGCGCCCGCCCTGTGGAATGCCCTCCCATCGGATGTCAAGGTTGTGGACAACTACCTGACGTTCAGAAGACATCTTAAGGCGGCCCTATTCAGGGAAGCTTTTAATGTATGATATTTTAGTGTTTTTTGGTTTTTGTGGAAGCCGCCCAGAGTGGCTGGGGAAACCCAGCCAGATGGGCGGGGTACAAATAATATGCCTATTATTATTATTATTATTATTATTATTATTATGGTGGTGGTGGTGGCGCCCGCCCTGTGGAATGCCCTCCCATCGGATGTCAAGGTGATGGACAACTACCTGACGTTCAGAAGACATCTTAAGGCGGCCCTATTCAGGGAAGCTTTTAATGTATGATATTTTAGTGTTTTTTGGTTTTTGTGGAAGCCGCCCAGAGTGGCTGGGGAAACCCAGCCAGATGGGCGGGGTACAAATAATAAATTATTATTATTATTATTATTATTATTATTATTATTACAACCAACAGTTTGACTTCACCTCCAAAGGCACACTCTTCCACTGTCTCCTGAGGCAGACGGATGCCAACCATATATGTATTAGGGGTAGGTGATTGCATTCATATCCTCCAGCAGTTCCTGGGAACAGGGTGAGGCCTCGCACTTTATCCTTCATCCTGCCAGCCCCTTGAGGGTCTTCCCATCCCTTTTTCTCAGATAAAGCTCCCATTACACACTCCCTTCACTGCAGATGGTGACAGCAGTCATGAAATTGAAAGACGCCTGCTTCTTGGGAGAAAAGCAATGACAAACCTAGACAGCATCTTAAAAAGCAGAGACATCACCTTGCCAACAAAGGTCCGTATAGTTAAAGCTATGGTTTTCCCAGTAGTGATGTATGGAAGTGAGAGCTGGACCATAAAGAAGGCTGATCGCCGAAGAATGGATGCTTTTGAATTCTGGTGCTGGAGGAGACTCTGGAGAGTCCCATGGACTGCCAGAAGATCAAACCTCTCCATTCTGAAGGAAATCAGCCCTGAGTGCTCACCGGAAGGACAGGTCCTGAAGCTGAGGCTCCAAGACTTTGGCCACCTCATGAGAAGAGAAGACTCCCTGGAAAAGACCCTGATGTTGGGAAAGATGGAGGGCCCAAGGAGAAGGGGGCGGCAGAGGACGAGATGGTGGGACAGTGTTCTCGAAGCTACCAGCATGAGTTTGACTAAACTGCGGGAGGCAGTGGAAGACGGGAGTGCCTGGCGTGGTCTGGTCCAGGGGGTCATGAAGAGTCGGACACGACTAAACAACAACAACACACACTCCCTGCCAAACCCATTTCCTGGGAACTGTGATTTCCCAGGAACTTCAGCTTTTCCGTATCTGGCTCATCATCTCCCAACCTGCCTCCACCAGCCAAGGCCCTGATCCTGCACCCATGCAGGAGGGAAACTCAGGAGAACAGAGGAGTCCCAGCGAATCCTTCACACTGCCATTTAGGACATGAAAAGAAACATGCAGTCACTTACTGTGTTATCCTTTGGTGGGAACTGCATACCTGTGCCTCTGGATAGGGAAGGAGTTTCAACTGCTCACACCTATAGAAATAATTTGGGGGGGGGGTTATACTGCAATAGCTTGACTTTTAATATTTAAGAGAGTTCCTACGTCTCCCCTAAGTATAATTTATTTCTGTTTTAAAAATAGCATCTCACCTGTGCACTGTGTCAGCCTGCTTCCTAGTGACTGAATGGACAGGTGTATATACCATAAATAATCACCTTGGTGAAATAAAAACCAAGCTGTAGAGTCAATTGTAAACATTTGTTTTTCCCCAGGTAAGACCAGAAAGCTTCTAATGTTATATATTAGTCATACTTCCCCCCCTCCCTTTGGAAGTGGGTGCAAGAAATCACACTTGAGTTTTCATATTATAATCATAGCTTGTCCATTTCACCAGTAAGTTGGCTCTGGCTGGCTTCAGGAGCTGCTCGCTGCCGTGGCGCCCGGCATTTTGCCTCACCACCAGAAGTCCCCATGTGACGTGTCTTGTGCCGTTGAAGCAATCACGCAACATTCACTCCCTACTAATAAATCTACAACACTTAAAATATAAATCTGGGGACATTTTTTGAAATCCGGGGGTGGATTTTTGTCAGGGGACGGATTTGTAAATCTGGGGACTGTCCCCGGGAAACGGGGACATCTGGTAACCATAAACAAGACGGAGGGGTCTTAATCTCACTGATGGGGTCCAAAGGAATGCAGATGTTTGGCACCAGCTTGGCTGCTGGAGTTGCCAGAAAAAGGAAACCACTTTAGGTTAGTGTAGGGTTTATTCCCTAACTTTTTCTTCTCCCAATTATGTCCCGCAAGGCTGTGTGGGTTCAGGATCAGAGTTTTCCTTCTCCTAGGTGGGCTCCTTTCCCAGGTGGACCTGCCTCTCACTTCTCCTTCTCTGAAGGAGCGTCTCCACCCCCATCTCTGCCCGGACACTGAGGTCCAGCTCTGAGGGCCTTCTGGTGGTTCCCTCATTGCAAGAAGCCAAGTTACAGGGAACCAGGCAGAGGGCCTTCTCGGTGGTGGCGCCCGCCCTGTGGAACGCCCTCCCACGAGATGTCTAAGAGAAAAACAACTACCAGACTTTTAGAATACATTTGAAGGCAGTCCTATTTAGGGAAGCTTGTAATGTTTAATAGGTTATCGTATTTAGTGTTTTGTTGGAAGCCACCCAAAGTAGCTGGGGAAACCCAGCCAGATGGGTGGGGTATAAATAATAATAATAATAATTATTATTATTATTATTATTATTATTATTATTATCTCTGCAGCATGTGCAGAAACTGCTTTCTGGACCATTGGTCTCATCCGCTCGATCCTAAATGGTGGATATGAGCAGCATATCAACTTTTATAATATATAACTTATGTATAAGCATGATCAGAGCAGTAATGCTTCTGAACAACAGTGTCTGGAAACTGCAGGGGGGAGGGCTCTTGAACTCAGGTCCGTGCTTCACACGGGTACCAGCTTAGCCATGATGAGGGCTGATCCACCATGTTCCTGTCCGTTTGCATTCCTTGGTGCAGAAAGTAAAGGTAAAGGACCCCTGGATGGTTAAGTCCAGGTAAAGGCGACTCTGGGGTTGTGGCACTCATCTCGCTTTCAGGCCGAGGGAGCCGGCGTTTGTCCACAGACAGCTTTCCGGGTCATCTGGCCAGCAAGACCAAATCACTTCTGGCGCAAAAGAACTCCGTGACGGAAACCAGAGCACCCTGAAATGCCCTTTACCTTCCCGCTGGAGCGGTACCAATTTATCTACTTGCACTGGTGTGATTTCAAACTGCTAGGTTGGCAGGAGCAGGGACCGAGCAACGGGAGCTCACTCCATCGCAGGGATTCGAACCGCCGACCTTCTGATCAGCAAGCCGAAGAGGCTTGATCTGATGTGTAGAGATCTTTTCTATTCTGCTTAACTCAAGAGGGTTATGGAAACTTCTCTGTGTGAAAAAAACAAGCAGATGATTCATGATGTTTGTGTCATTCCTTCAGAGAGTACAGCTGGCGTGAACTGGTTCTGTTATCTCTTCTGTCAAGGTCATGCAGACTATAATAATAAGGCCTGGGTTTCACTCTTTTCTATATCTTTTTCTTTCTGGTGTGATGTTCTGTACATAGTATGCTTAGTGTTAAGATTTTAGACTTATAATAAGTTATTTTAAGTTTAACTCTACTGCAACTGGATTTCTTATGGACAGAGCCAATCCTGAATGTATTGGATTTGTGACCATTCTGCTCATTTGCCTTCAGTAGCAGTAAAGCTCTGCTGGATGAAATATTCATTGCCTCTGGTCTACTTTTTGGGAATCCTGCAACATGTTTAAGTTTTTACTCTGCTAACTATATGTTGGAATCTGCTCTGGATCAATACTGAGTAGAATTCCATGACAGGCACAGAAACTCACACCCTCCCTCTCTATATCTGCCTGCCAGCCTGCTATGAAACAACACATTTTTGTGATTTATTTTCAGGCAAAAGCTTCTTGTTAGCAACCCTTTTGGGTGGGTGGATGGTTTCACAGGATTTCCACCTTCCTCCGCTCTACTCAAGAGTTCATCTTGAGTGTAGCGTTCGGTTCTGGGGAATGCACTTTGAGATACAAAGGAGTTCAGAAAAGGGAGATAGCCGGCGATACTGAGCCCAAGATAGTGAGCCCTGCTGCAACTGGATTTCTTATGGACAGGGCCAGTCCTGAATATATTGGATTTGTGACCATTATGCTCATCTGCCTTCAGTAGCAGTAAAGCTCTGCTGGATGAAATAGTACTGCCTCTGGTCTGTTTTTTTGGGAATCCTGCAACATGTTTAAGTTTTTACTCGGCTAACTATACATGACAGCAGTCACGAAATTAACATGACAGCATCTTAAAAAGCAGAGACATCACCTTGCCAACAAAGGTCCGTATCGTTAAAGCTATGGCTTTCCCAGTAGTGATGTATGGAAGTGAGAGCTGGACCCTAAAGAAGGCTGATTGCCGAAGATGGATGCTTTTGAATTCTGGTGCTGGAGGAGACTCTTGAGAGTCCCATGGACTGCAAGAAGATCAAAACGATCCATTCTGAAGGAAATCAGCCCTGAGTGCTCACTGGAAGGACAGATCCTGAAGCTGAGACTCCAAGACTTTGGCCACCTCATGAGAAGAGAAGACTCCCTGGAAAAGAGCCTGATGTTGGGAAAGATGGAGGGCACAAGGAGAAGGGGACGAGATGGTTGGACAGTGTTCTCGAAGCTACCAGCATGAGTTTGGCCAAACTGCGGGAGGCAGTGGAAGACAGGAGTGCCTGGCGTGCTCTGGTCCAGGGGGTCACGAAGAGTCGGACACGACTAAACAACAACAACAGCAACAACAACAACAACAACTATACATTGCGTTCTGCTCTGAGGAATATTAAGTAGAATTCCATGGCAGTTCCATGTTCATAGAATCATAGAATCATAGAATCATAGAATCATAGAATCATAGAGTTGGAAGAGACCACAAGGGCCATCGAGTCCAACCCCCTGCCAAGCAGGAAACACCATCAGAGCACTCCTGACATATGGTTGTCAAGCCTCTGCTTAAAGACCTCCAAAGTAGGAGACTCCACCACACTCCTTGGCAGCAAATTCCACTGTCAAACAGCTCTTACTGTCAGGAAGTTCTTCCGAATGTTTAGGTGGAATCTTCTTTCTTGTAGTTTGGATCCATTGCTCCGTGTCCGCTTCTCTGGAGCAGCAGAAAACAACCTTTCTCCCTCCTCTATGTGACATCCTTTTATATATTTGAACATGGCTATCATATCACCCCTTAACCTCCTCTTCTCCAGGCTAAACATGCCCAGCTCCCTTAGCCGTTCCTCATAAGGCATCGTTTCCAGGCCTTTGACCATTTTGGTTGCCCTCCTCTGGACACGTTCCAGTTTGTCAGTGTCCTTCTTGAATTGTGGTGCCCAGAACTGGACACAGTACTCCAGGTGTGGTCTGACCAGAGCAGAATACAGTGGCACTATTACTTCCCTTGATCTAGATGCTATACTCCTATTGATGAGGCCCAGAATTGCATTGGCTTTTTTAGCTGCCGCGTCACACTGTTGGCTCATGTCAAGTTTGTGGTCAACCAAGACTCCTAGATCCTTTTCACATGTACTGCTCTCAAGCCAGGTGTCACCCATCTTGTATTTGTGCCTCTCATTTTTTTTGCCCAAGTGCAATACTTTACATTTCTCCCTGTTAAAATTCATCTTGTTTGTTTTGGCCCAGTTCTCTAATCTGTCAAGGTCGTTTTGAAGTGTGATCCTGTCCTCTGGGGTGTTAGCCACCCCTCCCAGTTTGGTGTCATCTGCAAATTTGATCCTGGTGCCATTCCTGCTCATTCTGTTATCTGGAAGAAGGCAAACTATCCACGCCACCTCCCTAGTTGAGAGCACTTTTACGAAAACAGTGAACTTTAATTTTAGGCATGTGGACCGTCTGTTTGTCCACTAGATGGCAATAGGGGGTTGTTTTCTGTAAGCCTCCCTCTAGCAGCGGTTCTCAACCTGTGGGTCCCCAGATGTTGTTGGACTACAACTCCCATCATCCCTGAGCTCTGGCCTTGCTAGCTAGGGGTGATGGGAGTTGTAGTCTAACAACATCTGGGGACCACAGGTTGAGAAAGGCTGCTCTATAGCTAGGTATGAGGAATATACTGTACTAAGAAACAAGGCCGGATTTACGTAGAAGCTCAACAAGCTATAGCTTAGGGCCCCACTCTCTTGGGAGCCCCCCAAAAAATAAAGGGAAAAAAAACCCTGGATGTACATTTCCAAAATGTAAGATAAAAAACAAATAAAATAAAACTTACATACAGCAACAGTGTTTTGTTATGTGCAAATGGCTTTAGATACCTATGAGGTCCATAAATTAGCATATAGCATATATTCAACACAAAAAACAGTGACAATTTGATGTTGACAAAAGACAGCTGGACATATAAAGGGCCCCATTACCTTCAGTAGCTTAGGGCCTCATCAAACCTAAATCCAGCCTTGCTAAGAAATATATTTGTGGTTTTTTTCTTGTGAATAAACAGTATAGCAATTCAATGAATAAGTGAAACAGCATTTAGTGTGCACTGAATTCTGGTGCTGGAGGAGACTCTTGAGAGTCCCATGGACTGCAAGAAGATCAAACCTCTCCATTCTGAAGGAAATCAGCCCTGAGGGCTCACTGGAAGGACAGATCCTGAAGCTGAGGCTCCAAGACTTTGGCCACCTCATGAGAAGAGAAGACTCCCTGGAAAAGACCCTGATGTTGGGAAAGATGGAGGGCACAAGGAGAAGGGGACGACAGAGGACGAGATGGCGGGACAGTGTTCTCGAAGCTACCAGCATGAGTTTGACCAAACTGCGGGAGGCAGTGGAAGACAGGAGGGCCTGGTGTGCTCTGGTCCAGGGGGTCACAAAGACTAAACGACTAAACAACAATCTATGGTTATTTCCCCCTTATCTATGGCTCTATCACCTTTCTGTTTCCAGCGAAACCGGACTTTGAGAAGTGTTGCATATAGCACCTGGGGGGTGGTAGATACATTTAAAGGCTGTTCTCATTTGTTAAATCTGCATAAATTTGCGATTAAGAAAGATAGGGCCGAAGAAGAAAAACACAGGGTGGTAGTGAGATAAGATTTATTCAGAGCAGACCCGCTGAAATCAATGAGCGTGGCTAAGTTGGGGGCCATCAAACTCAATGGGTCTACTCCAGAGTAGCGCTTAGCTGAATACCACCCAGGCATCCTTTCGACTTGGATCCAAATATGCTATTGTGCAATTGGAAAGTATATTGACTACTGCAAAGTGTTGTCTCCCCAAAATTTCCACTAACCACTCTCCCCTGCTGAAGGCTTCACACAGAATCATAGATTTGTAGAATTTGAAAGGACCTGTAAGCTTACATACCTCCAAGGAAGAAGGGTCCACAACCTTTCTTTCTTACTTTCTTTTTTTCCTTTCTTTTTATTTTATTAATTTCAATGCGAAATTACAGCAAAAATTACAAACATTGAATCCAAAATAATACTATACAAAAAATAAAGAAAAACAGAACACAAAAAACCAAAAGAAAAGAAAAAGCACACATCTACAAATAAAACCATATCTTCATTCTAATCTAGTCATTACATACATATACACATATTGACTTCCTTCCTTTGTTCCACCAAGTCGGGGCCAGTACTGAAAAGGCCCTGGCCCTAGTTGAGACCAATGTAACCACCTTGCGACTTGGGACCTCCAAAATGTATATGATGTACGATGAAGTACATGATGAGTCCATTGTGCACTGGCAGAAGGAGTTTATGTTGTTGTTGTTTTTAAGCCAGCACCACGGCAGGAAAAGAAATAATCAGGACAGCTCTCAATTCCCACACAAATTGCTCTCTCCGCAATTACTGCTAATGAGAGTCTTCCCCAGGCCCTCCGGATAAGATGCTGGGCCCAGAGCGTCTACCAAACCGCAGGTGATGTAAGAGGTGGCAGGAGATTCTCTGCACCAGCACATAGCTAATAAAATGTTGGTGGCTTAGGTCAGGGAAAGAGTGGGAAGGAAGGAGCCATAGCTGTCAAGCGTCCCTTATTTGCGGGACAATCCCTTATCCCAGCGCCATGTCCCACTGCTGTCCCTTATTGATGATGTCCCTTAAATAAGCTACTGAAGGTAATGGGGCCCTTTCTATGTCCAGCTGCCCTTTGTCAACAACAAATTTATTACTTATACCCTGCCCATCTGGCCGGGCCTCCCCAGCCACTCTGGATGGCTTCCAACAGGATATTAAAAACACACTAAGACATCAAACATTAAAAGCTTTCCTAAACAGGGCTGCCTTCAGAAGTCTTCTAAAAGTCAGATAGTTGTTTATCTCCTTGACATCTGATGGGAGGGCGTTCCACAGGGCGGGTGCCACCACTGAGAAAGCCCTCTACCTGGTTCCCTGTAACCTCACTTCTCATAGTGAGGGAACCGCCAGAAGGCCCTCAGTGGACCTCAGTGTCCAGGTAGAACGATGGGGGTGGAGAAGCTCCTTCAGGTATACTAGACCGAGGCAGTTTAGGGCTTTAAAGGTGTTTGAACACTTTGAATTGTGCTTGGAAATGTACTGGGAGCCAATGTAGGTCTTTCAGGACCGGTGTTATATCGTCTTGGTGGCCACTCCCAGTCACCAGTCTAGCTGCCGCATTCTGGATTAATTGGGGCTTATCAACCCGGGAAGGTAGCCCACCTAGGTTAAGGAGTAAGGTAAAGGTAAAGGGTCCCCTGACCATTAGGTCCAGTTGTGACCGACTCTGGGGTTGCGGCGCTCATCTCGCTTTATTGGCCGAGGGAGCCAGCGTACAGCTTCTGGGTCATGTGGCCAGCAGGACTAAGCCGCTTCTGGCGAACCAGAGCAGCGCACGGAAACACCGTATAGCTTCCCGCCGGAGTGGTACCTATTTATCTACTTGCACTTTAGTCATGCTGGCCACATGACCCGGAAGCTGTACGCCGGCTCCCTCGGCCAATAAAGCGAGATGAGCGCCGCAACCCCAGAGTCGTCCGTGACTGGACGTAATGGTCAGGGGTCCCTTTACCTTTTACCTACAGTGGGCCTGTATTTACAGCTGCCCCCCTGACATCTTAGGTGTGCATATGCCCCCATTAGGGATACCACGTGGTATCTTTTAATGTTATTTTGCTCTGAGATCATCTATTCAGATCCACTCGTCAACTGGAGGGGAAAAGCAAACAAAGAAAGCAGCTTCTTTTGCTGACAGTTTGGCAATAAGGCACTTCCCGCTTCTGATCTTCGCGAACAGGCAAAAGCATGTTAAGCTTCCACAGGGTTTCTTGTGAAATCCAATATGCTGAGATCAGCCCGTCCTTCGCAACCTGGATCTGGTTACAGTACTTCAGACAATCCCTCCCTCCCGATTTCTCATTATTAGTCAGCTCAGACAACAGCCAGCCAGCCTCCTCTTGCGACACCTGGGCCACCGGCCAGCGTTATGAATATGAAGGAGACAGGTGGGAAGAAAAGGTTGGAGAGTTTTGTGGTTAAGAGATTTATGCTCATAGAGATGGGAGACACAGAGGCATACCAACAAACGAACGTGTTTGCATTAGGGGATGTCCTGAAGTAGAGGACCTTATGCATTATATCTTGCGCTGCCCCTTATATAAACAAGAGAACAATTTTTAGCACCTATAATGACAAGGTCCCCTGGCCAGACCCCCTCTGACATTATTTTATATCTCCTCGCAGACATAGATAAGTATGTGACCTGGCGTGTAGCACTCTTTGCAACTGCCGCTAGGAAAATTATATAGCCAAGACAGCCACCAAAAGTAAAGGAGATGGATTTATTTGACTCTATCTACATCAAGCTATATTCTGTCTTTATCACCAAACTCCGGATACAATTGCACGTTGTATTAATTAACATTTTTTTAAAAATATATTAGTGACCATGTGGTGATTTTAGCCTATACAGTGGTACCTCGGGTTACAGATGCTTCAGGTTACAGACTCCGCTAACTCAGAAAAGTACCTCGGATTAAGAACTTAGCTTCAGGATGAGAACAGAAATCGTGCTCCAGCGGCACAGTGGCAGCGGGAGGCCCCATTAGCTAAAGTGGTGCTTCAGGTTAAGAACAGTTTCAGGTTAAGAACGGACCTCCAGAATGAATAAAGTTATTAACCCAAGGTACCACTGTAAATTCTATTGTTTAATGTCTTAACCTGTATATTAAGGTACTTTTATAGCTCTGTTTAGAGTAGGTAATGTCTTGATAATATACCATATTTTTTGCACCATAACACTCACTTTTTTCCTCCTAAAAAGTAGGGGGAAATGTCTGTGCGTGTTATGGAGGGAATGCCTACGGGTGGCATGCCTACGGATTTTCCTCCTCTAAAAACTACGTGCGTGTTATGGCCAGGTGCGTGTTATAGAGCGAAAAATACGGTAACTGTTTTAAGTTTTTTTGTATTAATCCAGCAGATTTCCTTTTAATTGTGAATGATTCTGTGTGCATTGCGGCAGCCTTTGGCTATGTGCAATAAAATTGACTGACTGACTGACTGACAGCCCAAGAGCCCTCTGCCCTCCTGCAGTTAAACTGGGATTCAGGATACCGTCTCTGCCCTTTGGAGACAGAGCAAAGCCATCCTGGCTAGCAGCCATCAGTTGCCATCTCCATGAATTTTTCTAACTCTCTTCTAAAGCCATCCAAGTGGTTTTCCATCGCTGCCTCCTGGGCGCAGTGAATTCCATAGCTTCTCTGTCCTGTGTGTTCATTTTATCTGCCCTGAGTGCTGCAGTTTCATTAAAATTATAAGTCACCTGGTGTCAGGTGATTGATAGGTGGACAGCCCTGCCCTGTCAAATCTGGAGAGATGAAGATCTGGCCTATTGTCCAGAAAGAAATGCCTCAATATTGCTTGCAGCCCTAGACATCATCATCATCATAATTTATTACTTATACCCCGCCCATCAGGCGGGGTCTCCCCAGGCACTCTGGGCGGCTTCCAACAGGATATTAAAAACACAGTAAGACATCAAACATTAAAAATGTCCCAGAACAGGGCTACCTTCAGATGTCTTCTAAAAGTCAGACAGTTGTTTATTTCCTTGACATCTGATGGGAGGGCGTTCCACAGGGCGGGTGCCACCACTGAGAAGGCCCTCTGCCTGGTTCCCTGTAACCTCGCTTCTCGCAGTGAGGGAACCGCCAGAAGGCCCTCGGAGCTGGACCTCAGTGTCCGGGCAAAACGATGGGGGTGGAGACGCTCCTTCAGGTATACTGGACCGAGGCCATTTAGGGCTTTTAAGATCAGCACCAACACTTGGAATTGTGCTTGGAAACGTACTAGGCTCTCACTTGTGGGGTGACTCAGGGTTCCGTCCTCTCCTCCATGCTTTTTTATATCTATATGAAGCCACTGGGAGAGATCATCTGGGGGTTTGGGCTGGGTGTTCATCAATATGCGGATGATACCCAGCTCTGCCTCTTTTTTAAATCAGAACCAGTGAATGCGGTGAAGGTCCTGTGTGAGTGTCTGGAGGCGGTTGGAGGATGGATGGCAGCTAACAGATTGAGGTTGAATCCTGACAAGACAGAAGTACTGTTTTGGGGGGACAGGGGGTGAGCGGGTGTGGAGGACTCCCTGGTCCTGAATGGGGTGACTGTGCCCCTGAAGGACCAGGTGCACAGCCTGGGAGTCATTCTGGACTCACAGCTGTCCATGGAGGTGCAGGTGAATTCTGTGTCCAGGGCGGCTGTCTACCAGCTCCATCTGGTATGCAGGATGAGACTCTCCCTGCCCAAAGACTGTCTTGCAGGTGACCCTTTGAAGGTGACCCGGAAACTGCAATTAATCCAGACTGGTGACTGGAAGTGGCTGCCGAGACCATATAACACTGGTCCTGAGAGATCTTCATTGGCTCCCAGTACGTTTCTGAGCACAATTCAAAGTGTTGGTGCTGACCTTTAAAGCCCTAAACAGCCTCAAAGGCCCAGTAGACCTGAAGGAGCATCTCCACCTCCGTCGTTCTGCCCGGACACTGAGGTTCAGCGCCGAGGGCCTTCTGGTGGTTCACTCACTGCAAGAAGTGATGTTACAGGGAACCGGGCAGAGGGCCTTCTCGGTAGTGGCGCCAACCCTGTGGAACGCCCTTCCAGCAGATGTGAAGGAAATAAGCAGCTATCTTATCTTTAAAAGACATCTGAAGGCAGCCCTATTTAGGAAAGTTTTTAATATTTAATGCTGTATTGTTTTTAACACTTGATTGGGAACTGTCCAGAGTGGCTGGGGAAACTCAGCCAGATGGGTGGGGTATAAATAATAAATTATTATTATTATTATTATTAGCCAATGTAGGTCTTTCAGGATCGGTGTTATGTGGTCTCGGCGGCCGCTCCCAGTCACCAGGGACTCCGATGTTGAGGGCAAGGTAGGGTTGTTCTGTTCCTTTGAAGGCCATTTACGATAACCTTTATTGTCATTGTCCCATACAGAGCAACAAAATTGAAAAAATCTACATCAGACATTCAAAAACCCACAAGCCTACTATCACAGCCTGGTTAGCCCCCTAAAAACTCTGATACCCCATAATTAAATACAATATACTCCCACATAGACCACTTTACGCTGCATTTAAAACCAAATCGCATTTGGGTAGAAACTGTTTCTCAGGCGGCTAGTCCTAGTCTTTATAACCCTGGACCTTCTTCCAGAAGGCAGAAGCTGAAAGACATCATTTCTGGGGTGCGCACTATCCTATGCTATCTCTGCAGCTTTCTTATGGCACCTGACAGCATAGATTTGATCCAAGGTGGGAAGAGTGCACCCAATTATTCTCTCTGCAGTCTTTACAACCCTGGACAGCATTGTTTTTTCCCTGACTGTGCAGCTCCCAAACCACACACACAGACCGTAAGTTAATACACTCTCAACAGTACAATGGTAAAATGTCTACGTTTTTATATGCAGATTCAGACACGGGGAAGTGGCTCTCTTAAGAGTATATAGCAGCACGTCGTTTCCCACCACAAATTTAATCCAAGCGAGTTATTAATGGGAATTATCCATCAGCAACACACCCAGTTTTCTTGGAACAGCCTAAAAACGCCATGCAATCAAAGGCAGGCGTGCTGCTTTTATAATCTCCCTTCTTGAGCTTGCCAAAGGTGATGAGTATGGAGCCCTGGAGCCTAACTTCCCAATGCAATGAAATAATTAAAAAATTGTCCAGTAGCACCTTAGAGACCAACTGAGTTTGTTCTGGGTATAAGCTTTCGTGTGCATGCATACTTCTTCAGATTCCCAATGAAGTGCAAGTTAACATCATGTTAGATTAAGGTTACTAGATTTTTTTTCAATGAATCCGGGGACATCATAAATAAATATGTAAGTAATAAATAAATACTACACATTTGATACGCTGATGCTGCAAGTAATGGCGGTGGCAGAGGGGCAGCCTCTGCCTTGACCTCAACCGCCACGTTTTCCCTTCCTCCAAAGTTCGAAACACAAATCAGATCTGGCAGCAACCTAACTAACCTGGATCAGGAAGGCGTGTTGAATTTCTCAACTTTCAAGTTCCAAAAATGAAATTTAGTTTTGTTTGGTAAATAAGATGCGTGTAAAATTGCATAGAAATAATTAAAATAATTGTCAAGTACTTGCTGTCATATTTATTATTTTTAATAATAATAATAATAATAATAATAATAATAATAATAATAATATTTAGCATTACCCAGCATTTTCAGAAGGTAATTAAATTAAAATTATTTGACTTTCCGAAAGCAGTTTATGTGCTTCGTTATCAAACGTACATTTTACAAGCTGAATGTTGTCCAATCACAAAGCTAATAGCAAATTTGAATTCCTTACATTCCCCCCCCCCAAAAAAAGTAAGACCCTCATGGAAGAAATTTGCAAAATTCAAGTTTTCCCACCAGGTCGGTTGTGAAACTGGGTCATCTAATTCTTTCCCTGTGGCCAAACCACTAATTAGTCTGAACTTGCAGTTACTTATGAGAACACAATTAAAGAAAACCACACAGCTAAACAGTGTTGTTTATTAAAATACCAAGTGAAACAGGTAAATATAAGAAAATGCATTTAATACTGATATAAATCATTTCACTGTATGTACACAGAGCTCACAGCAGGGTGTTTCCTAGGCAGTATTATAAATGACAATATTACAGATCAACTGGACCGTCCATAATAGGAAATATTTCAAGGTTTGAAAATGTCTATCACCAAAACATAAAACTACCCTCAAATCTAGTATTTCCTCTTCAAAGTCTTTATACAATTAGGATAATCCTGTGAATCCACTGCAACAGATTCATACGCAGAAAATCCTGACTTCATTAAGGTAACAGTGTTTTACAGGTAGAATGTTCTTAAGTCAAACATGTTCCGTACCTTCAAAGCTATTGAATTAGCTTTCATTATCCAATTTGCATAAGTTTCCTCATCAACGAATTGGACAGTACCAAGTTTTACAATGCATTTATGTTTTCCACCTTTCAAAGTGTGGCTTCACATTAAATACAGCAGCGACTAAAAGAGGGAAGGCTTAACTGAGAGTTCCATTTTCCCCAAGGAAAGAAGGCTATTAGATGTAGGGTTATTATTCTATTAATGTCTATAGTCACTACCATCAGCCAGAAAAGAGAATTCTAAGCTTTAGTAGGTCAACTGAGCACATGGTATGCATAGTTTGGCCAAAGATATCTATCCAATAGAAGAAAAATGAATAGGTTAAATCCAACTCGTTATTGATCTGCAAGATCATTTATTGCAGAATAGGAAACATTCCAAGACAGAAGAAAGAGATTCTTCTTTCAAGGAAGGGGTGGCGTAATTTTTGTTGATTTATAAATTGCCTTTCACATAAGTGTCAGGATATACAGACATGCAACAGAAAGAATTGTGATTGGTTTAAAAACGATAAGGGCAAGACTTCCGGAGGCGGCGCAAAACGGCAATGGCGGTCCTCTTCGAGCTGTGAAGAGGGGCTCCGCAGAAAAGGGTCGTTCGCTACGGCAAAGCGGTGACCCATCAAGAAAAACGATAAGGGCAAGACCGAGGCTGTGCTCACACCATACATGGAAAGCACACACGTCCACCACAAAAAAATATTTCTGGGAGCTATAGTTTGTTAAGGGTGCTGGGAATGGTAGTTCTGTAGGGAGGAAACTACAGTTCCCATGATTCTTTGGGGGGGAGTGTTTTAGATGCATTGTGTGTATACATCCCTAAAAAAACTACAGTTCCCAGAATTCTTTGGGTAACAGTGGCTGGAGACAGTCAGGTGGTGTGACCAGAGGAGGAATGACCACTTGGAGGAGAGCAGAGAAGAAACGGCCTGGTGCGTCTGCAGCAGCTGGACGCCTCCATCTTCCCCAGCTGCAACAAAACATGTCTCTCCTGTATCGGCCTCTACAGCCACAGCAGGCGCTGTAACTCTCCAATGGTCTGACTTCACCCCCAAAGGCGCACTCCTCCATTGTCTCCTGAGACAGAACCCAACCAATTCTAGTCAATGGGTCAGTCCCAAATTCTTAAGGCAACAAGTAGCAGGGTGGGTTGGATTGGTACGAAAGCAATTTAAAAATCAAGAAATCTTCTGCTGTCTCGACGGATGCCAACTCTGCATATTGCTGATTGTTGGCTCAAAATTAAGAGAACCAACCATTTTCTTGGCAAAACGCTTCTGGATAATGGAAGCATTCTCCCCCTGTGCAACCTATCTGTGTTTCCTAGGATCATGTACAAAATGCCTGCGTGTGAAAGAGCATTGCAGGGGGTTAGACTAGATGACTCATGGGGCCTCTCTTCCAACTCTACAATTCTGTGAGTCTAAGAATCTACGGTTTCAGTGTAAGGATTGCCAATGGTGACTCGGCAAACTCGTTAACTCTAAACAGTATATTATTAAAAGCTACAGTAGAAAAGAGGGCGAAACACAAAGTGTCAAGTATATAAATTTTATAAAAATAGAATTAGCTGGCTTTTAAAAATATACTTTATTGAGCCTCAGTAACATTTGTACATAATAAAGAAAAATAGCAAAAGATCCTGACGCAACTGCATTTCATCCAAATCTCTTCCTTGCTGCTTACATATCAGTTATTTCTGAGTTCACTACGATTTATATTTTAATTTTCAATTGATAGATGTTCTCTTTTTTTGAACTAGAGCAAGAAACAAAGAAGAGGACACATATTTTGATCTAAAAAATATCGATTCTTTCCTTCTTTTAAGCAAATGGTGATGGATGGAGACTGTCGTGTAATTGCCATCCTACTTTCAAAAATACCTATCATTATAGAAATCTGTGTCGCGCTGCATCAAGCTACACGCCAGTCCAAATCTGAAAGTTTGGGGAAATTCCAGAGTTTATAGATTTCTGGATCTAGTTGCAATTTCTGTGATGTTTCATGCTCCCCTCCTCAACGAGACGATCCTGTACATAAGTTGGCATATCCAAATCAGAGAAAACTCTAATAAGCCTGGTTAATATTTTAAGAAAACACACATTTGCTAGTTAACACTGTATTGTTACCTTATTTAAAGGGAGTGGGGTTGGAATTACGGGTTTTAAGATTTTGTACATCTCTGTGTTTCAATTATTCCAGTCTCAAGCAATCCTCCCAAGCTCAATCTTTAGCAATAAAAAAATAACTTTGGTGTCTATGAAAAAAGAAGATTCAGCTTCTGGCTTCAGAACATACAATTTGTGCATCTTACAGTTTTACTGCCATAGTCTATACACTCTGGTCCAATACATTCGCAGCAGGCGTTGTGAAACCATCGGTATTTTGATGCTCCCATAGATTCGCAGGAGCTCTTGCACTGATGCACCGACATGCAGTCGTCGAAGTAAACCACCGTGCACGTGGCTTCTAAACGAAGGGAGCGAGAAAGGCACTTTAGTTTGCTGAACAAAGCTCAAGCTGCCAGTCTTTCAGACAATGGAACCAATAACTTAATTTCCAGCTTAATTCAGGGTGAATGGAACAGCTTTCCCCTTGATCCAAACACACCTGTCAGTTTTGAAACAACGTTTAAAATAAAGTCCCGTGTTTTCGCTCTATAAGACGCACCAGACCATAAGATGCACCTAGTTTTTGGAAGAGGAAAACAAGAAAAAAAAATATTCTGAATCCCATAAGCCAGGACAGCAAGCAGGGTCTGTCCTGGCTTATGGGATAGCGGTGCGCAGCCTCTCCCAGGCAAGGGGAGCCTTCATCTCCTGCCCGAGAGAGGCTGCACATGGCCAGGGCTCCCCCAAGAGCCAAACTCCCTTTAAAGAGCGTGCAGAGCGTGTGTGTGGCTCTTGGGGGCTTGTCCCCGAGGAGGGAGAAGGGCAGCCCTCCTCGGGGAAAAGCCCCCAAGAGCCGCACACACGCTCCATGCAGCTCTTTGAAGGGAGCGCTGAGCAGAGCCTCCCGCCTGCATTCGCTCCAGAAGACGTACACACATTTCCCCTTACTTTTTAGGAGGGGAAAAGTGTGTCTTATAAAGCGAAAATACGGTATGTCCCGTGTGGAATTATTGCAGTAGCAAAATCGGTATAATCTTTGTCTCCTGCTCTGCACACTCTTATCCAGGCACCCCCAAACTCGGCCCTCCAGATGTTTTTGGACTACAATTCCCACCATCCCTGACCACTGGTCCTGTTAGCTAAGGATGATGGGAGTGGTAGTCCCAAAACATATGGAAGGCCGAGTTTGGGGATGCCTGCTCTTATCAATTTATCTCCCCCCCCCCTTCTCTGGAGACCTTGGGCTGCGATACAGCAGAGAAAGTAAACACAAGACCAAATATTAAAAATCAGTTCGAAAGACCCATTGGTTGCAGACACAACATATCGTATTTTTCGCTCTATAAGGTGCACCAGACCATAAGACGCCCCTAGTTTTTGGAAGATGAAAACAAGAAGAGAAGAAAAAAAATCTGAGTCCCAGAAGCCAGGGCGGTTCAGGAATCAGCGTGTTTTTACATGAGTAGAATGTGTGCTTTTATTTCACATGCATCTCTGGGTTACTTGTGGGGCATAGGAATTCGTTCATCCCCCCCCCCAATATAGTCCGGCCCCCCACAAGGTCTGAGGGACAGTGGATCGGCCCCCTGCTGAAAAAGTTTGCTGACCCCTGATTTTAAAGCTTTTCTCCAAAAAATCCTGGGAGCAACAGTTTACCCTCTCACGGAACTATAGTTCCCCGCACCCTGACTAAACTACAGTTCCCAGGACTCTCTGAGGGAAGCCATGGGATTCAAATGTAGGCAGTGATTCACCATATTCTGTGGACCAGGCATAGCCCCACACTTTGGAACTGTGACAACGCTTGCCTGTACTTTAAAACAGCAGCTAACAAATCATTCTTCCTTCCTCTCTTTTCCAAACGAACCAACTCAACCCCAATTCTAGGAGCTCAGTCTTTGCGCAGTGACCTGCTTACCTTTGTCGCTGGAGAACGGCGTGTGGACGTTGTTGCTTGAAACGGAGACGTTCTGGTGCTGGGGGTGGTTCACCGACTCTAAAATGGAGACCAGGTTCTCGTGGTGGGACAGCTCTTCCGCGACGGGGAACGAGACAATATTCCAGTGCAGCTGGGTGTCCCCTTCTGTAAGCGCTCGGAAAAGAGAGGGGATCGGCCCATGCAGTTCCTCGACGGTGCTCTTGGACGTGGGAGGTGTGTCGCTATAATTGCGAGGGTTGCACATACCTGGAGGTGAGCAAAATAAAAAGAAAAGGCACCTATAAGAAGCAGCATTTTTTTGGAAAGGCGAAATGTTCAACTTCAAATCATGAGTGGGGAGCGCTGGTAAGACTTGAAGCTTATTTCTTTATTTCATACCATACACCGCTTTACAGTGTAGAAAGGCCCTCAAGACAGTTTACATAAATAGTTCCGTCTTGCCACTTTCACCTTCCAGGTACAGTGGTACCTCGGGTTAAGTACTTAATTTGTTCCGGAGGTCTGTTCTTAACCTGAAACTGCTCTTAACCTGAAGCACCACTTTAGTTAATGGGGCCTCCAGCTGCCGCCGCACCGCCAGAGCACGATTTCTGTTCTCATCCTGAAGCAAAGTTCTTAACCCGAGGCAAAATTTCTGGGTTAGCGGAGTCTGTAACCTGAAGTGTCTGTAACTTGAAGCGTATGTAACCCGAGGTATCACTGTACTTATTTTGGGTGATGCTTGAGTCCGTAGCATGGCTAATCCCTTTAAAGGAGCAAGCACATAGCTCGGAGCTATTCCAGGATAAAGCTTTTCCATTAGACAAGGTGCCTTTTACCAGCTTCCATCCAACAGCACATCTGGATCAGAATAACTTCAACACTGTAGTAGTACATGCACTAGTAACCTTAAGGCTGGATTACTGCAATGTGCTTTAAGTAGCAAAAAATACCAAGACATCACCTTCCATTTAAGCCTGGTGGAAAAGGGTAGGCAGCTTTTATTGGGGTGGGGGAGGACACACTATGAACCTCAAGTTTCTTATTCTGTCTCACAGACACCAAAGCCTTTTTTGTCTCCTTGTGACACAGGATGAAATTACAAATCACCTTTTCTTGGGAAAGTATCAAATTTGTGCAAAGCTTCTTTGATCACAATTCAAGAATGCAATTTTGTTTACCAAGGAGTTTAATCTCTTGCCAGAATTACAGAAGCAACTTCACTAGCCAAAGGTGTGACATAAGCACATAGTCAATGACACATGAGACACTGCTTCCATTTCACGGCATAGCTAAATATACTCCATGCCACATGAATGAACGCTCTATTGAAAGTATCACTTTGCTAATTTAATGCACTTTGAAAAACACATCTGTACGAACTCACCAGCATCTTACTTTAGGGTAATAATAGCATACGGATTACTTTCCCAAACACAACGTGTGTGTGTGTGCGCTCTCATACACACAGTTTAAAAGTACAGTGGACACTTGTGTTGCGAACGTGATCCGTGCGGGATGCACGTTCGCAACCCGCAGCAGTGCATCTGTGCATGCACAGATTGCAATTTAGCGCTTCTATGCAACTGCCGAAACCCGGAAGTAAGCCGTTCCAGTACTTCCAGGTTTCGGCGGTCCGTAACCCAAAAAAACACAACCTGAAGCATCTGTAACACGAGGCATGACTGTAACAGGATGTAGAAACTAAATTCTGAAGAATTGCTTTGTTGTATTTGACTGCTAAACTACAAAAATAGCATCAGAGTCCATTTATTCTGCAGGCCCCCCCACTATTTTACAGCAGTCGTTTTCAACCAGTGCGCCATTGCCCCCTGGGGTGCGCTGAATGATGGCCAGCCCAAGGTGGAGGAGATGCAAGGAATCATTAACTTCTGCACATGACACCCCCCTCCCCACTTCACATGCATCCCAGGAGACAGCATGAAACACAGATTTATTTAGCCAAAATAACCATCGGCTGTGTAAATTCGGATTTGGGTCAGCGGTCAGGAGAACAGACTGTCAGATACAAATATGGTAAAAATCAACATCATCTCCGTTTGGCCTACAGCAGCCTGAAATACTGCATAAAGAAGCCACAAGGCTCTGAAACATCGGCCATAAGGAAAGTTAATCAGTGGGGCAGGGAAGGCTCTAGTAGGGGGCTCAATTCATGAATTACCAAAACAGTGTGGTTCAGCGAAATTCATCTCCCCTGTATGCTTGTGAAGTGGAACACAGGATGGATGAACAACCAAGTTCTTTGACACACCACTGCTTCCCCCTCCCTTGTACGGAACAAGTCACCCTTGATGTGGGGAAGAGCGACGTCATGCACCTCAGTCCTGTGGTTCCTGTTTGGGGAAACTACTGGAATAGTGCATGATTCAGCTCACAGGGCAGCAGCAACTATATCGCTCTTCCAACATACGGATTGGACCATAGACACAGAAGTGCAAAGCTGTTTCTCCTTCCCTAATACAGTGGATGCTCGGGTTGAGAACGTGCGGGTTGCAATTTGGTGCTTCTGCGCATGTGCGACTTAGCACTTTTGCACATGCGCAATCGGCAAAACCCGGAACTAACCCATTCCAGTACTTCTGGGTTTCGGCGCATCCGTAACCCGAAAAAACGCAACCTGAAGCATCTGCAACCCAAGGTATGACTGTAAATCTAGCTCATGGGTATACCCTAGGGATGCGGTTGGCGCTGTGGGTTAAACCACAGAGCCTAGGACTTGCCGATCAGAAGGTTGGCGGTTTGAATCCCCGTGACGGGGTGAGCTCCTGTTGCTTGGTCCCTGCTCCTGCCAACCTATCAGTTCGAAAGCACAGTGCAAGTAGATAAATAGGTACCACTCCGGTGGGAAGGTAAACGGCATTTCCGTGCGCTGCTCTGGTTCGCCAGAAGCGGCTTATTCATGCTGGCTACATGACCTGGAAGCTGTACGCTGGCTCCCTCGGCCAGTAAAGTGAGATGAGCGCCACAACCCCAGAGTCGGTCACGACTGGACCTAATGGTCAGGGGTCCCTTTACCTCTATACCCTACTTTTTCCGGTGAGTGCCATGGCTAGCCCTGACATGGCGCCAGACATGATGAACCAGACACCTCAAACGGCGAGGACCCTGAGTAGCAGGCAGGGTTCCCTGAATCCAATGCTGGGGATCCGCTTGAGGGGGCCCCTCCAGGCAGAGGCTTGATGGAGAATGCCCAGATCTACCAGAGGAGGCGTTGGAGCCACTCCTCAGTCCTCTAGAGGGTCCCGTAGACCACCAATTGGGAACCCACTGCCCTAAAGCCCTGGATTCTGTGTATGCTCTGCTCCATTGTATCGACATGGCTCTTAAAAGCCACAGATCCAAAGCAGTGGGCATGAGTATATATATCTGAAGCAGCCAAGGCCGTATTAGGTGATAAAGAACGAATGAACTTACCAACGCAGTCACAGCACTCGTCCCACAGTGTGCCCAGACACAACATGCACTCCTTGCAACAGGAACAGTTCCCTTCAACAGGCCGGCATTGACACAGCTCCTGGAAACACAACACACCAGTTAGATATTTCTGTGTATAAAATACCACGGGAGACAAATGCCTTCCCCCACAACTACCACACTTAGGAACATACATAGGAAGTTTTGTTAGGAACGTACATAGGAAACAAATATTCTGCTTTATTGTCTCCCCCCCCTTTGTTGCACTATAGACTCTCCAAACAGCAATAATGTGGTAACATTGGCTGGGGGGGCGGGGGGGGGAATCATAGAACAGAATAAATCCACCACCAAGGCATTATTGTGTCAAAAATATGTTGCAAAATACACCTGCAATAAAGCACCAGCCTGGAGAGGAGGAGGAGGAAGAGAAGAAGAAGAAGAGTTTGGATTTGATATCCTGCCTTTCACTCCCCTTCAGGAGTTTCAAAGCGGCTAATATTCTCCTTTCCCTTCCTCCCCCACAACAAACACTCTGTGAGGTGAGTGGGGCTGAGAGACTTCAAAGAAGTGTGACTAGACCAAGGTCACCCAGCAGCTGCAGGTGGAGGAGTGGAGACGGACGCAAACCTGGTTCACCAGATTACGAGTCTACCGCTCTTAACCACTACACCACACTGGCTCTCCTTATCCATATACAATTGCAAAAACAGCCACACAAACCATTATTTAAGAGGGGCTGTATTTAATTGCACATTTGCTATGTACTGTGCAGATAACAGAAATCATCTTTTTAACTCCACTGCCATTTGGAAGCACAGTAACTTCTGCTATGCAAAATTACCATGTATTATTTAATGAAATTCTCACCAGTGGAAGTATATATATATTGTTTAAAATAAAGTAGGGTGTACGCAAGCTATATTGCAAAGCTCTAGTTTCCCCCCCTGCTAGCTCACTGTGATACACATAAACTAGGCTTCCTCAACCTTGGCCCTCCAGATGTTTTGAGACTACAGTTCCCATCATCCCTGACCACTGGTCCTGCTAGCTAGGGATCATGGGAGTTGTAGGCCAAAAACATCTGGAGGGCCGAGGTTGAGGAAGCCTGACATAAACTATCTATGGGTTAACGTGCAGACTGCCAAGAACTTTATTAAAGCCAAAGTTCTCAGGGAAGAAGAAATGACTAACAGGATATTTAAAAGACTCATCCAGGGCCGCAACACAAATGAAACATGTCTCAAGACAAGAAACTGTTGATCTCATTCACATCTGTTACAGAGCTGATAAAATAAATATTTATGCAGATCATCCTCCCCACATTCTGGAAAAGGCAGTATAATGAACGCAGCCTCTTCTACTTCAGCGAGTGAAAGAATTCAGAGCAATGGATCTTGCTTAATCATCTTCCTGCATCTTGAGTTCAGAGACCTGCTTTCATTATACATGGAATCTTCAACCTACAAAAAGTTGGTCATATCTGTTCCTCTTTAAATCAGATATGAATGTTCCATGAGTTTCAAAGGGACCCAGGCATGACTCATCAAACATAGCTAGCAATACTGAAGGATGCTTCCCCCCCCCCCCCGCCACAAGCAGCAATGTTGAAGTGTGTCAAGTTTCAAAATTAAAAGTACAGTGGTACCTCAGGTTAAGTACTTAATTCGTTCCGGAGGTCCGTACTTAGCCTGAAACTGTTCTTAACCTGAAGCACCACTTTAGCTAATGGGACCTCCTGCTGCCGCTGCGCCACCAGAGCACGATTTCTGTTCTCATCCTGAAGCAAAGTTCTTAACCTGAAGCACTATTTCTGGGTCAGCAGAGTCTGTAACCTGAAGCGTATGTAACCCGCGGTACCACTGTACTATGGCAGTGTTTCCCAACCAGTGTTCCGCGGCACACTAGTGTGCCGCGAGACGTTGCCTGGTGTGCCGTGGGAGGGAGGCGGGCGAGTCGGGCGGCGAGAGGCGGGGCGGCGGCGGCGAGGAGAGGCCGCCCAGCGCGGGGCTCTCGCCGTCTGCCTGGCTGGCTGCCTGCGTGGCGCTGACGTCACGGGGCTGTAACGTGCCCCACATAGGCACACGCGGGGCGGCGAGCGAGCTCCCTCCCACATCCCATCGGCACTCGCTTCGGCCGGCCTACTGGGCTGTCGCAGGCGGAAGGCCTGCGCATGCGCAAGGTTTTCGCGCCTTCGGGATTCCCTTCACGCCTTCCTCCTCCCGGGTCCTTGAGAGCGCGGGAAGCGGCAGCGCGAGACCGGCGTTGAGCCTGGTAGGTATTGCGCTTGCCAAGGCAGTCATTTGGGAAATGAAAACTTGCAAAGCAAGCAACCAGTTCAATCTGAAGTACGTGTATGCTTAATATCCTGTATCTGAAACCTGTTCTGCCCCCTCCCCCACACTTGGTGCCATTTTCATCTACACATGCAGCAGAGTAAGTTGACCCAGAATAGTACCAATTCAGATGGCAGATGGGAGAATGACAGTGCTGAATGCTTTCCCATGTAGAACAGTCCCTGCAAATAAAAACCTAGCCTATTTGGAAGAGGGATGCTAGCCTAACCATTACCTTCTATGCTGTTACTATTATTATTATTTATATTTTTACATAAGTAAAAAGTGACCTTTCCCCATCTGGCATAGTGGTGTGCCTCGAGATTCTTTTCATGGAACAAGTGTGCCTTTGCCCAAAAAAGGTTGGGAAACACTGTACTATGGTACCCCATTGCCTCTCAAGACAGATGGTTGCCAACAACAATTACCATGGCTATTTTACACATTGTGTTTTACATAATAGGAGTGGCATTTCCCACCGGCAGAAATATACAAAGAATCAGAGACATGGATTCAGCATAACTAAAATTGGCTTAACTAAGGTTTTTGCACTCTAAGCGCTGAATATGACCTCGCCTTCACTTTACACAATGTCTCGGTATCTTCTGAATTAGCTGATTATCATATCAAAAACTTCAGCACTTGCCTCATCTCTTTTTTTAAAAAAATATAATTATATAAAGACAACCTAGCATATAAGCATTTCCTGCATTGCAAAGAGTTGGGACTAGATTACCCCTGGGTTCAATTCTATGTAATCAGAGTTTTTGCATGGTATGTTTAATATTGCTCAAGTTAAATACACATTTTTAAAAATAGGGTGGTGGGTGTAGCCAACCCTTTAATTAGCAAGTCCTTCTTGTGAGTCACTCTTCTCTAAGCTTGCGCATACAAACAAGATTCAGAGCAGACTGCCCTCAAGGTAACTCACACGGTAACTTGAAGGATTATTCTGAGATTACCCTTTGCGAAAGAAACAGAATTCCATCGTGTTTTAAGGAAACACTCCTGTTTAACTACGCTGGGTCATCATTGATTTCTAGGAACTGTGATTCCCACACATCAGCAGTTGCTGAACTTTATTTTTATAAGCAAATGTTTAGCCTGTCCTTCATAACAATAAAAACGACACTGCGATGAAACCAATTCAGTTCAGTGATTAAAACCGGGGGGGGGGGGGATCAGCCTGTGCTCAGGGGGCCACGACCTCAGTTCTCCCACTTGCAGCAGAGAATAAATTCCTATTAATTTCCCAAAGGCTGGGGAAGTTGAATTTTTACTTGGCACCCAAATGACAAAAGCAAGGGAGAAGGCACCCCATAGCCACTGCCACGGAAAAGGCCCCGTCCTGTTTTCACCACATAATTCACTACTCCTGGCTGGGTGATGATGAAAAGGGCCTTCCCTCCAGATCTAAGAGCAGTAAGGTTGTTGCAGGGCGAGGCACTAATTCAGGTATTTGGGCCCCAAGTCATTTAGGAATTTGCAGGTCAACACCAACACTTTGCATTCTGTCCAGAGGGAGCCACTGCCAACATTTCAGAAGGGGTGTTACTTGATTCTGGTTGCACAGGTTAACATTTCGGCCACTGTGGTCTCAATTTAATTGTATATTCCAAACAGTCCTCAAGGGCAGCTCCACAAAGAGTGCATTACGGTAGTCCAGTCAGGAAGTTGGCAGAGCACCAGTCACTGTGGCTAGCCCATCCTATAATTTCCCACTGGGCTGTATTCAACTTAGCAGACCCACTGAAAATAATGAACCTAAATTAGTGATCTCCATTAACTCTGATGGGTCTACTCCAGGCACGTCCAACAGGTAGATCGTGACCTACCGGTAGATCACTGAACGTCTGCGGTAGATCACTGGCTCCCCCAAAGAAGCTCGACAGGTTTGTCTCCCGTAAGAAAAGCTCAACGTATTTGCCCTGAACCCCTAAAAAACTGGGCTTTCTTCCTCCCAAAAAATACCTCAACAAATTTGACCTGAACCCCCCAAAACAGAGGGTAGATCACTGCCAGTTTTTAACTCTGTGAGTAGATCATAGTTTCTTGGGAGTTGGCCACCCCTGATCTACTCTGACTAGGATTAGCACTGAATAGCACCCAGCATATTCAATTAGTGCATTACTATTCTGAAATTGCAACTTCTGACAACCTGGCTGTTATGGTAAACAGTAATTTCATTACTGCAGTTTCAATTCATCATTATTTCATTATTCTCACCACAGCACATTCAGTCTCCTACAGATATTTAACATTTATCTCAGAAAGCTAAATCTGCCAAAGCCTACATTGTATATTGTTCAAGGGCGATAGCTAATGCTTGTCCTACAACGGACACGGTTAACTTAGATTCAGGTAGGAAACCGTGTTGGTCTGACGCAGTCAAAAAAGAGTTCAGTAGCACCTCAGAAGCCAACTAAGCTTGTTCTAGGTACAAGCTTTATACCCAGAACAAATTTAGTTGGTCTCTAAGGTGCTACTGGACTATGGTTAACTTAGGTTCATCGATTTCAATATGTCTACTCTGAGTAGGTTGGGGATTGGCTATACCCTATTATGAGAAAAGAAGGTAAGGTTTTGCATTCATTCCCCAAATAAGCTCATACTACGGGGAAGAGAAAATAGATTAAAGGCACAAAATGCATGTTAAGAGTGGCAATTCATCTAGTTAATCAGTATGACTCCACAACATTATCCACTGTAAGGCTCATTTTTTATCTGTTCTAAGACAAATGAACATTTGGAAGAAAGGTAGAGACAAAACTCCCGTTCATGCCGACACAAATTTCATTTTTATTTTGCTTCTTATTTCAGGATTACTTATTCATCACATACATTCATGCTGTTAACAGCCAACCTGTACTTTCCTACCCATTTTCGACAAAAACTGTATTATCTCCTACCTGTATTAAACACTTGCTGACATCGCTTGCACAGAGAGCCTTGTTGCAGCACATTGAGGATGGGATCCAGAAGAACAGCAGACTAGTAAGTGCCGCCGCTGCGCAGTACCAGAACCTCATCTTTCTTGAAAGTGGGAGATTTCTGGAACTTTCAGACAGCACTGAAATATAAAAAAGGCAGCAATTGAAGCACCTACATTTACAGAAGCAGAAATTAGGTCTCTTTCATCCTTACCACATGCTCCGAAAACAGTTTTTTGTTTTCTCTGTGGGTTTTCCACACTCAGTCCAGCATGTGTCAAAAGCCGTTCTTGAATAATCCTAGACCACTTTTCTATAGACTTCAAACTTTTTGAAAAAGAAAGCTTCACACTTTGAATTCTAATCAAGGTTTAGTGAGAAAGGACAGGACCTGAAATAAATGAATTGTGGCTAAAAAGCAGGAGGGGAAAGTTCTAGCTGGGAAGCTGATGCAAAGATTACTGCCTCCAATTTAAAAATAATGAGAACGTGTTTCAACACAACCCCAAACTGTTTCTCAACACTGGGTGTCTAGTTGTATACATTTACAAAACAAGGCTTTTGAATAAAGAACAAGATGAGTGCCACATGTTTATGAACGGCAAGCAGCATTGTAATTGGTACAAAAAGTTACAGGAGTTCAGCAGGAAATCAGAGGATAGGCACTGACTGAAAATGAGGTGACCACTGCAAAATGTTTGCATGCGCGAACAGTATTGAAAGTGGGATATTGTAAGTGTCCACTCAAAGATTTGTTAACAGAAGCAGAAGGCCAACTAAAATTGAAAACATTTGAAGACATAGTTATTAAGAGATTGGTTACAGTACCATCAATTAAACAATGTCTTTAAAGTAGATAAGAAAAAAGGTTTTGATACACAGAGGTTGAGGTCTGAATCTGTTGGAAAATAATGTGAATGTACAAATTACTTTTAGAATGGTATCCAAAAGATGAAGAAGTTAAGGCAGTGATGATTCACTGGGCAAGAGATTTTGGATATAATATCCAATTTTCATCATGGGAAAAGTTATGGAAAGAGGATCTAAAATTTACTGTGTGCTGTTTGTTGAAGGAAAGCTATATGAAAATGATGTACCGTTGGTATCTAACACTGAGTAAAATTGTGAAAATGTACAGAACTAGTTCAAATCTGTGTTGGAAATGTAAAGGGAAAGAGGGTACCTTCTACCATATGTGGTGGTCTTGCGGAGTGGTAAAAGCTTCCTGGGAAACGATATATAGTGAGTTAAAGAAAATGTTTAAGAAACCTTTTGTTAAAAAACCAGAAGCTTTTCTGTTAGGTATAATAGGTAAAGAGATCCAAAGAGAAGACAAAAGACTTTTCATGTTTGCAACGAGGCAACAAGAATGCTTCTAGCCCAGAGATGGAAGGAGGAAGAAGTATCCACCAGAAAAGAACGGCAGACCAAGATGACGGAGTACACAGAGATGGCGAGACTGATGGGAAAGATCAGAAACCAGGAAGATCAAGTATTTTCAAAAGACTGGAATAAAATTTTAATATACTTAAGAGACCACTGTAAACAGTCAAAATCATTGGCAGGGATACAATGACACTTGTAATGTGAAATGAACTTTAGTAATTATGGATATACAACAGATAGATGCCCAACAAGAAAAAAAGAATACAATTTCTTTGAATATAGAACCCATGGAGGAGGTCCGAAGGTTTGAAAGAAACTTTTATTTTAATGTTTAGAAATGGTTAAAGTGAAAATGTATAAAATTTTGAAAAACCAATAACATAATTTTTAAGGGGGGAAAAGAAAGTGAGATATTGTATGACTGCCCCAATAGCATCATGAGCACGAATCATCATGCATGTGCAATAAAAAAAGGAAATCTGGAGGGGTCCTTACATCATTTCCAGAAACTGGCTCCCTAGCTAGGGAGCTTCTTCCACATGCCTGAAGCTGGCAAAGGCTGATTAATCAAAACCAGGATGGGTTTGGAGCAAGCTAAGGAAATGTGGAATGTCCTTTATGTCACCCTCTTGGTTATAAGCACCTAAGAGCAGCTTTCTGGCCCTCAGCAATGGCTACGGGATGGTTACTGGAGGAATATCACTCGCACAGACTGCTAACAGTGTACTTCCACCCCCCACCACACATTTTTTGTTGCCAGCTTTCTAGATTTTAGAAAGGCGCACCTGAAAATGGCCTGATAATCTTAGCTAACAGCAACCTGGCAAGACTGTGCTGAATTTTGAGAAACCTGTTTATAGCATTGGCTTCAGGCACGCTGCTGCAGATGGCCATGGACCTTTCTCTCCTGAAAGGCACTCTGGCCCTAAAAACTTCGAGGCATAAAAACCAGGAAAAAATTGCTATTTGGGGAGGGGCGGGGATGCCGAAAATTAATCCGTAACACCTGCTTGGACCTATGTTTCTTAGTTCCATAAAACAGAGAAGTATGTTACTCCAAAGTAGGTGCTTTTTTTACCCACCCAGACACATTTCAGAGGGCATCTGGAAGCTGCTCAGAAATTACCTTCACACTCATTCACCCATAATAAAAGGATCCTCTTTGCCACTCACATGCTAGGAACGCTGAGCCAGCTAAAGTTGTTAAAAGGAGCTTACAATGTTCTTAAAAGTTCCATTTTTCTGCAGGGCGAAGGCAATAGAATAGTGCAATGCAACTGTATCAGCCTACTTCATTCAAAAGATAACTTATTCCACTTACCTATTTTTTTTCTTGAAAACCCAATAAAAATAATTTTTAAAAAGCCAAGCCAAATTTCAACACCCCCCCTCCCCTTTTAAGCCCCTTGAGATGACGACTGGCAAAAGGAAACTTTTTGAGGATCCTAAAACCTTTTCCTTAAAAACAAAACACTGGACATCCAAGGGAGGGAAGAAGAACTAAGAAAAAAAAGCAAATGTGTTGGGCCAAGAGACACAAACCCGAGCCAAAAAAAGACGAAAACAGCTCCTCACCTCTGGCGTGGTTTGCTGGAGTGGGTTTGGGAGGAGGAAATAAAAATAAAAATAAAACCAGCACCGGTGTGTGCGGGGGGGGGGGGGGAGAGAGAGAGAGAGAGAGAGAAAGAAGTTTGTTGAAGGAGCCAAGGAGGCTAAGCAAAACAGCTGGTACCCTCACAGCAGGGACATACGAGGAGGGAGAAGGAGAAAAGGAAAAAGAGACCCATACACAGAAAAGAAACTGTGTTGGGACAATGTTGTTTTGCAAAACGCAACCAATATAAACATTGCATTTTACAAAATCATGTTATCTTGATTTGCACCCTTTCCCCTTCTTTTTATATATATAGAGCTGCGCGCTCACATCAAGAAAAACGGCGTCAAGGTTGCATTTCGCAAATACCTATCGTGCTTTCATCATCATCACCATCATTTTTAATTTGAATACCGTCTTTCTGTCTTACAATACTCAAGCTGGTTGACAAGCTGAAGAAACAAAAAATGTACATCTTACAACAATCTAATGTAATGCAAAATAACCGCAGCTCGCTGCATTTGGCAAAATAATTTCAGCTAGTTGCCTTTTGCAAAGTAACTTTAGCTCGCTGCATTTTGCAAAGTGTAACATCGGCGTCTTAAGACAGCCGTTTGGCGAAAGGCAACGAGGGAATGCTGTAAGGATAAAGCAACAAGTCGCTTTGTGTTTTATATATATATATATATATATACATATACACACACACACACACACACACACATATATATATATATATATATATATATATTATATTAATATACACATACATATATATATTGAAAAGAAAGAAATGATAAAACAACAAGTTGCTTTCTGTTATATATACATATACATACACACACACACACACATATATATATATATATATACACACACACATGTATATATATTATATATATTAATATACAAATACATATATATATATATATTGAAAAGAAATGATAAAGCAACAAGTTGCTTTGTGTTACATATACATACACACACACACACACACACACATACATATATATATTGAAAAGAAAGTCACTTTGCAAAAATGCAACAGTGCGCATATATATGCGCGCTGTTGCATTTTTGCAAAGTGACTTTCTCTTCGCAACATAACTTCGGCTTGTGTTGCATCCCGCCTTCTCCCGACGCCCTTATTATTCTTATTATTTTTCCCTGTGAGTGGGGGGAGAGAGAGGGGGACCCCCAGTTTCCCTAACACCCCCTTTCCCCCCTTCCAACCTCAAGAGCCCCCCTATTCCCCAGAGCTTCTTAAAACAACGCCGCCCCCCTTCCCCCCCCCCAAAAAAAATCCCATGAACTTTCCCCATGAACTCTATGATTTGGTTTCGGCCTCCCCCCATGGCCGCCCCCTTCCCGCCCTCCCTCCCTTACCCCGCAGTCGTCCTCTTGGCCTCCTCGGGGTCGCGCAGGGCCAGGCGGCTGGCAGCGTGAGGCGCCTGAAAGGGCCCCTTGCCTGCCTGCCTCGCTGCCTGCCTGGCACTCCAGACCCGGCTGCGAGAGGGAGGAGGAGGAGAAGGAGGAGGAGGCGGGGAGAAGGAATGGCCACCGCCTCCGCCTCCTCTTCTTCCTCCTCCTCCTCCCCGCCATTCCCAGGCACACGCCCCGCCGCCAGGCGCCTGAGGAGAATTCTCCTCAGGATCGGGGCCCGAGGGAGAGGCCGCGCCCTTTCTCACGGGCGGCGGGGCGAAGGAGACGCCCGGGGCCGGGGAGGCGAGCGCCTGAGGGAGCGGAAGGGCCGGAGCAGTTCCCGCCCCATTATTATTATTATTATTATTATTATTATTATTATTATTATTATTATTATTATTATTATATTTGGTTATTAAGATTCGTCTCTACCGCCTGAGGGAGCGGAAGGGCCGGAGCACTTCCCGCCCCATTATTATTATTATTATTATTATTATTATTATTATTATTATTATTATATTTGGTTATTAAGATTCGTCTCTACCGCCTGAGGGAGCGGAAGGGCCGGAGCAGTTCCCGCCCATTTATTATTATTATTATTATTATTATTATTATTATTATTATTATTATTATATTTGGTTATTAAGATTCGTCTCTACCGCCTGAGGGAGCGGAAGGGCCGGAGCAGTTCCCGCCCATTTATTATTATTATTATTATTATTATTTATTATTATATTTGGTTTTTAAGATTCGTCTCTACCGCCTGAGGGAGCAGAAGGGCTGGAGCAGTTCCCGCCCATTTATTATTATTATTATTATTATTATTATTATTATTAACCTTTGGTTATTAAGATTCGTCTACCGCCTTTGAGCCCAAAGGTCTCAGGGCGGCGGGCGAAGTTGAGAAAATGAATTACTAGGCATCATAATGAGGGGGGCGGGAAATGAAAAATAGAAGTGTGGGATTTACCTATAAGCTAAACACGCTATAGCTTAGGGCCACACTCTCCTGCCCCCCCCCCAATAAATTTAAGGGGGGGGACTGGATGTGAATTTCCAAAATATAAGATTAAAATAAAATAAAACCTACATACAGCAACAGGATTTGTGTGTTGTGTAGGCTCCTATGATGTAAGCCTGCTCCCTAAAATATCACTGGTTTGCTCCTTTCTGTATATAGGGTGCCTGTTGTTGTTTGTTTAGTCGTTTAGTCGTGTCCGACTCTTCGTGACCCCATGGACCAGAGCACCCATATAGGGTGCCTACATTCTGCATAAAGAAGGCTGATCGCCGAAGAATGGATGCTTTTGAATTCTGGTGCTGGAGGAGACTCTTGAGAGTCCCATGGACTGCAAGAAGATCAAACCTCTCCATTCTGAAGGAAATCAGCCCTGAGCGCTCACTGGAAGGACAGATCGTGAAGCTGAGGCTCCAAGACTTTGGCCACCTCATGAGAAGAGAAGACTCCCTGGAAAAGACCCTGATGTTGGGAAAGATGGAGGGCACAAGGAGAAGGGGATGACAGAGGACGAGATGGTGGGACAGTGTTCTCGAAGCTACCAGCCTGAGTTTGACCAAACTGCGGGAGGCAGTGAAAGACAGAAGTGCCTGGTGTGCTCTGGTCCAGGGGGTCACAAAGAGTCAGACACAACTAAATGACTAAACAACAGCAACAACACATTTATAGGGTGCCTACATTCTGCATGTGCAAATGGCTTGAGATACCTATGAGGTCCATAAATTACCATAGAGCATATATTCAACATGGGATGGCGCTGTGGGTAAAACCTCAGTGCCTAGGACTTGCCGATCGCATGGTCGGCGGTTCAAATCCCCGCAACAGGGTGAGCTCCCGTCGTTCGGTCCCAGCTCCTGCCCACCTAGCAGTTCGAAAGCACGAAGTGCAAGTAGATAAATAGGTACCGCTTCATAGCGGGAAGGTAAATGGCGTTCCGTGTGCTGCGCTGGTGCTGGCTCGCCAGAGCAGCTTCGTCACACTGGCCACGTGACCCGGAAGTGTCTTCGGACTGTGCCGGCTCACGGCCTCTAGAGCGAGATGAGCATGCAACCCTAGAGTCAGACACGACTGGCCCGTATGGGCAGGGGTACCTTTACCTTTTTATATATTCAACACAAAAAAACAGTGACAATTTGTTGTTGACAAAGGACAGCTGGACATAGAAAGGGCCCCATTATTTTCAGGAGCTTAAGGCCTCATCAAACCTAAATCCAGCCCTGGGCATGGCATAGTGATAAAATAAGCGCAATAACAGTAAACCCTCCTAATATATACACACACACCCCGCCCATCTGGCTGGGTTTCCCCAGCCACTCTGGGCGGCTTCCAACAAAACACCAAAAACAAGAAAACACCAGACATTAAAAGCTTCCCTAAACAATAAAACCCCCCTAATAATCATGGTAATAATAATAACAACCCCTCACACATTTAACAGGCCATAGACAATGATAATTTTAGTTTACATACCGCCCTTTAGCCAAAGATCTCAGGGAACAATTAGGAACATAAATCTTCAACCAGGCCTTTGAATAATACCCTGCAGCTTTTTACGTGTTATCACTGGGAAAGGGTGTGTTGTGTTATTGTTTCTTTGTTTGTTTACTTGTGCTTTATCTTGTCATTTATGCTGTGTACTGCCCTGAGGTTTTTTCTTGAAGGCTGGCATTTACCGGTACTTTTTTTCTCTCCATCTTCCCGTATCATTTTTAATGAAGCCTCCCAACGGTATTTCAAAGCGTTTATCATCATAGGATGCTTTATGAACATGTGCAAAGTTTCTTCTGGACTTCCCACCCCCTCCTTTCCTGATGTTTTCTCTCTCTCCCTTTTATTAGCTTTTTTAAGAACTCGTTTTTATTATCTAAACTCCACTACTGATAAATCCACTGCTTAAATTTCAAAAAAGGGTGGCATATAAATTAAATAAATAAATAAATAAAGTACGCAGCATAATAAAAACGTAACGTGCAGCATAATAATAAAATAATCATTCTAACAGCACACGCATACAGAGACATATTGAACAGGCCGTAGATTATTTAATGGCTGAAGGCCTAAGTAGACACGCGGGCAGCTGGTGATGGCGCCAGGCGAGCCTCTCTGGGGAAAGCATTGCACAGAAGGGGAGCCACCACAGAAAAGGCCCGTTCTTGTGTTGTTCCCCCATATATCACCACCATGAAATGGTAGCGTTGGAAGGGACCCCTTGGGTCATCTATCCCAACCCCACTCAGTCATCAAGCTCACAGGGCGACTTTGAGCCAGTCTCAGCCTAACTTACCTCACAAGGTTGTTGTGAGGATGAAATTGGGCAGAGGAGAACCACGTGCCCACTTTGTGGAATAAAAAGGTGTCATACAAAGGAGATATAGATATATACCGTATTTTTTGCTCTATAAAACTCACTTTTTCCCTCCTAAAAAGTAAGGGGAAATGTGTGTGTGTCTTGTGGAGTGAATGCAGGCTGCACAGCTATCCCAGAAGCCAGAACAGCAAGAGGGATTGCAGCTTTCACTGAGCAGCGATCCCTCTAGCTGTTCTGGCTTCTGGGATTCAGAATATATTTTTCTTGTTTTCCTCCTCCAAAAACTAGGTGCATCTTATGGTCTGGTGCGTCTTATAGAGTGAAAAATACGGTATATACAGTGGTGCCTCGGGTTACATACGCTTCAGGTTACAGACTCTGCTAACCCAGAAATAGTGCTTCAGGTTAAGATCTTTGCTTCAGGATAAGAACAGAAATCGTGCTCCGGCGGTGTAGTGGCAGCGGGAGGCCCCATTAGCTAAAGTGGTGCTTCAGGTTAAGAACAGACCTCCGGAACGAATTAAGTACTTAACCTGAGGCACCAGTGTGTGTGTGTGTGTGTGTATATATATATATATATGCAGGTTTTGGTGTCTTCGGGTGTCTTCCCGTGTAAGAGTCGGGGTGTCTGTGCGACGTTTCGACGAGGTCTCACTCGTCATCTTCAGGCTGGTGCTTTCGGCTTCTTGTTACTGGAACAGAGCTCTGTTCCAGTAACAAGAAGCCGAAAGCACCAGCCTGAAGATGACGAGTGAGACCTCGTCGAAACGTCGCACAGACACCCCGACTCTTACACGGGAAGACACCCGAAGACACCAAAACCTGCATTCCTATACCCGTGAAAATCTACGAAAGCATATATATATATATATATATATATATATATATATATATATATATATATCCCCACAAAGTGTTTTCCTCTCACCCCTGGAATCAGGGCCTGATTTATGCTACTGAAGGTAATGGGGCCTTAATGATAATGATAATGATGATAATAATATTTATATCCCGCCCATCTGGCTGAGTCTCCCCAACCACTTTGTCAACAACAAATTGTCACAAATTGCTCTATGGTAATTTATGGACTCATAGGTATCTCAAGCCATTTGCACATGCAGCCATGCAACCAGTCCATGCAGAATGTAGGCACCCTATATATAGAAATGAGCAAACCATAGAATGATAGAATCATAGAGTTGGAAGAGACCACAAGGGCCATTGAGTCCAACCCCCTACCAAGCAGGGGATATTTTAGGGAGCAGGCTAGCGGGCAGGGCCCCTGACTTACATCATAGGAGCCTACACAACACAAAACACTGTTGCTGTATGTAAGTTTTATTTTGTTTTTAGCTTATATTTTGGAAATGTACATCTAGGGGTTTTTTTTCCCTTTAATTTTTTTGGGGCCTCCAAGAGAGTGGGGCCCTAAGCTATAGCTTGTTTAGCTTATACGTAAATCCGGCACTGCCTGGAATGTGTGTTCCTCACTCAGAGAAATACACCCTCGCGAGTACCTGGCAGAACGCCTCTTAACTCCCTTTTGAAAGTTTGGACTGGCTTTCTCCCTTTGTTTTGCTGGTTTGATCACACCTGTATGATCACAGCGCCACCTGTTGTCCATGCAAGTACTTTCTAAGGGCTTAATCCAGGAACGAAGATCATGGCCACTGGTCCCATCACCTCCTGGCAAATAGAAGGGGAAGAAATGGAGGCAGTGAGAAATTTTACTTTCTTGGGCTCCATGATCACTGCAGATGGTGACAGCAGCCACAAAATTAAAAGATGCCTGCTTCTTGGGAGAAACGCGATGACAAACCTAGACAGCATCTTGAAAAGCAGAGACATCACCTTGCCAACAAAGGTCTGTATAGTTCAAGCTCTGGTTTTCCCCGTAGTGATGTATGGAAGTGAGAGCTGGACCATAAAAATGGCTGATCGCCGAAGAACTGATGCTTTTGAATTATGGTGCTGGAGGAGACACTTGAGAGTCCCATGGACTGCAAGAAGATCAAACCTCTCCATTCTGAAGGAAATCAGCCCTGAGTGCTCACTGGAAGGACAGATCGTGAAGCTGAGGCTCCAATACTTTGGCCACCTCATGAGAAGAGAAGACTCCCTGGAAAAGACCCTGATGTTGGGAAAGATGGAGGGCACAAGGAGAAGGGGAGACAGAGGACGAGATGGTGGGACAGTGTTCTTGAAACTACAAACATGAGTTTGACCAAACTGCGGGAGGCAGTGGAAGACAGGAGTGCCTGGCCTGCTCTGGTCCAGAGGGTCACGAAGAGTCGGACACCACTAACTAAACAACAACAATCCAGGAATGGCGAGACAGTGGCCTTCCAGATATTGTTGGACTGCAATTGGCATCAGCCAGCACGGTCGCCAACCAGGGATGTGGGTTAATAATAGAGGAACACCCTCTAGCAGCCTCTGGTTCCCCATCCCTTGCTTGGTCCCAGTGATTGCACATGGCAATGCCTTACTCTGGAGGAGATGTGCCTGCTTTGGGGGTGTATTATTTTGCAGGTGCACTGTTGGTGATTGTGAAAATTGGGATTCACAGTTCTATGCTAAAAATTGGGCTTGGTTTGGCATGCCAGCATCTGCAGGAAAGCTGCCTGTGCGTGAACGTAAGAGTCAGAAGAAGAGTCTGGCTACTGGGTCTGGCTACTCCCCTGAGCAAAATATTGCATCCCAAGAATATATTGTTGCATGCATCCCAATGTCTGAGCAGCGAGAGACTTCAGGGGTTCCAGCCGATGCCCCAGGTTGTGTCCTTAGAATAAAGGCCAGTGGAGACTGTGGCATCTTTTGGATACATGGTTTTATTTGCACATACACTGGTACCTTGGTTCTCAAACGCCTTGGTACCCAAACACTGCAAACACGGAAGTGTTCTGGTTTGCAAAGTTTTCTTGGAAGCTGAATTTGCTCCATTTTGAGTGTTACACTTCCAATTTGAGTGCCACACTTTCGTTTTGAGTGTTACGCTGAGGTCTGTCTGTTTTTGCTATGCATTTTGCGTTTTTGCTTTTGCAGCTTTTTGTTTTTGTGACTGTGTGGAACCCAGTTCAGCTACTGATTGATTGATTGATTGATTGATTGTGTGGCTGCAGTACATTGTTTATTGCTTTCATTTTATGGATCAATGGTCTCGTTAGATAGTAAAATTCATGTGAAATGGATCAATTGTTTTAGGGGTTGTTTTAGGGGTTGTTTTTAAAAGTCTGGAACGGATTAATCCACTTTGCGTTACTTTCTATGGGAAAGCGTGCCTTGATTTTGGAACGCTTTGGTTTTGGAACGGACTTCCGGAACGGATTAAGTTTGAGAACCAAGGTACCACAGTATTTAGAACATAATGTAGAAGGGCTCACAGTGTTGACACTCGGTGTTATGTACTGAGAACAATAGGATCCAAATTGCAGCAGTCTGATTAGTCCTAGAACAATAGGATTCAGAATGCAGCAGTATGATTGGTTGGCAGGAACCACCCAATCCTGCTCCAGATTGAAGTGAATCCACAACCTGATTGGCTTACAGTAGAATTCCGGAATTAGCCAATCATGTGCAGCCCATTGTGTAAATAATGTATATAAGGCAGATACTGGGAGGGGACTTTCATTCATTCCTCCTCACCACTATGAGCTGAATAAAGAGCATGAAATCACTTTGCGACTCTGAGTATATTTCACTGGCGACGAGGATGGGATCCCGCTGAGCTGACTGCCACACACAGCACCGCAGCACCGCCATCTGCCGCACCGCTGCCTCGCACCGTGTATCCAGGCTTCAGCTCCGGGACACAAGGAACTCAGAATGGCAGCCAACAGCAGCTTCTCGCCATTCAACCCAGCATCTGGAGACTGGGAAGCATACGCCTCCCGTTTCACCTTCCTCCTAGAAGCCAAAGGGGTCACCGACGAAGAAGACGCCAAGAAGAGGGCGATATTCTTCAGCGTCTGCGGAGAGGAGACGTTTGAAATCGCCCGGGCTCTCCTTGCGCCTGAAGACGTCGCTACTGTTCCATACAAAACAATAATGGAACAGCTGAAGGGGCACTTTTCGCCGCAGCCCTCAGTGGTGGCTCGTCGAAATGCCTTCTACGCAAAGCGACAAGCCCCTGGGGAAACCATAACTGCGTTTGTGACCTCTCTCCGCCAAGCCACCCGGTTCTGCAACTTCTCAGAGCTGGAGAACATGCTTCGTGACCGCCTCGTCGGTGGCCTGAAGGATGAGAAGCTGCAACGACGCCTCTACGCTAAGAAGGACCTAACGTTCCAGGTCGCTCTGGAGGAGGCCCTGGCAACGGAAGCTGCCGAGAGGTCGACGCAAGAGGCACGGCCGAGCCTGCCATCCCAACCGAGGGTCCACCACGAAGACCTCACCGACGACTCAGGATCCGACAGGGAGGAGGTGCACCGAGTACAGCAGCGCACTCAAGCAGCGCACAGACCACAGCTGCCTCGACGAGAAGGAGGAAACTGCGCAAGCTGCGGGGAGAGTCACGAGAGGAGGACCTGCCGTTTCCGCAACGCAGAGTGCAGGCAGTGCAGAAAATCGGGACACATCGCCCGGGTGTGTCGGGCTCGGCCCACCCGACACCAGGCATCAGATGACCAACCCAAGAGCCCCAGGTCCCGGGGCCCAACGCACCAAGGCAACTCGACGGAGCTCACGGACTGCCAGGTATACCAGTTGCCCCACCCCAATGTAGAGAAAATTTATGTAGAGGTACAGATAGAGGGGGCCCCATGCCGCATGGAGCTTGACACGGGTTCAACTCTATCCATAATCTCGGCAAAGACCTTAAGGAAACTGTGTCCTACTGGGGGTCCCAAACTCAGGCCGGCCCCATTCACCCTACGGGACTTCCAGAAACGTAAGGTCCCCACAATGGGGGTGGGGACCTTCAGGGTGCAATACCGAGGGCCGACGCAGCAACTGGACTTGCTTGTGGTCAAGGGCCCCTACATTAGCTTACTGGGATTGGCATGGTTTGGACCACTGGGGCTAGCTGTCACCGGGGTGAACCACACTAGCTTACAAGTGGACGTGGACGCCATATGCAAGGAATTTCCAGGGGTTTTCGACGGGAAATTGGGACAGTATACGGGCCCCCCCATTGCGCTACAGCTTGACCCCGCAGTACGACCGGTCAGGCTCAAGGCCCGCCGGGTCCCGTTCGCCTTGAAACCCCGTATAGACGAGGAATTGGACCGACTCGTGGAGCAAGGAGTGCTGGAGCCGGTGCCTAATGCCCCCTGGGAAACTCCAATCGTCACACCCGTCAAGCCTAATGGTTCGGTCCGCATCTGTGCAGACTACAAATGTACCATAAACAAGGCCCTCACGGCCCACGCATACCCAGTGCCAGTGGTCAGCCATGTCCTTGCCACGCTGGCTGGGTCGAAAATTTTTGGCAAGCTGGACTTGGCCCAAGCATATCAACAGCTGCCAGTAGATGAGGCCACAGCAGAGGCACAGACGATTGTGACGCACAGAGGAGCGTTCAGGGTAAAGCGGCTGCAATTCGGGGTCAGCGTGGCACCAGGCATATTCCAGAATCTAATGGACTCTCTCCTTAAAGGGATTCCTGGTGTCACCCCCTTCTTCGATGATGTGTTGATTGCCGGGCCCACACCAGAGGAGTTTGAGGACCGCCTCCGCACCGTTCTGCACCGTTTCCAGACGGCGGGTCTCAAGGTGAAGCGGGAAAAATGTCTACTAGGAGTGCCTCAGGTGGACTTTCTGGGATTTATGGTGGACGCAGAAGGGGTCCACCCGACTGGGGACAAGGTACGGGCTATTTGTGATGCCCCAGCGCCCAAGAGCAAGACTGAACTTCAGGCCTTCTTGGGACTATTGAACTTTTACCATTCCTTCCTTCCCCACAAGGCGGCGGTAGCGGAGCCCCTACACAGACTCCTGGACAAGCGGGCCCCCTGGGTGTGGGGCCAGCGCCAGGAGGCCGCATTCCAGGCAGTCAAGGACTTGCTTGTCTCAAACTCTGTCTTGGCACACTTCGACGAGAGGCTGCCGGTGGTGCTAGCATGCGACGCCTCACCCTATGGCATTGGCGCTGTCCTGGGGCACCAACTCCCGGATGGAAGAGAGGTACCGGTGGCGTACTTTTCCCAGACACTCAACGCAACCGAGCGGAACTACTCGCAAATTGACAAGGAGGGTCTGGCAATCGTGAAGGGAGTAAAAAAATTCCATGATTTCTTGTACGGGAGGCCCTTCACCGTGGTGACTGACCACAAGCCATTGCTTGGCTTGTTTGCCCCCGAAAGGCAGACCCCCCAAGTGCTGTCTCCTCGCGTCCTCAGGTGGTCAATTTTCCTTGCCAGCTACCAGTATGCACTGATTCACCGACCTGGGAAGGCGATGGGCCATGCGGACGCCCTCAGCAGGCTACCACTACCGGAAACAGGCCCTGACCCAGCACCTGCACAAGAGGTTATGAGCCTGGAGCTGCTTCCCGACCGCCCCATTCAGGCACAAGAAGTTGCACACCATTCCAAGAAAGATAGGATCATCTCCCGGGTCCTGGACTGGGTGTGGAGGGGATGGCCCAGCAGCAGCCCTGGGCCGGAATTCGCTGGCTACACAACCCGCAAACATGAACTGTCGGCCCACAAGGGGTGCCTGTTATGGGGAAGCAGAGTCGTTGTTCCCCAGCCCCTCCGCAAAAGGGTCCTTACAGCCCTACACGAGACACATCCAGGGGTAGTAAGAATGAAGGCCCTTGCCAGGAGTTATGTGTGGTGGCCGGGGATTGATGGAGAGATAGAGGCCTGGGTCAAACACTGCCAGGCCTGCCAAGAATCCCGCCCAGATCCCCCAAGGGCCCCAGTCCAGTCCTGGGAGTCCGCCCGAGCACCATGGTCACGCCTGCATGTGGACTTTGCTGGCCCCTTTCAGGGGAAAACATTCTTCATAGTGGTGGACTCCTACACCAAATGGCTGGAAGTCGCACTGGTACCGTCCACTTCCACGTCCGCAGCCATCCGGGTACTACGCAGGCTGTTTGCAACCCACGGGCTCCCTGACACTCTCGTCTCAGACAACGGGACTGCCTTTACGTCAGGAGAATTCCAAACCTTCACAGCACAGAACGCCATCCGCCACATCCGTTCGGCGCCGTTCCACCCTGCCACCAATGGCCAAGCAGAACGCATGGTGCGGACCACCAAGGACACCCTTCGCCGCATGACGCAAGGGGACTGGGAGTACCGCCTTGCCACATTCCTTCTAGCACAGCACAGCACCCCCAGCTCAACGACTGGCCGGAGCCCCGCTGAACTACTAATGGGTCGGCGCCTTGCAATCAGATTGGACCGCCTTCACCCCGATAGAGCTCAGGATGAGGTAGTGGTGGGGGAAGGCAAGAACCCCTGGACCTTCGAGGCCCAGGACCCAGTGTACGCAAAGAATTTTGGGGCAGGCCCAGCATGGGTACCCGCCACAGTCACCAGGGTCACTGGCCCAGTGTCGTACGAGGTGCTAACGGATGGGGGGCAATGCTGGCGCCGCCACTGCGACCAGATACGGCGACGATTCCCGGGAGAAACCCAGGAGGAGGACAGGTCAGAGGAATCCCAAGGGAACAGCGGGGCAGTGAGGCCCATAGAGCAGGAGGGGCCAGCAGGAGAGGCAGAATCAGTAAATACAGAGAGGACCCGTGAGGCCGAAAGGACACCAGAACCAGAACCACGACTGAGCGAGCCGGTTGCACCAGACCAAACAACCCCATCACAGCCAGCATCCTTGGAACACGAGCCAGAACCTGGAGCCCGGACCAGGGAACACCCCAGGCCGCAACGCACACGTAGGCCGCCGGCATACCTTGAGGACTATGAATGCGACCTCCCGGGCAGGACTGGAACTTAGAGGGGAGGGGTGTTATGTACTGAGAACAATAGGATCCAAATTGCAGCAGTCTGATTAGTCCTAGAACAATAGGATTCAGAATGCAGCAGTATGATTGGTTGGCAGGAACCACCCAATCCTGCTCCAGATTGAAGTGAATCCACAACCTGATTGGCTTACAGTAGAATTCCGGAATTAGCCAATCATGTGCAGCCCATTGTGTAAATAATGTATATAAGGCAGATACTGGGAGGGGACTTTCATTCATTCCTCCTCACCACTATGAGCTGAATAAAGAGCATGAAATCACTTTGCGACTCTGAGTATATTTCACACTCCAAACAGGCATTGCTTTCCCATTAGGCTTTTATGGGAATGGTGGTCCCCGAAGCCATGGCTCTGGAATCAGCACACAGAGCAAAACTCTGCATGTCTTTTGAAGCTTCCTGATTTGACCCAGATCAAAAGCAAAAGACTAGACCCAGGCCTATTCTATCAACAGGTGGGGCGGGTAGGGAATGTCTAGCCCTGCTGAAAGGGCCATGCCCACCAGTTGTCAATGCCATGTCAATGAAGGGTGTTTCAAACCAGCTAAGGCCATTAACTTAACATACAGACTGGTCTGACCAGTTCAGAGATGCGTAACTACAAAGCTCCCATCTCACAGATACCAAATCGCAAGTTTGATTGGGACCCCATGACCAACATCCAAATCGACCACTCAATCCAGAAACAATAGGATCATGCAGAAGGACTCAAGTCTAAATTGTGAAACAGTGGCCTATCACAGGAAATACAGTTCTGAACTTGGTTTGTACTGTCTGTATTTAAGAAGATTGATGTATTTCTTATTTTAAAAAAATCTAAGCAGATTACATAAAGTGGTACAAAGCACTCATTAAACACAGTGATGAAACAGACTTTAACAACAGTATACATAATAAAATTACCAAAATATAGATATGAAAAACTTGTTGCTGTTTTTTAAATTAAATCTTTATTGGTTTAAAATACAAAGATACAAACATACAACGAAGGTAAGTATTTCAGAGTTAAATACAAAAAGAAAAGAAAGGGGAAAGGAAAATTTTGAAACAAAGACAAAAAAATGATAAAAAGAAGGGGGAAAAGACCAAAGATTTACATGACCTTATATCTATAGGAAAAACTAGTTTTTAAAAAACAACAACACATGTACAAAATAAAATTATATGTTGTTCTGACCTAATTTAACAAAGACAGGCGTCTCCTCCCAGGTCTGTGCTTTCCTGACATAACCACTACTTACCATTAAATTGTATTTTAACTTGGCAGAACGTTCTCTAATATTTATTGCAAGCAACATTCCTGAGAATTAAGTCACTACTATTCGCCAGCCTGTGGGCATTCCAAACTAAAGAATAATTTATTCCCCAAGCAACTCAGCATTTTTTCAAGCAGAAGAGCTGAATGTGCAGTCCCTATTAATTATGCAAAAATGCACACCTTTTTTTTCTTACCTTTCCTCTTTCTCTTACAGTGATGGGTATTTTGAAAAAATTGTTCCTGAATAGCAGTTGTTGGAGTGGAAGAGGGCTGAAGTGCTTGGGAACCTGCTTGACCGCTGGAGGAAAGAATGCCTAACTAGACAGGACTTCAGTCTGATCCAAGGCAGCTGTTCTTACATTGCAAGACTGGCATCATGGAACCAGCAGACAGTGAGACTGGCAAGCTCTGGTTAGCTCATGGCATAGCTTCATGGCACATCTTCATGGCAAACAGTACGTTTCCGAGCACAGTTCAAAGTGTTGGTGTTGACCTTTAAAGCCCTTAATGGCCTCCGCCCAGGATACCTGAAGAAGCATATCTACCCCCACCATTCTGCCCGGACGATGAGGTCCAGTGCCGAGGGCCTTCTGGCGGTTCCCTCATTTCGAGAAGCAAGGCTACAGGGAACCAGGCAGAGGGCCTTCTTGGTGGTGGCGCCCGCCCTGTGGAATGCCCTCCCATCAGATGTCAAAGAGATAAACAACTACAGTCATACCTCGGGTTGAATGTGCTTCGGGATGAGCGCGTTCGAGTTGCGCTCCACGGCAACCCAGTGGATCAGGGGAACACTGTGGACATAGTTTACCTTGATTTCAATAAGTTCCTCATAATATTTTTACAGAGACACTGGTTAAAATGAGGGCTGGACAAGGTAAATGGCAAAGGTAAAAGCCCTAAATGGCCTCAGTCCAGTATATCTGGAGCGTCTCCACCCCCATTGTTGAGCCTGGACACTGAGGTCCAGCTCCGAGGGCCTTCTGGCGGTTCCCTCCCTGCGAGAAGTGAGGTTACAGGGAACCAGGCAGAGGTCCTTCTTGGTAGTGGCACCCGCCCCGTGGAACGCCCTCCCACCAGATGTCAAAGAGAACAATTACCAGACTTTTAGAAGACATATGAAAGCAGCCCTGTTCAGGGAAGCTTTTAATGTTTGATGTATTACTGTATTTTGATATTTGGTTGGAAGTCACCCAGAGTGGCTGGGGAAATCCAGCCAGATGGGCGGGGTACAAATAAATTATTATTATTATTATTATTATTATTGTATGCCCCACAGAGAAACCTACGGTCTGCAAATAATAACATCCTCAAGGTCCTAGGCCTCAGAGCCAGGGCCTTCTCGGCTGCGGCCCCAATCTGGTGGAATGCTCTGCCACAAGAGACTAGGGCCCTGCGGGACCTGACATCTTTCCGCAGGGCCTGCAAGACAGAGTTGTTCCGCCAGGCCTTTGGTCAGGGCGCAGCCTGACTCCCTCCTCTGGCAACCTGCACAGAATTTTGCTTAATTGGTTGCCATCAATTTGATTTAATTAATTTTTATAATGAACTATTTTTAGATTGTGTGACTATTTGACTGTTTGATTATTTGATTGTTGTTAGCCGCCCTGAGCCCGGCTTCGGCTGGGGAGGGCGGGATATAAATAAAATTTATTATTATTATTATTATTATTATTATTATTATTATTATTATTATTATCTTGCTCATTCTTCGTGAACACCAGAAAAGCCTGCTAGATTAGCCCAGTGGTCCATCTAGTAGTCCAGCATCCTGAACTCACCAGTGGCCAACCAGCTGTCCCTGGGAAACCTGCAAGTATAAACCAATCGCAAGAGCCTTGTGGTTTCCAGCAACTGGGATTTAGCAGCTAATAAAAGTTTGGGGGCTCTTTTGTTCGGGGCTTCCATCTTGTTCCACCTGGTGGCAGGTGGGAGTCCTGTGGCGACAGTCTCCAATAAAGACCAAGCCTACTGGCTGCTGTTTTGCTCTGGTATTCCTGGCTGGTGTCCTTGTTTTTTTGTCCAAGGGAGCCCTCAGATTTCTCCGTTAACAGTTGCTTCTCCCGAAATGGACTCTGCGAATCTCTTCTTTGGGAGGTGGGTGTCGTGCAGGTGGCCGGAGGGAGCTGGATGCGAAGGAGGCAGGTCCCAGCCTGTAGCCTTATGAGCCAACAGTGTGACGCGGCAGCTAAAAAAGCCAATGCAATTCTGGGCTGCATCAATAGGAGTATAGCATCTAGATCAAGGGAAGTAATAGTGCCACTTTATTCTGCTCTGGTCAGACCTCACCTGGAGTACTGTGTCCAGTTCTGGGCACCACAGTTCAAGAAGGACACTGACAAACTGGAACGTGTCCAGAGGAGGGCAACCAAAATGGTCAAAGGCCTGGAAACGGTGCCTTATGAGGAACGGCTAAGGGAGCTGGGCATGTTTAGCCTGGAGAAGAGGAGGTTAAGGGGTGATAAGATAGCCATGTTCAAATATAGAAAAGGATGTCACATAGAGGAGGGAGAAAGGTTGTTTTTCTGCTGCTCCAGAGAAGCGGACACGGAGCAATGGATCCAAAGTACAAGAAAGAAGATTCCACCTAAACATTCGGAAGAACTTCCTGACAGTAAGAGCTGTTCGACAGTGGAATTTGCTGCCCAGGAGTGTGGTGGAGTCTCCTCCTTTGGAGGTCTTTAAGCAGAGGCTTGACAACCATATGTCAGGAGTCCTCTGATGGTGTTTCCTGCTTGGCAGGGGGTTGGACTCGATGGCCCTTGTGGTCTCTTCCAACTCTATGATTCTATGAGGCTTTGCCCTCGGGTGGGAAAAATACTGCGCCTGGGAAAGGGAAGTGGGAGTCAACAGACACTCAAGGAATAGTTTCAGAGAAAAAGCTTTATTTCTACCATCCATGAACTGGTAGAAGGAGCAAGTGTGATAAGTCACAAAAAGCATGCACGGGTTCACAGTCATGTGCGCAGAGCATATATACCCCTTTCCAGTTCCCTCCCCCTTTCTCCTCCTTCTTCCAGAGTCCTGCCCATGAGTTCCTCTGAGCATGAACAGAAAGCTGTCTTGGGACTGTTGTGGACTCTTGGCATCCTTCCCAGGAAAGGGGAATGAAAGCCAAGGGGTCGAGGAGCCCTGGATGTCCAAAGATGTTGCAACTAGAATGAGATAAGATTCAGTTCTCTGAGTGTTCTTGGCAATGACAGAGCCTATTCATTAGCCTTTAAAAGTAACATTTTGCCTATGCACAGCATCTTGTGAGGAACAGTTTTGAGGCCTGGGGTGATTTCACAGACAGGATTTGGGTATCCTGTCCCTTCAAGCCCTTTGGGTCGCAACAAGGGCATGCTGTGCTAGCACCTCCTCACACTCCCAATCGCTACCTCCACACCCAGCTGAGAGCAAAGACCATCTCTGGTCGAGTTAAAGTTACACATGGTCTTCCCATTACATAGGAACTGGTGATCTGCTTCATCTTCAGGGTCCAGGCGGAGGTTCCCAGGGTGGAAGGTGGACTCCATGGCACCCTCAGACACCTTCCTTGGCAACCACCAAGGCCCCCCGACCTTCCCACTTTTTAAAGCTTTCCCTTAAACTCGTTAGTTTTTGCAGTGCTCCAAAACCATTAGTTTTTGGAGCTGATGTGTTATTGTTAATTATCCCCCCCTATTTTACTCCACACCTTGATTTTCCATATAATAAACTTCATGGCACAAAAAATTGGTTTCCAAAAAGACCTTTATTTTTAAAAACAATTAGAAAGGCATTTATTCATTTAGAAAACTGAAGCTGGCTGGCTTAAATCCTGTGGTTGGGCAACTGTCCCTGGAAAATAGGAGCACTTGGAGGGTTTGCTTTCACTGGGGGGTCCTTTTACATTACATTCCCTCTGAATTCACGCCCCTTATCTCCAGCCACCAATAAATGGTGGGGTGACAAAAGCAGTTGTGATTTCTTTTGATTTTCTTGGCAGCTACGTAGGCGAGATGAGCCCAAGAGCCCAGAGGGCGCAAATGTTGGCAACTCGTTTCTGTGTCCCCGGATGGCCCTGCCTGCCCCCAAACTACCAGGGTTCCCCCGCCCCCAGAAGCTGCCTCTTTCCCCTCATTCACCATGTCCGCGTGTGACATCACAGGAAGTTGGGGCACCTCAGCAGTTATTAAAAATGAGGTGACCCCCGCCATTGTGAGGCCAGGGAGGGCTTTGCAGATGTTTCCCCAGCTGTGGCCATTGGCTACCAACTCCCTGTGATGTCACAAGGGGATGCAGCCCCCTCTTCCTGTGACATCACTACCAGGGAGGGGTATCCTATGATCCTAGAGATTTCCCATATAATAAAAACATGACACAATACAAAGATTTCTTTTCAGAAAAAGTTTATTTAGGAAAAAAATGAGAAAGCCATTTATTTAGAAAACAGGAGCTGTCTGGCTTAAATCCTGCAGTTCTCTTCATGACTTTCACGGCTGGTCTTGGGGAAAACCTTGCCGGCTCCTGAAAGTCAAAAGCAAACCATTGATGGGATGGCGACTATCCGACAGCGTCCACCCAGACCCCTTGCCTTCTCCTTGCTCCACAGCATCCCAAGGCCAGGCGATCGCCTCCTTCTGCTTGCCAGCCTGCCGCCACTGTCTGGTCTTGGGGGAAACCTCGCCACCATTGGATGTCCCTGAAGGGCAAAGGCAAACACGTTGATGGGATGGCGACTATCACAGCGTCCACCCAGACTCTTCCACAGGCTTTGGTCTGACAACTTCATCCCTGACTGGCCTGCCCCGTCAAGGCAGGTTGCAGAGGTGGAGGGCCACCAGTTTGAAGCGGTAGATCCACATGGGACTACACTGGTTTCCCTGCTTTCCACCTCTAGGGCTGTGCCGGGTAGTTTCCCTCCTCGCTTTGGCCGTCGACGTAAGGTCAAGAGCTCTACGAATGTCAGCAAGCTGACATTCTCAAAAGGTAGGTCTGTTGACCTTGGGTTGAGGGCCAAAGACAAAGGTGAATGTCACCAGATAGCGTTCACAAATGGATCGGCCAGCTTCACAGGCTCTCGGCCTGCACTGACATCCCCAAATGTGAACCTGGCTTCTCCAAGGCGCCACCACTAGAAGCCGATGGGCAACTCTCCCTCACCACAGAATTCGCCAAGGGACACTCACCCGCCGCCAAAGGGGCAGCTTCCCTCCTCGGTTTGTCCACCTGTTAATAAACAAACTAGGCTTCCAAACCCGCTTGCATCCCCTCGGCCAGTCTTGTAGCCTTGCGGCATCAACCAGGCACTGAATGCAAACCTTCCGGCAATCCGTCCACCACCAACAGCCGCGCCAGGTCCATTGCCACACCTCCCCCTGCTTCAGACCTGAATTTCATCCACCTTCAAGTGCGATCCCACCAGCAAGTAAACCTCAACTTGCCTTCTCCTTGCTCCACAGCATCCCAGCGCCGGGCGATCGCCTCCTTCCTCCGGCCAGCTTGCCCCACGGGGCAGGAGACCACCCGAGCTGAGTGCCTCCACTGAGGCAACTGCCTCGGCCTTTGACTTGGCCAGCATTTATACCCTCTCAGCTGCCCAATGTTTTTGTGGCCTCACAATGGCAGCATCTGGGGAGGCCTCCCCATCACCCCTCAGACCTCACAATGAGGGGCGCAGCTCAGCAGCCATTGGCTCCTTGGCTTTTGACCAAGGAGCTATATAACATCCCCCCTCCCCAATTTGTGCCAGTATCTGTGAAGGCCACACCAGAAACCCAGGGGGGCAGGAGGGGGGCATTTCTAAGCCCAGTGGTTGCACTTCCCTCCACACAACAATAATAATAAACAAACAAATAATAAACAAACTAGGCTTCCAAACCCGTTTGCATCCCCTCGGCCAGTCTTGTAGCCTTGCGGCATCAACCAGGCACTGAATGCAAACCTTCCAGCAATCCGTCCACCACCAACAGCCGCGCCAGGTCCATTGCCAGACCTCAGCTCTCCACTTTCAAAGGATGCCCACATCGGTCTTAGATGGAAGAGACAGGAAAGTTCCAAGGCAGTTGAGATTATTTGTGGGGTCAGTTAAGGAGATCTTCTCCATTGCATACTCCATGGTCAGCTCTAGCAAAACCTCAGAGATTTTTGGAAAAGGTGTTGGCAGTGCTACAGGGACAGAACCCAGAAGGGAAAATAGGTTGGCTCTTACCTGACTGAGATGCTTGTCACATATAAAACAGTCTTATTGGGATTCATTTATTTGATTTATTGTAAATGGTTGCTTGTTTCTGGGTCTTAATAGGTTTTATTGGATTGGATACTTCTGGAACCGGACCTTTAATGGCTTTTAGTCAAATACAATAAATAATTGATTGATGAAAAGGTGCTTTTTTCCTGAGATGATAACTTTCTCCCTGCCTGTCACTCCTTGAAAGGATTTCTGTGCATAGATGAGACTCACTTTCATTGTTCTGTTCATTTGTTCGTTTGACCAGTGTTGTGTGGAGGGAAGCGCAACCACTGGGCTTAAAAATGCCCCCCTCCTGCCCCCCTGGGTTTCCAGTGTGGCCTTCAGATACTGGCACAAATTGGGGAGGGGGGTGTTATATATATCCTTGGTCAAAAGCCAAGGAGCCAATGGCTGCTGAGCTGCGCCCCTCATTGTGAGGTCTGAGGGGTGATGGAGATGCCTCCCCAGATGCTGCCATTGTGAGGTCACAAAAACATTGGGCAGCTGAGAGGGTATAAATGCTGGCCAAGTCAAAGGCCGAGGCAGTTGCCTCAGTGGAGGCACTCAGCTCGGGTGGTCTCCTGCCCCGTGGGGCAAGCTGGCCGGAGGAAGGAGGCGATCGCCCGGCGCTGGGATGCTGTGGAGCAAGGAGAAGGCAAGTTGAGGTTTACTTGCTGGTGGGATCGCACTTGAAGGTGGATGAAATTCAGGTCTGAAGCAGGGGGAGGTCTGGCAATGGACCTGGCGCGGCTGTTGGTGGTGGATGGATTGCCGGAAGGTTTGCATTCAGTGCCTGGTTGATGCCGCAAGGCTACAAGACTGGCCGAGGGGATGCAAGCGGGTTTGGAAGCCTAGTTTGTTTATTAACAGGCGGACAAACCGAGGAGGGAAGCTGCCCCTTTGGCGGCGGGTGAGTGTCCCTTGGCGAATTCTGTGGTGAGGGAGAGTTGCCCATCGGCTTCTAGTGGTGGCGCCTTGGAGAAGCCAGGTTCACATTTGGGGATGTCAGTGCAGACCGAGAGCCTGTGAAGCTGGCCGATCCATTTGTGAACGCTATCTGGTGACATTCACCTGTGTCTTTGGCCCTCAACCCAAGGTCAACAGACCTACCTTTTGAGAATGTCAGCTTGCTGACAGTCGTAGAGCTCTTGACCTTACGTCGACGGCCAAAGCGAGGAGGGAAACTACCCGGCACAGCCCTAGAGGTGGAAAGCAGGGAAACCAGTGTAGTCCCATGTGGATCTACCGCATCAAACTGGTGGCCCTCCACCTCTGCAACCTGCCTTGACGGGGCAGGCCAGTCAGGGATGAAGTTGTCAGACCAAAGCCTGTGGAAGAGTCTGGGTGGACGCTGTGATAGTCGCCATCCCATCAACGTGTTTGCCTTTGCCTTTCAGGGACATCCAATGGCGGCGAGGTTTTCCCCAAGACCAGACGGTGGCGGCAAGCTGGCAAGCGGAAGGAGGCGATCGCCTGGCGTTGGGATGCTGTGGAGCAAGGAGAAGGCAAGTTCCAGTTGACTTGCTAGTGGGATCGCTACCTGAAGGCGGCCGATATTCAGCTCTGAAGCTGGCTTACGTCTGGCGATGGACCTGGCCAGGCTGTTGGTGGTGGATGGATGCCGGAAGAGTTTGCATTCAGGCTAGCGGATGCCGCAAGGCTACGCCTGTCGAAATGGGTGCAAACTGTAGTTTGGAAGCCTAGGTTTGTTTATTAACAGGCAGCCAAACCGAGGAGGGAAGCTGCAGATAGGGCAGCGGGTGAATGCCCCTAGGCGGAAACCAGTTGTGATTTGCATTTGCATTTAAATGATGTCAGTGGACGCCCTAAGCTGAAGCTGGCTGATATTTGCAGGTGTGGACCAGCTGGTAGTGAGGAGGGTAAGTTGGCCGTTCGGCAGCTCGTGGAGGCGTCTAGGTGAAGCCAGTGTTCACAGATAGACGCCAAGGGAGGCCGCAAGGCTGATGAAGCTGGTTGCTATCTGTGAACGAAAACTGGTTTTCCTTCATCTCCGGGAGCCTGCCCATTGTGCAGGCCTGCCAGGGGTGAAGTTGCTGGGCGGAAGCCAGGGGAGTCTGGGTTGACGCTGTCGGATGGTGGCCATCCCACTCATCTGTTTGCCTTTGCCTTTCAGGGATGGCCGGAGCCGGCGAGGTTTTCCCGGAGACCAGCCGTGAAAGTCATGAAGAGAACCGTAGGACTTAAGCCAGAAAGCTCCTGTTTTCTAAATAAGCGGCTTTCTAATTTTTTCCAAAATAAACGCTTTCTGAAAAGAAATCCGTTTCGCGCCATGTTTTTATTGTATGGGAAATCTTTAGGATCATAGGGTACCCCTCCCTGGTAGTGATGTCACAGGAAGGGGGGGTTGCACCCCCTTGTGACATCACAGGGTGTTGGTAGCCAATGGCCACAGCTGGGGAAACATCTGCACAGACCTCCCAGGCCTCACAAGGGGGGGGTCATCTCATTTTAATAACTGCTGAGGTGCCCCACCATTGTGAGGGCAGCGAGGGCTGTGCAGATGTTTCCCCAGCTGTGACCGTTGGCCTGTGATGTCATAGACATCTACCAACTTCCTGTGATGTCATAAATGGTCATGGCGAATGAGGGGAAAGAGGCAGTTTCCGGGGGGGGAGCAGCCCTGGTAGCTTGGGGGCAGGCAGGGCCATCCGGGGACACAGAAACGAGTTGCCAACATTTGTGCCCTCTGGGCTCTTGGGCTCATCTCACCTACGCAGCTGCCAAGAAAATAAAAAATCACAACTGCTTTTGTCACCCCACCACTTATTGGTGGCTGGAGATAAGGGGCGTGAATTCAGAGGGAATGTAATGTAAAAGGACCCCCCAGTGAAAGCAAACCCTCCAAGTGCTCCTATTTTCCAGGGACAGTTGCCCAACCACAGGACTTAAGCCAGCCAGCTTCAGTTTTCTAAATAAATAAATGCCTTTCTAATTTTTGTTTTTTAAAAATAAAGGTCTTTTTGGAAACCAATATTTTGTGCCATGAAGTTCATTATATGGGAAATCAAAGTCTGGAGTAAAATAAAGGGGGGGGATAAGAACACCTCAGCTCCAAAAACTACTGGAAGAAGCAAAGCTCACTAGTGACGAAGCAATGATTCTTCAACATCAACTTTGTTGGACTGGTCATGTTGTGCGGATGCCTGATGATCGTCTTCCAAAGCAACTACTGTACTCTATTCCGAACTTAAAAATGGAAAGCGTAATGCTGGTGGTCAGGAAAAGAGGTTTAAAGACTGTCTCAAGGCAAATCTAAAAAAATGTAGTATAAACACTGACAACTGCGAAACACTGGCCTGCGAGTGCTCCAGTTGGAGAACAGCCTTTTCCAAAGTTTGAAGACACTCGGACTCAGGATGCAAGGGAGAAATGCGCTAAGAGGAAGGCACGCTTGGCAAATCCACACCGTGATCAACTCCCGCCAGGAAACCAATGTCCCCACTGTGGAATGACGTGTGGATCCAGAATTGGCCTCCACAGTCACTTACAGACTCATTGTTAAAACCATGTTTATGGAAGACAATCTTAGTCGGCTACGAGGGATTGCCAAAGAAGAAGATCCTCAGATGAAGGGCGCTATAGAAATTTAATTAATAATAATAAATAAAGTACATATATCGGAAGCAAAATTCACATGTCTCTTTCTACACAATCCACCAGCAACATAGCTGTCAACCTTCCCTTTTTTTGCGGGAAATTCCCTTATTCCAGCACCGTTTCCTGCTGCTATCCCGGATTGTTAGGCTGCTGATCCCTTCTTTTCCAGGCTGCTGATCCCTTATTTTCAAATCTGAAAACTGACAGCTATGACCAGCAACCTGGGGGTTTGCTTATTCATTTTACTACCACTTTCCTGACCAGTCTGCAAGCTGATAAATGAGGAAAACGACGGGATGTTCTTACCAGCTCAGAAGAATGCACTTAGAAATAAATAATAATAAAAGCCTGCCTTGCCCTGTCTCTTGTTTCAAGATTAAGACACCCAACCATAATAATAATAATAATAATAATAATAATAATAATAATAATTTTTTAGTTATGCCCCACCCATCTGGCTGAGTCTCCCCAGCCACTCTGGGCGGCTTCCAATCAAGTATTAAAAACAATACAGCATCAAATATTAAAAACTTCCCTAAACAGGGCTGCCTTCAGATGTCTTTTAAAGAGAAGATAGCTGCTTGTTTTCTTGACATCTAAAGTGAGGGCGTTCCACAGGGTTGGCGCCACTACCGAGAAGGCCCTCTACCTGGTTCCCTGTAACTTTATTTCTTGCAGCGAGGGAACTGCCAGAAGGCCCTTGGAGCTGGACCTCAGTGTCCGGGCAGAACGATGGGGGTGGAGACGCTCCTTCAGATATACTGGGCTGAGGCCATTTAGGGCTTTAAAGGTCAGCACCAACACTTTGAATTGTGCTCAGAAACGTACTGGGAGCCAGTGTAGGTCTTTCAAGACTGGTGTTATGTGGTCTTGGCGGCCGCCCCCAGTCACCAGTCTAGCTGCCGCATTCTGGTTTAGTTGTAGTTAGCGGGTCACCTTCAAAGGGAGCCCCACATAGAGCACATTGCAGTAGTCTAAGTGGGAGATAACCAGAGCATGCACCACTCTGGCAAGACAGTTCGCGGGCAGGGAGGGTCTTAGCCTGCATACCAGGTGGAGCTGGTAAACAGCCGCCCTGGACACAGACCTGACCTGCACTTCCATGGACAGCTGTGAATCCAAAATGACTCCCAGGCTGCGCACCTGGTCCTTCAGGGGCACAGTCGCCCCATTCAGGACCAGGGAGTCCTCCACACCCGCCTGCCCCCTGTCCCCCCAAAACAGTACTTCTGTCTTGTCAGGATTCAACCCCAATCTGTCAGCCGCCATCCATCCTCCAACCGCCTCCAGGCACTCACATATAAGCAATTTCCAAGCCTATTTAAAATAAAAAAAATTCCTTCTAGTAGCACCTTAAAGACCAACTAAGTTAGTTCTTGGTATGAGCCTTCGTGTGCATGCACACTTCTTCAGATACACAAGCCTATTTGTGTCCTTTGTCCCTGCATGGCAAATGCAAAGGCGGAAAGGCGTGCAGATCGCCTCCCCTTTGCAAGGCAAGGGGGTCGTGCAATTCTCCCCTTTTATTCTCCTTCATTCCCTCCCCTTGCATGGAAAATCTTCCTTCCCCGCGACGTTTCCTAAGCGGGCGGCGGCGGCGGCTCTGCCGACGGGCTATGATACCCCCCCCGATCCCCCTTTTCCCGCCAGGGCAGGCGCGGCCAAAAGCTGAGCGGCCCCAAAAGACATGTGCTCCAGGTGAGGCTCGAACTCACAACCTCGGCATCGCTCTGCTCTAGTACTGCTGTATAAGTACCGCGCGCTAACCGATTGCGCCACTGGAGCCCTGACATCAACTCCTCCCGAAACGCTTTATCAAGGGCTCAGCCTCGGCTACGCGCCACCGGGGCGCCGCCAACGCCGCTTTTATTTCCCTCATTTTTTTAAAAGGCATTCCCGACTCTTTTCCCTCCTTCGCCCCCGAACTCCAACCCCACGGAGGAGGAGGGAAAAGGGAATATCGCTCCGTCCCACTTTATCGTTCCGCCTCCCTTCGGCCTCTCGCCGGCTGCTCTGAGAGGCGCCATTCGTGGGCCCGTTTCCCTCAGGAGAAGAAGCAGCGCGGGTGGGAAACACGGCCGAGGGAGAAGGAACGAGGGAAAAGGGAATATCGCTCCGTCCCATTTTAACATTTCCCCTTCCTTCGGCCTCTCGCCGGCTGCTCTGAGGGGCGCCATTCGTGGGCCCGTTTCCCTCAGGAGAAGAAGCAGCGCGGGTGGGAAACACGGCCGAGGGAGAAGGAACGAGGGAAAAGGGAATATCGCTCCGTCCCATTTTAACATTTCCCCTTCCTTCGGCCTCTCGCCGGCTGCTCTGAGGGGCGCCATTCGTGGGCCCGTTTCCCTCAGGCGCCCGCTGAGGAGAAGAAGCGCGGGCGGGAAACACGGCCGAGGGGAAAGGGAATATCGCTCCGTCCCGCTTTATCGTTCCCCCTTCCTTCGGCCTCTCGCCGGCTGCTCGGAGAGGCGCCATTCGTGGGCCCATTTCCCTCAGGAGAAGAAGCAGCGCGGGTGGGAAACACGGCCGAGGGAGAAGGAACGAGGGAAAAGGGACTATCGCTCCGTCCCGCTTTATCGTTTCCCCTTCCTTCTGAGGGGCGGCTGGTCTGAGGGGCGCCATTCGTGGGCCCGCTCCCCTCAGGCGCCCACCGAGGAGACGAAGAAAACACGGCCGAGGGAGAAGGAAATATCGCTCCGTCCCGCTTTATCGTTCCGCCTCCCTTCAGCCTCTCGCCGGCTGCTCTGAGAGGCGCCATTCGTGGGCCTATTTCCCTCAGGAGAAGGGCCTATTTCCCTCAGGGAAACACGGCCGAGGGAGAAGGAACGAGGGAAAAGGGACTACCGCTCCGTCCCGCTTTATCGTTTCCCCTTCCTTCTGAGGGGCGCCATTCCTGGGCCCGTTCCCCTCAGGCGCCCACCGAGGAGACGAAGAAAACACGGCCGAGGGGAAAGGGAATATCGCTCCGTCCCGCTTTATCGTTCCCCCTTCCTTCAGCCTCCCCGCCGGCTGCTCTGAGGGGCGCCATTCGTGGGCCCGTTTCCCTCAGGCGCCCGCCAAGGAGGAGAAGCGGGAGTGGGAAACATGGCCGGGGGAGGAGGAGGAACGCGGCGCCTCTGAGGCGACGCGTCGCCGGGAGTCTGAGGGGGGCCCTCGGGGGCCGCCGACCGGGCGCTTCCCGGAGGAAGGCCCGAAGCGGCGGAGGAAAGGCGGAAAGGCTCGAGGGGCGTGGAGAAAGGGGGCTGTGTGTATCCCGCCCCCCCCACGTCGCACAATATGTACAAAACACACAATAAACACAACACACGGCGGGGCGGGCGGGTGTGTGTGTGTGTGTGTGTGTGGAGAGCCCTTCACGGCCGCCTCGGTGTGAGGGGACGGAGGAGGCCTCGGCGCCGCACGGTCGCTTGGCCGTTTATCGGCTCCCTCGCTCGGAGCGGTTTCCCGCCACCAGGGCCGGATTTACGGATAAGGTAAACAAGCTTCGGGCCCCACTCTCTTGGGGGCCCCCCAAAATTAAAGGAACAAAAAACGGGGTGTACATTTCCAAAATAGAAGATAATAAAATAAAACCTAACAAAAAGCGTTGTGTGTTGTGTAGGCTCCTGATACGGAAGGGGGGCCATGTCTTCTTCACCTTCTTCGCTACAATATATCCATTTATTTCCAACTGTCAATGTCAAAAGGGACTGAAATCTATAAAATTTATAGAAAAGCAACGTGCCAATTTGCTCAATTTCTCCAGGACTCCATGACACCTCCCCTGTCCTCCATAATCCCTCAAGCAAGGTGTCAAGACCCTAATCCTGTCAAATGGCAGACTAGGCATACATGGACCATTGTCTTCTCAGGATGTGCTTATCTGCGCATATCTCCAGCTCCGCATATTCCCCCCTCCCTCCTCCATATGTTAATCCGGTGTAACTCAACCTCTTCCTAATATATTTGTGATGTACAGTGGTACCCCGCAAGACGAACGCCTCGCGAGACGAAAAACTCGCAAAACGAAAGGTTTTTTCGTTTTCGAGTTGCCTCACAAGACGAATTTCCCTAAGGGCTTGCTTCGCAAAACGAAGCTTGCCCCGGGGACAGCGGGTCTTCTCTTTTGAAGCAAGGGGCGGCAGGGAGATCGCTTCTCCCGGTGCTCCGAAGCCGGGCGGGGGGGCGGGAACACCTTCTGAAGGCGGGCGGGGGGCGAAAGTCTTTGTCCCCCCTGCCTGCCTTCCCAGGGGCTTTTAAATCGCCCCGGACAGCGGAGAAGTCCTCCACTGTCCGGGGCGATTTTAAAATGCCGCCCGCCAGCATTTTAAGATCGCCTGGACAGCGGAGAAGTCCTCCGCTGTCCCGGGGTTTTTTAAAATGCTGGGGGTGGGAAGAAAAGCCCTTGTCCCCCCCCCCCCAGCCTTCAGAAGAGGTCCGGGGACAGACTGTCCCCGGACCTGGTCTGAAGGCGGTTTCCCTAGGAACGCATTGATTTTCAATGCATTCCTATGGGAAACCGTGCATCGCAAGACGAAAAAACCGCAAGACGAAGAGACTTGCGGAACGAATTAATTTCGTCTTGCGAGGCACCACTGTAATCTGTGTAACCCAACCTCTTCCTAATATATTTGTGATGTAATCTGTGTAACCCAACCTCTTCCTAATATATTTGTGATGTAATCTGTGTAACCCAACCTCTTCCTAATATATTCGTGATGTAATCTGTGTAACCCAACCTCTTCCTAATGTATTCGTGATGTAATCTGTGTAACCCAACCTCTTCCTAATGTATTCATGATGTAATCTGTGTAACCCAACCTCTTCCTAATGTATTCATGATGTAACTGGGATGTATTTTGCACTGTATTCTGGGACATGGAGGGAAGTTTCAAAAATTCATGTCACCCCTTTCTCGCTGTTCAATCTCGCCTTGAACCTGTTGCGCAATAAACTTGGATCTTCTGCAGTTTGCTCCTGTCTCCGGCTGAGCTCATTTTTCTTCCGCAGGGACCCGCGGACTTAGTCCGACGAGCTGGGTGGCAGAGTAGCCCCGCACCCAGATTTTACCGTAACACTCCTATGATGGAAGTCATGGGCCCTGCCTGCTAGCCTGCTCCCTAAGATATCACTGGTTTGCTCCTTTCTATATATAGGGTGCCTACATTCTGCATGTGCAAATGGCTTGAGATACCTATGAGGCCCATAAATTAGCATATATTCAACATAAAAAACAGCGACAATTTGTTGTTGACAAAGGACAGCTGAACATAGAAAGGGTCCCATTACCTTGGAAAGGGAGCTGGGGCTTCCTTTTACCTGTCCTTTGCCTACTTCCTATGGACACAAATACCTGAACTGTCCAGCATGTAGCAAAAGCCGGACAAGGATGATGCTAGGCACTCTTCTCTGGGGAGTTCCACAATTTAGGGGCCGCCATAGAGAAAGCCCTCTGCCACCCAAGCTATCATTCCTCATTCTTCTGGGGGTGGAAAAACTACAAACCACCCTTTGGCCAATCTCAGCAGAGTCTCCAGATATTTCCATGGAAATATGGAACTTGTTGATCACGGAAAATATAACCTACAATATAAAATTTTCCAAAAGTTTAGGAGAACCAGAACATTTGTACCTTATGGTTGGACTTTTTCAGTCCAGCTAACCTCCAGGACTCTTTGGCACTGCCAATAAGTGAAGTTGTTAGGCGTCTCGCGTCTTCCAGTTTTGTTGGCAAATTAAGAGAATGGATATGTGCCCCTCTGTCGTTTCTGATATTTTTATTATATTTTTATGTTTGTCGTCCTTGTTTGTGTTCATACATTACGTGCGATGGAATAAAACAAAACCAATTTAATATTTTATAAATTTTAATCAAAGTTTGGTGGCAATGGTGAATCACGGAACCCATCCCGAATAAGCAAAATACACTTGCAAACATTTACACTGTTTCTGCTCATCATAAGAAAGGGAAAAAAGCATTAACCAATGGAAACCCTGTCCCCTGCCTTCTTTTCTAGCTTTTTGAGACTGCATCAATATTGCCAACACACACCTACGCCACTTTTTCCAGCTCTGATAGCTTGGCAACTTATGTATTTTTAAGCCTTTTAGGATTCTAAATTCTCTGTCCACTGTTCCAGTGTTTCTCAAATTGTATGACTCAAAGTACGTTTCTACAAGTATGACTGGTACCACCGTACTTGCCCACTGCTTTCCCTTGCCATGCTGCAGTCTTCTTGTTGCAAATCCCCATATGCTAAATAAACATGGTTGGAAGAAAAGAGAAAGTCAGAAAAGGAGGAAAGGGAGGTTTCCTTCCTCTACAGGGCCAGAGCAGGTGTTGGAGAAAATTAGAGAAATTAAAGGTTAATTTAACAACAGTAGTAATAATTAGAAAGGAAGAATGTGAGAAAAGTAGTATAGGAGGAAGAAGTTAATATAAAAGCAGTTGATGAGGAATTACAGTGGATGCTCAGGTTGTGAGCCTGATCCATGCAGGAGGCACGTTCGCAACTCGCAGCGTTCGCAACCCACAGCGCTGTGTCTGCGTGGGTTGCGATTCAGCGCTTCTGGCATTGCGCAATTTAGCGCTTCTGCACATGCACGAGCGCTGAAACACGGAAGTAACCCGTTCCGGTACTTCCGGGTTCAGAGCGGTGCGCAAACCAAAAATGCGCAACCTGAAGCATCTGTAACCCAAGGTATGACTGTAATAGAAATAGTTTGTGGAGGAGTACAGTGCAAGTCAAAGCATGAAAGGAAAAGGGGGGAAGAAATGATAGGAGATGAGTAAAAACACTGTCAGGGGCATGTATGTGTGTGCAGAACATATAAGATCAAACTTAGAATCTCTCAGCTTAGAATCTCTCCATCAATTTGACCTAAAATGGGGAGGCTGCTCTGAGCCCGTCTTCAGTCGGGGAGGGCGGGGTATAAATAAAATACTATTATTATTATTATTATACTGCCAGAAGCAATATCTGTGCAGTGGTGCCTCGCAAGACGAAAAGAATCCGTTCTGTGATTCTCTTCGTCTAGCGGTTTTTTCGTCTTGCGAAGGAAGCCCATTGACGGATTAGCGGCTTTTAGCGGCTTATCAGCTTATCGGATCAGCTGATAAGCGGCTTAGCGGCTTAGAAAAAGGGGGGGAGGGAAAAAACCCCGCAGGAACTCGCAAGACATTTTCGTCTTGCGAAGCAAGCCCATAGGAGATTCGTTTTGCGAAGCACCTCCAAAACAGAAACTCTTTCGTCTAGCGAGTTTTCCGTCTTGCGAGGCATTCATCTTGCGGGGCACCACTGTACTTAGGATTTCATAGCTTAGCTTTCTTCAAGCTGTATCCTTGCCACAAGGAAACCATTGTTGTATCTGAAAATTTTCTCGTGTGAGTTTAGATATCCAATGATGAAAATTACGTCGCTAATTGCCACCTGATTAGGATGGGTTCTGTGTCCACCAATCACCATTTTGTTACTGGCTTTGTCCCTGCACTGCCATTTTGCGACTGGTGGGCCTCCGTAATTTTCATACCTCTCCAGTGGGCTTGGGGGGGGGGCAATGGTTTGAGAACCCCTCCTCTCTACTCCACTTTCTTTTTTTGAATAATTTTTTATTAAGAATTTCAGCATTACAATTTACCAAAGGCATATTATCCTCATTTCCCCCCACCCCAATTTCCCCTCCCCGCTCCCCAAGAAAAAACCACCCGGACTTCCCTCAGCTCCTCTCTCTGGTTTTTCAGCACATGTTATTCTCTGCATCTTATAAAATTGTAAAGATCCTTAAATTATCTGCCTATATGTTACCAATAATAAATTTGTGTTTGTTTATTCGAAACAATAGTGAAATTAAAAAAAAAATTGGGAAATGATATACAATGAATTGAAGAAAATGTTCCAATTAACATTTGTAAAAAAAGACCCTGAAGCATTTTGGTTAGGGATTGTAGGAAAAGACCTGCCAAGGAAATTGAAGAATATATTCATGTATGTGACAAAGGCGGCAAGAGTCTTAATAGCACAAAGATGGAAGAATGAAGAAATCCCGACAAAAGAACTGTGGCAAGGGAAATGGATGGACTATATCAAACTGGCGAAATTGACGCACAAACTACATGATAAGGACAACTGTGACTTTAAAGAAGAATGGGAACCTTTTACAAAGTACCGTATTTTTCGCTCTATAAGACTTAATTTTCCCCTCCTAAAAAGTAAGGGGAAATGTGTGGGTGCCTTATGGAGCGAATGCAGGCTGCACAGCTATCCCAGAAGCCAGAACAGCAAGAGGGATTGCTGCTTTCACTGCTGTTCTGGCTTCTGAGATTCAGAATATTTTTTTTTCTTGTTTTCCTCCTCCAAAAACTAGGTGCGTCTTGTGGTCTGGTGCGTCTTATACAGCGAAAAATACGGTACTTCAAGAAACAACGAAATGAATTGGACTCCTCTCTACCCACTTTCAGTGCAGTCACAGAACTGTAGCTAACAATTAGCCTTGCCCAAAACACTCCCCTCTTATTCTCTCCAGCCAGATGCCGTCCTCAGTCACACCAGATCCTGCGCCTCTTTTGATTTAAATAGCAAAAGGCTCCTGTCCCAACTCGTGCTCCCAAAGCAAGACACCAGTTCCATGGCACATTCGGTGGTCAAGATCTGGGTTATCCTCTCAGCCACGTCCCCGTTGATGGCGAGGGATCGGAAGTGGTCAAAGTCGTGCCTGCCCAGTTTCCGCAGGCGCCGGGCAGCTGACCGATAGCACTTCCACGGCTGGGGTTCGAGGAGCAAGTAGGCGCATTTAGACGCAAGGTAAGACAAGAACGTCACCAGGCCACGGTCTCCATGATTGAGGTGGATCCACATGGTCACGGACATACAGAAGGCGATGTCAAACGTGGAGCGGCCAAAGTTGCCCAGGTAGGAGCTCAACACCGTCTCCCTTGCATCGGGGTCCATGATGTCGAGGGCGACGTAGGAAACAGAGGCAGGGAAGGGGTTCTGTTGCCTGGCTCTCTCGATCAGCCCAGCGTCAATGTCGCAGCAGAGGAGGCGAAGTTCATTCCGGTGATCCTGGCAGGCTTGGGTCTCCTGAAGCCCCAGGAGGTGCCTGTACAGGGCAACGCTGAGCTCCCCCGAATTGCACCCCACATCCAGCCCCAAATGGGGTTTTGCACGTCGGTTAGGGAACAGCTGGCTCAGCAACGCGCTGGGCAAGAGCTGGATGCGTCCCTCCGGTGGGTGGAAGCGAGAGTAATCGGGGAAGTTCCCATATGGCGCTGCTCCGCCCGGGAGCTGGGCATCCCCAAGCACTTTACAGTACTCACTCGTGGGCACCGCCATCTTGAGACGGACGAGGCCTAACACCCAATCTTCTGCATGTTTCACAAAAACTGGTTGCGCAGACCTGGAACAAAAGGCGAGAAAATTATATGCAAGGACTGGAACTCTTTTGCTTTATTCATGGGATTTGCTGTCTTGCTGTATTTAGGAAATTGCCTTCTGTCTACTCAGTTTACCTAGCTCAGTATATGTCTGGCATCATCATCATCATAAATTTATACCCCGCCCATCTGGCTGGGTTTCCCCAGCCACTCTGGGCGGCATCCAACAAAATACTAAAATACAATAATTCATCAGATATTAAAAGCTTCCCTAAACAGGGCTGCCTTCAGATGTCTTCTAAAACTCTGGAAGTTGTTTTTCTTTTTGACATCTGGTGGGAGGGCGTTCCACAGGGTGGATGCCACTACCGAGAAGGCTTCTCGCAGCGAGGGAACCGCCAGAAGGCCCTTGGCGCTGGACCTCATACCTTCCAACATTTCTCTGATGAAAATAGAGATGTCCTATTCAGTAATAATAAACCATTAAAGCCCTAAACCAGTGTTTCCCAAACGTTTTTGGGCAACGGCACACCTGTTTACCGGAAAAAAATCTCGCGGCACACCACCATTAAAGCCCCGCCCCGTGACGTCAGCGCGCAGCGTCACGCCGGGAGGGACGCACAAAAGTGAACGTTTTTTCCCTTCCCCTTGCCGGGGTGGGAGGAGGCAGCAGAGCGAGGGACTGAGGGACGGCGGCAGCTGAGGCGGCGGCGGCTGTTGTGGTGGTGGCGGCGATAGCGGGCGGAGGAGGAGCCGTCGCCGGGAGTTGCTGCTGCTGCTGTTGCTGCCCGGACATGCCGGCCTCCTCCTCCTCCGCTGTCTCGCGCTCCTCCCTTTTGCGCGCGCTGCCCCGCCCCCGGCTCGACGCGGATCCTCGCCGCCGCCGCCCGACTCGCCCGCCTCCCTCCCACGGCACACCAGCCGGTGTCTCACGGCACACTAGTGTGCCGCGGGACACCGGTTGGGAAACACTGCCCTAAACGACCTCGGCCCAGTATACCTGAAGGCGCATCTCCACCCCATCATTCAGCCTGGACATTGAGGTCCAGCTCCAAGGGCCTTCTGGCAGTTCCCTCCCTGCAAGCAGCAAGGTTACAGGGAACCAGAGGGCCTTTTCAGTGGTGACACCCGCCCTGTGGAACATCCTCCCATCAGATGTCAAGGAAATAAACAACTACCAGACTTTTAGAAGACATCTGAAGGCAGCCCTGTTTAGGGAATGTGTTAATGTTTGATGTTTTATTAGTGTGCTTTTAATTCTGTTGGGAGCCACCCAGAGCTGGAAGCTGCAGTTCTTGCAGAATGCTGCAGCATCACAATCAAGCGGTCTATAAATTTCATTAACTAAGTAAATATTGGCACCACCGTGACTGAAATTGGATTATCTTGTTGTGGGGAGGGGGTGGGGTTGAGAAAGAAAGGGTCTTTTTTATGGACTAAAGTTTCCCACCCTAATAAACATTGGATGATGGAATCCATTAAAAAAAACACCACTACAACAAACAAACAAACAAACAACAACAACAAGGACTGAATCCCAGCCCTGTTCCCTTCGCTCCTACCTGCCTGGGATGGGCTAAGCGAGGGAGGCGCTTCTGACCCACAACTGCCCCCTTCCTCCCTTTCACCCCGCTACCAAAACCTCCCCCCGGCCCCCAGTAACGTCTGAAACGAACCAGGACGCGTGTACTCCTTGAAAGCCTGAGTCTACCCGAAGTTCGGTGTCCCTCTTCACGTTTCCCCCCTCCCCAGTTTCACCTTTCGTAAGTCTATGGTTTGCCGGTGGGTCACGTGCTCCGCGTCCCGGAAGCGCGTCCTTAGTTCTCTTTCCCCCCTCACCTTCATCCGGAAGTGAGGGAGGAAAGCACGTGACGCTCTCTCTCCCTACCGGAAGCGGGGCTATTTCCGGCGCCGCTGCGGCCGCTCTTCCTCTCCTCCTCCTTCTTCTTCTTCTGGGAGCGAGCGAGGGAGGGAGGCGAGTCTCCTCAGGCGGCTGGCCGGGCCTCTTCCGCCTCCTCCGCGGCATGTAGCTGCAACGGTCGTCCGGTAAGCGAGAGGCCGGGCGGGCGGGGGGGGGAGCCGGGCGGGGGGAGGCCTCGGAGAAGCTGCCGGGTTCGGCTTCTGAGAGAAAGAGCCATATCCTATCCATGGCCCGGGATACGTCGCAGTATATGCAGCTATGTACGAAGGGAGCAGCTCGCCTGAGGGGGGGGATCCTGTCAGCAACAGGTAGGCGCCCACATAGGGCTGTGGGAGACAGGCTTCCCAAGGGCAGTGTTCTGCCGAGAAGGCTTATTCCAGTTTTATTATATATGATATTATATATATATATATATATATAAACAAATATAAACACACACATACACACACACAATGGTACCTCGGGTTACAGACGCTTCAGGTTACAGACTCTGCTAATCCAGAAATAGTGCTTCAGGTTAAGAACTTTGCTTCAGGATGAGAACAGAAATCACACGGCGGCAGCAGGAGGCCCCATTAGCTAAAGTGGTGTTTCAGGTTAAGATCAGTTTCAGGTTAAGAACGGACCTCCGGAACGAATTAAGTACTTAACCCAAGGTACCACTGTATATGATATTTTTTATACATATACATATACATATATATATATGCAGGTTTTGGTGTCTTCGGGTGTCTTCCCGTGTAAGAGTCGGGGTGTCTGTGCGACGTTTCGACGAGGTCTCACTCGTCATCTTCAGGCTGGTGCTTTCGGCTTCTTGTTACTGTTATATATATATACACACACATACACACAGAGAGAGAGAGAGACATATATATATATCTCAAACTTAAAAATGGAAAGCGTAATGCTGGTGGTCAACAAAAGAGGTTTAAAGACTGTCTCAAGGCAAAAAAAAAAAAAAAAAAGTAGTATAAACACCAACAATTGGGAAACACTGGCCTGCGAGTGCTCCAGTTGGAGAACAGCCTTTACCAAAGGTGTCATGGGCTTTGAAGACACTCAAACTCAGGACGCAAGGGAGAAACGTGCTAAGAGGAAGGCACGCTTGGCAAATCCACACCGTGATCAGCTCCTGCCCAGAACCAATGTCCCCACTGTGGAAGGACGTGTGGATTAGTGATTGGCCTCCACAGTCACTTACGGACTCATTGTTAACAACGTGTTTATGGAAGACAATCTTGGTTACGAGGGATCGTCAAAGAATACACACACACACACATATATATATATATATATATATATATACAGTACTTTTTTCCTAGGGGGACGCAGGAGTACACATACCCCTAAGCATTTTGTGAATCTTTGTGCTTTTGTGTATTTATTTCCCCTGATTTCAACTATAAAATGGTGATTTTCTTGAGACAAAATGAGAGTACTCCTAAACATATTTTTTTAAGTGCTGTGTACACACACACACATACAAACAGAGATGATGCAATATCTGGGGGCACAACATTGGCTACACCTGCTTCAGCCAAATGTAGTTTGTAAGTTTAGATCATTACTATTACTATAATTCATTTCCCATTTCTGTTAGTGATGACACTACTAGGGTTGCCATAGTTCAAAATGTATGTGAACTACCCTGAGACCTCCAGGTATAGGCCGGGATATAAATAAATCCAATAAATAAACACAGGCACACACACATAAATATACAGACATATATCTATATCTTCATGCAACACATAATGGACCCTGGTCACCAGGCACAAAGCAAAATGCAGTCACGGTGTGTACGAGGCAGGAAATATTAGCGGCCAATAAAGGGGTGTGTGATGAGATCCTGGGCTCCTCCGGGTGACAGCTAATGAAATAAATAGCAAAACGAGGCAGCCTCAAAAGTATCTCTTGTTTCTGTAGGGCTGTACTCTGTGTTTTTATTATTATTATTTTAAGTATTTTAAGAGCATACTTGTTTTCTGCTGCTCCGGAGGGTAGGACTCAAACTAATGGCTTCAAGTCTTAAGAAAGGAGATTCTGACTAAACATTCAGAAAAACGTTCTGATAGTAAGAGCTGTTTGGCAGTGGAACAGACTTCTGCAAGAGGTTGTGGACTCTGCTTCCTTGGAGGTTTTTAAGCAGAGGTTGGGTGGCCATTTGTCATGGATGCTTTAGCTGGGATATCTGCATTGCAGGGGGTTGGACTGAATGACCTTTGGGGTCCCTTCCAACTTGATAAGATTTTATGATTCTATCAGTCAAGTAGTTTTATGTTGATAAACTGCCCTGTGATCTTCAGATGTAGAGTGGTATATAAATTTAAAATTATTATTATTATTATTATTATTATTGCCCCATAGACAGCAGCCTCTCTTCGCTCGCCTACGAAGAACGTTGCTCTTTGGCTAAGGGGTGTCACAGTCCACAGATGCCCATATTTCCTTGCCTTTTGCTTTCTGTCTAGGTTTAATCCTGGGGATAAAGAGCTTATAGTGGCAGAAACTGCTCCAGCCAGGAGTGGCTTGGCATGTTTCTGACCTGCTGAGGCTGCTGGTGGGGGTATTGTGATCCCAACAGCTTTTCTGTATTCTTGTAAACTCCTATTAATTACCAAAGGGAATGATTTGATTCCAAGTTTAAATGCCCTCCAGTAACTCCACCCCCCTCACACACCTTATCTACAGTCTACAGGCCAGGCTCTTCTTTCCTTCTTAAGTTCTTATGCAGTGCTAGAGGAAAAGAGGACTTAACAGTTCTACCTTTTGCTGCTGGCTACTCTTGCCTTCCAGTGGCTTTGCAAGACTACACTTCATAATCCAGCAAGCTCTGTTGCCAGTTGTTTTCTTTCGCAATAGAGGCTGTTTTCTTCTGCGGAAAAGGAACCGGCTATTAGCTGTGCTCTAATAGCGTTTCCTGAATCTATCGCTGGAGAAGAGAATGTTTTTCCTTAAAAGAGGCATGCAGGGTTCTTCGGGGTCAGGATTTGGCAATCTCACTTGTCCCTCTCATGGCAGGAGCTCATTTTTTTTCGGGAGACATGAGGAGGAGGAGGAGGGATAGCCCCGACCCCAAACACAAGTGGAAGCCTGCTATTTGTTTGAGCTTGTTGGGCAGTGAGCCAAAGCTAACTCCTGGCTCCAGACTGGAGGGAAATGGAGCAAAAGGCTTTACTTGTCTTTGGTGATCAAGGCTGTTGTTCAGAGGCAAAGTGCAGAAGGTTGCAGGTTCAATCCCCAGCAGTCCTGGAGAGCTGTGGCCAGTCGGTGTAAGCCAGAGGTAGGCAACATGGCGGCCTCCAAGCGTTGCTGGACTACAACTCCCATCATTCCTGACCGTTAGCTGTGCTGAGTGGGGCTGATGGGAGTTGTAGTCCAACAACACTGGGAGGGCACCAAGTTGGTGTAGGTTGGTCGAACGGCTGGCAGAGAACGAGGTAGTTTACTACGTTGGATCTCAAACCATCCTGCAAAGGGGGAGTGAGCCCCACACACCTTGCAAGCTTCTGTTCATCTTCAGGTTTACAACCTTTCCGGGACTGCATGCCATTGATCTCAGTAAACTAATATTTTTGTTTAGCAAAGAGAAAGTCTCTAAGAATGCTCTGGTGATCAAAAGAAGTTGCGTTAAGATGGTCCATGCTGGCTCTATGGTTAGATTTTTAATGAAGAACAAACACACTTGAAGATTACCTTGCGTTCCATTATTGCTTTTTCCATTGTAATGCACAGCCACAGGTGAACCTGCTTGTGTGTCTTCTACAATTGTTCACACACTGAGACTCAACTGGCCTGGCCGGTGTGTGTCCTAAAATAGGTAAAGGTAAAGGACCTCTGACCATTAGGTCCAGTCGTGACCGACTCTAGGGTTGCGGCGCTCATCTCGCTTTATTGGCCAAGGGAGCCGGCGTACAGCTTCTGGGTCATGTGGCCAGCATGACTAAGCCACTTCTGGCGAACCAGAGCAGTGCACGGAAATGCCGTTTACCTTCCCGGAGCAGTACCTATTTATCTACTTGCACTTTGAGGTGCTTTTGAACTGCTAGGTTGGCAGGAGCAGGGACCGAACAACGGGAGCTCACCCCGTCGCAGGGATTCGAACTGCTGACCTTCTTATCGGCAAGTCCTAGGATCTGTGGTTTAACCCACAGCGCCACCCGAGTTTCTTGTGTCTCCTAAAATAGACCCCCCCCCAACCCTCTATCAACATGCCAGGAATATTTTGGCTGGCAACTGATGTGGAAGGATATTCCTAAACGATGAAAATTTAAAAGCTGCTGTTGAGGATTCTGGGAGTGCTTCTACATGGCAGCTGTGGAAGTGATGTTGTGAGGTCGCTGGCTTTTTGTACAAGTACACTGCTTATATTAAGGGGGGATGTGGGTGGCGCTGTGGGTTAAACCACAGAGCCTAGGACTTGCCGATCAGAAGGTCGGTGGTTCGAATCCCCACGACGGGGTGAGCTCCGGTTGCTCAGTCCCTGCTCCTGCCAACCTAGCAGTTCGAAAGCACGTCAAAGTACAAGTAGATAAATAGGTACCACTCCGGTGGGAAGGTAAATGGCGTTTCCGTGCGCTGCTCTGGTTCACCAGAAGTGGCTTAGTCATGCTGGCCACATGACCCGGAAGCTGTCTGCAGACAAACGCCGGCTCTCTCGGCCTATAGAGCTAGATGAGCGCGTCAGTGTCGGTCACGACTGGACCTAATGGTCAGGGGTCCCTTTACCTTTACACTGCTTATATACATCACTATATATAAAATGATTATTAGTAATGATAATTCATGGGCATGTATTGCATATACATGTTTGTGATGCATAAATTTTGCGCTTGTGACATTGGGTGTTGGCACAATGTTGTTTAAAACAGCTAACCCCTCTTATAGTTAAAAAGTGAGATGAGAAAGAGAGAGAAAAGCCTGGATCAAAACATTCTCTGTAAGCTTCCTAAAGTTTACTCAGAGGGTAATTATTTGGACTGCCGGAATAATGAAACTGCGGGGTGAGAAATAGTAAGGAAGTGAACGAAATAGGAAGGAAGGAAGTTTTGCAAATGGGCAGAAGCTGTGCAACACCTAAGCACAGTTGGGCAAATGCCAGACAAGCTTTTCCTGCATCAGAGAACAAAAGTGTGCACATCTAATCCTTTGAAAATCCTGCTTCTAGGCTTTGCAGAGCTGGAATGTCAAGTTGGGTGGAGCTGTGAGCCAGTTTCCTGCAAAGTGCAACAACTCAAAAGGTAATAAATCCTTTCCTCAGCCTCCCTTAAGTTTCTCTTTAACGCTTCCTGCCTGCATTTAAACTAGGTTCTCCTCAACAGCATGAATGCAATGTTGTTTTCTTTTGAGGGAGTGAGGTTAAATGTCCTCTCTGTAACTGCACAATTTAGCAAATAATTGACAGGGGTTGGATTATGAATCTGATGGGTCCTCCGAGGGCCTCAAAAGCCGTAGGGTTATTGCCTCTCTCCCCTCCCTGAATGTGAAATGCATATTTATCTGCTGTAGGTTTGTCAGCACATTTGAATCACTTAACTCTCATTTTGCCAGGGATCCAGCAGTTAATCAGTGCATTTTAGTATAGGCATTTTAGTAGTTGGCACAGACTCAGAAGCAGTGTTGACATCAAAGCAAGCCTTGGGAAGAGGACATTTGCCTTGTCTTCCTCCCCTTGCTCCCAGGAGCCTTCGCCAGTCACCTCTTCTGCCAGGAAGAATCAGGAGCTGCAGGCTGCCAAGCTACCCAGGTGAGAAGATGCCGTCCTTGCTCTCTAGAGACCACAACACCTGATGGAGGGGTGGGCAACCGAAGGCCCTGTCAGCTTTGCCTTTGAGCTTGTGCCAACGACTGGGCTCAACCTCTTCAGCCCCGACTGGGCTAGGCAAGCTAGGAAGCACTTCCAGAGACCTTCCACTGCGGGAGAGCAGGTCTAAGTGCAACGGACTCACAACTTTGAGCTGTGAGCACCAAAGTCAGCAGAGTATGAACTACACGAACAACGGCTCTGAAGCTTAAGTTCTTTATTCTATTACAGCTACTGCAAACTAAAATAAACTAAAGACTAAAGGAGGCTAGTTTAGTTTGGTGGGACGCGGGTGGTGCTGTGGGTTAAACCACAGAGCCTAGGACTTGCCGATCAGAAGGTCGGCGGTTCAAATTCCCACGACAGGGTGAGCTCCGGTTGCTCAGTCCCTGCTCCTGCCAACCTAGCAGTTCGAAAGCACGTCAAAGTACAAGTAGATAAATAGGTACCGCTCTGGTGGGAAGGTAAATGGCGTTTCCGTGCGCTGCTCTGGTTCGCCAGAAGCAGGTTAGTCCTGCTGGCCACCTGACCCAGAAGCTGTACGCCGGCTCCCTCGGCCAATAAAGCGAGATGAGCCCCGCAACCCCAGAGTTGGCCATGACTGGACCTAATGGTCAGGGGTCCCTTTACCTTTAAAGGAGGCTACTGGACTGCATGAGTGTTACAGTTGCTTATGCAGTCATCTTATCTCTACACAGATAACACTCAGACTCCTACAGAGTCAGGCAGGAGCAGAAGAAGCGATGAGCAGATTCCCACCCTCTCCTTTCTGAAAACATTGTCAGGAGATTCTCGTGATAGGATGGGGTGAAATATCCACAGGCCCCTGGGCCACAAGCGGCCCACGGCAGTCGTTTAACCGGCCCATGAGCTGCCCCTGAACTGAGTCGTCCGTTCGCCGAGTCCCCGCGTGCTGCGCTAAACAGGTGCAGCACGATGCAGGAACTCGCTTCTGCAGTGCCAGAAATCGCCTCAACATAGACGCCAGAAATCGCGTCTGCGCAGACGCCGATCTGGCCCATGGAGGGATCTCCGCTGGAGTGAACCAGTCCAGGGAAGGTAACCCTTGCCCACCCCTGACCTGATGCTTCCTGGTTGCTTGGTAGTCCACCGTTGTGGGGAGTGGGGAGGAACTTCTAAGTCCAGGAGTTGAGTGGGGTATTGTCACACCATCCTCCTCCCGGAGCCTTCATCATCTTTTAAAAAACAACCATTCTTGCAAATTTATTTTCACTTACAGCCGGTACAGCTTCCTAGGTCCCTGTACAGTGGTACCTCAGGTTACATACGCTTCAGGTTACAGACTCCGCTAACCCAGAAATAGTACCTCGGGTTAAGAACTTTGCTTCAGGATGAGAACAGAAATCGTGCTCCGGTGGCGCGGCGGCAGCAGGAGGCCCCGTTAGCTAAAGTGGTGCTTCAGGTTAAGAACAGTTTCAGGTTAAGAACGGACCCCCGGAATGAATTAAGTACTTAACCCGAGGTACCACTGTACTGCGAGGGTGTGGAAATTGTAGCCCTCCAGTTTTGGGACTACAACTCCCATCAGCCCCAGTCAGCACGGCCCGTGGTCAGGGGTGATGGATGTTGGAGTCCATCGGCATCTGGAATGTCATAGCTTCCCCAACCCCCCCATAAGCTGTTGTAGTTGGTGAGAATTTGCATTCCTCCTCCACGTTTGTGAACATACCGTATTTTTCGCTCTATAACACGCTCCCAACCATAACACGCACGTAGTTTTTAGAGGAGGAAAACAAGAAAAAAATATTCTAAATGAAACAGTGGATGTATGATTTTTTGTGGTTCATGCTGTGGCCACAGACATGTGATCTGATGGTGAATTTGAGGTGACCCAGTGCAAAAATCCTGAGGATCCATGTGGATCCGTGCTTTGTAACCACGTTTTAAGTGGGGAGGGAAGGAAAAGCACGCAAGGGACAAGGAGCAGCGTGGGGGTGTGGAGAAGGAGCTTTTCGGGGAGCTGAGCGGGGAAGAGCAAGTGAGGAGCACTTGGATTGCAGGGGATTTGCCATTAGCTGTGTAAAAGCGCTCCTCCTTGCAGCCTGAGAGATAAGCAGTCACCAGCAGCAATAGAATGGAGCACAAAAAAGAGATAGGGGCACTAGGACCCAGACAGTGCTCAAATCTATCCTGCCTGAAAACAAGCTGCTCCCTCCCAGCTGAGACTAGGGGATTTGCGAAGTTTTCCCCTCTCCCTCATCCCCAGCCTTTTTTTTTTTACTTCCTGGTTTTCACTGCGTGGCTCAGAGCTAGAGGTTGCTTTTATTTTGCTGCTGGTTGCTTAAATTTTATCTTTCCTGCTGTCCCTCTGCAGCCTCATTGCTCTGTTTAGAGAGCGCGCAGACCTTTGCTAGCGTCTGTCCCTCCTCCGTGTCCACTTTGCTGCCATGGCTCTCCTTCCCTCCCTCCTCCCCGGCTCCAGGTCGCTTTAAAGCAAGCAAAGCGAGAGCCTCATAGAGCGTGTAAACGGCTCCCGCTTTGCTTGACTGACGGCAGCCGTGGCTCCGATCCGTGCATTCGCTCCGTAACACGCACAAGCATTTCCCCTTACTTTCTAGGAGCAAAAAAGTGCGTGTTTTGGAGCGAAAATTACGGTAACCACTTACGCTCATGCAAACAGGGATTTTGACCCATCTCTTAATTTCTGTGGCTTTCTTTTTGATCAACTGGCATCTGCTGACTCTCTTCCCCCACACCCCACCCAGATATGGAACAAATTGCTTTCCTTGTCCACCCTCAGATGAATCATGTCGACTAGCCTCAAATTGAGGGCCAAATGTAGCTTAATTTTATAGAATTTTGCAAGGTCTTTTGTGGTTTTTTTCTCTTTCTCTGAATGGCTTTGAACCACAGCTCTTTGAAATCTCATTTTGGAATACACCTGTATAGTTGCAGGCACCATTCATTCACCGAGGTTGCCAAATTCTTGCTGTTTGGAGGACATTGTTCCTCAGTAGTGGACTTCTGATTGGCGCTTTTAGAACATAGTATTAGTGCTAGTTGGGCCTCCATCCTTTTTGAGCAGCCCCTATAGCCCCTGGTAGGAGTTTTGCCCTCCTACAAGGTGTGTGTGTATACACACACTATTTTAATTCATAAAAATTACACACTTGATGGGGGGGGTTGAGCGTGAAAACACCTCAAAGCAGTTGGCGAAGGCTAATTTCTAAGTCGTTGGCAAAACAGCTTAATAGTTAGGGAAATCCCCCAAAGCAGAGAAGTAGACTAGCAAATTCAGTAATAAGACCCCCATTGTTTTATTTAACCAATTCATCAACAAAGCAATTTTAAATTTTTTGATCCATTCTTTATTTTTTAAGAAGTGTGCTGGGCTGTAAAGCAGAGTGAGTGTTTTAACTACCGTATTTTTTGCTCTATAAGACTCACTTTTTCCCTTCTAAAAAGTAAGGGGAAATGTGTGTGCATCTTACGGAGCGAATGCAGGCTGCGCAGCTATCCCAGAAGCCAGAACAGCAAGAGGGATCGCTACTTTCACTGCGCAGCGATCCCTCTTGCTGTTCTGGCTTCTGAGATTCAGAATATTTTTTTTCTTGTTTTTTTCTTGCTTTCTTATAGAGCAAAAAATACGGTACTTGAAATGACTCTTAAGTGCAGTAACCTAGATGGAATATCCTTTCTATCTCACAAAGTGAATGCATCTTTCAATTTGCTGTGACACAGGCACACTTCCCATGGCAGTTGTGCCAAGTGAAACGGGGGTTTGCTCAGCAGCCATTTCTGAAAAGCCATTTCTGAATTTTTCTGAGCTTGTGTCTATCTGCGCTACTTGCTTATTGAATGTTCCGCTTTTGCTTTACTTGCATGGCATTGTGATTTTGGAAACAGATATATTGATGGAAGTGTTGTTCTGGTGAGCTGCTTTGAGCTCAGTGTTGTTGCTGGAAAAGCAGCGTGCCAATATTAAATTTTAAAAAATTAATCATCCACAATCGCTGAAAAAATTTCCCTGCCCCACCTTTCAGCACTCCCCCCCCCCCCGGTGATACAGATTCGGTTTACCGCAACTTGTGCAATTAATCGGCTAAGATGCCTTTAACTCGGTGACAGCTCTATTCAGTTAATGAAGAAAGGAGAGAATCTGGAAGTGTTCCAAGCTTCTCTGAGGAGGAACATCCAATATGTGTCTGGAGAGGGGGAAAAACACGTCTTTTCAGAAGCAGACCGTTTTACAAATTAACTTGTTCTTCTTCCTAGTGAGAAGTCTTCGTCAGGGAGCTGGGCAGCCCTGCTATTCATCTGATTTCGGAAAGGGGAAGAGACTTGGTGTCTGCGTTGCCCAAATGTCGTCCCGCAAAGCCTCAGTTGCCAGCCAAGGAAATGGGCCTTCAGCTAATGGCAGGGAGAGGGAACTTGTGGAGCTGGCTGAGCTCGGACCCCTCTTAGAGGAGAAAGGAGACCAAGCGGCAACCAGTTCGGCCATTGTAAGTAAGCTTCCTGCCAGAGAGATGCTAAACCCCATTAAAGCAAAGCTATTTTCAGGTTAATGCCTTGCAGGGCGGTGGGGTGAATAATATGGGGAAGGGCGGAAACCATGCATGCACCACCCTGAGCACCCTGGAGAAAAGGCAGGATATGAATGTAATGATAATAAAAACATAATAATAATAATTTATTATTAAATAATAAAATCTGGCTGGGTTTTCCCAGCCACTCTGGGCAGGTTCCAACAAAATATTAAAATACAATAATGCATCAAACATTAAAAGCTTCCCTAAACAGGGCTGCCTTCAGATGTCTTCTGAAAGGCTGGTAGTTGTTGTTCTCTTTGACATCTGGTGGGAGGGTATTCCACAGGGCTGGTGCCACCACCGAGAAGGCCCTCTGCCTGGTTCCCTGTAACTTAGCTTCTCGCAGCGAGGGAACCGCCAGAAGGCCCTTGGAGCTGGACATCACTGTCCAGGCAGAATGATGGGTGGAGACGCTCCTTCAGGTATACAGTGGTACCTCGGGTTACAGATGCTTCAGGTTATAGACTCTGCTATACAGTGGTACCTCGGGTTAAGAACTTTGCTTCAGGATGAGAACAGAAATCGTTCTCCGGCGGTGCAGCAGCAGCAGGAGGCCCCATTAACTAAAGTGGTGTTTCAGGTTAAGAACAGTTTCAGGTTAAGAACGGACCTCCGGAACGAATTAAGTACTTAACCCGTGGTACCACTGTACTGGACCGTAAAGAAATACCTTTAAAGGTTGATCTTCTATCTGCATGCTGACACACGTAATTTAGCATGCCCCAGTTACTGACATAGGGACGTGGGTGGCGCTGTGGGTTAAACCACAGAGCCTAGGACTTGCCGATCTGAAGGTGGGCGGTTCGAATCCCCGCAATGGGGTGAGCTCCCATTGTTCAGTCCCTGCTCCTGCCAACCTAGCAGTTCAAAAGCACGTCAAAGTGCAAGTAGATAAATAGGTACCGCTCCGGCGGGAAGGTAAGCGGTGTTTCCGTGCGCTGCTCTGGTTCGCCAGAAGCGGCTTTGTCATGCTGGCCGCATGACCCAGAAGCTGTACGCCGGCTCACTTGGCCAATAAAGCGAGATGAGCGACAAAACCCCAGAGTCGGCCACAACTGGACCTAGTGGTCGGGGGTCCCTTTACCTTTTTAGTTACTGACAAAAGACAAGTGCTCTTGCTATATTGCTATAGTTGCTTGCCACCCACAAGCCTATCGAGAAATACACATAATAATAATAATTTCATTTTCTGTATTAGTTTTGCTGGTTTTATTGCTTTGTAATAATGGATGTTTAGGCATGTGTTTTTTTTTAATGTTCTGTGGATTTTAGCTTTGCTTTATCTTCTGCTTTATTTGCACACTATTCTTTCAGTGGTTTACGAATCCTTCTAAATAAGTAAATATAAACCATACAAGCATGGCAGGATTTAAGTATTGTACCTCCAGGGAATTTTGCGTTCTCCACTGGGAATAAATAAGGCCGGAGGAGGGGGAGCAGGGTCTTATCAAGCCCCCCTCCTTCTTTCAAGGAGATGTGTCTGAATTTGTGATGGGAACACATCCATCATTTTATTTCATGTATTTATATGCTGTTCGTCACCAGAAAAGTCTGCAGACCCAGAAAAGTCTGCAAGTGGTGTACAAAAAGATAACAAATATAGCAGAGGTGTTTGTTTGTGTGTGTCTGCGTGTTATATACACCCAGACACCACAATGTCTGTACACCCCTCTCCAGACATCTTGGAACTGTAGTTAAGGGTGCTGGGAATTGTAGCTCTGTGAGGAGTAAACAGTCGTTCCCAGGATTCATTCTGTGCATACTCTAAATATATGGTGTGCACCCTGCCTAAAAGCCACCAGTGCCGTATGAAACCATAAAATCCCAGCAAGGCAAAAGCATAGCAGCTCAATTGAGGGTCGTGGAAAACAGAGAGAAAACAGGTGACGTTCCAGTTGTCATTTGAAGCTCATCGCCTTGGTTCCTCCCATTTGGCAAGGGGCAAGGGAGAGAAAGTTCCAGAAGGTTGTCCCTACCCCAGAGAAAGGCCCCGCTTCCAAGATACCATAAAATGATAGTTACAGGTAGGTAGGCGTGTTGGTCTGCCGTAGTCGAAACAAAAAATAAAAATCAAATCAAATCCTTCCAGTAGCACCTTAGAGACCAACTAAGTTTGTTATTGGTATGAGCTTTTGTGTGCATGCACACGTCTTCAGATAGGTTAGTTGGTCTCTAAGGTGCTACTAGAAGGAATTTGGTTTCATAAAATGATAGTTTGCCAGTGATGTTATAGTTAGCAGAGCCCAATCAAGTCTCTCAGTCTTCATTCTAGGCATTAAGGCTCTTTCCATGTCTTTGTCAAACAACCATAAATATACTGGCAAATCCTATTAGCGGCTTTGTAGCTGTAATCTTGTCAGCTTGTGTGATCCCCTGTTTTGACCTTCACCTAGCCTATCGGTGCTGTGATTCTGCGCAGTGCTGGATCCACATCTCTTGGCATGTAACAATATAATTGTTTAGAATGGGTGAAAGCGACCAGCCCAGAGGCATCCAGTGACCTTCATGGCTGAGAAGGTCTTCCCAATCCAATTCCAACCCTTGAACACACCAGTAGAATTACTAGCATTAAACGCAGGAGCTCAATGGCGTTTGATTAAGATAGGCCCTCCTTCTGCAATCCTATGCCCTTCAGAGGTTTCGGGCTCGGCCGGCACATCTGGGGCTGATGGGAGACTTCGTCCCAAACATCTGGAGGGCTTCAGGTCTGGGTGTGTGTGTGTGTGCGCAGGGCAAAAGCGACCCTTGCGGCATTTTCTCGCAGCTTGAATGTATAGATTTCGCAACGGGTCTTCTGAAGTGGTGGACTGAGAGCCTTCAGGCTTTGCAAGGCTGCTGCCAGCTTCCTCCCTTTGCCCATTTGCAGAACTGCCCGTGCGATGCAACTCGAAGATTACTCTTCCTCTCTCAGTCCCACTTCCCCTTGCAAACCTGCCTTGTTTTTTCCTCATTGTGCTGAGAACGTAACAGGCAGAGCTTTGAGCTGGCGAAACAGGCCTCCTACACCGAAGCCCGCCTTGTAGGAGACGGGCGGCTGGAAAGGAGTGCCTGCCCTCCTCTGTTCTGCTTTGGCGGGCTGCGAGTTTGTTTCCTGGGCCCCAGGCCAAGTTGAGAAATGGAGTTTGCCAATTTGCGTTGCCCTCTTAGCAGCAGACGAGGAAATGCCGTTACCTTTAATCCTTTCTGCAAAGGAAATCTGGGATTAGGGCTGCAGCAGAGTTTGACCGGTCTTGCTACATGTGCAGACAGTCACGGAGGGGGTTCCTTTTGGGTGACTGGAGTTCTCTGATGGCTGCGTCTTCTCCTGCTGTTTACCAGGAGCCCCTTGCTTGCTGTCTGTCTGAGGCCCTCCTATACTGCTCTGTACAAAACTGGAGCTGTTTTCTGGTGTCAAGTGGGATTCAGTCACCTTCAAGCAATTTCAGGCTGTGCTGTTACAATTTTATTTATATATCTCCATTATTAACAACCCAAAAGTTCAATAGCAGGGTATTGCACACACACACACACACACACACACCCAAACACACAAAGCAAACAAACAATCACCCACCAATAAGGGAAAGAAATGGTGCATAAATCATGACATCCATATTTCCTGAGCTGGTGTGGTTGATAAAGAGCCTCTGAAGTCTGAAGCACAGGGAATAAAATATCACCTTGTGCTGTGGAGGTCTTGTGCAAGAAACCCACCTCCCCACAGACCCACCCCCAAATAATAATAATAATAATAATAAATTTTATTTATTCCCTGGCCAGAGCCAGGCTCAGGGTGGCTAACGCCAATAAAATCACAGTAAAAACATAATACAGTGGTACCTCAGGTTGCATACGCTTCAGGTTACATTCGCTTCAGGTCACAGACTCCGCTAACCCAGAAATAGTGCTTCAGGTTAAGAACTTTGCTTCAGGATGAGAACAGAAAGCGTTCTCTGTTGGTGCGGCGGCAGCAGGAGGCCCCATTAGCTAAAGTGGTGTTTCAAGTTAAGTACAGTTTCAGGTTAAGAACGGACCTCTGGAAGGAATTAAGTTCTTAACCCGAGGAACCACTGTAAGGGAAAAAGGGGGGGGGGAGAAAAAAACCCCAATTTAAAATACAGGTTAAAATGCAGCCTCATTTTAAAGTAGCTGATAAATCAAGACCGTAAGGGGAGGGAAACAAAGGCCAGGCGGAACAGCTCTGTCTTGCAGGCCCTGCGGAAAGATGTCAAGTCCCACTAGGTTTTTTAAAATAATAATAATAAGGAAATTGCTAGGAAAGTTGCACTGTAACCTGTGGGATAATGTGTGCTTTGACTCAGCACCACCCAAGCTCCCTGCAAACCAGTCAGGACAAACGCTCTATAAACAGGTGGTCTGGAAGGAACCCATGAGTTTGGAATATCTCTTTAATATTCAAGAGCATTTTCGGTCTGATCCCTTGCCCTTTGCTCAGGCTGTGTGATCTCGTCCTCCTAGGTTCAAGACCAGCCATGCCCAGCAACTCAGGAGGAGGAGGAGGAGGAGGTGCGCGTGCTGACCCTCCCTCTGCAGGCGCATCATGCAATGGAGAAAATGGAAGAATTTGTATACAAGGTAACTTTGGGTTGGTGCTCTAAGCTGGTATTGGGGCTCTAAGCTTCCATTGTTTCAGCTGCAGTATGCTGGGCATGCTATGTTCTCTGGCCTCCTTCCTTGCTTTGCAAGCAAAACAGGAGCATGGCAAATCGAGTTTAAGTTTGATAATAGTAATAATTTATTATTTATACCCCGCCCATCTGGCTGGGCCACCCTGGGCGGCCTCCACCAAATATCAAAATACAGCGGTCCGTTAAACATTAAAAGCTTCCCTGAACAGGGCTGCCTTCAGATGTCTTCTAAAAGTCTGGTAGTTGTTTTTCTCTTTGACATCTGATGGGAGGGCGTTCCACAGAGCAGGTGCCACCACCGAGAAGGCCCTCTGCCTGGTTCCCTGTAACTTGGCTTCTTGTAATGAGGGAACCACCAGAAGGCCCTCTTTGGAGCTGGACCTCAGTGTCCGGGCAGAACGATGGGGGTGGAGACGCTCCTGCAGGTATGCAAGATCTCAAGGAGGGGTGGGGAATGTGAGAACCTCGGGATGTTTGCTAGACCCTTGATGTCATGGACCGGCTGGACGCAGAGGAACAGTGGGAGGCCCCAGCTGGGGAACCCCCAAGCGAAGGAGGCTCAGAGCCTGGGGAGTGGCGGTGGGGGCACAACGAGCAGTCAGAGGAAGAAGAAGGAGGAGGGTGGGAGGAGGAGGAGGAGGTGTCGGAAGTTGAAGAGGCAACAGGGTTTAGTGAGCAGGAAGTCTGTGGCAGAGAGCAGTCCAGAATCGGAGGCAGAAGCCGAAGCAGGAGAGTGGAAGTAGGGAAGCCAAGAAGCAAAGAAAAGCCAGGCTAGCGAAGAAGCCAGGGAATCTCCCTCTCCTGCTGCGACCAGCTCCCATCCTTCTCGTCTCCCTGAACCAGAAGAGGTGTGAACAGCAGAGACAGGGGCATCGGCAAAGTCTCAGATTGCTTGGGAGGGACCAGGGAGAGGAGGAGATTTAGGCAGCTGTGGGAAGGTTGGGTCCTTCACTCCCCACAACTGCCTCATAGGGGCAAGATCTGCCGGGACGAGTTGCTGTGCTCACTAGGCCTGGCCTAATGAGTCAACCTTGTTTCCTTGAATAAAGAGTTCACTTCACAGCTGACCTCACTCCTTTCCTGACACTTGACCGTTGCCATCTGCCGGGTCTTGTGGAAGTTAGAGAACATCTAGAGGCCCCCGTCCTCCTGCCCAAGAGACTCCTACAAGCTTTGGCTAGTCAAGCAGTTCCCTGGAAATAAAATAACGGAAGGAGCTCACTGCTCTGTCCAGTTACGAAGCCTGGCAAGTTTGAAAGAAGTAGTCTGTGGTTCTTCCTCCAGAACAGTCCCATCTCTGTATGGCCAGACTTGTTTTGGAGGCATCAAATCCACTTCTTCCTGCTTACCGGAATTAAATTTTTAGACCGGGACGGGGAGCCTTTTCCAGCTTGAGGGCCACACTCCTTTCTGGGCAGCCTCCCAGGGGCCATGTGGACCGAGAGGCCAAAATGGGCACGACCAGAAGCAATGGTGGGCAGACATTTGGGTCACATTCATACCCTCCCCAGCCAGAGCCGGGCTCAGGGCGGCTAGCACCAGTAAAATTACAGTAAAAACATAATGGGGGGGGGGGGAATCAATTTAAAATACAGGTTAAAATGCAATTTAAAATGCAACCTCATTTTAAAAGTAGCCCATAGATCAAAACCATAAGGGGAGGGAAACATAAGGGTCAGACCGAATCCAAACCAAAGGCCAGGCAGAACAGCTCTGTCTTGCAGGCCCTGCGGAAAGATGTCACGTCCCGCAGGACCCTAGTCTCTTGTGACAGAGCGTTCCACCAAATCGGGGCCAGTACTGAAAAGGCCCTGGCCCTAGTTGAGACCAACCTAACCACCTTTCGACTTGGGACCTCCAAAATGTTGTCATTTGTAGACCTGAAAGTCCTCTGCGGGGCATACCAGGAGAGGCAGTCCTGTAGCTACGAGGGTCCTAGGCCGCATAGGGCTTTAAAGGTCAACACCAGCACCTTAAACCTGACCCTGTACTCCACCGGGAGCCAGTGCAGTTGGTAAAGCACCAGATCTGCAAAGGATTTGTTTTCAGGGGAGCTAGCCCAGTTCAGGTCCTCTGCCTCCCCTGGGACATGGGCTGAGAGTTCTGATGTGGAGGCAACTGACGATTTATGCTGCAAATGTCCTGATCAAAAGCTGTGCAAGAGTCAATTACAGGAGGGGTTGTGTGCGGCTGCGCCCCGGACCGTGTGTTTCACAGCCTAATGGTGGCTCCCTCCCATAATAATAATAATTTATTATTTATACCCCACCCATCTGGCTGGGCTTCCCCAGCCACTCTGGGCGGCTTCCAAAAAAATATTAAAATACTATAATACATCAAACATTAAAAGCTTCCCTAAACAGGGCTGCCTTCAGATGTCTTCTAAAAGTCAGTTGTTAATTTCTTTGACATCTGGTGGGAGGGCGTTCCACAGGGCGGGGGCCACCACTGAGAAGGCCCTCTGCCTGGTTCCCTGCAACCTCACTTCTTGCAGGGAGGGAACTGCCAGAAGGCCCTCGGTGCTGGACCTCAGTGTCCGGGCTGGATGATGGGGGTGGGGACGCTCCTTGTGCCAATGTGCTCCCAGGTACTGACCACCCCGCATGGTTTGGTGTGTTGCAGGTCTGGGAAGGCCGCTGGAGGGTCATCCCCTACGACGTGCTGCCCGACTGGCTGAAAGATAACGATTACCTCCTGCACGGGCACCGGCCCCCTATGCCCTCTTTCAGAGCCTGCTTCAAGAGCATCTTCCGCATCCACACGGAGACGGGCAACATTTGGACCCACTTGCTAGGTGACCCTGACTCTCTGGTTCCTACTTTAATACTCTGGGTCTCTGGTACCTGTGTTAATGTTGAGAGGGAGCATCTCTCCCCCACTGCGACTTTTTCTTCCCTTGGGGCACTGGAATTGTCCACAAAGGTAGTGGATCTAGAATTTGGATCTAGAATTGTCCTCCTCCTCCTCGTCCTGCCCATCTTCTCTACCCGATTCTAGGCTTCAATGTGATCTACGTTGTGGAGATCTTGCGTATCGTGCAAATTGTTCCTATGAACAACATAAGGGCCTTGGGAAGGAATTGTATACGGTGGTACCTTGGTTTACGAACTTCATCCGTTCCGGAAGTCCGTTCTTAAATCAAAGCGTTCTTAAACCAAGGCGTGTTTTCCAATAGCAGTGTAGGACTCAATTTACAAATGGAACACATTCAACATGTTCTGCTTCCAAGGCAAAGTTCACAAACCAAAACACCTACTTCCGGGTTTGCAGCGTTCTTAATCCACGTTGTTCGTAAACTAAGCTGTTCTTAAACCAAGGTACCACTGTATTGTGTTTTCCCCATGGGTCTCACTGTTTAAGCAAGGCCGTTTGGTAATAATAAATAATAATAATTTTTTATTTATACCCCGCCCTTCCCAGTTTAAAAACCGGGCTCAGGGCGGCTAACAACAAATTTAAAACACTTAATTATAAAAGCAGCATAAAATACAGTATGAAAACATGAATAGCAATAAAAATCAAAAATCAATTAGATAATCCCCAGGGCTAGCTGGCTGAATTGGTCCTCCTTGGGCCAGCGAGGAGGCCAGGGGAGAATTAGCTGTGGGGTCTCAGAGCGGGAAATCTTCATAAAAGAGGCGGAGGAGGGAAGAAAATGGAAATAAAAGATCAGGCTGAATTCAAATTAAAGGCCAGGCGGAATAGCTCTGTCTTACAGGCTTGACGGAAGGAGGTTATATCCTGTAGGGTCCTAGTCTCCTGGGACAGAGCATTCCACCAGGTTGGAGCCATCACTGAAAAGGCCCTGGCCCTGGTGGAGGATAGTCTGACTTCCTTAGGGCCCGGGACCTCTAAACTATGGTTATTCATGGACCTTAAGGTCCTCTGTGGGGCAGACCAGGAGAGGCGGTCCCATAAATACGAGGCCCCTAAGCCATGGTACACGTATTTGGTCCCAAACCTCCTCAAGTCTGTTAATGCGGACCATCATTTAGATGGGATGGGAAATTATGATAGTTTCTTAGGTGCCTAGTATTTTATTCCTTCCTCCCGGCTTATTTCTGGGATGGGAAAGCCTTCCGACTAACTCAGGGGCTTTTCACAGTGGCTGATCATCGTCATCATCAGTTTGTAGACTTGGAAGGGAACCCGAGGGTCATCTAGTCCAACCCACTGCAAATCAAGAATCTCGACTAAAGCATCCATGAGAGATGGAGAGCCACAGGCGACTTGGCCTGATCAGTTTGACAGTGCTGGCCTCTCCACCTCTTCATAGAAGGAGCTGTAATTATTTGCATCCTCCTCAGTCTGGGTTCATGTTATGGGGCTGAGGTGGCCTCTGCCCCCTTTGTGCAGGGGTAGCCAATGAAGTGTTCTGTAGCTGTTTTCAAGGCCACTTCTGATCAGCCCCAGCCAGGGGTTATAGGCACTGTTCCATAAACTGGAGCTAGTGGAACTTTTTGGTGCAGTGCTGAAGAGTCTCCTTCCCCAGATACATTTATGTCCACCCCTTTCTTAAAATCTTCAGATGTGCTCTTAATAACCTTTTTTATTCTGGGGAACTTAAGCTCTGCGCTGGAATTCCTCCCAATGATGTCTTGGTTTTAGTTTTAATGTGCCAGCTCCTATTCTCCTGGTTTTTATTGGGTTTAGTTTTCCTGGATTTTTATTGCATTGGTTCAGGTCTACTGGGTACCAAAGGCTATGACAGAAACTCTTTGGCCTGTTGATAAATCAGCTAATGGGACTCCCTCCCTCCCTCTCTCTCTCTCTCTCTCTCTCTCTCTCTCTCTCTGCTCTGCATTTCCGCTCCAGGTTTTGTGCTGTTCCTTTGCCTTGGGATCCTGACTATGCTCCGGCCGAACATGTACTTCATGGCCCCTCTGCAGGAAAAGGTGGTCTTTGGGATGTTTTTCCTCGGGGCTGTGCTGTGCCTCAGCTTTTCCTGGCTTTTCCATACAGTCTATTGCCATTCGGAGAAGGTGTCCCGGACGTTTTCCAAGTAAGTCGACCTGGAATCGAAACCCGGGTCGATTTAGACACTCAACTGTTATGGGGTTTGTTTTTGTTTTTTGGCTGCTAAGTGAAATGTAGATAAATTTGGGGCAGCTGTGATGCGTGTGTATGTTTTTAATGCATACCTACTTAGTAGGTAGAAAGGCTGAAAATGAGAGTAAGAGCAGAACCAGCCCCTGGCAGTGCTTCTGTTCATGAACCCAAAGACAGGTTTGAACTCCACATCTAATCCAGAATGCCCCAACGAGACTGGTGACTGGGAGCGGTCGCCAAGACCACATAACACCAGTCCTGAAAGACCTGCATTGGCTCCCAGTACGTTTCCGAGCACAATTCAAAGTGTTGGTGCTGACCTTTAAAGCCCTAAACGGCCTCGGCCCAGTATACCTGAAGGAGCGTCTCCACCCCCATCATTCAGCCCGGACACTGAGGTCCAGCTCCGATGGCTTTCTGGCGGTTTCCTCCCTGCGAGAAGTGAGGTTACAGGGAACCAGACAGAGGGCCTTCTCGGTGGTGGCGCCCGCCCTGTGGAATGCCCTCCCACCAGATGTCAAGGAAACTTAACAACTATCTGTCTTTTAGAAGACATCTGAAGGCAGCCCTGCTTAGAGAACTTTTTAACATTTGATATTTTATCATGTTTTTAATGTTCTGTTGGGAGCCGCCCAGAGTGGCTGGGGAAACCCAGCCAGATGGGCGGGGTACAAATAATAAATTATTATTATATCTGAACATTATAGTGGGTTTACCTCATTCATAGAATCGTTAAATAACAGAGTTTGAAAGAGACCCCACGGGTCATCTAGTCCAACCCCTCCCTGCAGTTCAGGAATCGGACCTAATTCCTCTTTCCTGGCATTTTCGTCTTCACACTGACTGAAATGTAGGTGTTTGTACAGTAGTCAAAATCGATAGCCCCTATGGATTGTAGACGCGGGGACATGGATGGTGCTGTGGGTTAAACCACAAAGCCTAGGACTTGCCGATCAGAAGGTCAGCGGCTCAAATCCCCGCAACGGGGTGAGCTCCCGTCGCTTGGTCCCTGCTCCTGCCAACCTAACAGTTTGAAAGCACGTCAAAGTGCAAGTAGATAAATAGGTACCGCTCCGGCTGGAAGGTAAACGGTGTTTCCGTGCGCTGCTCTGGTTCGCCAGGAGCGGCTTAGTCATGCTGGCCACATGACCCGGAAGCTGTATGCCGGCTCCCTCGTCCAATAAAGCGAGAAGAGCGCCACAACCCCAGAGTTGGCCACGACTGGACCTAACGGTCAGGGGTCCCTTTACCTTTACCTTTATGGATTGTAGAAAAAATATAGTATCTCCTTTCCCAAAGCAAACTTGACTTGCCATTTCCGGAATATGCAATACGCCTCTCACTTCCGCCTGGTTTCTGTTTGTGTCCTTCCTAGGTTGGATTATTCTGGGATAGCTCTGCTGATCATGGGGAGCTTTGTCCCCTGGCTGTACTACTCTTTCTACTGCTCCCCGCAGCCCCGACTTATCTACCTCTCCATTGTATGTGTGCTGGGTATCTCAGCCATCATCGTCGCACAGTGGGACCGGTTTGCAACGCCGAAGCACAGGCAGACGAGGGCAGGTAGGGCGGCTCTCTGTAAAGGACATCAGTACCGCGGGAGAAATTTCCCTTGGAGTTGGGAAAGGCTGCCTTATATCGGGTGCTTTCCTTTCTGAATACTTGCTTGAGATCTCCCTTTTCTCCTCCTCGCAGGGGTCTTCCTGGGGCTCGGTCTGAGTGGGGTGGTACCCACCATGCATTTCACCATCGCTGAAGGCTTCGTGAAAGCCACCACCGTTGGGCAGATGGGCTGGTTCTTCCTGATGGCTGTCATGTACATCGCAGGAGCTGGTCTCTACGCCGCCCGCATCCCTGAGCGCTTTTTCCCTGGCAAGTTCGATATCTGGGTAAGTGAGGCCAGCGAATGGTGTGGCATTTGGGTTTTTTATTTCGCAAAATTTATGCACTGTTTGATTGTGGTCTTTTTAAAAAAATCAAACAAACATCAAAGCGATTCTGAAAAGAAAATGAGACAATGTCAGCAAAAGCAACTCTTCGAAACATTCGAAAGATTAAATTGGCAACAAACTAAGAACAGATGGAGACCTACATCAGCAATGCCTAGCCAAACTCGGCCCTCCAGATGTTTTGGGACTACAGTTCCCATCATCCCTGACCACCGGTCCTGTTAGCTAGGGGTGATGGGAGTTGTAGTCCCAAAAATATCTGGAGGGACGAGTTTGGCCATGCCTGCGGCTTAAACAAAAATGTTTTTGGTGGTCTTCGGAGAGGGTACCTTCGACAGGCAAGAGCGTTCAAGAATGCGGAAGTGGTGCCACACGCGAGAGATGGATTTCTCAGAAAGTTATGTGGCACCTGTAACAAGTGCCAGTTTCCGCTGTTTGTAGCTGCCAAGTGGGCATTTGTGGGGGGTGAGGCGACCTCACAGTTAGAAGGATACCCAGTCAAATCATTAGGCTGTGCATTTATGTGTGCATGTGTGTCTGTGTGTCAGTCAGTGTCATTCCCTAATATTTTTTTATTACGTTTCACAAAATTATACACAAACAAAACACACAAACAAACATAAATCATAACCTTATTAAAATTACACTTATTAACATTGTTAAGTGACTTCTTCGCTTCCCCTTGGTTGAATTTCCATGCATATCCTTATAATTCTGGTGTACATCACCTTGCAGCGCGACGTGAAGGATAGTATAGGGCAGGGACCTCCAACTCCCAAGGGACTGCTATCTATAAAAAAACTGGCAGTGATCTACCCATTTTTTGGAGGTGGGAAAGCCTGAGTTGTTAACCTTTTTTTAGGGGGGGGGGCAGACTGGAATCTGTTGAAGTTCTGTTGGGGGTGTGTGGAATTGCTCACCTTTCACAACGACGCAGTGGAAATGACTACAGTGGTACCTCGGGTTACATACGCTTCAGGTTACAGACTCAGCTCACCCAGAAATATTACCTCGGGTTAAGAACTTTGCTTCAGGATGAGAACAGAAATCGTGCTCCGGCGGGGCAGCAGGAGGCCCCATTAGCTAAAGTGGTCTTCAGGTTAAGAACAGTTTCAGGTTAAGAACGGACCTCCGGAACGAATTAAGTACTTAACCCGAGGTACCACTGTATACTCTTTTCAGCGCCTGCTAAAAGCTTTTTCGTTTACACAAGCATATCCTCTTTCCTTTCTGAGCAAGTAAGTTGCTCGTGAAAAATTCTCTTATTGAAGCAGAAAGCACAATGTGCAATGCAGTTTAGCAACACCATGCCTAGCTATCCTCCTTTATAAAAATATTTATACTGTGGTACCTTGGGTTAAGAACTTAATTTGTTCTGGGGGTCCATTCTTAACCTGAAACTGTTCTTAACCTGAAGCACCACTTAGCTAATGGGGCCTTGCGCCGCCGGAGCACAATTTCTGTTCTCATCCTGAAGCAAAGTTCTTAACCTGAAGCACTGTTTCTAGGTTAGCGGAGTCTGTAACCTGAGGTACCACTGTACTTTTGTTTCCTGACTCGTTGGCAATATAACATTAAAGACCACCTGTCAGGGGTTCAGAAGCAGAGACGCAGAGAAGGGTGGAAACAGAGAGCGAGGGGGAGGAAGCCGAAGGGAGAATGAGTGATGATGACGACCCGAGATCTCCAAGCCTAAGCAGTGAGTCAGAGGACTCCCAAAAGGGAGCCCCAGTGAGCAGAGCAAGGGGGGGATCCGGGGGGACACCCCAGGAGGAAGGGAACAGAGGAGATTCAGAGAGCAGCAGCTGGAAGTCGGGACCCACGCTCAAGACTGAGAGCAGCAGGGAGGAAGGCAGCCAGGCATCGGGTTCCGGAGGCCGTCAGCAGGAGGGAGGGCACGAGTCAGGGGTGGTCACGCCCTCCTCAGAGAGCGAGGCAACGGTCAAGAGGAAAGTAGAGAGTTGGGCGCGCGCGCCAAGTTCAAATGCAGCGGAAGCTGGAGCAGTAAGCAGCCCGGAGAGTGAGCCAGGTCCCAAAGCCCGCCGAAAGGAAGCGGAAGGATCAGGGGGGTCAGCGTCAGAGGAGAGTAGAAGGGAGGAGTCCCAGGGGGGCAGAAGGACCCAGAGACGTAGGGAGAGGCGAAGGAGGTGGAGCAAGGCTAGGGTATTAAGCTGGTGTGCAAGAGGCGGGGACTCAGATGGGTCTTCGCCGACCTAGGGCAGAAGGTGTAGAGCTGCACGCTGCAGTTCGGAAATGAAACCTGTAACTCAATAAAGACTCTTTTAAAGTGGACGCTGTGTGGCGTGGTCCTATGTGAGCTGGGACCTGGTAGCAGCTCTGACAGTAAGACCCATCACTTCAAAGCTTCAGAAACCTGAAACCTCGCAGCGGGAGCAGAAGCCGCTAGGGGAGGAAGAGGGGTGTCTGTAAGCAAGCTCACAAAGGTTAGCAAGATGACGGAAGAACAGAGGATCTCCGCGCTGCAAGAGGCAGTGACCCAGTTGTCCTCAGAGGTATTGGCTTCCAAGAAACGGGAGGAGGAGACTACAGCCGCCTACAGAGACCTACACGCCAGGTTTGAGATGCTTGTTAAGCAAGGGCAACCGGGACCCAGACCGGAGGGCGTGGGATTGGCACGGAGAGCAGGAGGGCTTGTGGCTCACTTCGATGGGACTTTGCAACAGTACCCTAATTTTAGAGCAGACGTAATGTGCGCACTGCAACTGCTGGCAAAAGACTTTAGAGATGAGGAAGAGAAGGTGGGGTTCATATTGTCCCATTTGCATGGGGATGCCAAAGCCTGGCTGCGCAATTTGTGGAGGGATAAAGATCCGGCGCTTCAGAATGCAGATGCCTTTATCAAAGCGATGGATGCGTGTTTTTTGTCTACTATTGATGTGGATCTTGCCAGACGGGAGATTCATGGACTAAAACAAGGGAGGGCGAGCGTCCGGCAGTATCACGCCCGATTTTTTGCGCTGGTCAGTGCTTTAGAATGGGATCGGGATTCGCCCCCTGTCAGAGACCTCTTCTGGGAGGGTCTAAGTTCTGCGGTTAAGGATGAAATTGCAAGGGGGGAGAGGCCCCGAAGCACGCAGGAGGTGGTCCAAAGGGCGCTGACTGTGGGGGTGAGGCTGGAAGAACGTCCATGGTGCAGAGATGAAGGACGTGGAGGGCACGAAGCAGCGAGAAGTTTCTCTTTCGTTCCGAGGGAAGCAGCGCGTGCGCAATCCACACCTCCGCCAGGAGGGGGAGGGGAACCGATGGAGGTTGGAGGTGCAAGGGCTCAGTCAGCAGCCAGAGCCCTAGCACCGGCAGCAGTGAAAGCGAAGCCTCCTAGAGGGAACAGGAAGTGTTACATCTGCGAGGATCCAGGCCATTTGGCGAAGGAGTGTCCCCGGAGGCTCCACAAGCACACTGCAGCCTCAGCAATGGTGACTGCAGCAACGCAGCAAGGAGAACCACAGCAGGGAAACGACGATGTCTGGCTGGAGACGGAGGCACTGGGGCCCAGCCAGACGCATCTGTGAAGCAGTCCCCAGCGATATTGCAACCCACGGATCCCCTCCCACCCAAACCAGTAGTGCAGCTCACAGCATCTCTCCAGCTACCCGACGGCGTCACTATCGAAGTGCCGCTTTCTGTGGATTCTGGAAGCAACGCAGACTTTATAGCGCAGAGCTTTGTGGAGCAGCACGCTATACAGCTATTGCCTGCCACTCTGCCCCTGCAAGTCGTCACGGTGGATGGCAGAGAGTTGCTAGGGGGGCAGGTGGTGAAGCAGACGCCACCGATGGTGATGCGCCTTGGCAACCACAGGGAAGTCATCAGTTTTAATGTCACCCAACTGTCGGACACGCCCATTGTGTTGGGCATGAGTTGGCTGGACAGGCACAGTCCGACACTGGCTTGGTACCAGAGACAACTGATCTTCGGCTCCTCTTATTGCGCAGAACACTGCATCCTGCCCCGACGGGAGGGAGAGGAGGAAGAATCACAACTGCAGTTGGGAACGTTGCAAGCGGTCCCCCACAAATACGCGAGCTTTTTGGAGGTCTTCTGCGAGAAGGAGGCGGACAAGCTACCCCCTCACCGGCCATATGACTGCAAGATTGACCTCCTACCGGGGGCGACGCTGCCGAAGGGGCGGCTATACTCCATGTCTGAAGATGAAATGCAGGAACTCAAACAGTTCATCGAGCATAATCTGGAGCGTGGCTTCATCAGAGAGTCCAAGGCAGTGGGGGGCAGTCCCGTTTTCTTCGTGAAAAAGAAAGACACGCCCCAAAAAAGACTCGTTGTGGACTACCGCCTTTTGAACCAGATGACCAAACCGTCTGATTACCCCATGCCCAGGATTGACGACCTCCTCGCGACGGTGCGCAAGGGACGCGTGTTCACCAAGTTGGACCTGCGAGGGGCGTACAATCTCATCCGCATGCGGGAGGGCGATGAGTGGAAGACGGCCATGTTCACACCGCTGGGCACCTACGAATACAGAGTTATGCCCTTTGGATTACAAAATGGCTCTCACTGTTTTCAAGCTTTTATGCATCACGTGTTGGAGGGACTCCTCTACAAGACATGCGTCTGCTTCCTGGATGACATCCTGATTTTCTCTGACTCGCAGCAAGCTCACGACCGAGACGTGAGGGAGGTGCTCAGCAGGTTGCAACAACATAGACTGTACGCCAAGCTGGAGAAGTGCCAGTTCGACACGACGGAGGTGGATTTCCTGGGATACAAGTTGTCGGACAAGGGGATAGCCATGGACAGCACCAAGGTTCGTGCGGTATTGGATTGGAAGAGTCCGCGCAACCGGAAGGAGGTCCAGCGGTTTGTCGGCTTCGCCAACTTCTATCGCAAGTTTATCAAGGGGTTCGCGATGCAGACGGCAGCAATTACGGACACGCTCAGCTCCAAACAAAAGAAATTCATCTGGACGGAGCAGGCGGAACAGTCCTTTCAAGCGCTCAAGCAGCTCTTCGCATCGGAGAAGCAACTGCTGCATATCGACCCCAGTAAACCGTTGAGGGTAGAGACAGACGCGTCAGACAGAGCCGTGGGAGCTGTCCTGCTGCAGCGAGACCCGCAGGGGGTGTGGCGGCCGGGAGCGTTCTACTCCAGAAAGCTCAGCAAGTCGGAGCAGAACTACACCATCTGGGACAGGGAGTTGCTGGCCATTCATGCAGCTTTCAAGGCGTGGAGGCACTTCCTAATCGGCGCCAAGCACACGGTGCAGGTCTGCACGGACCACAAGAATCTGGAGCACTGGCGCACGGCTCAGTTCCTGAACCAGAGGCAGATACGTTGGGCGGAGTTCTTTGCTGACTTCAATTTCCGAATAGAGTACGTCCCAGGCGACACCAACATCATGGCGGATGCACTGTCCCGAAAACCGCAATACCTAGAAGAGGTGACGCCAGCGGCGGCCATGCACATCTTCGCACCGACGGCGTGGGCGTGTGCCTCAGCTACAGTAGACCTGGATGCGGTGCGACGTGCATTGCGGGACGACTCATTCGCGCAAGACAAGATGGCGGAACTGCTCAGAGGCACGGCTACCACGGACGAGTTCCAGGTGCGGGACGGCTTGCTCCTACGCAAAGGGGCTGTCTATGTACCAGGAGACGACCTTCGCGCCAAGGTACTGCAACAGTTGCACGACGCACCCACGGCCGGTCACTTTGGCACAGAGAAAACGATGGAATTAGTCGCGAGAGACTTCTGGTGGCCCAGGCTGAGAGGGGAGGTCGCGGACTACGTCGCGAGGTGCGACACCTGCCAGAGGGCCAAGCCGGTACACAGACCACCGGCGGGACTGTTAGAACCGCTGCAAACACCGTTTGAACCGTGGGAGAGGGTGGCCCTGGACTTTGTGACGGATTTACCCAGCTCGAGAGGCAAGACAGCTGTGCTAGTGGTGGTGGACTTGTTCACCAAGATGGCACATTTCATTCCGTGTGCGAAGGTGGCCACGGCGGAACAAACCGCCAAACTGTTCATAGATCACGTGTTCAAAGTGCATGGCCTGCCACGGTCTATCCTGTCCGACCGCGGACGCCAGTTCATCTCGTCTTTCTGGCAGAAGCTGATGGGTTTTCTAAATGTCAAGGTCAATCTGGCATCAGCAAGACACCCGCAGACCAACGGGCAAGCAGAGAGGGTCAATGCCATCATGCAGCAGTACCTGAGATGCTATGCCAATCAACAGCCTGCGACGTGGGTGGATTACCTGCCGCTAGCCGAGTTCGCTTACAACAACACGAAGCACGTGTCCACAGGAGTGACGCCGTTCTTTGCCAACAATGGGAGGAATCCCAGAACCTTCCCGGGACTGGAGAGAGTGGGGGAAGGAGAACCACAGACGGCGGACGCGTTCGCGTCAGAGCTGCAGGCGGTCCACGATCAACTCAGACGGCAGCTGGAGCTAGCTAAGCACGCCTACAAGGTGCAAGCTGACAAGCACAGGCGGGTTGGCGAAGTGATCCAAGTGGGAGACTGGGTCTGGTTGGCAGCCCACGCAGTGCCGACCAGGTCACTTGCCAAGAAGAAGTTGGGGCACAAGCAGATCGGTCCGTACCAAGTCGAAGCGCAGATCAACCCGGTAGCCTTCCGACTGGCGCTGCCGGAGGGTTCCAGAATGCATCCGGTGTTCCACAGGTCGGTGCTCACTCCTTACAAGGCACCTCACAGGTTCCAGGAGCCAGGGACGGCGCCAAGTCCGCTCCGGGAACGGACGGAGACGCGGGAGGTGAAGCACCAGGACCACATCAACGAGGTCACGGAGATTTTGGACTCCAGATGGGGGGAAGAGGGAGTCGAATACCTCTTAGCCAGAGAGGGCACCCGGGCCAGCGCCAATAGCTGGGTACCAGACTACGCTTTGGAGGAACCCCTGCTCAAGGACGAGTTTCATGCCCTCTTCCCACACAAACCCATGCCAGCGAGCTTCTTCGACGACTGGTTGTTCACACCCACACTTTCTTCCAGCACGTTCCATGGATTCGACTCAGAAGGGGAACCCGCACGGAGCACCCGTTCCCCAGAAGGTTCACCGGCAGGTTCGGCATCAGGCAACTCGTATTGGTGGGACGATCGACCAGAGGAGCAATGGCGCAGGAAGTGGCTGGAGATGCCAGGTCGAGCGACCGACGCAGAGACTGACATGGACGTGTTCGGGGAGGACCTCGGGTTCGAGCACGGCGGTACAGAGATGGAAGAGCAACAAGTCAACGTCGACGACCGCGAGGGAGAAGACTCGGAGGTCTTCAGTTGGCGGCCACCCACGGGGAGCGACCTGTATCCAGCATTCCCTCCCATGATGATGGAGCACCCAGCACCCACACCTGACAGCGGGGAGGGGGGAAGGGGGGGCTTCGAGGGGGGGATGGATGTCAGGGGTTCAGAAGCAGAGACGCAGAGAAGGGTGGAAACAGAGAGCGAGGGGGAGGAAGCCGAAGGGAGAATGAGTGATGATGACGACCCGAGATCTCCAAGCCTAAGCAGTGAGTCAGAGGACTCCCAAAAGGGAGCCCCAGTGAGCAGAGCAAGGGGGGGATCCGGGGGGACACCCCAGGAGGAAGGGAACAGAGGAGATTCAGAGAGCAGCAGCTGGAAGTCGGGACCCACGCTCAAGACTGAGAGCAGCAGGGAGGAAGGCAGCCAGGCATCGGGTTCCGGAGGCCGTCAGCAGGAGGGAGGGCACGAGTCAGGGGTGGTCACGCCCTCCTCAGAGAGCGAGGCAACGGTCAAGAGGAAAGTAGAGAGTTGGGCGCGCGCGCCAAGTTCAAATGCAGCGGAAGCTGGAGCAGTAAGCAGCCCGGAGAGTGAGCCAGGTCCCAAAGCCCGCCGAAAGGAAGCGGAAGGATCAGGGGGGTCAGCGTCAGAGGAGAGTAGAAGGGAGGAGTCCCAGGGGGGCAGAAGGACCCAGAGACGTAGGGAGAGGCGAAGGAGGTGGAGCAAGGCTAGGGTATTAAGCTGGTGTGCAAGAGGCGGGGACTCAGATGGGTCTTCGCCGACCTAGGGCAGAAGGTGTAGAGCTGCACGCTGCAGTTCGGAAATGAAACCTGTAACTCAATAAAGACTCTTTTAAAGTGGACGCTGTGTGGCGTGGTCCTATGTGAGCTGGGACCTGGTAGCAGCTCTGACACCACCCATTTGACGCAATGGAGTAAAAGAGCAACGGGTGAGGGGGAATGGGAGTTTCACTACACTAATTATCACAGCCGCAGATCGAGAGAGTCCAGCCGCAAACTTCCAGGGGTCAACCTGTTGATCGCGGTTGACCGGTTGGACATCGCTGATGTTGGGGTACCAAAATAAATAAAAATATAATGTGCCGGCAGCTTCACAAGGGCATCTTAGCAGTTGCCACAGCTTTTAATGCATGGGTAGGCAAACTAAGGCCCGGGGGCCGGATCCGGCCCAATCGCCTTCTCAATCCGGCCCGCAGACGGTCTGGGAATCAGCGTGTTTTTACATGAGTAGAATGTGTCTTTTTATTTAAAATCCATCTCTGGGTTATTTGTGGAGCATAGGAATTTTTTTCATTTTTTCCCCTTCAAAATATAGTCTGACACCCCCACAAGGTCTGAGGGGCAGTGGACCAGCCCCCTGCTGAAAAAGTTTGCTGACCCCTGTTTTAATGCATACAACAGACACCCCCAACCTTTCGGCCCTCCACATGTTTTGGACTACGATTCCCATCATCCCTGACCACTGGCCCTGTTAGCTAGGGATCATGGGAGTTGTAGTCCCAAACATCTGGAAGGCTGGAGTTTGCCTATGCCTGGCATACACGGGTCTCTCGCGTCTCATTTAAACCTTTGAGGTAGGTTAGGCTGAGAGACAGTGGCGGACCCCTGTGCCCCACAGTGAGCTTCATAGGTTTTTATTGTTTTTGTTTATTAAAGATTTTCTTGATTTGCAAAAGTGTGTGTAATGTCTCTCTCTCGTATTCCCCCCCCCCCCATGTAACATTTTTACAAATCAGTTTCATTTGTTGAGACATTAGGAAGAAAAGGGAGAAGAGGTGGGGGGGAGATGGGTGGTGGTGGGATCAGGTGGCGATGTTTCTATTTTACCTAATATATGTGGGGTTTTGTGTTAGCATTGTTTGTGCAGGTTCTTTGCTGTTCACTTGTGTTCCTTTGGTGGTGAGAGAGGTTGGGGTTGGCCTAGGGTGTGGTTGCTCATTTGTGGTTGGCTGTGGTGGTCTCTGTTTTCACGTGTGAGTGGGGTGGGTGGGTGTTTTGGATCAGGTTCGCCATATTGATTCGTACGCTGTTGGTGGATTTTTGTCGTTGTCTTGTTGGGCTGTGTGTGTGATAAAGGGGAGCCATACCGGGGTGAAGACGTCGTCTTCTATTTGTCCCTGTGTCAGTTTCAGTTTGTTGGTTAATTTTTCTAGTAGGGTTTTTTCCCATACTATTTGGTACCATTGGTCCTAGTCCAGCCCTCTAACCACTGCACCTCACTGCCTCCCTTGCCCGAACAGCTGTCCCTGGCTCTGATTTTTTTTTTATGCCCTCCTTGCATTTCCCGCAGTTCCAATCTCATCAGATCTTCCACGTGCTGGTGGTGGCCGCGGCCTTCGTCCACTTCTACGGCGTCTCCAACTTGCAGGAATTCCGCTACGGACTCGAAGGAGGATGTACTGACGACTCGCTCCTCTGAGGACCGCAGGAGACTTTAGTACACACTTCCTAAGTGCTTTTAAAGTAACCTTCTTCGCTAAAATCAAAAAAAGGAGACTCTGAACAGTTTCGTTTCTTTTTTCTTTTTCTTTTTCAAGAAACTTAGGAAAAGTTGGCAGTGGTTATTCCTGGCTTCTCAAGGAGGACTGGACGTGGGGACGGGATAGGTTGCCAACTGTCCACCGGGTGGAAGTGCCTGTAGCCGCAAACCCCTTTTATTGACTTCACAGGAGTAACATTGGAATTTTCGGGACACAAGAGAAATTCTGGCAAAAAGGAAAAGAGAGAAAAGGAACCGGGGCCCCTCTTACATGCTCTTTGATGCTGCAAACATACCCCATGCTTGAAGAGACACTCTGAACTCCCCATTTCCCCATCGTATCCGAAGGAGGGGTCGTATTGATCTGGCAAGGGCGACGGCGTCTCCCCCCTGCCGGGGTGCTCAGAGGCGGGTGCTTAGGGCTGTTTCCCCTTTAATTTTGTCTTTCTTGACAAAAGTAATGTATGCCTAAAATTGAGAGTATTTAATATTTAATATTGAGCTTTAAAAGAAAACGGAAAGAGAGGAAAAAAGGCGCTATCTTATCCCTCCAGCCTATTCTTACTGGAGAGCCGTTTCGTAGTATTACAGGTGGGGTGTTCTTAACTTAGGGGGCTTGTAGAGCTGCTATAGCTTTTTATGTCGAGGTGACTGAAATAATAAAAACAGACGTCTGATGCTGTGGAAGGCTGGGGAGTTCAGGGGTTCGGTTCAGAGACCTGCAGGGAATCTTCCCTCACTGCAAGGATTTGGTATCTGCAACATCCCACTGCGCTACAAGTGTGACTGCTTTGAGAGTGGTTATTTTTATTTTCTCTGCACTGGTCAGGGGACGGAAGAAGTGCGCCGCTCCTGCGAGTTGCCCACGTTCTCTTCTCTGCAGCTGGGATCTGGCCCAGTGAAAGGTCCCCTTCCCACCCACCCCAAAATTAGAACCTTTTGCAATGCGCTGCAAACTGCTTTTTCAGGCTCCTGGCTGTGCAAAAGAAAGGAAACCCCAGTTTGTGCTGCGAGGTATAATGGCTGCTGGAAGGTGGGGGAGAAAGGTGATTGTTGCTTGGTTCTGAACATGGCGACCCCATCAGGAAGTGCTGAGAGTAGGGGACTTCCAGTTCAGAATCTCGGTGGCTTCTTTCTGCCTCCTGGGCCACTTTTCCTCGCCAAGCCAACCCAACCCTCCATATCCATCATTTCCTGCAGGGATGTGGACCCTGTCTCCTTCCATGTGTTGCTGGAATTAAAACCTCCTGCCAGCTCTGACCATTGGCCATACTGGCTGCTAGGATTTGGGGGTTAACACATCACTGGTGGGGAGGAAGGGGCAGTTTCTCACCACCAGCTTAACTGGCCCTTGATTTGCTTGTGAACATTTTTGTGTGTGTTAAGGTGGAGGGTCTTCTCCTTAAATTCCTCCAGATTGGCCTTCCTAATGAGGAGCTGACCTCCTGTTGCTGTACTTTAGGAAATAGGAGCTTTCCGGGCCTGCTCTTTCTGTACGTGCAGTCTGGTTGGGCATCCAGCAAGTGCCGCAAGCCAGAACGGCGTTCGGCCATCCTTGCGTCAGCAGAACCGTGCTATCTGTAGTCAGCTAGATCTGTGACCATTAAACAGGCTTACCTACAGTGGACGGCTCGCTCCTCCGAGCTCTGCAGGCATGTGTGTGTCTTGACTAGACAGAAGGACTGCTTGCTCTCAAGTCAGTGGTCAGCGTGATGCTGTGGCTGATGGGAATTGGGGTCCGAAATATCTGGAGTGCACCAGATTGGCCCAGGCTTTTTTTGGGTTGATTCTCAGCGCTGGTGTCTGTTTGAGAAACCTCCCTTCTTCTGGGGCTGCAGTGAGGGACCCATGGCACTCTCTGTTTGCTGCTGGGCTTAGCACCCATCCTCCCAGACTACACTCATACCTTGGGTTACAGACGCTTAAGGTTGCGTCTTTTCGGGTTATGGAGCCACTGACCCGGAAGTACCGGAACGGGTTGCTTCCGGGTTTCGGTGGTCGCTCATGCGCAGAAGCAGTAAATTGTGGTTTGCGCAGAAGCACCGAATTGCAACCCGTGCATGCGCAGGCACGGCACTGCGGGTTGCGAATGTGCCTCCTGCACGGATCATGTTCACAACCCAAGTGTCCACTGTATTGGCCATGCTAGTTGGGGCTGATGGGGGCTGGGGGTCCAGAAACACCTGTTCCCCATACCTGGCCTGTGTGTGTGTGTGTGTGTGTGTGTGTGGCTTCTCCCCACCCCTTTCCCTCTTTCCTGTAGTAGGCTGCAACACAAGACTAAATACTGCTAGTTGGAGCGTCTTGCTGCTGCTGCTGAGGCAAGGAAGGAAGGGCTACCCCTATACTATCCATATAACCAGTTATCAATAATCTATATATTCAATATATATTCATATATGCTTACACGAATCAAGGATTACAGTATTTACAGTGCCTGGAGATCTTCAAACATCTGCCCTTGTAGTGCAGAGGCCTCTGTGATACAGGAAAACTGTTCCTGCAAGCTGCTGCTGCTGCTACTTTTCCTTTCTGCTTCTCCCACTCCTTCCGCAAACAGCTTGGAACTTCCTAGTTTTGCATCCCAGCCGATCCTTTAACGCACAGCTTTCCAAACTGTGTGTCAGGACACGTTAGCATGTCGGCTGCAGCGTATAGGCGTGTCTTGTGAAAGCTCCCCGCTCTCCTCCAGGGGCCGGAAAGAGGTTAGTGCAACCCCCAGTTTGCTAGTAAAACTGAGTGACTGTGTCGTGAAATAACGCATGCCTCAAAAGTGTGTCGCCAACATGAAAAGTTTGGAAAGCTCTGCTTTAGTGGCCAGACTGATTCATATTCAAAGCTTGTGTAATGTTAGTCCCTGCTGATTTTATATTCTGACCTGAACCTGCTGTTCTGCCCTGAGCTAAACACCCAATTCCAGTTGTTTTGGTCTTTGCCTGGCGACTGTGTGTAGGGGGGAAGATACAATACTATGTTGAGCACTGTGTAAGCCTTCATCAGAGTTGACCCAAGCCAGAATTGGCTCTGCGACATCAGGCCCCGGTGCTGGCGCAGTTCAGACTAATGCCTCTTAAAAAAAGAATATCCCCTTCTCTCCGTAGGGTGGGAACCAGTATTTCGCTTTGAGCCCTATCCATGTAAAAATGAGAACAGCAAGCAGATGACCCAGTGGCAAGCCTGCAAATAAGGACCTGGGTGCAACAGGAATTCTTCCCCACTTGCGATCTGGGGTAGCTCAGTTGGTAGAACAGGAGAGACTTAATCTCAGGGTCGTGGGTCAAGAAATTCCTGCATTGCAGGGGGTAGACTAGATGACCCTGGCGGGTCCCTTCCAGCTCTGATTCTGCAATCTGCAGCAGCTGGGATTCAGATGCACACTCAGTTAAGGGGAAGCATAGCTATGGTGAGTGACGGCCGTTGCCTTGTCCTGCCATTTGTCCTGCTGCCGCGAGTTGATTGCAACTCTTCTCCAGAGACCAGCCCAGGCATAGGCAAACTCGGCCTTCCAGATGTTTTGGGACTAACTCCCATTATCCCTAGCTAACAGGTCCGTATAGTTCAAGCCATGGTTTTCCCAGTAGTGATGTATGGAAGTGAGAGCTGGACCATAAAGAAGGCTGATCGCCAAAGAATGGATGCTTTTGAATTCTGGTGCTGGAGGAGACTCTTGAGAGTCCCATGGACTGCAAGAAGATCCAACCTCTCCATTCTGAAGGAAATCAGCCCTGAGTGCTCACTGGAAGGACAGATCCTGAAGCTGAGGCTCCAAGACTTTGGCCACCTCAGGAGAAGAGAAGACTCCCTGGAAAAGACCCTGATGCAAGGAGAAGGGCACGACAGAGGACGAGGTGGCTGGACAGTGTTCTCGAAGCTACCAGCATGAGTTTGACCAAACTGCGGGAGGCAGCGGAAGACAGGAGTGCCTGGCGTGCTCTGGTCCAGGGGGTCACAAAGAGGCGGACATGACTAAACAAGAACAACAAACAGGGCCAGTGGTCAGGGATGATGGGAATTGTAGTCTCAAAACATCTAGAGGGCCGAGCTTGCCTATGCCTGGTCTAGGAAAACCGATGGGACCCTAACCCTTTATGGGTGAAGGCAGTCATCTCAAAATATTTATTTTCTTCCGGGTTCCATCTAATTCGTGAAGGAAAACGCCAGGTTTTTAGAGCACTTAGACTAAGGATATACATTATGAGAGACACCTTATTGCTTATGTCTACCCAGCAGTGGCTTTGGGAAAGTTCCTATTGCCCTTCTCATAATTTTGCTCTGAAAAAGAGCAAATGTGATGCACCACCATTCCAGATCTCTTTAAAGCCTTCCGTTCCCAGTAGCTTGGACCCAAGCTGACCACGAAAGCAGAATTTGCTGGTGCAAGCTACCTCGAGTTTGCCCAAATTCGACTTGCAGATCCTTCACTCAAGAGTTTTAAAAAGAGGAGATTCCCCATTAACAGGGGTGGAGACCCTGTGTCGCCTTTCAGATTTTGCTGGACTATTAATTCCCACCATCCCTGGCCTTTAGCCATGCTGGTTTCTGGGGTTGCCGAAAGTTGGAGTCCTACAAAATCTGGAAGCGCTCAGATTTCCCCGTCCAGACCCCAACCCTGAGCTCTTAAAACCTGACCCATTTCTAACAGAGCAGGCTTCTGGACTTTCACGAGTGTTAAAAATGTTAGACGTGGCTCTTGCTCCATCCATCCGCAGTGTTAAATTAGACTTGCCCTATACTGTGATTCATTTAAAAGCTCCACCAGCGGTGTTGATGCTGTGAACCTCAACTTGCAGGCAAGATGGCCCGAGTTTGTCTCACAGCTGTGTTTTCAGTGTTTTCGTCTCTGGGACTCGCCTTTCAGAAAGGGGTCCCTAAATACATTATTTTTAACCATATACCTGCATGGTTCGTATTGCAGCTATCGCAACCTGTTATCTATCAGGCCACGACTCTCTTAGAGCATGGTGCAAGATGGCAGGATCGATCCCAGTACGAGACAGCTTGCATATTCCTGTATTGCAGGGGGTTGGACTAGACCAGGGTTTCTCAAACTTGGGTCTCCAGCTGTTTTTGGACTACAACTCTCATCATCCTTAGCTAGTCAGGGATGATGGGGATTGTAGTCCAAAAACTGTTGGAGACCCAAGTTTGGGAAACCTTGGCTAGATGATCCACAGGGTCCATTCTAACAAGACCTTTCTTGGATTCTGCGACCCAGTGGTGTGCCCAGTAATCCAGTGACCTTTTCCAGATGAGCAAATGGGCATAAATTGAAGATCGCCTTCGTAATACCGGGATTAAATGTGCTAAAACTGGGGTGGGAAACCTTTGGCCTTCCAGATGTTGTTGGGCCACAACCCCTCACCCAATCCCTGATCAATGGGGCTGCTGAGAGTCCAACAGCATTTAAACCCACCCCTTCAGCAAAAGTAGCTGCTCCAAATCGACTTGAAATTCACCTGCCTTGAAGATTGCGACTCTCCACTCGTCCACCCAAGCAGGTAAAGAATGCAGACTTCCACGTTGATGGCTTTCCCCATTTTTTAAAAAATAAAATAAAATATTGGGACCGACTTGAAAACCTTACGGCACACAACCCCTATCCATGTTTACTCAGAAGTAAATCCAGCCGAATTCAGTGGGACTTACTCCCAGGTGAGAGGGTTTAAAATTACCACCTCAATCTCGACACCTTTGTTTCATGGGACAGGATGAAGCAGAACCTGTAAAGGTAAAGGGAGCCCTGACCATTAGGTCCAGTTGTGGCCGACTCTGGGGTTGCAGCGCTCATCTTGCTTTATTGGCCGAGGGAGCTGACGTACTGCTTCCGGGTCATGTGGCCAGCATGATTAGGCCGCTTCTGGCGAACCAGAGCAGCACACGGAAAAGCCATTTACCTTCCCGCTGGAGTGGTACCTATTTATCTACTTGCACTTTGACGTGCTTTTGAACTGCTAGGTTGGCAGGAGCAGGGACTGAGCAACAGGAGCTCACCCCGTTGCGGGGATTCGAACTGCCGACCTTCTGATCGGCAAGCCCTAGGCTCCTAATTGGCAGTTGCTGAGGTGCAGAGCATCTACTGTGTGTGCAGCAGGTCCCAAGTTCGAATCCTGAACAGCATCTCTGGGAGAGAGCCTGGTTTCAAATCTCCAGTCAAGGTAGACAACACTGGTATAAGCTTTCTAGAGGTTCCTGTATTTTAAACCATGGAAAAAAGGTAGGTTTTGTGGACACCCATGGTTAATCCAAGGTTAAAAGTCTTACGAGCACAACAGTTCAAGGCTGCAGTGTTTTAAGTTTGATTTCCTCTGTGCGATTTGAGAATCCCTGCTCGTTTTAAGAAAAACAGTTCTACGTGAAAGCGAGCCCTGTGTGATTCGGTGGTGCTTGCTCCTAGGTAAACAGGGATAGGATTGCAGCCTTAAAACGTCACTGCTTTGCTCCAGTGCGCCACAAGTTGCAAGCGAATATCCTCAGGTTTTAATTGAGTGAAGAAAATCTTGGTATTAGGCTGCCAGTCTTGGGGGGGGGGGCTTTCTCTTGGCGGGGGCAGAGCAGCACATCTGAGGCAGAAGGACCATTTTGCAAGCTCTCTAACCCCAAGCAATCTTCAGCGCATGGAGGGTGCGTGTGTAAGAGAGAAACTGGAGGAACCAGATAATAATGAATAGGTTTAAAAATGAAGTTGCAGCTGCAAAGTATTAGCCCGCCCTGGAAAGAAAAAAATACCCTGAAGATGTAACTAGATTTTATTGTGCAGAAAGACTTATACCCACTGTAAGGGAGATAAATGAACATTTTGCCAGCCACAAACGATGGGAGTGACATGGAACTTGGCAGTTTGCTTGGAGGATAAACGGAAGCATTTTGCAAATGTCAATACGATGGTGCAAAATCCCTAACCTTTAAGAAAAACAAGGGGTGAGTTTTAAGATTGCAGTCAGAAAACCTAACTGTATTTAATAATTGATATGATACCGGTAGAGAGCTAATGAGAGAGAGAGAAAGCAACTAAATAAATCTGAAAAACTGATAGTTGGGAGAAAAAATATTAATATAGATATATTATTTCAAATACGATTATAGTTGGGATAGCGGCATAGATCTATTACTTAGAGATGTAAATGTTTTGAATAAGAGCAGATGTACTGAATATATTTGTTTCACAGAGCAGAAGAGAATAATGTGCTCATAACAATGAACTTTTTTGTTCCGTTTGTAAACTAGGGAAGATTTTAAGATGTTTATCAGCAATAAACATTTTTAGTAGATCTAACGGCTTTGCAACTTTTAAAAAGTTTGTCTGGTACTTTGACGGGCACGCTGATCTCAAGAGAAACACGTTAAACACCCGCATTTCAAAGATAAGGAGGATAACCGTAACGCCTGCTCCCACTTGACCAAATTCAGTGGCAGGCAGTTCCAGGGGCAAAAGCAGGCCGAGCGAAACACAGTGAAAGCAGCAATCCCTCTTGCTGTTCTGGCTTCTGGGATAGCTGCGCAGCCTGCATTCGCTCCATAAGACGCACACACATTTCCCCTTACTTTTAAGGAGGGAAAAAGTGAGTCTTATAGAGCAAAAAATAAGGTATGTTTCCCAAATCCCCTTGGCAAAAGAGTATTTGTAAAAAAAAGACACTCCTTTTAAATCCTGGTTGACTGGTCAAAAATTTAGGAGGAATGTTAAAGTGCAAGATCTGAAGGAGCGTCTCCACCCTCGTCGTTCAGCCCAGACACTGAGGTCCAACTCCGAGGGCCTCCTGGCAGTTCTCTCCCTGCGAGAAGCGAAGCTACACCGAACCAGGCAGAGGGCCTTCTCGGTGGTGGCACCCGCCCTGTGAAACGCCCTCCCACCAGATGTCAAGGAAATAAACAACTACCTGACTTTTAGAAGACATCTGAAGGCAGCTCTGTTTAGGGAAGCTTTTAACATTTGATTAATTATTGTGAGTTGTAGTCCCAAAAGAGGGGTTTCCTAACAAATCTCCGTCTCTTGGCAGCTGTAAGGAGGGATGTTGCCCATTGGCAGTTAGTGGTGGCGCCTAGGTGAAGCCAGGTTCACATCTGGATAAAACCACCCTCGGGTGGGGTGCCATTTGAACCGGGCGATTTGTCAGCTGATGGCTACATATTCCCTACAGGTCCACAGGCGGCGTGTTTCTGTGCATCAGTTCCTGAGAATCACAAGTGCTGCTGTGCTCAGATTCTGCTTGCAGTTTTTACACAGGCATCTGTGAGTACAGGATGCTGAACGTGCGCCAGTGGCCTGACCCAGCGGGCTTTTCTTACGTTACAAAGGAAGACTTCCAAGAGAGAATCTTTTAACATACCACTTAAATAAGTGCAGCAAGTTTCAGAAAGTCCGATAATGCACTCCCAAATCAGAAATTCTGAAACCATTCCAGCACCGTGCCATCTTACTTTTTCTCTGCATTATCTGAACTATGTTACAGATATGTAGCCGTGTTGGTCTGCCATAGTCAAAATAAAAAAATTCCTTCCAGTAGCACCTTAAAGACCAACTAAGTTAGTTCTTGGTATGAGCTTTCGTGTGCATGCACACTTCTTCAGATACACTGAAACAGAAGTTGCCAGATCCTTCTATATAGTGAGAAGGTGGGGAGGGGTATTACTCAGAAGGGTGGTGGGAATGGGAGATTGGCAGATAGCTGAGATGAGCCTGTTGACGAAAGCTCATACCAAGAACTAACTTAGTTGGTCTTTAAGGTGCTACTGGAAGGAATTTTTTTATTTTATCTGAACTATGTACTGGCTGTTTCTTCGAATATCTTTTTTCCTATTTATTTTTATTTGGTAACCATTTCTCCCTTTCCGAGGAAGGAACAAAAACTTTCAAAGTTCTCAGTGTCCCTGACTTAAGATTCCCACTCCTCAGCTCTGCCTACCAAGCGCTCACTGGCTAATAAATAAATTTATTTTTATTATTATTATGGTGCCTTTCGACTGTAGTGAGACCAGAAGAGGACCATTTCATTGTTGCATTGGCAAAAGCTTAAGCGGTCATGAACTTGCTATTCAGACACAAGGATTTTATTTTAGTCATTTATTTTTATTTTTAATTACTCAGTACCACAGCTCTCTCAAAAATGGCAAAGGCTACAATCTCACCTACATGGGAGGAAGCCCCACTGAATTCAGTAGGACTTACTTCCAAGTAGACATGGGTGCAGTGATGCTGCAAGGCAGCTACTTGAGCTTTCTCCTTTTTTCTCCAGCATAAAAGATGGGCATATACCCCAATCAAATCTCTTGAGTCTATGCCGAAGATCAGCAAAAGTATCGGAATTCTGCTATTTTCCAACATAGCCTACACTTGAAATTCGGGTTCCCTGCTCTTTAGTAAATGCATTTCAGAAATAAAGAACACGAGAGTGCTTATTTTTAACTCTGGATTTCACATCAGTCAAAGCTGACAGCTTTTTATTTTTAGGCAGTGGCGTACGGCTACAAGCCACAAATATTTATGATAAATTATTTCAACTCTGCCCTCCCATCGAATTCACGCAGCTGCCCATGTCAGGAAACTCTTGCGCCGCAAAAAGAAAAAAGTGTTAAGATTTCAAGTTTTAGGTTTTATTAGGGTCCCAACAAGCTCTGTCGCAAAACATGATTTAAGTGCGTTGTGCAATCAGTTTTAACATTTCCTGGATGATTTAAGCGTATGAGTTGTGCGGATGGCTTCTGGAAGACCTAAACCACTTCATCTTGTGCAGCTTGTAGAGGGGTGAACGGTTGCTCTTCAGAAATCTGGGCGATCCTTTTTCAGCTTATCGTAGTCCACGTTCACCGCATAGAACTGGAAGAGGGAAGCACAGCTGTTAGGATGAAAATCCTATTCGTACAAAGGGTTACCTCCCACTTGGACTACTGCCATGCGCTCTACGTGGGGCTACCTTTGAAGGTGACTCGGAAACTACAATTAATCCAGAATGTGGCAGCTAGACTGGTAACAAGAAGTGGCCGCCGAGACTATATAACACTGGTCCTGAAACATTGGCTCCCAGTACGTTTCCGAGCACAATTCAAAGTGCTGGTGCTGACCTTTCAAGCCCTAAATGGCCCAGTAGACCTGAAGGAGCATCTCCACCCCCATCGTTCTGCCCGGATACTGAGGTCCAGCGCCGAGGGCCTTCTGGCGGTTCCCTCACTGCGAGAAGCCAAGTTACAGGGAACCAGGCAGAGGGCCTTCTCGGCGGTGGTGCCCGCCCTGTGGAACACCCTCCCACCAGATGTCAAGGAAATAAACAACTATATAACATTTAGAAGACATCTGAAGGCAGCCCTGTTTAGGAAATTTTTTAATGTTTGATGTTTGCTGAGTTTTTATTACGTTAGAAGCCACCCAGAGCAGCTGGGGAAACCTAGCCAGATGGTGAAGGTAAAGGAACCCCTGACCATTAGGTCCAGTCGTGGCCAACTCTGGGGTTGCGGTGCTCATCTCACTTTATTGGCCGAGGGAGCCGGCGTACAGCTTCTGGGTCAGGTGGCCAGCAGGACTAAGCTGCTTCTGGCAAACCAGAGCAGCACACAGAAACGCCATTTACCTTTCCGCTGGAGCAGTACCCGCCCTGTGAAATGCCCTCCCATCAGATGTCAAGGAGATAAAGAACCACACAACTTTTAGAAGACATCTGAAGGCAGCCCTGTATCAGGAAGTTTTTAATGTCTGACATTATTTTTTCTATTTTGCTGGAAGCCGCCCACAGCGGCTGGGGAAATCCAGCCAGATGGGCAGGGTATAAGTAATAAAAAGTATTATTATTGATTTAACTAGGAGAAAAGTTATGAACGAAGCGCACTAACAAGATGTAGTGTGTGCACCATTTCATGTTTTACTGGAAAACCTTAGGTCACTGTTACTTGGAAGGCAGCGCCTTGGGGGAACAGTCCCCCCTTGGGTCCACTCCTTGGCTATAAATAGGAGATCTGACTTATGACTTCAGCACTGCCATTACAGAGTGACAGCGCCACCATAATTTCACCATTGCAACCAGCTGTTTCATTTCCACTTACCTTGGATCCCAAACGCCTCGCGAGTCAAATGTTTTAACTTCTGAATGCCGCAAACCCGGAAATGAGTGTTCTGGTTTGCGAACGTTCTTTGGAACCCGAATGTCTGACGCAACGTCCGTGGCTTCCGATTGGCTGCAGCAGCTTCCTGCAGCCAATCGGAAGCAGCGCCTTGGTTTCTGAACATTTTGGAAGTCGAACGGACTTCCGGAGGGGATTCCGTTCGACTTCCGAGGTACCACTGTATTTGAAAGACAGGTCACTGAGTATATAAACCCTGAAGCCCAAACGAAGCTTCTGTTTTTCTTTAGGTCTCAATCATTTGAGAGCTACAGATCATAAAATGGTGAAAGAAGATTTTGTGAAAGCCTAGAAAGTAGCACTCCGTTTTAGGCTATTTTATTCCAGTGGACTCAAGAAAGGCTAAATTCTTCTCTGGATTGCATCAAAAGTTTTTGATCTCCCAGAACAAGCCTTTAAAGCTTTTAACAGCTCAGGTTGTTACCCAAATAGTGACATTCTGCAAGACCAGATACCTCCTTTTCATTGTCTCTCCTTACTGCACCTGGCTCCCCCCTGAAAATCATCTGCCGGGGGTTGTGAAGTAGCCCAGAATGCAAGCCTTGTTTCGTAGTTTTGCAGAATAAATAGTAATCTCCTCTGACAGTAGGAGGTCAGAAATGTACACGATCTTAGTTGCCCTGTTCTTCAGACTGCAGACAATTTGCACACATGCCAAGACTTTTGGATCACTATATTAGGATAAGCTGAAGTTATAGGGCTGGCAGCCAGTTTAACCCACTAAATTTGCAGCATATTACGAGTTTTAAGCAAATCTGTATACATCTGCATAAAAATAAAAGTTTAAGAAACAGATTGGTGTTTAAATAATGCATGCCACTGTTGTTGGAGAGAGCCCTTTAACAAAGCCATTTCCCCTTCTCACTCAAAGGTGAGACTTACCACCTGCAGGTGATAAAGCCTTTTATAGTTAATTGGTTTTTAAATTAAATCAGGAGCACCTGCTTAAATATTTATCAGCTAAACGTTGCATCCTTATTCAGAATGCATGAACACATCAACACAGTGAGATTTATTTTCCAGGCTGCTGGTTGCCTTTCCGGGATCTCAGAGTAACGTTTACATTGCAAGAGTTTGTACGTTTTGTTTAGAATGCAACACTAAACATCTCAAGTTATTTAAAGCACCGGTTCTCAAAGTGTTCTCATTTTCACATGCCTCTGGCCTCTTTTTAGCAACACAGCCGGACCACGGCTTTTATACAAAGCCAAATATGGGAGAAACGGAGCTTTCTGCTCTCTTTGGCAGACAAGAGCTGGGATGCCTTAAATATCACACAGTTGTGCAAGGGCAGGCAGAATGTACTACAAGGGGCAAGCAGATTCCACGCTACCCAGAAATAATTGCCTTAGGCAAGAAAGAGCAAATACTTCCACTTAATTATAAAAGGAAGTATTTTCAGAGCTGAACTGCAAGAAACTGGGTAAGTGCCTAGGAGCCCTAAACAGGCAGTTAATATCACAATTCTTCTGTTGCGCACACACTGAAATAATACCCCATTGATTCAGGAGGAGGAAAAGATCTCTAATCATTCAACTTTAATGGGCTTAAAAGCAATTTTGCAGGCAGAATCACGGGTCAATGGCAGCAACTCAGGGATTTATCATGCAGAGTTGAGAAGATTGAACCGGAGGGGAGAGTGAAGAATCACAGAAGGGACCCGAGGGTCATCTAGTCCAACCCCCTGAAATGCTGTAATCACACATTATTATTATTATTATTATTATTATTAACCGCCTTTCATCCCTGAACAACCAGTTTAGAGGTCCCGGGCCCTAAGGAAGTCAGACTATCCTCCACCAGGGCCTTTTCAGTGATGGCTCCGACCTGGTGGAATGCTCTGTTCCATGAGACCAGGGCCCTGCAGGATTTAACTTCCGTCGGGCCTGTAAGACAGAGCTATTCCGCCTGGCCTTTAATCTGAATTCAGCCTGATCTTTTATTTCCCTTCCCATCCCTTCCCCTTTTATGAATATTATCGGCTCTGAGACCCCACAGCTAATTCTCCCCTGGCCTCCTCGCTGGCCCACGTAGGACCAATTCTGCCAGCTAGCCCTGGGGATTATCTAATGCTTATTTCCCCTAAATTGATTTTTGAATTTTACTGTTATTCATGTTTTTACACTGTATTTTATGCTGCTTTTATAATTAAGTGTTTTAAATTTGTTGTTAGCCACCCTGAGCCCGGTTTTTGAACCGGGAAGGGTGGGGTATAAATAAAAAACTATCATCATCATCCATAGATCTCAAGGAGGTTCACTGGTTATATAAAATGTCACCAAGAAAAAATGGTGCCTCAACATTTTGTTGTGGCAACCATAACCTAGGTTTAAGGTGCTATTTAGTGATTAGCTTAAATATCAGAGTTGGATTTCTACTCCCATCATTCCTAATCAATGGATGGGGCTGATGGGACTTGGAGTCCAGCAACCTCTGCTGGACACCAGACTCCCCATTCCTGGCCTTTAGGATAGCCAGCACTATAACCCTAGTTAGGTATTTTGTACCATACCTTGTACTGGTCATTGGGTCCCAGTTTGTTCCAAGGCTCCGGGTTGTTCTTTCTGTCCCAGCTAGGCAGAGAAACGTGACAAGAGGAAGACAGCAGTCAGTACATCTTTGTAAGAAGGAGAAAGGCCTACAGCATGAAGCATAACCACTCTACCCAACTGTTGGCACAAGGTTCTCACCAATTTAATGATCATGGCCTCCTCAATGCCACCAGAAGTGCAAACTTCTTTTATAATGTGGGATGTAAAAAAAAAAGCCAACCATATCACAAGTATTAATAAAACTCTTTTAAGGTAAAGGTAAAGGGACCACTGACCATTAGGTCCAGTCGTGACCAACTCTGGGGTTGCAGCGCTCATTTCGCTTTATTGGCCAAGGGAGCTGGCGTACAGCTTCCGGGTCATGTGGCCAGCAGGACTAAGCCGCTTTTGGCGAACCAGAGCAGCGCACGGAAATGCCATTTACCTTCCTGCTGGAGCGGTACCTAATTATCTACTTGCAGTTTGACGTGCTTTCGAACTGCTAGGTTGGCAGGAGCAGGGACTGAGCAACGGGAGCTCATTTGAACCAACCTTCTGATTGGCAAGTCCTAGGCTCTGTGGTTTAACCCACAGCGCCACCCACGTCCCTCCTTTAAAGCCAGTTAAAGCACTACGAAGCCGCCATGTCAAAAGTTCCATTACAGTCATACCTCAGGTTACAGACGCTTCAGGTTGTGCGTTTTCGGGATATGGACGCGGCAAAACCCAGAAGTACCGGAACGGGTTACTTCCGGGTTTCAGTGCTCGCACATGCGCAGAAATGATAAATCGCTCTCTGCGCATGCGCAGAAGCCCCGAATCACAACCCGCGCATGTGCAGACGCGGCGCTGCGGATTGCGAACATGCCTCCTGCAAGGATCATGTTCGCAACCCGAGCATCCACTGTACCTTGATATACCACATATGAACATGTACAACTGATGAAGCCCAGGAGGGAGAAATAAGGCATTATTCCAGAAATCCTTGTCAAGATTCTGTGGAACTGTAGTAAGTTTCCATTTGCATTTTATGAACATACAAAGACATACATGGTACAGAAACTAGCAGATATTTGGACTCTATGAATGAACTGATCTATTGGGACTTCTGTTTACATTGTTGTACTTTATGCGTTGATTATGTGCAAGAGAAGTATTTGATACTGTGGTAAAATACAGAAGAGAATTGTTTATGTGAATGCACAGCCGGTTTGGTGTGTTTGGCAACCCAATCCTACATTTTCTTCTGGGACGCGGGTGGCGCTGCTGTCTAAACCACTGAGCCTCTTGGGCTTGCCGATTGGAAGGTCGGCGTTTCGAATCCACGTGACGGTGGTGAGCTCCTGTTGTTCAGTCCCAGCTCCTGCTAACCTAGCAGTTCGAAAGCATGCCAGTGCAAGTAGATAAATGGGTAGCACTGTGGCAGGAAGGTAAATGGCGTTTCTGTGCACTCTGGTTTCCGTCACGGTGTCCCGCTGCGCCAGAACCGGTTTCATCATGTGGCCACATGACCCAGAAAGCTGTCTGTGGACAAACGCCGGCTCCCTCGGGTGAAAGTGAGATGAGCGCCACAACCCCATAGTCGCCTTTGACTGGGCTTAACCATCCAGGGGTCCTTTACCTTTTACCTACACTTTCTCCATGGCAGGCTCCTGCTAGTCTTTGTGCTTTCTGCACACACAGTTAATTGGCTTTACAGTCATACTTCGGGTTACAGATGCTTCAGGGTGTGTGTTTTCAGGTTGCGCACCGTGCAGAACACGGAAGTACCGTAACAGGTTAGTTCTGGGTTTCGGCGCTCGCGCAGAAACACCAAATTGCAACCTGTGTGAGAGCACACACGGCGCTGCGGGTTGTGAACGCTGTGGGTTGCAAATGTGTCTCCCGCACAGATCATGTTCGCAGCTATGCTGTACTGCTCATTGCAATGCCTCGGATACAACTCAGCTGAGGAATGGCAATGCTATTATGATTGATTTTCTTGCTCTAAAGCTAAGAAGCTGATGCTAATGTTTCACTGTGGTTTTATAATTGGTTGGAATAATTATTATACTACCTCTGCAGCACAGCATGCCATATTTTATTCAGGTGGTGCTTTAAGATGGCAACACTTAAAGAAGTGGCAAAAGGTCTGCCCCGAAGAAGCTTGCAAGGGTAGTCATCAGCCTGACCTTGCCATGCCATCAATCCCTGCCGCTGGGTTCCAAGATGCTTTTCGGTGGCAGTGTCGCTTCTGAAAAGAAGCAAGCTCACATCCACTTAGGCCACGGATCCCTGTGGTTAATTTTGAGTAAAGTAAGGCAGTCTGCAGCTGCCACGGATAGGAGTTAAGCTTAGGTCCCCTTCAAAAGCGCTGCCTCGTATTCATCCGTGAAGGACACCTGGGGCGATCACGTGACGTGGTTTTGTGGGGGTGGCAGTTGTCAGCACCCTGGCAAGGGCTCCCCAAAGCAACTACTATACAGTGGACGCTTGGGTTGTGAACGAGATCTGTGTGGGATGCACGTTCGCAACCCACAGGATTGGCAACCCACAGCAGCGCATCTGCACACACGCAGGTTGCAATTCGGCGCTTCTGCGCATGCACAAAGCATGCTCCCTGAAACCCAGAAGTAACCCGTTCTGGTACTTCTGGGTTTCTTTCTTTCTTTCTTTCTTTTTAAAGATATTTATTGAAGTTTTACAAATTATATCAAACAAAACAGTACACAAACACAAACAAAAAAGAACAAGTATAATTTCAGAACCTTATTTTCTTAAAGCTTACTTCACTGACCTCCTCATACCTCCCCTTTCTGCATTCCCATTTTAAGTATTAAGTTCAGCAAATCCTCACCCTTAATTTTATCTGTCAACCTTTCTTTTCTTTTAACATAATCTTTACAGCTGTACTCCATTTGACTATCTTAAGAAATATTGTAAAATTAATGTGTGCTAGAATGAGGCGGCTTTAAAAATCAAATGGTACTTCTGGGTTTCGGTGGGTACGTAACCTGAAAAAGCGCAACCTGAAGTGTCTGTAACCCAAGGTATGACTGTACTCTATTCCAAACTTAAAAATGGAAAGTGTAATGCTGGTGGCCAACAAAAGAGGTTTAAAGACCGTCTCAAGGCAAATCTTTAAAAATGTAGTATAAACACCGACAATTGGGAAACACTGGCCTGCGAGCGCTCCAGTTGGAGAACAGCCTTTCCCAAAGGTGTCTTGGGCTTTGAAGACGCTCGAACTCAGGACGCAAGGGAGAAACGTGCTAAGAGGAAGGCACACTTGGCAAATCCACACCATGATCAACTCCCACCCGGACACCTATGTGGAAGGACGTGTGGATCCAGAATTGGCCTCCACAGTCACTTACGGACTCACTGTTAAAACCGTGTTTAGGGAAGACAATCTTACTCGGCTACAAGGGATCGCCGAAGAAAGAAAGGCTGACTTACCAGACATCAGGATTGCGAAGAGCAAGGCGCATGACGTAGAGGCCCGCGCCGGTCCCTCCAATTCCAATAAAGATGAACAGAGGAATCAACTGTGATAAACAGAATGTTTCGAGATCAAAAGCGGAAGTTGAATACCAGGATAAGTAGCCATCGCACGTTTGAACCGAAGGGGAATGTGTCAGACCCCAAAGTAGGTAACCTGATGTCTTTAAAGGGATGAGGATATGGAAGGGAAAGAACAGGGGGGAGGTATTTGCAAAGGGAAAGTTGTCACTGGTAGGGGCGCATATTCAAATCCACCTGCGTCCACGTTTTCTGTCCAAGATACTGTGGCCCCATCAGCATGACCTCCCATGACAAAGTGTGGGTGGGAGAGGTCAACTATGAATCACACCTCCACACTCAAGCAACCCTTTAGGCAGACAACATGCCTCTTCAGTCTGCTCCCAGGTTGTTAACTAATTTTTTTTAAGTCTCCCTTTGCAATTTTTATTTACGAGAGAATTTCTAACCTGCCTTTCTTCCAAAGATTCCTGGGGAGGTTACATTAGAACAAAATGCGAAAGAATAAAAGCGATTCAACATGGCTTGTAGAAAACAGATAAAAGCATAGCACACACCCCATGAACCACCTGGGCTCTCATCTGCGACAGAAACCAAATTCCTCTTACCTGCCTGCCCACCCAAAAATCCCAGGCAAAGAGGTTCGTTTTCACAGGGTATCAATGCAGATGTTGTTGAAAGCCAACTCCCATCAGAATAGCCAATGGTCAGAGATGATGGGAGCTGGACCAACAACATCTGGAAGGCACTAAGTTGGTGATGGCTGCCACAAACCTCTTTGCTGGGTCTCTTTTGGCAGCGGGGGTTAGCAAAATTAAGGTGGTGCTGGTAGAAACACAGTGCTGCTGGCAAACCCGCCTGAGAAAGTGGCCTGCACAGGCATTTTAAGAGCTCAAAGGAGTTAACATCACAGAGGCCAAGAGAAGGGGAGGAAGCAGCTCCCAGGCTCTGCAAGGCCCAGAAAGCTAAATTATCCTTCTCTTACCAAGGGAAATCCAATCTTTTCTAAAGTACCTTTGGAGGAGGGGAGGGGATATTGCCCCCAAAAAGCTGCATCCTAACCCTTTAGACTAAAACAATACAATACAAGCCTATTCACTCATTTATCTGTGCCTATTATTTATTGACAAGTTTTATATTTCTTATTGTATGCTATGTTTACCTCTCCACCCACTGCAGAAAGGAAGGGCGGTTTAGGAGTCCTGCTGTTGCTTAAAAATAAAAACGAAATTTGTTGCAACCTGCTTTGGTCTTTCTAGCACAACTAAAAAATAAAACAGAATTCTGTTGCCATCTGGGGTTTCCCCTCCCCCCTTGCATGCCTAAAAAAAATAGGATTTGTTGCAATCTGTTTCCTTTCCTCGTGTAATTACAAGCAAAGGAAAATTTGTTGCAATCTGGGTTTCCCTCCTCACTCCCTTTGCATACCTAAAAAAACACACGATTTGTTGCAATCTGCTTCCTTTCCTTCAGTAATTAAAAGTAAAGGAGAATTCGTAGCAACCTGGGGTTTGTTTGTTTTTTTGTTCCTTTGCAATAAATCCTTTTTTTTAGGTATGCAAAGGAAAACAAAAACAAAAAAACCCACATTGCAACAAATTCCCCTTTATAATTGTGCGAGGACAGAAAACAGATTGCAACAAATCCTATCTTTTTCTTTTAGGTATTCAATCTGTTTAGGTATGCAATGAAAAAGGCAAAGGGGAATTTGTTGCAATGTGAGGGGTTTTTTGGTTTTCTTTTCTTTTCCATGCCTACAAAAAGAAAAAAAAGAGAGGATTTCTTGCAATCTGTGGGGTTTCTTTGTGTTTTTCTTTGCATACCTAAAAAAAGGGGGAGAAAGAGGATTTCTTGCAATCTGTGGGGGGTTTCTTCGTTTTGGTTTTCCTTTGCATACCTAAAAAAAGAGGATTTCTTGCAATCTGTGGGGGGTTTCTTCGTTTTGGTTTTCCTTTGCATACCTAAAAAAAGAGGATTTCTTGCAATCTGTGGGGGGTTTCTTCGTTTTGGCTTTCCTTTGCATACCTAAAAAAAGAGGATTTCTTGCAATCTGTGGGGGGTTTCTTCGTTTTGGTTTTCCTTTGCATACCTAAAAAAAGAGGATTTCTTGCAATCTGTGGGGGGTTTCTTCGTTTTGGTTTTCCTTTGCATACCTAAAAAAAGAGGATTTCTTGCAATCTGTGGGGGGTTTCTTCGTTTTGGTTTTCCTTTGCATACCTAAAAAAAGAGGATTTCTTGCAATCTGTGGGGGGTTTCTTCGTTTTGGTTTTCCTTTGCATACCTAAAAAAAGAGGATTTCTTGCAATCTGTGGGGGGTTTCTTCGTTTTGGCTTTCCTTTGCATACCTAAAAAAAGAGGATTTCTTGCAATCTGTGGGGGGTTTCTTCGTTTTGGTTTTCCTTTGCATACCTAAAAAAAGAGGATTTCTTGCAATCTGTGGGGGGTTTCTTCGTTTTCCTTTGCATACCTTTAAAAAGGGTGGGGGGGGAGAGGATTTCTTGCCCTCGCAATCTTCCGCGCGCGAGGAACAAAATTCGAAATAAAAGAGAAGAATGCAATAAAAAGGGCAAAGGGGGGGGGCGAGAGGAGCAGAATACGACTGGGCTCCCCCCTCCCCCCCTATAGCGCTCCCTTCGCCTCAGGAAACCAACCCCTCCCCCTCCCCCCGCCTATAGCGCTCCCTCCGGGACTCACGCTCGGGTGCTTCTTCGCGTGGGTCAGCATGAGGCGGAACATGGCGGCGGCGGCGGGCCGGACGGCGTCGAAGGAGGAGCTGCAGCAGCGACGAAGACAACCCCCGACCGTCCCTTTTCTTCCTTCTGCCTCAGCGGCCGCCTGACGAGCGCCCAATGTCACTCGAGGACCCCGCTCGAGGACCCCTCTCGGGCTGCCCCGGGAACCGCCTGCAGGGAAAGGAAGCCATTTGCCGCCCCGAGCGACGCGCTCCGAAGTAAACCAGCCGATAAAAAAGTGCCCAGGCGGGCGCCCGGCTCGAATAAGTCGATTGCTCTCCCCTCGTCCGCGTCGAAGGGAATGCAGGCAGTTGGGTAGACAGCTACAAAGGAAAGCGCGGAAAGAAGGCAGGCGGCGGCCGGCCGCTAGGGGTCGTCGGACTACAACTCGCGGCATGTCAATGCAATAAACAAGCAAATAAATAAGTGTTTTATGTATCTATTTTAGTTGCATTTAAATGCAATTTAAATACATTAAAATGCAGTTAAAATAAAAGCATTTTGTTGCATTTCAGCTCCCTGGTATGTCAATGCAAGAAGCAAGCAAATAAATAACCGTGTATTTTATGTATTTATTTTCATTGCATTTAATTGCAATTAAAATGCAATTAGATGCAATTAAAATAAACGCATTTAGTTGCATTTCAGCTCTCTGGTATGTCCATGCAAGTAACAACCAAATAAATAACGGTGTACTGTATTTTATGTATTTATTTTGATTGCATTTAAAGGCAATTAAGATAAATGCATTTAGTTGCATCTCAGCTCCCTGGTATGTCAATGCAAGAAACAAGCAAATAAATAACGGTGTATTTTATGTATTTATTTTAATTTATTGTATTTATTTAATGTATTTATTTTAATTGCATTACAGTATAATTAATTGTTCTTTAGCTTATTAATTAATTTAATAATTGCAATTAAAATAAATGCATTTGGTTGCATTTCAGCTCCCTGGTATGTCAATACTGTACAAGGAAATAACTACAGGAAAGGCAGGCGCGGGACGGGGACCGTGCGCGCCCCCGACTATGACGCAGAAAAGGGGCGGGGCGGAGGCGGCGCTTCCCTCCCGAGTCCCGCCCCCCCTTTCCCGCTCGCTTGCTTCCAAGCCGGGGCTGCTGCTGCCGCCGCTGCTCGTGCCTCCGAAATGGCCTTGAAGCTGCCGCTCCAGCTGGGCCGCTCTTCCCTTGCCTCCAGTAAGCCGAACCCAGCCACGCAAGCCCGGCGCCTCGGCCGAGCTAGGCCTCGCCTCGGGCAATATGCGTGAGCCTCCAAGGGGGTGGAGGACTCCAACTCCCATCAGGCCCCGCGGGAGGAACCTATGGCGAGGGATGCTGGGAATTGGAGTCCGGGGGAGGGGAGGAGGTGGACAAGATGGCGCCCTTCGAAGGCTTTCGCGAAGCGCCGGCTCCCGTCAGCCCCCGCGGCCAACGAGCGGTTCCCGGGGGGTGATGGGAGTTGTAGTGCAACATCTGGGAGGCCAGCAGGTCCAGCCTTTCTCAAGCTGTGGGTCCCCAAGATGTTGTTGAACTACAACTCCCATCACCCCTAACTAGCAAGGCCAGAGCTCAGGGATGATGGGAGTTGTAGTCCAACAACATCTGGGGACCCACAGCTTGAGAACCACTGCTAGCCTCTGCTCATCCCTCCCAGTTTTGAACTGGGGTGCTTTTTTGCAGGGCGGGAACTGGTTTGAACTGGGCCGCAAAAATGGTGATAGGCCTACATATTTCTGCCAGGTTGTCATTGTACCAGCCTGTCTTTGTCTGCTTCTGTGCTGATGTTACTATTCTTACGACTGCTCTCAATAATAATAGGAGTAATAGTAATAATGATAATTTATTTTGGGTTTGGGCTGCTTCAACATGCCCCCAGGCTTAAAACTGTGGTGTTTCCCACCCACCGCTTGTTATAAGTTGCCTCGTTTATTATAGCGGTTAGGTTGCCGCTTTGCTAGGACACATAGCTGTCAACCTTCCCTTTTTTTGCGGGAAATTCCCTAATTCCAGCGCCGTTTCCTGCTGCTATCCCGGATTGTTAGATATCCCGTAGACTGTCCCCAGGGCAGGTGAGGCTGCTGATCCCTTATTTTCGAGGCTGCTGATCCCTTATTTTCAAATCTGAAAGCTGATAGCTATGTTAGGACATCCCCTTGAATAGTGTGATAAAATAATAATAATAATAATAATAATAATAATAATACAGTGGTACCTCGGGTTAAGTACTTACCGGTAATTCGTTCCGGAGGTCTGTTCTTAACCTGAAACTGTTCTTAACCAGAAGCACCACTTTAGCTAATGGAGCCTTCTGCTGCCGCGCCGCTGAAGAACGATTTCTGTTCTTATCCTGAAGCAAAGTTCTTAACCCGAGGCAAAATTTCTGGGTTAGCGGAGTCTGTAACCTGAAGCGTATGTCACCTGAAGCGAATGTAACCCGAGGTACCACTGTAATCATCATCATCATCATCATTTTTATTTACAGTGGTGCCTCGCAAGACGAAAAGAATCCGTTCTGTGATTCTCTTCGTCTAGCGGTTTTTTCGTCTTACGAAGCAAGCCCATTGACGGATTAGCGCTATTAGCGGCTTTTAGCGGCTTATCTGCTGATCGGATCAGCTGATAAGCAGCTTAGTGGCTTAGAAAAAAGAGGGGGGAGGGAAAAAAACCAGCAGGAACTCGCAAGACATTGTCGTCTTGCGAAGCAAGCCCATAGGAGATTCATTTTGCGAAGCACCTCCAAAACGGAAAACTCTTTCGTCTAGCGGGTTTTCCGTCTTGCGAGGCATTCGTCTTGCGGGGCACCACTGTATATCCCGCCCTCCCCAACTGAAGCTGGGCTCAGAGCGGCTAACAACAGTAAAAGTAACACAGTTTACATAAAATCACAATCAATGAATTGAAATCCGTTCTAAAATCAATTCATTCTAAAATCAATTCAGAATCAAATTAATGGCAACCATTGGGCTAGAGGTCTATGAGGATTACCAAAGGAGGGGGTCCGACAAATGCCCCTGAGATCCTGCTCATTCAAACAGCAGCACTCCTTGCATTCTGTGTGGGAACCGGTGGAAATCAATGTTTTCCCCGGGTGCTCGTGAAGCGAAGGGGAAATATGCACCCATTTTTAAAAAATGTGACACAGGTGCAGTTTGTTAAAAGCACAAGGCAGCGGACAGGATCCAAATGGTGACAGCTCAGCTTGGGAGACCTGTGATGTTTTCAGAGTCATGTAGATTTCAAATCCAGACCTGCCGCAGCGTTCTGACCAACAGCATCCAAATTCACAGGAATTCTGGGGAAATTCAGAATAGCTGCCCCTCTTTAGCAAGCTGTCCTTATAGTGGTAACGCCTCTGTTCTCAAGAAAGTACTTGGCTATTTTTGTTCTGCATTGCATAAGTTTGGCTGTGCGAATGGCTCTCCTTTTTGTAACTTCCTGTAATTGCATATCTATGGTCACTGACTGTAGATATGCTCTCCTTTATACTCTCTTGTTGGTGAACCCAGCTGGGTCATAAAATGTGAAACCCAGTGGTGTTTTTCCACTCTTTCTATGCACTCTTAGGACTGAGTGCTGATGGTCTACTCAGGTTGGCGACTGTGCATGTGGTATCAGGCAGTAGCTGCTTTATTCCATATTATTATTATTATTATTATTATTATTATTATTATTATTATTTTCCACATTCATTCATTCATTCATGATGAAAGGGCTCATGGGCTAAAGCTGGGCCTCAACTCAATCTCAGACCTCTCTTTTTAAGAGTAAGTAGGTTAGGTTGGGAAAGACACTCCCTGAGACCTTGGATATCTGCTACCAGTTGGAATAGATGGGTTGTGCTGGCTGCAGCTTAAAGTGATGGACATGAGGCAGGAGTTGATAATGCAGGTGAGCTGCGCACAGGTGAGCTGCAAGCAAGCTGCCGGCCAGCTCTGTGGAGCCTCCTTTTATTGACATAAATATGCAAACCAGGCAGATACATTTTGGGCTGTGCCCTTTACACATATTCCAATTATGCGATGGTGGGGTGGTACAAAGTTATTTTGGCACCTGTTTCCACCGCGTCATTTCCCCCTTGCACAGTGTATGACGAAGGAGACAAAAGGTTACAGACAGGGCACCATAGACTACTGAGACTGCAAAAGGTTAGACAGTGGGCACGATGTTCAGACAGCTGCGGCTTGTCTGAGGGGGGGGGAAGTGTGCCCCACATCCAAGGTCACACGTGCAGGCAGACTGAGGCTGCCTGCGGGTGGGGAGTGTCCTCCCTCCGGACCCCGCGATCATCCCTACACAGCTGACGGGCAGGGCAGCATCTCCTGGAGGGCACCACATTGGCAAAGGCTGGAACAGATCATCCTGGGACAGGTGGACCTAATGGTCAGCTCCCTATCCTCTCAGTATTCAGGCGAAAAAAATAATATCTGAATTTTGCTTTGAAACAATTTCTGCTAAACAGTTTTCATAAGCCATATTACATTTAAACAACTAAATAGGGGCCGCTTTTGGAAATTGGAGGAAGTGTTGTGAGCAAAATGGCTACCAGGTAGCTTTCTCCTCAACGTGAATACAAGGCAGAGGATTTCTGCCTTTTGCCCCCTGAAAAGCACAACAGAATGCGCACAAGTGTTTCCTTTGCAAAGATGAACGCATACAATTCATTTGCCTGTGTTTGTCAGGGAACTTCACTTATTCAGAGTTCTGTTCCTGAATGCTTTATCCACACACTTTAGAATGACTTGCTCATAGCTGTCTAGGCCAGCTTTTCCCCAAGATGTTTTTCTCCAGATGTTTTGGATGATGACCGGCTGGGGCTGATGGGAGTTGTAGTCCAAAACATCTGTAGGACATCCAGTTAGGAACAGCTGGTCTAGATCAGCGGTTAGCAAGGTTTACCTTGCCTTGGCCGGATCACTTCCGTGGAGAGCCTCCATGGGTCAGACCGGCGCAGCGCGATGCTGGAAATCACGTCTGCACATGTCTGTGGCGCTGGAACTCACTTCTGTGCATGCCCAGACACCGAAAATCATGCCTGCGCAGAAGTGATTTGTGGCATCTGGGCATGCGCAGAAGCGATTTCCAGTTTCTCCTCAGGTGCAGAAGTGATTTCCGGAGCTGCGGAAGAGAGTCCCCGTACCGCACTGTTTAGTATTTTGTATTTGGTGCTGTTTGACTGCAGTCTGAACTGTCAGAGGAATAGGCAGCGCATGGTTTTTTTGGCTTCTACAGAGAGCAGATGAAATAAGGCTGGAGGAAGTCTTAAGACCTAGTTATCGTTCTGCACCGGAACATTCAAAATTCTTTCTACTCATGCATTTTGTGCTTTTTATACTGCATTTTTATGTTGTGAACCACTCTGAGATATACGAACGAAGGGTGGTATACAAATTTAGAAAATAATAATAATTACTTTCTACTGAGATAAAACAAAAAAAAAGCAGATAAACTTGCAAGTGCAACCCATTTATTCATACCTACTCCGGCAACTGTGACATGGTGGATATTCCATGCAGGCCTTCAGCCTCAAAGCCTTGGTGTTATTCATTTTACAGGAAGTAACCTGCATACAATATGCATATCTGCAGAAGTGATTTCCGGAGCCGCAGAAGAGAGTCACTGCGCTGCGCTGCGGCTTGGTTCTGGGGCGGCTTGTGGGTCTTTTGAACAGCCTCCATGGGCTGCTTCCGGCCCCTAGGCCGCACGTTGCTGACCCCTGGTCTAGATTAACACGCCGGCAAGCTTTCATATGGGTGTTATTATTGCTTAATGTCATTTTAGGCTTCAGTGCTCTCTCCCTTTCCTTTCCAGGTTTGTATAGGAGTTTCTTAATACATCGCTCGGTTGATTGGCTTCTGTCTGTCTCTGGATACAATGGATGAGTTTGCCTTTGGGGCCGAAGTCAAACTGTTGGGCAGTCGCTTGTTTTTCCAGGCTGATTTAAGCAAATGGAAAGTGCAGGTATTCTAAGAACGCCCTTCTGAACCTTCACTTCCTGTTTGTATATCGTAGGGTCTGTGTTGCTGCACAGAGCTTCGGGAGGTGCCTGCTTCAGCACAGAAGGGAATCCTGAAATCCCTCCCAAGCAACCGCTCAAGAAAGCAAAGTTGCCCGTGGGTCGTTTCGATGAGGCAGAAGAGTCCAGTGCAGAGAAGGAGCCACTGGAAAGTAAGTATTTTATGTGTGGGTGTAAAATATAAATGCAAACATTTGGGAAATGGTAGACCCAGTTCTGACATGCCATGCCTCTCAAACTGGGTAGTAATGGCAGCTGCCAAGGGCATGAAGATCTTTAGCAGAATTTATTTGGCCCTTCCTCCAGCCATTTTCAATGTTGTTGTTGTTTAGTCGTGTCCAACTCTTCATGACCCCCTGGACCACAGCACACCCCAGGCACTCCTGTCTTCCACTGCCTCCCGCAGCTTCCAGAACACTGTCCCACCATCTCGTCCTCTGCCGTCCCCTTTTAAAAAAACCAGTCTCCAGTCCGGCTTGGAAATCCGCTCCACTTCCCAGTGGCCGGGGGCTTCTGGAGCCAATTTTCAAGCTTATTTCTGCTTCATCTAGAGAGCTTGGTGTCCTCTGATTTAATTTGCTGTCGTTTTGTCCTTTGGTGGGGAGTTGCTGCAGGAGCTGCTGCTGTAGCCGGCGTATAAGACGACCCCCGACTTTTGAGAAGATTTTCCTGGGTTAAAAAGTAGTCTTATACGCCAGAAAACACAGTATATATGTTTTTTAGCATATCATTTTCAACAATTATTAAACATACTTTTGTATCTTATACTTTTTTTTTTACTTCCATCAATCACATCTGGAAATTTCCCAATCTTTCCACTTAATTTACATTTCTTACTTTCACTATTACATTTAAGTATCATAACTAATAGCTCTCTTCTTTCTCTTCTTTGCAATATTTCATATATTCCTCCTTGCAAAACATCTTGTAGTCCTACTAGCGCAATTTGTTGATTACAGTTGCTCTTCAAATAGTTCGTATATTTCTTCCAATCTTCTGTGAATCTCTGGTCCCTGACTTTCCAAGGGATTAAGACCCATCGGCAACCCTCACCTGGTTTAGCCAGCCAGCCGAAGCTATTTCCCCAGGTGTGGCCGCTGTCACATACTGACAGCTTCTAGGAGCCACAGGTGGGAGTCGTGTCCAGGGTGGGGAGTTGGAGAAACTAGGTGCCCAGCTAACCTGGCTTGCCTTGTAGCCCCCTGCGTAAGGAGAAAGGTAAAAACTCTTTAAAGGACTCCAGGAATGTGACACAAGAGTAACCCTCTGGTGGTTTATAATAATAATAATCATATAATAATAATTTATTATCTATACCCTGCCCATCTGGTTGGGCTTCCCCAGCCACTCTGGGCAGCTTCCAACAAAATATTAAAATGCAGCAATGCATCAAACATTAAAAGCTTCCCTATTTATTTGCATTTTGCTGTGCTTTCTTCTTCAGAATTTCCAGATGGCATCAATCCTGTTACGAAAGAGAGAGGCGGACCCAAAGGACCTGAACCAACTCGCTATGGAGACTGGGAACGCAAAGGACGCTGTATAGATTTTTAAAGGGCTGTTAAAATGACATCATATTTGGGTGAAGGGAAACTGGTGAGGAGACATTGATGTGCTGCGGAGTGTTGTATTTATTTAATGGCAATTGGGAAGGGATACTTTCTGTGAATAAATATATCTTCTACACAAGGTTAGCAGTGTTTGGTTGCCTTTTCTTTTTTTTACCTAGGTCCTTGGTGGTGATGTAAATATGAAGAAAGACAATAAGCAGACTTAATGGCCCTTATTCACCTTTCTTTCTGGAAATGCACAATAAGGGAAAAGTAGCAGATACAATTCTGGGCTGTATTAACAGAAGTGTAGTCTCCAGATGCCTGTTGTCTTAAAAAAGCAGAGACATCACCTTGCTGACAAAGGTCCGTATAGTTCAAGCTCTGGTTTTCCCAGTAGTGATGTATGGAAGTGAGAGCTGGACCATAAAGAAAGCTGATCGCCGAAGAGTGGATGCTTTTGAATTCTGGTGCTGGAGGAGACTCTTGAGAGTCCCATGGACTGCAAGAAGATCAAACGCATCCATTCTTCAGGAGATCAGCCCTGAGTGCTCACTGGAAGGACAGATCCTGAAGCTGAGGCTCCAAGACTTTGGCCACCTCATGAGAAGAGAAGACTCCCTGGAAAAGACCCTGATGTTGGGAAAGATGGAGGGCACAAGGAGAAGGGGACGACAGAGGACGAGATGGTGGGACAGTGTCCTCGAAGTTACGAACATAAGTTTGACCAAACTGCGGGAGGCAGTGGAAGACATGAGTGCCTGGCGTGCTCTGGTCCAGGGGGTCACGAAGAGGCGGACACGACTAAACGACTAAACAACAACAACATATTAATAGTGAAATAATTATTAAGCTATTAAGGAGCCTACGCAACACAAAACACTGTTGCTGTATGTAGGCTTTATTTTATTTGTTTTTTATCTTATATTTTGGAAATGTACATCCAGTTATTTTTTTCCTTTAAAATTTTGGGGTGCCCCAAGAGAGTGGGGCCCTAAGCTATAGCTTGTTCAGCTTATACGTAAATCCGGCCCTGGATGGGCGTCTGCATCCAGCAAACATCTGGAGGGCCAGAGAGCCTCCCATCCCTGTCCCTGTCCTCTCCCAGCCTCCAGGTGTTTGGGACTCCAACTCCCATCAGCCCCTGCCAGCTCCGTGGGCGGGGCCAGGCATTGCCATAGAGAGAATGCAACTTCCGCCCGCGGCCATGTTTCTCCCTGGCGGTCGCCCTCCCGCCTCAGGGCGTCGCCAGTACTTGGGCCCGCTTCCGCTTCCGGCCCGACTTCCTGGAAGGTTGGCATTTAAAGCCCCGCTGCTCGGCTGCGATTCAGCTGCGCGACGCCGCCTGCGGCTGAAGGAGTCGCCTTTGCGGAGGCAGCCCTCGCCCTTCCCTCGCCAAGCCAAGCTCCTCGAGCAGAAATTGCCTTAGAAAATCGGAGTTTTCCTCTCTTGGCGCGTTGCAACAGCCATTTTTTTATTTTCCAATAAGCCTTTGCAAGCAGTTCTTAGCAAAAAAAACCAAACCCCTATTTATTTTATTTTTTTGCATTGCATTTCATTTTATTTTTTGCATTGCATTTCATTTCATTCTTTGCATTGCATTTCATTCTTTGCATTGCATTTTATTTCATTTCATTTTTTCATTTTTTGCATTTAGCAATCAAAAACAATTTTTGGGGGGGCTTGCATTTTCATTTTATTTTGTTGCAACAGCCCTTCAAAAGCAGGGTTTTTTGTGCTTGCATTTTTATTTTTTGGCTTGCATTTTCATTTTATTTTGTTGCAACAGCCCTTCAAAAGCAGATTTTTGTGTGTGTGTGCTTGCATTTTTATTTTTTGCAATAGCCCACCCTGCAGCCGGTAGCAGGACCGCGTGGGCACATCTTTTCCTGCAAGGGATCTGGAGATCTTGCCATCCCTTTCCCCCCCTTCCTCTACCTCCCCACCTTATATTCAGGGCCTGATTTTTTGATTTTTCATTTTGCGAGCGGGCGATTCCCTTTCCCCGGCGGCTCCGCCTGCCGCTCCTCGTCTCTCCTTCCATCCATCGGCGAGCAGATTTCCTCCCCGGAGCCCAGGATCTCCTCCTCGGCCCCCTTTGCAAGATGTTCAGCTGGCTGGGCAACGACGACCGGCGGAGGAAAGACCCCGAGGTGTTCCAGACGGTGAGCGAGGGCCTGAAAAAACTCTACAAAACCAAGCTGCTGCCTCTGGAAGAATACTACAAATTCCACGAGTTTCATTCGCCCGCCTTGGAAGATGCGGATTTTGACAACAAGCCCATGGTCCTCCTCGTGGGTCAGTATTCCACCGGCAAGACCACCTTCATAAGGTAAAAACGGCTTGGTCTTTTTTTAATTTTTTTAAATAAAATATTTATTAAAGTTTCAGAAAAAGGAATTACATGAAAACAAGAAATACAAAAGTAAAAAACCAAAAATAAGAATAAAAGGAAAATGCAGAATAAAAAAAATAAGTACACTTACAGAAAAAAGACAAAATAAAAAATCAACCTTTCCATATCTTACATTCATATCCTTGTTTCCCTGACCTCCTCATACCTCCCTTTTTTGTATTCCAATTCACTTAATTAATGCAGCAATTTCTTTCCCTCCTTATTATCCTGATCTTAATATATTATAACATTAAATTTTTACCTATTTAAAAATCCAGTTTTTCCATATTCTTTTATATCATTACAACTAGAAACCGCTTAACTTCAATCAAACATCATTCTAACATTCATTAATTTTGCAATACTTATGTAAATAGTCTTTAAATTTCTTCCAATCTTCTTCCACCGACTCTTCTCCCTGGTCTCGGATTCTACCAGTCATTTCTGCCAATTCCATGTAGTCCATCAGGGTCTTTTTTTAATATTTTCAAAGAAAGATCTTTATTGAAAATCAACAAATAACCAAAATTCCCAAGGATTCCCTCACATAAACTAGAATATCTAAATTACAACAGCTGCACAATTATACACTTAATTATAAAACCCACCACCCACCCTCACAGCAATTCGACTTCTTTATATTTCTTTCCACCTGTTTCTCCTTGCATTCTATAATGAATTATTTTTGTTAAATTCTGGTTTTTCCTTCTTTATTTGTTTTGTTATTGCTTACATTTTTTATTCTAAGCCTATTAACATGTCATTTTTAGAACAATGTTTTGACATGTAATCTTCGAAAGACTTCCACTCCATTCTTAACTTTTGATTTCATTGATATATTATAATTTTGCCAATTCTATATACTCACTTAATTTACAAATCCACTCTTCGTTTCTTGGTATGTCCTGAGATTCCCATTTAGTAGCAATCACTACCCTGGCAGCTGTTGTTGCATATAAAAAGATTGTTTTTTCATATGTGGTATGTCAATTGCTGGGTCTTTTTTATTCTTATTATTTATTCGATTTCTAAACGTTTTATTATTATTTTTTATAAAATCACATATACACTCCCAAACATAAAGACACCTCCTGGTGTTTTTAATTTCTCCCCCTTGCCGCACCCTGTCTTCTTCCTCTTATAGTTCAAATTCTGCTCGCAAATTTATCATGCTATAACATTTCTTTAAATGTTCCGAAAAAGGCTTCCATTTTTTGCTGTTAGCGTGGCCAATTCTGCATAGATCCGAGGTAGGCAACCTAAGGTCCGTGGGCCGGATGCGGCCCAATCGCCATCTAAATCCAGCCCACGGACGGTCCGGGAATCAGCGTGTTTTTACATGAGCAGAATGTGTCCTTTTATTTAAAATGCATCTCTGAGTTATTTGTGGGGCGTAGGAAAGGCCTTTTTTCGTGTTGTCACCCACTAAACCTCTTGGGGATAGGGGACACAGAGAAGGGTATCGGATGACACATGCAGGGTCCGGGTCGGTTCATATCGGGAGAGGCAGTCCTATAATAATATTAAATTTATTATTTATACCCCACCCATCTGGCTGGGTTTCCCCAGCCACTCTGGGCGGCTTCCAACCAAATATTAAAAACAAGACAGCACCAAACATTAAAAACATCCCTAAACAGGGCCGCCTTCAGTTGTCTAAAAGTAAAATAGTTGCTCATTTCCTTAACATCTGCTGGGAGGGTGTTGCACAGGGCGGGCGCCACCACCGAGAAGGCCCTCTGCCTGGTTCCCTGTAGCTTTGCTTCTCGCAATGAGGGAACCGCCAGAAGGCCCTCGGCGCTGGACCTCAGTGTCCAGGCAGAACGATGGGGGTGGAGATGCTCCTTCAGGTATACTGGACCGAGGCCGTTTCGGGCTTTAGAGGTCAGCACCAACACTTTGAATCGTGCTTGGAAATGTCCTGGGAGCCAATGTAGGTCTTTCAAGACCGGTGTTATGTGGTCTCGGTGGCCACTCCCAGTCACCAGTCTAGCTGCCGCATACACCTTGTATTTAAAACACCTTCAATGCACATCTAAAGTACATGTCATTGCCCAACGAATCCTGGGAATTCTAGTTACTCACCCCAGAGCTACAATTCCCAACACCTGTATCAAACTACAATTCCCAGGACTATTTGGGGGCAAGCCATGCGCTATGAAGGTGCTTTAAATGTATGTTTCGGTTCTGCCTGTGGAAGGCTGGGTGTCATACCAGGCGCGTGAATTAATTTGTCCTGGCTATCAGAACATTGGCAACCATACCAGAAAATAATTTGCCGTGATTCTTTTCTAGAGGAAACTGTGCTCTTGGCCTTTGTATACAGTCCCATGTAGAAAAATTGCGAGATCACTGGAGCCTGTGAAAACCTTTGTGGTGAAAATTAGCATGAATGGGCACGTATGACATACCAAGACCATAGTTTGCTGACCTTTTAAAAAAGTGGCAAAATATTATGGGAATCCTGAAGAAGAAGAAAATCCAGGAGGGTTGGTCTGTTGCAGGAGAAATTAGAAAGCGACTTGTGGCATCTTGAAGACTCCCAGATTTTATTATGGCGTAAACTTTAATGATAATCCTTAAGCCTGTTTTTCCAGGGAGCAAAGTTTCCAACTGATGGTATTCAAGGCAAGGGGGTGTTTCATGTTCACACAGCAAGTGGTGTTTACATGAGAGGAGTCTGTGGAATGCTGAGTGGACAGATTCTGAGAAAATTATGGGCTGCTAGTATGCTTAGATCACGTCTTCCGTAATTGGAGGATATTTTGAAGGAGAGAGAGGGTGGGGGAGAGATTTTAGGTGCCTTAGCTGGGTGCATAGCAATTGCCCGGTGGCCCCTGGAGATTCGAAAAACGCTTTTCAGGCTTCTCTCAAGTGGTACCCATAAACTTGCAGGTGCAGAAGAACAAAGATGGTCCACTTTGAAGAAGTGGAGGCCTAAAAACAGGATCTGTGGGAAGCGTTACAAACCCCATGGAAGATCACGAGTAGGAGACTTATCTACCTGTGTCACCGTGAGGCGGTTTAGGCTTAGTTCTCACTGAGTTGGTAAGGCTGCGTCTGGGTTGTACCACATCAGACCACAGATGGGGTCTCGTATAACTGAAATAGCCAGACATAGACTTCTACCCTCTTGCTGAAAACTAGGCGTTGGGTCAGGGTTTGACCGCGGAACCTTTCCTGAGGCTAGATCAGTCGATGGAGCAAGCTTGTTTTCTCCTACTCCTGGAGGGTAGAAATCGAAACCATGGCTTCGAGTTGCAAGAAAGCAGATTGCGTCTAAGCTTCAGGAAGAAATTTCTGATGGTAAGAGCTGTTCGACAGTGGAACAGTCTCCCTCAGGAAGTTGGGGACGCTCTTTGGAGGTTTTTAAGCAGAGGTTGCATGCTTTAGCTGAGATTCTGATCCTGAATGGGTTAACTGTGCATGCTCTGGTTATCTCCCGCTTGGACTACTGCAACGCACTCTATGTGGGGCTACCTTTGAAGGTGACCCAGAAACTACAATTAATCCAGAATGCGGTAGCTAAACTGGTGACTGGGAGCAGCTGCTGAGACCTCATAACTCCGGTCTTGAAAGACCTACATTGGCTCCCAGGGCGTTTCCGAGCACAATTCAAAGTGTTGGTGCTGACCTTTCAAGCCCTAAACAGCCTCGGTCCAGTATATCTGAAGGAGCGTCTCCACCCCCATCGTTCAGCCCAGACACTGAGGTCCAGCGCCGAGGGCCTTCTGGCGGTTCCCTCATTGCGAGAAGCAAAGCTACAGGGAACCAGGCAGAGGGCCTTCTCGGTGGTGGCGCCCGCCTTGTGGAACGCCCTCTCATCAGATGTCAAAGAGATAAACAACTACCTGACATTCAGAAGACATCAGGGAAGTTTTTAATGTGTCACATTTTAGTGAATTTTGGGTCTTTGTTGGAAGCCACCCAGAGTGGCTGGGGAAACTCAGCCAGATGGGCAGGGTATAAACAATAAATTATTATTATTATTATTATTATTATTATGGAACAAAGGAAGCTGTCTTCTCCCAGTGGAGTTGTTCTTCCTAGTATTGGAGGTGGTTTGCCTCTGAACACAAATTGCAACTGCTGGAAAACAGCTTATGAGTTTTCCCCATAGGTACCTGGTTAGCTGCGTCGGGCACAGAATGCGAATCTAGGTTGGCCTTTGGCTTGATCCTGCGGCCGGGTTCTTCCTACAGTGCGATCATGGAAGGAATCAAATGTATCTGACCTTTTTCTTTGTCCAGTGCATCTTCCAACGGGGAAGATTTTTCCAGGTATTCTAGCCGGTTGTTATTTGTTAAATTTATGAGTCATGTTTTCTTTTCTTTCTTTTTGCCACAGCAATTCAAAGTGACTTACAATACGTTAAGCAAGAAACCAACCAACCAACCAACCAACCGGCGTTAAAATATATAAATGCAAAAGGCAATTCTCTTTAAAAACAACGCACCCAAACTAAATTAAAACAACCCACCCATGTGAAAAGGCTGTAGATAATTAAAATGATGAATGTCTCATGTGACGCATATATATACCGTCTGAATTTTCCTCATAATAGTATGTGTAATAAACCCCTTAGACTTTTACTGATACCGGTGTCTCTCTTCTGGATTAGTGAAAATACAGCACCGCTATAAAACTGAACTCCTGGGTTGAATTACGTAGCTTCTAAGAGCGATTTTACAGCGGGAGTAGCTGACTTGTAAAACCACCCTGTGATCCTTGGATGAAGGGAGGTATATCAATTTAATAAGTAATACAAAATAATAATAATTAATAATAATAATAATAGAAGTAGTAGTGAAAGGTAAAGGCACCCCTGACCATTAGGTCCAGTCATGACCGACTCTGGGGTTGCGGCGCTCATCTCGCTTTATTGGCCGAGGGAGCCGGCGTACAGCTTCTGGGTCATGTGGCCAGCAGGACTAAGCCGCTTCTGGCGAACCAGAGCAGTGCACGGAAACACCGTTTACCTTCCCGCCGGAGCGGTATCTATTTATCTACTTGCACTTTGACGTGCTTCCGAACTGCTAGGTTGGCAGGAGCAGGGACCGAGCAACGGGAGCTCACCCTGTCGCAGGGATTCGAACCGCCGACCTTCTGATCGGCAAGTCCTAGGCTCTGTGGTTTAACCCACAGCGCCACCTACGTCCCAATAATAATAATACTAGTAGTAGTAGTAGTAGTAGTAGTAGTAGTAGTAGTAGTAGTGGTAAATTGGCTGAAGGACCACATTCGTCCTTGACCTAGCTTTGGGGAGTGGTCCGTTGCCCCCCCCAATGATTCACACACACAACCCAACTGCCCTACCCCACCCTCCGTTGACCTGTGCATGAATTGGGTTCATCACCCGTCTCCCCAAATCTGATGACGAGAGGTGGCGATTTGTATCCCCATAGGGCACTGAGCTGGGCAGGGAGATTTTAGCTGTTTCCTTTTGACTGCCAAAATCTTTGGGATCCTGAAAAAGATGGAATAATTGCTGGGGAGAGGAGCTGCAACAGCCTGGTGTGGATACTAGGGGTAAACTCCACGTGGGGCTGCCCTTGAGACTGACCCAAAAACTCCAGCGGGTGCAGAATGCCACGGCGAGACTCCTTACGGGGTCTTCGCCACGGGATCACATTCACCCAGTTCTCTACCAGCTGCACTGGCTCCCGGTGGAGTACAGGATCAGGTTCAAGGTGCTGGTTTTAACCTTTAAAGCCCTATTCGTACCTACGGGACCGCCTCTCCTGGTATGTCCCATGGAGGACCTTACGGTCTTCAAACAAAAACATCTTGGAGATCCCGGGCCACAGGGAGGTTAGGCTGGCCTCAACCAGAGCCAGGGCCTTTTCGGCTGTGGCCCCGATCTGGTGGAATGCTCTGTCCCAAGAGACTAGGGCCCTGCGGGACTTGACATCTTTCCAAAAGACAGAGCTGTTCCACCAAACCTTTGGCCAAGGCACAGCCTGACCCCCTCCTTCTGTAATCCTCCTAGAACTCTAGCCCAATGGTTTGCATTAATTTGATTCTGAATTGATTTTAGAATGAATTGGTTTTAGAATGCTGTATTACTTTTACTGTTGTGAGCCGCTCTGAGCCCGGCTTCGGCTGGGGAGGGTGGGATATAAATAACATTTTATTGTTTTTATTATTATTATAAACTGCTCCTGGCTTAGGGAGTTCCTTTAGCGCACCGTTTGCCTCCATATAAGCCGCATAAGAGTTGCTGAGTTTAGCATCAAGGAATGGAGTTTTAAAAGAAAATATTGGGGAAGGCATGTAGCTCAGCGTTGAAGATTTCCATACAAAAAGACCCACCGCTGGCGGGGCTCAGAGAGACCCTTGCCTAAAAAAGCTTGAGAGCTGCTGCCAACCTGTGTAGACAGTATTAATCTAGATGGGTCAAATGTTCTGACTCGGTTCCAGGCAGTTTCCTCTGTTCCATGCTGTCCGTGGATTGTCCTAATCTTCTGCTGAATGTCCTTACGAATCACGCTCCCTGTTTTTTTTTACCAGTAGCCTTGTTAAAATGTTAATATTCTGGTTCTTCAGGGTCCACCTCCCTTTCCTGGCTCTGTAGAAGTGAAGTCTCAACGAGTGTGTGCTTCCTGCTTTCAACGTGTGTGTATGTAAATACTGACACGGAAACATTTAAGACGAGGGTGGGAAGAGGACAGAATCCTCAAATTGTTGGGTTGGAAGGGACCGAAAGGATAATCTAGTCCAACCCCCTGGAATACTGGAATCCTTTGCCCCACGCGGGATTCGAACCCACAACCCTGGAATTAAAGAGTCTTCTGCACTACCGAATGAGCTAGATGTGCCTTAACTCTGTTTATGTGCGCAAAACAACAACAAACCTCTGGTTATGTGAAACATCCAATAAACACACAAGACGTAACCGGCTGTACGTTTGAAAAAATAATATATACTATTCATTGTGTTGAATTGTAGATTTCAACAGAAGTAGCTCATAAAGTTCAACGAAAAAAAGTAGAAGACCCAGTGGATCAGTTCATTCTCTAAATCAGTGTTTTTCAACCACTGTTCCGCGGCACACTAGTGTGCCGCGAGATGTTGCCTGGTGTGCCGCGGGAAAAATTAAAAAATTCGAAAGATATTTTTTTTAAAGTCAAATTTTCGATTGGGGCGCCGTCCCCGGAGGGAGGCGGGCGAGTCGGGCGGCGAGAGGCGGGGCGGCGGCGGCAAGGAGAGGCCGCCCAGCGCGGGGCTCTCGCCGTCTGGCTGCCTGCGAGCTCGGCGGGCAGCGCCTCCGTCCGCAGCGCCCGCCTCGCGGCTCTCATTCCCTGCCCCTGCCAAAGCTCACCCAGCCAAGCCGCGCTCTCCTTCCTGCCTCGCTTTGCTGCCTCCTCCCCCCCCCACCCCAAAGCTTGGAGGTTCCCTGGCGCCGGCCCGCAGGTTTGACCCCCTTCTCACACCTGTTCGCGCTCCTTGCACAGAATGGGGAGGAACGGGGCTCGCCGCTGCCTCCGCTCGCCCTCCCCCCCTCCGCTGGCGGTCCCGCGATTCTTGGCTTTTTGGCGGTTGGCACAGAAGGAAGGCAAGGGGGGGGGGAAATTGAAACTTACACTTTCGTGCGTCCCTCCCGGCGTGACGCTGCGCGCTGACGTCACGAGGCTGTAATGGTGGTGTGCCTCGAGATTTTTTTCATGAAACAAGTGTGCCTTTGCCCAAAAAAGGTTGGGAAACACTGCTCTAAATCACCAATAAGGTCTATACATGTGAAAATGCAGTTCCACAGAATCCTTTCAGAGTCTTAAGACAAGGATTTCTAGAATATTAGCCTTGTTTCGCCGTCCTAGGCTTCGTCAGTAGTACAAACTCATATATGATATCACAGGACAGTGGACCTTAGCATAGTAGTAGCTTCTGTCCTGTGATATCACATATGAGTTTGTACTACTGACGAAGCCTAAGAACTGCCGCAATCTTTCGTGTGGATTGTTGGACTCTATGAACAGACAGGTGGAATAGACATTTTCACGTATATGAACCTTATGCACAAACTGATTAGAGAATGAACTGATTCACTGGGTCTTCTACTTTTTAATTGAATTGTAGATTTCAACAGAAGTAGCTCATCAAGTTCAACACAATGAATAGCATATATATATATTTTCAAACGTACAGCCGGTTACGTCTTGTGTGTTTATTAACTCTGTTTATGGCATGAGAGCTGGGTCTGCTGACCCCAGACTGGGACTGGGCAAAGGCAGGAGTTTTGAGAGGACCCTGGGGACTGTGGCTCAGTGGTTAGAGCGTCTGGCTTTTCATGCAAAAAGTCCTAGCTTCAGTCCCCAACCTCTCATAGTTTGACTTGGAATGCCCCCTGGCCGAAACCCTGAAGAGCTGCCAGTCAGTGCAGACAATATTAAGCGAGATGGACCAGCGCACCTGACTGTATGAGGCTGCATCCTATGTGAGATTCTGGGGAGCGGATTCTCCCCGCTGCCAGCCACTCATTACTTGAAGGGAGAGAAACCCAAGTCTGTGTACAGACAGCGAGAACCCACGGGGAGGTAATAAAATCTCCCGTACCTGGTGATTGTTGACCTTGAAAGGTCCTGGAATTTTTTACCTGCGCTGGTGTTTCGAAAACCTAATCGCTTGCATGCAAGAGCCAAGTACAGAATGACCAAGCAGTTCAGCTGACTGCTTTTTCTTTTAAAAAACAAAACGGGAGCAGATCTTTTCCAGCCAGAAAATAGCAGGTTCCAGGATGGCAGATATTTTTAAGGAGGACTTAATATTTTTGGGGGGTGGGGGGAACGGGACTGTGTAAAACATGGAGGTGGATTGGAAGAGAGAAGCAGTGCAAGTAAAACTATTATTTTCCTGACTCCATCTTAAATTTGGCTATCCCACCCCCCCTTGCAATATTATTGTTGTTCTTGTCATTTAGTCGTGTCCGACTCTTGGTGACCCCATGGACCAGAGCACGCCAGGCACTTCTGTCTTCCACGGCCTCCCACAGTTTGGTCAAAATCATGCTGGAAGCTTTGAGAACACTATCCAGCCATCTCGTCCTCTGTCGTCCCCTTCTCCTTGTGCCCTCAGTCTTTCCCAACATCAGGGTCCGCTAAGTCCAGTGATTCTGGGCTGCTCTCTGCCACAGACTCTTCCCGCTCACGAAGCCCTGTTGCCTCAGCTTCCAGCACCTCCTTCTCCCAATCTTCTCCCTCTGACCACTCATCATCGTTCCTCCATCCCTCCCTGGGCTCAGAGTCTTCTTCCTGGGGGGGGGGGTTACTCCAGCTCGTTCCCCACCACCACCATTCCTCTACGTCCGACCAACCCATGACACCCACCGCTGGCATTCGGCCCCCTAAAGTTGGGAATGTGGCCTTCAGTTTATAATAATAATAATAATAATTGATTATATATACCCCGCCCATCTGGCTGGATTTCCCCAGCCACTCTGGGCGGCTTCCAAAATAATATTAAAATACAATAACCTATTAAACATTAAAAGCTTCCCTAAACAGGGCTGCCTTCAGATGTCTTCTGTAAGTCAGACAGTTTTTTATCTCCTTGACATCTGATGGGAGGGTGTTCCACAGGGTGCCACCACCGAGAAGGCCCTCTGCCTGCTTCCCTGTAACCTCACTTCTCGCAGGGAGGGAACTGCCAGAAGGCCCTCGAAGCTGGACCTCAGTGTCCAGGCAGAACGATGGGGGTGGAGACGCTCCTTCAAGTATACTGGACCAAGGCCGTTTGAAAAAGCTTTCCCCCATCTCTGCACTAGGCCATAGCGGCTATTTACCTTGTTGTTCAATCTAGCCTGTTCCTGTTCAAAACTACCCGTATTTTTCGCTCTATAAAACGCACCAGACCACAAGACGCACCTAGTTTTTGGAGGAGGGAAACAAGGGGAAAAAAATATTCTGAATCTCAGAAGCCAGAACAGCAAGAGGGATCGCTGTGCAGCGAAAGCAGCAATCCCTCTTGCTGTTCTGGCTTCTGTGATAGCCGCGCAGCCTGCATTCGCTCCATAAGACGCACACACATTTCCCCTTACTTTTTAGGAGGGAAAAAGTGAGTCTTATAGAGCAAAAAATACGGTACTTTATCAAGGGGGTCCTTTGGCCAAGTGCGTTGTGCGTTGATCCTCTGTCTTTCTTTCAGGTAGAGACTGTCTTCTCCTCTTATTCCAAACACAATAGCAAAGAGATAGGCGGTCTTTTTAAATGCTAAGAAGGGCTTTGGGAACCGCAATTCAGAGGGCCCAGAATGACTCCATTTATGCTGTTTATAATGCCTGCTGAATAATGGGCTCATTGTGCATTTTAATTGCACACAGACCTGACGGATTTTTCTTAAACGCAGAAATCGTAATGGATATCAGCAGCTGGATGCATTTGGAGACAATGCTGATTCTCAGTTTAGATCCTCAATTCCCTGCACAGAATTGCAGAGCTGGAAGAGAGACCACAGGGATCAGACTTGGGTCACAGTCGAGAGGCTGAAATGCAATTGCCCGATAGTTGAAGCTAGATCAGGAAAGGCTGGCCGGGAGGTTTTCAAAACAGGGAAGGAAGGAGGCATACTGTGCTGAAGGTCGGTGAAGCAAGATGTTTGTGTCCGTCTCGTTCTGCCGATGTGCAACTCTGCCGCCCAAGGAGGTGTCGTAACTCTGCGGCGAAGCATTCGCTGCGTGCGCAGAGGGTTCCAGCTCCAGTCTCGCCTGCCTGGAGCGCTGCTGCCAGTCCGTGCAAACAGTGCTGAGCTAAATAATAATATAATAATTTATTATTTGTATCCCGCCCAACTGGCTGGGTTTCCCCAGCCACTCTGGGCGGCTTGCAACACAAGATTAAAATACAGTGGTACCTTGGGTTACATATGCTTCAAGTTACATACGCTTCAGGTTACAGACTCCGCTAACCCAGAAATATTACCTCGGGTTAAGAACTTTGCTTCAGGATGAGAACAGAAATTGTGCGGCGTCACTAAGAGGGCCCCATTAGCTAAAGTGGTACTTCAGCTTAAGAACAGTTTCAGGTTAAGAACAGACCTCCAGAACGAATTAAGTTCTTAATCTGAGGTACCACTGTACAAGAACCTATTAAACATTAAAAGCTTCCCTAAACAGGGCTGCCTTCAGATGTCTTCTAAAAGTCTGGTGGTGGTTTTTCTCTTTGACATCTGGTGGGATGGCGTTCCACAGGGCGGGTGCCACCACCGAGAAGGCCCTCTGCCTGGTTCCCTGTAACTTGGCTTCTCGCAGTGAGGGAACCGCCAGAAGGCCCTTGGAGCTGGACCTCAGTGTCCGGGTAGAACGATGGAGGTGGAGACGCTCCTTCAGGTATACTGGACCGAGGCCGTTTAGGGCTTTAAAGGTCAGCACCAACACATTGACTTGTGCTCGGAAACGTACTGGGAGCCAATGGAGGTCTTTCAAGACCGGTGTTATATGGTCTTGGCGGCCGCCCCCAGTCACCAGTCTAGCTGCTGCATTCTGGATTAATTGTAGTTTCTGGGTCACCTTCAAAGGTAGCCCCACATAGAGCGCATTGCAGGAGTCCAAGCGGGAGATAACTAGAGCATGCACCACTCTGGCGAGACAGTCCGCGGGCAGGGAGGGTCTCATCCTACGTACCAGATGGACCCAGTAACCTGACTTTGTAAAAGGCATCTTCCTATGTTAAGGTTGTTTCTCGTGTGGGGCACAGATGGCAGAAGGGGATAGTCATGAAGTCATAGAGCTAAGTGTGACCCTGAAGGTCATCCATCTCAACCCCCTGCAATGTAGGAATCCTGTCCACAGCTGTCCCTGGGTGGGCTTGATCCACCAGCCCCCTCTGGTTAACAGCCAGGCACACGGACGCATAGCGCCACAGTCCAGCTGGCTGTTGCTAGAGTTGCTGCGGCGAGTTGCTGTGGTTTGAGCCTGTGACCCCTCTTGATAATAAAATAAACACAGCTGTCCCCAGGAGATCTGGCTGCCAGCACAGGCCTCTCTGGGCCGAGTCGCTCCCTTTATTTTATTTGTTCAAAGCCTTTGTATCCTGCTCTTCAGCCGGAAAGGCTCCGCGAGCAGTTTGCAGACTGGCAAAGGCTGCCCAGCCCCGGCTTGTAATCCAAAAAGGACGCGACACAAAAGGAAAAGGGGATGGCGAGGGAAGAAGAAACAAGCAGACTCAAGGCACCAAAATTCTTAACCTTGCGAGGTTCTCGTAAATAACCGGTGTGGTGCAGAAACAGGCTGCTTGCGGTTGAGAAACAGGCCTTTGCAGGCTCCGAGAAATAGTTTGGCAGTGACTCTGCCCTGGAAGCAGCACCTGGAATTGACCATTCAAGGTGAGACCTTGGCTGAACTGGCTGGGGCTGATGGGAGTTGTAGTTCCAAACACTTGGAGTGTGCCAACTTGGCAAAAAACTGCCCTAGACCTAGAGCCCTGAAAGCTCTTGCACTGCTCTCCCCCTAGACGCTTTCTTCTAGTTTGGCCAATGTAAACATACTCCTTTCCCTGGGCGTATCGATCCCGTCAGGTTGAAAAAAGTACCGTATTTTTTGCTCTATGAGGCTCACTTTTCGCCTCCTAAAAAGTAAGGGGAAATATGTGTGCATCTTATGGAGCGAATGCAGGCTGCGCAGCTATCCCAGAAGCCAGAACAGCAAGAGGGATTGCTGCTTTCGCTGCCTAGCGATCCCTCTTGCTGTTCTGGCTTCTGAGATTCAGAATATTTTTTTTTCTTGTTTTTCTCCTCCAAAAACTAGATGCGTCTTGTGGTCTGGTGTGTCTTATAGAGCGAAAAATACGGTATTTCTATCGGTTCACATAGAAAGCAGTCTTCCCGCTGCTTTAAAGTGTCCCCAGATTCATTGAAAAAAATCTGGTAACCTTACTGTATGTGGCCCTTCGGCTGCCTATGTTTTCTCGCTGCCTGGTCTAAAACAGTCTTCACGGGCAGACCCGCGTAGAGTGCGTTGCAGTAGTCTAACTTGGAAGTTGCCTGTTTCGTTTGACCAGGCTGAATTCAAAGCACCTTCTGTTGTCGTTGCTGCCTATAACAGTATGCAGAATATTAACTTGCCGGCATGTGATTCTTCCACCGGTTGTGAGTACATCCTGTTTTCACTGCTGTGTTTTCTAAGCCTTTGCACTGGTATAGATTGTGGCTCACAAGAAATTCCTTGTCTCTCTCTCTCTCTGCCCCCCCCACCTCCTTCAGCCATCACCCTAGTACAATGAAATCCTTGTTCTTTTGAGATCTTGGGTACAAATTGCGCAGGTCTCCTTGGGTAGGGGGTGTAAATGATACTGTCCAGGTGTGTTTTTTCCACCGCACCTGCGCAGGCTGGCTGCAGGTTTTGTCTTTTGTGCATCAAGTGTCCAGTTTTTGCTCATATTTCCTGGTCCACTTGTTTTGGGGGCTTGGGAAGGGGGTTTCGGCGCTGTGTACAGCAGAATGTCGTTGATGCAAAAATAGTTCATTGCTGGTGGATAGCTCAAGGGCCATATTTAGGTTTGATGAGGCCCTAAGCTACCGAAGGTAATGGGGCCCTGTATATATCCAGCTGCCCTTTGTCAACGACAAATTGTCGCTGTTTTTTGTATTACAGTGGTACCTCAGGTTACATGCGCTTCAGGTTACAGACTCCGCTAACCCAGAAATAGTACCTCGGGTTAAGAACTTTGCTTCAGGATGAGAACAGAAATCGTGCTCCGGCGGGGCAGTGGGAGGCCCCATTAGCTAAAGTGGTGCTTCAGGTTAAAGAACAGTTTCAGGTTAAGAACAGACCTCCGGAACGAATTAAGTACTTAACCCGAGGTACCACTGTACATGAAATCAATCAGTAGCCATAAGACTCATACCCTTAGTCTATGCTGCCTAATCATCAGTCTACAAGCACTCTTTAATATTAGATAACAGCAGGCATAGGCAACCTAAGGTCTACCGTCCCTCAGACCATGTGGGGGGGCCGGACTATATTTTGAAAAAAATATATGAACAAATTTCTATGCCCCACAAATAACCCAGAGATGCATTTGAAATCAAAGCACACGTTCTACTCACGTAAAAACACCAGGCAGACCCCACAAATAACCCAGAGATGCTTTTTAAATTGAAGGGCACATTTTACTCATGTAAAAATACGCCGATTCCCAGACCCTCCGCGGGCCAGATTTAGAAGTTGATTGGGCCAGATCCGGCCCCGGGCCTTAGCTTGCCTACCCATGATTAAACCAAACCAGGGTTTGTAAGCCGACAGCTTCAAATGGTGTGTTGTTGGCAGTAATGAAACCATAATAAATGTGATAAAATAAATCACAATTTAATAAACCAAAAGGTAAAGGGACCCCTGACCGTTAGGTCCAGTCGCGGACCACTCTGGGGTTGTGATGCTCCTCTCTTTACTGGCTGAGGGAGCCAACGTTTGTCCACAGTTTTTCCGGGTCATGTGGCCAGCATGACTAAGCCGCTTCTGGCGAACCAGAGCAGCACACGGAAACGCTGCTTACCTTCCCGCTGGAGTGGTACCTATTTATCTACTTGCACTTTGACGTGCTTTCGAACTCCTAGGTCGGCAGGAGCAGGGACCGAGCAATGGGAGCTCACCCCGTTGCAGGGATTCGAACTGCCGACCTTCTGATCAGCAAGCCCAAGGCTCTGTGGTTGGCATTTTGTATGGGTTAGGAGCTGCCTGCTAAAGGAGGCATCGTCTAGCTTCAGATTTGCAACTAGCGGCCACCCTCTGAGCACGCAGCATCTTAAGTGGAACCAGTGACACATCTCATGCTTTTATGTCTGTTTCCAGGTACCTCCTCGAGCAAGAATTTCCTGGTATGAGGATTGGTCCAGAGCCCACGACTGACTCCTTCATTGCCGTGATGCAGGGCGACGTGGAAGGCATAATTCCCGGGAATGCGCTGGTGGTGGATCCAAAGAAGCCTTTCAGGAAACTGAATGCCTTTGGCAATGCCTTCTTGAACAGGTCAGTGTGGAGCGCTCTGCTCTCAATATAGATAATAATAATAATAATAATAATAATAATAATAATTAATAAATTTATTATTTATACCCCGCCCATCTGGCTCAGTCTCCCCAGCCACTCTGGGCAGCTCCCAATCAAATGTTAAAAAAAATACAGCATTAAATATTAAAAACTTCCCTAAACAGGGCTGCCTTTAGATGTCTTTTAAAGATAAGATAGCTACTTATTTCCTTCACGTCTGAAGGGAGGGCGTTCCACAGGGCAGGCGCCACTACCGAGAAGGCCCTCTGCCTGGTTCCCTGTAGCTTTGCTTCTCGCAATGAGGGAACCGCCAGAAGGCCCTCGGCGCTGGATCTCAGTGTCCGGGCAGAACGATGGGGGTGGAGACGCTCCTTCAGGTATACGGGACCGAGGCCGTTTAGGGCATGAAAGGTCAGCACCAACACTTTGAATTGTGCTCAGAAACGTACTGGGAGCCAATGTAGGTCTTTCAAGGCCAGTGTTATGTGGTCTTGGCGGCTGCTCCCAGTCACCAGTCTAGCTGCCGCGTTCTGGATTAGTTGTAGTTTCCGGGTCACCTTCAAAGGTAGCCCCACGTAGAGCGCATTGCAGTAGTCCAAGCGGGAGATAACCAGAGCATGCACCACTCTGGTGAGGCAGTCTGCGGACAGGGAGGGTCTCAGCCTGTGTACCAGATGGAGCTGGTAAACAGCTGCCCTGGACACAGAATTGACCTGCGCCTCCATGGACAGCTGTGAGTCCAGAATGACTCCCAGGCTGCGCACCTGGTCCTTCAGGGGCACAGTTACCCCATTCAGGACCAGGGAGTCCCCCACACCCACCCGCCCCCTGTCCCCCAGAAACAGTACTTCTGTCTTGTCAGGATTCAACCTCAATCTGTTAGCCACCATCCATCCTCCAACCACCTCCAGGCACTCACACAGGACCTTCACCGCCTTAAAGATAAAACTTTATTCACATTATCCAATGGCCATAGCAACAGTAAAACATTACAGTATACGCAGAAAAGGAAATTTGATAGAAGAGCACAATTTAAAGCCCTGAATCATCCGTCAGTCAGTACGACATGGCAAGGGCCAACCAGGTCGTGAAGATCTCAAGCTCCTGGCTTGGCTACCTCAGGTTGTCCCCAATTTAGATAGCTAACCCCCCCCCCCCGCCGCCGAGAACAGAGGGACACTATAGCTCTACCAAACAGACCCCCACCGATAGAGCAAATGGGAGTTTTTTTTAGACAAAGTAGGGCTCCTAGACAAGGTGGAAATGATGGAAACAGGTCTCTTGAGGGAACAGGGTCTAAAGTTGCTGTCCTGGAACATAGCAGGCTGGCACGCAAAGAAGAATTTGTTTAGTTGTGTCCGACTCTTCGTGACCCCCTGGACCAGACCACGCCAGGCACTCCTGTCTTCCACTGGCTCCCGCAGTTTGGTCAAACTCATGCTGGTAGCTTCGAGAACACTGTCCCACCATCTCGTCCTCTGTCACCCCCTTCTCCTTGTGCCCTCCATCTTTCCCAACATCAGGGTCTTTTCCAGGGAGTCTTCTCTTCTCATGAGGTGGCCAAAGTATTGGAGCCTCAGCTTCAGGATCTGTCCTTCCAGTGAGGACTCAGGGCTGATTTCCCTAAGAATGGAGAGGTTTGATCTTCTTGCAGTCCATGGGACTCTCAAGAGTCTCCTCCAGCACCATAATTCAAAAGCATCCATTCTTCGGCGATCAGCCTTCTTTATGGTCCAGCTCTCACTTCCATACATCACTACTGGGAAAACCAGAGCTTTAACTATACAGACCTTAACCAACACCTAATGTCCTACCTTATGTAATTTGACATCATGCTCCACCAAGACACATGGCATAGCGACCCTATAACGCTTAATGGCTATGGTTGCCATTCTTTGCCTGCCACCCCCTCCTCAAGGGGAGGAAGGCCCAGCGGGGGTCTCGCCTGTTTTATCTCCACGGTGCTAGACCATATTACAACAGCTTCAACCACTTGCAACTCACTTGCAATGGCCGTCCTCCTCAAACTAAGGAGAGCCTCTTTATTGCTGGTCAACGTCCATATACCGCCATGCCAGAAAAAAGCTACCATTAAGGCCTCTTGAGCAGATTTAGAGTCTCTTGAATCCATCCATCCTCTTCTTCCCCTCCGCTCTCCAGAGCTGCTTTATAATGCATCAGGCAGCAGGTGCCTTCCCTGTTTTCTCTTTTTGGCGCCTGCTGCAAAAGTTCTAGGGACACAGGTGGCGCTGTGGGTTAAACCACAGAGCCTAGGACTTGCCGATCAGAAGGTCGGCGGTTCGAATCCCCGCCACGGGGTGAGCTCCCGTTGCTCTGTCCCTGCTCCTGCCAACCTAGCAGTTCGAAATCACACCAGTGCAAGTAGATAAATAGGTAACGCTCCGGCGGGAAGGTAAACGGCGTTTCCATGCGCTGCTCTGGTTTGCCAGAAGCAGCTTAGTCATGCTGGCCACATGACCCGGAAGCTGTACGCCGGCTCCCTCAGCCAATAAAGCGAGATGAGCGCCGCAACCCCAGAGTCGGCCACGACTGGACCTAATGGTCAGGGGTCCCCTTTACTTTTACCTTTACAAACATTCTTGCTTAGGCCAGCCTATTCTGATAGGTAGAATGCCGACATGTGTTTTAATCAAGATTTTAGTTTATCTTTGATTCTAATGATGTTTCAAACAGTTTTTGTGTGTGTGTGTGCTGTTTTGAGGCAGGCACCGAAAGGAACAATGTTTTTTGTGCTTGCCTTTGTCCCTGGCCAAATTTGCCTCCTGACTTTCCTGGCATTTACTTAGCCCCAGCGCTCTCTCAGATGCTAACTAGCAGGTCGGACTCCTGCCGGGGCAAAGGCTTAAAAGCAGGACAAACAAGCCCTTGTGGCGAAACCCTAAATTTAACACATGAAAACATTTTTCTCGGCGGCTGCCTTTTAACTGTCGGAAGAGGGTGCAGAGAGTGGTGGAAGACAACTCTTAGCAGGGGGGCCTAGATCGGATTTATTGTTTGGACAGCTAAACAATCAAGAACATTTCCTTCTAAAAGATCAGGACCAAGTCCACGAGGCTGGTATTAAAGGGAAAGAAATATTCTGCTGTCTGCCTCTTACATACAGGGCTGGCCATGGTGGTGTTCGCCATGCAAAGCATTAAACGAGTAATTTTTGCTGGGTTTGGATTTCAGAATGGATTTTTCCATTTGGATTGCATTATTTTTCTTTGCTGGATTAATACCCCACCTTTTTCTCCAAGGAGCTCAAGGTGGCATGTTGTTGTTGTTGTTTAGTCGTTTAGTCATGTCTGACTCTTTGTGACCCCCTGGACCAGAGCACACCAGGCACTCCTGTCTTCCACTGCCTCCCGCAGTTTGGTCAAACTCATGCTGGTAGCTTCGAGAACACTGTCCAACCATCTTGTCCTCTGTCGTCCCCTTCTCCTTGTGCCCTCCATCTTTCCCAACATCAGGGTCTTTTCCAGGGAGTCTTCTCTTCTCATGAGGTGGCCAAAGTCTTGGAGTCTCAGCTTCAGGATCTGTCCTTCCAGTGAGCACTCAGGGCTGATTTCCTTCCGAATGGAGAGGTTTGATCTTCTTGCAGTCCATGGGACTCTCAAGAGTCTCCTCCAGCACCAAAATTCAAAAGCATCCATTCTTCAGCGATCAGCAATACCCTACCTTTTTTTCAAAGGAGCTCAAGGTGGCATTCATTCGGTTAATCCCCAACAACAACACTGTGAGGTAGGCTAGGCAGAAAGACTGTGGCAGGCCCACAGTGACCAAGGGAGCTTCATGACCAGGTGGAGATTTGAACCCGGGTCTCTTAGGTCCTAGTCTGACAATCTACCCACTGGCCCACATTGACTCCATTGGGCTTGTTTTTATGGAGGATCAGAAGGTCAGCGGTTCGAATCTCTGCGATTGGGTGTGCTTCCGTTGCTCGGTCCCTGCTCCTGCCAACCTAGCAGTTCGAAAGCATGTCAAAGTGCAAGTAGATAAATAGGTACCGCTCCGGCGGGAAGGTAAACGGCGTTTCTGTGCACTGCTCTGGTTTCGACAGAAGAGGCTTAGTCAGGCTGGCCACATGACCCGGAAAAACTGTCTGCAGAAGCGGACAAACGCCAGCTCCCTCGGCCTGTAAAGCGAGATGAGCGCCGCAACCCCAGAGTCGTTCGCGACTGGACTTAATTGTCAGGGGTCCCTTTACCTTTACCCTTTAGTCTTCAGCACATGCAATGCATTTCAGTGGAGAACTTCAGAGGAAAACCAGTGGCCCAAGGCTTAATTCTCACCCGAAATATTGTCCATGTTCTGTCCCTTGTATTACTTCGTTGTGACATTTTTCTTCTGCCTTTCCACCCCTTAGATTTGTTTGTGCACAGCTGCCAAATCCGGTTCTGGAGAGCATCAGCGTGATTGACACTCCTGGGATCCTTTCCGGGGAGAAGCAGCGAATCAGCCGAGGTAAAGTGAAAGCAGCAGCTTCTGTGGATGTCATTGCTGAGGAGTAAAAGCTTAAGCACGTTGCAGAGTTCCCAAACGATAGGCCAGAGGCAATTGATAACTTCATCCAGCAGAGCTCTACTGCTACTGAAGGCAAATCGGCGCACAGTAGAACCTTGGTTTACGTTGCGAAAGCGGCAAACCCGGAAGTATTTTTCCAGGTTTCGCTGCTCGCGCATGCGCAGAACAGGCACCTCCAGTTGCGGAAACCTCTGGATCAGACCAGAGCTCCGGAAAGGATCCCGTCCGCAACCAGAGGTACCACTGTAATGGTCACAAAGCCAATACATTCAGGATTGGCCCTGTCCATAAGAAATCCAGTTGCAGCAGACTTCACTTAAACTTACAATTACTCATAAGTCTAAACCCAGGGGTCAGCAAACTTTTTCAGCAGGGGGCCAGTCCACTGTCCCTCAGACCTTGTGGGGGGCCGGATTATATTTTGGGGGAAAAAAAGAACAAATTCCTACGCCCCACAAATAACCCAGAGATGCATTTTAAATAAAAGCACACATTCTACTCATGTAAAAACACCAGGCAGGCCCCACAAATAACCCAGAGATGCATTTTAAATAAAAGGGCACATTCTACTCAAGTAAAAACACACCAATTCCTGGACCGTCTGTGGGCTGGATTTAGAAGGCAAAGCCCAAGAAAGTAAAATCTCTCACTGCCTCCATTTCTTCCCCTTCTATTTGCCAGGAGGTGATGGGACCAGTGGCCATGATCTTTGTTTTTTTGATGTTGAGCTTCAGACCATATTTTGCGCTCTCCTCTTTCACCCTCAATAAAAGGTTATTTAATTCCTCCTCACTTTCTGCCATCCAGGTTGTGTCATCTGCACACCTGAGGTTGTTGATATGTCTTCCGGCGATCTTCATTCCAGCTTGGGATTCATAAATAAAACCTTGCTCAGGGTTTAAAGTCATCCTTTGTGGCTCTTTGAACCCTTGGCTGAGCTAAGTTTCACTCCAATGCCACGCTGAATAGCAGCTGGTGCTAGGGGTGCGTTCTTGGGTATTTAAAAGAAAAAAATGTTTTCTATAAATAGCTATCGCCCGTGTTGATTCGGCTATAAATAGGCTTCTCTCTCAGGGTCTATCGATAATTACCTCGGCCGCTGACACCCTTGATATTTCTTACTCTGTTGGCCTGAATTTCTCTTTCCAAATGTCCCTTTTCTGTGTTCATTAGTGAGCCAGGCCTGTGTGTGAAATGAGCCTTGACCCATTTTGCCGAGTCCTCCTGACCTTTCCAGTCGTCTTTGAAGGTGGGAGAGACGGTCAAAGTCTGGAAATTCATCAAGGCTCCTCTTTGCGAAGGTTGCCTGTCCCTCCTTCGGCCTCTGAAACGCTAACGGACTCTGGAGCAAGAACATTTCTCCTTTTGTGGGGCGCAGGGACAGCCTGGAAAGATCTTTTAGCCAACCCAGCTGTCTGTTTGGAGAAGGGCTCCCTGGGAGACCACTTGCTTTGCATGCAGAAGGCAGTAAATCACATAAAGTAAATTATTAGGGGGGAAACACATGATCTGCACAGGAGTGCCAGGGCTAATAAGCGCAGCTAATCTTCTTCCGTAGGTCTTGCCCTTGGGGGGCAGTTGCAGAGACTGAAGATCTCTGTCTTCCCCCAGCTGCTTAAGTCCCCTTCTTTTTTTTAATAATGATTTTTATTAATTTTCAGTTACAATAATCCAATAAAAGCCACATTATCACAATACCGACTTTGTTGTTGTTGTTGTTTAGTCGTGTCCAACTCTTTGTGACCCCCTGGACCAGAGCACTCTAGGCACTCATGTCTTCCACTGCCTCCCGCAGTTTGGTCAAACTCATGCTGGTAGCTTCGAGAACACTGTCCCACCATCTCGTCCTCTGTTGTCCCCTTCTCCTTGTGCCCTCAATCTTTACCAAGATCAGGGTCTTTTCCAGGGAGTCTTCTCTTCTCCTGAGGTGGCCAAAGTATTGGAGCCTCAGCTTCAGGATCTGTCCTTCCAGTGAGCACTCAGGGCTGGTTTCCTATAATACAATTAAAAGAGCCAGTTATTAAAAGTCCAAATTAAACTACTTTAGGTGACTTCCTGTGTGCTGGATTTCAGGGTGCCAAATTCTTATTTCGTTCTGCTTCCGTAATCTTGATTAATCCAATTACAACAGTTCTGATCTTGCTCCTTTGTTCAGCAGCCACTGGTTTCTTGACTTTCGTTCGTAATTTCACATTTAACGAATTTTATTTCAGCAAGGGGAGCTTGCATCCTATAAAATTTCATGTGTGAGGTGTTTATTTTCCATTTGTTCCTTCTTCCTGTCGTAATCCAGTCGAACCCAGCATCTCTGCTTCCACTTTTTTGTGCTCTCAAGGGCTGAAATTTCGGCTGCACCACACATGCCACCCTTTGTCATTATGGCAACAGCAAATTCTGCTGTGCGGGCGTGGGGGGGTGAGCACTCTGCACATGCTCAGGTGCTCACTCACTAAATGACTGTGTGGAGGAGATCTCGGGTGTACCTAGCAGCAGAAAAGCTCAGTGCTGGCTGGGGGGGAATGATGGGAGCAGTAGTCGAAAAACACCTGGAGGGCAGCAGGTTTGCAAAGGCGTGAGTTAGTGAGTCTTAATGTTAGTATTGCTAGGGACGCTGGTGGCGCCGTGAGTTAAACCACAGAGCCTAGGGCTTGCCGATCAGAAGGTCAGCGGTTCGAATCCCCGCGGCGGGGTGAGCTCTGGTTTCCGTGCGCTGCTCTGGTTCGCCAGAAGCGTCTTAGTCCTGCTGGCCACATGACCAGGAAGCTGTACGCCGGCTCCCTTGGCCAGTAAAGCTAGATGAGCGCCGCAACCCCAGAGTCATCCACGACTGGACCTAATGGTCAGGGGTCCTTTACCTTTAATGTTAGTATTGTTCCTGCTCAGCAGCCTTTCTCAACCTGTGGGTCCCCAGATGTTGTTGGACTACAACTCCCATCACCCCTAGTTAGCAAGGCCCAGAGCTCAGGGATGATGGGAGTTGTAGTCCAACAACATCTGGGGACCCATAGGTTGAGAACTGCTGCAATACACATTGTCCGTCTCCTTATATAAACCATTTAACTGGTCAGTTCTTGGAACAATTAAGAATGGGAGTGGTGCTTTTGCTAAGCACTGACTTAGCCTTGCCAGAAAGCCTTTCCAAGAAGCCTGTTTGATCGGCCGCAGGTGCCAATACTGAGAGCACTTTTAGCAAGTTTGCCTTTTAAGCGTCGCTGTACGAAGAAATGAGAAAATGTGAAATTGTTGACGGACCCGGTATGGTTGCAAAACCAACAAATTATTGGGGGTCGACTAGAATATTTTAGAGAGAGAGAGAGAAAGAGAAACTAATTTCCCTTCCTTAATAAATCGTTCAGAATCCCGAAGCATAATCATTCCTGTTCTTTTCGGAATGGTTTTTACGGGGCCTCTTCCAACTCTACAGTTCTTATTATTCCATATGTATCCAGCTGCAGCGATTGAGCCAGAACGACCCACTCCTGTGCAGCAACGTAGAGAGATCTGAATCTGGGTCGTACAACGAGCCCTTGAGTGAGACTTGAACTCGGGACATGCCCTGTGCTGCTTTGTCTTAATGCAAATGTTAGTTCTGGAAGCCTGACCTGCAAGTCTCTCTTTTCCCTTTAGCTGAGAAAAGCAGGGCAGATGTTAGGCTGTGAAAAGCCGCTTGTGCAATTTTCCCTTGGGATTCTCTGCAGCCAGAGTATTCCCACTGTGTCATTTTCTGCTGTTTCCTTTCGAGAAATAAGAAGCAGCTCTTGCCCTGGAGCGGCAGTTCCTTTATAAGCAGCACATTCATAATTTTGCACCTTTATATACAGTGGTACCTTGGTTCTCAAACGCCTTGGTCCTCAAACAACTTGGAACCCAAACACTGCAAACCCGGATGTAAGTGTTCCAGTTTGCAAACTTTTTCGGAAGCCGAACATGCTCCGTTTTGAGGGTTAACACTTCCGATTTGAGTGCCACACTTTAGTTTTAAGTGTTACGCTGCGGCCTGTCTGTTTCTGCTATTTATTTTGCGTCTTTGTGGCTCTTTTTTTTCTTTTTCTTTTTGCGTGGAACCCAGTTCAGCTACTGATTGATTGTGTGACTGCAGTACATTGTTTGTTGCTTTCATTTTGTGGATCAGTGGTCTCGTTAGATAGTAAAATTCATGTTAAATTGCTATTTTAGGGGTTGTTTTTAAAAGTTTGGAACGGATTAACCCATTTTGCATTGCTTTCTATTTGAGAGCGTGCTTTGGTTTTGGAACGGTAGTCTCGTAATCAGGGGAACCGGGTTCGCTTCCCCGCTCCTCCACATGCAGCTGCTGGGTGACCTTGGGCCAGTCACACTTCTTTGAAGTCTCTCAGCCCCACTCACCTCACAGAGTGTTTGTTGTGGGGGGAGAAAGGGAATGGAGAATGTTAGCCGCTTTGAGACTCCTTAAAGGGAGTGAAAGGCAGGATATCAAATCCAAACTTTGCTTCTTCTTCCTTGTGGCCCGGGACCTCCAAGATGTTTTTGTTTGAAGATCATAAGGTCCTCTGTGGGGCATTAATTAAACATTAAAAGCTTCCCCAAACAGGGCTGCCTTCAGATGCCTTCTAAAAATCTTGTAGTTGTTTTTCTCTTTGACATCCGGTGGGAGGGCGTTCCTCAGGGCGGGTGCCACCACCAAGAAGGCCCTCTGCCTGGTTCTCTGTAGCTTTGCTTCTTGCAGCGAGGGAACCGCCAAAAGGCCTTGAGAGCTGGACCTCAGTGTCCAGGCAGAATGATGGGGGTGGAGATGCTCTTTCAGGCTGAGGCAGTTTAGGGCTTTAAAGGTCAGCACCAATACTTTGAATTGTGCTCGGAAACGTACTGGGAGCCACTGTAGGTCTTTCTAGTTCAACCCCCTGCAATGTAGGAATATGTAAGGTAAAGGTAAAGGGACCCCTGACCATTAGGTCCAGTCATATCCGACTCTAGGGTTGCGGCGCTCATCTCGCTTTACTGGCGGAGGGAGCCTGCGTACAGCTTCCAGGTCATGTGGCCAGCATGACTAAGCCGCTTCTGGCAAACCAGAGCAGCGCACGGAAACGCCGTTTACCTTCCCGCCGGAGTGGTACCTATTTATCTCCTTGCACTGGCGTGCTTTCAAACTGCTAGGTTGGCAGGAGCAGGGACCGAGCAACGGGAGCTCACCCCGTCGCGGGGATTCGAACCACCGACCTTCTGATCGGCAAGTCCGAGGCTCTGTGGTTTAACCCACAGCGCCACCCGCGTCCCCGCAGGAATATGTAGCTGCCCCTTATCACATGGATGGCCTTAGTGTTTTGAGCTCCACAACCGACGGAGCCATCCCTGATGTTCTGACGGGACTCCCCTCTCTCCTGCCCCGACGTAGGCTACGACTTCGCCGCCGTCCTGGAGTGGTTTGCCGAGCGGGTGGACCGCATCATCCTCCTCTTCGACGCCCACAAGCTGGACATCTCGGACGAGTTCTCCGAGGTCATCAAAGCCCTGAAGAACCACGAGGACAAGATGAGGGTGGTGCTCAACAAGGCGGACCAGATCGAGACCCAACAGCTGATGAGGGTCTACGGGGCTCTCATGTGGTCGCTGGGGAAGATCGTCAACACGCCCGAGGTCATCAGGGTCTACATCGGCTCCTTCTGGTCTCACCCGCTCCTCATCCCCGATAACCGCAAGCTCTTCGAGGCAGAGGAGCAGGACCTCTTCAGGGATATCCAGAGCCTGCCCCGAAACGCAGCCCTCCGGAAACTGAACGACCTCATTAAGCGGGCAAGGCTAGCCAAGGTGAATGTCTGTCTGTCTGTCCGTCTGTCTCTCTCCCCAGTGACCTATTTCTTTTATTATTATTATTCAAAATTATAACAACATATTATCCAAAAACATACCACCCTTGTTTTCTCCCCCATTTTTCCTCCCTCCCACACAAAACCCATCCACCCCAACCCCGCCCCCCGACTTCCCTCAGTTCCAGTCTTTGGTTTCTCTAAGAATGCTGTTTTCTGCATGTTACAAAGTTTTATAGATCCTCAAACTATTTAGCTGATTATTATCAATAAAAGGTTTGTGAATGTTTATTCAAAACCTGCCAAGGAGTCCAGTTCACTTTGTTGCATCTTCAGATCCTTTGTAAAGGGTTCCCATTCATCCTTAAAGTCACAGTTATCCTTGTCCCGTAGCTTATATGTCAGTTTTGCCAGTTCTGCATAGTCCAGCAATTTTTCTTGCCATGGTTCTTTAGTTGGGGTTTCTTCAGTCTTCCATCCTTGTGCTACCAGAACTCTCGCGGCCATTGTCGCATACATGAAGATGTTTTTCCATCCTGAAGGGATTTTCGGAAGCAGGTGCACAAGGAAAGCTTTTCTCTGCACACTTGGCCAGTCCCAGAGATTAGCCTAGCGTTCCTCAAACTTGGGTCCCCCGGCTGCTGTCGGACTACAACTCCCATCTTCCCTAGCTTCCAGGACCCCAGTGGTCAGGGATGATGGGAGTTGCAGTCCAGCGGCAGTTGGAGACCCACATTTGAGAAAGGCCTCCTCTAAGCGCCACATCACGCTGGCTCTGGTTATAGAGTGGAACCTCAGTTTTCGAACGTGATCCGTTCCGGAAGGCCATTCAGCTTCCGAAACGTTTGAAAACCGAGGCAGTCTGCAAATTTACAGACAAAATTGATAAAAATTCAGTGGTACCTCAGTGGACGCCGTTCGACTTCCGAGGCGCGTTCAAAAACGGAAGCGTTTATTTCCGGGTTTTCGGCATTCGAGTTCCAGAACATTCGTCAACGGAGACATTTGAAAACTGAGGTACCGCTGAAATTTTGCAGTTACAGGCTGCTTTCTACCCCTTTTTCCATTTGTCCTTGTCATGAAACTCTGAGGGTAGCTTGACCTAAGGGACTGTGCTGCGCTCACAGCACCCAGGAAATGTCACGACGGAACGAGTATTTTGAAACGGAGTGTTTCAAGGCATCTGTTTCGTCCTGCGTCCTTCTCAGAAACATGCAAAATAAAATAAAATTCAACTGTGTCTACCTGAGAACCAGTGTGACGTAGTGCAGCTTTCCCTAACCTGAGGGCTTCCAGATATTTTGGATCGCAGATCCCATCAGTCCCATAAAAAGATGGTTTGGGGAAGATGCTCAACATACCTGAGATTATCAGGGGCCCAGGTTTGAGGAAAAACTGGGCTAGAGAGCCAGACGTGGACCTGGGAGACGAGAGACAAATCCTGACTCGGCTGTGAAGCTCATTGGGTGAGCTGCTGTCTCTTAGCCTAATCTACCCATAGCTGCCAAGTGTCCCTTATTTGGCGGGACAGTCCCTTATCCCAGCGCCATGTCCCGCTGCTGTCCCTTATTGATGAGGCTTCATTTGGCTGCTGGCTGGGCTTTCTGCCTTTGGCTCGGAAGGGCTCAGAAGTCGAACATACCTGTGCCCGGAAAATCCCTTATTTTGGCTGCTGATCCCTTATTTTCGAGGCTGCTGGTCCCTTATTTTCCAATCTGTAAGTTGACAGCTATGACTCTACCTTGTAGTGTCGTTGGGATTTAATGGGAAATTAGGAATCACCTTGAGCTCTTTGCAGAAATAGAGGAGAATATTTGGGCAGGAGGGATGGAGAATCAGATGGTGTTGTTGTCTAAAAAAACACAAAATATTTAGAAGAAGTACAGCTTTATTATTACGTTCACAGACCAGTTCTGGTTCACTTCGTAAAACACAACAGGGATACATTGAATTGCAGTTGGGTATAACAGAGACAATTCAGATATAGCGGCAGTTAAAAATATCTATTAAATCTTGGTTGCTAAAATATAACCTAAAATTATCATTTAGAACCTAAATCATTTTGGTAGCACAGCTTGTTCCCTAAGTTTTATGGCAGTCGCATAGTATTTACACCTCCCTTCTGTGATGTCCTTAGGTCCACGCCTACATCATTAGCTCCCTTAAGAAGGAAATGCCCTCGGTGTTTGGGAAAGATAACAAGAAGAAAGAGCTCGTGAACAATTTGGGCGAGATCTACGGGCGCATCGAGCGGGAGCATCAGATTTCGCCGGGAGATTTTCCCAATCTGAAGAAGATGCAAGTGAGTGCCAGGAAAAATACAGAGCATCTGAGAACCGGGACGGAAAACTCCTCAGTTTCACTTGCACAGAGGGAGGTCTGAGGCAAAGATGAACTTTGCTGCCCACCTCGGCTAGAACGTTCCGGTTTGGAAGGAATACTTTCGCCCAGAAGAGAAATCTCATTTTCAGTTCAGATTATCGTTCTGGGGTGGAAGGGGGAAACACAGCCTGCCTTCAAAATTTCAGAGTCAGAGTACCGTATTTTTTGTCCCATAGGATGCTCCGTCCCATAGGACGCACCTAGTTTTTTTTGGGGGGGGGAAATAAAGGGAATTCCCCCCCCTTTATTTACCCCCCAAAAGCAGGTCGGGGAAACAGAACCAGGTCGAGGAACAGCGGGATGGCAGCGCTGCGCCTCCCTGCTGTCCCCCGAGCTTGTGGGGCTGGACGATGTCTGCCCGGCGCGAGGGGCGCTCTGCATCAGGGCGCCCTGCCCACAGGGCGGCAGGCTGCTATCCGCAGCCTAGACATCCCTGCAGGACCTCCCGCAGGGCTGCCTAGGCTGCGGATGTGTTCCTGAAGCCTGGAGAGTGAGAGGGGTCGGTGCGCACCGACCCCTCTCGCTCTCCAAGCTTCAGCAAAAGCCTGCATTCCCCCCATAGGACGCACAAACGTTTCCCCTTCATTTTTGGAGGGGGAAAAGTGCGTCCTATAGGGCGAAAAATACGGTAATTGTAGAATTGTAGAGTTAGAAATTGGGGACCCCTGAGGTCCTCTAGTCCAACCCCCTGCAATGCAAGAATCTCAGCTGAAGCGTCTGTGATAGATGGCCATCCCACCTCTGCTTTAAAATCTCCGAGGAAAGAGAGTCCATTGGAGGAAGTCCCATCCTACTGTCAAACGGCGATTGCTGTCAGACAGTTCTTCCTAACCTTGAGTTGGAATCGTCTTTCTTGTAATTTTAATCTGCCGTCATAATCAGAATTATATTTCATACCCCACCCATCTGACTGGGTTTCCCCAGCGTCTCTGAGCAGCTTCTGACATAATAAAAATACAGCAATGTGTCAAACGTTAAAAGCTTCCCTATACAGGGCTGCCTTCAGAAGTCTTCTAAAAGTTGTGTAGTTGTTTATCTCCTTGACATCCGCTGGGAGGGCATTCCACAGGGCGGGCGCCACCACCGAGAAGGCCCTGTAACTTCACTTCTCGCAGGGAGTGAACCGCCAGAAGGCCCTCGGAGCTGGACCTCAGTGTCCGGGCCAAACAATGGGGGTGGAGATGCTCCTTCAGGTTTAATGGGCCAGAGCCATTTAGGGCGTTAAAAGTCAACTCCATCGACAGCCCTCCAGATATTTGAAGATGGCTATCCTATCACCTCCGAGTTTCCTCTTCCCGGCTAAATGTACCCAGCTCCCTCGACCATTCCTCATAAGGCCGTTGTTCTCAAAGCGTGTGGCACACCACAGTGGTGTGGTCGGATGTGATGACAATTGTGGCAGGAAGATTCAAGGACAATCAAAGAAGTGTTAAAACGTTTCAGTGTAGTATAGTATCAAAATAATTTTGGGGGATATTCAACCAGAACTGGGACGTGGGTGGCGCTGTGGGTTAAACCACAGAGCCTAGGACTTGCCGATCAGAAGGTCGGTGGTTCGAATCCCCGCGACGGGGTGAGCTCCCGTTGCTCGGTCCCAGCTCCTGCCAACCTAGCAGTTCGAAAGCACGTCAAAGTGCAAGTAGATAAATGGGTACCGCTCCAGTGGGAAGGTAAACAGCGCTTCCTTGCGCTGCTCTGGTTCACCAGAAGCAGCTTAGTCATGTTGGCTGCATGACCCGGAAGCTGTACGCTGGCTCCCTCAGCCAATAAAGCGAGATGAGCGCCGCAACTCCAGAGTCGGCCACGACTGGACCTAATGGTCAGGGGTCCCTTTACCTTTACAACCAGAACTATTACCTAGGCCTCTCTTCAAGAGCATTGGCCATTCTTCTGTGCTTCTCCGTAACATATTGTCGTGAAGAGGGATTTCCAACTCTGACAAATAGGAAAGATCAGAAAAGAGAAAGCCTTCTTTGTGCTGATGAGGGGATTGCAGTTAGTTTGTCTCAAGTCAGGCCTAATAAAGTGAGATTACGCTGCAAAAGCCAGTTCACACTTCTCATTAAATCTTCCAGGTATGGATAGGTATATTTTCAAAACCAAGCACTGCTAGGAGTTGTTTCCTCCCCCAACCAAACATATTTCTTGCCAATTTAAAAATCAGTGTGGCGAATTTTTATTCCGGAGGGAAAACGTTTGAGAGCTACTTCTCAGGAGGCTTGGTTATAATAAATAAGAATAATAAAATTTTATTTATATCCCACCCTCCCCAGCCAAAGCGGCTAACGACAGTAAAAATAGCACAGTTTACATAAAATAACAGTCAATTAATTGAAATACCTTCTAAAATCAATTCAAAATCAAATTAATGGCAACCGTTGGGCTAGAGTTGTGTGAGAATTACTGAAGGAGGGGGTCAGACTGTCCCTTGGCCAAAGGCCTGGTGGAACAGCTCCGTCTTACAGGCCCTGCGGAAAGATTTCAAGTCCTGCAGGGCCCTAGTCTCTTGTGATAGAGCGTTCCACCAGATCTGGGCCACAGCCAAAGAAGCCCTGGCTCTGGCTGAGGCCAGCCTAACCTCCCTGTGGCCTGGGACCTCCATGATGTTTTTGTTTGAAGACCATAAGGTCCTCCGTGGAACATACCAGGAGAGGCAGTCCCGTAGGTACGAGGGTCCCAGGCCGTATAGGGCTTTAAAGGTTAAAACCAGCACCTTGAACCTGATCCTGTACTCCACCGGGAGCCAGTGCAATTGGTATCAAGGGCAGCCCCACGTAGAATGAGTTACAATAATCCAGTCTGGAGGTGACCGTCGTGTGGATCACAGTGGCTAGGTCAGGGCGAGAGAGGTAAGGAGCCAACTGCTTAGCTTGGTGGAGATGGAAAAATGCCGCCTTTGTTATAGCTGCAGTCTGCGCCTCCATGGAAAGGGAGGTGTCGAAGATTACACCCAAACTCTTAACGGACGGTGCTGGCACTAATTGCACCCCCGCAGGAGATGGCCCCCCAATCCCATATCATCCCAACCCAGCCAAAGGTGATTGCGATCCCCTGTCTTAACGCTGAATTGCCCGTCGCTCTGTCTTTCAGGAGCAGCTACAGGGCCAAGACTTCAGTAAGTTCCAGCCCTTGAAGAGCAAACTGCTGGATGCCGTTGAGGATATGCTTGCCAGCGATATCGCCCAGCTGATGGTGCTGGTGCGCCAGGAGGAGTCCCAGCGGCCCGTGCAGATGGTGAAAGGGGGAGCCTTCGAGGGCACGCTGCACGGCCCCTTTGGGCACGGCTACGGCGAGGGCGCCGGCGAAGGGATCGACGACGCCAACTGGGTGGTGGCTAGGGACAAGCCCATGTACGACGAGATCTTCTACACGCTTTCGCCGGTGGACGGGAAGATAACCGGCGCCAACGCCAAGAAGGAGATGGTGAGGTCCAAGCTGCCGAACACTGTCTTGGGCAAGATCTGGAAACTGTCCGACATCGACAAAGACGGGATGCTTGACGACGAGGAGTTTGCGTTGGCCAACCATCTCATTAAAGTCAAGTTGGAAGGCCACGAGTTGCCGAACGAGCTCCCGTCTCACCTCATCCCTCCGTCGAAGAGGAAACTGACAGAGTGAGAGGGTGGCGGGAAGGAATTGTGGGGTGTTGGGTGGGTGGGTGAATCAAATATACCTAATGGAGATGCGGAGCTGTCTTCCGGCTTCCAATAATGTCCAGGTGTGGTGAGGAATCTGGTGCAACATTTTGGAGCAGGCGTGAGGATCCTTTGACCTTCCAGATGTTGTCGAACTGCAACCCCCTGGTTACGTGAAACATATTCAATAAACACACAAGACGTAACCGGCTGTACGTTTGAAAACATAATATATACCATATTTCTTGCTCTATAAGACTCACTTTTTCCCTCCTAAAAAGTAAGGAGAAATGTATGTGCATCTTATGGAGCGAATGCAGGCTGCACAGCTATCCCAGAAGCCAGAACAGCAAGAGGGATTGCTGCTTTCACTGTGCAGCGATCCCTCTTGCTGTTCTGGCTTCTGAGATTCTGAATATTTTTTTTCTTGTTTTCCCTCTCCAAAAACTAGGTGCATCTTGTGGTCTGGTGCGTCTTATAGAGCGAAAAATGAGGTATTCAATACATAACCGGCTGTACATTTGAAAAAATAATATATACTATTCATTGTATTGAACTGTAGATTTCAACAGAAATAGTTCATAAATTTCAACAAGAAAAAAGTAGAAGACCCAGTGGATCAGTTCATTCTCTTAATCAGTTTATGCATAAGGTCCATATATGTGAAAGTGTCTATTCCACCTGTCTGTTCATAGAGACCAACAGTCAACACGAAAGGTTGTTGCAGTTCCACAGAATCCTTTCACGGAGTCTAAGACAAGGATTTCTGGAATATTAGCCTTGTTTCGCCGTCCTGGGCTTCATCAGTAGTACAAACTCTAGGTAATGCAAATACATACAATAAAAACCGTCAAGAACCATACATACCATATATGATATCACAGGACAGTGTATCTTATAGTATAGTAGTAGCTGCTGTAAACAGCAACTTTTACAGAGTAGAATTATATGCACAAGCGCAATACTGATTCAACAGGTGTTGGCAATCAACAGATCCAAAAGTTTCTTTCTTAAAGTGACCCATATGGCACCGCAGAAGTAAAACAAACTTAAACCATACTCAGATGTTATACATATAAACAGTAATGCACCTCATACAAAAATGTAATCAAATATCAGATCTAAAGTACTATGTTATAAGATCCACTGTCCTGTGATATCCTATGTGGTATGTACGGTTGTTGACGGTTTTTATATCATTTTTGCTGTAAAAATGTGTGAGATTACGATACTGTATTTATTTGCATTACCTAGAGTTTGTACTACTGATGAAGCTTCTACACTTTTCGTTGAACTTTACGAGCTACTTCTGTTCAAATCTACAATTCAATACAATGAATAGTATATATTATTTTTTTCAAATGTACAGCTGGTTACGTCTTGTGTGTTTATTGAACTACAACCCCCAGCAGCAAACATGGCCAGCCACCAGGGATGGTGGGAGTTGCAGTTAGAATCGTCGAATTGTGGAGTTGGAAGAGGAATCGTAGCTAAAGCATTCCTGACCGTCCAAACTCTGTTTCAGAGCCTCCAGTGAAGGACAGCCCAACACCTTCTGAGGGAGTCCATTCCACTATAGAACAGCTCTCACTTTCGGAAAGTTCTTCCTGATGTTTAGTCGGAATCTCCTTGTAATTTGAATCCATTGTTTCGGGTCCTTATCTCAGGAGCAGCAGAAAACAAGCATGCTCCCTCTTCCATGGGACAACCCTTGAGATATTTGAAGATGGCTCTCATATCTCCTCTTTTCCGGGCTAAACATCCCCAGCTCCTTCAACTGTTCCTCATCAGGCATGGCTTCCAGTCCCTTGATTATCCTCTCCACATACTCTAGCTCAGGGGTCGGCAAACTAAGGCCCGCGGGCTGGATCAGGCCCAGTTGCCTCCAGGATCCGGCCCGCGGACTGTCCGTGGATCGGCGTGGGGATTGTTTGTTCAGGCTGCGCCATTTCCCCCCCCGGCGCCATTCCATTCCCACACACACACACACCGTTCCTCCTCCTCCCTCCCTCCTCCCGGTTTCTCCCTGCCTTGCCTAGAGAAGGAAGGGGGCTGGCTGAGCGCCATTTTAAGCAGCCCCTCTTTGGAGCCAGCTCTTTCGCGCCACTCATCTTCCCTCCGCCACCGCCGCCCTGGTGCTTCTGCGGGCCAGAGAGCGGAGTGGACGAACTTGCTCTGCCTACTCACGAGAAGCAGCAGCGGCAGCCCCTGGGAGGTAAGCGCAGCAGCTGGGACTAGAGGTGGGGGGTGAGGAGGAGGACTGTTTGTCCCCCTCGCCTCTTCTTCCAGCTTCCCCCTACCAGTGATACTTCTCTCTCCCCCCCCCCAATTTTTTTTTATTGGTTTTCCAAAATTTTCAAACAAGCAAACATCTTAATTGTACTTAATCCAATCTTAGTAACATTGTTAAGTGACTTCCTCAAATCCCCCTGGCTGAATTTCAGCATATATCATTGTAACAGCTTTCCAAAAACCAATTTTCTCATAAAATTAACTTAATCGCTTAACATCTTTCTTTCTTTTCATTTTAACTTTAAACATGTTATTCTCTAACAATACATATTTAAATCCGAAGCCTATCTGAGATTTGCAATTTTTTCCAATTAAGTTCTCTTAACATATTTAACTAAATAGTCTTTGAATTTCATCCATTCCTCCTGGTAGTCCTCCTCCTTCTGGTCACGGACTCTTCCTGTCAGGTCAGCTAGCTCCGAAAAGCCCATCATCGTCATCTGCCATTCCTCCACTGTTGGGACTTCTTGTGTCTTCCAGTTCTTAGCTAACAAAATTCTAGCAGCAGTTGTGGCATACAAAAACAGTCTAACATCTTTCTTGGGCACTTCCAAACCTGTTATTCCAAGAAGAATGGACTCTGGCAGTGATGCTTCTCCAGCCGGCCACAAGGTCTGAGGGACAGTGGACCGGCCCGTGGCTAAAAATTTTTGCTGACCCCTGCCCAGCTTGTCAGTATCCTTCTTAAACTCTGGCGCCCAGGACTGGACACTGGACTCGGATGCAGGAACATCTGGAGGGCCAAAGGTTTCCCATGCCTGCCGTAAAACGTTCAGTACTCCGATCTCTCCCCAATATGCAATTAACTCTTCCTTGGTGACGTCCTTGCTTCCTGACGATAATGTCTTAATAAGAACAAAGTGGTGTGAATGATTGAATCCTTAGTAGGCTGTGATTGGGGTTGAACTTCTGTCATTATTCATTGTCGGATGTTCCTCTTGAGTTTGGCCCTAACGCTTTCGAGTAAAGCATCAGAATCTCCTGCGGGTCCCAATCCAAGGCCCTTTCGGTGCTTCCAAAGGTGGCTTCTCACGTGCAATTGCCCATCTTGTGGGCAGATTGAAAACCTGCCACGTTTTCCCATTTTTCGTCTGGTTTTTCCACCCCTTCCCACAAAAATCCATTAAGAGCAGAATAGCAATGCAATCTCCTTTGCAGGGGGTGGGGGTCTTGCTCAGGGGGGTGAGGAGTTGCCCCCGGAGGTGAGGGACACGTTGGAGAGCCCGCCCCCTTTTTCTATTGGTCCGCTGTGCATTTCCTGTTCCAGAGCCATTTCCTGTCTTTCTCCGAAACTCTTGTCCCCTCCATTAACCGCTTCCTGAACTGAAGATTCTTCCACCTTCAGTTTAGCTATTAATTAGTAGGCTGCATTGACAGTGGCAGGGCTTACTTCTGAGTAAGCACTGTAAAGTTACAGTCCTCTAAACCTGTGTTGTAGGCACTCCTTAAATATATATATATATTTGGGAGGGGGGGGTTGCAATTGCACTATGGAAAATCAATGCAGCTCAGAAGCAATGAAGAACAAGCTGGTACATTTCCTAGCTGGGCTGTGAAACTTACCAGGCTGAATTCTGGAACTGGCTGGGTTGGGTTGTCTGATGAGATCTACTTGTGAAATTGAGAGCTGGGCATTCTCTGGCGAAATCCTTGCAACCTGCATCTCAGTCGTTCACTCAGAAATCAGTTTAGATGCAGTTTGCTTACCCTGTAATATGTGAGACGTAACCAGCTGTGTTCTTAGATAAATAAGATATACCGTATTTTTTGCTCTATAAGACTCACTTTTTACCTCCTAAAAAGTATGGGGAAATGTGTGTGCGTCTTACGGAGCAAATGCAGGCTGCGCAGCTATCCCAGAAGCCAGAACAGCAAGAGGGATTGCTGCTTTTGCTGTGCAGTGATCCCTCTTGCTGTTCTGGCTTCTGAGCAGTCGGGAAATGTGAGTGGGCAAAGGTGCCCACCTCTCTCTCTCTCTCATGCCCACTGGGTGAATGCAAGATGCACACACACCTTGACTCTTGAAATGTGGGTGACCAATGGCAATTCTGCTCATAGCTTTCGGTGGAAGAGCAATTACTGGAAGCCCTGAGAGCCTTCTGTATGGAAGCACCCTTAGATGACAAATACCTCTGGATGAGACTGGTGCTTCAAAGACACACTTGGATCTGAAGTATTTATGTTCAGCAGTCTTCAACGTTCAGTCTTCCTGCCTGTTGTCTGTCTCCTTAATCTTTATTGAGTGCAAATCTGTACACACAATAACTCCGCGAAAGGCGAACAGTGGGCCTGTGTTAGCCGTAGGAAACTTCCCCTGGTCGCTTGCATTTTCTTGTAAGACCTCGGCCGAAGGTGTTGCGTTAAGACTCTTGATGTTTTAGGAATTCTGGGTTCCAAAGGTCATTCCGGTGAACGCTGCACCGGATTTGCAAGCACTGCCAGGATCATCGTGCGATGCAAATCTGAGAATGGTCGGCACATAAGAACATAGCAGAGCAGGCAAAAGTTTTGATCTCCAGTATCTTCAACCCAAGCTCGAAAGCCTTGTCTGAAAGACTGGAGAGCTTTTGGACAAGTGTCAACAGTGCAGAGTAGGCTGGTGTTCTTCAACTGTTGGGTTCCCAATTCCCAGATGTCCTGGGACTACAACGTCCATCATCCACGGCCAGGTTAACGGACGGTCGTGGACGATGGGAGTTGTAGTCCGCCAACATCTGGGGACGCAACGGTTGAAGGAACACTGGAATGATGGCAGATATGGAGTCCAGCAATGGCTGGAGGGCTCCAGGTCCCCTGGTTTTTAATCATACAAGTTTAGACCCTTGCATGGAAAATATGGCAGCATCAGAAGTGGGGAGATAACTAAAGGGTTTGTGGCTGGAGCAAGCTATTGCTGCATTTATTATTCTTGGAACAAAGGGGACGGTTTGCACATTTTTCCGAGTGCTTCTTCCGCTGTGGTTGGACTTAATTTTGCTCAGTGTTTCTGTTTCACCACAGATATGTTTGTGCACAATAAAAATGGCGAAACTGTAGAATGCCCTGCTATTTCGTCATTTGCACGGTCCGTTGGCGAGAGAGGCTTGGGGGCACACGACACAAGCATGGCCCGGCCCGGGAGTCGCTTAACCCAGCAGTTACAGCCTCCACCCCAACTCTCGCCTCCCATTTTCATCTCTAAATTACCGTATGTTTTGCTCTATAAGACTCACATTTTCCCTCCTAAAAAGTAAGGGGAAATGTGTGTGCGTCTTATGGAGCGAATGCAGGCTGCGCAGCTATCCCAGAAGCCAGAACAGCAAGAGGGGTTGCTGCTTTCGCTGCGCAGCGATCCCTCTTGCTGTTCTGGCTTCTGAGATTCAGAATTTTTTTTTTCTTGTTTTCCTCCTCCAAAAACTAGGTGCGTCTCATGGTCTGGTGCGTCTTATAGAGCGAAAAATACGGCAATTGTCCTGAACCTTAGTCAGACTGGAGATACTGAGCCAAACACGTTTCCTGCTGGTCTTCCTCTTCCCTCGGTCCAAATCACGCCTCTTTCTCTGACCCCGTCATTTTTGCTGATGTCGAGAGTGAGATGAACTGTCCTCGTTGCTTTGCGTTTTGTTGAACTTCTACTGTGACCTGAGAAAATTGGGGGGGGGGGCGCGGTGGGAGACAGAGCCCAGGACAGGTATAACTTATTTTATATCTCTTGTGTTAATATTATATAGAGAAATATATATTCTGTGTGTGTAAAAAAAAACCAAACAACATTCTTATCGCAGTGCATTTACCATGTGTTTTTTTAAAAATAAAATCCGTTAACCTTTCCTCTCCCCCCGTTGTACATACATCCTAAAACATCATTAAAAAATGAAGACTTGGATCTGTTTCTTTGGGTGTCGCCTTGTTATCGATGGAGCTGGGAGTGTTTCGAAACCCGTCCCCCCCCGCACCTGAACTTTTGTTCCTACAGGCTAAGCAAACCATTCTTTACCCAAAACTAATGTGGGCAGCTGCCAGCCATTGGCCTTGTACCAATATCTGCATTCCAAATCTACGTTGTTGCTTGGGAACCAGTTGATAAAGAAAATGGAAGGGGAACGAACACACACACACACACACACACACGGTTGTGGTTGGCAGCTGTCTGTCTTGAGAGACGATGGGTGAAGTCAAAACTGCTGCGGTAGAAGCACCAAAATGACCTCTCTGGGTTGCAAGCCTGGGCAGAATGCGGCAGCCAGACTGGTGACTGGGAGCGGCTGCCGAGACTGTACTGTAAAGATCTATGTTGGCTTCCAGTACGTTTCCGAGCACAATTCAAAGTGTTGGTGCTCGCCTTTAAAGCCCTAAACGGCCTCGGTCCAGTATACCTGAAGGAGCGTCTCCACCCCCATCGTTCAGCCCGGACCCTGAGGTCCAGCGCTGAGGGCCTTCTGGTGGTTCCCTCATTGCGAGAAGTAAGGTTACAAGGAACCAGGCAGAGGGCCTTCTTGGTAGTGGCGCCCGACCTTTAGAATGCCATCCCGTCAGATGTCAAGGAAATAAACAACTATCTGACTTTTAGAAGATACCTGAAGCCAGCCCTGTTTAGGGAATTTTTAAATGTTTGATGTTTGCTGAGTTTTTATTATGTTAGAGGCCACCCGTAGTGGCTGGGGAAACCCAGCCAGATGGTAAAGGTAAAGGAACCCCTGACCATTAGGTCCAGTTGTGGCCAACTCTGGGGTTGCGGCGCTCATCTCGCTTTATTGGCCGAGGGAGCCGGCGTACAGCTTCCGGGTCATGTGGCCAGCATGAGTAAGCCGCTTCTGGCAAACCAGAGCAGCGCACGGAAACGCCGTTTACCTTCCCACCAGAGCGGTACCTATTTATCTACTTGCACTTTGACATGCTTTCAAACTGCTAGGTTGGCAGGAGCTGGGACCGAGCAACGGGAGCTCTCCCTGTCATGGGGATTCGAACTGCCGACCTTCTGATCAGCAAGTCCTAGGCTCTGTGGTTTAACCCACAGCACCATCCGCCGGGGTATAAATAATAAAATTATTATTATTATTATTATTATTATTATTGGGGTCCTGGGCTGCTCAGGCGACAAGACCTGCCCCCTCTCGGTCTTGCTGATGTGGTCCAAAGGTGTCATCCAACCACCTTAGGGACTCCACTCCAGATTTGTGTAGCAAGAGAGCTCTCTTCCCCTTTGTTTCCAGGGTCTTGTATCCAGAAACACTGATGCCTCTAGGCAGTGCATAGCTTACATTGCTAGTAGCCATCGGTAGCCCTCTCCTCCATGAATCTGTCTAATCCTCCTTTAAAGCCGTCTAGGTTGGTGATCACTGTCTCCTGTGGCAATGAGTTCCACAGTTTAACTACGCATTGTGAGAAGAAGGGCTGTGTTTTATCTGAGAGTTCTCAAGTGCAGGTAACCGTCGTCTTCTAGCATGCCTAGGCAGCAACCTTCTTTGCAAATGTGAGCAGCAGTTTGGCTGCTGCCCCAGGCAGGAATAATTCAATATAATAATAATAATTTATTATTTATACCCCTCCCATCTGGCTGGGTTTCCCCAGCCACTCTGGGCAGCTTCCAACAAAACACTAAAATGCAATAACCTATTAAACATTAAAAGCTTCCCTAAACAGGGCTGCCTTCAGATGTCTTCTAAAAGTCTGGTAGTTATTTTTCTCTTTGACATCTGGTGGGAGGGCGTTCCACAGGGCAGGCGCCACTACCGAGAAGGCCCTCTGTCTGGTTCCCTGTAACTTGGCTTCTCGCAGTGAGGGAACCGCCAGAAGGCCCTCGGCGCTGGACCTCAGTGTCCGGGCAGAACGATGGGGGTGGAGACACTCCTTCAGGTATACTGGACTGAGGCCGTTTAGGGCTTTCAAGGTCAGCACCAACACTTTGAATTGTACTCGGAAACGTACTGGGAGCCAGTGTAGGTCTTTTAAGACTGGTGTTACGTGGTCTCGGCAGCCGCTCCCAGTCACCAGTCTAGCTGCCGCATTCTGGATTAGTTGTAGTTTCTGGGTCACCTTCAAAGGTAGCCCCACATCAAGCGCATTGCAGTAGTCCAAGTGAGAGAGAACCAGAGCATGCACCACTCTGGCGAGACAGACAGCGGGCAGGGAGGGTCTCATCCTGCGTACCAGATGGAACAACTCCCATTTCCCACAAGCCAACACCGTCAAGCCGCAGGAATCCAATGGTCTCAGCTGCACAGCCAGTACTTATCCCTGTGGTGGCTTATAGCATCTAGAGTCTTAAACAGGACCAGGAACCCGAAAATTGCAGCCACCCTGCATGTACAGACTGGAGACGGCAGGAATGTTAACAAAGCCCAAAGCCCTTTTCTCCTACGAATGGATTACATACAATAAAGGATGCCATTGAGAAGATGGATGACTCTTGGTTTTGCTTTTTGAAAACGCATAATAAAAGTCCTGGCTGATCTCCACTCCCAGGGATGTGTGTTTGCTGTGTGAACTGGCAAGGACAAAAATCTTACTTTCATTTATTTGCACACCACCTTTCCTCTGAAGTTCTCGGCGTAGAATACAGGATAGAACCACAAATAATAATAAAAAAAACAAATTTAAAAAGTACAAAACAAAACAATAAAACCCTTTTTAAAAAGCCATTTAAAAGGACATAGACTGTTAAATCAACCAAAGGCCTTCACAGTAGCTCGGCTGGTTGAGCGTGAGACTCGATTTCAGGGTCGTGGGTTTGAGCCACAACCTGGGCAAAATATGCCTGCCTTGCAGGGGGGTTGGACTAGATGACCCGTGGGTCCCTTCCAACTCTACAATTTGATGACTCGCCCAACCTAGAGACAACCATGGATTGAGTAGCATGGAAGACATGAATGAGCCCAGCACATATTTGAGACTACAGAAACTTATGCAGGCCTGATGTAGCTATGATGGCTAGTAACCACAGATAGGCTTATCTTCAGGTGACGGTACTGGGACGGTTTAAATAATAATAATTATTATTATTATTTATACCCCACCCATCTGGCTGGGTTTCCCCAGCCACTCTGGGCAGCTTCCAGCAAAAATATTAAAATACAATAATTCATCAAATTTTAAATGCTTCCCTAAACAGGGCTGCCTTCAGATGTCTTCTAAAAGTCCGATACTGCAGTTGTTTGCTTACTTGACATCTGGTGGGAGGGCGTTCCACAGGGTGGGTGCCACCACCGAGAAGGCCCTCTGCCTGGTTCCCTGTAACTTGGCTTCTCACAGGGAGGGAACCGCCAGAAGGCCCTCGGAGTTGGACCTCAGTGTCTGGGCAGAATGATGGGGGTGGAGACGCTCCTTCCAGTATACTGGACCGAGGCCGTTTAGGGCTTGAAAGGTCAGTACCAACACTTTGAATTGTGCTCAGAAACGTACTGGGAGCCAATGTAGGTCTTTCAGGACCGGTGTTATATGGCATGGGTAGGCAAACTAAGGCCCGGGGGCCGATCCGGCCCAATTGCCTTCTAAATCCAGCCCGTGGATGGTCCACGAATCCGCGTGTTTTTACATGAGTGGAATGTGCCCTTTTATTTAAAATGCATCTCCGGGTTATTTGTGGGGCCTGCCTGGTGTTTTTACATGAGTAGAATGTGTGCTTTGATGTAAAATGCATCTCTGGGTTATTTGTGGGACATAGGAATTCATTCATTATTATTTTTTTCAAAATATCGTCCAGCCCTCCACAAGGTCTGAGGGACAGTGAACCAGCCCCCTGCTGAAAAAGTTTGCTGACCCCTGTTATATGGTTTTGGCAGTCGCTCCCAGTCCTCAGTCTAGCTGCCGCATTCTGGATTAGTTGTAGTTTCCGGGTCGCCTTCAAAGGTAGCCCCACATAGAGTGCATTGCAGTAGTCCAAGCAAGAGATAACCAGATAATTTTGCCGCTGTTGCTCCGGTCCAAAGAACTGGAGCATCTGCCATGAAGGGATAATAATAATAATAATAATAATAATAATAATAATAATAATAATAATAATTTATTATTTATACCCCACCCGTCTGGCTGGGTTTCCTCAGAGAAGCAACATGTCAAATTCCTTCCTGTCCCTTTTGCTCTTCTTGGCACCATTGTTGGGAGAGCAGAGTTGGAACTTGGCGTCCTGCTGTTACTGACCCCAAGGAGACCCAGCACGCTGATATTAAAGACTTAGGGAAATGTCAGACACAGCGAAGAAACGCTGATAACATTAGCCTGGAAAGACCTCTTGGCAAACCCCAAATCAATTCACGCAGAGGAGCCAGTTCCTGCAAGCATGTTTACTTACATTGGTTTTGCAGAAAACAAACCTACAGCGAGGGGGAATTTTGATATTTTGTGAACGAGTCTTTCATGTCATGATCGAGACTGATGCCTTCCGGATGCACTGATTTGTTCGGAGTTGTAGTCCAAAGTTTCTGGTGGGCCAGGTTGGAGAGGGCTGTTCTAAATCAGGGATGGAGAATCTGTGGCGGTCCTGATGTTATTGGACTCCAGTTCCCATCATCCCCAGCCAGCATGGCCAATAGGCAGGGATGATGGGAAATGTAGTTCAACTTTATATCTGCAGGTTGGTCACAGATTTCCCACCTGAGGCCTCAGTTCTCACTGAAGTGATAAAACTCAGAGGTACATCAGTTCAGATTGTGGCGGAGGGGCCTTATATGAGGGAATGCTATTCTATGATGTCATAGAATCATAGAATCATAGAGTTGGAAGAGACCACAAGGGCCATCGAGTCCAACCCCCTGCCAAGCAGGAAACAATGTCGTTTAGTCGTGTCCGCCTCTTCGTGACCCCCTGGATCAGAGCACGCCAGGCACTCCTGTCTTCCACTGCCTCCCGCAGTTTGGTCAGACTCATGCTGGTAGCTTCGAGAACACTGTCCCACCATCTTGTCCTCCGTCATCCCCTTCTCCTTCTGCCCTCCATCTTTCCCAACATCAGGGTCTTTTCCAGGGAGTCTTCTCTTCTCATGAGGCGGCCAAAGTATTGGAGCCTCAGCTTCAGGATCTGTCCTTCCAGTGAGCACTCAGGGCTGATTTCCTTCAGAATGGATAGGTTTGATCTTCTTGCAGTCCATGGGACTCTCAAGAGTCTCCTCCAGCACCAGAATTCAAAAGCATCCATTCTTCGGCGATCAGCCTTCTTTATGGTCCAGCTCTCACTTCCATACATCACCGCTGGGAAAACTATAGCTATAACTATACGGACCTTTGTTGGCTGTTCTATATGAAATTATTATTTTAATTATTTGCCTCAAAAAGACACAGCTTTCTTGGGCAAAGCCTTCTGTCCATACTGGCTTGGAAGTATAAGTATGGAAAGAATGGTTTCTAAAGCTAGAATGGCACAGACTGAGAGAGACACGGACAGATCCAGAATTTCCATAACGTAATAACACTAGCCGTGATTCCTACATTGTAAGAATAGATGGCATTTGAGGTCCCTTTCAACTCTGCAAGTCTATGGTTCTATCAATATTCCAGCCTTCAGCCAGCAAGTGAGACACAAATGGTTAAATGGGAAAAGCCAATGGAAACAAACAGGTATTTGCAGGAGTTGGACTAGAATCATAGAATCATAGAATCATAGAGTTGGAAGAGACCACCAGGGCCATTGAGTCCAACCCCATGCCAAGCAGGAAACACCATCAGAGCACTCCTGACATATGGTTGTCAAGCCTCTGCTTAAAGACCTCCAAAATAGGAGACTCCACCACACTCCTTGGCAGCAAATTCCACTGTCAAACAGCTCTTACTGTCAGGAAGTTCTTCCTAATGTTTAGGTGGAATCTTCCATTGCTCCGTGTCCGCTTCTCTGGAGCAGCAGAAAACAACCTTTCTCCCTCCTCTATGTGACATCCTTTTCTATATTTGAACATGGCTATCATATCACCCCTTAACCTCCTCTTCTCCAGGCTAAACATGCCCAGCTCCCTTAGCCGTTCCTCATAAGGCATCGTTTCCAGGCCTTGGACCATTTTGGTTGCCCTCCTCTGGACACGTTCCAGTTTGTCAGTGTCCTTCTTGAACTGTGGTGAAGATTCACCCTGTTGGACTGACTAAATTATCCTTGGCGTCTTTTCCAGCTTTACAGTTCTATGAATCTATGATTTTAAATATACACCTGTCTCATAGAGAGATTGAACCTACTGTGATGGCCTGGGACTGGGGCTCAGACTCGGAGCCAGAGGAGTCTCAGTCCGCACCGGATCCTTTGCCTCGGGCATCATCTGAACCAAGTCTGGGGCCTGATCCTGAAGATTTCCAGTCTGCCCAGGTTCCACTGCAACAAGCACCAGCTGGGCCGAGTCAGGGGCCTGAGCTTGCCCTGGCTCCAGATGCAGGGATGACCTCGTTGCCTTCAGCTGGACCATCGCTTACAGCTGCTCCACTACCAGTTGGGTCAGGGGAGGCTGAGGCGGCCTCTGGGTCTAGTAACCCACCGACGTCTCCTGAGCTGCAGAGACTGAGGTCTGAGAGAAGGAGAGACCTGAGTATTCGCAGGAGGAGTGCTCGCCTTTGGGCGAGACAGGGAGGTGAGTCGCCGGGGGATCAGGACCAGCCGCTACCCCAACAGAGATAAAAAGCTGTTGGACCCCTCCCCAGGTTGCAGGAGTAACGTGACCATATGCTAGATCCTGCCTGAGATCCTGTACCTGTCCTTGCCTGGTTTCCTGCCTTGTGTCCTGTCTTGACCCTGTTGGACTGACTCCTAGCGGAACCTACAGATTCTGGACCGGACCTGGACTGCGGTTCTCGGGTTACCCCCACGCCCAGCACACCTACAAACTTTAGTGTTACCAGCACCATGCTCTAACCAATTGAGTCCACCCAAATAAGATTGGTTGGTTTATCATTCATAGCTTGACCGTTTCCATTACAGTGGTACCTCAGGTTAAGTACTTAATTCGTTCTGGAGGTCCGTTCTTAACCTGAAACTGTTCTTAACCTGAAGCACCACTTTAGCTAATGGGGCCTCCCACTGCCGCCGCACGATTTCTGTTCTCATCCTGAAGCAAAGTTCTTAACCCGAGGTACTATTTCTGGGTTAGCGGAGTCTGTAACCTGAAGCGTATGTAACTCGAGGTACCACTGTATTTGGTGCAGGAGTTTTATTTTCAGTAGAAACAGGTCTCCGCTTTTGCACCGAGACGCGCCACTTTTAATCGTTCTCCGAGATATGGAGGGAAAAGGAAAAGCGGGGCATTCCAGGATCAAATCAGAAACCGCAACGGCTTCTGTAATTCCGGCACTGTCCCTGGAAAAAATCAGGACGCTTGGAGAATATGGTTTTGTTGCCTGAAGTGAAGCACAAAATGGCGGCTCCCCGCCTGCTTCCTTGTACAAAAGGCAGACAGATTGGCAGCTGGATTTTGCTCAAACACACAGCCGATAAAACTTCGAAAAGCAACACCCAGTACGGATGCAGGCCGGGGAAGATCTCTGCTCCAGAGGCTGGTTGGGAGAGGAAGGTCTTCAGTTGGTGCCCGAAAGACAACAAAAATGGCGCCTGTGTATCATCCAAGGAGAGGGAATTCCAACAGGCAGGGGCCAACACAGTGAAGGCCCGATTCCTACATTTGTGCAGTAGGAACTCAGTGAATAACAAAATGGAAGAGGTGTTTTTTAAAAATAAAAATACTCTTAATTATTTTTTTTAGCAGAAGACATGTTTGCTGCTTTCTGATCAGAGTGCAGAACAATAACAGGATACTAATTTGCCACAGCAAACAATGAGAACATTATCAGGGCAAATGTACGGAATGGCCCATGTCAGATAAAAGTCCTCTTCCATTTCCCTCTTTCCTCCACTATCGGTTCCTGCTTGGGAGCGTCTCTCTGCGGATGGCCCTACGCCCACCGAGGACCCATAAATTACTCGCAAACAACTCCCAAAAGGAGCAATGCCCCTAAAGTAACACTTCCACCAAGTAATAGGAACTTCCTGATGCACCGATAAGCGTTTCCTGTTTTGAGGTTTTTAAAAATAATTTACTCAGACTATTCTGAGGCAAGGAGAAAAATATGCTCCGTCGAATTCCTTTCTCCCTCAGATTCCCCTTGTCCTGAGGCAGGCGCATTGTGCTTTTGGTGAGTCTCAGGCAAAGTTCAAGTCTAAATACACAGATCAGATTCAGACCGAGATATTAAGTTCACCTCAGTCCTGATTCTTTGTACACTGAACTAAGTAATTTGTTGAAGAATCATTGCTTCAACACTGGTGATCTTTGCTTCTACCAGTACACTGGTATTCGTTCGCCTCTCTTCCCAAACAATGTGTAAAAAATTTTTGGAGACACTGTTAATGGAATCTTTCAAGGAGTTGGAGATGGCGTTTCTAAGTGGTCCACGTTTCACAAGCATACTGTAAGATTGGTAGTACAATAGCTTTGTAAACAAGCATTTTAGTTTCCCTGCGAATGTCCCAGTTCTTAAACACTCTGCACTTCAGTCAGGAGAAAGCCACACTCACAGAGCTCAGGTGATGCTGGATTTCGGCATCAGTGTCGACCCTTGTGGAAAGATAACTGCCCAGGTAAAGGTAAAGGTAGAAGAATAAGAGTTAGGACTTGATATCCTGCCTTTCACTCCCCTTAAAGAGTCTCAAGGTAAAGGTAAAGGGACCCCTGACCATTAGGTCCAGTGTTGACCGACTCTGGGGTTGCGGCGCTCATCTCGCTTTACTGGCCAAGGGAGCCGGCATACAGCTTCTGGGTCATGTGGCCAGCATGACTAAGCCGCTTCTGGTGAACCAGAGCAGCGCATGGAAATGCCATTTACCTTCCTGCTGGAGTGGTACCTATTTATCTACTTGCACTTTGACGTGCTTTCGAACTGCTAGGTTGGCAGGAGCAGGGACTGAGCAACGGGAGCTCACCCCATCACCGGGATTCAAACTGCTGACCTTCTGACTGGCAAGTCCTAGACTCTGTGGTTTAACCCACAGCGCCACCCGCATCCCTAAAAAGTCTCAAAGTGGCTAACATTCTCCTTTTCCCTTCCTCTCCCACAACAAACACTCTGTGATGTGAGTGGGGCTGAGAGACATCAGAGAAGTGTGACTAGCCCAAGGTCATCCAGCAGCTGCATGTGGAGGAGCGGGGAAGCGAACCCGGTTCACCAGATTACGAGTCCACCGCTCTTAACCACTACACCACACTGGTTCCCAGTAGAAGACCCCTGGATGGTTAAGTCCAGTCAGAGGCGACTATGGGGTTGTGGCGCTCATCTCGCTCTCAGGCCGAGGGAGCTGGCATTTGTCCACAGACAACTTTCAGGGTCATGTGGCCTGCAGGACCGCTTCTGACGCAACAGGACACCGTAATGGAAACCAGAGTGCACGGTAACATCACTTACCTTCCTGCCACAGTGGTACCTATTTATCTACTTGCACTAGTGTGCTTTCAAACTGCTAGGTTGGCAGGAGCTGGGACCGAGCAACGGAAGCTCACCCTGTCAAAGGGATTTGAACTGCTGACCTTCCGACCAGTGGTTTAGACCACAGTGCCACCTTCTTCCCCAGACAGTCAGGTCGTTTATCCATAGCAGTGACCAGAGGAGGAATGACCGCTGGGAGGAGCGCAGGGAAGAAACACCCTGGTGCATCTGCAGCAACACAACTGGTTGCCTTCATCTGCCCCAGCTGCAACAAAACATGTCTCTCCTGTATCGGTCTCTACAGCCACAGCAGGCGCTGCAACCCTCCAACAGTTTGACTTCACCTCCAAAGGCACATTCCTCCATTGTCTCCGGAGACAGATGGATGCCAGCAGCAACAGCAGTAAGTCTGCATAAAGGTGTGTGCTTTATTGACAGTCTGTGTGAGCAGAACTCGTGACATGTTCAGTCCTAAGCACCAGTCTAAAGGGACCCCTCACCATTAGGTCCAGTCGTGCTGACTCTGGGGTTGTGGCGCTCATCTTGCTTTATTGGTCGAGGGAGCCGGCGTACAGCTTCCGGGTCATGTGGCCAGCATGACTAAGCCGCTTCTGGCGAACCAGAGCAGCGCACGGAAACGCCATTAACCTTCCCGCCGGAGCGGTACCTATTTATCTACTTGCATTTTGACGTGCTTTCAAACTGCTAGGTTGGCAGGAGCAGGGACCAAGCAACGGGAGCTCACCCTGTCGCAGGGATTTGAACCGCCGACCTTCTGATCGGCAATCCCTAGGCTCTGTGGTTTAACCCACAGCGCCACCCGCGTTCCTTTTAAGCACCAGTCTAGTAGTTCCCAAATGTTTTCAGGCTACTTTCCCTATCTGTTCCATAAGCTCATCCCCTCAGTGGCCCCTATAAAAAGCATTGTTCAGTACAGCGGTTTGCACAACCCACTGAGGAAGATAATAACATTGTGGAATTCAAAACAGTAACAATTGATTGCATTCTTGTTCAAAATTGATCAACGTGATCCAGTGAGACCAGCTTTCCAAAGTCTGATAGTCATTTATACCTCCAGGGCCCCATTGCTCCCCACTTTCCTCTTTGGGTCTCCCTAGGTAATCACCAGCATCTTAAAGAGCAGAGACATCACCTTGCCTACAGAAGTCCGTATAGTTAAAGCTATGGTTTTCCCAGTAGTGATGTATGGAAGTGAGAGCTGGACCATAAAGAAGGCTGATCGCCAAAGAATGGATGCTTTTGAATTCTGGTGCTGGAGGAGACTCTTGAGAGTCTCATGGACTGCAGGAAGATCAAAACTCTCCATTCTGAAGGAAATCAGCCCTGAGTTCTCACTGGAAGGACAGATCCTGAAGCTGAGGCTCCAGTGCTTTGGCCACCTCATGAGAAGAGAAGACTCCCTGGAAAAGACCCTGATGTTGGGAAAGATGGAGGGCCCAAGGAGAAGGGGACGACAGAGAGCGAGATGGTGGGACAGTGTTCTCGAAGCTACCAGCATGAGTTTGACCAAACTGCGGGAGGCAGTGGAAGACAGGAGTGCCTGGCATGCTCTGGTCCAGGGGGTCACGAAGAGTCAGACACGACTAAAAACGACTAAACAACAACAACAACAACAACAACAAGGTAATCCCCCCAGGGGGGAATATATTCAATTTTTTAAAAGTTAGAATCTTTATTTGGTTAACCGTTCTAGTAAATATATATTTATAGTTGCTCAGGCTGTGATTGACCACAGATTCCTGACTGAGAATCTGGGAGGGAGGGAGACAGAGAGAGAATTGTTTAATTTTAGCTCACGTTTTGTATGTGCCCTCCTCCCGTATTAATTCAAACGCCGAGCAAAAATAGAATTTCCTGTTCAGATGCAACGAGATTCCTGTTTTTGCAAATGGTTGCATTTCACCAAGGAGCCAAAACTCGCTCGAGACCCCATGAAGTTTGACAGCACTTGGGATGGGATCGGATGGGAGTCATGCTTTCCATGGCGACCTGCTCAAAAAAAGAAGAGAAGAATTCGTGATGTCATTTCGAATTTCCTAAAAAGAAATGTTTTCAGCTTTGGGGGACTATTTTTAACACCCCAGCAAGAATAGCTCTTGCGTTCTTATCAGATAGCTGTTCGGGTGGAAGAGAAAGCTTATTGGTTGTCGCATGTGGGAGTATCCGGTTTTCATTGTCAGTAATTAATGATGGATAAATTGGGAACACTCCTTAAAAAATGCTGTTTCTGTTCCATCCTTATCCCTCTATTGTGCTGTGATTTCCAAACCTGCCAAAGTAAACTTGCTTTTTCAAAAAGTCTCCCCATAGTTAATACTCTAACTCATCAATTATCTGCCACCACTTCTATATCATCTATCATCTATCTATCATCTATCTATCTATCTATCTATCTATCATCTACCTACCTTATCTATCTATCTATCTATCATCTATCATCTATCATCTATCTATCTATCTATCTATCTATCTATCTATCTATCTATCTATCTATCATCTATCTATCTCTATCTATCATCTATCTATCTATCTATCTATCTATCTATCTATCTATCTATCTATCTATCTATCTATCTATCTATCTATCATCTATCTATCTATCATCTATCTATCTATCTATCATCTATCTATCTATCATCTATCTATCTATCATCTATCATCTATCTATCTATCTATCTATCTATCTATCTATCTATCTATCATCTATCTATCTATCATCTATCTATCTATCTATCTATCTATCTATCTATCATCTATCTATCTATCTTACATATCTATCTTAGTGGGAGTTAAAAATATCTGTTTTGGGGAATGATGTTTTCATCATGCTACAATGTTTAGTGACTGATGTCTGTTGTGCTTTTGGTTTTTGTAATGCTTTCACTGTGGTACCTTGGTTCTCAAACTTAATCTGTTCCGGAAGTCCGTTCCAAAACCAAAGCGTTCCAAAACCAAGGCACGTTTTTCCATAGAAAGTAATGCAAAATGGATTAACCCATCCCAGAAATATGCAAAATAACTAAGCAAGTATTAGAAGTCACCCCAGAACTGGCCCCACTAAACATCTTCAAAAATAATAATGCCCACTGACACCACAAATTGCTCATAACCCACCTACTCTCAGAAGCCAGAAACATCATAGCCAGACATTGGAGAGACCTGTCAGGAGTAAGCATGGACCAATGGTACCAAAAGATGCTTAAAGGTAAAGTAAAGTGACCAACTCTGGGGTTGCGGCGCTCATCTCACTTTATTGGCCGAGGGAGCCGGCGTGCAGCTTCCGGGTCATGTGGCCAGCAGGACTAAGCTGCTTCTGGTGAACCAGAGCAGTGCACGGAAACACCGTTTACCTTCCTTCCAGAGAGGTACCTATTTATCTACTTTTCAGCAGGAATTCTCTCTACTTGCACTTTGACGTGCTTTCGAACTGCTAGGTTGGCAGGAGCAGGGACTGAGCAACGGGAGCTCACCCCGTCACGGGGATTTGAACTGCCGACCTTCTGATCGGCAAGTCCTAGGCTCTGTTTACTTTTGAGCAAACGTGCATACCATATTCTTAAGGAGCGCCTGGTCCTCGCCTATTCGCATGGCTATCAGAAACCAGTGTGAGTTACACAGACTTTCCTCTCTCGCTTTTTCCAGCTGTGCTCTGTGACACCAAACTGGGAGCAAAGGAAGTCCCTCGATCGCTACCCCTTGCCCTCCCCATACCGTCAAAGTGTCAGGGGTGTGTAATTTATGGGATGGTAGGAAAGGGAAGTGTGTTCTGCTGACGTGACGACCAATTCCCGAAAGTAACAGATGCCATCCACTTTTCAGCAGGAGGAGTTCTCTCTTTTTAGCATCAGACTTGGGGTCTCCAGGCTTCCTTGAGTCAGTCAAAATGATGGAGTCAGAGAGGTGGGAAGCCAGTGATGCAGTCAAAGCGAAGGTCGCCCTTGGAGCGATTTCTACGCCTCCCACTTATTTGCTCCAGCCACCATCTCGTTTCACTAGGACAAGCAATAAACTCTCCTAAAATAATGCCACGGAATTCTACTCAGTGTTGATCCAGAGCAGATTCCAACGTATAGTTAGAGGAGTAAAAACTTAGACACGTTGCAGGGTTCCCAAAAAGTAGACGAGAGGCAATGAATATTTCATCCAGCAGATATTTATGGCTACTGAAGGCAAATGAGCATCATGGTCGCAAATCCAATACATTCAGGATTGGCCCTGTCCATAAGAAATCCAGTTGCAGCAGACTTAACTTAAACTTACAATTGTTGTTTAGTCGTGTCCGACTCTTCGTGACCCCATGGACCAGAGCACGCCAGGCTCTCCTGTCTTCCACTGCCTCCCGCAGTTTGGTCAAACTCATGCTGGCAGCTTCGAGAACACTGTCCAACCATCTCATCCTCTGCGTCCCATTCTCCTTGTTCCCTTCATCTTTCCTAACATCAGGGTCTTTTCCAGGGAGTCTTCTCTTCTCGTGAGGTGGCCAAAGTCTTGGAGCCTCAGCTTCAGGATCTGTCCTTCCAGTGAGCACTCAGGGCTGATTTCCCTAAGAATGGATAGGTTTGATCTTCTTGCAGTCCATGGGACTCTCAAGAGTCTCCTCCAGCACCATAATTCAAAAGCATCCATTCTTCGGCACTCAGCCTTCTTTATGGTCCAGCTCTCACTTCCATACATCACTTCCATACAGTGTCACTATCTGCAGTGACCTTTGGCCTTTAGCCACACATTTCTTCAAGGCTGCAGTCAGTGAGGTGTCAAAGACTCTTGGCTACTGAAAATATGGAGAGTGTATTTCCTCAGTGGCCCCAGCGTAGGGGAGGTGGAAAATGGCATCTTGCAAACATCCTGCAGGCCTTAGACAAATCTGATACCATCTTCCTCCCAGGATGAGAAGCTGAATAATAAGGACAATCAAAGCTTTTGCTTGGAAGAAAACAGGAAGATGGATGTAGCAATTGCAATCCTTTTTGTACCTGTTTTGTCCCTTGGAATGAAAATATGACCTCTTTCTTTCTTTCTTTCTTTCTTTCTTTCTTTCTTTCTCCTCTCATCCATTTTGCAGACAATCAGGGGTTGTGAGTCACAGAACTGCTGTGTTCTTTGCAAAACCTGCCACTTTGAATACTGTGTGCATGTCCTCCAACATTTCTCCAATGAAAACAGAATAATAATAATAATAATAATAATAATAATAATAATAATAATGGGTATTTTATTGTTTTTGCCCCAGCCATTCCGGGTGGCTTCCAACATATATAAAAAACATAATAAAACATTAAACATTTTTTAAAACTTCCCCATACAGGGCTGCTTTCAGATGTCTTCTAAAGGTTGTGTAGTTACATATTGCATTGGATCGGGGGTCGTTTAGCTCCACGCCCTCCAAGATTTCTCCAATGAAAATAGGGATGTCCTCAGGAAAACTGGGACATTCTAGGATCAAAACAGAAACTGGGACTGTTTATGTAAAGCCAGGGCTGTCTCTGGAAAATAGGGACACTTGGAGGGTCTGCTGTATGTACCTAGAAAGGTTTTATGGCAGGGGTCAGCAAACTTTTTCAGCAGGGGGCCGGTCCACTGTCCCTCAGACCTTGTGGGGGGCCGGACTATATTTTGAAGGGGGAAAATGAACGAATTCCTATGCCCCACAAATAACCCAGAGATGCAATTTAAATAAAAGCACACATTCTACTCATCTAAAAACACACTGATTTCCGGACCATCCGCAGCCGGATTTGGAAGGCGATTGGGCTGGATCCGGCCCCTGGGCCTTAGGTTGCCTACGCATGTTTTAGGGTGTACCTCCTGCCTCGTTTCCAATCAGTTTTTTTAAAATTGCTGCCACAAAAAGATCAAGAGCGTCAAACTTAACAGTAAAAAAAAACCCATAGATCAAAGAGATTGTTCTAGCAACTAAGCCATGTACTAGGTTTTTAGTTTTAAAAGAAAATGACACCCCGTTTTAAAAAACTGCAATTCTGTAGATTTCAGTAGCACACAATGAGAAATTTGCTATTCCTACAACCATGAAGGTTTCCTTTAAAAAAAGATGCAATCCTTACTACAAAAATACATAAGAAGGTTCCTCAACCTTTGTAGTTTTCAGGGAAGGGAGACAACAGTGACAGCTTTTCTGAAAGGCTATTTATTTAAATAAATTTAAATAAAACCTTGTTTCCAATCGGAGCATATCCCGTAATGTCCTGCACCTTTTTATTCCGCAGATTTTCTAGTTTCGTTTTTTTTTTTTGTCCCACTTTTGTTGCGCTATAGAGCAAAACTTACAATTAAGAAGAGGAAGTCCCACAGAAAAAAAATGATCTGTGGGATGGACACATCGTTTTGTCAGGATGCTACCAGGCTGTGGCTGCTTCTAGGTGGAATTCTGTCTGATCCAGGTTTCTGCAATTACAATTGATTGGCGGTTCTTGAGCAACAAACCCATTTCCCCAAAAGATCGGGCTTTCTGCAAGAAGGGAAGGGATGGAATAATGTGCTGGGAGGTGTCACCCTTCCTTCGACGCAATGTCAATCCCACAGACCAACGGAGATGAACATCCACTAAACAGCCAAGGCCACAAAGACTTGGTGCAAATGGCCAAGGACCCTCATACCTACGGGACGGCCTCTCCTGGTATGTCCCATGGAGGACCTTACAGTCTTCAAACAAAAACATCTTGGAGGTCCAGGGCCACAGGGAGGTTAGGCTGGCCTCAACCAGAGCCAGGGCCTTTTCGGCTGTGGCCCCGATCTGGTGGAACGCTCTGTCCCAAGAGACTAGGGCCCTGTGGGACTTGACATCTTTCCGCAGGGCCTGCAAGACAGAGCTGTAACACCAGGCCTTTGGTCAAGGCACAGTCTGACCCCCCCCTTCGGTAATCCTCACAGAACTCTAGCCCAATAGTTGCCATTAATTTAATTCTGAATTGATTTTAAAATGAATTGATTTTAGAATGTTGTGTTATTTTTATTGTTGTTAGCCGCTCTGAGCCCAGCTTTGGCTGGGGATGGAGGGATATGAAAAAAAAAATATTATTATTTTATTATTATTATTATTAAGCAAATCAGGAAGGAGAGTCAATAAGCAGATTGTCTGGAAATACCCCCAGTGACGTCGCTCAAAACACCCACAAATAAATAAGACCACCCCAGAGGTTGCCCACAATGGGTGTTGTTCTCGAAGTTTCCTCTTGACTGCCTAACCCTACAAAAGATTTGGCAGAGCTCGTTCTCTGCCATTCAGTCTAAAAACGGCGCTCCCATTAAGGAGAGGAACAGGAGTACACAGAGAGGAATTACATCTGAAAGAGGAATGGGAGTACGTTTCCTACCTACTCCTTTTCCTCCAGCAAATAGAGTAAAAAAATGTTCGTTGGTGAATGGGACTCTGTTGGCCATCGTATAACAAAGGTCAAATTCCCGCAAATAGATGTAATCTGACCTCTTCTGCTAACCCTCCATGCACTTATAAGAACTATTCCCCCTCCTTTTTCTATTTTATTCAACCAGAAACGTTGTTTTTTTCAAAAACCCACCAGAATGGTATGTTTCTTGTTTAAAGCCAAGGACACGGTGTTTTGCGAAATCTGAAAAACAGCCAAATTATTCTGGATTGTATCCAAGTACAGTGGTACCTCGGGTTAAGTACTGAATTCGTTCCGGAGGTCCGTACTTAACCTGAAACTGTTCTTAACCTGAAGCACCACTTTAGTTAATGGGGCCTCACGCTGCTGCCACGCCGCCGGAGTACAATTTCTGTTCTCATCCTGAAGCAAAGTTCTTAACCTGAAGCACTATTTCTGGGTTAGCGGAGTCTGTAACCTGAAGCGTATGTAACCTGAAGCGTATGTAACCTGAGGTACCACTGTATAGACCTGCTCATATTACTCTCCACTGAAATTAGAATCCTAGAATCCTAGAGTTGGAAGAGACCCCAAGGGCCATCGAGTCCAACCCCCTGCCAAGCAGGAAACACCATCAGAGCACTCCTGACATATGGTTGTCAAGCCTCTGCTTAAAGACCTCCAAAGTAGGAGACTCCACCACACTCCTTGGCAGCAAATTCCACTGTCAAACTGCTCTTACTGTCAGGAAGTTCTTCCTAATATTTAGGTGGAATCTTCTTTCTTGTAGTTTGGATCCATTGCTCCGTGTCCGCTTCTCTGGAGCAGCAGAAAACAACCTTTCTCCCTCCTCTATGTGACATCCTTTTATATATTTGAACATGGCTATCATATCACCCCTTAACCTCCTCTTCTCCAGGCTAAACATGCCCAGCTCCCTTAGCCGTTCCTCATAAGGCATCGTTTCCAGGCCTTTGACCATTTTGGTTGCCCTCCTCTGGACACGTTCCAGTTTGTCAGTGTCCTTCTTGAACTGTGGTGCCCAGAACTGGACACAGTACTCCAGGTGAGGTCTGACCAGAGCAGAATACAGTGGCACTATTACTTCCCTTGTAATTTACATGTCTTCACAATTCATCTAATGGGTCTACTTGGGAGTAGCTGGAGTGACATGCTTGAGTCGTTCTGGTTCTGGATTCTCTTTGGGGCAGAATGAGGATACGCCCTGACCAGGCGTCTGCAACCCGCGGCTCCGGAGTCGCATGTGGTTCTTTTACACCTTTGCCGCAGCTCTGGGGCGGATACTAGCAAGGGGAGGAGGCGCATTGTGCGCCCCGACACTCCCCACTGTGGCGGGCGCTGTACTGGCTGTGACGTCGCATGGGGCGGTGCGTGCGTTAGTCACGCACCGTCCCAGCGTCACCTTCCCGCCCGCCCACTCCATTGAAAGGGGCATGTACGCTGGTCACTGCATTGAAAGGAGGCATGTACGCTGGTCACTGTTTTGAAGGGGAGTGAAGAACACACACACACACAAAAAGGTAACTTGTTAATTTAACATTTATTTCTATGAGAAGGAGTAATTCTGAGGGGTCAAGCAAAGAATTAATAAAAAAGTGACCAAAAAGTTATTTTTATAATGACGAGTTTTGTGACTCCCAGTTTATTTTCCTTTGGAAACGGGTCCAAGTGGCTCTTTTTGTCTTAAAGGTTGCAGACCCCTGGCCCAGACAATGCTTTATATTGCATTTTCATCCCCATAGCCTTCCAAAGACCCGACAGTAATATTATAGTAAACTTTGGCTGAGAGAGGGGTTTCCCCCCCAAGTCGCAGCTGAGTAGAGATTCAAACTTTTTGGATTTCACTGGTCAGCACCTCGGATTTGGGCCTGGGAGATCAGGGTTCAAGTCCCCACTTGGCCGCAAAACTCACTAGGTGACCTTGGGCCAGTCACGGCCTCTTGGCCTAAACCAGCCTCTCAGGGTTGTTGTTGAGATTAAACGAGGAACAGGAGAAGAACCATGTACACCACTTTGAGCTCCTTGGAGGAAAAAGTGAGACGTAAATGCAATAAATAAGAAATAACAGATAAACTTCCATCAGTCCCTCCCAGCCAGCATGGCTGGTCTGTTCTTGGAAGATGACACAGGTTGTTGTTGTTTAGTCATTTAGTCGTGTCCAACTGTTCGTGACCCCCTGGACCAGAGCACGCCAGGCACTCCTGTCTTCCACTGCCTCCCACAGTTTGGTCAAACTCATGCTGGTAGCTTCAAGAACACTGTCCCACCATCTTGTCCTCTGTCATCCCCTTCTCCTTGTGCCCTCCATCTTTCCCAACATCAGGATCTTTTCCAGGGAGTCTTCTCTTCTCATGAGGTGGCCAAAGTCTTGGAGCCTCAGCTTCACGATCTGTCCCTCCAGTGAGCACTCAGGGCTGATTTCCTTCAGAATGGAGAGGTTTGATCTTCTTGCAGTCCATGGGACTCTCAAGAGTCTCCTCCAGCACCATAAATCAAAAGCATCAATTCTTCGGTGATCAGCCTTCTTTATGGTCCAGCTCTCACTTCCATACATTACCACTGGGAAAACCATAGCTTTAACTATACGGGCCTTTGTCGGCAAGGCAATGTCTCTGCTTTTAAGGTAGTGTCTCTTTTAAGACGGTGGTCAATATTGTTTTTTAATGTGTGTATTTAAAGACCAAAACCTGTTGCCTGATTAACTGGGGACACTTTTGTTGTTGTGTAATACACTGCTTCTTGAACATTGCAATCCTATGCATGCCAACTCAGAACAAATAAGTGCTATCTGAGTTTAGTCAGACTTACTGCCAGCTAAGCTTGTGCAGGACGGCTGCCTTAACGAATGAATCTGATTAATGCACTAAATCTTGCAGCGGCTCTAGCCTGCATGCCGGCAGAGGCGCAAGCTGCTTTCTTGATCTGTCACATGTCGAACAGGAGCAACGTAAGAGATCTGCAATGCTTTTCTCGTGAATTTAGCACCCTCTGGTGGGAACGTGGGCATGCTAGGGAAAGAGAAATGAGGCTCTTCAAAACACCAGGTGACCAGCACAATTCAAAGGGTTGTGTTATGTACTGAGTTGAATAGGATCCAAAATGCAGCAGTCTGATTGGTTCCAGACAATAGGATCCAAAATGCAGCAGTCTGATTGGTCCCAGAACAATAGGATTCAGAATGCAGCAGTCTGATTGGTCCTAGAACAATAGGATTCAGAATGCAGCAGTCTGATTGGTCCTAGAACAATGCAGCAGTATGATTGGTCTGCAGGAGCCACCCAATCATGCTCCAGGTGGAAGTGAATCCACAACCTGATTGGCCTACAGGAGAATTCCGGAATTAGCCAATCACGTGCAGCCCATTGTGTAAATAATGTATATAAAGCAGATACTTTGAGGGGACTTTCATTCCTCCTCACAACTATGAGCTGAATAAAGGGCATGAAATCCACTCTTGACTCTGAGTATATTTCAGGTTGGTTCTGACCTACAGAGCCTTATGCAGCGCAGGATCCCTACATGTCAACATCAGGACATCAGAAGACCATGCTGGAGGCCGTGCATGCTGGTGTCTCGATGGGCCAGTGGGGCATATGCGGCCATGGAGAGCGATTTCTATCTGCGTTATTGTGTTGGGCACAAGGGGAAGTTCGGCCACGAGTTCAAGTTCTGCACTGACCGGAAACTGAGATATGCAAACAGCATCAATTAAAAAAATGATGTCATGATCAGAAAAGAAGCCTGCGTACACAAATGTGTGATAGAAGAGCTAAAGAGGATAATCGATGACAGTGAAATCATGAAAGAATATGATGCCTTATGGCCGCCTCCTGGCAGAGTTGACCGGCAGGAGCTTGAAATTGTAATTGGTGATGAACACACATCTTTTATCACATCAAAAATTGGTTCTCTTATTGATGTAAATCAGTCCAAGGATCCAGAAGGTCTAAGAGTGTTTTACTACCTTGTCCAGGACCTCAAGTGTCTCGTCTTCAGTCTCATTGGATTACACTTCAAGATTAAGCCGATTTAAATTTGTACTGTAAGGTTTATTTTGGTGGGATCACTTTCCATTCCTTATCTTTTATTGGTTTTATGTGTGTCAGGTTTTTTTACAGAGTGAATTTAGTAAAGGTAAAGGGACCCCTGACCATTAGGTCCAGTCGCGGACGACTCTGGGGTTGTGGTGCTCATCTCGCTTTATTGGCTGAGGGAGCCGGCGTCCAGCTTCTGGGTCATGTGGCCAGCAGGACTAAGCCGCTTCTAGCAAACCAGAGCAGCGCACGCAAATGCCGTTTACCTTCCCGCCAGAGCGGTACCTATTTATCTACTCGCACTGGTGTGCTTTCGAACTGCTAGGTTGGCAGGAGCAGGGACCGAGCAATGGGAGCTCACCCCGTCATTGCAGGGATTCGAACCACTGACCTTTTGATCGGCAAGGCCTAGGCTCTGTGGTTTAACCCACAGCGCCACCCACGTCCCTTACAGAGTGAATTTAATAAATGCTAAAAAGCTAGAAGGAGGAGGAGGAGGAGGAGGAGGAGGAGGAGGAGGCCTGCTGGATCAGGCCAAAGTGTGCCCATCTAGCTCAGTATCTTGTTCCCACCGTGGCCAACCATGAGTTTTCTTCTTCCCAAGATGTCCTCCAAAGCAGAAGGTACAGATCTTTCATCAGAGTTCACTGCCAAAGCCTTTCTCAAAGCAGCGGAGGCTTAGGATCAGAGTTTTCCTTCTCCTAGATGGTCTTCCTTCCCATCAGCCCCATCTGCCCTTCACCTCCCTCTATAGCACATGCAGGAATTGCCTTCTTGACTGTTGGACCCACTCTGAGTCTTGTCTGGTCCATCCACTGGAGCCTATCTTCAAATGTAGGAGAAGACCCTAACTCACTGAGGGTTTGAGAGGACCTGAGCTGGGCACAAGAATCCCTACACCTCCTGTGGTTTCTAGCAACTGACATTCAGATGCATTGCTGACTTCCGTTGTGCACAGAAGCACAGGCCAGCCACTGTTAGCCTTTTGTTGTTGTTTAGTCGTTTAGTCGTTCAAAAGCATCCATTCTTTGGCGATCAGCCTTCTTTATGGTCCAGCTCTCACTTCCATACATCACTACTGGGAAAACCATAGTTTTAACAATACGGACCTTCGTTGGCAAGGTGATGTCTCTGCTTTTTAAGATGCTGTCTAGGTTTGTCATTGCTTTCCTCCCAAGAATTTGTCTAATATTATTTTAAAGCCATCCAGGTTGGTGGCCAGTGGGAGTGAGTTCCATAGGTTCAGCCATGCGCACTTTTTGTTCTTATTTTAAACGGGCTACACAGTAGGAAATAATTTTTTCTCGAGGACATATTACAAGCACAATTATTGTTCTCAAGTTGATATGCTTCATAATTTTCTCCCTTTTTTGCTGTTTAGCATCAGTTTAACTGTTCTCCCCCTCCCTATACTTATCTTAGTAATATATGTTTGCAATATACACAACGCAGTTAATATTTGAGTGATGCAAATTAAATTACTTCTCCTGATTTAAAAGGGTTCTGTAAAGGACTCCATTAAATCTGAGCTCAGTGCTTCCTGGAAAACTCATTCTAATGAAGGATTATTAGCCCCGATAGGCTGTCAACCCCTGCTTCAGTCTCTCTCCTTATTATATTTACATCCTAGCAATAACTCACTGGCAACAGGCCTTTTCTTCGGCAGCTGATGATTTAACAGCTGAGTTAAAAGGCTTCCTTGTGAATCAGCAGGGCAGATGCAAGAACGCAGACCTATTTTCAGCTGGGAACTGTTGCTTCGATTCAGCGCCCTGAGGCCAAAACCAGTTTAATGAGCGTGATTTTCGAGTTATGCCCGGGTTACAATTTCCCTTGTGATCTAATCTGGCTCAGCTGCTTTAGCCCGTTCTGCAGACACAATCTTAGAGTCTTTGCCTTGTGGACATTTGTGGCATAGATTGTGATGCTGGGAACCACAGGAGGCGAGAGATGCTATTGGGCTTGGGTCCAGATTGCAGGTTCACCATAATGGCCATGTGGCTGGCTCCTGTGACAGCAGGATGCAACCTAATGTTCTTGTGTTCGTTCATGGTCTTTTGGGGGAGAACCCTTTAGGTGGCCTCAGTTGTGAAGCACACATTGATTTCTCCTCTTTCCCCCTCTATCACAGGCAACTGACTTTCTGGGCTTTACAACTCCTTCCACTATAATAATAATAATAATAATAATAATAATAATAATAATAATAATAATAATTTATTCTAGTGGGCTTGCTTCATTGCGTATTTTAAATATGTGTGTTTCTAACATTTTGAAGAAATTGTTTTATTGTGTACCGTTTTATTACACATGGGCTTTATAACTGTTTTTGTGCTTGTAATCTGCCTCAAAACCAGTTTGGCATTTGTTACAGTACATTAATTTGTTAATTATCATAATAACCATGTTTTGCATGACAACTCCCATAAGCCGCAAGCCAACAGATGTTCTGGCCTGCAGCTTCCACGAGCCGCTGTTGGGAACTGCAGTCCAACACATCTGGAGGGCAACTGGGGAGGACAAAGGCATCTCTTGCAAACTTTTGTGCCTTAACAGCTGCACAAGTCGCGAGCGTAGTGTGTGCAATAGCAACTCTGAGCTCTAGATGGCGAGGTGACTTTGCACTCGACTGATACTAACTCCACTGAAAAATCGCATTTAAAGGAAGTTTGCGTTGATGGCTCAAGTTCTTTTGCCTGGCAAGTACGTCTCTAATACAACAACAACAACAACAACAACAACAACAACAACAACAACATCCTTCCTCTCAAAGTACAGGGCAGAGTGCAACACGCAAAACCACAATAATAACCAAAAGCAATCATTTGCAAGGACTAAGCTGGGACCAGAGGTGCCAACTTGAATAAAATATTGGGGGGGGCAGGGAAGCCACTCCCAACATAATCGATCACATGACGTGACACATGACGTCTCTCTCTCTCTGAATGGCAATGCCCATCAACTTTAGGAGCCCCCCAGATGCCTCAAATATTTTATGGGGGGGGCACAAAGACCTGGGGCCACCAAGAGTTGGCTCCTATGGCAAGGGCGCCAGGTAGTCCAGGGTTGCGATTCCTGCACAGCGAGAGGTTGGACTAGATGACCTGCGGGGTCCCTTTCCAGCTCCCCGGTGGTGCTGCTCCTGTTGTTGTTTAGTCATTTAGCTTTAACTATATGGACCTTTGTTGGCAAGGTGATGTCTCTGCTTTTTAAGATGCTGTCTAGGTTTGTCATTGCTTTTCTCCCAAGAAGCAGGCGTCTTTTAATTTCGTGGCTGCTGTCACCATCTGCAGTGATCGTGGAGCCCAAGGAAGTAAAATCTCTCACTGCCTCCATTTCTTCCCCTTCTGTTTGCCAGGAGGTGATGGGCGCAGTGGCCATAATCTTCATTTTTTTGATGTTGAACTTCAGACCATATTTTGCGCTCTCCTCTTTCACCCTCATTAAAAGGTTCTTTACTTTCTGCCATCAAGGTTGTGTCGTCTGCATATCTGAGGTTGTTGACATTTCTTCCGGCAATCTTAACTCCGGCTAGAGATTCATAAATGAAATCTTGCTCAGGGTTTAAAGTCATCCTTTGTGGCTGTTTGAACCCCTGGCTGAGCTAAGTTTCACTTCTTTATGGTCCAGCTCTCACTTCCATACATCACTACTGGGAAAACCAGAGCTTGAACTATACGGACCTTTGTTGGCAAGGTGATGTCTCTGCTTTTTAAGATGCTGTTGAAGTTTGTCATCACTTTTCTCCCAAGAAGCAGGCGATGCTAGCAGCGTGGAAAAGTAAAAAATTCCTTCCAGTAGCACCTTAAAGACCAACTAAGTTAGTTCTTGGTATGAGCTTTCATGTGCATGCACACTTCTTCAGATACACTGAAACAGAAGTTGCCAGATCCTTCTATATAGTGAGAAGGTGGGGAGGGGCAGCGGCGTAGCGTGAGTTGTCAGCACCCGGGGCAACGCAAGTAATTTGCGCCCCCCCAACCCCTAACCTGCGAGTTGCCGCTGGCGCTGCCGCCCAAACGAGGCCGCTTGCCCGGAGGAGGAGGGGGGCAGAGAGGCGAGGAAAATGCAACATGGCCCAGCAGCTGCAGCAGCAGCGGCGGAGGCGGGGCTGTGAGGAGGGGCTGCCTGGCGCGTCCTCCGCGGCGAGCGCTGAGAGCCGCTGCCTGCCGGGCACCTTCAGCCCAGACGCGCGCACAGCTCGTCGGTTCCGCGAGACATGCGGCTCTGCTACAGCCTGCGCCCGAGGCTCTTCGCCGACTCTGGAGGCAGCGAGCGCGCCCCTCCAGATGTTGCGCCCGGTGTGGCCTGCCCCCCTTGCACCCCCCACGCTACGCCACTGGGGAGGGGTATTACTCAGAAGGGTGGTGGGAATGGGAGATTGGCAGATAGCTGAGATGAGCCTGTTGACGACTCTTAACGACTGCAATAGGTCTTACAGGAAAAGGCAAGGGGTGAGAAGGTGAAAAATGGCTTAGTCATGTATAATGAGATAAGAATCCAGTGTCTCTGTTCAGACCAGGTCTCTCCATGGTTTTAAGTTTGGTAATGAGTTTGGTATTACCCTTCTGAGTAATACCCCTCCCCACCTTCTCACTATATAGAAGGATCTGGCAACTTCTGTTTCAGTGTATCTGAAGAAGTGTGCATGCACACGAAAGCTCATACTAAGAACTAACTTAGTTGGTCTTTAAGGTGCTACTGGAAGGAATTTTTTTATTTTGACTATGGCAGACCAACACGGCTACCTATCTGTAGCGTGGAAAAGGTGAGGGTCGCGCTGTGGCCCCGCCCCTTTCCCCTCTGGCCCCGCCCACCGGGGCAGGTAGGGCCGAAAAAGGGCCCCCCCTCTCTCTCCAAGCGGCCGTCTCGCAAGGGCAGCCGCGACGGGCGCGTTTCCTTCGCGCTCCGCCGGCCACGCGAGGCGGACGCCGCCGCCGCCGCCGCCGCCCTGCCCAAACCGGGGCTCCCTCCCCTCACCCCCAGGCGCCCCAGCACCACCGCTCTCCCCTCCCTCAAGCGCCCCTTCTTCCCCAGCCGGAGCCCGACGGCTGCCCGCGTTCCTCCGGTGGGGCTGGAGCGCGCGGCGGGCGGCTGAGGCGAACGGAGGTGGGACGGCCGAAAAGGCGGGCGAGGAGGGGAAGGAAGCCCCTCGCTCGCTCGCCGCCTCCTCCCCTCCCTCAAGCGCCCCTTCTTCCCCGGCCGGAGCCCGACGGCTGCCCGCGTTCCCCCGGCCGGGGCGCGCGGCGGGGAAAGGGCGCGCGGCGTTTCGGCTGAGGCGAGCGGAGGTGGCCGGTTGCCCGGAGGTGGGACGGCCGAAGGGGAAGGAAGCTCCTCGCTCGCCTCCCTTTAAAGGACAACTTTGCGAGCGAACCGCTGGGCGCCCCGGCCCCGGGGAGGCGCGAGGAGCCGCGGCGAAGGCGGAGGAACAGGCGGCCGGGGGTGGGTCGCTTCCTCCGCCGCCTCCTCCTCCTCCTCGGAGTTTGGTGCTCCGTATCCGGCAAGGAAAGAGCCCGGAACTGGGAGCCCCTGAGGAGACCGCCGCCGCCGCTGCCCTCGAAGTTCGCCTTCTCCCTCAGGCGGTGCCATGCGGCGTCTCCGGAGGGGCCCGTGTCCGGGCAGGGGCTGCGCGGTGGCGCTGGCGCTGCTGGCCGCCGTGGCCTTCTTCGCCGTGGCGCTGTCCCTGGCCAGCCTGCAGGCGCCCCCGGCCGGGGAGAGGCGCTCTCCTCGCGGGGAGAGGCGCTTCTCCGACGGGGCGGAGCGGCCCGAAGATCTGGCCCGCCCCGTCTACGAGAAGGCGCCGCCGGACCCTTCGGCCCCCGGGGAGTGGGGCAAGCCTGCCCACCTGCAGCTGAGCCCTGAGGAGAAGAAGGAGGAGGAAGCGCTGGTGGAGCAGTACGCCATCAACGTCTTCCTCAGCCAGAAGATCTCGCTGCACCGCCACATCCAGGACGGGCGCATGGCCGAGTGCAAGGCCAAGGCCTACCGCTACCGCCAGCTGCCCACCACCTCCGTGGTCATCGCCTTCTACAACGAGGCCTGGTCCACGCTGCTGCGCACCGTCCACAGCGTCCTGGAGACCTCTCCGGCCGTCCTGCTGAAGGAGATCATCTTGGTGGACGACCTGAGCGACAAGGCCTACCTCAAGGGTCAACTGGAGAAGTACGTCAGCGGCCTGGAGAGGGTGCGGCTGATACGCACCAACAAGCGCGAAGGGCTGGTCCGGGCGCGCCTGATCGGGGCTACCTTCGCCACCGGCGACGTCCTCACCTTCCTCGACTGCCACTGCGAGTGCGTCCCCGGCTGGCTGGAGCCGCTGCTGGAGAGGATCGCCGAAAACATGAGCACCGTCGTCTGCCCCGTCATCGACACCATCGACTGGAACACCTTCGAGTTCTACATGCAGTCGGCGGAGCCTATGATCGGGGGCTTCGACTGGCGCCTGACGTTCCAGTGGCACTCCGTCCCTGACTACGAGCGCCAGAGGCGCAAGTCCAAAATCGATCCCATTAGGTCACCCACCATGGCCGGGGGCCTGTTTGCCGTGAGCAAAAAGTACTTCGAATACCTGGGCACCTACGACATGGGGATGGACGTCTGGGGAGGAGAGAACCTGGAGCTGTCCTTTCGGGTGTGGCAATGCGGGGGCATCTTGGAGATCCACCCCTGTTCGCACGTGGGGCATGTGTTTCCCAAGCGCGCTCCCTACGCCAGGCCCAACTTCCTCCAGAACACGGCGCGGGCGGCGGAAGTGTGGATGGATGGGTATAAAGAGCACTTCTACAACAGGAATCCCCCGGCACGGAAGGAGAACTACGGAGACATCTCAGAAAGGAAGCTCTTGAGGCAGCGCCTGAAGTGCCAGAACTTCGACTGGTACCTGAAGAACATATTTCCAAACTTGCACGTGCCAGAGGACCGCCCCGGTTGGCACGGAGCTATCCGCAGCGTGGGCATCTCTTCCGAGTGCCTAGACTACAATTCTCCAGAGCACAACCCGACTGGCGCCCACGTCAACCTCTTTGGGTGCCACGGGCAAGGAGGGAACCAGTTCTTTGAGTACACGTCAAATAAGGAGATCCGGTTCAACTCTGTGACGGAGCTGTGTGCCGAAGTTCCCGACCAGAAGGATTTTGTAGGCATGAGGAACTGCCCGAAAGACGGCTCCGCTATCCCAGAAAACATCGTGTGGCATTTTAGAGAAGACGGGACCATTTATCACCCTCATTCGGCAAAATGCCTTAGCGCTTACCGCACTGCCGAGGGCCGGGCTGACGTGCAGATGAGGACCTGCAACGCAGAGGATAAAAACCAGTTGTGGAAGTTCGAAAAATAGAAATTGGTCTGGGAGTCTCTGTCCAAGACTACTTCCAGCTGACTTAGTGTGTATTCCCACTAAGTCTGGCTTAGCGCGTCTTCCCATTAACTGTTAATGCCAGATTTAGGTAGCTTCTAAAAGGGTTTTTAACAGGTTTGGGAATGGCAGTGAATGACTGTGAAGAAGCAGGGTGTTGGGGACTTGCTATCTGAAGTGCCTTTTATTCTAAACTCCCATTGGCGGGGGCTGATGAGAGTCATTGTCCAATATCTGGACAGGTGGATCCTAAGGTGTTCACTTAAAAGGGAACAACTATAATTTTGTGTGTGTGATTGTAATACTTGGGGAACAAGGTGGCCTTGGTTAGAACTGCAGATTACTGAAGGTTTATGTTACGTGTTACTGTGACAATGCGGGGGGGGGGACGGACGACTGAAATCAATACAAACGTAGCCACAGTACAGATAATAATGTTAATACGAGTTACGCCAGAGAAAGGGAAGCTGTGGTTCTCCAGCTGTTGGATAGATCAAAGCTCCCATCAACTCTTGCCATGTTGACAGGGGTTGTTGGGAGTTTTGGTCCAGCGGCTACAGGACGGCCACATGTTCCCCCATGTCTGAGTTAACTATATGCATAATTCGTGGCTAATGGGTTGGTTTGGCCAAGAAGTGGGAGAAACCTCCCATCAGTGTGCTGGCTGGAGTTGATGGGAGTTGTAGACAACCTGAATGGCACCAGGTTAGCAGTGGCCCTGTGCTGTGCCAAAATTCTTTCCCTCCCACCTTGCGCTCCATTCTAAATAATAGTTGTGGGGCCCCCAAGGCCCTGTGCCCTAAATCCACCTCCTAGGTTACAGAAGGCTGCAGAGTAGTAGCAGGCCTGAGTTCATGTTGCTTTTCATTATTGAAAGCAGAGCGAGGAAAAAATACAATCTGCATCGTGCAAGTGGTGAAAGCGATCATTTGTTAACTTAGGGAAAAGATAATCAAGTTGTAGCTGAGGTTAACAGTAATAGTGGCAAATAAGAGTCATTGTTTTTGATGACGCTGAGAAATGTCAACAGGGTGGGAAACCAGACTTGTTTCTTGTATCGGAAACACCTGCGTCAATATCTAGAGCAGGCGTGGAGATATTTGGCCCTCTGGATGTGGCTGGACTACAGCTCCCATCAGCCTTCGCAAGCACAGCCAATGGCCAGGGATGATGGGTATTGTAGTTCACTGACACCTGGAGGGCCAGTGGTTCCTCACACCTGATTTAAAGGCTCTTTATCAATGTTTCCCGAACTTGAGTCTACAGTTGTTTTAAACTATAACTCCTATCATCTTTAGCTAGGAGGATCAGTAGTCACAGATGATGGGAACTGTAGTCCAGAAACAGCCGGAGACCCATGTTTGGGAAATACTGCTCTATATCAAGATTTGCAATTCCTGATAGTAGCTATTTATGATCTCTGCCTTATCACTGTTTACATAATCAGTTACGTGTAGCGCTTTAAAATCCACTGATGGGCCAGAGAATGAGAGAAACTGCTTTTTTGGAGGGTTCTTAACGCACTTCGGATGGAATTCAGATTTCCCCGAGGGCTATATCTTTAGGTAAAGGTATAAGGTGTTGTCACACTTCCTCAAACGTGGCATAGCCAATATTAACTAATTGCTGCATTCCCAGGCTGTACCTTGAACTCAGAGGCTGTGCCCCTGTGGCTACGAAGTGACAGGAAGCTGGCAAGATATGGAGAGAAGCAGTTGCCTTTTAAGTCTCTGCTTCTGTTAAATCAACGGTGCAGTATTGTAGCTAGTCTGGCAGAGGTTCAGTGAGTAAACTGCATCGCACCTGACCGTTGACAGTATGTAGATCAATCAGGCTTTGCTAACCTGGTGCTTTCCAGATGTTCTGGCCAACGACAGCTATCAGCCCCAGCCAGCAAGGCTGACATAGGCGAATTCTTCTTAAAGAAGACTGTTACCTTCTGAAGGTAATGGTTCTGGGACCTGTATAACTTGCCTCTTGGCAGGAAAAGTGACAAACCTTTAGCTATCTCTCCCTTTATTTTAACTAAGCTGCATTTGTTAATTGGGCATGACCCATAGCACCAGCTACCTTGAAACTGTAGCAGAATTAACTCCCAACAGAGCCTCAAGTTATGAAGACCAGCAGTCTTAAACGTCATGGTTGACAACCTGCCATTTGAAGCTGTTAGCCTCTCTCTCTGTGCCTCTTGTATGTAGAGAACCTTGTTTCTGCTTCAGAACTAGCCATGTGGCCACCATGGTTAGCCATTCCAGCTTTTGGTCTTAAAAACTGAGACTGGGCACATCAAATCCTTATGCTTGAAGGGGCAGCCTAGAATTGTGGGGCTGAGGAAATGATCACCAGCACACAGAGTTGAAGGTGACAGAGGAGAAACTCAATTCTCCTGTGTTTTGCTCATTTTGCACCTGTTACTGCTCCTCTTACAGGTCACTAGGGTTTTAAAAAAACCTGATAAACTTGTTTGAACAGCAGTGAAGGCTGGACAGGATATTAATGGGTGTGAACAGTGCCTCTAATGCCACCATCGTTTAACTCTTTTGTCGACTGCCTTCATTTTTAGAGATGATGGCATTTGTGGTGGCCAAAGGAGAAGAGGCGCTGTGCCTAAAAACCTCCCTGCTCTTCTTCCAAAGCTACAATTCCTCCCCTGTTTCTACTACTCATCGCCGTTGCCTCTTGTGATTTCATCGCTGGGACAATCCAGGGTTCTCCAAGAATTGCAGGTTATTTTGCAAGCTCCAGTCCATGGTATCGGGACAGAACGATGCGGGTGGCACTGTGGGTTAAACCACAGAGCCTAGGACTTGCCGATCAGAAGGTCGGCGGTTCGAATCCCCACGGCGGGGTGAGCTCCCATTGCTCGGTCCCTGCTCCTGCCAACCTAGCAGTTCGAAAGCACGTCAAAGTGCAAGTAGATAAATAGGTACCGCTCCGGCGGGAAGGTCAACGGCATTTCTGTGCGCTCCTCTGGTTTGCCAGAAGCGGCTTAGTCATGCTGGCCACATGACCCGGAAGCTGTCTGCGGACAAATGCCGGCTCCCTCAGCCAATTAAGCGAGATGAGTGCCACAACCCCAGAGTCGGTCACGACTGGACTTAATGGTCAGGGGTCCCTTTACCTTATTATGTGCAAAGAATACGGATTTCCGAGGTGCTGGAAATGTTTGTTCACATTCCCTGCCACCCCTTCGTGGTACTTGAAGGGGGACAGAAGCCAATCTGGGGAGGGAGAGAATGTGCCACATTATATATTGAAAGCACCATGTTACCACTTTTAACAGTCATGGCTGCCTCAAAGCATCCTGGGATCTGTAGTTTGGTACAGGTGCTGGGCGTTGTTAGAGGAGACCCTGCACGATTCCCCGAGTTCTCTGGGAAGGATTGATTGTTAAGCCCCTTTGAGAACCGTATCTGTGTGAGGGAATGGAGTTGGCCAGCCTAACAACTCTTGGCGCCCTTAACTACATTTCCCAAGATTCCCAGGGGGAAGTCATGAGACTGCTGCTAACGTAGGGTGCAGATCTGGCCTGACTCTTTAGTGCCAGGAAGCATAGCTGTCAGCCGTCCCTTATTTGGTGGGAAACTCCCTTATCCCAGCGCTGTGTCCCGCTGCTGTCCCTTATTGATGATGTCCCTTAAATTTCCCGGGTTTCAAAGGAAGCAGCTCCTCTCCCTCCCTCCCTGCCAGCCAGGGAGGAGGGAGGCTCAAACTGTGTTGCTTGGCTGTGTTGCTCACCCAATAAGGAGTCTTAAGAACGACTGGGGGGTGGAGCTTGCATGCCTTGTGCCGATTAAATCAGCCGCATTGCCTGGGGACTCGCATTTGCTCAGCGCTTCCCAGCGGAGAGGTGACGGTGGTTTTCCTTGCTGCATCCCCTTTGCCGGGTTGCTGCGCTGTGGGAACCACCGCTTGAGGCTTCGTTTGGCTGCTGGCTGGGCTTTCTGCCTTTGGCTCGGAGGGGCTCAGAAGTCGAACATACCTGTGCTCTGAAAATCCCTTATTTTGGCTGCTGGTCCCTTATTTTCAAATCTGTTAAGTTGACAGCTATGCCAGGAAGACCTATGACCTTGAAGCACAGGTACAGGGAAAACAGCACACCGGAGCGAACAAATCTATGTCCGTTCTGTGGCCAATAAGAAATGAACTCATCTTCTCAGGCCATCCTGAGCGATATCTCTGTGGAAGAGGGCCTTCTGAAATTTTCCTTCTTGTGTTGGGACTCTGTGGAACGTGCCCCCCTCCCTACTTGAAGCTGTATTGAATTTCTGACATGCCAGAATTTCTGACATGCCCTTAGATGTTTTGTACTGCAGCTCCACTGGTTGGTGAAAAGGGACTTTAGTGTTACAGTCATATGATGACCGCTTTCGTGCAAAATCACTGATCTGAAACCACCCTTACGGCTTCAGAATGATGACTATTAAACCAGAACTAACAGTTACGGGAAAGTTATTGTAGGTAAGAGTCCACTGTGCACATAATATGCCAAGGTATTCCTATGACACTTTAGTATTGTGATGATTTAGCACCGTTAAATTCTATGGTGGGGCTGAGGCGTAGAGTGTCTTAACCACAAGTGACCTTGTAAAGGTTTTTCTAAAAATGTTTTCCTCCTTTTCTATGCACACCGAAGCTGGATTTACACTGAGCTCTGTGCGAAGCACTATCTCACTATGAGCTTGTGTGAGCTATGCAATTATATCCACCTATATGTGCCTTATTTCTTTTTTGAAGGTTCAGGAAAAAAACCTTGTATTTTCTTACGGAGGACTGTTTTTATGCCTAATATGAAGGTGTGCCAATCTACAATTCTCTTTGGACGGCAATCCTGAACCCATTTGCTAGAGATTAAGAGGTCGTCTTTAACTTTGTGGGACTTATATCAGGGTAAACATTTACAGGATTGCACTGTTAATAACTGGCGCGAAGGGAAAAAGCAAAACTGAATTAGTATTCCATCGCTGTATGAAAAGTACAGAGGAAAGAATATAATAATTGTGTGTGTGTGTAAGTTAAGATATATAAATATTTTTATACTAAGAATTTGCATTGGCAATCTTAGCTGTAGCATTGTCACTAAGTTCAGTTCAGAAAGGTAATACTGTACTGTTTACAGGCTTCTGAAATATTTGATATCTGGAAAATGAAGGTATGCATTTTAATTATACTTCAGTTCTTGAATGAATTATGAAATTGTATGGGGAAATTTTACTGTGAGGGTTTTAAACTACTGATTTACGGTGTCTGTTTTTAGGGAAACAAATAACTTCACAATGCGTAGATGTGATTGAAAGCTCCTTGAAAAGGCGGAAATAAACAGTTTTCAATTTAAAACTCGAATTGGCCTCTCTGTACTAATGGAACTTACTCCATTTACATCAGTCTTTGCACACTTGTATTTAGGGGCCTTAGCATCAGAAATGTCATTTACAGCTGCACAAGTTGTTATAGCTAGGAAGTGGAAAGGGCAAGGTAAATATAAAATGGAAGAATGGTATAAAGAGGTGTGGGATATAGCTGTATTCATGATAAATTAACACGTGCTATTAAGGTAAGACAGAGAATATGCAGGAGAAATGGTTTTGAGGAGATATGGAGTGTATTTGCAGAATTTGTACTGTTAAAATGGAAAGGGGTCAAACGATCGCAAAAGGTGTTGAAATTTTGGGAGGCTGAATAGCGACAATTTTTATTTTTATTTATTATTAAATAGCGACATCTTTATTTTTATTTATTTATTATTATTTCTTTGTTAATTAAAAAAGTAAAAGGAGAAGCGTAATTTAGAATGGGGTTTTGTGGCTGAAAATAGAAATGCTTTGTGTTTACTGCTGAAGTACCCATCTAATTGTTGTGACAGCAGTATACAGGTACAGTCATACCTCGGGTTACAGACGCTTCAGGTTGCGTTTTTTCGGGTTACGGACCGCCGAAACCCGGAAGTACCGGAACGGGTTACTTCTAAGTTTTGGCGGTTGCGCATGCCCAGAAGCGCCGAATTGCAACCTGTGCATGCGCAGACGTGCCACTACGGGTTGCGAACGTGCATCCCGCATGGATCACGTTCGCAACCCAAGCAGCCACTGTACAGTCAAAGCAGAAGGGTTGGGGGGAAAAGGCAGTCTGTGACAAAGCTTGACTTGGAGTTCAGCAGTGATCCACTCTGGGCTGTGACTGGCCTTCTTCCTAGTCTGCTATGCTTCCCTATAGCTGAGGTTGCCAACACAACGCCTGCGGATTCTCTGATGCCCCCAAAGGCCTTCCTTGGCACCCCTGGCAGGGTCCCCAGACTCTGCGTTTCCCTTTTTCCATTGAATGAACGGAATATTCATAATGTACGCAGGTTACTTCCTGTAAAATGAATAACATCAAGGCTTTGAGGCTGAAGCCCTGCATGGAATATCCACGATGTCACAGTTGCCGGAGTAGGTATGAATAAATGGGTTGCACTTGCAAGTTTATCTGCTTATTTTTTTTATCTAAGTAGAAAGTAATTATTATTATTATTATTATATTAACTAAATTTGTATACCACCCTTTGTTCATATATCTCAGGGTGGTTCACAACATAAAAATGCAGTATAAAAAACACAAAATGAATGAGTAGAAAGAATTTTGAATGTTCCGGTGCAGAACGATAACTAGGTCTTAAGACTTCCTCCAGCCTTATTTCATCTGCTCTCTGTAGAAGCCAAAAAAACCATGCGCTGCCTATTCCTCTGACAGTTCAAACTGCAGTCAAACAGCACCAAATACCAACAGCTTCTTATTCTCAACCACAATACAGTGGTACCTCAGGTTACAGACGCTTCAGGTTACAGACTCCGCTAACCCAGAAATAGTACCTCGGGTTAAGAACTTTGCTTCAGGATGAGAACAGAAATTGTGTGGCGGCAGCAGGAGGCCCCATTAGCTAAAGTGGTACCTCAGGTTAAGAATGGTTTCAGGTTAAGAACGGACCTCCAGAACGAATTCAGTTCTTAACCCGAGGTACCACTGTAGTTAGCTTCATCCACCTGCTATATTCCCCCGGCCAATGTGTTCTGGCTAGTTTCCTGAATTACAGACAGCTACAGGGCCGGCCCTCCCATTGGCTTTGTGAGACAGTTGTCTCGGGCGCAGGCTGGGTACAACTGGGAGGGGTGGCATATCTGTGCCCCACCCCAAGAGTATGCCACTCCTGCGCTTGTCGCCTGCATCATGCCACCTGGAAAGAGCAGGGCTGCTGCTGTCGCCACTGCCTACTCTCTGTCTGTTAAGTTGTGGGTGAACGTATCAGGCGACACAGCGATTCTTCAAACATCTCTTGTTTATTCACAGACCTAGAACCGAACTGAAGGGTTCAGCCAGCCTGCTTATATAGAGCTCCAGTACAACGCACAGTAACCACTTTCTGTAACTATCCAATCACTGAACGTCACTTTCAATCCCTTATTTGCATATGTGGACCTGAGTGAAAACTATCTACAGTATACCCCTGCTGGTTTAGGGTGAGAACTTCAGTACATATCACCGTCTTCCTTTTTCTCCTCTACCACTGCCTTCTGTTCACATCAGGGCTGCCTGCAATTGCCTCAGGCAGCAGAGGAGGTGGCAGCTGTGGTGGGTCAGGGACCAAAGGAGGAAGAAGTGGAGCCCCCCCCCCAATTTTATATTTTGCTTCAAGCTGCAAAATGTCTTGGAGAGCGGAATCACTACTCTTAGTTGCTGGAACGCTCTGTCTCATGAGACCAGGGCCCCGCGGGATCTGATTTCTTTCCGCAGGTCCTGTAAGACAGAGCTGTTCTGCCTGGCCTTTGGCTTGGAGCCAATTTGATTCCCTCCCGCTCTTTCTTTTTCCCTTTCTCCTCCTGTGATGAGGCTGCATTTTAATGTTTCACTGTTGTATTTTAATCTTGTTTTTAAGTTGTATTCATTCAACATGTTTTTGTTATTGCTTGTTAGCTGCCCTGAGCCCGGCCTTAGCTGGGGAGGGCGGGGTATAAATAAAATTTATTATTATTATTATTATTATTATTATTATTATTAATTGCTGATGCATGAGATTTCAGAACAGATCAAGCCTCTGCAAAGATTCAGACTTCCGTGTCAAAATTGGGTGGAGTGAATTTCCTTTTGTTGTTTAGTTGTTTAGTCGTGTCCGCCTCTTCGTGACCCCCTGGACCAGAGCACGCCAGGCACTCCTGTCTTCTACTGCCTCCCGCAGTTTAGTCAAACTCATGCTGGTAGCTTTGAGAACACTGTCCAACCATCTCTTCCTCTGTCGTCCCCTTCTCCTTGTGTCCTCCATCTTTCCCAACACCAGGGTCTTTTCCAGGGAGTCTTCTCTTCTCCTGAGGTGGCCAAAGTCTTGGAGCCTCAGCTTCAGGATCTGTCCTTCCAGTGAGCACTCAGGGCTGATTTCCTTCAGAATGGAGAGGTTTGATCTTCTTGCAGTCCATGGGACTCTCAAGAGTCTCCTCTAGCAATACAATTCAAAAGCATCCATTCTTCGGCAGTCAGCCTTCTTCATGGTCCAGCTCTCACTTCCATACATCACTACTGGGAAAACCATAGCTTTAACTGTTGTTGTTTAGTCGTTTAGTCATGTCCGCCTCTTCGTGACCCCATGGACCAGAGCACGCCAGGCACTCCTGTCTTCCACTGCCTCCCGCAGTTTGGTCAAACTCATGCTGGTAGCTTTAACTACACGGACCTTTTTTTAAAAAAAAAATATTTATTGAATTTTCACAAATTATAAAAACACACACAATACACAATACAAACATACACACACAAAAACAAACATGTATAATTTCCAATCCTTTTTTTCTTGAAACTTACTTCACCGACTTCCCCATACCTCCCCTTTCTGCATTCCAATTCCCAAATTTATTTCAGCAAATCCTCCCCCTTAATTTTATCTAATTTTTTCCTTTCCTTTACTTTTACTTAAACTTTTACAGCTATAATCCCATATTTTCTATAACCACAACATTTTAACTCTCATTAATTTTGCAATATAAATTTCAAATTTCTTCCAATCTTCTTCCGCCGTCTCCTTCCCCTGCTCTCGGATTCTGCCAGTCATTTCAGCCAGTCCCATATAGTCTATCACCTTCATTAACTACACGGACCTTAGTCTGCAAGGTGATGTCTCTGCTTTTTAAGATGCTGTGTGGGTTTGGCATTGCTTTTCATTATTTATTAAATTTCTATACCATCCATCATAGATTCATAGATTGCAGGGCTGTTCACAGCATTCGGTGTTCACAGTTTAGGAGGCGGATAGATGATAACACGGGTGCAAATTGTTGCGGAATGTTTCTGAGTTGCCTCTTCCCCCCCCCCCTTTTTTTTTTCTCCCATGGATGCGAAGGCAAAAAACTTTCCTCCCCTTCTGAATGGCAGGTGGAGGGGTTAGGAGGAAAGGGCGCGTGGCTTCATTTGTTTCCACTGGGCATGTCTGATTGAAAGCACATCCCATGCCACTGCGCAGACTTGCAATATCCACGGTGAGGGCAACTCTTCACTTTTCCTATCTCTACGCCTCACTGAGTTCCCGAGGATCGCTTTCCGCACACCGTAACGCCGCTGGACTCCAACTCCCATCAACCCCAGCCGCCGTGAGCGACGGCAAAGCTTGCCGGGAGCTGTAGTCCTCCCGAACCCCGCCGCTAGGGTGCGCAATTTCCCCACCTCTGACATACAAGCTCACACGCAGGCGGGGAGGGAGTCTGCTAAGGAGCCACTCACTTTAAGAGCCCCGCCTCTCACTTAGCCCTGCTGACGTGACTCCAACTCCCATCAACCCCCAGCCAGCGTGGCGGACGGCCGGGAACGACGGGAGTTGTGGTCCGTAATAACAGCCACGCACTCCCTGAGTCCAACCCGCCCTCCCCGGAAGTAACCCGGATGCTGCAGCGAACTCCAACTCCCATCAGCCCCTCCCGGCCTGCCCAACGGCGGAGGACGACGGGAGTTGTAGTTCTCCCCTCAGAAGCGGCGCCGTCGGCAGCGGAGCGGCGCCTAGCAACGGCAGCAGGCCGGCGCGGATGTGCAGGCCGCGTCCGCCCGCCTGAGGCGACGTGAGGAGGCGGCCATGGGCTGCCGGTGACGGGCCTCTCCGCCTCCTTCTCCGGCCATGGCGCCCATGGGGATCCGGCTGTCCCCTCTGGGGATGGCCGTCGTGGGCCTGCTGGGCCTGGGCGTCCTCTACCACCTCTACTCGGGGATCCTGGCCGGCCGCTTCGCCTTCTTCATGCTGGGCGGCGGAGGAGAAGGGGAGGCGGCGGCGGCGGGGGGCTCCGAGGCGGCGGCGGGCGGGCCTCCGGCCTCGGGCACCGTGGACCTGCGGGAGCTGCTGGCGGCCTCGGTGGCGGCGGCGGCCCGAGGCGGCGCCGAGGTGAGGCGGGTCCGCGACAGCAACGTCCTCAACGAGAAGGCCAAGGGCAAGACCCGCGAAGGGGCCGACGAGAAGATGACCAGCGGGGACGTCCTCTCCAACAGGAAGATGTACTACCTGCTCAAGGCCGCCTTCCCGGCGGTGCAGGTGAGGGAGAGGCGCGGCGGGGAAGGGCCGTAGGCCGCCTTTCTCTCACCCGAGGGGCTCGAGGCGGCGCACAAAATTCTCCTCCCTCTTTTAATCCCCGCCACAACCGCCCTGCCAGGTAGGGAGGCTAAGAGGTGGCGACTGACCCCGGAGCTTCGTGGCCCTGCGGGGATTCGAACTCGGCTCTCCCTGAAGGCAGCCCTGTTTAGGGAAGCTTTTGGTGTTACAGCGGTACCTCGGGTTACAGACGCTTCAGGTTACAGACGCTTCAGGTTACAGACTCCGCTAATAGTAGAAATAGTATATACTATCCAGGTACTATCCGGAAATAGTACCTTGGGTTAAGAACTTTGCTTCAGGATGAGAACAGAAATCGTGCGGCGGCAGCAAGAGGGCCCATTACCTAAAGTGGTGCTTCAGGTTAAGAACAGTTTCAAGTTAAGAACGGACCTCTAGAACAAATTAAGTACTTAACCCAAGGTACCACTGTATTGTATTTTAGTCAAAATAAAAAAATTTCTTCCTGTAGCACCTTAAAGACCAACTAAGTTAGTTCTTGGTATAAGCTTTCGTGTGCATGCACACGTGTGCATGCACACGAAAGCTTATACCAAGAACTAACTTAGTTGGTCTTTAAGGTGCTACAGGAAGAAATTTTTTTATTTTGACTATGGCAGACCAACACGGCTACCCATCTGTAATTGTATTTTAGTGTTTTGTTGGAAGCCGCCCAGAGTGGCTGGGGAAACCCAGCCAGATGGGCGAGGTATAAATAATAAATTATTATATTATTATTACAGTGGTACCTCGAGGTAAGTACTTAATTTGTCCTGGAGCCCCGTTCTTAACGTGAAGACCACTTTAACTAAAGGGGCCTCCCGCGCCGCCGGAGCACGATTTCTGTTTTCATCCTGAAGCAAAGTTCTTAACCCGAGGTACTATTTCTGGGTTAGCGGAGTCTGTAACCTGAGGTACTACTGTACTCCCACGTCTCAGTCTGACACTCAAGCGGATTTACATATAAGCTAAACAAGCTATCGCTTAGGGCCCCACTCTCTTGGGCATGTGTAGGCAAACTTAAGGCCGGGGGGCAGGATCTGGCCTACAGACGGTCCGGGAATCACCATGTTTTTACATGAGTAGAATGTGTCCTTTTATTTAAAATGCATCTCGGGGTTATCTGTGGGGCATAGGAATTCATTTCATTCTTCATTCCCCCCGCCAAAAAAATATAGTCTGCCCCCCTACAAGGTCTGAGGGACAGTTGACTGGCCCCCTGCTGGAAAAGTTTGCTGACCCCTGCTCTTGGGGGGCCCCCAAAAAAATTGAAAGGAAAAAACCTGGATGTACATTTCCAAAATATAAGATAAAAAACAAATAAAATCAAACCTACATACAGCAACAGTGTTTTGTGTTGTGTAGGTTCCTATGATGTAAGTCATGGGCCCCGCCTGCTAACCTGCTCCCTAAAATATCACTGGTTTGCTCATTTCTATATATAGGGTGCCTAAATTCTGCATGTGCAAATGGCTTTAGATACCTATGAGGTCCATTAATTACCATATAGCATATACTCAACACAAAAAAAACAGCGACAATCTGTTGTTGATAAAGGACAGCTGGATACATAAAGGGTCCCATTACCGTCAGCAGCTTACGGCCTCATCTCACCTAAATCCGGCCCTGTTCAAGCACAGTGATTCTGAAGCTTGGTTCCCTGGCTGTTGTGGGACTACAGTTCCCCTCATCCCTAGAATTGCAAGGTCTATCAGGCAGAGTCGGGTACAAAAGAGGTACCACATTTTTCCATGTGTGAGATGCCCCCATATATAAGACGACCCCTATTTTATTGAATCCCAAATTAAGAAACCAGTAGTCGTACCTTGGTTCTCGTACATTTTGGCTTCCAAAACCCCGAAAATTCCAGTTTTCGAACATTTTTCGGAAGCCGAACATCTGACGCAGCTTCCGCTTGAGTGCAGGAAGCTCCTGCAGCCAATCGGAAGCTGCGCCTTGGTTTTCAAACATTTCAGAAGTCAAGCAGACTGCCGGAATGGATTACGTTTGAGAACCAAGGTACGGCTGTAACTTAGGGTTGCCATATCCCTAGAAGCCGGATTTAGGTGAGATGAGGCCGTAAGCTGCTGACGGTAATGGGACCCTTTATGTATCCAGCTGTCCTTTATCAACAACAGATTGTCGCTGTTTTTTTTTGTGTTGAGTATATGCTATATGGTAATTAAATCTTAAAAAGCAGAGACATCACCTTGCCAACAAAGGTCCGTATAGTAAAAGCCATGGTTTTCCCAGTAGTGATGTATGGAAGTGAGAGCTGGACCATAAAGAAGGCTGATCGCCGAAGAATTGATGTTTTTGAATTATGGTGCTGGAGGAGACTCTTGAGAGTCCCATGGACTGCAAGAAGATCAAACCTCTCCATTCTGAAGGAAATCAGCCCTGAGTGCTCACTGGAAGGACAGATCGTGAAGCTGAGGCTCCAAGACTTTGGCCACCTCATGAGAAGAGAGGACTCCCTGGAAAAGACCCTGATGTTGGGAAAGATGGAGGGCACAAGGAGAAGGGGACGACAGAGAATGAGATGGTTGGATGGTGTTCTTGAAGCCACTAGCATGAGTTTGATCAAACTGCGGGAGGCAGTGGAGGACAGAAGTGCCTGGCGTGCTCTGGTCCATGGGGTCACGAAGAGTCGGACATGACTAAACGACTAAACAACAACAACAATCCCTAGAAGTGAAAATCCAGATGATCAGCGGCAATGGAAAGGCATTGAGCTTTTCTTTTTGGGTGAATAATCACAAAGCTCTTTAGCTTTTCTGGGGCAAACAGGCACTCCAACACAGACATTTGCTAACAAATGAAAAAATCGCCAAGGCGGTCAGCGTGCAATGGTTCCGGCAGCTTCTTCATGGTAGCTGCAGCAAGTTCAGTCGTGTGCATTCACCATCCCTGTATAAGGCGACTCCAGTTTTTTACCTTTTTTCTGTGTGTGTAAAAAACGTCTTCTACACACACAAAAATGGTAATCAGAATGAAAGAGCATGGTGTTGCTTCTGAGCCAAGGAACTGCACTGAGCTCAAAGTCCTTGTGCTCAAAAATCTGTTTTCCCTGTTCCCCATTTCACCAACCTAGTTTAGGCAGGGAAGGCATTTTCGTTGTTGTTAACTGAGAACCAGAAACCCTTGCCAATCTAACAGCCCCGAGACCTGCCAGTAGATCTCCAATGTACCTTCCTGCTGACCCCTGGCATAGATTTCCCTTGCTTTCCATTTTCTGTTTGCTTATCTAAAACAAATTGTGTGCTTCAGCAGGGACTGTATACATTGGGGGTGGGGGTGGCCCTGAATAGTCAAAAGATGTGTACAGTTTAGCTTTACAAGTATACATGTAGCTTTACGAGAAAGGTGGTGACTCTCACCTATGAGACTAAACTGTGTTAGTATAATGTTACCTCTGGTTAAGGACTTCGTTCCGGAGGTCCATTCTTAAACTGAAACTGTTCTTAACCTGAGACACCACTTTAGTTAATGGGGCCTCCCGCTGCTGCTGTGCTGCCGCCGCGCGATTTCTGTTCTTATCCTGAAGTAACGTTCTTAACCCGAGGTGCTATTCTGGGTTAGCGGAGTCTGTAACCTGAAGCGTCTGTAACCCGAGGTACCACTGTAATAGTAATAGCATTTACTGAGAGCCTTTTCATTTAAAGTATTTAACATACAAGATCTTTGGGATATCTCTTGGGGGTAGACCAGTATTACAGAGTTAAAGAAGGACTTGCCTAACACAGTGTTTTGACAAGTCTCCTGTCCCCATATGGATTAATCCTCCGAAGTTTATTTGTATTTCAGAAAGTTGATACTTCTGTCCGTCTCGAAAAACATGTGGCTAACTTGTCTGAATTACTAGAAGGAGGTTCCTTGGGTCACCTCTGCCAAATGCCTTAGCAGTTGCTATGTCCTTGTTTTTGGAATGCCCATAGACAACTGGGATAGCTGTTAGTAGAACATGAGACTCTTAATCTCAGGCTCATGGGTCCAAGCCCCACCTTGGGCAAAGGATTCCTGCATTGCAGGGGGTTGGACTAGATGACCCTAGTGGTCCCTCTCAATTCTATGATCTCACATTAAGACTTTATTGAGCTGTCTTTAGAACACTTTATAAGATCCCCATGTTTTTTCAGTGCATTTCTCTGATATTCTGATAAACAGAGCACTTCTAGAAGCAGGGAGGAGTCAAGAGTCAATATCAAGGTGTTTCTCTTTTTGATAATGGGACATTATGCTCATGTAAGAGCCTCCTGATTTGCAGACTTCTGAACGGATGTATTTCTCTGGCAATTTGAGTACAGTGGTACCTCGGGTTACATACGCTTCAGGTTACAGACTCCGCTAACCCAGAAATAGTACCTCGGGTTAAGAACTTTGTTTCAGGATGAGAACAGAAATCGTGCTGCGGTGGCATGGCGGCAGCGGGAGGCCCCATTAGCTAAAGTGGTGCTTCAGGTTAAGAACAGTTTCAGGTTAAGTATGGACCTCCGGAACAAATTAACTACTTAACCCAAGGTACCACTGTATAATGCCCGAGTTCTTTTGAGTACTGTATGTGCTTCTTACATTTTATAGCTAGCTGATTCTACTTGTTGGCAGGCTATAACGAGAGATGATGTGGACATAAAGCTGCAGAACAGGTTTTCTCTAATAAGGTTCCTGACTATACTCTGTGATGACCTGATAGATAAATTCAGCTTTCCTCTATCTACACATGTAACTGCTGCAACCTCAATAACTTGAGAGTTTTGCTTTTCTACAGAAACTGCTTTTGTGCTGTGACCAGTGGTAGCTCTGCAGCAAAGGATTCTATTTACACTGTCATCTTCTCTTGAAGAGACCAGGCTTGCATGCTACAGTAGTGCGCAAGAGCCTTCTTGTTTGATGTATTACTTAACAGTTTCTGCCACGTTGACGCTGGTTAGTTCCACCCTGTTTCTGCTGTGTTTATGCCCAATACAGTCTATACCAGGCATCCCCAAACTCGGCCCTCCAGATGTTTTGGGACTACAACTCCCATCATCCCTAGCTAACAGGACCAGTGGTCAAGGATGATGGGAACTGTAGTCCCAAAACATCAGGAAGGCCGAGTTTGGGGGTGCCTGGTCTATACTCACTGGTGGCAGCTCTCCAGGATTCGAAACCGTGTTCTCTCTCATCCCTAACTGAAGTTGTTGGGTTGGACCTTGGGCCTTTTGCCTTTTGCGTGCAAAGAGCTATGGCTCTTCATCTGTGAATGTCCTATTCTCATACTTTCAACCTCCACTGCTACTGCTTCCCATTCCCCATCCCTCTATTTCAGAGTATGACAGGTAGAAGAACTTAGTTATACAATAGGGACTGCTCAGGGTCTGAATTGTGAAATGCACACTAGGGGTCTGAATTGTGAAAGAATCCAGTTATCAAAACATCTGTGTATTACATGTGATGTGACACCCACACCCAGTTTCATTTCAGTTTTGACTTTAGCACTGCCTTGCTGCTTTAAGTCCCACATTGGGAAATTATATTAATCCTCTTCAGGCATTGTTAGCACTGAAGAACGCATGGGTGGGGATGAATGGACTAGCTGTTCTCTTCATGCGTTAGAGGGCGAAACTTTGAGCCTCCTGGACTCCCTGCCTGTTTAGAACCCTTAAAATCCACAAAGACTGGATGCTTCTCTCTTCAACTCGTAGTGAGCAAAGAGTGGGGCATGGAGTCATTCATTCCCACTGTTGCTCCCCATGTGTGAACATGGAAGAATCCATTAAGATGCTCATTTAACAGGTGCAAGAAGAAAGCTAACAGTTACAGTGGTCATGTGTGTGTGTGTGTGTACACACATACAGTCATACTTTGGGTTACAGACGCTTCAGGTTGCGTTTTTTTCGGGTTAAGGGCCCACCAAAACCTGGAAGTACCGGAACAGGTTACTTCTGGGTTTCAGGGGTTGCGCCTGCGCAGAAGCGCTAAATCATGCTTTGCGCAGAAGTGCCAAATTGCAACCCGCGCATGCGCAGACGCGCTGCTGCGGGTTGCAAATGTGCATCTCACACGGATCACGCTTACAACCCGAGCATCCACTGTATATGTGTATATATGTGTGTGTGTACACACACACACACCTATATAAATGTATATAAACATGTATGAATTGGGGAAAAGAAAATTTTCTGTAATTCTTGAATTATTATGAACAAATACCATAAACATTAAAGGATTGACTCTTGCATTTTGCTAAGCATGCTCAAATCCAGTCATTATTTCATTGGATTTGGGTTTAAACCGTTTGGTAAATAATGTTGCTACTGGGTTTTCTTATTGCTACATGGGAATTTCGCATTCTCAACTGTCTCAAGTGAATGCAATCTCCATCTCTGGGAATCTTAAGCATGGCAGTTTGGTGGTTGTGGAACTTCTGTGAAGTTGGTAAATATATCCTGACTGCGTAACAGATGAAACAGATATATATATATATAAGTGTGTGTAAGACATTGTTGCACTGTGGAGAAATTCCCTTTCACTGGATTACCTAATCTGAATTGATCTGAACTCGCTTTGGCATATTTGTGCAAAGCAAAATAAAAAATAAGGTGTATTTGGGATTAATAGATCCCAAACTGTTTTCCCCCCATAGGCCACATGAAAATTGCTGATAGTCTTGGCTTAATGATTGTTTTGCGTGTTGTAGCAACCGTAGTGTGCTGTGCCCGATGCAGGATGGTTTTAATTGGTTACTTTATTTTTTAGATGATATTTTATTATATTACAATTTGCATTTCACAAAACCTGTAAGAGTAGGTGTACATTCTTTTACTGCATTTCATAGGTGTTCTAATTTTTAATGGGTTAAGTTTTTGGATACATACTGTGTGAAAAACAAATGGCACGCTGTGAAACAAAACTGTTTGGGAGAAGTATTGAATTGGCATACTAAAATTTAGTGGAGTTTTTGAGCAGTCACCTGTAAGCATTAAAATATTGTATGCATGCTCTTTTGGAGGTGAAAGTTCCAGGGAAGGAATGGAAGTGTTGCAACAGTTACATGCTTATTTAATTACATACTCTCTCTTTGTCATTAGATAAACACAGAGGAACATGTAAATGCAGATGACCAGGAGATAATTTCTTGGGACCGAACTATTCCTGAAGCTATAAAGAACCAAATTCAGCCCAAATTGGTCCAAGCAGACAGTGTTACTGTGTGGATTGATCCGTTGGATGCAACTCAGGAATATACAGGTAACCAGCACTGAGCTACTTTTGGCTTACTGCTACTCTCTGTAGCACCCCACCCCTTACAATGGCATCTCACAAGCGCAGCTCCCTATCATGACTGGGGGGAATTAACTTTAACATTGTGCTTGTATGCTATGGCTCATACACTTTAATTTTACAAAGCCTAGCCTTTCTCTGGGGGACGCAGGTGGCGCTGTGGGTTAAACCACAGAGCCTAGGACTTGCCGATCAGAAGGTCGGCGGTTTGAATCACCGCGACGGGGTGAGCTCCCGTTGCTCGGTCCCTGCTCCTGCCAACCTAGCAGTTCGAAAGCACGTCAAAGTGCAAGTAGATAAGTAGGTACTGCTCCTGCGGGAAGGTAAACGGCCTTTCTGTGCGCTGCTCTGGTTCACCAGAAGCGGCTTAGTCATGGTGGCCACATGACCCGGAAGCTGTACGCCGGCTCCCTCGGCCAGTAAAGCGAGATGAGCACCACAACCCCAGAGTTGGTCGCGACTGGACCTAATGGTCAGGGGTCCCTTTACCTTTACCTTTAGCCTTTCTCTTATACAAAAATGGAAGGAATTTGTCTGATCATGGGATAGTGCTGCCTGTGGGAAACTACTTTGCACCTTTTAATGGTCCCATGGGCTTCTGGAGTGAGACGTTTGTGGTTTGCAGCATAAATCAGGTTGGAATTAGAAGACAGTAGGCGTGTTTTTTTGTAGCGATGCTGGGTGTGGCTTCCCTTTTCTTTCTTTACTTAATGTGTGGACTTATTTATAGATCTATGTCAGGCTTGAACAAATATCTTGCAGGCTTCTGCTTGAAAGGGGGATTGGTTGTGTGTGACGTGACATATTTTTGGATAGTTCCATAAACTGCCAGAAGTTGCAGGATGCTGTCCAAGCTCCTTAACATGGCAGCTGAACAATAGCAGCCTACATGATGGCCTCCAGACATTGTTGGACTACAACTCCCAGCATTCCTGACCATTGGCCATTCTGGGTTCTGTTGTCATTACGGCAAAGTTCAGATGTTAACTCCAAGCTATTGTTTTGATCTGGCCCTGTTGGAGCAAGCCTTGTGCTTGCATAATCCCTGTTTCTCCTTCTGTTCACTCATTTGGGTTCATGTCAGTCACAAACCATAGTTTGCCATTACCTCCAAAGCACAGTGGTTTCTGCAAAAGAGGCAGTAATTAAGTTGAAGGAATGAATGTGAGCAGAGGAGGGGGTCCTTTTTCCTTTAACAGAAGGCTTTTTCCTTTAACACCAAATCATTACACTAAACCAGCTCCTTGAGTAATGAAAGAAATCAATATTTTAAATATTTCATTAGCATAATTTCTTCTGGGTTTTGGAGTAAAGGGGAAACAATTTAAGAACTCAAATATGCAAGAGAGTTAAGCTGTTGAACATGAGAGAATAATTGGTGTTCAATTACTGCCGTCTTAAGTGCATTCTGATTTATGTTGAAACTTCTGCTGGATATTAAATCCAGACTGTGTTTTGTGTTGGCTCTTGTGCATAGGTTAAGTAAATACAATATCTGAAGCCTAGGATTGAAAGGGGGAAGAGCAGAATAGGACTGTGTACTTACAGGAATACTATTCAATCAAAATGATATAAAACACAAATACCCAAAGTTAGACTTACTTTCTAATTTTGCACCTTTCAGGTTGGTGTCTTGCCTTGTCATATCTGGTTTAAAAGTTAGTTTAGTGTTGTGCTTTACGCTGTACAAATGAGAAGTGTTGACATTCTTCCTATCCTCCCTTCAGAGAATCTTCGACAGTATGTTACTACTATGGTCTGTGCAGCTGTAAATGGCAAGCCAGTAATAGGAGTAATACACAAGCCATTTTCTGGATACACAGGTATGTGACATAGTTTTATTTCCATTCACAATGGTGTGAAAGTGATGCATGATTCCTAACCCTCAGCAGGGTAAAATGGATTGATTTTAGAATGCTGTATTATTTTACTGTTGTTAGCCGCTCTGAGCCCAGCTTTGGCTGGGGAGGGCAGGATATAAATAAATTATTATTTTTATTATTATTATTATTATTATTATTATTACTACTACTACTATGGTTGATGCTGTGGCACCTTATAGGTGCAGGGCTGGGCGATGTTAGATTTTCAACATTGCGATGTATCACCAGCCAGACATTGCGGTTTAGCGATATACTGCGATGTTGAAACAAGCTGCATTGGCCCCAGCCTGCTAGACGTAGGCTGAAACTGCCACAGCTCTCACCGCCGGAGCTGGGGCCCCCTCACCCCAGCGCCTTGCAGGCTAGGGCCAATGCAGCTGGTCCAGGCCACTGCTCACCGGGGGGTGGGGCAGGAGGGCTCTCCCCACCCCAGCTAAGCGACCCCTGACACCTCAGCAGCATCGGGCTTTGTGCACCTGGGGCATAGAAGAAGTCTCTCCCCACCCCAGCTGAGCTATCCAATGCGTCTGAGGTTTCGAGGTTGCTCAGACGGGAAAGGGCAGTTTCATGGAGGCCCCACTCCACTGCCGGCTGGGGCAAGCCAGTGCCGACCTGGGGGCTCTGTTAAATGCTTGGCTGAAGGGAAGTGGCAACCGGGCACCCCTCAGCCCAGCAGTTTAAAGATGCGGAGGGAGGAACAAGCTGCATCAGTGCCTCGCCGATGCAGCTTGTTTCTCCCTCTGCTCCGTCTGAGGGCAGACCGTGATGTCGGTTTCACTCAGCGGTATATCACTGGTGAAACTGCTGTGCATAGCTGTCAACTTTCAGATTTGAAAGTAAGGGATCAGCAGCCTCGAAAATAAGGGATCAGCAGCCTCACCTGTCCCGGGGACAGTCTACGGGATATCTGACAATCCGGGATAGCAGCAGGAAGCAGTGGGAAACAGCGCTGGAATAAGGGAATTTCCCGCAAAAAAAGGGAAGGTTGACAGCTATGCTGCTGTGCTTCTGAGTCCCTCTGCTAGCAGCACCCTCTGGATGAAGTTGCGCTGCTAGCAGAGACACTCAGGAGCGCAGCGGTTTCCTGAGCGATATACCACTGAGTGAAACCAACATCGCGGACTGCTCCTCATACCGGTCCTGGGTGATATATTGATATATCGGACAGGCATAGTGTGGTGCTGATAACGCCAAGGTTGCAGGTTCGATTCCTGTATGTGACAGCTGCATATTCCTACATTCCAGTTGGACTAGATAATCCTTGGGGTCTCTTCCAACTCTACCATTCTGTGATTCCAGTTGAGATGTGCTGGCCAAAGGAATGGCATGTATGCATACTAGATACCAAAAGATATAGAATCATAGAACTGTAGAATTGGAAAGTGATCATCAAGTTGAATCCCTGCAATGCTGAAACTTGGAACTGGGCTTGGTGGCTCTTCCTGAACTTCAGGAAGAAATAGGAATACAGAAGCATAAGGGTTTTTTTGCCAAATACAGCTGGGTAGGCCTGAAAACCTTTAAGCTTCTGCCAAGCAATTGGAAGACCCAGCTACCCACCCACTGGCCACTGATGACATGCCTCTTTTGCAGCCTGGGCGATGGTTGGCGGAGGATCAAATATTAAGCCTCGTTCTTCCTACAATGAGCAGACACCAACAATCATTGTCTCCCGTTCCCATGAAGGGAAAGTCAGGCAGCTTGCTTGGCAGACCTTTGGAAATAAAACTGCAATCATTAAAGCTGGAGGAGCAGGTTTGTTCTCTTGAATCTATTGTCCCTCATTTTATTAATGTTGAAATAGTGCACTGGAAATGTACGTGGTTGCAGTGTGAGATGTGGTCAAGGTTCTTGAGTTCCCTAATTTATGAGAGCAGAGGACATGGTGTTTATAGACGTAAGGGGTAGAGATGCATTCGTAGCCAACAGTGCAGTCCTGTCCATTGTCTGTTCAGAAGTAAGACTCCTCCTTGGGAGTTTGGTGAGATGTACAGTGGTACCTCGGGTTAAGTACTTAATTCGTTCCGGAGGTCCATTCTTAACCTGAAACTGTTCTTAACCTGAAGCACCACTTTAGCTAATGGGGTCTCCTGCTGCCGCTGTGCCGCCAGAGCACAATTTCTGTTCTCATCCTGAAGCAAAGTTCTTAACCTGAAGCACTATTTCTGGGTTAGCGGAGTCTGTAACCTGAAGCATATGTAACCTGAGGTACCACTGTACTCCTAAGTAAGTGTATATAGGGTTGCTGCCATTGTCTTTGGCGATCCCTCATAGCCGAGTAAGATTGTCTTCCATGAACACAGTCTTAACGGTGTGTCTGTAAGTGACTGTGGAGGCCAATTCTGGATCCACATGTCCTTGCATCGTGGGAACATAGGTTTCTGGGCAGGAGTTGATCACAGTGAGGGTTTCTAAAACATGCCTTCCTCTTAGCTCATTTCTCCCTGAGTTTGTGCTTCTTCAAAGTTCATAACACCTTTGGTAGAGACTATTCCCCAATTGGAATGTTCACAGGCCAGTGTTTCCCAATTACCCATGCTTTTATTGGATTTTTAAAGATTTGCTTTGAGAACATCTTTAAACCTCTTTTGTTGTCCATCGATATTTTACTTTCCATTCTTAAGTTGGGAATAGAATAGAGTCGTACCTTGGATCCCAAATACCTTGGTACTTGGACGTTTTTGCTCCCGAATGCTGCAAACCCAGACGTGAGTGTTCCGGTTCTTTGGGACCCAAACGTCCGAGGGGGCTTCCGATTGGCTGCAGGAGCTTACTGAAGCCAGTCAGAAGCCGCGCTTTGGTTTCTGAACGTTTTGGAAGTTGAACGGACTTCCGGAACGGAATCTGTTTGACTTCCAAGGTACGACTGTAGTTACTTTGGAAGATGATAATCAGGCATCCGAACCACATGACCAGCCCAACGAAGTTGATGTTGAAGAATCATTGCTTCGACACTGGTGATCTTTGCTTCTTCCAGTATACTGACATTAGTTCGCCTGTCTTTCCGAGTGATACGTAAAATTTTCCGGAGACACCATTGATGGAATCTTTTGAGGCTGAAGGCACTTAATTGATGAGGAGAGGTGCTAGATTTTCACTAGGTAGTGAATCTTTGAAAGATTAACGGTTTGGGAAGCTGTATCACCTGGCAAATTAATTCAGGAGTGGTTGCCAGTTTAAGCGTGTGAAATGATTACGGTTCTCCAGGCAACAGAGTGATCAAATAGTTAATTTAGAAATATGTAATCTCTCTCAGGTTGGCGAACAGTAAAAATGTTGCCGTATCTGATGGGAATTGAACTCTTTAGGTTTTTTCCTTGCTTCTGAGATTACTCTGTAACTACCAAATGAAAGTAGTTTGCAAAATGGTCCTGTGTCAGGTTTTCCTTGCAAGGCTGCCCAGTTATTTCTCTTCACATGCTGCTGTTCAGCTGTACTATTACCAAATTTCATGCACAACAAAATAAAAGCAGTAAAAAATCAAAAATACTACAAATAAAAATATAAAAATCAATAAGTAGTAAAATACATACTTTATTTAAAAAACCTGTCATTATATAATATTTTCTCATACTAAGAATACCAGCAGCTTTGGGAGTTTGATAAATATGGGTCATTAGTAAATCATAAGAGTTGGGAGAGTCCAAAACACTGTTGGTGGGTCTAGCATGCACAATTCCTCAGTCTCCTTATCAGTTCCTGGAGTCGTCCAGGATGAACTGTACCTGCCAGGACAAAGGGTGTGTCCTGCAGAAGCAAATACTTCTGTTTACCCTGAATCAGCAGGTGTTTCTTGGGCTTTCTTTTGCAGGCAGGGAGTCCTGGGTAAGAGCAAACCGCTTCCTTAGTCACACACTTGCAGTGAACAGTGTTCTCTGCCCAAATCTCCACACTGGTGATGGTGACCATGGGTGTATGTATGCCATTACATAACCCATGAGAGAGGCTGTAGTTTGATCAAGTTTTGATCGAGCTTTCGAACTGTTTAACTAAACCCAAAGTTTTAAGAATTTTCTTTGTGTAAAGAAGCATAGTTTTGCATGGACTGCCTACAAGGAGTAGCTCAAACACACCCACACCTGCTTGTAAAATATACGTAATGAGCTCTCAATTATTTCCTACCCAGGATACAAAGTTCTCTCGCTCCTGGATGTGCCTGAGAAGGATCAGGAGAAAGCCGATGTGTACATTCATGTGACGTACATCAAAAAGTGGGACATCTGTGCTGGCAATGCAGTGCTGAAGGCACTAGGAGGTCAAATGACTACACTGGCTGGGGAGGAAATCAGTTACACGGGTTCAGATGGCAACGAAGGCGGGCTCATAGCTAGTATCAATATAGACCACAGAGCGCTGGTTGAAAAACTCCCTGTATTAGACAAGGCGTCTCAGAATTAAGTTCTGAAGAGTGACCAAGTCAAGTCGTGCTCCTGGAGTCTGCAAATGGTCCTGTAGAGGTGAGGGAACGTGCGTCTGGCCTTTGGAAGGTGGCAGAGGAATATTCTTTTGGAAAACTGCACAGACCCTGGCCTCCTCCTGGACCCTGGCAGCGTTCAGAAGCAAGGTTACTGGGACTCGGTGTCCTTACGCCTCAACACCAAGCTTTTAATTTCTGAGACTGTTTCGTGTCCATAACACAAGGCCAGATAACGCTTGGAAGAACACAAGCAAGTTACAGATCTGGTTCTGGAAAACACTCACATTCTGTTATAGTATTCTTTGTATTGTGTGACAAAAGAAAAGATTGGCTGTGGGTCACTTGAAATCAGTGGATAGGTATTCTTCATCCCTTTGGGATACAAAGGGCCAAGAAGGCCAGATCATCTTCCTCGGACAATTGTCTAATCTTGGGTGCAATTTGAAATGGAAAAGGCAATGTTTGGGTCTATTTTTAATGTCTAGCTGAAAATTCAAACCAGCTTAATGTGGATGAGAGTGTTAATATTTGTGTGGTCTTATTATAATCTTTAATGATAACATTTTCTGTGTGTCATGTTAAAAGATTTCCCCTTGTACAGTTTCAGCTATTGAATATTGCCATTCTAAGCTGTTGAATTTCTTAAAACTCTTTAACATCCCGTGTTCGAGCTGATAAAGAAGTCATTTATCTTTGGCGATCATTTAATAAGCTACTTGATAAGAGAGCGAGTGATATTTTGCCAGCGTAAAATTATGATTATGAATTATGTGCAGCTGTCTTTACAGGGAATCTAAAAGTGTCTTCCTGGCTGCCATAACTGTTACACTGTGTGGACATTTCCTTTGAAAGGCTGGCCCCAGTTTTTGATTTGTCAGTTCAAAACTCTCACCCTGTTGTGATGCTTGGCATTCAGTCTTCGCAGGAGAGTTGTAGGAATTTGCCACGGATTCAGAGGAACGTGTATTTGACAACTTGTTTTCTGCCCTTCAGACCTGCCCACCTCTTAATAAACCAGCCATTTTGCCCCTTTATATTAAATAAAATAAAATAAACCCCTGTATCAGTGTGATGAATATCTGTGACTGTGAAAAACAAGATTTTAAGCTCTGTAAAAAAAAAATTAGGTCTGTAATTTGCAAATGATTAACTGGTGTGATTAATCAAGGTTTGCAAACATATTAAATCACCCCCACTGGGTCTCTGGTGTACTGATCCACAATCTCTCCTGGATGACACAAAGGGCTCTAAAATACCATGTTTGAAGTTGCATAAAGCTGGTTATCTGAATGTGGTGGGGGATGCAACTCATAAAACCATGTCTCGTTTTCAGTTTTCCTACAAAGGATTTCCTGGTGCTTTTGGTTAGTATATTAACTGGATCTTTTTCATTTTTAAAAACAGGTAATTAGTAACAAACAGTGATCCTACACACTTCTGCTCAGAAAAAAGTAGTATTGTCTTCCACGGAGCTTATTCCCAGTTAAGGTGCATATAGTTTTATATAGCAGAGTTGAACCATGGAACTCTCTGCCACAAGAGGCAGTTGTCGCCACCAACTTGCAACTTCCGCTCAGGATTCTCCCCAGGCTAAGCCCGGCGTCACCCAGCATGCTCTGCACCCTCCTCAAATGCTTTTGCCTGGCTGGGGAGTTTCCTGAAACAGTGAATCTGCATTTTCCAGTGCAATTGTTCAATATAAAATCTAGTCTGAAAACAGAAGAAATGAGCACTGAACCACTGATATAGTACAAGTGAATTCTTTATTTACTGTTTTTGCGAGTGTTAAAGATAAAACCTATTTGGGAAAGAAAGTATACCTGCCTTTTCAGTGGACCTTTATTGTTTGTTTACATATAGTTGCCTTGGTGATAGTATCTTGTGTTTACGGTAGCCGTTGTAACGCCACCCTGATCATTATTTTATTGTTTAAAGCTGCATCTTACCGCCTCCAATGGACAGTGCAAATGGGTCCTGATGTTTCCTCCCCTCGTTTTGGTGAAACAGCTTGTTTCATCAGATGATGTGTCTTCCTGAAATTCACATGCACGGTGGTGAATGGAGAGGTGAGAGAAATGTTGAAAGAACAGACTGCAATGGTGACAGACGGGAATTGCCCCATCATTTGCAATCCAGCAGAAGTCCGCTTGCAGTCTCCCTTCAAAGTTCCTTCCTTCAGGTAGCGCCACGACATTCTGGGATCAAATTAGAAACTGGGGCGACTGTCCCTGGAAAATAGGAACACTTGGAGGGTTTGCTTTCCCTGTGGGGTCATTTTACAGTACATTTCCCTCTGAATTCACCTCCCATATCTCCAACTACCTATATGTGGTGGGCTGACAAAAGCAATTGTGATTTCATTTTATTTTATTGGCAGCTGCGTAGGTGAGATGAGCCCACAGGGCACAAATGTTGGCAACTCGATTCTGTGTCTCCATCTGGCCCTGCCTGCCCCCAGACTCCAGGGGCTGCTCCCCCCCTCCAGAAACTGCCTCTTTCCCCTCATTTGCCATGTCCGTTTGTGACATCACAGGGAGTTGGTGGGTGTCTGTGACATCACAGGTAGTGTGTAGCCAATGGCCACAGCTGGGGAAACATCTGCACAGCCCTCGCTGGCCTCACAATGGGGGGGGCACCTCAGCAGTTATTAAAAATGAGGTGACCCCCCCCCCCCATTGTGAGGCCTGGGAGGGCTGTGCAGATGTTTCCCCAGCTGTGGCCATTGGCTACCAACTCCCTGTGATGTCACAAGGGGGTGCAGCCCCCTCTTCCTGTGACATGACTAGAGATTTCCCATACAATAAAAACATGGCACAAAACACAGATTTCTTTTCAGAAAACATTTATTTTGAATAAAAATTAGAAAGCCATTTATTTAGAAAACAGGAGCTGTCTGGCTTAAGTCCTGCGGTTCTCTTCATGACTTTCACGGCTGGTCTCGGGGGAAACCTCGCCGGCTCCTGAAAGGCAAAGGCAAACAGATGAGTGGGGTGGCAACTATCCGACAGCGTCCACCCAGACCCCTTGCCTTCTCCTTGCTCCACAGCATCCCAACGCCAGGCGATCGCCTCCTTCCGCTTGCCAGCCTGCCGCCACCATCTGGTCTTGGGGAAAACCTCGCCGCCATTGGATGTCCCTGAAAGGCAAAGGCAAACACGTTGATGGGATGGCGACTATCAAAGCGTCCACCCAGACTCTTCCACAGGCTTTGGTCTGACAACTTCATCCCTGACTGGCCTGCCCCGTCAAGGCAGGTTGCAGAGGTGGAGGGCCACCAGTTTGATGCGGTAGATCCACATGGGACTACACTGGTTTCCCTGCTTTCCACCTCTAGGGCTGTGCCGGGTAGTTTCCCTCCTCGCTTTGGCCGTCGACGTAAGGTCAAGAGCTCTACGAATGTCAGCAAGCTGACAGTCTCAAAAGGTAGGTCTGTTGACCTTGGGTTGAGGGCCAAAGACAAAGGTGAATGTCACCAGATAGCGTTCACAAATGGATCGGCCAGCTTCACAGGCTCTCGGCCTGCACTGACATCCCCAAATGTGAACCTGGCTTCTCCAAGGCGCCACCACTAGAAGCCGATGGGCAACTCTCCCTCACCACAGAATTCGCCAAGGGACACTCACCCGCCGCCAAAGGGGCAGCGTCCCTCCTCGGTTTGTCCGCCTGTTAATAAACAAACTAGGCTTCCAAACCCGCTTGCATCCCCTCGGCCAGTCTTGTAGCCTTGCGGCATCAACCAGGCACTGAATGCAAACCTTCCGGCAATCCGTCCACCACCAACAGCCGCGCCAGGTCCATTGCCACACCTCCCCCTGCTTCAGACCTGAATTTCATCCACCTTCAAGTGCGATCCCACCAGCAAGTAAGCCTCAACTTGCCTTCTCCTTGCTCCACAGCATCCCAGCGCCAGGCGATCGCCTCCTTCCTCCGGCCAGCTTGCCCCACGGGGCAGGAGACCACCCGAGCTGAGTGCCTCCACTGAGGCAACTGCCTCGGCCTTTGACTTGGCCAGCATTTATACCCTCTCAGCTGCCCAATGTTTTTGTGGCCTCACAATGGCAGCATCTGGGGAGGCCTCCCCATCACCCCTCAGACCTCACAATGAGGGGCGCAGCTCAGCAGCCATTGGCTCCTTGGCTTTTGACCAAGGAGATATATAACACCCCCCTCCCCAATTTGTGCCAGTATCTGTCAAGGCCACACCGGAAACCCAGTGGGGCAGGAGGGGGCATTTGTTAGCTTGTCACATGTGCTATGGTTAAATCGGACTGGTTAAATTGTCAGTAGAGGGTTGTGGAGAGCCTGCAGATTCTGTAGGAGTGCATGATGACCCTGTTGAAGAGATCAGCCACAGCTAAGAAGCAGCAGGCGGCGTTTTCCCGGGCACACTCAGCACCAGCCAAGCGAGCAATCGCGCAATGCCACCGGCGGAGACGCACCAATCGTAGTCCTCCCTGCCCGCCCAGGGGCCGCCTCTTACCATCCTTGGCGGAGCATTTTTTTTAAAAAAATATATAATCTTTATTAGCTTTCCAAACTTTATACTTCAAATACATATTATATTACATTTTACATTTATAGTGTGCTCCTACGAGCTGACTACTTCTGACTTCTTTATGTCGCTTCTTTATGTACGACTCTGGGGTTGCGCGCTCATGTCGCTCTGTAGGCTGAGGGAACCAGTGTTTGTCCGCAAACTGTTTTTCCGGGTCATGTGGCCAGCATGACTAAGCCGCTTCTGGTGAAACCAGAGCAGTGCATGAAAATGCCGTTTACCTTCCCGCTGGAGCGGTACCTATTTATCTACTTGCACTTTGAGGTGCTTTTGAACTGCTAGGTTGGCAGGAGCAGGGACCGAGCAACGGGAGCTCACCCTGTCGCAGGGATTCGAAGGCTGTGGTTTAACCCGCAGCGCCACCCACATCCCTATTTGTCCATAAATTGTCTGTAAATAAATAAACCCTTCTATAAATACAATTCTTGTCTATCTATATATTATTTGCAACCACCATTGGTTACTTTGATTACACTGTACTTCTTATTGTCATTTTTATTATTAGTCCAATAAAAGGACTTATATTACACATTATGAAGTTTATTTCAATTCTTCCGGTATCTCTATTTCACACACATCTTTCCTATGTACAACATAAACTTCTACCATTCTTTTTGAAATGTTCCATAACGTTGTTCAATTTCCCCCGTTAATTTGGCTATTTCCGCATTGACCATCTCTCTATGGTCGCACTTGGCTCCGCCCCTTCCGGGCGTGAGGGCGGGATTTCCCTTCGCTGTCCCGCCTTAAAGCTGGGGGGGCGGGAAGAGCAGCCTTAAAAACACGCGGTTCATTTCGTGGCGTCATCCTTCAGAGCTCGTCCCCTCTCTGCCATTGGCTGTTCGGGAGCGAGAGCTTCCCTATTCGTCCTCCCGCCTTTCCCGCCCCTGCTCTTCACAGAGGGGCGGGGTCCGGAGCCCGCGAAGCGAAGGACGTTGTCGCGGTCCCTCATTGGCTACCTCATAGCGAGTCCCCTCTTTCCATTGGCCGCCCGCTTCCAGGATGAAGAGGGCGGGGAGGGCGGGAAGCGGGCTGCTGCCCTGCTATTGGCCGCTCTCACTTTTGGCGGGAGGGCGCGAATCGCCGCCGCGCGCGCGAAGTGGGCGTCTCCCGGAGGAAGGGGCGGGGCCTCGCCGCTCTTTCGCCAGTGCGCGCGCGCTCTTTCGGTTTGCTCCGCGTTCGAGGCCGCGGCGACGTCGACGGCGAGGCTCATTCCGCCTCACAGCGCTGAGGCGGCAAGAAGCAGGGGGTCTTCGCTGCCGCCGCCGGACTGACTGACCCCCCCCCGCAGCCTCGCCTCATGGAGCCCGCCGGCCTTGCCCCGCCGAGGCTCTCTCACCGCCGCCGCCTCCTCCTGCAGGACCAGCCGCGCTGCCCCGCTCCGCAGGGTCGCGGAGGCCTCCCCGAACCCGCCGGCCTCGCTCGCGCCGCCGACCGCCGGAGGAGCCTGGGCTGCGGCGGGTAAGGCAGGCGGCCGCCCTCGACTTCGGCGCCTCACGCCTCGCTGTGGGGTGTTGGGGGGGTGGCCTTTGTCCCGCTCGACGCCGCAGAACTCCAACTCCCATCATGCTTTGCCGTCGGCCGCGGTCGCTGGGGCTGATGGGAGTTGGAGTTCGGCGACGCCGCACACCTGGCTTTAGAAGCCGCTTCGTCTATCCATTGAGCAACTTGGTGGGACTAAGTATATAATCCAAATAGGGCTGTTATATTTATTATTATTATTATTGTTATTGTTATTTATTTATTATTATATTTATTATTATTATTATATTTATTACTATTACTATATATTATTATTAATAATTATTATGCTGCGCTCTTCCTCTGAAGCAGGACAAGGTGGCGTATATGGTTCTCCTCGCCACGTCTCTCTCTATTTCTCTTATTTCCCCCTTTATCTGCACACACAACAGCCTTGTGAGGCAGGTTAAGCTGAGAGAGCGCGACTAGCCCAACGTAAGCTTCATAGTTCAGTGGGGAATTGAACCCTGGCCCAACACTCTTGAGCACTATACCAGTTTGAGCCTCATCCTCCTGCTTTAGAATCGGATAGAATAATAATTGGTTATTATTTTGCCGTTTTATTTATTTGATACGCTAATATTACACCATTTCTCCAGGGAGTTCCAGGTGGTTTCCATGCTTCCACTCCCAACTCGCTCCATTTTTTCTCTCAGCCATTGAGGTAGATTAAGGTTGGCCCAGTGACATAGCCCAGGGTCACCCAGTGAGCTGAGTGGGGATTTGAATGCTAGTATTTCTGGTTTATGATAGCCACTTTGCCACCCTGGTTTTCTTAAGTACGTAACTGGTCTCAGCATGGAACCACTTTTATGCAGCATTTTTTATTTATGTACTTTCATTTGTGTTTATGTAAAGTGGCATTATGTTCCATTGGGTGCCCTGAGAAGACTTCTTCACAACGATGTGTAATGCAACAGTAATGTATCTGATTATTTGCAGCTCAAGTGAAAATTGTGTACAAACGTCGGAAGAAAAGAATGTCAATCTGCAAAGGACGTCGTCTTCTGAATCTACAGATTCTGGTTTGTTTGCCTCCAGCTATAATAATAAATTTTATTTATACCCCGCCCTCCCCATCCAAGACCGGGCTCAGGGCAGCTAATAACCAATAATAAAACAAGTTGATTAAAATACAATTTAAAAAACAAGATTAGAATACAACATTAAAACATTAGGATGCAGCCTCTTCACAGGAGGAGAAAGGAGAAAGGAGAAAGAAAGAGGGGGATGGAATCAAACTGATTCTAAGCCAAAGGCCAGGTAGAACAACTCTGTCTTACAGGCCCTGCGGAAAGAAATCAGGTACCTGGTCTCATGAGACAGAGTGTTCCACCAGGCCGGAGCCAGTGTTGAAAAGGCCCTGGCTCTGGTTGAGGCTAATCTAACTTGCTTAGGGCCCAGGACCTCTAGGGTGTTGCTATTTATGGACCTTAAGGTCCTCTGTGGGGCATACCAGGAGAAGCGGTCCCATAAGTACAAGGGTCCTAGGCCGTGAAGGGCGTTAAAGGTCAAAACCCAGCACCTTAAATCTGACCCTGTACTTCACTGGTAGGCAGTGCAGCCGGAAAAGCACTGGGTGAATATGCTCCCATGTAATCCAAAACCCACTGGGCTTGACAATAAACTTCTCTGTAGTTTTAGATGGGAAGTTCAACTAGCATCTGAGCTAGAAGCTTACTTGATTGGTCCAAATGTAACTTTCTTACTCCAAATGATTTGGAGGATTGGGAGCATGTTGTAAGCCAGCACTCCCAGTTCTCTCCTTGATTTCCTGGTTTGATTCCACCATAATTTCCCTGAGCCCAGGGCAATGATGGCCTACAGATCAGGACTGGAAGCCCGGTTCTAACACTGATTGATTACCCAGTTGAGATGTAACATCATTGTTTTTCTGATTGGGAGAAAGGGGAACACTAAGATCCAAGACTTAGTATGAGCAGCCAAATCGTAAGATGGCTCTTATATGTGAACAATAAGCTTCAATATGTCAGCAGTCCATTTACGTAATGAGAACAGTACTGACCTAATATCTTTGTCTGCATGTTTTGTCACTTTCTACAAAAATCTTTGCAAGTTGTAAGATTATTTCTTTCACAGGTTGCTGTATGGATTCTCCTACCCAGCTCGGCATGAAAAACCTTGATGAAATGTATGTAGAAATACACTGGTGGTTTGTGTGCGTGTGTTTCTTGTGTGTGTGTTTTTTGTGGTTTTTTTGCTTGGGGTTTTGTATGAAACTGGTTCAGGGCACCCTAAAAGAGTCTGCTTTGGGGCAACTTGTGTTAAGCAAAAAATGCATTTGGAAGGTGTGAGAGTATTGACTTGAGTATTTCAGAACCCTGGTACTTCAAATTAGCAAGACTGGTGTAAAAGGTTCTTGGTTGTAGCTCTGCATGATAGGTTCCCCTCTGTTTCCTGGCACAATGTTTATGGGAATGTCCCATTCTTAGACTTTAGTACTCACTCACCAACGCACAGGAGAGGGATTTGTATGCACTCTCACACTCGGGAACATGTCACGCTTGCCAGAATGTTGGGTCACTGTCAGTGTGATATTATTTTAGCTAAATGAGTCATTGCTAGGTAGTCTATCGTTTTAGCTTGGATGTTGAAATTTAACTTGTAAATCTATGTTAAGGCATGTGCATCTTTTTGTTCTTGCAGTTTTAGAGTGCCCATGCGAAGAATGCACTCCCTCCCGGTAAGTGAAGCTTAGGAAGGAAACCTTCCTTTGTCCCTTTCTCAGCTGAATTTCACACTATGCAGAACTGTCAGATTATGTAAACTTAATGAATAAAGCTTGAAAAGTCTTGCATGTTGTCTGTCAGGCTCCTGGAAATCCCAATGTTGACATTAAGGGATTTTAATATCTTACACAGAGCTGGATTCTTAGTGTATTTTTGGTTTAATTTTACACACCTAATTTAATGACTGATTATTATTTAATAATAGTAACTATTATTATTCGTATCCCACCTATCTGACTGGGTTGCCCCAGCCAATCTAGCTTCCAGTATATATAAAAACATAATAAAACATTGAACCTTAAAAAGCTTCCCTATACAGGGCTGCCTTCAGATGTTTCTTAAATGTTATATAATTACTCATCTTCTTACCTGATGGGAGGGTATTCCACAGGGTGGGCACCACTACCGAGAAGGCCCTCTGCCTGGTTCCCTGTAGCTTAACTTCTTGCAGTGTGGGAACTGCCTGAAGACCCTCGGAGCTGGACCTCAGTGTCCTGGCTGAACAATGAGGGTGGAGATGCTCCTTCAGGTATATTGGGCCGAGGCCATTTAGGGCTTTAAAAGTCAGCACCAACACTTTAAATTGTGCTCAGAAACACACTGGGAGCCAATGTAAAATATGTATGTATTCTCTCCCGTCCTTAGGCATGATCACCTGAAAAAATTACAGTTTGAAACTCCCAAGTTTGCTTAGTATTGTATTGGCACTCACTAGTTTTAAATGATTAATTCTATGAAACAACAAATGCATAGAAATAGTTATTTATCCCCCCCCCCCGGTGGAAAAACAAAGCCCCGGATAATGTTCAATTTTAGAAATCCTTCCCTACAACACTTGCTCTTGTTCCGGGTCCTAGCCAGCTCTGCCCACCTCCCAATTCCAATCCACCCGTTTTCTTTTTCAGCTAGCATGCTGTGGTCCATGGCTACTGTCATTGGCCCAGATTTTATGTTTTTCAATTGAATTGGGTCCTGCTGTTCTATTGGTTGCTCCTCATGACAAAAGAGGAGAGCTGGAACCTGACTCTGCATTTGCTTCTCTCACCTTTGCAGCAGAGCCTTTTGGGATGCAGTCCTGCTCTGAAGAGGAGCCACTTAGATTTCCTCAGTTGTGATGTCTTCCAGGGATGTGGCCCTGAGGAGAACAAAGAGAATGTAAGTTTATTTCATTAAGTTCCTAATCTGGGGAAGATGGCCATGGCTATGCCCCAAGGGCTGGAACTGACGTCCATATGTAAGAGGGAAGTGTAACAAGGTTAGAGTTGTAAATGAGTGTTGCTGCAGGCACTGTGTTCCAGCTTAAGTGCTTTTTGCTGTTGTAAAATCCTAGATGTGAAATACTTGATGGAATGTTATTGGTAGAGTATTCATTTGGATATTTACAGGAGCACTTTCCGCGTGATAAGAGTAACTTCAGCCAGTGTGTGGAAAATCATACTGAATTGCTTCAGCCATTTTGCTCCTTCTGTTTCCTTCCTAAAGTTGCTGGAGAAGGGCCCCAGTTAGTTTTTGTGTTTGAATCTGATGCTGTTTGTCCCAGGGTGGTGGTCATTTTTCTTTGCACTGATGTATTCATGGAGAATTTAGAGCCATGATAAATAACTGCATGTGGTGCTTCATTTAAATGTGAATACATTTTCATAGAATCATAGAGTTGGAATAGACCACAAGGGCCATCGAGTCCAACCCCCTGCCAAGCAGGAAACACCATCAGAGCACTCCTGACATATGGTTGTCAAGCCTCTGCTTAAAGACCTCCAAAGTAGGAGACTCCACCACACTCCTTGGCAGCAAAGTTATTTTCCTTTACTTTGAAATATAACCCAAGGTGCCTAGTGCCATTTGATAGTTTCTAGGTGCTGGGTCACACTGAGTTTCCTGGGGTGCTAGTATCAGTCCTTGGGTGTTCTTCACAAACCTTCAATGTCTGAATCTGCTCAGCAGCAGATAAGTATTTGACCTAATCAGTTTAGCTGAGTGACCTGGTTTACCTTACAGAAAGAATGTGGAGGGAGTACATCTGGCTAAAACGTCATCACATTTTGATTTTTTTAAAGGTTCCATAAGATGCAGCTCGCAAGTTTCAAGCAGATTCTGCTCTGACCTTCCTTGGTCCATAATTAAGTGAATTTAAGTCTTTTCAACACAGACATGGCTTCATGGTCCTCATGAATTGCTTTGTAGTGCTACTACTTTTCGAAAGCTAAAAGAATAGCATGTACCCATTTTTTTCTCCTTGTGCAGAATATGCTTTTCTTTCACTCCAATTATGCATTCAGTTTTTGACACCACCTGCCAGGTACTTAAGCTGGAGACGATCCACCTGGCTTGGGTCACACCTTGGAGAAAGGAAAATGTGCTCTCCCATCAAATCCTATAAACCTACAAGCAATCAAGGATTTCATGGTTAGTCATTTCAACGTTTAGGGAACGTTTCTAACCCTCAAGGCTGAAAGAGAAAACCCTGAAAGTGTGTTACTAGTTTCCAAGTTAAACAAGAAGCAAAAGAATGTAAACAGGGTTATAGAATCATAGAATCATAGAGTTGGAAGAGACCACAAGGGCCATCGAGTCCAACCCCCTGCCAAGCAGGAAACACCATCAGAGCACTCCTGACATATGGTTGTCAAGCCTCTGCTTAAAGACCTCCAAAGTAGGAGACTCCACCACACTCCTTGGCAGCAAATTCCACTGTCCAACAGCTCTTACTGTCAGGAAGTTCTTCCTAATGTTTAGGTGGAATCTTCTTTCTTGTAGTTTGGATCCATTGCTCCGTGTCCGCTTCTCTGGAGCAGCAGAAAACAACCTTTCTCCCTCCTCTACATGACATCCTTTTATATATTTGAACATGGCTATCATATCACCCCTTAACCTCCTCTTCTCCAGGCTAAACATGCCCAGCTCCCTTAGCCGTTCCTCATAAGGCATCGTTTCCAGGCCTTTGACCATTTTGGTTGCCCTCCTCTGGACACGTTCCAGTTTGTCAGTGTCCTTCTTGAACTGTGGTGCCCAGAACTGGATACAGTACTCCAGGTGAGGTCTGACCAGAGCAGAATACAGTGGCACTATTACTTCCCTTGATCTAGATGCTATACTCCTATTGATGCAGCCCAGAATTGCATTGGCTTTTTTAGCTGCCGCGTCACACTGTTGGCTCATGTCAAGTTTGTGGTCAACCAAGACTCCTAGATCCTTTTCACATGTACTGCTCTCAAGCCAGGATGGGGGACACCCCATCTTGTATTTGTGCCTCTCATTTTTTTTGCCCAAGTGCAATACTTTACATTTCTCCCTGTTAAAATTCATCTTGTTTGTTTTTGCCCAGTTCTCTAATCTGTCAAGGTCGTTTTGAAGTGTGATCCTGTCCTCTGGGGTGTTAGCCACCCCTCCCAGTTTGGTGTCATCTGCAAATTTGATCAGGATGCCCTTGAGTCCATCATCCAAGTTGTTGATAAAGACGTTGAATAAGACCGGGCCCAAGACAGAACCCTGTGGCACCCCACTAGTCACTCTTCTCCAGGATGAAGAGGAACCATTGATGAGCACCCTTTGGGTTCGGTCAGTCAGCCAGTTTTCAGCTTTGCTTAGGTGTTCCACCCGAGATGCATATCAAGTCTCTGCTGTGAACTTCAATTTCATTATAGGAAGATGAGTGGGGGCGAAAAAGGCTACAGAAAGACTGGGTGTGGCAGAACAAAAGAGCTGATCGAGATTAGATTTCTCTTGAACGCTGCAGGACTCTAGACCCAAGGCTCTAGAACTGCAGGTTTCTTTCCTGGCCTTTTGAGCTCTAATGAATTGGTAAAATGGCTGTCTTGTTCCCTTTCCCTAAGGAACCATTTGAATTCAAAAAGCCAACAAAGCCTGCTTCTCGTACCTCTCTGCGTACCTCTTCCCTTGAAGATGAAGCGTTGAGGCAGGAGCCCACCACAACACTTTTGGTATGTACTACTAGTGTAGTCTCTGTGTACAGCCTTGAGACAGAGCTTCCTGTCCCAGAATATTGTGGTGCTAATTACTGTGCCCAAACCTGGGACCAACTCTGTCAGAAATGGCAGGAGAGTCTCAAAAGGCAGAAATACTGTTAGAAATCAAGATTTGGGAAAAAAACATGCTTCTGCATCAGATGCCAGATTGTAAGCTCAGCTCTTTGTACGCCTGCAGTTTCTAACTGCATGGAATGAGACAATGTGCTGAAGAGGACAACTTGGAGGTACACAAGCCAAGTGAGTCTTCATTATTTGCATGCCATGAGGACATTGGACAGCTGTCGCAGAGCCCTCATGTAATTATTTGGCAAGATCTGATTGTACGAGGCCACATCTTTCTGCATCTTGGTTTTGCAAGCAGATTAAGCTGATTTGTAGGCAGTTGGGTGTATGCATTTAGTGTATTTGGGTTTACAGAGTTATGATTCTAGATGAGAGCTACCCAAGCAAGCCAGGAGAAGGCCCTGTCTCTTTATTCCTCTCCTGATCTTCGCCTCAAAGTGAAGCCATAATCCTATGAGGGAAGACTGAATGAATGTCGACCAATAAAATATCATTTGTTTTAGTTTCATAGTGGAAAAGTTGACAACTATCAAGAAAGCTTCAGTCCAGCATTTCTGAGGCCGCTGTCTCGAGGGGCCTCGGAAACTGAGGAAGATGATGACGATGATGGATTCTTAGAGATAATGGATGGTTCAGATGTCTGCGTAAGTGATGATGAAAACACCTCTGTATTAAATACTTTAAAAACTAAAAGTTCCCCAGCTAGGTGGTTTGTGTTGGGTACAGCCATTTGCAGCCTGTCTAAAGATGGCCAGTACCGTAGATACTGCACTTGATAATTGATATAACTAGGCTTTTTCAAATTCCTTGGTTTGCCTATTTTGGGTGAAAACATGGAGATAAGTGGACTTGAGCAGTAACCTCTCTTGTTTTAGTAATTCATTGGTTGGTTGGGTTTCCAGCAGCTTTCATCAGTAACACATAATTAAACAGAGCTAAAAGGCTCGTGCCTTGCTACATAAATGCAAAAAGTGATGATACCGAATAGCCTACCAGGGGAAGGAAATTCCAAAGATGATGTGCCACAGGAAAAGCGTATCCTTAGTCAGACCCTTTTTACCGCAGGAGCAGGTGGAACACAGAATAGGGCTTTTGAAGCACATCTGCGGGAAAGCAAACTCAAAATGGGAGGGAGCAATACTGCAAATAACGACTTTTGGCCCGCCATGTGTTGCTAAGCTTCCACTTACTTCATCCCTTACTAATGGCCATGCTGACTGCGGATGAAGAGATTTGGAGTCCCAACAACATTAGGGGAATTTCCCACCCCTACCCTGTCGTGGAATTTAAAGATGAATACCAGTACTTCTGACTACTCTAGGAAACAACACTGCACATTTTGCAAGTTTGGTGTGATGTATTCATTGAGATTTGACCCACACAGCAAACTCAACACTCTATTTTGGTCCAGTGGACATTTCTGAGTAGTCTGCAAATGCATTCCACGTATAACTTACGACAATAATTTAATTTAATCTTGATAAGTGGCAAAGTCCCTCCTGTCCAAGAAGAGTCACCATTTCACTTGCTACTAATGTTGTTTTCCCTGCTTAGTAACTGACCTTTTAATTTTATTTTAGAATGATGGTGAGATGCCCTCTGACGTGGCCAGCCTTTGGACAGCTCCTCTAGTCATGAAGAAAGGGGAGGATGCCCATGTAAGTTGGCCATTTTAGTCTTCATGGAGCCTGAATAGTGCATTTAAAACCCTTTGTTGCTTTCAGTGGAGCCTATTTTCTGATATTCAAGAGGTGTTCGCTTTTAGTGCTGTTTCTCTTGAATACGTTTAAGCATATGACATCTACTCCACAGTTGTCTATCTGTGGCTTTGGAGCTTGTGTTTCTTTGTGTGTGGTTGTGTGTTCTGGCCAAGATGCAAGATGGAAGCAGAGCTCTCTTCCACTTCCATGGCCTTGCCAGTCCTTTTGGATTCCACTTGGTGCCTCACCTCGCCACAGAGATTAACTGTGGTGGGAAACATTGCATTGCTCCTGCAACGGAGGCAGCTGTTCCTTCAGCACTTTCAGAGTGGGTGGATGAGGTATAAGTAATTACTTGTGGTCAGTTGCTTTTTGTTGATGCCTTTGGCTGCCTGGCAGGGACGCGGCTGGCGCTGTGGGTTAAACCACAGAGCCTAGGATTGCCGATCAGTAGTTCGGCGGTTCGAATCCCCGCAACGGGGTGAGCTCCCATTGCTCTGTCCCTGCTCCTGCCAACCTAGCAGTTCGAAAGCACGTCAAAGTGCAAGTAGATAAATAGGTACCGCTCCGGCGAGAAGGTAAACGGCGTTTCTGTGCATTGCTCTGGTTCACCAGAATCGGCTTAGTCCTGCTGGCCACATGACCCGGAAGCTGTACGCCGGCTCCCTCGGCCAATAAAGTGAGATGAGCGCCGCAACCCGAGAGTTTTCTGCGACTGGACCTAATGGTCAGGGGTTCCTTTACCTTTGGCTGCCTGGCAGTCCTAATGCTGCTTTGGTTTTTGTGCAGAATAAACAGTGCAGGTTGCTGGGCATGGAAAGCGAGCCGTACAGCATGGCCAAAGCTGCCCTGAAGAGAACGGGACGATCCCCAGAAGAGAACTCTCCATATTTCATCAAGAGGAAAAGAAACGTCTGCAAGGCATCTTCTGAAGAACTAACGGTTGGTGGCTGAGCACCATACACTGACCGCAGCCTGCTCAATTTGTTTGTGTTCATATTGGACTCTTAACTTCAAGCAAAGCCTGTTTGCCTTTGGTACTGGTTGTGAGAGGTGTGCTGTTCTCTGAAGGGGGTGGGACCCTCTGATCAGCAGGCACTCTTCTAAATATTGAGGAGGAAAGGGGCTTAATGTGCAGATGGGAACAAATGCAAAGATCCTTAGGGATTTGGTTGCCGAACCAAGCAGGTGCCGGGGTGACTTGGAGGTCTGAGGGAAGGCGCTTGATGTGTTTCTTAAAATTCCAGCTTATTTCCTTTTCCTTCTGACTTTCTATCTTTCCATGGAGTTTGTTGTATTCCTTTGTGATTCTCTTAGATAAGGCAATGCTAATGTTTTCCTTGAGCTTTACCTTCCTCTAGTTTCAAGTCCTTCCCATCCTTTCTACTTGTTCTTTCTAGCATACCTTTGGAATAATAGAAAGCTGCCACTGCTTCTCCCCGTACTTCCCACACTTTTCACTTTTCCCCTTAACCCAGGGGTTCCAAAGTTCCCTTCTCACCAAACCCAAGCAAAAGCAGTTGTGGAAAGGAAGCTTCCGTTGCAGCAAGCTTTACATGAATTGGTCTTCCATCATCTCACATCTGCTTTCCCCTTGTTCCTTTAGAGCCTGGTGCTGATTGACCCAAACTCGTTGTTTGAAAACTCAACGGAAATAGAGAGCATTTTGGACAATGACGCAAGGGATCTTATTGGAGATTTTTCAAAGGTAATGCTGATGACCTTTCCTCTCTTGCCATTCTGTGGCTTGTGTGAGACAAGTGCAGTGCACTCATGTGTTCTGCTGTTTTCCTCACCTTAGGGTTACCTTTTCCATACTGTAGACGGGAAGCATCAAGATCTGAAGTATATTGACCCAGAAATGGTAAGCAGCACAGGCTCTTCTCACAAAAAGAAATGTTTGCTTCACATGGATTGCAAACTTACCGGTAGTTTGTCTGCAGGCCACCTGTGGAGTCCAGAGAAGGCAGAGGGGTGGGGTATTTGTCTACGCAGCTAGACAGTTCTGTCAGTTAAAACAAGTATTTTTTTTAAAGTAATGGGGCAACGTCCCCGAGGTCTAATGCTTGACCTTTTCCTCCCCTCCAGATTGTTGACGTGTTGAATGGCAAGTTTTCAAACTTCATTAAGGAGTGCGTGATAATTGACTGTCGATATCCCTATGAATATGAAGGAGGCCACATCAAGGTATGGAGGGAATTCAGAGGCACCTGCTTAAGACTGGCATCCTGATTAATTTGGGCATAAGCAGAAAAACATTAGAGTGAATCCCAAAGCTAGTAAAGGTAAAGGGACCCCTGGCCATTAGGTCCAGTCGTGACCGACTCTGGGGTTGCGGCGCTCATTTTGCTTTATTGGCTGAGGGAGCCGGCATACAGCTTCCGGATCATGTGGCCAGCATGACTTAAGTCGCTTCTGGCGAACCAGAGCAGCGCACGGAAACACCGTTTACCTTCCCGCTGGAGTGGTACCTATTTATCTACTTGCACTTTGACGTGCTTTCGAACTGCTAGGTGGAAAGGAGCAGGGACCAAGCAACGGGAGCTCACCCCGTCGCAGGGATTCAAACCGCCGACCTTCGGATCAGCAAGTCCTAGGCTCTGTGGTTTAACCCACAGCGCCACCCACGTCCCTTATCCCAAAGCTAGGCATATCCCAAATACTAGGCATTGTCACTTCTGGCTAAGTTTCAACTTGTGCTGGCCCCTTTCACGGTATCCCAAAAAACACTCACTTCAAAGGTAAGGATTTTTAGGCCTCCTTTGCAGGGAAAGATCCCCTTGGCTGATTTTCCTAAAACAGGGGAGGAAGGTGTCTTTATGGCAGGGCAGGGGAGAGAGATCAAGTCAGGGGACAGAAGATGTACAGTCTTACCTTGGAAGTTGAACAGAATCCGTTCCAGAAGTTTGTTCGACTTCCGAAATGTTTGACTTCCAGAGCGTGGCTTCTGAGCCAATTGGAAGCCATGGAAGCCCTGTCGGATGTTCAGCTTCCAAAAGAACGTTTTGCTTTCTGGTGGGAGGCTGAACAAAAAGTAACTGCTTTTATACAGAGCCATTGTAGTGACGTCTGAGAGGATGCAGTGATGCTGGAGAAAACTGAATAGCATATTACGAAGCATCTGTTTGGTGTTCTCTGCTTCCAGACGTCCTGTTTATAACTTGGGCTAGGGAGGTGAAGATGGGCCACATTAGATTTGATGAAGTGAAGGGCCGTAAGGGCTGACCAAAGTTGTTGACCTTTTTTTAGGATTGGAGTTGTTGAGGAACTAAACTGCCACAGGAGCCAGATTAAACCATCCGGCGGGCCAGATTGGGCCCTTGAACCGGACTTTGGACATGCCTGCCCTTTTCATCTTCTAAGACTAAGTTATCATGACGGATCTTGAGTGAATATGGATACTGTTTTAATGCAGTGTTTGGGGCAACAGGTCCTGTTGGGTGCTGTGCCATAACGAGCACACAACCCGCCGCCGACCTGCCTTCTCTCACCAGTGTCTCTTCCTTCTCAGGGTGCTGTAAACCTTCACATGGAAGAGGACGTGGAGGACTTTTTGCTGAAGAAGCCCATCGTGTCATCGGACGGCAAACGAGTCATCATCATTTTCCACTGCGAGTTCTCTTCAGAGCGGGCCCCGCGGATGTGAGTACACGAATGCTCCCCTTTGCATAGGTTGGGAACTTGGACGACTTGTGGTGTTACGTGGAGATGTGATTGGATGGACAATAACTGATACTTAATAGTGGAATAGGGTAGGTGAGAATTGATAGCCCAATAAGATAATGAGACTAGGCAGGTACAGGAATGGAAGGGTTTTAAGAAGCAGGCGCTGGTGCATTCCTATGCGCTCCAAGCATTTCTTTAATAATTGTCATTTTGATGCTTGGCGTCACAATCCCCCTCCTGTTAGAAATGACATCCACATACATCACTTACGGAGGGTTTTGATATGTCAGGAGTGCTCTGATGGTGTTTCCTGCTTGGCAGGGGGTTGGACTCGATGGCCCTTGTGGTCTCTTCCAACTCTATGATTCTATGAGGCTCTTTCCCATCTGTTACAGGTGCCGATTTGTGAGGGAGAGAGACCGACTTGGCAACAGCTACCCCACTCTGCATTATCCTGAACTGTATGTTCTAAAGGGAGGATACAAGGATTTCTTCTTAAAATGCAAAGTAAGTGTCATTTTACTCAGCTTCCATTTCTGAGAGCCAGTGTGGTGTAGTGGTTAAGAGCGGTAGACTCGTAATCTGGGGAACCGGGTTCGCATCTCCGCTCCTCCACCTGCAGCTGCTGGGTGACCTTGGACCAGTCACACTTCTCTGAAGTCTCTCAGCCCCACTCACCTCACAGAGTGTTTGTTGTGGGGGAGGAAGGGAAAGGAGATTGTGAGCCGCTTTGAGACTCCTGAAGGGGAGTGAAAGGCGGGATATCAAATCCAAACTCTTCCTTCTTCTTCTTCTTCGTCTTCTTCTTCTCCTCCTTGTGTCTTTATTGCATGAGTACCGTGACCTACCTTCCTGAAGCTCAAGGTGGTGTAGATGGTTTCTCTCTCTGTCCACAAAACATTGTTGCGCATGAGAGGCAGTGACTGTCCCCAAACCCCAGACAATTCACTTAATGGCTAGGTGGGAATTTAGCAACCTAGCTGTTCTAGCTGTTGCTGTGTGCAGGTGTTCTTTGTGTAGGGTGAAAAGCAGTTCTGTGCTAGGAAAACCAGAGTTATGAACTCTGTATAAAATAGTTGATCGAGCGCTTCTTGATTTTCCACCTCCTGTGTCAACCTAGGGAGAAAGGAAAAGTGATGGGTTTTTTAGGTGACAGAAATGGATGCTAAATAGGACTTCAGCACCCCGAAGATCAGTGTAGAATACATTTATACAAGGGCTGTCAATGAATCACAAGTGGCCCCAGAGATTTTATGGGTCTTGCATAATCCCCTTTTTTCCTTTCAGAGCTACTGTGAGCCCCAAGCCTATCGCCCGATGCACCACGAAGACTTCAAGGAAGACCTGCGCAAATGCCGCACGAAGAGCAGGACCTGGGCTGGTGAGAAGAGCAAAAGGGAACACTACAGTCGCCTGAAGAAGCTCTGAGAGCCGCAAGAAGGGCAGCCAGATTTAGCCTGCCTGCCTGCCCTGTGGGTGAAAGTGGGGACACGTTAACTTCTCCATGTGCCTCACAGGAATTGTTCACTCCTTGCATGGGCTTTGCTTCACTGTCTACTGAATCACTTCTTGCAAGACCAAGCAGAGTCCATGGACTGCCATATTGCAGGCATGAACCCTTCAAGCGTTTGCATTCTGTCCAGGGTTTCCCCGTATGCTTCTGAAGACAATCCATTTAAACAGTGTGTATACGGGAATCAGGGTAGCATATAACTGCCGAGCAGAGTGTCGATCATGAGATTTTAATGTCGATTTTACAAATTGTGCCTTTTTATGTTAGTACAGCCGGATGAAGCTAAGTTACCTGTGACTGGGTTTCCCGGGTTGTGTCATGGCCCTAATTTTGTACAAGGGGCAGTGAGCAGGGAGGGTTTTTTTTGAGACCTGACCCCACCCTCTGAGCCGCAGCTCTGATCTTGCCAGCATTTTCTTACCACACAGGAGTACATGTGGCGGAGGGGTGTTGGAAGTATTTTTGTGGAACGTGCATTTGCTTCCTGTAATGAAGTATTTATCTGCTGCCAAAGAGGAAGCTGTTTTATCATGTTCTAACTTATTCTTGGACCTTGTCGTCACCTTAAACTTAGTTGCTTTTTAATGCGTAGGTGTGACATTTTACATGTGCGGCGCCTGGGGTGACCCTGGTGCCAAAACAGCTTGTCAGTGTTCAAATTCAAACTGCCGTCCCTGCATATATACAGTCACACACCCTGTGTGTTCGGCTGTGATTGTGGCATGCTTCTAGGGCAGCCTCAACCTCATGCCCTCCAGATATTTTGGGCGGCAGTTCAGGCTGGGACAGGTGGCTGTTACAGTTCAGAACACCTGGTGGGCGAAAGCTGACCTAGAAGGTAAATCTGGCCTGGATAGATCATGCTGTGTTTTTCTCCTTCCTCCAACTGTCCCCAACAGAGGTTTGCTAACCCTTTTTAAAGAATTTGGCTCCCAAATCACTCCCTCATGCCTTATTGGAAGGGTGCTGGGAGGTAGGATGGCAGTGAGTCTTCATCCGCCCAGTGAGGAATCAATGGCTTTCCTCTTTTAAGTGTGTAAGTTACATGGCTGTTTGAGGAGTGTTGGCCAAAACAAATTCCGAGCTGCTTTAAATTGCTCCGGTTACCAGTGTAAACCCTGGGGGCAGAAGGAGATGGAGCAGCTCAGAGACTATGTTGTGCCTAGTCAGAAAGTATTACATGCCAGCTTACTTCTAAACCTTAGGGGGAGAACAAGTGTTATTTAGGGGGAATTAGTATTGCAAGCTATACTTTTCCGTAATTGTGTTTTGGTCTTTGAAACAATCCTTCAAATATTATAAGAAATCAGTCAGTGGCTAAACTCAACCATGAGGCTGGGACGTTTTCTGCTTCATATTTGTGCAGATGTTTGGTTTTTTGGCAATGTTGTTCCATATGCTCAAACCCCTTGAGCTGTGATGCAATTCTGTGTCTGCGTCAGATCTAAAATACCACCTCCTAGTTTGTTTGCTCTGTTGTTACTTGGCCTCTGTGCAGGTGATCAGCAGATACCTCCAAACGGGGTGGGATTAGGAGGCTCACTTCAATGCAAGCCAGTCCTCCCATTCAGTGGCAAGGAAGGCTGCAGTCTTCAATCAGAGGTGGTGCTTGAATGGGGTGAATTGCCGTAGCGGAAGTCCAGGCTTTTGCCCTTTCTGCGACAGGGACCAGCGGTCTGCCAGACCATTCTACTGTTTCCTTGCTGGCTGCTTCCTGTGAACATTCCCAAAAGTGTTTATTCCACCTCCCCAAAGCACACTTCCTGGTATTTGGATATGTATTGTTTGTTCAAGTTGCTGTTTGTCTTTTTAATTTGACATTTGCACATAATTCATTTAAGGGTAGGAAAAACAGTGTGCTTTTTAATGTATTGTGAATTTTTTGAAGGGCGACGGGGACATTTTAAACGACACTGGTCCTAATAAGGGCCTTGGCTGAAACCACCTGCTTCTGTGGCCTCGGGAAATAAAATGCCCAATACACAAGCGCTGTTTCTTTTGCCTTTTGAGCAGCTGGTACTAGATATGGTCTAACAAGAAAGGCCTGTCTAAAACACCTGATACGACCGTACAAAATCTGCATGACATTTTGGTGGGATTAAATCACAGCTTTATTTACATCTTCCTGAGGAGCAGTGGCTTGTTTTGCATTCCCCTGGGCTCAGTTGAACAGTTTTAAGTAAATTGTTTTCTGATTTGCATGTGGATTTAGGAGGGTCCGGTGGGTGGTAGAAGGCCCTGCTTTGGGTCTGGTGGAGCACGTTGTGCAAACTTCATCTTGTCGGTACATTGAACCTTCCACTTTTAACTATTTGTTTTTCCATCCCATGTGTGTTTAATTTTGCTGGTGGAGATGACTTAAAAGTGAGGGGAAGAGATGCCAGGGGCAACAAGTCCAGGGCTGAACTCCTGCTGAGAGATCTTGTTCAATAAGCCTTGACTGTTCAAGATCAATAAGATCTTGTTCAAGATCAATAAGACTGTTCAAGATCAATAAGATCTGTTCAAGATCAATAAGACTGTTCAAGATCAATAAGATCTTGTTCAATAAGCCTTATTGCCTCTTAGGCAGGATCTTTTAGAGGGAGTCCCACCCAGGTGGGGACTTACATGCTTCTGCTGCGCTTGGGATGAGGCCACTGTGCTCTCAAGTGGCTTCTTGAAAGTTTGTGGGTAGTGCTAAATACCACAGTTCCATCTGCTCTCATGAAATCTGAGCAGAGGGTGATCTGACTAAACATTTGCCAGTTGTTTAAAGATAATCTAACAGAAGAATTTTCATCTGTTCAGGAGAAGCTGTGGTATTTTGAAAGAGATGGCATGCTGCAATTACTTAACTGCTTAATCTGTTCAAAAGCAAAAGACTAGTAACAGTTCCCCCTAAGGAGCTGGTTGATGCTTCCATTTCCAGTGATGCTATGGGTCTATGCTGTGTGCCCACTTGGTGGTGCTGCTGTTCCAAGCTCTAAAAATCTTGTGTGTTTTAGCTCTGTGGGCTAGAAAAGGAGTTGTACACTTGTTCATTATTCCTTCTCGCAGTGGCCTTGTGACTGTTCACCATGGTTCCTGTATTTACAGAAGGTGATTTGTTCAGGGCAATCCATGATGCGTGTTGTTGACAGAGGATTTAAACTTCTACTCTTTTTTTAACTTAATAAATTCTGTGAGGATGTCTAAAATGAGAACCTCGACTGTTGCACAGTGTCGGAAGAAAGGAGGAGTATAAAATGCAGGCCTTTTCTTTAGCTCTTTGATTTCATTAGTCAGATGCAGAATGAGATAAAGATCAAGCAGTTCTCTGTGTGTTGGAAGTGCAGTGATGCAGGAAACATTGGAAACCTGAATTGACAGCACTAAGGTTGCTCCATCACGCATGGTGTGGCTCTTACATTTTACACAAGACTACTCAATAGTTCATGGTCAGTCTGTGTGTGTGTGTGTGTGTGTGTGTGTGGCTCCAGTTTCAGCCTAGCAGCTAAGCTGCTGTACTCAACTCTTCTGCTTCCTATTTAAAATTGTATGGTAGCTTTCATCTATTAATGATTATGCTTCCTGGTTTCCACTGAAATCTTCTCTGTCAGAGGCTGCTGCGTGGGTTAGTGTTTTTCCTTCTCCAGTGTTCCTCCATCTCTCTTCCCAAACAAAAGGAAAGGACACTAAAGGTGCTCACAGCCAAATGTGGAGTTGCTTCTGAGTGAGCTGCGGCATATGATAAAACTGATACCTAGCGTGGGATACTGGCTTGAAAACCCTGGCCTCTGATTGGCTGCTTCAAACATTAAAAGTCATCTTGTTTCCCTCACTCACCATAAAGTGGTACCCAGCCTGACACTGACATTAATGCCAGTTTCTGCATATCCAAAGTGGCTTACATATAGAATAACAGAGCTTGGGTTTTTTTAAAGGTATATCAAGGCAATTAAACTAGCAGTTTCTGTCAGTGTCAGAATATATCTCCTGGTGCCGCTGTCGAAGTAAAATGGCTGCAGAACCACTTCCATCTGGAGAATAGCTCATGCAGTAGAGCACGAGACTCTTACTCTCAGGGTTGTGGGTTTGAGCCCCACGTTGGGCAAAAGATTCCTGCATTGCAGGGGGTTGGACTAGATGACCCCTGGGGTCCCTTCCAAAGCTGCAATTCTAGGATGCTAGAATTATTGTAGAGGACCAGTGCAGCCTCAGGGTTAGATCATGCAGGATCCTAATGTGTGGGTGGTTGGGGGTCAGAGTGTGGCCCTGCTTGCCCCTTTGGTTGTGCGAAGGGGAGTTTCTGTGCTTGGGAAATTGTAGTCTTGCACCTTGGAAAGAGACTCCTAAATGCCCCTTCGACCTTGATGTAGAGCCAGCAGTGCCTTTGGTAAAATGGCATCACCACCACTATCTTATTTGCTCATCTAGTAGTTGGTTAGCATAATGCTAAGCCACATGTAGGGACCCGGGTGGCGCTGTGGTCTAAACCACTGAGCCTAGCTTAAGGCTTGCTGATTGGAAGGTCGGCGGTTCGAATCCCCGTGACCGGGTGAGCTCCCGTTGCTCGGTCCCAGCTCCTGCAGTTCAAAAGCACGTCAAAGTGCAAGTAGATAAATAGATACTGCTCTGGTGGGAGGGTAAATGGCGTTTCCGAGCACTGCTCTGGTTTCACCTTGCTGGCTCTTGGTTTCGTCTTGCTGACCACATGACCCAGAAAAACTGTCTGTGGACAAACGTCGGCTCCCTCGGCCAGTAAAGCAAGATGAGTGCCGCAACCCCTGAGTCGTTCATGACTGGACTTAACTGTCAGGGGTCTTTTACCTTTAAGCCACATGTGGGGAACCTGTGACCCTCCCAAATGTTCCTGGGCTCTAGCTCCCATCAGCCCTGACCCTTTGGCATGCTCGCTGAGGCTGACGGAGTCCTGCAAAATCTGGATGATCACGGGTTCCTCACCCCTGTACTGTAAAAGCCCATAGACTGCCATCCTTAACAGGCCTGGAAGCAAATGTGAATCTATAGAGATAAGCAAAAGTCACCAATGTTGTCAGTAAGCGACAAAACAGGCAATTCTCTCTACCCTTCTAGGCTATACTTCCTTGTACATTCTCCCCCCTGCCCCAATCCTGCTGGGATTTTGCTAATCTTGGGGGCAAGTGGAGCAAGCCAAATGCTTCCTCCCCCTTCGTACCCTGGATTTTGTGGTAGCTGAGCATGGACAGACTTACAGGGTTACGGTGGTGGTGGTTACGTTAATTGTCTTGAGTATTTCTGCAGCCAGTGGGTTGTCCTCAATGCTCCTGATGCTCCCTCTTGCGTCCTCATCATGCTGTTTTGATGAGATGAGCAACAATAATTGTCCCCCCACAAGATTGGCATTAGCATTTTATGATGATGGGAGGTTGCTCTGGGAGAAGTCTGTCTTCAAAGAGGCTGCCTTGTAACAGCTGGTTCGTGTGAGAATGCATCCGGAATGAATTTACTACCGTCAGCAAAGAGATCAAGGTGACCTTGAAAGCAAACGAAACTTGCGGCAGCCCCATGAAGCATGGTGATTGTTCTGCTCTAGGCTCATAACCCCAAGGTGTGCCCCAGGATGGACTCTTGACCATCTGCCTGGTGCCATCTGCACTCAATCGCGTGCCCCTCCAGTTGTAAAGGCTGGCATCTGTATGTTTGGGTGGGGACGACACAGCCCCTGGCACTGCAAAGATAGCTTCTAAAGGGGGTTGGATATTCTGCTTTTCAGAAAGCGTATCGTGACAGGTTCCCCCACCAAAACCCAGTTAAAATTTTTTACCTCACTGGTGGTAGACTAGCCCAAATATGCATTCTCATGCACTGAAAATTATTTTTAAAGTTCTCGTCCGAGGCTATGCAGGGATTGCTAACCCTGGCTCACCCTTCCCTCCAATGTAAGGTTAACTAAACCACCCCACCCAGAGCCTGCTGATAGGGATGCAAACTGTCCCCTCCTTGGTCATCACACTTGATCATTTGGTGAGAGGAGAGGAGGTGCTAACCTCCCTCTGCTGATCTGCATGGATCAGCTGAAGCAAAAGTGAGTCACAGATATGGGATAATTACATCCACCACTGGCATGTGGTTCTTGGAGCATTGGCCAAAGCAAGGATTTTTTTCTTTTTAAGATAGATAGGTAAAGACCCCTGACCATTAGGTCTAGTCGTGACCGACTCTGGGGTTGCGGCGCTCATCTCTTTATTGGCCGAGGGAGCCGGCGTACAGCTTCCAGGTCATGTGGCCAGCATGACTAAGCCGCTTCTGGCGAACCAGAGCAGCGCACGGAAACGCCGTTTACCTTCCCGCCAGAGCGGTACCTATTTATCTACTTGCACTTTGACATGCTTTCGAACTGCTAGGTTAGCAGGAGCAGGGACCAAGCAATGGGAGCTCACCCCGTCGTGGGGATTCGAACCGCCGGCCTTCTGATCGGCAAGCCCTAGGCTCTGTGGTTTAACCCACAGCGCCACCCGCATCCCTTTAAAATAGATATCCCTGGCCTAATTTGAGCCATGTTGCTGGTGATATACAGATCTCAGCTTGGGAAAGGGGCAGTCCAGTTTTGCACTGATGGGTTTGTATTGCTTTTCATATCTCTAGTGAATTGATTCCAAGTGTGGACTCCTCATGCAGCCAAAAGCCATGCACAGGCTGGATGTATCAGCCAGCAGCTCGGGAAACACAGTTTCCAGAAGTTCAAAAAATGTTGGCTTGGGCGGGGGGAGGCCATAAAACAACACGGTGAGGACCAAGTATGCCCAGTGAGCTCAGGGCTGGCTGATGCGGGCAGCTGTGAAAGAAAACTGAGGCAGAGGGAAATGGAATGGAGTATCCTGGGAAAGGGGGAAGAGGCTGGCTGAAACCTGCAACAGGAGCACTCCAGATATTAAAATGTACAAAACAGTAGGTTTATCAATGGCCAAATGCTAGAGTCTTTGACAGCAAGGGAAGGCTGCTGCCACTTGCTAAATGGGCTTCCTGCAAGCAGCCCAGCTGCTGGATAAAATGCCTCCTTACTTAACTTCCTGGGTGGTGACTCTGTTTAAGAAGGTAAGTTTTGCTATATAGTGTCACAAAAATATTATTGCTATATTGGCAAGCTGTAAGGTGTGCAGAAGAGGGCAACCCAGATGGTCAAGGGTCTAGAAGCCAAGGCTTATGAGGAACAGTTGAAGGAGCTGGGTATGTTTAGCTTGGATAATAGAGATGATAGTCACCTTCAAATATCTCAAGGGCTGTAAACGGAAGGTGGAGCAAGCTTGGTTTCTTTTTAAAAACTTCATTGATTTGTTAGAACAACATAGTGCAAATAAGCAATGCAGGTGGCACTGTGGGTTAAACCACAGAGCCTAGGGCTTGCTGATCAGAAGGTTGGCGGTTCGAATCCCCGCAACAGGGTGAGCTCCCGTTGCTCGGTCCCTGCTCCTGCCAACCTAGCAGTTCAAAAGCACATCAAAGTGCAAGTAGATAAATAGGTACCGCTCCGGCGGGAAGGTAAACGGCGTTTCTGTGTGCTGCTCTGGTTCGCCAGAAGCGGCTTAGTCATGCTGGCCACATGACCCAGAAGCTGTATGCAGGCTCCCTCGGCCAATAAAGCGAGATGAGCACCGCAACCCCAGGATCGGCCACGACTGGACCTAATAATGGTCAGGGGTCCCTTTACCTTTACAAAAGTGCAAATACAACATACAAAGAATCAAAAGGTAAACCAGAAGTACAAAGATGGAGCACAGCTCCAAACGGATAATAAGATAAGAGCTGTTCAACAGTGGAACTGTCTCCCTCGGAAGGTTGTGGACTCTCCTTCCTTGGAGGATTTTAAGCAGAGGCTGGATGGCCATCTGTCAGGGACGCTTCAGCTCAGATTCTTGCATCGCAGGGGGTTGGGCTGGATGACCCTCAAGATCCCTTCCAACTCTACGATTATATGATTCCCCCTTGAAACCTAGAAGGTCCTGGGCAGCGGATCATGTGGGATGTGTCACTGCTGTTCCAAATCTACCGATTGAAATCCTGGCTAAAGCAAGATTACTTCTTAGCAGAGCTGAGCTACAAGCATGTCACGTGCACTTAGATTAAGGCTAATGCATGCCCTGAGATGACAAGATTCAGTTGTAGCCGTGGCAGATCCCAGATTTAAATGAGGATGCCAACAGGGGCTAGCGTGTTTGCATCTCATGAAAATACGAGAGCAGTGGCTTCTAATAAATTGGGCCTCTGCAACTGTGTTGCAAGCAGTTACCCGCTAGAGCTGCTGCGTAGGATATTGTAGCAGTCTACCCCGGAAACCTCAGGGTCCCTTCCAACTCTACAGTTCTTTGATTCCATCACCTGGAGGATCACAGGTTCCCATCCCTGGAGTAGACACTTGTTGTTTAGGTGTGTCCGCCTCTTTGTGACCCCGTGGACCAGAGCACGCCTGGCCCTCCTGTCTTCCACTGCCTCCCGCAGTTTGGTCAGACTCATGCTGGTAGCTTCGAGAACACTGTCCCACCATCTCATCCTCTGTTGTCCCCTTCTCCTTGTGCGCTCCATCTTTCCCAGCATCAGGGTCTTTTCCAGGGAGTCTTCTCTTCTCATGAGGTGGCCAAAGGATTGGAGCCTCAGCTTCACGATCTGTCCTTCCAGTCAGCACTCAGGGCTGATTTCCTTCAGAGTTGAGAGGTTTGATCTTCTTGCAGTCCATGGGACTCTCAAGAGTCTCCTCCAGCACCAGAATTCAAAAGCATCAATTCTTCAGCAATCAGCCTTCTTTATGGTCCAGCTCTCACTTCCATACATCACTACTGGGAAAACCATAGCTTGAACTATATGGACCTTTGTTGGCAAGGTGATGTCTCTGCTTTTTAAGATGCTGTCTAGGTTAGTCATTGCTTTTCTCCCAAGAAGCAGGCGTCTCTTAATTTCATGACTGCTGTCACCATCTGCAGTGATCATGGAGCCCAAGAAAGTAAAATCTCTCACTGCCTCCATTTCTTCCCCTTCTATTTGCCAGGAGGTGATGGGACCAGTGGCCATGATCTTCGTCTTTTTGATGTTGAGCTTCAGACCATATTTTGCGCTCTCCTCTTTCACCCTCATTAAAAGGTTCTTTAATTCCTCCTCACTTACTGGGGCCCAACTCAATGCAAGGCAGCTATATAAAGATTTTTGTTTAATGTTCTATTACGTAATGTTTGATATGTTTTTATACATGCTGGAAGCTGCCGTGAGTGGCTGGGGCAACCCAGTTGGGTCGGATGGGTACAAATAATAAAGATTATTTCCTTTGAATGGAAAGGGGAACAAAAAGCAGCAGCTACCCCAACAACACAACCTCTCTCTGCAAGACAATTGCATAGCCTTATGGGGAAGGCTGCAGCCTGGCTTCCTCCCACCTAATCCCGTGTCTTCCTAGCCACACAGCCTGCTCTTTTTCCCTTTGCAGCCACTGTATTTTGCACATATGGCTTGGTTGTTTTTGCTCCAATGCAGCAGACGCCGACAATATTCCTGGAAAACATGTCTGCCTTCTGATCTGTCAACCCCATTAATCTCGTTCTGAAATGCTTCTGTCCCTGAGGCCTGATTGCTTGCTCAGATGGGCCCGGGTTCCAAAAGTCAGGAAGCCTCTTGGCTTTTGCAGGCACATTTATTGTCCTGCAGAGATGGGGGAGCACAGCACTGTAGCAGCGCAGAGCCGAGATCAGAGACGCAAACATCAATTACTAGACTGGTTTTGTTTTGATTATAATAAGAAGGCTGATTGCCGAAGAATTTACCGTATGCTTTTGAATTCTGGTGCTGGAGGAGACTCTTGAGAGTCCCATGGACTGCAAGAAGATCAAACCTATCCATTCTGAAGGAAATCAGCCCTGAGTGCTCACTGGAAGGACAGATCCTGAAGCTGAGGCTCCAAGACTTTGGCCACCTCATGAGAAGAGAAGACTCCCTGGAAAAGACCCTGATGCTGGGAAAGATGGAGGGCACAGGGAGAAGGGGACGGCAGAGGACGAGATGGTGGGACAGTGTTCTTGAAGCTACCAGCATGAGTCTGACCAAACTGCGGGAGGCAGTGGAAGACAGGAGTGCCTGGAGTGCGCTGGTCCAGGGGGTCACGAAACAACTAAACAACAACAACAACAATAAATTTTATTTATACCCCGCTCTCCCCAGCCAAGATCGGGCTCAGGGCGGCTAACACCAGATATAAAACAATTGATTGAAATACAACTTAAAAAACAAGATTAAAATACAACATGAAAATGCAGTCTCATTTCAGCAGAAACTCAAAAACTTTTGGGGGGATGAAAATGGCAAGTTTACACCAAGGCTAACTATCCAGACTGGTCCTACGTGGGCTAGAAAAAAGCCAGGGAAGTCTCCAAATAGGAGTTCCATCACAGAAGGATGGCTTCCTGGCACCAGGATCACATCTTCTGACCAAATTTAGCATGTCCTGCTGCCATTCTTGGACTCACTAACATCATTTTAGACTCCTCCACTAGGCAAACTTAAATGTTCATCTTTTTACCACCCTTTTGCACTGCTTTTGAAATACTAAGTATATAAATGCTATTAGAGGAAAAAAATGGGGAGAAATCCAATGTTCTTGTTCTGTTGGTATAAGCATTTGAGCTTACCTGACAGAATGATCTGCCCTGCGGGTTCTCCAGACCCCCAAAACCATTTTGGGGGAGTCACAGGGGGGAAAGTCCCAATTCACTAGTGCCGGATCTTGCCAGTGCACCAACGTGGTTGCATCTGGCCTGTAACGTTTAATAACTTTGTGCACTTCCTTAGAAGATAAAAACAAAATGTGACAATTAACAGCAGAAAAGGAAGATTTGGGGGAACTGTTTCCTGCATAGTCAAGAGTTACTGCTTACCTGATCATCCATTTTCCTCTAGTCTTTAAGTAGAGCTATTGATGGCTGCTACCCTGGATGACACGGGACGCGGGTGGCGCTGTGGGTTAAAGCCTCAGCGCCTAGGGCTTGCCGATCGAAAGGTCGGCAGTTCGAATCCCCGCGGCGGGGTGCGCTCCCGCTGCTCGGTCCCAGCGCCTGCCAACCTAGCAGTTCGAAAGCACCCCCGGGTGCAAGTAGATAAATAGGTACCGCTTACCAGCGGGAAGGTAAACGGCGTTCCGTGTGCTGCGCTGGCTCGCCAGATGCGGCTTTGTCACGCTGGCCACGTGACCCGGAAGTGTCTCCGGACAGCGCTGGCCCCCGGCCAATAGAGTGAGATGGGCGCACAAACCCCAGAGTCTGTCAAGACTGGCCCGTTCGGGCAGGGGTACCTTTACCTTTACCTTTACCTTTACCCTGGATGACATCACCTTGCCAACAAAGGTCCGTATAGTTAAAGCGATGGTTTTCCCAGTAGTGATGTATGGAAGTGAGAGCTGGACCATAAAGAAGGCTGATCGCCAAAGAATGGATGCTTTTGAATTCTGGTGCTGGAGGAGACTCTTGAGAGTCCCATGGACTGCAAGAAGATCAAACCTCTCTATTCTGAAGGAAATCAGCCCTGAGTGCTCACTGGAAGGACAGATCCTGAAGCTGAGGCTCCAGTACTTTGGCCACCTCAGGAGAAGAGAAGACTCCCTGGAAAAGACCCTGATGTTGGGAAAGATGGAGGGCACAAGGAGAAGGGGACGCCAGAGGACGAGATGGTTGGACAGTGTTCTCGAAGCTACCAGCATGAGTGACCAAACTGCGGGAGGCAGTGGAAGACAGGAGTGCCTGGCATGCTTTGGTCCACGGGGTCACAAAGAGTCGGACACGACTAAACGACTAAACCAGTGTTTTCCAACCGGTGTTCCGCGGCACACTAGTGTGCCGTGAGACACCGGCTGGTGTGCCGTGGGAGGGAGGCGGGCGAGTCGGGCGGCGAGAGGCGGCGGCGGCGAGGATCCGCGTCGAGCCGGGGGCGGCTCCGCGGTGGTGGTGCCGAGCGGCGGGGCAGCGCGCGCAAAAGGGAGGAGCGCGAGACAGCGGAGGAGGAGGAGGCCGGCATGTCCGGGCAGCAGCAGCAACAGCAGCAGCAGCAACTCCCGGCGACGGCTCCTCCTCTGCCCGCTATCGCCGCCACCACCACAACAGCCGCCACCGCCTCAGCTGCCGCCGTCCCTCAGTCCCTCGCTCTGCTGCCTCCTCCCACCCCGGCAAGGGGAAGGGAAAAAACGTTCACTTTTGTGCGTCCCTCCCGGCGTGACACGCGCTGACGTCACGGGGGCGGGGCTTTAATGGTGGTGTGCCGCGAGATTTTTTTCCGGTAAACAGGTGTGCCGTTGCCCAAAAACGTTTGGGAAACACTGGACTAAACAACAACAACAATAACCCTGGATGGCTATGCCCTGCCTTTACAGTTGGAGGCAGAAATGTTTCTGAATACTAGTTGCTGGAATGAACAGGAGGGGAGAGGCCTCTTATGCTGCTTGCTGGTTTCTCATAGGTTGGCAACTGTGAGAACACAATGCTGGACTAGATGGGTCCATTGGCTTGATCCAGCAGGCTCATCTTATTTCAGTAAGTAACTAATTAAACCCCTGTGTTGCAAACAATTACCAGTAATATCCAAGGCAACACGATGACCAAGTACAACAATGCAATATCAATAAACTCTTTATATAGTCTATACAGAACATTGAACAATATGAGAAACCAAATAAACAGAAATCTCATAAATCTCTGAAAGTCACTAAATGTGCACCCTTGATGGATTCTCTTGAAAACATAGAACCAAATCAACGTAAGTCAGATTCTTATTTGATGAAAACAAGCCGTAAAGCTTTGTTTTATGATGTCCAACGCTGCCGAAGTGGTCCGCAAACAGACGTAGTGAACAGGATGGACTATGCCCAAACTCTTCCCCCCAATAGCTTTGGGGATAACATTCTGCCTTCTTCCGCAGAGCTGATTTGCACTGCCATGGCTCTTGTCCTGCACTTGCAGCCCTCAGGACCAACGGCAAGTCCCTGTCGCCGCTGCCCCCCCCCCAGCAAAAGATGATTCATAAATTATCTTCACTTTGAACCCCTTCCCACCCCCTGCTCATCAGCACCCTGCTGTGTCTCTAGCTCAGATCTTCTGAGCAAGACCAATCCACCTGACAACTAATTAATGCAGCGTCTGGCCCCATCCCTTCCTGGCAGGGCAGAGCAGAAGCCAGCAGGGCCAAGGCAACACACTGCTTCCAACACCTTCGCCTGAATAAGGGTTTTGTGCAAATGAAAGACTGGCTTCCTTCCAGTGTAAAGAATAGCTCAGATTGGGTCTCGCTTTCTTTGGTTTCCCTTTCTCTCTTCCAGGCCCTAAGAACCTTATCTGTTAAATGAGATACTAGCGGTAACCCTTGATCTTTATACAGCTGGGAACTAGCCTTATCGCGCGCTATTGTGCATAAACAATCGGGTATTGCTCCAAAGCTTTGCATTGCTTTCCTCCAGGGTACCCTGGGAAGGATAGTTCTCAGAAGGGGGTGGGCAGCTCAGGACGTCTAGCCGAGAAACTTCAGGACCCTCACAAAAGCTCCTAGAATTATTTGCAAAAAACCAAGAAGAAACATAAATTGGTTGTGTAATGAAGCTCATCCACATTATGGATTAAAGGGTCTGGCAAATAAACCTTTTTTAAAAAATATGTGTCAAAGGTGCAACCTGATCTCTCCGGAGAAGTTCCTACTTTGTCTCCTTACTTTTGTGCCTCTTCTCCTGAAAAAGAGTTCTGCATCATCCCAAAAGTTATTTCCAAAATTTTAGGCGGGGGGTTGGGGGGAGGGATGATGGGAATTCACCTTCCATCTTTTATATACTTTTACTTTTGTAATATTTTTGAAAATGTAAATATATAGATAGACTTTGGGGCATAATGAACAGAAGGGCCTGTAAACATAGCATTACTTTTTTCAAAGTATTTTGTGGCAAGGGAAGTAATGCACAGTGGTATCATCTAAAGGGGGGGGGGTTCCAAAAGCATTAGACCAGAGCATGGATGGAGCAGAAATTTGGTTGAATTTGCATTTAAAGGAAAACTTACACAATTGGCACTTTCCAAAACAAATGTTTCTCAAAAGAAAAGGGGGGGGGGAGAGAAGGCACAGCTACCCTTTAAAATTTGCACTGATCTGAATTTTGCAATGCAGTTCTCTAGCTAAGTCATCTGTTTGAAATTTTTTTACACTGAATTGAGCATATAAATGCTTGAAAAGTGGAATAACACCCAAAATGCATTCTAGTAGGGGGACTTGCCTTTCAGAAGTGTGTGTCTTACGCCTCATCGCATACAAAACTGTTTATTAGGAGAAAATGGCACAAAAGCTCAAATGAGTTTTCATCATAATTTTTTAAAAATATTGTGGAAATGTAAAGAACTGAATGTAAAGATTAGATAAATGAGAAACTAAGAGAAACCCGCACTGAGATATTTGCCCATCCCTAGACCAGAGTCTACAATTATCTAACTGCCCCACTGGTTTTTATTTTCAAACAGAACAAAAATTGCTCCGATTCCTGTTCAGCCAGAACCACAAAGCAACTCTGAAGCTGCTTGAGCATTTTCTCGCACTTCCTCCTCTCGTTCACCAGAGACCAGCTGTGGTTTTGCAGCATCCTCTCTCTCCTGGGTGGCTTCTTTCGGCTCTCGCTCTGCAAGATGCCTTTTGGCCCTTCGCAGTCGCTGCAGAACCAGATTATCAGAGCAGGTTTTGAGCTGCTTCCAAGAAGGGGCAGCGAGTGATTGGTATTGTCTCTCCCTACCGGATCTTGGCACGACTAGCCTGCTCATCAAGGGAGGGAGCTCAGGAGCTGAGTCATGGTATCAGGTTCAGGTTTATGGAGAGCATCAGCTGCAAAGCATCTCAATGGGGCCTGAGAGCAGGGAGGAGGGAAGCAGAAAGCAGGGAAATGTGTCTCTGAGAATACTGTGCTGCTGCCCAGGGGATGTGCCTTTGGTGCCTGCTGAAGCGCATGTTGAAAGGGCCTGTTCCTTGAATGCAGACTAGCATTACCTTCCAGATGCCCAGGCTCTGCATGTGACTGAAGAGAACACTGCTAGGGTGCAAAGGGCCTTGGTGCCTTCACGGACCATACAGCAGCTTCCTTTATTCCCTGTTAGGTTGATGGCAGAATTGGGAAATGTTATGTCAAAGGACTGCACAGGACACTCAGCTACAGGTAGGTTAGTGCTGCGGTTCTGAGCTCATTAACTGAAGCAGCCTCTCCCAAACTGGTGCTTTCCAGCAGTGTTGGACTACAACTCCCATCAACCCCAGCCAGCAGCTGAGATTGATGGCCATCCTAAACAGCTGGAGGGCAGCAAGTTGGGGAGTTAAAGCTATGGTTTTCCCAGTAGTGATGTTTGGAAGTGAGAGCTGGACCATAAAGAAGGCTGATTGCTGAAGAATGGATGCTTTTGAATTCTGGTGCTGGATGAGACTCTTGAGAGTCCCATGGACTGCAAGAAGATCAAACCTCTCAATTCTGAAGGAAATCAGCCCTGAGTGCTCACTGGAAGAACAGATCCTGAAGCTGAGGCTGCAATACTGTGGCCACCTCATGATAAGAGAAGACTCCCTGGAAAAGACCCTGATGTTGGGAAAGATGGAGGGCACAAGGAGAAGGGGATGACAGAAGACGAGATGGTTGGACAGTGTTCTCGAAGCTACCAGCATGAGTTTGACCAAACTGCAGGAGGCAGTGGAGGACAGGAGGGCCTGGCGTGCTCTGGTCCAGGGGGGTCACGAAGAGTCGGACACGACTAAACGACTAAACAACAACAACTACTCTAGGGAGAAAACAGGCTTAGGACCAGGCTTCCTCAACCTCGGCCCTCCAGATGTTTTTGGCCTACAACTCCCATGATCCCTAGCTAGCAGGACCAGTGGTCAGGGATGATGGGAACTGAGGTTGAGGAAGCCTGCTTAGGACAATGCTGCTGCTCTGGAAGTGCAAGAGATGGAAGCTAGCTGAGGCTTCTCGAGCGAGGCTAAATAAAAAACAGGGGTGGAGGGCTTGAGGCCCTCCAGATATTGTTATAAGCCTACAACTCTCACCGTCTCTTGCTGTTTATGGCTACCAATGGCCAGGGATGATCTCCCCACCCCTGCTTTAGAGTCTAATCTCAGTCTGAACTGACAAAATACCCTCAGCCACACTTGCCGCTTACAGGACAGCGTGCCCTCACAGCATCACCTGCTGATCTCATCCCGCACTTCCCCCAGCTGCCCAGCACTGGGAGGCCACTGCTGTAATTTCCCACAATGCCCCTGGGTGATGGGCATGGAGTGGCCTGGTGAGAAATTCGAAGGGTGGCTACTTGGATCTGCCGACTGGAGCCTGCTTGGGACGTGTGTGCGCTGAGAGATCCTTGAGGTCTGTGACTGTGAAGACAGGGGGAAATATCGCTTGTGTCTGGTGCGTGTGATTGGGTAAGGTGCCTTTCAGGGAAGCTCGCCCTGGGTGGTGACAAATGGCCAACATTTCCTGACACATGCTTTAAAAACGTTTCTGCCAGCCCAGTCCTGCTGAGGGAATATAGGAGGTAGCCTTATATCAGCATTTGTCCACCTAACCCAAATTTTTATTATTATTTAAAAGCATGTATAAATTGCTTAATATTGTTACACGCCACCTCAGTGTCTGAGTTGTGAGAGGGTTAAGGGGTCCCAGGCATTTACCCAGGGTTTGGTTTCCTTGGAATGAAGGTCAGTGGAGACTGTTGTTCCCTTAGGATATATGGTTTTATTTATGCATATATACGCCTGGATCAAGGGACGCGGGTGGCACTGTGGGTTAAACCTCAGAGCCTAGGACTTACCGATCAGAAGGTTGGTGGTTCGAATCCCCATGACGGGGTGAGCTCCTGTTGTTCGGTCCCAGCTCCTGCCAACCTAGCAGTTCGAAAGCACGTCCAGGTGCAAGTAGATAAATAGGTACCACTCCAGCGGGAAGGTAAACGGCGTTTCCGTGCGCTGCTCTGGTTCGCCAGAAGCGGCTTAGTCCTGCTGGCCACATAACCTGGAAGCTGTACACCGGCTCCCTCAGCCAGTAAAGCGAGATGAGCGCCGCAACCCCAGAGTCGGCCACAACTGGACCTAATAATGGTCAGGGGTCCCTTTACCTTTTTTTACACTTGGATCATAAGATGGGGGGGCTCACAGCATTAACACCCCTACAGAGCTTGATTCTCCATTAGTCATAGCTCTGGATCCAGCACAGAGCAAGGATCATTATTATCATCATCATCGTACAGTGGTACCTCAGGTTACATACGCTTCAGGTTACAGACGCTTCAGGTTACAGACTCCACTAACCCAGGAGTAATACCTCGGGTTAAGAACTTTGCTTCAGGATGAGAACAGAAATTGTGCTCCGGTGGCGCAGCGGCAGCAGGAGGCCCCATTGGCTAAAGTGGTGCTTCAGGTTAAGAACAGTTTCAGGTTAAGAACGGACCTCCGGAACGAATTAAGTACTTAACCTGAGGTACCACAGTATTTGTATGCCGGCTTAAAACCTGACGATATTTACGTAATTTCAAACAAAAGTGCCCTGCTACTTGATCTTAGAAAGTAGGCCCTGAACATCATTTGCCCCCAGGGCGCCCAACATGGTAGCCAAGTGGCAGACCTGGAACTGAGAGGGAAACTGGCCAGGTGTTTCTGACGTGTTTCCTGGAATCGTGGCAAGCAGGGTGGCAGGGAAGGACCAACTGTGCCCGCTGGTTTCCGGGCACAAACAAACACGCACTCGCTCCGTCGTCTTTCTCTCCCCCGTTTGGTTCACGGAGGAGGAGAATAGCTTTAATGGAAAGGCAAATCCCTTAATCTTCTCCAGATACAAATCAGCTGAACAGAGCCCCAGCTAAAGGACAGAGAATATCCTACAGGGCAGGGCATGCACTGTCTATCCTGTTCCTTATTTAATCAGCTGTTGCCGTATTTATAAAGGGTGACTCGAGGCTGCCCAGATACAGCCCCTCTTGTCAGGCTCCGAATCTAGCCCTGGCTTCATCTGCTGCATCATTGCGGGCCTCAGATGGTGTGTAATGTCCCAAAAAGGGTTTTTTTTGGGGGGGTGTGGAGTTGCCTGCGAGCCACATCACCGAAGGCAGTGGTTCCCAAATGGGTGTTGGGATTACCTGGGGTGCGGGGTGTCTGCAAGAGGTAATGGGGTATCTGGAGGTGCAGATGTACAGCTGTCAACGTTTCCCTTTTTAAAGGGAAATCCCCTTATTCCGAATAGGATTCCTCGCAAGAAAAAAGGGAAAAGCTGACAGCTATGTGCAGATGACTGTTGGACTTTGAAAAGCTGGTATCACTGGATGAAGTGCATCCATTTTGTTGAATTGATTAAACTTGATTTCAATTGGATTTTGAACAAATGTACAATTGATTGCGAATTTTATTGTGTTGTTATCTTCCTTCGTCGGTTGTGTGACTGGCTGTTTTGAATTATTCTTTTTTTATAGGGTAGGGGGCACTGAGGACGAGTTTACGGACAACCTGAAAAAGTTTGGGATCACCACTGATCTAAGGTGTCTGGAAGCGCTTTCCCCTTATTCCAGAGGCATGGTGATAAGCTATGCTTCTTTACAGTGTTGAAGACAAGGCACTCTACATGTGCTTAAAAGTGCCAATTTTAAAAAAAGTAAATTATTGCACAGTGGGGCCCGAAACACTGCAAATAGGTTCTGAGGCCTAAGCTCAGATCGTATGTAGAGAAGGAAATCCACTTCCACACTCAGTCTGGGAGGTGGTGGATCCAGGATGGGGTTGGAGAATCTTTTGGCTCCACAGGCTAGATCCGTGGTTCCCAACGTGGGGCACCCCCCCACACAGAGGGGCAATTTGATTTTTAAGGGGGGGGGCAATTTGAGAATGAGTCATTAACAGTGAGTGGCCTTTTAGGCTTCCTCCACGTGAATAGGAGTTCACTTTTCAAATAATAATAATTAGGGGGGGGGGGAGAATCAGGATTTTAGAGATGCTTAGGTGGGGCATGGCCAAAAAAAGGCTAGATCCTTAGCAGGATCTAATTTTAAGATGTATTTTAATTAACTGATTGCCTGTTTTTATGTTCTTTGTATACTGTGTTAGTTTTATGATGTTAGCCGCCCTGAGCCCGGCTCCAGCCAGGGAAGGCGGGGTACAAATAAAAATTTATTATTATTATTATTATTATTATTATTATTAGGAATGACTTGCCCACCTGCAAGTCACGTGATGTAACTGTGACATCACATGACTCGCAGGTGGCCGTAGACATGGGAGAAGCCTGGATTGTACAGTTGGAAGGGACCTTGAGGATCATCTAGTCCAACCCCAGAATCTTTTTGCCCGGCTCGAACCCACAACCTTGAGATTGAAAGAGGAAATCCCAAGAAATTCCAACTTCAATGTAGTGGCAGACAAAAATATTTGAATACATAGAATTGGTGAAATTGACCTATAAGATTCGGAACCAAAAAGAATCAAAGTTTGAAAAGGATTGGAGTAAATTTGTTGAATATATACGGAGTAATTGTAAGAATTTAAAAACTGTAGCAGGATTAATGTAAATCTTGTGATGTGGATAGAGTGTAAATAAGAATCTGTAAGAAAAGATTTGAGATATGAAAACCGTTGAAGGGATGGAAGGAAGTCCGGGCGCAATAAGGCGCAGGGTAAATAAGAAGACATACAAATTTTTGAGCACACGAAAGCTCATACCAAGAACTAACTTAGTTGGTCTTTAAGGTGCTACTGGAAGGATTTTTTTTATTTTAAATTTTTGAATGTAAGAGTATTTGTTGTTGTTACAAAAAAGCAATAAAAAGTACCGGTATTTGGAAAAAAAAGAGATTGAAAGAGTCTCACACTCTAGGCACTGAGCTGTTTCCCAAAGGATATTTGCAAGGTCAAACTCTTTTGCCCTTCTCCCACTTTAAACTCCTGATTCCCGCTTTACACCATTACCTGAAGGAGTCGGGGCCTTGCTCCAAAGTAGACCAGGCTTGAAACTCAACTCTGCTCCTCAGGCTGGCGTACCTCACAAGGTGGTGGTTGTTGCTGAGATGAAACACTTGAGCTCCTTGGAGGAAAGAAATACATGAGAGAATATTTTTTAAAAAACACACAAATTTCTTAACATAAGTTAAGTTCAATTAACTGAAAACAGCTTGCAGATACTTAATTGACTTAGGATTTTATTTATGTTAAGTGATGAATTAATATGTTTAATTTCATAATGCGAAGATCTAAGGATGTTAATGTTTAAGTTAAATTTTATAAGAACTGTGATTTGGATAAAATGATATGCAATGAAATTCAAGCAAGGGGAAGCGAGGAAGTCACTTAACAATGTTAATAAGTGTCATTTTCAATAAGGCTATGATTTATGTTTGTTTGTGTTTGTTTATAATGTTGTGAAAACCAATAAATTTTTTGGGGGGGAAAAAAGAGATACACGTACATGAGAGAATTTTTTTAAAAAACACGAATTTCTCCTCCGCCTCAGGCGCCGGCCCCGCCCTTCCCCCCACCCCTCACGACAACTGTCCCGCGCGCCTCCCAAACTTGCTCCCTTTCCATTTTGCCGCCGCGCGCGCCTGCCCCGTCCCCGCCCCTCCCGCCGCCATTGGCCGCGGGGCGGGCGCCGGCGAGTCGCCATTGGCCGACTACTCAAGAGGAGCCCGCCTTCCCGCCAGCAAGCTAGAGAGGCGCGTGGGGCGAGTCCTGAGGCGGCTGAGGCGGCGCCCAGCCCGAGGCCGCCACTCCTCCTTCCCGGCCCCGCGCGCGCTCCCGCGCGCTCGCTCGTGCACACGGCTCCGCCTTCTTCCTGCCTTCCTCCTCCTCCTCCTCCTCCTCCCGGCCGGGTTTCGCTGAAGGGGACGGGCGGGCGAAGGCAGTCGCAGGAGGGACCGCATTCGCCGGGTGGCGGACACCCCACCCCACCCCCGGCTCGGTAAGGGGCGAGAGTGTGTGGAGGGGGACACGGCTGGCTGGAGGGGGGGGTCAGTCGGTTGAGGGTCTCCTTGAGGGGGTCAGGGCTTGGGAGCGGGGAGGAAGGGGTTAATTGGGGAGGGTTTCCCCCCGGGGGGGCAGCAGGGGTGCTTGGACTTTGGAGGGGGGCGCTGCGCACTAGGAAGGAAGGGGTTAAGTTGTGGGGGGTGTTTCCTTAGGGAGGGGGCAATTTGGGGAGGGGAGAGGTCGGAGCGGCAAAGGGTTAATAGTGGGGGCCGTGGGGAGGAAGGGGTTAATTGGGGGTTCCCCACCGAGGGGGCAGCAGGGGCGCTTGGGCTTTGGAGGGGGGCGCTGCGCACTAGGAAGGAAGGGGTTAAGTTGTGGGGGGTGCTTCCTTAGGGAGGGGGCAATTGGGGAGGGGAGAGGTCGGAGCGGCAAAGGGTTAATAGTGGGGGCCGTGGGGAGGAAGGGGTTAATTGGGGGTTCCCCACCGAGGGGGCAGCAGGGGCGCTTGGGCTTTGGAGGGGGCGCTGCGCACTAGGAAGGAAGGGGTTAAGTTGTGGGGGGTGCTTCCTTAGGGAGGGGGCAATTGGGGAGGGGAGAGGTCGGAGCGGCAAAGGGTTAATAGTGGGGGCCGTGGGGAGGAAGGGGTTAATCGGGGTGGGTTCCCCCCCAAGGAGCAGCAGGGGCGCTTGGGCTTTGGAGGGGGGCGCTGCGCACTAGGAAGGAAGGGGTTAAGTTGTGGGGGATGTTTCCTTAGGGAGGGGGCAATTGGGGAGGGGAGAGGTCGGAGCAGCAAAGGGTTAATAGTGGGGGGCGGTGGGGAGGAAGGGGTTAAAGCGGGGGAGAGGGAAGCAGGAAGGGGCTAAGTTGGGGTGCCTTCAAGGAGGGGGGAGCATGGAGAGGGGGGAGGACAGGGCGGGGCCAATTGGGGGGGTCCCTTGGGTGGGGTGGGGAGGCAAGGAGGGTTTGGTTGTGGGGTGGCCAGGAGTGTCCCAGGAAGGGACGGGCGCGCGCGAGGTGGTGGGGGGTTTCCTTGCAGATGCAATGCCTTGCCAACTGGGCCGTTAATTCCCTGCAACTTTGGGGGTGCACTTCTGGGTCAGGGTGTGTGTGGGGGGCGGGTGCGCGCCATCCCTCCCTTCCTGGGCCCCTGACTTTGAGGTCTGCAGCTGCCAGGCCCCGGAGAGCAAAGCGAGGGCTGGGCATGTGCGCGCCGGGGCGCGAGGGTTTGCCAGGAATCTGCGGCGTGGCGGGCGGCGGACTTCAGCCCGGAGAGCCGGAATGTGGGGAGGTGGGGATGGGCGGGCAGACCCGAGGAGGGGGATCCGGGCGGGTGGGGCGCAGGAAACCGGGGTGCATGGGCGGGGTGCGCAGAGTGGGTGCCCTGGGACTCCCCGCCGCGTGCTGGGAAGGAGGGAAGGGAGGAAGCTGGGTGGGTGGGTGGAGAGGCTAGGGGCTCCGCAGCGGGGACGGGGTTGTCCGGCAGGCGGCTGGCTCTCTCGCTCGGGGTGGGTGTGGACTGTCTGCAGTGCTAGTTGGAAAGTACCCAGGATTTGTGCGCGCGCATGGGAGCGATCGCTGCGAGAGGGAGCATTTTCAATGTGGTGGGAGTAACAGTCGGTGTGTGTGTGTGTGTGTGTGTGTGGCCTTGAGCATCATGCACCTTCCCCATTTTTTCAAACAAACAAAAGCCCGCCCTGCTGCAGAACCCAAGCATTTTGGGAAAAGGTGGGGTGGGGGGAATTCCTGTTTACGGCGTCCTCCCAAGCGACAGCAGCTCTTGGAAACTTGATAACCTCGCCAGTCCTTTCTCTTGCCCTTTCCCTCATCCTGGGCGTCGGGCCTGAATCCCAGCGTGTATAATGCAGGTCATCTGTGAGAGTCTGGAGTGAAATGATATCAGACTTTGTATTTTAACTGCGTTAAATGTGTGGTGCAACTCTTGGTGGCATAGCTAGAAACTTTGCATTTTACTCTTCCGAGTGTTTTTCTTTTTCACGTCCCTCCTCCAAAACATACCAACTTAATTTCTTTGGCATGTGTTCAGAATTGCAGTTTAGGCTACTCCGCAAGCATTTCATCTTCCCATATACCAGAATGTTGGCTTGCATGCTATCAGAGTGTCATTTATTTTGTTTTGGGTGCAGTCCTGTAAGGTGGAGGCATTTTGCAAAACTTCACAGAGCAGGAAGGTTTAGAGGGGGTGTTGATCTGCTAGCTAATTAACAGCCTTCTAAGTGGTGGAAGGCAGGGATGGGCTGCAATAATGATAGATGCTAATAGGAACAACAGCAAACTTGCAGAAAGGGGCGTTGGGAGGAACATCTTGACTAAATTAGGAGGACATCTGTCTTGGGAAGATGCCTGAGTTATGTCATCCCAGAGGAAGTGAAAACTGGGCGGGGGAAAGGCATAAAGTTTGAAGGTCTAGAGCATTTGTCCCCAACCTGGTGCCCTCAATATGATTTGGACTACAGTTCCCATCATCCCCCAGCCAGGACAACTGTGCTGGCCAGGACATGTTCTGCCAACATTTAAAAGTACCACGTTGGAGGGTGGCAGCTCTGTAGTGCAGAGTGCTGCAAAGAATTCCTGGTTTTCTTCTCCCTTCCCTTCTCAACTGTGTAGCAAGTTCTCAAAGACCTGGATTTCGAGTGAAGTCCTTTGTCTGCTTTGCATCTTGGCTTCTGATCGTAGACTTCTGCCTGCCTCTCTCTCCCTCTTCCCCGCCTCCCCCTTCCTGGTTACGTGGTTCCTCATCTGCTGTTGCCTTTCTGCAGCTATGACTGGCTGGTCTCCTTCCCAGCTTTTACAGGGATGGTTCTAGCATTGCATCAGGGGATATTTTGTGCTGTAATCCAGCAACGCAGCCAGGATAAGCGATCGCAGAACCGCTGCTTGAGGGGATGGGTGTGGTGAGCTGCGTGGATGCAGCAGCCGAGGCACGGCCGGCCTATACAGTAACTCTGCCCAGTCATCGGCACAAGGGATCTGAGCGGCAAGCTATTTTTATAAATCGGGCCTAGCTTCAAGCTGGGCGCACCGATTTAGAAGGAACAGTTGTCGTATTTTAAGTATTAAATGAGTGTGGTATGAGTGCGACGCTGCCTCGGGTAAGTTTAGACATAGGGCCCTGCTGTTCTTGGGTAGGAAGGGGCCTCTTGCTGAACGAATCCGCCCCCCGCCTTCAAGTGCATACCAAGCCTGCCTGCCTGCTTTGTCATTGCCACATTCACTTTTCGCTAGAGAGCCTCTTAAAATTAAAATTCCAGAAGGGTAGCTGTGTTTGTCTGAAGCAGTGAAAGGGCGGAGAGCTGTGGTACCTCCAAGGCTTAACGGTCTTCAAGGCACTGCAGCACTTGTGGTCGTGGACCCTGAAACTTCCGTACTCTCTAACTCTTCTGCTTCGTGGTTTCCCCCCTCTATCCCCCAGCTGTCCTCTTGCTTACATTGCTTTCCCAACTCTGCCTCCTCCGTGCATGACACAGAGCTCTCCATTTTGCAGGATTGCTTAAAAGCCAGAGTTTGTAGTGAGTGAGAAGCACCAAAACTTGCCGAGACAGACAAACCTTTGTTTATAGCACGGTTTGTAAAGACTTATAATTTGTTCTGGGCCACGGATCCAAAGCATCCCTTTGCTCTTTATTTTCTCTGCAGTGAAGCATTAAAAGCACATTTTTTATAAGTGTTGGATATAGAGTCATCTTGGTTATTTGTTTTTATTTATTTATTTCATAGCATGTCTCACCTCAAGGGCTTGAGGAGTGTTAACCACAAGTTAAAACATGCTTCAAGTGGTTGTCTTTTCAGTTGTTGGTATCCGTCTGACTTGGAAGACAATGGAAGAGTGCACCGTTGGGGATAAAGTCAAACCATTGGAGAGTTCTAGCGCCTGCTATGGCTGTAGAGACTGACGCAGGAGAGGCATGTTTTGATGCAGCTAGGGCAGAGGAAGGCGCCTGTTTTTTCTGCTACAGGTGTGCCATGGCGTTTTTTCTCTCTGTACTCTTCACAGCAGTCATTCCTCCTCTGATCACTAAGGGGGGAAAAAGAAAAGAATGTCTCAAGTGTATGTCAATACAATGGGAGAGGGACTAGTTCATGATATGGTTGAAGGGAAATGAGAAAAGATTATTTAGATGACAGTTACATAGAGTAAGTGAAAGAGGAACAAAGGGAGAGACCTATGCAGACCTAAAAAAGGCTTCTGCAACATAGAGAATCATGGAAGATTGTCACAGATCAGTCTGCAGATTGAAATTCAAGGATATTATTAAATCAGGGTGTAGCTTATTTTGCAGGGCAGGTATGTGGCTCTTACTGAATTAGCTATGCAGTTTGTCGTCTTGAAAGCCACTTGTTCTCACAGGGAAGAGAAACAAGGTGGTCAGGAAGAGTAAGTCACTCTGCTGTCTGGAATGTCTAGAAGAGGGCGGCAAAAATGGTGAGGGCTTAAGAGAGCAAATCCAACGAGAAAGAGTTGGGTCTGTTTAGCCCAGATGTGGGGATGATTTAAGGTGTGACATGATGACCACTTTCAAATATGTGCATATTCATAGTCACATGCATGCCGGGAGAAATGCATAGTCACATGCATGTCGGGAGAAATGACATGCATGTCAGGCTCATCTCAGCTATCTGCCAATCTCCCATTCCCACCACCCTTCTGAGTAATACCCCTCCCCACCTTCTCACTATATAGAAGGATCTGGCAACCTCTGTTTCAGTGTATCTGAAGAAGTGTGCATGCACACGAAAGCTCATACCAAGAACTAACTTAGTTGGTCTTTAAGGTGCTACTGGAAGGAATTTTTTTATTTGGGAGAAAATATGTTTTCTGCTGCTCTAGAGCAGAGGGTCTGGACCAGCAGGTTCAGATTACAAGAAAAAGGATTTCCACCAAAGAACGTCCTGTTGCATGAGTTATTTGACGGTGGAGTAGACCATCTTTGAAGGTGCCATGCTGTGCTTCATGAGAGGTTTTCAATGCTTGACCCGATATTGGAGATGCTGTAGCAATGAATTTCCAGCATTGGCAGAGAGTTTTGACTAGATGACCTTTGAGGGTCTCATTCAGGTTATGTTGCTCCAATTGCAGCTTTCTGTTCATTGCCCTGCACTGCTTTTGTGCTATGTGTGGTGTAGTTGTGGTTTTGCTTCTGGATGTGGTTTGATTTAAGTTAAAATATGCTGGTGTCAAGCTCTCCTTACATTCTTGGGCAGCTCCCGGCTGGATTGGTCAACCTGTGTGATCCCCTCTCCCCATGATCCCACCAGACATTGGGCTGCCTCTTCAGCACAACCGTAGTATTGCACAGAAGTTGTCGAAGGTCCTGGATTTGATTTCTGGTATCTCCAGTTAAAATTGCCTTCTTAATAGATTGCAGCAGGTTTGTAGATCATACAAAATCAGATTGCCCCCACGTATCTCTTGCCGCACATTCGTGGCCTCAGAGTGCAAAGAAAAGAGGTTCTATTCCTGTTTATGAAAGTTTACCTGGAGACTATTCTGACTCGCCATAGGTGATCAGTGGCTCTTCATAAGCCTGAGTTAAAAGGATATTGGGTAACAGAAGTCTCTTCCAGACCTTGGAAAGTTTCCTGCTTGTCCTGGGCATGCAGTGCTGGGCTCAAAGAAACCTGGATCTCCTGCTGCGGAGAAACAACTTGAAATACCTGTAGCCTATGTTGATGTGGCACATGGCATGCCAGCCATTGTCAGAAGTGTTTGCGTACACGAGGCATTAGTAGACCTACAAGGGACATGTTGCAATTGCTGTTCTGCTGTTGCTATCACTGTATGTTTGGGCCCTTTGTATTCTGTCTGCTAGTAAACAGTTGGCAAGCCTTGTGCTGGTGGCTTGAAGGATTTTACAACCATTTTTAAATGTCTACACTGGCCATTATGGCTCGTGAATGTTCTGTTTATTGCTTCTTTTGTCACTCCTTGGCAGATTTGTCTTGGGCCCCTGCCTTTGCTTTTATTGTCCAGTGTTATTTATACCGCATGACTTGCAGAATCCAGATCTAATTTAGTTTGTGATTTATGGACGCTTGCTTCTCTTCCGATTCATGTCATTGTATTGCCGGTATGTCTGTCTGTCCTCCTCCTCTTCCATTGCCACCACCCAGTTCCAGCAAGTCTATTCAGGACGACTTCTTTTGAAACGACTCCAATCAGCCAAACCCGATAAACAGAGCGGGGTGGCAACAACCCCCTAATTTCAGAGGTTAATTAGCTGCATGGCATCAGATATGCAATGGAGGCCTTGATAGATCTCTGTGGTCTGTTGATATTCAAGCAGATGGGTGCCTTCAATTTGAAACAACCGTAATTAAGTTTTGGTTAGCCAGGCAGGACTGTCACTGCTCCTGTGTTTACCTTGGCAGCAAACCAAAGGCAGGAATTATTCAATCCATATTGGGAATCTGATTATTGCTGCTAAACAGATGAGTTGATATTATTCCTTAAATCTCTTTATATTTGGATGCTGCCTCCCACATGGATGGTGGTGGTTTTTCAGAATGAAGCCAGAACGCTTGCTTCTCCTGGGCGACTTCTCTTGGCAACTGCTTCATACCACAGAAAAAGATGTGCAGGACCAGTAGTTAAGGCGTGCACTCTTTCGAGTTGTGCTTCATCGGGCATAGGGTGTGTCTGGCCTAGAGCCAGGCATGAAGGCACCCTTGTTTCTGCTGCAGCAGCCTTTCCCAGCTTGGTGGGAGTTGTCATCCAAAACATGTGGAGAGCACAGAGTTGGGGAAGAGCTGGTCTGGAGATTGCCTAGCCTGAATTGGAGCACTTTGCAACCCTGTTTCCCCAAAAGTAAGACATTTCCCGAAAATAAGACCTACTTACAGTTTTGCCTCTCGCTGTAATATAAGGCATCCCCCCAAAAGAAGACCTCCCCAGAATATGTGTACCGTATTCTTCTTCATGGAAAAATAAGACATCCCCTGAAAATAAGACCTAGCGCATCTTTGGGAGCAAAAATTAATATAAGACACTGTCTTATTTTCAGAGAAACAGGGTAGTAGTGACATACTTTTGCTTTGGGGGGTGATGGCAAGCATGTAGGAGTTCTAGGTCAGGGGTCAGCAACCTTTTTCCGCAGGGGGCCGGTCTACCACTATCCCTCAGACCTTGTGGGGGGCTGACTATATTTTTTTTGGGGGGGAATGAATGAATTCCTATGTCCCACAAATAACCTGGAGATGCATTTTAAATAAAAGCACACATTCTACTCATGTAAAAACACGCTGATTCCTGGACTGTCCGTGGGCCAGATTTAGAAGGCAATTGGGCTGTATACCCATGTTCTAGGATAGCTATTTGTTTTCATTTTACATAGCTGCTCAGTGAGAGCTCTTGAGATTCTATTAGGAACAAACATAGGCTGGATGCAGTTTATGTGCTGAAAGCAGGCAAATTGTAGCCTTCACATCCAGCCCTTCCCCTCTGTTGCAGGAAGTCACGCCTCATGGTGGCAGAGCTTCAGCCGAGTTAAATCAGAATCCGATGGCTTTATTGGGTCCTGGATCAAAGTCTCACTTGCCCAAAGTAACTCACTACTCATTTATTACCAATCTCTTTTCAAACACTGGTTTAAACAGATGGATTTGATAATGCTTCTGGCGCAGTGGAGAATGCTGACAGCTTTCATTTCTGTGATCAACCCTGTACTTAATAGCTGAAGTCTCAAATATTGTGGTTATTTTGGTGGTTACCTTTTTCCTATAGGAAAGCAGATGGGCCTGAGGCCCAAACTCTCCAGCAGAGATGGGGAACATGTGGCTGTGCAAATGATAATCAGCCAGCATGATCAAGGAGTCTAGCAACATCTGGAGGGCTACAGGGTCCCTATCCCTGCTCTTTAGTAGTGTCCCACACATCCCAAATTGCCTCTGTCCATCCTAATGAAAAGAAAGCTGTTATGAAATTTCTGCACATGATCTACGTTTGAGCTGCGTTCACAGCACCAGAGCTTGGCCAAGGTGGAAGGCCCAGTGAAGAGCTATCCTTTGAGTGCAGTAAAATTCTAAAATCCTGATAGGAATATGACAGATTTTATGATTTAAGTGAAACCACCAATCAGCCTGTGAGTAAATCTGTCAAGGCACATTTAATCAGCCACAGTTGGCACAGCTCTTTGCATTAAAAGAAACCTAATGGCTTTTTACGGGATGTTGGTGCATTGAGTTTGGCTTTCTACGGCTTTAATCAAAAGCCAGGGATGAATAATTAATCGCTGGATATCGAACTTGGGAGTCCAGACGGGAACTCTGACTTGGACTTTTCCTTCATATGTTGACCTGACCAGTCATAGCCTGGATATCCAAATGTGTAAGCATGTTGCCATAGAATACTTTTGAAATAACCATCATGTTTTGTAACAATCTGTTGCTCAGATGACCTGCCGTTCAGATGATCATTGCTGGAAGAAAGAAACACCCCCATTTCTTTGCTTTTAGGTATGGACTCCAAAGATTAGCCTGTCCATATTTGTAGCAGCTCCAAAATAAATAAATAAATGACAATATTTAATTTTAAATGAAGTCCTCGTTCCAAGAAATGATTAGGTGAAAGTGTACGTATTTGTTGCCATGCTGCCCTGTGAGAATAATCTATGAGCAGGAGCAGTCACCAGTAAGAAAAAGAGTTCGGAATAGGCCAGTATAGATGTGGATTGAATCAAGTGACTTTTCTTCTTTAACCTAGCTCAGCGTTGTCCTCTGAACCAGCCAGATGTTTGACTGACAAACAACCACAGTCCATCGTTTGAAAAATATGACGCGTGAGCCGTCTTGCTCCAAAATGGCAACTAGGCATTCCGTTCTGCAACCCTGGTTTAAGGAGCCATTGGGCACCCACCTTCTCTAACTAAATTTCTAACACTGTCGAGTGTGATGTTGCTTCTATAAGCTGGACGGTTCGGTTGGAAAACTGAAGTATTATTTGCTGACGCCCTGTGTTTTACAGAGAGTGTTCTATTTTTATACTTGTGTGCAACCTTGGAAACCCTTGCAGGTAAGAGGTGGGGTGCAAATATTTTAAATAAATTAAAAGGTAGGCTCTCTCCCTTGAATTGGCTTCCTCCCCAGCTGCTGGCACATGGCTTAGCAGCTGAGTGGCAGGAGGGAGGTTTTGGCTCACAGTCACCTTGTGCTGGGCAAGACAAGGCCTTTTTCTGCACATTTTTCTCTGCTTTGCCAGCCTGCAGTTTGGAGTCACAGGGGTGATCTGTGCCCCAAAGTTTGTACTGTATATATGGTGCTGTGCCTGCTCTTCTGTACGCACGTTGGGAGAAATTCCCCCAGGCTTTCGGTGGGAGACCGAATTTGATGCGGGGGGGGGGTGATGCAAGGATCATACCATGGTAAAAGATTGGCATGCAGAGCAGTAAAGTGAAGTATGTTTGGGGGGGGTCTTGTGGAACAGCTTGGCTGAACAGAACAGCTTGGGCTTCTTAAAGGTCCCTCGCTGTGAAGGGCAGGCTGCATCTGTTGTTGCTACTCAAAGCCAGCCCGCCACGGAGAGCATGCAGGGCTTCATCAGACGCCAGGGGATGCTCCTCAGCGGAGTGACAGGGTGGAACTCTGGGCTTCAGTTGGGAGATAAGCGAAAGTTAAATGCAAATTCTACTACCTATACAGCACTCCTCGGGAGTGCTCAGATTGCTTTGCCTACATTAACTGTAACCTTTAGCTCAGCTAGGGCTCAGCTTCATGCTTTAGGCAGTGTTAGAAACTCAGATATATAAGCTAATCACCAAATGCTACCTCAAACCTGGATTATGGTCGCCACAACAGAATGTCTATGCGCCGTTTACCCCCCAGGTGGGATTTATTTTTATTCATTTCATTTCTATACCGCTTTATATTTTAAAGAGGGGAAAATCTCAAAGCTGTTTACAACGCATCCAGTAAAACAATCCAGAATAAAACTAATTCAAGCTTCAAGGAAAATATTTCAGATCCTTCTCTTAAGGGGCATTTTGCTTTCCCCATATTGATTTGCCTGCTTAATTTATAGAGCTGCCCCATAGCAGAGGTTCTCTCGGAAGCCAGTGTAGTGTAGTGGTTAGAGTGTCATACTAGGACCTGGGAGATCTGGGTTCAAATCCCCACTCAGTCCTGAAGCTCACTGGGTGACCATGGAGTCAGTCCCAGTCTCTTAACCTACCACACAGGGTTATTGTAGGGATTGACTAATAGATAGATAGATAAATAATTAATTTATTATTCATACCCCACCCATCTGACTGGGTTATCCCACCCATTCTGGGCGGCTCCCAATAGAATATTAAAAACATGATAAACTGAGGAGGGAAGTGAACCATGTACTCCTTGGAGAAAAAGTTGGGATATAAATGCAATAAACAAACTCTTCTGATTATCTGCTTAAGAAAGTTGGAGGGGCCAGCCAGGTGGAAATGTCTTGTCACCAACCTGGTACCCAGAGATCTCCATGTGGTTGCAATTGGACCTGTGCCAGTCGTAAAATGCGCCTGGCGCCTGGCTAATTTCTAACACTGGCTTTGAGTGACGTTTGAATCAGGGCCTTGTGACCTAGAGCTCTGTCCTCTTAACCAGGACTCTACATGACTGGCCCGGATTCTTCCTTGCTTGGATAGGTGGGTCCAGAAATTTGTGCAGGTGAAGGAAATAAATTGTGAAGACCTCAACCCTGCGTGGCCTTCAGCGTAAGAGCTCTTACTGTCATCTTGTTCCTGTCACGCAAAAAAGCTTTCAGGCTTCCCGTAGGTTTGCTAATGGGGCAGGCTGTGTCTGTGGGTAGGAAAGGTCAGCAAAATGAACAGCAAAGTCTGCAGTCATGGGAGGAATTCATTCCTGGCCCTCTGCAGCTCTGAAAGTACCTTATTTAAAGAAAATGCCTGTAAAAAACTTCAAGCCCTTCCTCCAAAATGGCTGCATTCTGCATGAGATCAAGCTAAATATGAATCAGGGTGGATTTGATTTAAATCAAATCGATTGAAATCATGATTTAAATCACTAGTCAGTAAGACTTGATTTAAATCATTTTTTTACAGAAAGGCTCATTCTTGCTGGTATCATCTTAATACTGTATTTACAACTAGAGGAAGGTTTCATTTTTGGAATAATAAAATTTCAGAGTAGTTTTTACAGTTATATCAAAAATTACTGATTTGGTTATACTATTAGAAATACATAGATAATTATGAAATGATTGTGAGGTTTAATAACTTAACTGTTTATATTTGGACAACTTTTCTGCTGTACTATATTGGAAGGAGAAAAATAATCATTTCCTTAATAACAATTTAAACAATTTATTTAACTAAAACAATAACATTATAGCATATGCATCTATGTTTGTTAACTGATGTGGTTAAACAATTTTTTTTAAAAAAAACCAACAGACTGAGATTTAACACACATGAAAACCTTAAAACAAATCTTTATTTCATGATGAATAGCCTTTGGACTATAATGTAACTTAAATAGAAAACTATCTTTAGAAAGATTTTTTCCTCCAAAAGCATTTTATTTTAAAAATGAAATTTAAATTTAAAAAATGATTAAAATAAAAAATATGATTTTTTTATTTTTATCTACACTAATATGAATACAGATGCAGTTAGGTCTACCCTTGGTTGGAGGCAGCAAAGCTGAATTATTCTGGTTTTTAAAAAAATGAAAACAGCTGATTTCTGGCTGAGTTTGAAGTATACATAGAGTAGGTAGCATAAAGGGAGTAGCTCAGGTGTGGCCTTGAATTAGGGTGTGGAGGTAACTTCCACCTGGTGTTGTTGTTTACTAAAATGCTAAAACAGTTTCAAAATAGACAGCTGTATCTGACTAGGTTTGTCGAGTAGGCCCAGCTGAAATGTACCCAAGGTAGCCGTGTCTATCAATTTCAGTGTGTCTACTCTGAGCAAGGCTCACATTGGATGCTATCCAATACGGGAAGAAAACAGCTAAAATCGGTGAGAACCAGGAAATGGCAAAGACTGCGTAATAAGCAACAGATTAAGAGTATGCAAAGCAGTTCCATAGTATATCCTGCTCAGAGCTTAGGAAGATGGGACACATTTTCACCTGGGCATAAAACGGACTCTGCTGCTCTCCACATACTTTAGTTTGCAGCTTCCATCTTCCCCAGCCCAAACTCCTGGGCACCAGCTTTCGGTTATTAAATGGCTGCGTGCTCGTGACTCCTGGGATTTCCCCAACACTGTTGGTACTTGCTTCTCTCATATTGTTTGCATGGTATTCATATTCAAGTACCTGGTTGCATTTTCTCCATGGAAAACGCATGCATGGGGAAGAAAATGAGGACCAACCCAGCTGCAAAAACAAACAAACCACCATGGAGCTGCCTATAGGCATATTTACCATATTTTTTGCTCTATAAGACTCACTTTTTCCCTCCTAAAAAGTAAGGGGAAATGTGTGTGCGTTTTATGGAGTGAATGCAGGCTGCGCAGCTATCCCAGAAGCCAGAACAGCAAGAGGGATTGCTGCTTTCAGTGTGCAGTGATCCCTCTTGCTGTTCTGGCTTCTGAGATTCAGAATATTTTTTCCCTTGTTTTCCTCCTCCAAAAACTAGGTGCGTCTTGTGGTCTGGTGCGTCTTATAGAGCAAAAAATACGGTGATTATTACAGGTTGCCTGTTCTTCTTGGTCTCGCCTTAATTACATTTTAAAATGCGAAGAATACGAGACTGTTGTTTTTAAATAGGATTGTTGTCTGCTTATGTGATATATACAGAAATTACAGCGCTTTTAGCAGACTGCTCAGCTCCCATCAATGGCCCTTTGATTCTCTTTGGGGCTTGTGAAGCCAGAGGCTACTTGTGGCACACAGGGATATGGAATCAGCTGATGGTTGGTGCCTTGAATATTTTGACGCCCACAATAGTCACTTGCGTGAAGCCAGTATGCTGGGAAAGCCATTGCTAGCTGGGCCCTGCTGAACTGGGTGGGTCTAGGCTGAGGAGTCATTGGGCATCTCTGGAGATTTCTAGTTTCAGACAGAGTGCATTAGGGCTGCAATTGCAAAGCTGGTCAGCCAGAGCCAGAAACCGAATTTAGGAAAGGGTTTTAATGATATTTCTTAGTCTTAATGCCCCTTTCTGTGCTGTGGCTGCTTTAATGAGATGCATTATTCATCTGGAGTGGGATCTTGGTGGGTGGAAGGGCAGGCTGTCTTTTCTGGCATAGGATTAGGTCATATTTCCAAGACAGTTTTTGTATTGTCTGGGAGGGATGAAGCACTGTTTGTGCTGTGGAATGGACTGGAGCTGCCTCATTTTGCAAAGCAGCTCGTTCAGCTAAATGGAAGTTGTTGATCCTGCAATTTAACAAGACCAAAAATCTGGTGCAGTTTATGTGAGGCTTTTTTTTTTAAAAGGAGAACTTTCTTTTTAAGTTGTTTAATGTGGAATAATTTTATTCATTATATGTGTTATGTTTTTTAATTTAAAAAATGCTGCTTGTTACAATGGGGCTGGGAAACCTTTTTCGGCCAAGGGTCACGGACGGAGAGGGGGGAATGACTCTCGCCTAGACTAAATCCCAGCCACACAGAAGCCAGATGTTTCCTCTGCACCACCCACACCCCAAATCTCTCCCTTCTCCAGCCAAGGAAGATTCAATATCTCGGTTCCAGGATGCATTACAACCAGGCAAAAGCATGCAAGAAAGCTGTGGGGTAGGACTGGTGGGAGGTGTGGCCTGGGGAGAATGAGAAGGGGCTGGGGGAGGCACATTCAGCCCCTGACCTGAAGTTTCCTCACCCCTGAAGTGTAGTAATCTTCGTAATACAGACTTAATTTGTCCCTTTGAAGCAAGAGTGGTGATTCCTTCAGTTTTTCTTTCATAGTATTGAATCCTTAGATTTGCAGACTCTGTTTGCATGTGGCAGTTGTATCACAGCAACGTTTGGAGAGTAACATGCCTGTCCCTGAATTGTGGTTTACCACAGCGTGCGAGCTGGGCTTCTGTTTGTTTAAATGCACAATTCATTTGTTGGGAGTCATTTTCCTGGTTGTCTATATTGAACTGTTGCCTCTAGGCACGCAAACAGGTACATTTTGCTGTTTGCTTTTTGTTATAATCTGTAGGTGACTGTCATAAAGAAGGGTTGGCTGACAGCTAATAACTCCTGTGAAGTGCCCTGCAAGGGTGATGTGCAAAATGCCTTACAAGTCGTCGCCGTAAATTTCCCCGCAACAACCTTGTCATGTTACCATTTTAAAGGAGGGGAAAACAAAGTTTGCAAGGTCTGATGGCTCCCAATAGGCATTGCTCTCTGCTTTGCCCTGACCTTCAAGGCATTCGTGAGCATCCTCTGGTCATATGTTGGGTACTTTCAGGTGCAGGTGAGTCCCGGTCTGGGAAGAAGGTGGAATTTAAATACCGTATTTTTTGCTCTATACGACTCACTTTTTCCCTCCTAAAAAGTATGGGGAAATGTGTGTGCGTCTTATGGAGCGAATGCAGGCTGCGCAGCTATCCCAGAAGCCAGAACAGCAAGACGGATTGCTGCTTTCACTGCGCAGCGATCCCACTTGCTGTTCTGGCTTCTGAGATTCAGAATTATTATTTTTCTTGTTTTCCTCCTCCAAAAACTAGGTGCGTCTTGTGGTCTGGTGCGTCTTATAGAGTGAAAAATACAGTAAATATAATAACAGCAGCAGCAACCACGGCCTAGGACCCTCGTATCTACGGGACCGCTTCTCCTGCTATTCCCCACGGAGAACCTTAACGTCCATAAATAGTAACACCCCAGAGGTCCCGGGCCCTAAGGAAGTCAGATTAGCCTCAACCAGAGCCCAGGGCCTTTTCAACACTGGCCCTGGCCTGGTGGAACGCTCTGTCTCATGAGACCAGGGCCTTGCAGGATCTGAGTTCTTTCCGCAGGGCCTGTAAGACAGAGTTGTTCCGCCTGGCCTTTGGCTTGGATCAAATTGATCGCCTCTGCCTTCCCCTCTTCCTTTTTCCTTTCTCCTTCTGTGATGGAACTCCTATTTGGAGACTTCCCTGGCTTTTTTCTGGCCCACCTAGGACCAGTCTGGATAGTTGGCCTTGGTGAAGACTTGACATTTTCATCCCCAAAAAAGTTTTTGATTTGAGTTCCTACTGAAATGAGGCAGCATTTTAATGTTGTGTTTTAATCTTGTTTTTAAGTTGTAATTCAATCAATTGTTTTTATACCTGGTGTTAGCCGCCCTGAGCCCGGTCTTGGCTGGGGAGGGCAGGGCATAAATAAAATTTAACAACAACAAAAATGAAATGTATTTCCATATGCAGAGACCACTATATGCTTGGGAACAGGTAATAGAGAAGGCTGTTGACTTCATCCACAGAAGCATCTGGCTGTTCCTTGTTGAAAAGGGGAATCCTCTTGTGTAAAACTCCTTGGAATCGGGCGCAGCCAGCCTGCTGGCCGGGCAGGGTCATGTGGCAGAGTGGGGAGCGGGGATTACATGTTTTGTCCTGGGGTGACCCTGTTAGTAGCTTGCATTGGTGTAATTGATGAATGCCTGGATTTGCCAGCTTTGATATCTGCACTAAGAGCATTTGCAAGGGCTGGCTTACTTGCTTCTCCCTCCAACTTAATTTCAAACTCTGAAATTCGCTTAAGGACAGCCCTACACAGACCATGGTGTGAGCCCCTGGCAAAGTTTTGCATAACAAACTCCTCCTGTGATGGTGGTGGGAGTTAATTTCCTGGCCCTGATCATCCTAGAGGTGTGCGTGTGCCCTGAGTACAGCCTCTGGGGTGCTTTGAATAAACAAGCCACTTGTACATAATTGTGCCGCGTCAACTGAGAGCGTGGCATTGGCGGGTCAATTAAAACGGACCCGCGATCTTGCATTATGTCATTGCTCTGCAGATTTTCAGTATGCATCCATTTGGAAAGAATGTGTAGGTTTTGCAAGCGCTGTGGAATGCCGTTGGTTAACCTTCTTTTGTAAGCCTTACAATGACAGCTTGTGTGCAGCTGAACGCCCAGATCCTGAAGGGAAAAGGGAGTTCCTCCGATATGATAGCAGAAGGAAGCTCAATTTAACCTGTGGGAGACTGAGGAAGAAGGCTGGTGCTGGATGTTGGGAGATGCAAAGCCCAAGGGCTCTTGGGGAGCAAGCTTGCTGCGCTGTTGATTATTAACCTACCTCTCAGGATTGTTCTGAGGAAGTGATATCAGTCAGCTGTCAAGCACCTATTTTTATAATGAAGAATACAGCAAAAATGACTTAATGGGATTTCAAAACTTGCTTTTCCGCCTACTTTTGTTGTGAAGCCCTGCGTGTGGTGATAGTCCAGTCACAAACATTCCAAAATACTGGCCTTCGTTATGGGCTCTTATAGATATATCTTGGCAATCCTACATTGAAGTGCTATATAAATGTACTACAAATAAGTGCCACTGGAGGATGCCTGGAGAATGGCAAGAATTGAATATTGCCATTATCCATGTTCTGTGCTATGGGCCCTACCCAGAGGTTGCGCCACCTGGGCAGACGTTTCCACAGCATTTGGGCTAGTGACCATAATAACTTGTCTTTATCTGAGGCACCTGGGATTTGAATCCCCAACCTCATAGTTCTAAACTTATTAACAATTTTGGGCTAAAATCAGCCATGGCTGCTGGAAGGGGGAAGGGTCTTTTGGATGGACCAGGGCTCCACCTGGAGTCCCCGAGAATGCTTCTAGGAACATGGGAAGCTGCCTTATGCTGAGTCAGACCTTCTGTCCATCTATCTTAGGATCACCTCCAGCTGTTTTGGGACTACATTTCCCATCATCCCCGGATCCCTGGTCCTGTTAGCTAGGGATGATGGGAGTTGTAGTCCCAAAACAGCTGGAGGGCCACGTTTGACCTACACTGACTGGCAGGGTTTTTGACAGCCCTACCTGGAGATACCAGGGATTGAACTCTGGGCATCGTGCACGCAGGGCACATGCGACAGAACTGTGGCCCTTCTCTGTTAGTGCCGTGAGGGGGGAAATGGAACAAATTCCACTTCGTGCAGCAAGTTTACAGAATTCACCAGCTCACTAGGGCAGCATGGACACTAGAATGACAGGAGATAAATTATATAAATGAGCATGTGCTTCTTATTTATTCCAACAGGCTTTTATACCGGTGTTGCTCTTCAGATATTGGTGCTGGGGTCTGAGTAATTTTTATATCTTCTCCATGCTTTGCTTTCTGTGATAATTTACAGCAGGGGTGGGGGCCCTGCTGGACCAAAATGTTCCCATCATCCCTGAGCATTGGCTGTCTTGGGCTGCCAGGAGAGTGACAGTAGCTGCTAGGTCTGCCACCTTAGCTATCTCTGCTTCTACAAAGTGGCATGTGGTACCTGTCAGCTGACTCAAAGGTAAGGTAGAGTATAACCTTTAAAAATAGAAGAATGCCTATCCTTCCACTTAACACCGGATGAACTGGGAAGTACTGGTTTCTTCTGTAGGTTCGCTCTAAGCAGCAAAGGCACCATGAATTTTGCTCTGAGGAACGCCAGAGGCAGAAGCACTGGTCCCATGCTGTCCCGACAACCCACTATTTGTGCTTGACCTACTGGATGCCCAGAATCTGCCTCCATCTCTGAGAGGATTATGCAGGAACTTCTTCTATGTGTACATGCTATTCCCCAGTTGTCCATTACTAGAATTCTTACATCACCCTCTGCATTTGATATTGGCTGTTGCTGGAGAAGAGGCAGCTGACCGGGTAAATGGAAGCTCTGTTTTTGAGTTGCAAACCATTGTCTGCTGCAAGACTTCCTCGTATCACTTGTTCTCAGACATCACTTATCACTCCTTCCTCTGTTGGGGTGTGTGTTTGTGTGTGTTAAGTCTGACAAACATGGAAGCAAGTCCCAGTTGGGTTGCAAGCCATTTACTGCACAGCGAGTGCTTTTCAGCAGCAGGGCAGAGTCTCTACCAGCATGTGAATAATTCTGACAGATGTAAAACTGTTTTACAGTGGGTATTAACTGCTGCAGTTTTAACAAACTTGACTCTGGATTTTTAAAAATATATATATACGTTTTTCTTTGGCAACAAAAGTACATACATCATCTATTGTTTTCAAATCACAGAGTCCTTCATACAGTTTACTCTGAATTTTAAACTTCTTTCCCCATTTTTGGCATGGTTTTTAAGCTGTCCTGAGCTCCCTTTTGAGAGGACAAAATGAGATGGTGACACCTCTTTGCTATGGTGGGGTGCTGGGGACCCTTTCCCTTCAATGTATAACCCCCGCCGCAAGTTGTCAATGAATTGATGGGGGGGGGGACTGCAAGAAGATCAAACCTATCCATTCTGAAGGAAATCAGCCCTGAGTGCTCACTGGAAGGACAGATCCTGAAGCTGAGGCTCCCAGACTTTGGCCACCTCATGAGAAGAGAAGACTCCCTGGAAAAGACCCTGATGTTGGGAAAGATGGAGGGCACAAGGAGAAGGGGATGACAGAGGACGAGATGGTTGGACAGTGTTCTTGAAGCTACCAGCATGAGTTTGACCAAACTGCGGGAGGCAGTGGAAGACAGGAGTGCCTGGTGTGCCTCTGGTCCATGGGGTCACGAAGAGTTGGACACGACTAAACAATTGTCCCTATCTGTGCTTCATTTCCAGGAGGAGCACAGACTTGCCTTTTAAAGTTGAACCCAGTTAAGTGAAAGGTGGCTTTCCTCCTCCCCTAAATTTTAGGCTGAGCCTCCTTTCTTCACAACTCTTGATCCTCTGACTTGTCAAACTTGTCCAAGATGTGAGCCAAAAGTTAAAGCGACCTGATAAGCTTGACAACCGCTGGCAAGATGAGGGGTCTCTTAGCCACTTAACCTGGACCAAGTGAAAGGGTCATGTAAGCAGCAGAGTGGACCTGTGATATTGTTAGCTTGCATACTCAGGAACATTATTTTTTTTTTGGAGGGGGGACACTGCTTTTCTCTTGAGTGACAGGACTTCTGTAAGTGTTCAGAGACAGTTATGGCAGTTGACAAAGGCCCAGGAGTTGAGGCTACCATTGAGTCAGCAGCATTTGATGTGGGAAAAGGAGGGACCTCCAGGCGAGGTGTCCCAATAGTGTTCTGCAAAGTTTCCTGAAAACGCACACCTGCCCAAGCAGCAAAATAGACTGTGCTTGCCCATAAGAGAACTCCAAAATCCATAGTAGGCAAATATCTTTATTAGGCCAACCAAAACATTGCAAAATAGTGTGCAGGATGAAGAGATCTCCAGAACTCTTCATCAGGCCATAGTAAACAGTGCAATACAGTGGGAACAAGGGATGGGAATTAGCCGACATGAAGTCTACGTTTAGTCCCAGCCTTGCAATTTAATGAGGAGCTTTCAGGTGAAGCTGTTGTTGTGCTATGCCGATATCAGGTGGCACCAAAGCCTTACAGAGATGCAGTTGCTTTTGTTATTGGCGTGACTTGGTTGGTTGTACTGATTAATGCTTTACTTATTTGTACAATTATTTGACTGGTAAATTGACCAAGGTGCTTTTGGGTTTTTTTTTAATTAGTCAGATGACCTGTTGGGACATATTTTTGTGTCATCATGCATTTTCCTAAACAATAAAGCACAACTTCATTTACCACTGGAAGGGCTTACTGAAAACCTATTTAGGGGAGTCTTTCCCGGAAGATACAGACATTTTGTGCAGACGACATTTCACAGGGGAACTGAATCTTGACAGTTTGCTTTCTGTTTCATTCTTAGGAGCATAAGAGCTTGTTAGGATGTGGCTACATAAGAGGGATATCATTTGCGTTGCCCCATCTGACTGTTTTGTATTAGGATTCAATTTTTGTGAGTGCCCATTCTGTTTTGAGTCAAGTGAGTAGGTGCTGACAGATGAAGGAGGCAGCTGCAGGAATGAGCCATAGTCCGGCATCTCATTGAATGAACGCAGACTAAATACTATTCAGGCTTTCTGCTTGTGAATGAGCATTCAAGAATTCACATGTGTGAGGTGCAGCTTGCTCAGTCTTTCAACTGGGTAGCTGCTTACTGCTCAGTTCTTACGGATTGCACATTCTTTTAATGGGGCAGTTCAGCTGATAGAATGTTTCCTACATTCCTTTTTGGTTCTCATCCACAATGGTAAAGTTCCTCTGTGTTTCTGTGTTACTGCACTAGAGTCCTTGCATTGCACATGCCAAAGAATTTCTAGACATACTTGTCCCCATTCTTTTGAGAGACAAAAACAAAAGCACATTTTTTACCAACTGCCCCCACCGCCACTGTGAGCCCTTCCTTCTGTAATACCTTTTGGCAGATGGTACGTCTCGATTAGATCAAATTAGTTCTATTTATGCTGTAGCCTGAACATGAGACACTTCGCTGTAGCACTTGGTGGCATACAGTCATGTACACAATTTGACATTGTCTCCATGCCAGTTAACCGTTCTGCCTCACAGGCTCTGACCTATACGGAATCTCTTTTGTCTGCTAAACTTTGGATCTGAGGCTTAGCTGGCATTCTTGCCCCCCCCCGACCCAGTTTGTTCTAATACGGAACTATTTTTGCAGCTTGATATGCTGACCGAAGACTTTTAACTTCCCAAATCAGAAGCTTCATAGCTGTGTATACTTTGTCTCCCACACATAACTGTGGATGAAATCCTGTGAAATGTTTAGATGGGTGGGATAGCTTTGTGTGTTTCAGGTTCGGTAAGTCAGTTGCATCTGGTTAAGATTATTATTCATTTATATGCCACCCATCTGACTGGGTTTCCCCAGCCACTCTGGGCGGCTCCTAATAAAAAATAGTAAAAACACAATACAACATCAAACACTAAAAAGTAAAAAGTATCAAACACTGAAAAGATGCATTTTCCCTGTATGAGAACAAGGTCTTTCTTTCCTAACTACATAATTAGCACCAGGCACTTCTCTGAACCCCATCCCATTCTGATGACCCACCGAAAATAAACATTCCCAGGATGCAAACTGCCTTTTGCAAACTTAGCAACTTCTGAACTCTAAAAACCTTAATCCTTCAGCAGTGGTGGTGAGCTGAGCTCAGAAAGAACTAAATAAATGTGAAAATGACTTCCAGTTGCTAATCTGGGTGATGTGTAAATAGGGAGAGCAGATGGCTTTGCAACTATATCCTTCCATTTTACAATAATCCTTAGAGACTGATATTTTTGGCTGGTTGGGTCAGATCTGCAGGTGTGAAGAATGCAGTTGTGCAGTCCGGCTAGCTAAGCTAATAAAATGTCCGTTTTGTCTGTTTCCTGGTTCTGTAGGAAAAAGCAACCCCATTGTAATATTTGAATAATGTGATCTTAATAGCAAGAAGAAAAGGATCACTAAGGGGTTTTAATAGCTCTTAAGTTCTTCATGCAGATTCTCAGTAATTCTTTCAGCAAGAGAGGCTCAAAGGATCTAAGGTGGTCAGGATAGAGGCTGATCTGTGCATCTGCCGCAGAGGTTAGATTATTCAGAGATAATATTCTTGGCCACTACATGTTGAAAAAGACATTGATAATGACAGCCGCCCATTTGCACTTTGCCTGTAATGAGACTATGTGCTCTGCTGAGTCACGGGCAAAGAGAGCAGCAGGGTGGACTGTTTCTACAAAGCAGCCATTGCTGCCTGCTTAAGGTGTGCTGCTTCTGGCTTAAGTTAGTTTTACCTTCTTAAAATTAGGGTGTTTAATGTGGCTGGGCATTGAGATGCCTGCTACTTAGCTTTTTGTAATTTTAAATCCCTGCTCAGATCTGTATCTGCAGCCTCGTATTTGCATTAGAATGTAAAACATACACATGGACAGTGTTAGAAACTCAGATATATGTCAGAAGCCAAATGGCTCCTTAAACCAAGGTTGCAGTCGCACCTGCTTTCCTGGCATAAAGTCTCACGTTCAATTCCCAGCGTCTCCAGGTTGGGCTTGGAAGGGCTTCTAAAGCCCAGGAGCGCAGCTGTCAGTCAGTGCCAAGCTTAGATGTTTAATGTCGCTAGCAGATGACTTTATAGTAAGGCTGCTCTCTGTGTTATATCAAACCCCTGAATATTCTGTCTTCTCTGGTAGTGCTGTTGAGTAGAATGAGGTTGGCAAGTTTGCCAGTATTTTAAAGCACTTCAAGGTCAGGGAGGGAACGAAGCCTGAGAACGTTGTCTTTTTTTGGGTGGCAAAAATTCTTTCTGAAGTATTTCTTCTTGTGGCTTTATAAGACTAGAAAATGGAGCCTGCTTCCTGAGGAGGGGCATAACTGCTACTGCTGCTGCTGCTGCTGCTCCTAACAAAAAACTTTTTGATGGAGTTGGCCTTTAAGGGTGATCTCATCTCGGTGACCAATCTGAGCAATGTGCAATGCTGAAGCTATTTACTAAGACAAAGCACTGCTGAGCTGCCCAACCACAGAGAGTCCAGCCTGCTGGATTGAGAGCTGTCTGGATAGCAGCACTGGGGCTGCAGGGGAAGGGCAGATACCAGCAAATAGCCCTGGCTAGATTGTGTGGTGAACAGGATTTCCTGGTTAGGAGGGTTAAATGTTTCTCTCTGAAATCCAGAGCTTTCCTGATCCATTTGCAGCATGCCTGGAACATCCAACTGCTGCAATCCCAGGTGTAGATAATATGTTAAATATTACTTCTATTGAATTACACTGAAGGCACACCCCTTTACTCTGGATTTTGACATTTGACATATATACTCTTGGGACCCAGCTGATTTCTGTGATTGTAACTGGCTCTGGGACCTTAGTGTGAAGGGCAGGCAGTAAAACAACAACTTGTGTGTATGTTCAGAGTTTTAAAGTTGTGCCTGATTTCCCTTTTCTTTTAACTGGTAAAGTAATATCAGAGCTCCTGAGAATGGGTGAAATATCCAATATCTATGCTGAGAAAGTTCTTGACTTCTGCAAACCCAGAATAACTAAGGAGATAGTACAAGAATATTTGGCTAGTTTAGATGTATTCAAGTCTCCAGGGCCAGATGAACTGCATCCAAGAGTATTAAAAGAACTGGCAGATGTGATCTCAGAACCACTGGCAGTCATCTTTGAGAATTCCTGGAGAACAGGCGAAGTCCCGGCAGACTGGAGGAGGGCAAATGTTGTCCCTATTTTCAAAAAGGGGAAAAGAGAGGACCCAAATAATTACCGCCCAGTCAGTCTGACATCAATAGCAGGGAAGATTCTGGAGCAGATCATTAAGCAAACAGTCTGTGAGCACCTAGAAAGGAATGTTGTGATCACCAATAGTCAGCATGGATTTCTGAAAAAAAAGTCATGTCAGACTAACCTGATCTCGTTTTTTGACAGAATTACAAGCCTGGTAGATGAAGGGAACGCAGTGGATGTAGCCTACCTTGATTTCAGCAAGGCATTTGACAAGGTGCCCCATGATATTCTTGTAAAGAAGCTGGTAAAATGCGGTCTTGACTATGCTACCACTCAGTGGATTTGTAACTGGCTGACTGACCGAACCCAAAGGGTGCTCATCAATGGTTCCTCTTCATCCTGGAGAAGAGTGACTAGTGGGGTGCCACAGGGTTCTGTCTTGGGCCCGGTCTTATTCAACATCTTTATCAACGACTTGGATGATGGACTCAAGGGCATCCTGATCAAATTTGCAGATGACACCAAACTGGGAGGGGTGGCTAACACCCCAGAGGACAGGATCACACTTCAAAACGACCTTGACAGATTAGAGAACTGGGCAAAAACAAACAAGATGAATTTTAACAGGGAGAAATGTAAAGTATTGCACTTGGGCAAAAAAAATGAGAGGCACAAATACAAGATGGGTGACACCTGGCTTGAGAGCAGTACATGTGAAAAGGATCTAGGAGTCTTGGTTGACCACAAACTTGACATGAGCCAACAGTGTGACGCGGCAGCTAAAAAAGCCAATGCAATTCTGGGCTGCATCAATAGGAGTATAGCATCTAGATCAAGGGAAGTAATAGTGCCACTGTATTCTGCTCTGGTCAGACCACACCTGGAGTACTGTGTCCACTTCTGGGCACCACAATTCAAGAGGGACACTGACAAACTGGAACGTGTCCAGAGGAGGGCAACCAAAATGGTCAAAGGCCTGGAAACGATGCCTTATGAGGAACGGCTAAGGGAGCTGGGCATGTTTAGCCTGCAGAAGAGGAGGTTAAGGGGTGATATGATAGCCATGTTCAAATATATAAAAGGATGTCACATAGAGGAGGGAGAAAGGTTGTTTTCTGCTGCTCCAGAGAAGCGGACACGGAGCAATGGATCCAAACTACAAGAAAGAAGATTCCACCTAAACATTAGGAAGAACTTCCTGACAGTAAGAGCTGTTCGACAGTGGAATTTGCTGCCAAGGAGTGTGGTGGAGTCTCCTATTTTGGAGGTCTTTAAGCAGAGGCTTGACAACCATATGTCAGGAGTGCTCTGATGGTGTTTCCTGCTTGGCAGGGGGTTGGACTCGATGGCCCTTGTGGTCTCTTCCAACTCTATGATTCTATGATTCTATAACCCTGTTTACATTCTTTTGCTTCTTGTTTAACTTGGAAACTAGTAACACACTTTCAGGGTTTTCTCTTTCAGCCTTGAGGGTTAGAAACGTTCCCTAAACGTTGAAATGACTAACCATGAAATCCTTGATTGCTTGTAGGTTTATAGGATTTCATGGGAGAGCACATTTTCCTTTCTCCAAGGTGTGACCCAAGCCAGGTGGATCGTCTCCAGCTTAAGTACCTGGCAGGTGGTGTCAAAAACTGAATGCATAATTGGAGTGAAAGAAAAGCATATTCTGCACAAGGAGAAAAAAATGGGTACATGTTATTCTTTGAGCTTTCGAAAAGTAGTAGCACTACAAAGCAATTCATGAGGACCATGAAGCCATGTCTGTGTTGAAAAGACTTAAATTCACTTAATTATGGACCAAGGAAGGTCAGAGCAGAATCTGCTTGAAACTTGCGAGCTGCATCTTATGGAACCTTTAAAAAAATCAAAATGTGATGACGTTTTAGCCAGATGTACTCCCTCCACATTCTTTCTGTAAGGTAAACCAGGTCACTCAGCTAAACTGATTAGGTCAAATACTTATCTGCTGCTGAGCAGATTCAGACATTGAAGGTTTGTGAAGAACACCCAAGGACTGATACTAGCACCCCAGGAAACTCAGTGTGACCCAGCACCTAGAAACTATCAAATGGCACTAGGCACCTTGGGTTATATTTCAAAGTAAAGGAAAATAACTTTGGCTCTTTCTTATAATCTCTTAAACTTGCTGATTGGATCTTGTGTTCAGTTCCTTAGATCGTGGATGCATTTGATTGGATTCTGCAGTCATGCGCTTCGCATAGCATTGTGACGCACCTATTGCTATCTCTCACATTGCTCCGCTTTTGGGCCTCGCTTCATACTCTGGGTGTATATATACCGGCCCACCGGCTTGATGAATTTTTGGAGAGCTGGACTCCGGCCCATGGAAGCCACAGTGAATTTGCGAGTATTTCAAGTGCCATATGACAGTGTTGTCTTCGTAGCCACAGGCAAACATAGCTGCTGCTCTGGCATGTCGCCTGAGCTCTTGTTGGGCTGTTGCAATGATTAATAACTAATGCTACTTTCACATAATGATTTAATGGTGATATTTTACATAGAAACATAGTCCTTACAACAGTAGATATTTGTTGTCCTCATATTTGCATATAGCACCTCTGTAAATTGAGTGGATGGCAGCACAGCACATTTTTAGTACCAAGACCCTAATAGTGGTAGCTGAGTAACTGTGGTCTGTAGCAAATGGTCTTTGGTTTCTATGCAACTTGCACATCAGTTCTCGCTCGCCTCTTCCCTAACCCTTCCCCCCAACCCGAAAGGATTTTGGTCACCTCTAAAAAATAGAAAATATTGGGGTGGAAGCTGTATGATTCAATGGGTAATCCATTATGTCCTGGTACTGTGTTTTTGGATTGAGCACAGCTTCAATCCAAGAAGGACACTGACAAACTGGAACGTGTCCAGAGGAGGGCAACCAAAATGGTCAAAGGCCTGGAAACGATGCCTTATGAGGAATGGCTAAGGGAGCTGGGCATGTTTAGCCTGGAGAAGAGGAGGTTAAGGGGTGATATGATAGCCATGTTCAAATATATAAAAGGATGTCACATAGAGGAGGGAGAAAGGTTGTTTTCTGCTGCTCCAGAGAAGCAGACACGGAGCAATGGATCCAAACTACAAGAAAGAAGATTCCACCTAAACATTGGGAAGAACTTCCTGACAGTAAGAGCTGTTCGACCGTGGAATTTGCTGCCAAGGAGTGTGGTGGAGTCTCCTTCTTTAGAGGTCTTTAAGCAGAGGCTTGACAACCATATGTCAGGAGTGCTCTGATGGTGTTTCCTGCTTGGCAGGGGGTTGGACTTGATGGCCCTTGTGGTCTCTTCCAACTCTATGATTCTATGATTCCCTTGAGTAACAGACTTCTGTAAAATGGCATTTAGTGATGTCCAGCTGTCTTGTTGCACGGCCTTTTGGCTGCTCCCAATTCCCCCAGTGCATAGGTGTTCATGGACAGCTTCATCTTGAACCTAAGAAAAGCCTGCTGGATCAGGCCGATGGTCCATCTGTTCCAGCATCCTGTTCTCACAGTGGCTGACCAGACGCCTCTATAGTAATGGGAAACCCAGAAGCAGGATCTGAACACCAGAGCCATCTCCCCGCCATGTGGTTTTCAACAGCTGGTATTCAGAAGCAGTCTTGCCTCTGATTGTGAAGACAGAGCATAGACATCCTGGCTAGTAGCTGTCAATAGCCCTTCCCTCCATGAATATATGGTCACACTTTCTGTCTCTTGTGATGTGGATGGTTGTTGCTAAATTACAGTGCTGTTGCTGGATGCTTGGGGTGCCTATACCTGAAATATGGGCGGAGGAAACCTTACCTTTATAGATTTTTAAAGTATGCTTTCCTCTGTCCCTCCCTCATCTCTTTTGGTGCCATGCTATGGGGAGTTGGAATCTGGCTAGGCAGGAAGGTTTGGCTTAAAGTGTCTACTCCTCCTCTTCCACATGAGGCAAGGTAACTCTTAAAAGGAGGGGCATTGCTTGTTGACTCTGAGTATTTGGGGAGGTGATCGTCCATCCCTTACTGGCGGGTTTGATATTCTGAAGAGTGGTTTGGACAACTGTTTTGTATTAGAATAGCACATATTGATGACTAATATGTAATTCACACATATGAATAGATCTTGTACGCAGCCCAGAAAACTCATTGGTTTGAAAGACAGTCTAAGGATCATGTTGAGAGAATATCAGTACTGTAGTTCTTGACCAGGTGAGGGAATGCTAGGTGATCTTTCGGCAACCTCACAATGTTAGAATCCCTAAATTTCTTTGGGAGTAAAATAGAATACAAATACAGTGAAAAGGTATCTCAACAGCCTGCATTGAGAAGCATCCTTGCAGCAAGCAAAACCAAAATCAGTTTGGAGTTTCCTGGCCAACTTTTTCTAAGAGATGGGATCCCATCAGGCACTGTGGAAGCTGTGCTGTGAGCAAAAGGGGAGTTTCCCCTCCAGACGGCACAATGTGCTATATGTCACACTGTCTTTGAAACTGGGCTAGCACAAGCCCCTTGCACAGAGCCAAAGCAGCTGTTGCAACCTCAGCTCTTTCTTTGTCCATACACCTTTATGGGGCAGGTCGATCACTGCAGAGATAAGCCTGTAATTACACCCTTGTAGGTAAGGCTGATTTCCTTCTGTGCAGCAGCTGGGTATGAAGATGGAAGCTGTTCTTTTCCTTGGCCTTGGGTGGGAACCTAGTGAGGGAGGTGTCCTCTGACCTCCCTGACAAATGGAGAGCATTAGATGGCTATAATAGGCTGTAATCTTCTGCTCCAGGAGTGATAGCTCTTTTGTTTCCTCCAGCACTCTTGAGAGCCAATCACGGTGATTTCCAGAGTCCAGTTACCTTAATGGAGAAACAAAAGTACCAGCAGGCTGTAAAGCTTGAAATTCAAGTAGGCAGAGGTGACATGGAGCTCCAGTGGGCAGGCTGCCTCTGTGGCTCAGGAGCTGCTGCTTTCAAGCTGGTTCAGATTTCATCCATAGGAAGAGGAGGCGGAGGAGGAGGCCTCTGGGGAAGAGGTTTAATCAGAACTGAGCAGCTGAGGTTGTTGCTGGCATCAGGGTAGTGTGACTAGGTCCATAAATCTAGCAGGGTGTCTGCATTTCCCCAAAGACTCAGAATAATGTTCCTACCCACCTTAGTGATAGAATTGTAGAATTGGAAGGGACCACAAGGGTCATCTGGTCCAACCCCCTGCAATCCAGGAATCTTTTACCCAATGTGGGGCTCAAACCCACAACCCCGGGATTAAGAGTCTCATGCTCTACCAAGTGAGCTGTCCCTGCTGTCAATATAGGCTTTGTCGCTTTGGAACATAGAAGCTACCTTGTACTTTTAAAATGCTTTTTATTGAGGTATAACAGACAGGTATAAACAAACAGTACAAAGACGCAAGTCTGCAGCTTTTACAAAGGAAGCTGCCTTTTACAATACCTTGGTATTGCCTACAAGGACTGGCAACAGCTCTCTGGGGTTTCAGACAGGGACGATTCGTAGCCCTACTGTGAGATAACAGGGATTAAACCTGGAACCTTCTGAATGCAAAACTGGTGCTCCACCATTGAATTACAGGCTTGCCCCCCCCCCAAAAAAATTATTGGTATTAATGAAATGTCGTCAGGCTGCCTTGATGCTCCAGGGAGATATATCCTTTGCCACTAAAAATGGGTGCAGAGACTGAATGTAGAATTGTGTCCTGAACAGGTGTACAGAATTTCATTATTATTGTCAAATTCAGTTAGATGTAAAGCAAGCAAATGGGGTGCCAGTTTGGTGCATTAAGCCAAATTCAATGATACTGAGCCCCTTTCTGGTGTTCTTCTCCTTTTGCAATGAGAATAAGAGCAGATATGTGCTTGCTAGCTCTGATCCCTCTGTTGTGTTCTCCTCACTTCGCCTCCTTCCTGCTGAGCTCATGGTGGCTCCCCGTACAGTTTTGGAACCCCGCAAGATCAGGGAGTCGGTGGGCAGGATTCAACTAAGTTGTTGTGTGCACGGAATGACGTCTGCTCACACAATCCTTTCTCTCCTCTCCCATGCCCCTGAAATCTGCTCTGGAGGTTTGGGGGAACCCGCAAAAGAAATTTTGGGGGGTTGATGGGAGAGGAGAGTGGAGAAAAGTATTGTTGCACAAGATACCTTTGTTTTATGCATGCAAACCCCACTTAGCTCTGTACTGAATTCCACCCATTGCAAGTAGAGCAGGGTCCCAACTGCAGAAGCTCTTCTTAAACCCACAGAGGGCTATGTCAGGATCACGATGGATGGGGTGGACCCAGCAAATGCAGCCCCTCTTTTCTCCTCCAGTGCAGCTGGAATCACACGAGAGGGAAAGAGTGAGCAGGGTTTTTGTGCATCTTAGTCTTGAGGTTTTTTGTTTTAAATAGGCCATCTTCATTCAGACTTTGCCAGAAATGGGAGAAGAACGCCTTGTCTTCCATATTTTGTTCCAAAGTAAATATCCCACCCTGTTACGGCGGCTTAGCTTCAGTTTTAGAAGCAGCTTTTGAACACTTGCTCAGACTTTTGTCACTTTATTCAGTTAGGGGAGGTTGATCTGAATTGTAGTAGGGCTCATGCAGCCACATGGGTTTCTATTTTTGGCTTTGAGTTGAGTTACAGCAAAGCCCTCTGGTGCAATGGCTTTGCCGGTCCTGGGGGAATGACAGGGCTTGGATGACTTCAGTCTCCTTGACTTGGTGCAGTTGGGAAAGGGCTGCTGCAGATTAGACTAACGGAGTTAGCTTTCACCGCGAAAAAGGCAGAGCTTGAAATTCAGTTCTTTAGAATGAAAATGCCCCCATGACAGACTGCCAGTGACAGTTACTCAGTCAAACTAAGCCTAGTTGGGCCTAAGTTAGATTGCAGTCAAAGGAATAAAATGACTTGGTTTTACTCATTTGTTCCCAATACTTATGGACCACTTTTCACCATAATATTTATTGTTACCATTACCATTATTAATTAGATTTATATACTGCCCTTCATTGAAAGATCTCATAGATGGTCACACTGCACTTTACAGAACAATTTTATATTTATAGCATTTCTCCCCCACCTTTTCCTCCAAGGAGTACATGGTTCACCCCTCTCAGTTAAGCCCTAAAATGACTATGTGAGGTAGGTTAAGAGGCAGTGACTGGCCCAGAGCTTCGTGGCAGAGTTGGGATTCGAACCCTGGTCTCTCAGGTCCTATTCTAACACTCGAGGCACTGTCTCTCAATTAATAAGGTAATCAATCCATGCAAATAAGATGGTGTTTAAAACATAAAATGCACAGCTAAAGGTCAAAGTGTGTGTATATCTGACTTATATATTTGGAAAGCATTTTCCTTTTGCTTGCTTTAATTAACAATATTGCTCATAATGTGATTATTTTGAAATAGCTGGCCTGACCACACCACCTAGTTGTTCTTTTTCATCCTTAAAAAGATAAAATACTTATTCAGGATATAATTAGCTTGCTTTTCAATTTTTTAAAGAATCCCAGAATGAATAGCAAAAAGTAAAGGCACCTAGCTTTATAAAACACCTAAAAAAAATACTTCAAATGACATCATAAAAACAGCAGAACGAGACAGGCTAAGAAATCTAATACCCCAGCAGCAACAGAAAAACCCAATGCGTGTTAAAACAGAGGAATCAGAACCACCCAAAATTCCGAGGCAAATGGACTTGGCACACAAAACTTAATAGTGAAGATGTCAGGTGAGTCTTCCTGGGGAGAGTATTTTCCATGAGTGAGTCGCCACCACTAAAAGGCCCTTTCGCTGTTCTGTCTCTGCTCTGCAGGCAGGGAAACTTGGAGAAGAGTGTCTGATGCAGATCTTATTTCTCAAGTAGGTTTGCATAGCAAAAGGTGGTCATTAAATTCTACTTCGGGCCTCTGATTTTTCTTCAGTAATAAAGAAGGGATCAGCGGTAGCAGCTGAGACCCAGATTTTAGGGACTTACTGAGACAGCTTTCCCTAATTCTTGGCCGCTGCATAATAATTGCCTGCAGCGTCTGCGCGGAGCAGAGAGAGGGTCCTTTAGGACCAGCCTGAGTTAGGGACCCCTTATCCAGGGGCCATTCCAGGGTGAACCGTGACCAAGTTTGAAGGAAGAAGTTGAGGCTCAAAGCAACTTACATCCAAACAACCAAAAGCCTACATAGATCCATTCACCCATTAAGGTAATACATTTAAAAAATCCTACCCTGTCAAATGGCCACTGATAGAGGTGGGAGACCCGTTGGATAATCTTTAGACTATCTTTAAGTACAGTGGTGCCCCGCAAGACGAACGCCTCGCAAGACGGAAAACCCGCTAGACGAAAGGGTTTTCCGTTTTGGAGGCGCTTCGCAAAACGAATTTCCCTATGGGCTTCCTTCGCAAGACGAAAGCCCATAGGGAAATCTCCGGGACAGCGGGGAAGCGCAGCGCGTCTTCCCCACTGTCCTCGGACCTCCTCCGAAGGCTGGCGGTGGGGCGGAAAGCCCTTCTCCCCGCGCCAGCCTTCGGAAGGCTCCTCCGAAGGCTGGCGGTGGGGCGGAAAGCCCTTCTCCCCGCGCCAGCCTTCGGATGGCTGTCCTGAAGACTTGCAGTGGGAGGAGGGTTTTCCTTCCCACCGCCAACATTCAGAATGCTGTTCTGAATGTTGGCGGTGGGGAGGAAAAACCCTCCTCCCACCGCAAGCCCCGGGAACAGAGGAGAAGCGCTGCGCCCCTTCCCCTCTGTTCCCGTACCTGTCCTGAAGGCTTGCGGTGGGGAGAAAAGCCCTTCTCCGCACCGCCAGCCTGGCAAGCGGTTTCCATAGGAACGCATTAATTGATTTTCAATGCATTCCTATGGGAAACCGTGCTTCGCAAGACGAAAAACTCGCAAGAAGAAAGAACTTGCGGAACGAATTAATTTCGTCTTGCGAGGCACCACTGTAAATCTTTTTGCAAGGGTGACAATTGTTTCTGTGGGAAGGCTGTTAGGTAAAAAGATAATATGCAGGGACTCTTCCTGTCCTAAGGGAAGAAGTATTAAGTAATGCATGTCATTGGTGTGGGCTGTCAAACAGGTCGCGGAAACCAAGTCTGATGGAGAGCAATAAGTCTGGATTCTGAAAGATAATCTAAAAGTTTATGTTCTGATGGGTGCCGGTTCTGGTTGTTAAAAGAAAATGGCAGCTGTGGTCTGGCATCATTTTAAAGAAGGGATATGTTCTTCCTTGCCTGCTGTAGAATAGTTTATTGATGTATAGTCCTCTTTCTGCAAATCAGAGTGTTATTTTTTAGAAGTGAGGGCCAAATTGTATGTTCTGCGATTGAGGTGTCAGTATCCCACTCCCCCTTTTAATGCTACGCAGGCTTGTGGGGGGCTGGGTGGAGGCTGCAAGCTTGATAGCAGTGGTGAAAAACAGCCTGCAGGGCAAGGGTTAAGCACCCTCTTCCGTACTCTCCCCCCCCACCACTATACAGACCAGTACAGTCAAATTCCCAGCTGCATTTGAGTAAAAAATAAAAATGGATTGTATCCAGATCTGTTCATCCTTCCATGGAAGGTCCTTTGATTCAGCAGAGGCTTCTATGACAGCAAGGGGAAGAAACAATTTCCCCCTTCTGCAGCTCCTCAGACCCCTACTCCGTTCTGCAGGGTCCCCCCCAACCCTCTGGATCAGAGGTTCCAGGGCTTCAGAGAGGAAGGGAGATTTGCAACAGCCACCTTGTTACGCTCTCCTTTCTGCAGAAGCCTCCCCAGCATCAAAGAGCCTTTTGTGAACAGGAGGAGTCAGCCTCGTGTCAGGAGATTTCCATTGCCAGGAGAGTTCTGGTCCAGAACATCTGGAGGGCACAAGATTCGTGAAGGCTGCTGGGACACACCTGCTGGTTCTTTTTTAAAAAAAACGTAAACTTAATGAAGATATGAAAATGGAATACCGTAAGCCTGTGACTTAGGCACATTTAACTTGTGCGTGTTCAGCTTTATGCAATTGAAGGGGGTGAGTGTGCAGGGAAAAAAGACTTTGGCAGTCCTACCTACCCAATGTGTTTTGACTATACACGATTTTGGGTTTAGGCGTGATCTCCAGAACATAACCGTTGCTCAAGTTGTGGGCTTAATGTACCGTAAAGAAATAACAATGAACCCACCCACCCCCACTTCTTGCCTGCTCCTTGAAACAGGAGCCCTAATGCTTGATGTGAACATGACACTAGGAAGGTGATGGGGGGGATCCTGCCATGGAAATGTTCTTGCAGTGGAGCCAGTCATGAATTGGAGGTTTGCACTCCCAAGTTCCTCGCTGCTCTTGTCCTCCTTTGAGGGAGTTGACGTGTAGTTCTTTTCTTCCTTAACATGAGAACCTCAGCTGATGGAGGGGATGTCTCAATTATTAATAATAATAATAATAATAATAATAATAATAATAATAATAATAATAATAATAATACATTTTATTCATACCCCGCCCTCCCCAGCCGAAGCCGGGCTCAGAGCGGCTAACATCAAATGTATAACACATTAACATAAAATCAGACAATCAATTAAAATGCATCCTCAAATCAGATCAGGATCAGAATAAAATCCAATCAAATGGCAACCCGCAGATTAGGGTTGGGGACCTTAAATGCTCACCAGGCCCAACTGTTTGTGCTGAACTTATATGGGCCTGTGAGAAAAATTGGGAGGCCACTTTCATGCAAGTTCTTACGAAAGGGGAGAGGGAGTCAGACTGAACCCCGACCAAAGGCCTGGAGGAAAAGCTCCGTCTTGCAGGCCCTGCGGAAAGATGTCAAGTCCCGCAGGGCCCTAGTCTCTTGGGACAGAGCGTTCCACCAGATTGGAGCCGCAGCCGAAAAAAGCCCTGGCTCTAGTTCCCCCCAAAAACAATTCCCCTGAAGTCATCGCTGGACATCGTTCAGCCCGCCTGGCAGGAGACGCCTATAGCCGTTATAAACTAATGCCGTGATTTACCTCTTCGGCAGCAAGGGGTTGTTTAATTTTACCAAATTAGCAGTTAAGGGAGGAGGTTCTTGGGGCGCCTGTCCAAAGTGGCTGGACTCTGTTCTTAAGGAGCCATCTTGCTTGCCAAGCCTTGGGCTGCAGACACCTCCTCTCCACCCCAACACCCTCCTTTGGCAGAGTTGGAGCTTGCGATATAAATGCTGGGTTGGCCGCCTCTCAGGCTGTGCTCTCCCCCCCTGCAACGCCTGCTTCTTTTTTGTTCTGCACTTTGTAACTTGCCCGTGGCAGAGCCCATTTTTTTTTTGTGTGTGTCTGCGGGGTGAGCGTTCCAGGTTCAGCTGAAGGTTGCGGGCTGCAAAAATCCATCCTCGTGTGTTGGTAAACAATATGACACAAGATACTGTTCTGCCTCTCTGCATCCCTGTGGAACTTGATGCTGACAAGGCAGAAAACCTCCTCTGGAGGGCATTGGGATAATAAGGGTTCATTCAGGATGCCAGGCCAGATGCGATGGGTCTCTCCTTTCTGCGGGCAGGGCAGAGGAGGCTGGCTGTTAGACTGAATTATCGTTCGCTGCTTGGATGGTTTTGCGGGAAAACGGCCAAGCCTTATTTTAAAGGGAATAAAGTCAAAGACCCCTGTGTACATTGGCTTCCCAAGTCTTGTTTGTGCTTTGAAGGAAATGTTGTGCTTTATTTAGTGAAGAAGCCCAACTCATGGATTTGAATTCTCTTCGAACAGTGTTTACCAGTTATTTTTCCCAGTTTGGCTTGTTGGGAGCACAACAGAACTTTGAGGCACACAGATCTTTGGAGCGCAGAAGTCACAGCAATATTAATATTTATAGCTGCCCATCAATAAGTATATCTTGACTAGCTTACAAAAGGAGACTGTTGGAAGGCTACGGGATACAGTAATTAAAATCGGGCCTTTTTGCTTTCTTTTTATATACAAACTGGGCTGATTCTGTGAGGCAGTAACTTGATTCAGAGCAGGGATGTGTCTAAAACTTGGCTGCTCTGTGGAAAGTGAGCCTGCCATGGCCCCAGCTTAAATGCTTGATTTAAGACCGTGGCAAGTCTAGATGCTGGCAGAAAGCCCAGGTAGAAGATAGTAGTTATCCAAGAGGTGAATTGTATTTGGTTCCATCTTTTGACAAGCTAGGATTACTATTAAGAGGAACAAACGTTTCTCCTCTGCCAAAAGAGACCTAAGACAGACTTCCCCAACCTTGCGCCCTCCAGATGTGTTTGGGCTATTCACATCTGCCCCGGCCAGCATAGATGGCTGTGTTGCCTGGAGATGGTGGGTGAAACATCTGGATGACATCAAGTTGCAGAAGGTTTCATGAGGGGTTACTTAGTGTTCACCCTAGACAGCTTTGTTCCAGAAACCAAGAGGTGTGGGAAATCACACTTTGTGTCGTCCGGCAGGCAGCTTTAATACATCCAAGTCTGACTAATCAGAGGCCCACGGTGCGTTCGTGGACAGATCGTAATGTTAGAAGAGCTTGCTGGCTGAATCAGCATCCTCTTTTCAACATGGGTAACAGATGCCTGTGGGAAGCCTGCAAGCATATTAACAGCTCCGGCCCCTGCAATCATCATCTGAGGTCCTTCTTCATGTGCTTCGTCCATGAGAGGTCTGGAGGGCAGCAACATGAGAATGGGCCTTACCTGTGGTGGCTCCCCACTTGTGGAATGCCCTCCCCAGTGGCGTAGCGTGGGGGGTGCAGGGGGGGCTGGCCGCACCGGGCGCAACATCTGGGGGTTAGGGTTAGGGGGGGCAAATCCACGGGTTAGAGGGTGCGAATCCATGGGTTAAGTGCGTAAATTACTTGCCTTGCCCCGGGTGCTGACAACCCACGCTACGCCACTGGCCCTCCCTAGGGAGGCTCACTTGGTGCCTTCATTAAATATCTTTAGGCTCCGGGTGAAAATGTTTCTCTATAACCAGGCCTCTGGCTGATTAATATTCTATGTAGCCTTACAGTAAGTTTGTGGGAGGGAGTTACTGGTTTGTTTTTGTTTTATTATGTTTCTTGTGTTCTCTTTTTGGATTTTTATGTAGAGAACCGCCCTGTGATTTTCAGATGAAGGGCTGTATACAAATTTTAATAATGAGGATAAGCAGAATGTGAGTGCAACAGCAAGTTTCACAACTAGTGATTCTCAGGAACTGGTATAAATGAGCTTGGTGAAGTTGGTGGCCATTATTAAGGGGCATTATTGACCTTTACAACCATTTCTCTAGGACGGTGATTCATACAGGGTAAAGTTGAGAGCTTGCACCTGCCAAAATCCCAGGCTGAAGGGAAGCAAGTGGCAAGTTGCTTGCTTCCATTCAGATTAGTTTTTTTGGAGGTGGGCATGCTAATCTTCTCTGTATTGTTCCAGTTTTAGTATATCTGCTGTGATAGTGAGCACCTTTCAGCTTAGTTTTGAGACCTCTGTCATGCTGTCTGTTCTAGTTTCTACTAGCCTTTATTGGCATAAAAAGGTGTCTTTTCTATTCAGAGACTGTGTGCAGAACCCCTCTGTTCCAGATGGGTTATGGGGTGCTCTCTGTGTATATGTTGGGGGGGGGGGCAAACAAAGGTTCATTTCAACTAACCTTGATTTTCCTGGTACAGTGTATCTTGATTTTCCTGTTTCAGTGTATCTGAAGAAGTGTGCATGCACACGAAAGCTCATACCAAGAACTAACTTAGTTGGTCTTTAAGGTGCTACTGGAAGGAATTTTTTTATCTTGATTTTCCTGCATACCTGTGGAGGTCTCTACCCTTTTCTGCTCTCCCTGCTCAATATTGGGAATGATTTGGCCCAAGGTGAAGAAGCACCAGCTCCACTGAGTCATGCAGAATATAGTTTGTGTCCTCTGATCTCTGCTGACAGAAGCAGATGAGTTGTGATATCAAGGTGGAAGGCCACGTCTCGAGTGATTCCCTGTTCTTCTCTCATCAAGAGTGTGCCGTCCCTGCTCTGCCCTCTGCCTTCTCTGTCTCCTTTTTTAAACTTTGCTTAAGCTGCTGAATGTAGAGCAAGCATGTTAGGAAATTTCCTACCATGAGAGCTGTGTGTGCGCGCGAGAAAGAGAGAGAAAGAGACAGACAGACAGAGATAGAAGAATGACAAGTTGGAAGGAATCAACTACACAGTAGAAATCACACCAGCACGTTTGTCCTATGCAAAAAAAAAAAAAAAAAGTTTGTTGACTCCCTGCCAACAAAAATCCAAATTTTACCCCCCAGGCAGCTGAATTTTGTGATTGGGATTAAAAATGCACATTACATGAATCGTAACTAGCATTTTCCTGCAAAGTGCAATGAAGGACCGTGGGGTGCTTGGGTTGAGGGAGAGGGCCATAGCTTTGGGGGAACTGTACCCTCCAGAAGCTCTGCTTAGTGCTGCTTTTAATTTCTGAGTTGGTGGTTTTCAGACATCAGTCCTGGGATCCCTGGGGTTTATCGATAATGAAAATCGGTAAGGGCTGCCAAAGTGTATATGCATGTGAAAGTCAGCACAGAGAGAATATTGGGTGTGGGGCTCAACTGGGCCTGTCTGGCTGCCAGTGCTGGCTGACAGCGTGCCCATGGAGTGGTTTGCGCCCATCAGTGTGGAAAGGGTTCGGAGAGGATAGAGCAGGATGCTTCAAAGCCACCAGATGCTGCCAGTGCTATGTTCTGCAACCAGCTAGTTCTGCAACCAGCTAGTTCTGCTATGTTCTGCAACCAGCTAGTTCTGCAACCAGCTAGTTCTGCTATGTTCTGCAACCAGCTAGTTTTCCAGCTAGTATCTTCGAGTGTTCGAAACTCATATGTATATCTAATCACCAAACGCTACCTTAAACCTAAGTTATGGTGGCCACAATGGAATGTCTAGGTGCCATTTACCCCACAATGGAATTTATTATTGTTATTAATTTCATTTCTATACTGCTTTATATTTTAAAGGAAAAACCCGAGAGCAGTTAACAACACATTAAAATATCCAATAAAACAAACCAGAATAAAACAAATTCAAGCTTCAAGGAAAATATTTCAGATCCTTCTCTAAGTTACATTAGGCTTTCTTTATATTTATTTAACTTACTTAATTAATTTATAGTGCTGCCCCATAGCAGAAGGACTCTAGGAGGGAAGTGTGGTCAAGTGGTTAGAGTGTCAGACAGGGACCTGGGAGATCAGGGTTCAATTCCCCACTCAGTCCTGAAGTTCACTAGGTCACCTTGGAGTCATTCACAGTCTCTTCATCTACCTCACAGGATTGTTGTACGGATTAGATGAGGTGAGGGGTGAACCATGGACTCCTTGGCTATAAAGGTGGGAGATAAATGCAATAAATTAGCTCTTCTGCTGACCTGCTTAAGAAAGCTGGAGGGACCAGTCAGGTGGAGATGTTAGTCGCCAGCCTTGCATCCAGAGATCTCCACCTGGTCACAATTGGATCAGTGGTCACAGTTTCGCCAGTCACAAAACACTCACGACACCTGGTGGATTTCTAATACTGGCATTTGCCCCGAGCATGGCTTCACTTACAACCTCCAATGTGCTTGATTAACATTTAATTGCTTCTGTGACCCGCCCTCAGTGTCGCAACGCTGGGCACTTGCTGAAAAACATTCTGCTCGTGATGTGAGCGCATTCTAGCCTTGGCCGTTGCTTCTGCATGTCTGCCGACATGTAGCATGGGCAGGGCTTTGTGCTGCACCTCCACTTGGCGTTAAGTAAATGTGGATGGGGGTGGCAGGATGTGTTGGGTGGGGCTGTGTCTGGTGTTACGATCCGTGGAGCCCATGTAGATAGCAAGATTGGCAGAACATTTGTTTGTTTGTTTGTTTGTTTGTTAGATTTGTATACCACCCTTGCAGACTAGCCTGAAAGTTGCTAGCAGATCTCAAGGTGGTTCACAAGATAAAATCACAATATAAAAACACAAAATATATAATCAAAATAAAAACCCCTAACAACCCATTTGTTTCATTCCTTGCTGAGTGTTGACTGGAGGTAGTGGCCACTCATAGCTGAGTTATCCAGGCACAACTTGGGTTAAATGGGTCTAGAGCTGCTTCTGTTGAACCCTTGGCCATCCCATCCATATGGCTTTGCATTGGGAAGTGCCGTTCCCACTAGCGGGTGGGTCTTCAAAGTTGCTAAATTCAAACTTTCTTTTAGTCTGGTTAAGTGTGGTTTTACCTGTTGCGTAGTTGAGTTAGAGACACCTGACTGCTGTGCGAAGTGCTAAACCTTCTCTCTGATTACATCATTGTTTACTTGATTAGAAATAATTGTGCAAGTAATTAAATGGGTGTGCGCTCACTCTAGCCGGGTTTCACTTCTGTGCGATGAAGAGCTCCACGCTGTTGCAAAGTCTGGAGCGTTTCATTGCTTCGGCCTTCCTTAATGGGATACTATCTAGGCTATTACCTTAATTGAAGTTTATATTGAATGGTGCGCAAGAAGCCTCCTAGATCTGGATTAGTATCCTAATGACTCTCTTGTCTCTCTCTCGAGGGGAGGCTACGTGGCCAAGACAGTCCTAGACAATGCAGTGACACGGATGATAAAGGAAGGCACTTTAGGTTGGTTAGGCTCCTCTGACAAACAAATTAGCAGGGTTATGTGTATTCTGAAACAAGAGCAAATTATTGGAAACTCTGCAACTGTTTCTTTTAAATATTTTATTTTGCAGATAAGCGGTTTGTGAGATCCAGGACACACTAAGGGATTATCTGCTTAAGGTAAGAGCTGCTTTTCGTTATAGGCACTGCATTGCCTATTTCAGTATCTGCAGGCTGTTCCAGCACCCAAAAGTTGCTAGCCCATCTTGCACCTCTATTTTGCAGAAGTTGTTTGTTTGTTTGTTAGCCAACACATTTATATACTTCTTAATTATTCCCATTTCTGAGAGGTGTACAGACAGAGCAACCCACAGTAAAAAGGGGTAATGAGACAGTAAAAAATACATCATAAATTTCCTGCTGGAGCAAGGAAGTCTTAGTCATGGGTCTGAAGTTTGGCAAGGAGGGGGCCTGTCTAATCTCAGTTGGGTGGGATGTTCATCACACTGACTGCACGGCTTCTAGTGACTACAGGCTGTGTCTCTGGGCCATGAAGGGGTCACCAAATATCTCACTGATCAAGCTGGGAACAAGGGGGTCCCTAAGATATTCTGGACCCATTTTAAGGCCTTGTAAATTAATGCAAGACCCTTGAACCTGGCCCACTAATCAAAGCTCCCTGCTAGAAGAAATGTTTTACTTGCCTTATAGGTAGCTGGACTGCACGTGCAATTGGTGCAGAACCATTCAAAATTCAGTAGGCAAAGACCAGAGAGTGCTGGAGCTGGAGACTTAGCAGTGTAGCATTTCGGGGCTCATCTGGCCATCGCAGGAGTAGACAAAGATGAGGTCATTTTGCTACAGCATTTCAAGTGCTGACTTGGCGTGTGTAGGAGTCCCTTGGGGGAATCTTTGCCAATGAAATATGCCACTACCTCACCCTTTCAGGGTTCGTTTGCCTTGAGTTGTCTTTGGGGCTTTCTGTCGCTTTGGATCTGTTCTTCCTAAGGGCCTCCTGAGCAATATCGGAAGCAAATCCATGTTTGTGTTAAGCAGTTTGCTTGCTTTGGTCCTTGGTGTAGAAATTTACTTGCGCAGTTAATAGTTTTGTCACCTTGGTGCAGTATAGATAGGAGGGACATCTGTGCCACATATGTTCGAAGCAAAGCAGAAGAGCTAGATAGGGCACAGCACATCTGTTAATGATGCCTCTTACAGGCACTGCTTGCCGGAAATGAAAATGTTGCTGAGCGAGTCCACATGGAATCTAATTAGGAGAAAACCTCTTGGTAGAACTGGGTCCTCTTGCAGATCACAGGGCAGAGACACTTAACACCTCCATCTAAGAGGAGAGTCTGATGTAAAAGCCTTATTTCCTTTCCTTTCGCTTCAGCTGTTCTATAAAATGCTGCGTATGTAGTTGTTGCTGTTTAACCAAATCCATTCACTGCAATATCTGCTGTGCAGAATCCCACAACATGTTATTCACCCCACCCCAGGAGGTACCACAAATGGCTTGTTATGCAGAATTGCCTGTGATAATTCTGTAAGTTGCTGAAGCCCTTGACTTTACTGGAAACTGTACTCAGCCAACCCTGCTGTTGCCTGAAATCTCACCAAGTGTTGGCCCAGGTGCTTTGAAGCCTGGGGGACTAGAAACTTGATTTCTAAGTGAAAGCTGCAACTCCCCAGATGACTCATTTTTGTGTGCATAGCTGGAATATGTTGTCCTGGCTGTGATAATGCATCATTATACCTGCAGAGAGTAGCATAAGGAAAAACAGCATTGTGGGGAATTGTAAGCAGGAGTTTCGTTGCATTGTGGGGCCCTGTGGTTAGCAGCTGCAATGAGGCTTTCAAAGAGAAATTAACTGCTTCAGTGGGGTTGTTCCATGACAGATCACCACAAATTTTATGTGAGTTTGTGTTTTTGGTATCCACTTAAGTACTTTCATGAACTCACTGTTATTCCTCTAGGATCTTGATCTCTGTTAAAAGGGGGGGGGGGTTACATTAGCCACAGCAGAACAGCCAATTTACCGCAACACAGATCCTTTACAACACCTGTGCTACTGACTGTCAAACTTTGGTATTGTTGATTCAGGTAGGTAGCCATGTTGGTCTGGCGTAGTCGAAATAAGAATAAAAAATAAAAAAATTGTCTAGCAGCAACTTAGAGACCAACGAAAGCTTATACCCAGAACAAACTTATTTTTTAAATTTATTTGGTATTGTTGAAATACATACAACAACAGCAAATCCATTTTTTGTTGTGAGACTCAAACTGGGTCTGCTAGATGTGGCTTGTGGAGCCCCTACAGGATCAGAGGCCTTGAAGTTTAAACTTCATTAGTTTCATAGTAGATCTGCCCCTGTGTGAATGTCCAGTGGTTATTAAGACATTTTGTACCCCCTCTCAATCAGTCAGAGCAAAGTGCAACCCCATGTAACCCCCCCCCCCGGATATTTCAGTGAAACTGGCCTGTTTCTGAATCAGATCATAGTGGATATAATTGGTAAGTAGCCATAACGCACAGAGCAATCCTCCTTTTAAGGATTGCTGTCTCTTGAATGAGCGGGGCGACGCCAAAGCAACATGCTGGTGAGAGCCTTCGCTGCAAGAGGAGCAATACTCACCTGCACACTTGACGTCTACGGCCCCTTTGAGAGAAGGGAGGCTCCCCTGCCTTATGACCCTGCCCAGATCTAGGATTTAGCTCATTGAAAATCCTCCCAGGATCCTCTCTTAAGAATCAAGATTGTGTGACTATTTGGAGCCTCCTCATTCCTCCACCCCTTCGCTAGCTAAAGAAGGAATTAAAACAGAACATACGCAGAAAAAAGCAAGAATCACAACTCTTTGCATTGTACCTCCTTGGTCTGCGCAAAAGTTTCTGGGGTGGGTGAAGCCCATTTTAGTTTTCTCCCCACATGTTGGCACCATGTCAGGGATCCGTCATTTGGATGGATGAAAAGGAAAGCTGTTATAACTATCAAATTGCATCTTCATCATTTTTTTTAATTATTATTATTATTATTATTATTATTATTATTATTATTATTACTGCCCTCCACCCCACCCAAGGTCCCAGGGGTGGGTTACAGCATTAAAACACAAGATCAGAAACTGTTTAAAACAACTTGCAGTTGTAGAAGTAAGGTGGGTCCTAAAAACATATACCTAAAGTGTCAAAAGAACAGGGCAGGAGCCTTCTGTCAAGTGCAGCCTCCTGCTCCCCACAGTGACCAGCCCACAGGCCAGATGAAGTAGGCAACTGCTCTTCCCCACTGTCTGTCCTTGAGGAACTGGTATTCAGAGGTATGCTGCCTCTGGACATGGAGGTTTCATTTAGCTAATGAGCTGCCCTTCACCTTAATATTCTAGGGTGGTGTGAAGTACAGCATTAAAAACAGTTTAAAGCAAGCTGCAGTCACAAGAATAGGCTGGGCGCTTAGAATATGTGTCAAAGGCTAGGGTAAATACCGTATTTTTTGCTCTATAAGGTGCACCAGACCACAAGACGCACCTAGTTTTTGGAGGAGGAAAACAAGAAAAAAAATATTCTGAATCTCAGAAGCCAGAACAGCAAGAGGGATCGCTGCGCAGCAAAAGCAGCAATCCCTCTTGCTGTTCTGGCTTCTGGGATAGCTGCACAGCCTGCGTTTGCTCCATAAGACGCACACACATTTCCCCTTACTTTTTAGGAGGGAAAAAGTGAGTCTTATAGAGCAAAAAATACGGTAGGTACATCTTCAGCATATAATGAAAACTGTATAATGCAGGTGTCAGGCACACCTCTGGGGGAAGGAGTTCATAGGGTCATCTAGTCCAACCCCCTGCAATGTAGGAATCTTCTGCCCAATATGGGGCTTGAATCCACAACCCTGAGACTAAGAGTTTCCTGCTGCACCGACTGAGCTAGCCATAGCTTGTGTGTTAAGAAATAACTTCCAACTCTGATTCCTGGCAGTCGAAAGCTGGCAGGGTAGCATGAGTGGCAGGTACGCCCATGCACCTTGTGATGAGATTGCCCTGTTTTATTTCACATGCAAAGGAGTGGATCAGAGCTTTTGCTCCTTGCAAATATTCCCTTTTGAAAACAGAGGAGGGCCCGTGCGAACCCCCTCCATCTGCTTAGCGCAGCTGTCCCAGTTGACCATGCTGAATTGAAAGGGAGCACTGTGTGTGTGTGTGTGTGTGTACACCACCATGCCAAAAGCCCCTGAAATCTTGTTGGGTGGGGCCGCTTTCCTGGAGACTCCTAAAATACGGAGTCTGCTGCTGTTTTTTTTATTCCAGCTACATCCAGGGAGGGTGGAATGAGAGGAGGCAGAAGTTTAATCTGGGTCCCTCTGATTGATGATAAAAACCGTAGTCCCATTACGGAAATGGCTTTTGGCTAATACGCTATTCCCTGGCTTTGCTTTTAGTTCAATGGAAGCTGCTTTCCTTTTTGATGCCTGTACTATTAAAGGAAAGCAGCTGATGGGAACAGCTGCTGGCCACCCCTTTTCGGTTCCTGGCTTAGCAGGCTATCTACGGAACAGAATGAAAGTGCTTTATTAACATCAAGGGTTTGTGTGTGTGTGTGTTGTTTTGTTTCTGTAAAAAGAGAGGAAAATCCCCGTTAGTTTCTCTTCCCTAGAGAATATCCTTATCAGAAAGTGAAAAGAAAAACAAGGGAAGACACCATCCAACACCAAAGCATTAAGCCCTCTTTTATCAAGTTTCTTCATGTTTTGGGAAGGTTGCATTGATCTGCAGAATGCAAACTTAGCAGCTGGTTCTTGGTGCAGTGAAATATTTAATGGAATATCTATACAGCCATCCAAAGAAAGACTTGAGTGCTTTTGCCTTGATAGGAAGTAGTAGAGGAAGAAGAAACTTAAGAGGACGTTAAGGACTGCTTGCTTGGGGACCTCCAGATAAGCCACTTTTATAGCAGAATCCCCTTTTTTAGAGAGTTCAAAATGGTGGTTGAGGTGGGGTTACTCTGGCGCGGGAACGTAGAGGAAGGACGAAAGTGCTCATTCTCGCTGAACTCTTTTGGGTGGGTGTGGGATTTACATAGGCTCTAAACAGCTGGCACTGTGTCCACGTGAATGGCTAGCTGACAACGTGAAGCTTTAGGGGTGACACAGCCAGCTAATTTCTTTTATAGCAAGAGTCAAGTAAGTTAAAAGTTCATCTCCATTCAGCTTTTTCTCCTTTCATGGCTTTTGTTTAGGTGTCAAACAAAACCCTGAACTCAGGGCTTTTCTTTTTCCAATTCTTCTGTGCCAGCTTTATTGGAGGGGGGTGAGAAACATGCCAGCTTCACACACAGGGCTGTGTAAAAACATCAGATTTCTAGGTGCTATAGCATGCCATTTCTAGAAGCCATTTCCAGGCTGCACTGCTTGCAAATTGGCACGTTCACGAAAACATTTTGCCGGTTGTTTCACAAAACCTAAAATGTGAAATGGACATACCCCCTTTTAGCTTGGACAGGTTTGCTTTGTTGTCTAGTGCCCATCAGGAACTTCATATTGCATCTTGATGAGAGTGCTCTTTGAAAGCCTCATTTATCTTAAAATTTTTTGTGTGTGCTGACTTCCTTGGAAACGCACAATATTCAAAACCACATTGTAGAAATAATTTTAAAATCTGCTTGTGACAGCTAGCTAAACAGCCACATGTGTGTTCTGGAAACAACACGGGCAGGTTTCCTGCAGCGAAGGGGGACTTGTCTCTTGACACACAAGATTTGTGCTGGGGTTGGTTTGCCTTTGCCAACCTCGTCCTCGTACCATTGTACTGTGGAGAGTGTATTAACTTACGGTCTGTGTGTGTGGTTTGGGAGCTGCACGATCAGGGGAAAAACAATGCTGTCCAGGGTTGTAAAGACTGCAGAGAGAATAATTGGGTGCACTCTTCCCACCTTGGATCAAATCTATGCTGTCAGGTGCCATAAGAAAGCTGCAGAGATAGCGCAGGATAGTGCGCACCCCGGAAATGATCTCTTTCAGCTTCTGCCTTCTGGAAGAAGGTATAGGGTTATAAAGACTAGGACCAGCCGCCTGAGAAACAGTTTCTACCCCAATGCAATTCTGGTTCTAAATGCAGTATAAGGAGTCTCTATAGTATATTGTATTTTAAAATGGGGCTTCAGAGTTTTTAGGGGTTTTTGAATTTCGTATGTAGATTTTTCAATGTCATTATTCTGTATGGGACAATGACAATAAAGATATCGTATCGTTTCCATTTCGTGTTGACTGGGGTCGATTGGAGCTGTAGTCCAAAGCATCCCGAGGCTGCCAGGTAGAGGAAGCCTGGCTCTAGGGGTGGAGCACTTTAAAAAGACTGGAGTCAAAGTATTTCAGGGTCATTAATAAAAGCCCTAGAAGGAAGCGGAAGGGGGTGCCTTCCCAGGCATCTGGAACAGAGGAAATGGTTCTGAGCCTTGGTGGCATGAGGAAACAATAGCGTTTCCAGCTGTAGCTCTGTCAAAAGCTTCTCCCTATGGGCTTAAAACTACAGCTGCATTAAATGGAGAAAACATATTTCTTTTAACAATAAGCCCTTGTTGGGGGAGGGGGGTGTCTTGCATAGGGATCCTGGTCTGTCCTTGGATGTGGTAAAAACTCCTGGTTTTGAAGAGTTTCACGTTCTCAGAAAAAGTCCGCAAGTTTTCACCAGGGCGGTGTGTGCTCTGCACTTAAATAAATAAATAATTTTTCCCAGCAAGAATAGTAAGTTGTGGCAGGCATAAAAAATGCAAACTGAGCTAACTTGCAAAACCCTGATTTATAGTCCTAGGGACGGCATAAGGACCTATCCTTGGAGATGGTCGCCTGTCCTCTTCAAGCAGGCCTCCTTCTGATTAATATTCTACAGCCTTTTAAATGTGTCTGTGGGAAGGTGGGGTTATTGTTTTGCTGTTTTGGTTTAACTATTTACTTGTGTTTTATCTTGTATTTTATTCTGTGAACCGCCCTTGAGATCTTTTCTCAGCACTAGTTTTAAACTGTTTTATCTTCCCTGGCATTTTAAATGTCTATTTTGTTTGCCTTATATTTTGAATTTCTGTTACTGCCTTGTTTTGCTAAGTCATTATGAATATTGATGATGTTGGACTACAGCTCCCATCATCCCTGACCATTGGCTGCAGCTAATGGGAGTTTTTCTGGACCAGCAACATTGGACTGGTCACAGATTAGCCAAGTCTTGCTTTACTGTTTGATTGCATTTGTAGCTGGCATGAATGCTTTTATTCGTGCCCCTTGTGCACTGCCCTGGAATTCATTATGACAAAGTTTGGTCCATAAACAAACAAAAACCAACCAACAAACAAACGGGCCTAAAGGCTGTCCTCAAACCATGTAGATCTTATATAGGTTTGCATCCAAAGTAGCTCAAAGTTAAAGGCGCTTAGGACCCTGGGAAGCTAGTTTTACGGAATTAGGCCAATCTAGCTCAGTATTAAGGGACGCGGGTGGCGCTGTGGGTTAAATCACAGAGCCTAGGTTCGAATCCCCGCAACGGGGTGAGCTCCCATTGCTCAGTCCCTGCTCCTGCCAACCTAGCAGTCCAAAAGCACGTCAAAGTGCAAGTAGATCAATAGGTACCACTCCGGCGGGAAGGTAAACGGTGTTTCCATGCGCTGCTCTGTTTCGCTAGAAGCGGCTTAGTCATGCTGGCCACATGACCCGGAAGCTGTACGCCGGCTCCCTCGGCCAATAAAGCAAGATGAGTGCCGCAATCCCAGAGTCAGCTACGACTGGACCTAATGGTCAGGGGTCCCTTTACCTTTACCTTTAGCTCAGTATTGTTTACACCGACTGGCAATGGCTCTCCAGGGTTTCAGACCAGGAGTCTTTCCCAAGCCTGCCTGGAGATGCTGTTGAGGATTGAACCTGCAAAGCAGATGCTCTACCCCTGAGCTACAGCCCTAACCTCTGGGGCTTCCTAGACTTCAGCAAGTGTTACCCTCACATGCTTTGTTCAATCATAAAGAGGGATAGAAACCTCCTTGAACATAAGCTGTAAGCTGACATTGTCATGAAGATGAAATCTGTACCTGACACCGTGTTCTGCACTCCTGTGGAATTGAAACACACAGTTACAGTCTGGGCCATTTGTAAATTGTGTGTGTGTGTGTGTACGTGTGTACACACACACACACACCGTATTTCTCGCCCTATAGGATGCACTTTTCCCCCTCCAAAAATGAAGGGGAAGTGTGTGTGCGTCCTATGGGGCAAATGCAGGCTTTCGCTGAAGCCTGGAGAGCGAGAGGGGTCGGTGCACCTGCATACCGAAGTTGCCTGCATGCCGAAGCCTGGGCACGCTGAGCTCAGTGCGCCCAGGCTTCAAGCTTCACGCAGCTCTCTGCAAGCGGTGGGAGCCCGGCGCTGGGCTCTCACGGCTTGCAGAGAGCTGCCTGTTTTGGGGGCTGGGGTCGGGGGAAGCTCTGGCTTCCCCTGCCCCAGCCCCACGCCTGGGGAAAAATAAATCCCCCCTTTACTCCCCCCCCCAAACTAGGTGCGCCTTATGGGCCGGTGCGTCCTATGGGGCGAAAAATACGGTACATATTTTAAAGTAAAGCACATGGCAAACTAAGACCCATAGGACTTGGGACTCTCAAAGGGCCATCTTAAATTCTCCTTCCTCCCTGTTGCTGATTCAAAAGGCAGAAGCAAATAATATTGAGCTGGAATGATAATCAGGTAATTTCCCCACTTAGTTTTGCTTACAAACATTACAGAAGAAGCATGGGAGCACCTGAATGATAGGCATGGTGAACAGCTGCTGCTAAACAACTTTCCAACCCCTAACCCCCCAATATGCTTTTTATTTCTTAAAGTCTTTTTCTGCAATGAAGCTCTTTCAGTTGCGGGTATGGCTTCATCCAAGCATGTCTTAATTCCATAGATGGAGGACTTGCCTGCAGAGACCCAAGGTTTCTGCTTGTTGATAGGCCTGCTGCAAACAAGCAAACCTTGCAAAGCAGGCCTCTTTTGTTGAGCACCCCTTAACCTCTGGGAGCCCTTTGTTTTGTTGCCATACAAGCACCTGCATTGTGCAGCAGAAGTTCTTTAGTGCTGGAGGGCTGTCAAGGTGGATTAAGGTTTTCGGCCAGCCAGCCAGCCAGCCAGCCAGCCTGCCTCCGTCTCTGTCTCCTTGAGAGGTGAGTGCATCCACTTGCATTCGAGGCGTTTGCTAATGGTGCTCTTTGTACTCATATTTGGCTGTCATTGTGCCGTCTGGCAGGCCTGTCAACAAGTCCCTAATTCTCTCCAAGGTGCTGCCGATAGACTAGAGGGGGAAGCATCTCCCTCTTTTGGATAGCTGCTGTCAAATGCTTAGAAAAGACTGCTCTCTGAGGGTCTTCATTCTTCGTTTGCCCTGCTGGAAGGATAGGTCCGTCAGCAGGTATTACCTGTGATAACTCAATGGAGCCTTCATACGCAAGAAAGCGGGCCACAGTGCACCGGGTTTTTTGGGGGGGAGCGGGGACACCATTGGGAGGAGAGCGCTACTGTCCTTTTGCTCTGTTTATTTCATGGACTGGCTGGATTCAATGAGTGGTGGAAGGAACCAGATGGTGGACCCCCAAGGGAAGAAAGCTCAGAAGCAGGGTGTTGGTGGTGAGACGACAATATGTGGTCAGAAGGAGAAGAGGGAGCAGACTGAGGGGAGAAGGAGATGTTGGAAACCGAAGAGGCAACAGGGTTCAGTGAGCAGGAAGAGTCTGTGGCAGAGAGCAGTCCGGAATCAGAGATAGAAGCAGAGGCTGGAGAGGAGTGTGTGTGTGGGGGGTGTAGGAGACAGAGATGAGGCCAACTGCTGAAGAGTTCAGGGAATCTCCCCCTCCTGCTGCGGCCAGCTTCCCTCCCCCCTGGTCTCCAGAACATGCTGAGATATGAAAAGAGCAGAGGAGAGATGGGGTTGTGCGCAGACGCAGTCTCTGATTGTTTAGAACAAACCCCAGAGAGGAGGGGACTTAAGCAACTGTGGGAAGATGGGGACCTTCAGTCTTTGCAACTGCTGCACTGGGGCAAGACCTCCTGGGAAGAGTTGCTGAGATCAGTAGACTTGAACTCTATTGTTTACTTTGAATAAAGAGCTAACTTCACTGACACGTGCGTCTTTTATTGATGATCTACACCTTACTCTGCCTCTGGACAGTTTGTGGGCTTTCTGGAAGCAACTAAGGAACGTGGTGTGCCGTCATATACTGAGGCAGACGAGTAATCCATCTAGGTTGCCATCGTCTGTACTCTGACGGACAGCAGCTCTGCAAGGTGGGGGCTTCTCCCAATCCTTCCTGAAGATGCCGGGGATTGAACCTGTGACAGGTTCTGCATGCAAGACACATGCTTTGCCGCTGAGCTTATGGGTACCAGGCCTGTGAGAGAGCAGCGGAACACAGTGGAGGAGAGGAGGAGGCGGGAGCATTGCTGAACGTCTCTCTGGCTCCCCCTAGTGTCCCACCACCACAATGTGGATATAGGAACCTGCCTCCATACTGAATCAGACTGTTGGTCCATCTAATTCTGTCTACACTGCATGCAGCCGCTCTGCAGGGTTTCAGACAAGGAACTCTTCCAGCCGTTCCAGGAGATGCTTGTTGACTGTTGTGAGGAATTGGATGGTGGCCTGGGTAAACCATTGATCCGCTCCAGCAGGACTGGTCCTATGTCTTATGAAAGAGTTTCATTCTCTGTTGTCATCTCTAGAATGTGGTGCTGATAGCCCCAAGGTTGTGGGTTCGATCCCTGTATGGGACAGCTGCATATTCCTGCGTTGCAGGGGGTTGGACTAGATCAGTGTTCCCCAACCTTGGGCCTCCAGCTGTTTTTGGACTACAACTCCCATCACCCCTCGCTCGCAAGACCAGTGGTCAAGGATGATGGGAATTGTAGTCCAAAAACAGCTGGAGGCCCAAGGTTGGGGAACACTGGACTAGATGATCCTTGCAGTCCCTTCCATGAAATGGCTTTCAGCAAGGAAAGTTCTAAAATAATGCGACATTTGAGGGTGTATCGGCAGCAAAAAAAGGCAGTTCAAGACCCAGCCGGGTGGTTAACTTAGTATAACTTGATAGTTTTCCATTTTTCTTGCAAGTGCCATGAATGAAAAACTGATAATTACCACTTGGAAATTGCAAGTCCTGCTTCTAGTATAATGAGTGTGGCATGTTACCGTCTTAACTGCTTCCTGCCTTTTTATAAGATCTTAATAGTTTGGTCTTATAAAAAGGTAAAGAGTCTTTATGCTTTCCAAAATAACAAAGGAGACATTCTCTTAAGCTGATATTCGCTTTGGCAAACAGAGTTTATAAAATGCTAATGGAATATCCTTCCCTCCCCGTCTTTTTGTCAAACAGAGGAAATTGGGAGTTTATATAGAAAGAATTGTTAATTGGGCGTCTGGGAATCTTCAGATCTAGAAATGAGTTGAAACAAAACAAAATGCTTGGCCTTGAATGCCTTTCCGTCTCTTGATTAACAAGAAGAAATCTCAGCACTCAGACAGACTTCATTAAACCATTTTATCTCCTAGTGCATTAGTGAGCAGACAGATAGAGTGGGAAGAACCATCACTTTTTCCAGGAGTCTGAAACATTCTTTTTTTATCAGCAGTAAACTTCTCACCTCTGTCTCCTTGGGCGAAATGTTCTGTTTCATTGTTGACAGACTAGAATCCCTGGCAACTCCCCCTTAGTCCTTTGTGGGACTAGCTGTGTAGATCAGTGCCAATATTCTGGAAAATAGGTGGATAATTAATTGGGTTCCTTAAAAGGCAAACTCAAACTGACATGGCGCTTATCTCCCTCTTGATGTGTGTGTAGGTTTTAGCATTGATCAGCAAACATTATTTTTTGTTGGCATTAATTTAGGGTTTCATGCTCTGTACTAAAGAAGAATGGAGCCCAAGCTTCCACAGTTCAGCACATTTTAAGTCTTCTATACTATGATACTAGAAACACTGTTTTGAAGATGGAATTGGTGTGCACCAATTGTATTAAGTTACATGACATTTTTATTTTTGTTTTGAATAGATTTTATTAGCGCTTTAAAAAAATACACAGGTTAGTATCCAGTATCTTTCTATCAAAGATAAAAAACCCTAATCTAAATAAAAGCACAAACTGAAAGGAATAAAAGAGAGAAAGAAAGAAACAATCAATCAATCGGAAAGAAGAAAAAGGAAAGGAAAGAAAATAAGAGAATTTCATATTCTTCTGTCAGCTATACATAGAAAATTGTTCAAAACATCCACTCCAAGATTAACAACAAAAAATTCCACTTTCTAGAAACGAATACTTTATTTAATCTTCAAACTCAGCTATCTTTTTCAAGCAAAAAATCTATAAGGAGTAACCTCATTTAAAGTGAAAGATATACTTGAGAATCCCTTAGGGTCTATTATTATATACTGAATTGAGTATATAATATCTATATGCTATACTCTATCAAACACACAGAGTTCTTTAAGGAAAGAGATCCGCCATAGTTCTAACTTGGACATTTCAGCCTGCCTTGCTGCCTCCAGGCAGCTGAACAAGAGTCTAACATATTTTGAGGCAAAGTGGAGAAATTCCATTGTGGAGGCATACTGTGAAGACCATGGCCCTTTCCCATCTTCCTGGCGGCTAGCCAGGTTTGGGGACTCCCTGGCCAGCCTTGGCTCAGGGATGCGGCCTTCCCTGAAGTGCCTGATGTTTGCAGGTGTTAAAGGTCCATAACCCAGACTGCACGGAGCAGAGGGGTTCCTCTGCCAGTGTGGTGTAGTGGTTAAGAGCGGTAGTCCTGCAATATGGGGAACCGGGTTCGCATCTCCACTCCTCCACCTGCAGCTGCTGGGTGACCTTGGGCTAGTCACACTTCTCTGAAGTCTCTCAGCCCCACTCACCTCACAGAGTGTTTGTTGTGGGGGAGGAAGGGAAAGGAGAATGTTAGCCGCTTTGAGACTCCTTCGGATAGTGATAAAGCGGGATATCAAATCCAAACTCTTCTCTCTGTGCCAGCCATCATGCCTTCGAGTGATGGCTTTGGTTTCCCATGGACCTCTTTGCATCTCATCATAGCTAAGCTTTCTATTCCCAATAGCTTGCATGAGGTGATGCTAATAGCTTTGCAGTTGCTTAGCATCGCAGTGGAGCGTCCCTGCCCCTGATCTTTGTGAAGAAGCCAAGGGAATGAGGGAGATTTGATGAGTACTGGGTAAGCGAAGCAATGGAGACAGAAACTGTTTTGCTAGAGAGGAATCAAGTGTTTTGTTTTGAGGAGAGAAGTGGCTTGATGCAAAGGGGAAGAGGGTGGCAGTTCAGGCATAAGGGACACCCTGGAAAGGGCAAGAATGTGGGAAGAGAAACAGTGGGGCCGGTAAGTGGTGGGTTTGAAATATGGGAAAGGAAGACAAAGATGGCAGTGCACAGACCTGGAAAAAGGGGACAAACTGAAGGGTTGTATTAGGTTTTTTATTTAAAGTATACAGCTCAATCGTGGCGTGAGGTTAAACGAGTAGATGGTGCCAGGCATTACTCATTGCTTTCCTGTTTTCATAGAATTGTAGAGTTGGAAGGGATCCCAAGGGTCATCTAGCCCGACCCCCAGCAATACAGGAATCTCAACTAAGGCATCCATTACAATTGGCCAACCAACCTCTGCTTAAAGCGCTCCAAGGAGGGGAGAGTCCACCACCTCCCGAGAGAGTCCATTCCACTCTCAAGAAGCTCATATTGTTGGAATCTCCTTTCTTGTAACTTGAATCCATTGATTTGGGTCCTTGCCTCCAGAGCAGAAGAAACCAAGTTTGCTCTATCTTCCATGTGACAGCCCTTTAGATCAGGGGTCAGCAAACGTTTTCAGCAGGGGGCTGGTCTACTGTCCCTCAGAACTTGTGAGGAGCCGGACTATATGTTGGGGGGGGAAATGAACGAATTCTTATGCCCCACAAATAATCCAGAGGTGCATTTTAAATAAAAGCACACATTCTACTCATGTAAAAACACCAGGCAGGCCCCACAAATAACCCAGATATGCATTTTAAATAAAAGAACACATTCTACTCATGTAAAAACATGCTGATTCCCGGATCGTCCGTGGGCTGGATTTAGAAGGCGTTTGGGCCGGCTCCGGTCCCCGGGCCTTAGTTTGCCTACCCATACTTTAGATACTTGAAGATGGCTGTCATATGTCCTCTCAGACTCCCCTTATCCAGGCTTAGCATACCCAGCTCTCTCAACCATTCCTCATAAGGCTTGATTTCCGGACCCTTGATCATCTTGGTTGCCCTCCTCTGCACACCTTCCAGCTTGTCAACATCCTTCTTAAATTGTGGTACCCAGAAGTGGACACAGTACTGTCCTTATAGCATTGCCTGAACTCCTGAGGTATATGTGTAATAGGAATCTGGTTTAGGATAGGGGAAGCCTGTGGAGTCTGTGGTTGAACTTGAGGTCCTGGACAGTTGACTGACAAACATCTCTGGGCTTTTGCCTTCACAGATGCAAAAAAAGGGGGGGCTTTAGGCCGATTATGCCTCATTTGAGTTGAAACAGGTAGCTGCTGATGAGCATCACCCTTTTAAGCTTGGTTGGATGTCTCGGTTTTGGACTGCATGGGTTTCTTAACCTTGTCGCTCCGCAAAGAAAAGAAGCCAAGGCAGCATCTTTACTTCCAGCTCAATGACATAAACTCCCAAGAAGTACCCAAGATTGTCATTCCTAAATCGTTTCAGGCTTGCCCTTTCCCGGGGTACCGTTTATGCCATGCACACTTGCCCTGCCTGCCAGTTTCATACGCCATCAGAGACATCCGCTTAAAAGATGCGGCATAATACAAGATTAATGAGCACATATTGAATCCTTTCAGTTAGCGATGCTGACCTGGCGCAGCAGTTAATACACCATTACAGAATAGTGCTCCGCGTTTTCTGGAAGCGCTGAAATATTCTTGCAACTTTCCCATAGTGTTGGGTATCCAGGATGCTTTCCAAAAGATACCCACCCACTTGGCGAACAGATCCCCATAACCCTTTGCTGGAATAAGTGCTCCGGTTGCAACAGTTCAAAGCCCAGCAGCTTGATCTGGCCAGTGCCCTATCTTGTAGCATCGTTTTCTCACAGAGGCCAACCAGATCCCCATGGAAATCCTGCGAGCAGGACCTGAGTGGATCTGCACTCTCCCCAGTTGTGATTCCCAGCTGTACTGCCTCCAGTGGTGAAGGAAGTACATTGCTCCACCCACAGCAGAAATCAATCTTGTCAGGTGAAGTTAGATATTGTGTGCTTTCTCCTGTGTGGTTTTAAGCCAGGCTTCCTCAACCTCAGCCCTCCAAATGTTTTGGGACTACAACTCCCATGATACCTAGCTAGCAGGACAAGTGGTCAGGGATGATGGGAATTGGAGTCTCAAAACATCGGGAGGGCCGCGGTTGAGGAAGCCTGTTTTAAGCACTGGAATGGGCTCATAGGAAAGGCATAGCCTCTAGACCCCATGGCCCCCCTTGTCTAACTGATCTTGTGTGGTTTGTGCATCCGGATTTCCTCCTCTTGGGTCAAGGCTGCTCCTGGGGATATTTGCTGCTGTTCCTGGCTGTGTGGTGCAAATAGTCCATATCTTTGGAGTTGGATATTGAACGTCTCCCCTCCTGAAACCTCATGGTGGTGGGATTCTGCAAACTTCAGTGCCTTGTCAAGACTAAACACAAATGGCACTGCTTGTGAGGAGGAAATTAGTGGATTTGAGCATTTGCTCCCACCGCATGGTCACCATAACAAGCTCCCCCCCCCAAGTGCTGCTGTTGACTAGGATATGCACATACCAAACAGAAAGTTTCTCTGTGTGTGGATTTTCATGGCGACCACAGCAGATGAGGAAAGGGTGAACCTCCTTTCTGTCTTTCATGCCCTGAGCCTGTGGCTGTTGAGTTTGCAACTCAGAACTATGTGTTGAATCTTGGGCATAGCCTGACCCTTAAGCCATTTTTTGAACACCCATCTGGTATGTTCTTTGAAGAAACAAGAAGTCATGGAGGGAGCTTTTGCAGTACCTCTGGGGGGGCTCTCTGCATTACCAAAACCTTTCCAGGGACCCAGCCTGAATCTGCTGCAGTTGGAGCGCATGGACATTAGTCTTTTTCTGGACTTGCCTCTGTGTGAGAGGGTTTTGGACATTGGGGCGTTAGTTGCCCTCATCTGCAATTCTTCTCTTTGAGCTTAATGGAAACTGGCCCAGTTTCTTCCCTTTGGGTCCATGCTGCCACTCCACCCTTTATCAAATTTATTGCCTTCTTCAACATCCTCTCCTACAAAGATGCACAGGAGCCATCAAGAAGAGCGAAATGATCTTGGTTATTGAGTTGTACCAGCTCTTCCCCATTAGAGCTTCCTCCCTACCCCAGCCCGCTTTAATAGCTTCAGAGATGAGAATATTTTGGCAGGTTTTCTCATATTTGCACTGCCCTGGCTTGTAGGCACTTAAATCCTCTTGTCTGCATAGCCTTTAAATGTAGAGGCACCCAAACGTTTATGGAAGGATCCTTTGCAGACAGAAGTTTCTGTCCCTGGTGGCACCTCCAGATATGGCCAGGAGAGATCCTAGTCTCCAACCCTGACAACACTGAGCTCGAAGGAGGCAGCTTCTGAAATCCGGCCATCTCCTGTCCATGCTAGTACCACATCTTGAAAGTGCGATGATCTCTGTGGCATAAGTAGTGTCTAAAGGAGGAACTTAGGAAATAACCAATCAGCTGGGCAAATGGGTTTATCACATCAGTTTCACCCGAGGAGGTGTAGAAATGATGGTGGAGTTCTGACTATAAATGGATCTCCTAGGTCGAAAAATGGCTTTGGTCCTGTTGCACTGACTGGAGTGGCTTAGTTAACTCTTGGGCTGCTGGTGAGGAGGTTATGGAGGGCGGGGATTGGGGGAAGCTTTCCTTCCAGTGTAAGTAACAGTGGCTTAAAAAAAGAGGTTATTGACATGAGCTGAGTCATCTGAGGACAGAAACTGCAGGCTGCAGGCTCTCCTCTATGGAAGGGATAAATGGGCCTTGCCGCGATTTTGAAGGATATACATCACTCATTATGTAAAGAGTAATCTCCATACGGGAGGTTGGAATTCAGCGGGCAGGCAAGATGCTGGAGCTCATCCCCGCCTGCCTGCCCTTTGCTCTTGAAATAGATTGAACTTTAATGACCTGGGGTTTTTTCCAGTTTGGGGAGAGGGATTATTTTATTAAAATAATAAAATCCCCCACCTTGTCCACAGTGTTTTCAGGTGGTTCCCTTCCCCAAATAAAAATGCCACAGCATCTCAAAAGCACAGTCAGTAACAATAATTTCTAAAGCTTAAGCCCCTTTTAATGCAGATATGTGCCCTCAGTGATCTAGTCTCAAAATACTGTCGCAGAAGGTTTTCCCACTTCTTCCAAATGGGGAAGAAAGATGCTCATCCTTTTGTTAGAGAGCCATTTGAATCTGTGTACTGGGTCCCCGCGGAAGTTAGTCCTGGCCTGACTTTGGTCTGTGAGCTGTTGACTGCATGCCCGCTGTTGTAAGCTGCCTTGGTGGCAGCCTTCAAAATTCACCAGCTGCTCTATCGGCCACTTGCAACCAAGTGAAGATGCCTGGGAGACAATATGGCGCTTGATATCTCCACCACCTGTAGGTTTGTGCCTGGGGATCTTTGGATCTGGACTGTTTTCACACGCTAGCAACACATCCTGTAGAATTCTATCCATGATATTTTATCTGCGCAATCAGAATGAATTTCAAGAACCAAAAGTTGTACAGTGGTGCCCCGCAAGACGAATGCCTCGCAAGACGGAAAACTCGCTAGACGAAAGAGTTTTCCGTTTTGGAGGTGCTTCGCAAAACGAATCTCCTATGGGCTTGCTTCGCAAGACAAAAATGTCTTGCGAGTTCCTGCGGGGTTTTTTTTCCTTCCCCCCTTTTTCTAAGCCGCTAAGCCGCTTATCAGCTGATCCGATAAGCCGCTAATAGCGCTAATCCACTAATCCGTCAATGGGCTTGCTTCGCAAGACGAAAAAACCGCTAGATGAAGAGAATCACAGAACGGATTCTTTTCGTCTTGCGAGGCACCACTGTACTGAAAATGGCCCAAGTTGGCAACTAGGCATGCCGTTTTGGCAACAGTAACTCTGGTATAAGGAGCCATTTGGTGCCTAGTTTATATATCTGAGTTTCTAACACTGCTTGGAAGCAATTTGAAAGCAAAGCAGAGCAGAGCAGAGCAGAGCAGAGCAGAGCAAAGCAAAGCAAAGCAAAGCAAAGCAAAGCAAAGCAAAGCAAAGCAAAGCAAAGCAAAGCAAAGCTGATTGTAATAAATAAAACGAACTGTTGCTTCTCTGGAATATTTGCTTTCATGGGAGAGGATCAAGAGTAGGGGGCTCTTGGCTATGTTTGTTGGTGTGGGACTGCAGATCACATACCCCGTCATTTCCAATTAAAAAATTAGAGCAGCGGCTCTAGGAGAGACTCCAACCAGTCAGAATGAAGATAAAATTATTAGTATCTGGCAGCCTCCATATGTTTGCAGAGAAGCCTAAAGTGTGTGCTCTGCAAGAAAGGAGATGGTTTTCTGTGCCATCTTCTCCTCTGCCTTTCCCACATAATTCCCGAGAACATAATTCCTTATTCAGATAGTCTTATGTGAGCCCTTATAAGTGGCAGTTCTGGCAGCTTGATCTGTGTCTATAATTCTGAATATAGACTTTTTTTACCAGGTGGTGCATAGCTTGTATTTTTTGTGTTGAGCAAATTTCATTTTGGTGTCTTGGCTCTTTCAGACAACAGCAACAAATTAAAATCAATATTTAAAATGCAATTTAAAATTATGGTGCTTTTATACATATAAAAAAGACTGGTTTAAAGCAAAATCTGAACTTAATACGTGTTGATGCCTGTGTTTCATCTCTCAGCTAAATTCGCAGCCCTCTCTCAGACACTTTCATATATAATGGAAGAGCCATGAAGTGGCGGCAGCGCCGAATGGTCCTTAAATAGCTAGATGTTATGAATATGGCACAGTGGAGCTTTTGCTGCTTTTTGGGCCTGATATTGGGCGCCAAGGGCTGTCAAGCCATCACAAGCATTGGGGGATCTACTCTGGCTCCAGACAATGCGTTCCTGACTCTCACCAGAATAATCTAGTAAACACATTAAGGTAGTTGCACATTCCCACATGGCTGCCCAGATGGGCAAGCACCATGGGTTTTCTACCCCACAGACAAACGCTTGCCTATTTTATTTTGTGCTTTTGGAAAATTCGGGCACTTTAGTCCGATATATATATATATATATATATATATATATATATATATGCAGGTTTTGGTGTCTTCGGGTGTCTTCCCGTGTAAGAGTCGGGGTGTCTGTGCGACGTTTCGACGAGGTCTCACTCGTCATCTTCAGGCTGGTGCTTTCGGCTTCTTGTTACTGGAACAGAGCAGAGTCTGGTGTTTGAGTTCCTATAAATACTGTTGAGGGGTGTGGTGTATAGCCTCCAACGTTCTGGGCAAAGAGGAAGTTCCTAGATTAGTGTGCCTTTTCTTCTTTTGTTCCTTAATTACTTGAGGGATATCTTGGGTGATTTCATGAGTGGTATTCAGAATATCACTGGGTGGGTCATTAAGTGTAGATTAGTTGCTAAAGCTTTCGTGTCTTGACCTCTTGAGCTTGTGAAGAGTTTTTCTGAGAAGATGGCTGTGCTGCTATACACGAAGCCAAGCCAGAGCACAACTAAATGCAGCACAGCCATCTTCTCAGAAAAACTCTTCACAAGCTCAAGAGGTCAAGACACGAAAGCTTTAGCAACTAATCTACACTTAATGACCCACCCAGTGATATTCTGAATACCACTCATGAAATCACCCAAGATATCCCTCAAGTAATTAAGGAACAAAAGAAGAAAAGGCACACTAATCTAGGAACTTCCTCTTTGCCCAGAACGTTGGAGGCTATACACCACACCCCTCAACAGTATTTATAGGAACTCAAACACCAGACTCTGCTCTGTTCCAGTAACAAGAAGCCGAAAGCACCAGCCTGAAGATGACGAGTGAGACCTCGTCGAAACGTCGCACAGACACCCCGACTCTTACACGGGAAGACACCCGAAGACACCAAAACCTGCATTCCTGTACCCGTGAAAATCTACGAAAGCATATATATATATATATATATATATATATATATATATATATGTGTGTGTGTGTGTGTGTGTGTGTATTTCTTGATCAGGGTGGTGTAATCGGGCAGCATTTTGCCTGCACCAGGTTTTCGTTTTGCAGATAAATGGTCTCGCTTAGTGTCCTTGCACATGTACCGAGTGAAAGAAACAGAAACCAGTGCTTGTCAGCTTTTCCCCCTTCTTGTCTATAAGTGGACAGAATGTGGCAGAAAAGCCAAATTGCTGCAGAAGATGGTTAAGTCATGTAAGTAGGACAAAGGCATGATTTGATCATAAGCCATGTTGTGTCAGAGCAGCCATTGCCAACATTGCGCCCTCCAGCTGTTTTGGACTACAACTCCCATAAGCCTTAGCCAGACGGTAGTTGTAGTCCAAAACAGCTGGAGCGTACCAGGTTGGCAAATGCTGGAGCGCAGCCAATTTGGGTGCACCTATCTCTCTTTAGGTCAGGAAATACCTGAATTATTTTGACTTTTATCATCATGATTCTGATCCTCGTTGACTTAGTCTGTTGAGTCTCTTCCACTGTACTTTTCAGACTGATTGTGTCTGTAGAGTGGCTTGTCCCAAACCTCCCAATGAACTTCACTGTGACAGACAAAATTATCTCATGGCTCCTCTCCTCCTCTTCTCTCCTTTTCTTTCCCAGTTCTTTTAGTCCGCAAAGGTGTGAACCATGGCTGACTTCGACCACAACCTGAGTCTGGCAGACGCCCTGACGGAGCCACAGCCGCAGATCGAGGAGGAAGTGAAGCGAGATTTCATTGCCACCTTGGAGGCGGAGAAATTTGACGACATGGTTGGGGAAACGGTTGGCAAAACGGACTATGTCCCTCTTCTCGACGACGATGACCCGAAGCCTGGGAACCAGGAAGCGAAAACCAAACCCCATGCTGACAACGTCCCTGCAGAGCGTAAGTGAAGCTCAGCTGTGAATGCTTTGGGCTGTGTGGTTGGGGGTGTGTGGTGCCCAGTGGACAGAAGAGCCCTGGAGTCAATGGTGCAATGTCTTCCAACACAGCCATGCCTCCTGGGAAGGGCACAGCACTTTTGGTGTAGCATCCTCTGAGGGTGGGTGGGGGTGGTTTTCTTGCCCTTTCTTCTTTGTCTCTTCCACTGCTCAGGAAAGCAAGGGTCAGGCGATGAGTGGGCAGGTGTGTTGTTGGCAACGTCTTTGCTTGGCCTACCTGTGGTACCTTCTGTGTGTGTGCCGGGTATTGCTAATAGCTGCAATGTGGGACGAGGAGAGGAGAAGTAGGATTTGTCAAGATAAAGGTTAATGTCCTCAAGCCCAGAAGCTCCTGCAACTGTCACTATATCCTGTTCAGGTGATCATGGCAACTCTGGATGGCCTTGAGCAGGCATAGGCAAACTTAGTCCTCCAGATGTTTTGGGACTACAACTCCCATGATCCCTAGCTAACAGGACCAGTGGTCAGGGATGATGGGAATTGTAGTCTCAAAAAACATATGGAGGGCTGAGTTTGCCTATGCCTGGCCTTGAGTATGATGTAGGCAAAAAACGTGTGGATTTTTTGTTCATCCAGTGGGAATGATGAATTACTGGGCAGACCCCAGTTTCCTGGAAAGTTTAGGGGATTCTGGAGTCGAGGCTGCTTTGGAGTCATCATTTGCTGCATCTACATCCCAGTTTTTTCTCCAAGGAGCTCATGCTTCTCCCCACTCCTCACTTAATCCCCACAAGAGCCCTGTGACGTAGGTGCAGCTGAGGGGCAGTGATAGGCCTCCTCAAGGCCACCCATTGATCTTCATGGCTGAGTAGAGAGGGTTGAACCATCATCTCCCAGGTCCTCCTCCGACAACACTTCTCTTGTCTTCTTCTTCTTCCTTCTTCTTCTTCTTCTTCCTCTTGTGGTGGAGTCTCCTACTTTGGAGGTCTTTCTTTAAGCAGAGGCTTGACAACCATATGTCAGGAGTGCTCTGATGGTGTTTCCTGCTTGGCAGGGGGTTGGACTCGATGGCCCTTGTGGTCTCTTCCAACTCTATGAGTCTATGATTCTATGATTCTTCTTTTTAAATTTGTATACTACTCTTCACCTGCAAATCTCAGGGCGGTTCACAACATAAAATTACAAAATTATGGATGGATTGGATGCTCCCTTCATAATATCACCTTCGCGCACCCTTATAATGCATCACAGCGCATTCTTTGACAGGAAGCAGCAGCATTTTCTTCCATTGCATCATCTCCCTCTCAGGCCTTGCCTTGCCTCGCCATCCCCTCCCCTTTCTCCTTCCTCCCAGTACCCCAGCTGGTGCCATCCAAGGTCTGTTTCCTCTCTCCTCCCGTTTCTGCAATTCTTTGGGCACCCTCCTGTCATTGCCTGTTGTCTGGACTGTCACTGTTTCCTGTCTGGCTTCCGCTCTCCAGTCAGCTGAGGATGCTTTCGCTGAACTCTTTTCTTTCTGTGGCTCCGCATGTGTTCTTCCTGTGCTTGCCATGCCTTTTATGTCCTTAAACTGAGACCACAGCATGCTTTACACCATCCCTCCCACTCCTGGCACCTTCCAGGTGTTCTGGACTACAACTCTCACTGGCTCCAGCCAGCATGGTGTCATAGTCCAAAATATCGGGGGGGGGGGGCGCCAAGTTGGAGAAGGCTAGAATCATAGAGTTGTAGCATTGAAAGGGACCACAAGGGTCAACTAATCCAGCCCCATAATGCTTTGCTCCACCCCATGCAAGTTTATTAACTTCAGCTCATAAAACCTCTGCCCTTTTTTCCCTTTTTCCTCTTTCCTAAGTTGAGTACAGTAAATAATAGTTCCTAACTTCCCAGTCTCTTGTTTCTTCCCTCTTTTTCGGCTTATGCAATAATGCTCAAGGCCCTGTCTTTAGAGAACCCTTATTTATATAACCTTTCTTTAAAAGTAAACATACATCTTGTGTCAGGATGTATAACTTGTCTCTTGTGGTGAGACTAGCCATGTCTCGCCCGAGAGCGCCTGAATTGTGTCGCCCGCGAGGGAAAATACCTAATATTAGCTTCCAAAACCGAAACAGATTGGCGAGCCCTTGGGGAAGGCGGCCGGGGGTGGGGGGCTCGGGAGTGGGGAGGGGGCAGTGGGGAACTTCAAGGGAAGTGAAATATTGCAGGCTCCCTAGCAAAGCTCTTGCCTTGATCTCTTTCTGAAGGGGACTCCAGTGTTTGCAGTTTAGATTTCGTTTGCACTGTCTCCCTGCTTGTGTCTGACAGGTGAGAATCTGACCAGCTTACTGGGACCAAACCGAAAGGTTTGCAGCTTCATAGCGCCGAATAAGAGGTACAAGGTGGTGGGCCTCAGGTGAGAGAGGCTCACAATTGTGCCTAAAGATTTTGCAAGCTGCTAGGAACTGTTGTCAGCTGAAAGGCATATTCAGGGCGCGAAAGCTGGAGTTCATTTCTGCATGCCCATTTGGGCTGCTTTGGCAGGCGCAACAAGACAGGTGTGGCTGCTTACAATGCCAGCTTTTTATGTAGCACTTGAGACGTCTTCGGGTATGTACCCTGCAGTTCTTACAACAACCCTACAAGGTAGGTCAGTGATAAGAGCCCCTTCTTAAGCAGGCTGGTGGAGATGGTGGGGGCATGCCTAAGGCCTGCTGTGTGATCATGGCAGGGGGGAGGTCTGAACTGGGGGTTTCCTGGCTCACAGCTCAGTCTCTGCAGTTGTTGTGGGGCACTAACCAGGAGAGGCCACTTCTTGTTAGTTCTCAGGCTACATGATTTGCCTGTGTCCCCAACTTGGGATAGTGGAATGGGCTGCAGAGAGAAAATTAACGTGAGCAGGGTGAAATGAGTTAATGTATATAGTATTTTACGGAGTAGCTGAACCCAGTCTATGCATTCCAAATGTACTGAGTGTCTGTCCTAGTAAAGGACAGATGGGCTGTTATGCACCTACTTATTATCCCTCTTGCTTTGGAAGTGAAACAGACATGCTTGGGGTTTCTCTAATGCTTCAGTTGCAGTCTTTGTGCCCATGACAATTGGAAAAAAAGTGTTCTGAAGGGTACAGTATTTCAGGATCTTTATTTTTTTTTTTATAATCATATTTATTGAAATTTCCAATTATGACAGAATAAGAAAAATTGAAAAAATAGAATAAAGAAAGAAAAAAGAGAAACATGTTTAAACCATTCTTTTCATAACCTTCTTTCTGGGACTCCCTCCTTCCCCACCCGGCTGTATTCCCCTTTCCCTAAGTTGGTTCCACAAGCTCTCATTCCCAGTTTAAACCTAGTATATTTTACTCATAAGCCAATTTGAATTTACACAATCTTAACATCACTCCTCATCTTATAATAGAACAAGATTTCCCCCCCAAGATTATCTCTCATTTCCTTCCACGAGTTCCCCCTTTCTTAGAAAGAAAAAAACAAAAACGTATAAGATCAAAGTTATAAAGAATATAGGATAGAAAATATAGAAAAGTTCAATAAGTTGGTTACATAGCCTTTGGATTCTAAGATTCCCCCTCCCTTCCCCGGTTTAGATTCCCCATGTCCATCTGTCTGTATGTTGTTGGCCTGGAGATCTTAAGTCCACAGCCAAATTTTTCTCAGTCCATCTTGCCGGTTTCTTTAGATTTGGTTGTTTTAATATTATTTAACTTCAAAAATCCAGTCTAATAGAGGCCTTTAATTTTACTTAATCATTTGTTGCTCCACCTGTTGTTCTTTCCGTGTCGTAGTTAGTTCTTTGCTCTTTTATTTCTTACTTTCTCAGGTTTCTGTCTTGTTCAGCTGTTAAACCATTCTTGTTCCAAAATTTAGTGCCTCTACAGAGGTTTGTTATTCAGGGACATAGACTTACGTCCAGTTCCTTCCTTGCTTCAATAGAAGATTCTATTGTATTATGGTCACCTCTGTAGACAAAATAATGTTTCAGTTTTACAGCTTTCCCAGGAGATAAGACCTATACACATCCCAGAGTAATTTTCCACGTACGACACTTGTAATGTCCCAAAACCCCTCTAGGGGGATTGCAGTAACTTTGTATCCTCTAATCCAAAAGTCCAATTGTTATTTCTTTTCCCCCGACAGTTTATATCCATATTGTATCAAATTGTAACAAAATTAGCCAGCAAAATACTTGTAACAAAATCCTCTTTATATTCTCTAGCTTTGACAGCTCCTTTGACAGCTGTCAAATCCTCCGTCTCTCTTCGCCAGGCTCTCCGAATCACCCCGGTTCCCGGGGGGGGGGGTTGCCTTTTCCTCTCACCCTCAACTCTTCTCCTCCAGCACAATTCTTGTAGTTTCCCATCGTGGAGTTAATAATTGTCATCAATAAGCTTCTGAATCGATCTTGGTTTCCCAGTCCTTGTTTTAGCATGTTTACAATCAGGGGGGGGACTGACTTCCTTTTTAGATCCCCCCCGCTCGTACCGAATCCGAAAAAAATTCCTTTTTTTTCTCCTTTTGTACCCGGTTACCCAATTACTCACGGGTTGTCGCCAATTGTCCAAATTTCCAAAGGAAGAAGCCAGCGCTCTCCGTCGAATGGCATGCGGCTGCGCTCGGCAGGGGAAGCAGAAGACTCACAGCACCACGCCGCTCCCCGGCACCCGATCCGTAGCCTTTAAAAAGGCTCCTTCACGAGTCGGGAGGGCGCTAACGGTGCCAGCCGAGTCACCATGTCCACGGGCTCCGTGCCCTTGGTTTTTAAGGGTCCCCGCGTCGCCGGCGCGGTAGGACCCAGCCCCTGCCGAGCCGACTCCCTCCGGAGCTCGGAGAGAGTCCGCCATTCGGCGATGGCGCCAACCCGGAAGTGTTGAGTATTTCAGGATCTTTAAACTGGTGGCTTCCTGACATTTTTTCCCTTCTTTTCTCTTTCTTGGCCACCAGAGTAATATCAACAGTTATAAAGCAATAGGAAATTTTGTTTACCTTGGAAAGGCTAAGGGTTTTGGTTGATAAGATACCCCATTTTGAGACTTGGACAGACCAAAGTAAGGTTTATCTGGTCGCTCTGGAGAGAACAATGTCTTGCTTGCTTCATCCCTCTGAATTATTTTACTAACTTGATACTGAACCCTTTATTAGATTTATGCTGTCAGAGAAAGGAGGAGGAAGTATGTTCATCTTCTGGTGTGAAGGATCCTGGATGGGGCAAGGGTTGCACTGGGGTGATCTCATTCTTTTTCGGCCTGCTGGTTCTAGAATTTTGGGAACGCCTCTTGCCTTCCGCTCTCTTCCTTCTTACTAATTTCCCCCTTTCTTGAGGCAAAATGAGATCAGTCCTGGAGGAGAGAAAAATATTACATCCATGTGTGTAACTATTTAGCTAGGTACTTTTGCCTCTGGATCTGAATGAGACACCTCTGTTTCATCAGACTTAGGGCTGGGTGGATCTTTGCGGAAATACCTGATGTATGGCCCTAATAGATGTTGAGATGTTACTTTTCTGGGGACAGCATTCTTCCAAAGACCTGGCTGCCTTGTCTGGGAACGTAAACTTGTGTTAGAATATTCATCATTGTGAATCAGATGGTCTGGGGTGGAGAACTCATAGCCTTTATGTGTCCCTCAAGCTGATTTGATGCACCGTCCAGCTCTCCAAATGCAACATGTCTTCTCTTAGTTATCAGGTCTGCTGCTGGCTTGGATGAGAAGGATCAGAGAAGGAAGTGAGAGAGACGACCCTATAGAGAGAGATGCAGGGGAAAGCTGAAATGTTTTGGGAAGGATTAGCAGGGTGAGAAATCGGGTAGGGGGAGAGGTAAAAAGAGCCCCGTTATTTTGCAGGGAGCCATGAGTTGGTGGAGCCCAGAAGTCAAGAAGGAAGTGCAGTGTGAACCTGGGAAGTAGGAAGGCAAGTCCTTGCAGTAAATTGCAGTAAATTGAATTAATTTTATATGAAATGATTTTAGAATGTTGTATTATTTTATTATTGTTAGCCGCCCTGAGCCCGGCTTCGGCTGGGGAGGGTGGGATATAAATAAAAATTATTATTATTATTATTATTATTATTATTACTATTACTACTACTACTACTATTCTGATGGAGGCTAGCAGGCATCTGTTTTCCTGTGTGCGAGGAAGGAGAAGCCTTGGGTTTGGGAGCTGGAAGGGATCTGTTCTCTGGGAAATAAGAAAGAGGTGTGTGGGAGAGAAAGTGAGTGATTGAGTGATATATACCGTATTTTTCGCTCCTTAAGACACACTTTTTCCCTCCTAAAAAGTAAGGGGAAATGTGTGTGCATCTTATGGAGCAAATGGAGCTGCTCTGCTCACCGCTCCCTTTAAAGAGCCGTGTGGAGCGTGTGTGGGGCTCTTGGGGAGGGGCAGGCCGTCAGTCCGTTCACCCTCCTCGGGCAAAAGCCCCCAAGAGCCGCACACACGCTCCACGCGGCTCTTTAAAGGGAGTGCAGCTCTTGGGGGCTTTTCCGGGAGGTGGAGGAAGGGACTGACAAGCTGCCCTCCTCCCTCCTCGGGGAAAAGCCCCCAAAAGCCGCACACACGCCCTGCACACTCTTTAAAGGGAGCGCGGCTCTTGGGGGCTTTTCCGGGAGGTGGAGGAAGAGACTGACAAGCTGCCCTCCTCCCTCCTCGGGGAAAAGCCCCCCAAAGCCGCACACACGCCCTGCACACTCTTTAAAGGGAGCGCGGCTCTTGGGGGCTTTTCCGGGAGGTGGAGGAAGGGACTGACAAGCTGCCCTCCTCCCTCCTCGGGGAAAAGCCCCCCAAAGCCGCACACACGCCCTGCACACTCTTTAAAGGGAGCGCGGCTCTTGGGGGCTTTTCCGGGAGGTGGAGGAAGAGACTGACAAGCTGCCCTCCTCCCTCCTCGGGGAAAAGCCCCCCAAAGCCGCACACACGCCCTGCACACTCTTTAAAGGGAGCGCGGCTCTTGGGGGCTTTTCCGGGAGGTGGAGGAAGAGACTGACAAGCTGCCCTCCTCCCTCCTCGGGGAAAAGCCCCCCAAAGCCGCACACACGCCCTGCACACTCTTTAAAGGGAGCGCGGCTCTTGGGGGCTTTTCCGGGAGGTGGAGGAAGAGACTGACAAGCTGCCCTCCTCCCTCCTCGGGGAAAAGCCCCCCAAAGCCGCACACACGCCCTGCACACTCTTTAAAGGGAGCGCGGCTCTTGGGGGCTTTTCCGGGAGGTGGAGGAAGGGACTGACAAGCTGCCCTCCTCCCTCCTCGGGGAAAAGCCCCCCAAAGCCGCACACACGCCCTGCACACTCTTTAAAGGGAGCGCGGCTCTTGGGGGCTTTTCCGGGAGGTGGAGGAAGAGACTGACAAGCTGCCCTCCTCCCTCCTCGGGGAAAAGCCCCCCAAAGCCGCACACACGCCCTGCACACTCTTTAAAGGGAGCACGGCTCTTGGGGGCTTTTCCCAAGAGCGATCCCTCTTGCTGTTTGGCTTCTGGCTTAGCCGCATGAAGCCTCTTCAGGGCAGGGGGAGCCTTCTTGCTGTTCTGGCTTCTGGGATTCAGAATATTTTTTTTCTTGTTTTCCTTCTCCAAAAACTAGGTGCGTCTTATAGAGTGGTTCGTCCTACAGAGCAAAAAATACAGTACACACACACACACATCCTGTGTTCTGTGGAATGGCTCTTTATACTGCTGGCTCTGATCCCTCTGGTTACCCCTGAGGGAATTTGGTCCACGACACCCAAAAAGTGCCTTACCTGAACATAAGGAGAGTCTGCTGGATCAGGCCAATGGCCCACCTAGCCCAGGGTCCAGTTCTCAGAGTAGCCAACCAGATGCCTGTGAGAAACCAGCAAGCAGGATCTGAGCCCAGGAGCCTTCTCCCCTCTCCTGTGGCTTCCAACGATTGGCATTCAGAAGCAATGCTGGCACCAGCTGTGGACCAGTGTGCCCTATTCAGTTTTGTATAAGAGTGAAGCAGTGCTGGCTTCTGGAACCCATTTTAAGGCTGCAGTCTCGGTGTGCCTTTGTGGTAGATCTTGCAAGCTTAGCAACTCACCCCTAAATTTGTATTTTTTACTGATGTTGGGCTAAGTAGCTCATTGCGCGACAATGCCTAAGACTGCCCAATGATTGATAATGGAATATGCAGAAATAGCCAGATTAACAGGGAAAACTAGACAACAGGGCGAGGAAACATTTCAAAAAGAATGGGAAAAATTTACGTCGTATGTAGGAAAGATAAAATGAAATAGTGAAACCAGTAGAATTGGAAATAAACCTCACAACGGAAAAGATTAAGAAAAGTGATGGATAATGAAAATAATAAGAAGCAAAATGTATAAGGAGATTAATATAACTAACAGTAGTTGTAAATGAATACAGACAACAAGAATTGTATAAACAGGAGGATTTACCGTATTTTTCACCCTATAGGATGCACTGTTCCCCCTCCAAAAATGAAGGGGAAATGTGTGTGCGTCCTATGGGGGTGAATGCAGGCTTTCGCTGAAGCCTGGAGAGCGAGAGGGGTCGCTGCGCATCGACCCCTCTCGCTCTCCAGGCTTCAGGAAGCTCTCCGCAAGCCTTGCAAGCCCGGCGGGAGTTCCCACGGGCTCGCAAAGCTTGCGGGCAGCAGCCTGCAGCCCGAAGCATGGGGCGCCCTCCGGAGGGCGCCCTGTGCTTTGTGCAGGTGTCCGCAAGCCTTGCAGATAGCAGCCTGTTCTGGGGGCTGGGGTCAGAGGAAACTCGGGCTTCCCCCGCCCCAGCCCTGCGGTGGGGGGGAAATAATTTTTTTTTATTCATTCCCCCCCCCCCCAAAATGAGGTGTGCTCTATAAGGCGAAAAATACGGTATTTGTTTATGGATATACTATGGACAAATACGGAAAATGAATAACAATATACAAAATGGATGAAAACAATGCAATAAAATTATACATGATATAAAAAACCAGAAGAAGGAAGGAGAGAAGTCAGTGCTTAGGAGCAAGTATAAATTTAAAATGCTACACAAGTGTATGTGGAGTATATAACCCGAAAACTAATAAAGATTATTTGCGGGGGGTGGGGGGGGGAAGACTGCCCAATGATCTCGGAAGAGGCAGCGCTTGAACTCAGCCATCCATCGCAAGAGCCCAGCACTCTATTTCCGGCACCGTTCTGAGATGTACTGTCAGGATCGTTTAAACCTGGTGTGCATCTCCAGCTGCTGTTGATGTTGCTTGGAGCTGCATCTGGGAAAGGCAGGAGCCAAGCAGAACGCACACACACACACCCCTGGCAGGAAGAGCACTTCCTTCCTATGCAGAAGCAACCCAGGTTCCATTTGTGACATCTCTTCTTGAAGCACCTTTGGTAACAGGCGAGGGGAAGCTCCTGATCTGAGACCTTGGAGAACCACTTCCAGTTAGAGTTGATACTTCTGGCCAGATGGGCTGGTGGCCTAACTCCTATGAGGCAGCTGCATGTAGAGTCATAGAATTGTAGAGTTGCAAAGGGACCTCAAGGGCCATCTAGCCCACCCCCCTGCAATGCCGGAATAACCCACTGCAAAGAGGCTGTACACGGGACACTTCCCTAACCATTTGTGCAGGCTTCAGTGGTGTGATTGTGTTGTCCCGCTGTCTCGATCCTTAGCAAAGCAGGACTGGCCTTCTGGGGAATTTGAAGAGAGGCTTTCTGCTGTTGGACCATCATCTGTGGGAAAAGAACTTGTGCAGGCGCCCCCTTCCGTTTTCCTGCACGCAGTCCAGGCAGGGCTGTAAACAACCCTTCAAGATCTAACCCTCCCATCTCCTCTCGGGAGGGGGTTGTGTCTAACTGAAATCCTTCAGCCAGATTAGACAAGGCTTAAGGAGCGGTCAGATGGAGTCCCACCTGGACCCGGAGGGCTTGGGCTTGGAGAGGAGGGGCTGCCAATCCAAACAGAAATTGGCCAGGATTTCGTCTTGCACAAAAGCGTTTTGGGGCCGCTGTGCATCTCTTCCCTTCCCCATTAACACATCATTGGGACGACATTATTTTTTTTCCTCCCACGGGGATAATAGCCAGCAAGTTGGTCTTACCAAGTGGCTGAATGTCATAATTTGACAAGTGCCGGCTAATCCTCTTACTCCATCCTTTATGTAATGCCAGGGGATTGCTTGGGGAGCAGGCGAAGCCTTGCATCTCCCCCTCCTGCCCTCCTGGAAGCCGTGCTTACTCAGCGCCTCTGCTTTAACCTCAGAAAGATTGGCCCTGGGTTGGTTCTTGAGGCAGCTCAGATATGTGCTGCCCCTAACTTTTGACGGGGCAACGAGGAGAGATTAACAATGCGTCCCAATAAAGATGGCAGTTTGAACTCTGCACTGAGCAGATAAAGTAAGGCAGTTGTCGTGGAGGGATATCCAATTTATTGCATAAAACGATAAGGCGGTGCATGACGGGAGAAGGAACTGAAGAGAAAAAATTGCAAGCCGTAATATTTCCTCACCCCACAACCCAACGAGAAGCAGCTGGAGTTGCAGCTTCAGCAGCCAAACGCTCCTCACCCTTATCCTTTTCTTCCAACACACTTTTGTTAGGGTCTCCTTTGTATAAATTTCCTTATTCCAAATTTCTGATCTAGCTCGGCTTGAACATTTAAAGTTCTCCAGTGCCCAGCAGAGGGTGCTGGTCATATTCTCTTGGTGAACGTAAATTGCAGCGTATCCAAATCCCCATAGCAGAGCGACAACAACAGACTCACAAGAGATTGGAAGAATTGAGCAGAAGTGCCTGAAATGTCTCCTTGCGTCTCTCCTTTCCCCGTCTCCGTGCAGTAATATGAATCTCATGCAGCCAACATTTATTTTTCCTTGAAGATTTTGGGGCTGGAAGTTTGGTAGAGAGAAGCACTTTCATGCTTGAGATGAAAGATTGTGGGTGTCTAACAAAGTGCACTCTAACCTCTGGATGGGATAGACTTTCTGCTGCCCACCAGGCCATGGCTTTTCCACCTGCCTTGCCCCCAAGCCCCCAGCCCTGGGACCCTTTCCTAGACCATGACTTTGAGAATAGCAGAAGTAGCTAGGAAGGGGGAAGAGGAGTTCAGGGATATTTTTTAAAAAACAATTTTATAAGTTGTGTGTCCTTGTTTCTCCATCTGATCCTTTTACATGGTCTTGTAGGTTTTGGGGCATTTTATGGGACGCGGGTGGTGCTGTTGGTTAAACCACAGAGCCTAGGACTTGCCAATCAGAAGGTTGGCGGTTCGAATCTCCGCGATGGGGTGAGCTCCCGTTGCTCGGTCCCTGCTCCTGCCAACCTAGCAGTTCGAAAGCACATCAAAGTGCAAGGAGATTAATAGGTACCACTCCGGCGGGAAGGTAAACGGCGTTTCCGTGCGCTGCTCTGGTTCGCCAGAAGCGGCTTAGTCATGCTGGCCACATGACCCGGAAGCTGTATGCCAGCTCCCTTGGCCAATAAAGCGAGATGAGTGCCGCAACCCCAGAGTCGTCCACGACAGGGCTTTACCTTTACCTTTATGCATTGTAGCTTGTGGTTATTTTTATTGATTATCACTTAGTAATTCTTTATTGTAATTGATAAGTGCCATTTGCTGGTATTTAATTTTACTGTTTACTATTACATTCTAATGGATAATTGAATGTTGCTTTATTTGATATAAGTTGTTTATTTTAAAGTTACTGTGACTTTTTTGTATTGGATCAGATTGTTATTACGTGTGTGATCTTTGCTGTCTTATTTTGCTGCTTCTTTATCTTGTAAACCACTTTGCGTATAGTAATAGAGAAAGGCGGTACACAAATTGAAAATGAAATTAAATTTTCATGGTGCTCTCAAAGAACTGGCACATAGCTTGCTCTAGTGCTTGAGACTGAAATGGGTAAAATCTCTGTCCTTGGAGTCTGGTGATTCAAAGGCTCATGCTGCTCAGATCCTGAAGGTAGCATATAGTCATCCCATCCAGCAGCCATTGATAGCTTTATTCTCTCTGAATTTCTCTAATCCCCCTTTTAAATCCCACCAGTAAGAATGTAAGGGGTCCATTGGTTACATAGAAGCTGCCTTGGACCAAGTCTTCCCATGGACATCTAGGTGGGCCCTGTATGAACAGGATGATGGACTAGATGGGCCATTGGCCTGATCCTGCTTCCAGGCTGCTTCAAACCTTTTGGGAATGATCATAGATGTTTGGTTTCCCTCATCTCCTGATGAACAGCCCTGTGCTTTGGAACCTGTTGGCATTAGAACATTATAATTTGAATTAATACATCCATCTCCTGTGCCTGCTGGGTTTTCCATTTTATTCCTCTTTCGCCCAGCCCATTTCCAGTGTAACATATTCTGCAGCTTGCCCCCGGTGTTGGGATGTATGTGCTGGGACTGAGGCATGATGCCTGATCAGTGGCTATTGGATCAGAGTATTGAAGGACACAGCCTCATCCTCGAGCAACCAGCCTTCCTGTAGAGGTCTGGCTGCGGCAAGACAGATCTGTACTCTGCACTGCCTGGTTCTCCTTGAGGCATTTTCTTTTGCAGCAGCAGCAAGAGACGGGGCGCTGAGCAGGCCGAACCATCTGTCCAACCCTCCTCTGGCGGCCTTTATCGCTGTGCCCTTACGCGTGAAATCATGCGGCTGCACGTTTCCGAGGCATTCCTTTGGGGGGGGAGTGATTAGGCTTAATATATTGGCCCCATCTTCCTCGCTCGGGATTATCTGTTTTTTAGGGCGTGCTGTGGCTCTAAGGGTTGTTTATATAAAAAAACCCCCAATCCTTTGATCCTTTAGCCAGATGTAAGTACCATCTAATCATTTGGGCCAGGATTACGGACTTTGGACATCTTGGTTCGTTTTGCACTCTTAAAAACCAGGTTCTTAAAATAAAAGGAGTTTTTTGAAGGGGTGTATGTTTGTGCGTTGGGAGGGGAAGGAAAGCTAAAATGTTTAAATGCTACGCAATGTGCAGGGAGCCAGTACTCCAAATTGCAGAGACAGAAGGCAATCACCACCACCTCCAGCTCAAGTGCTGCAAAGTTGCGGGCGGGGAGAGCTGTGGGCAGCTGTGCTGAGGCACATCTGGCCTCGCGGACAGTGGTAATGGCCCGGTTGATTTCCATTTATCCATGAGCTGAATCCTTTTGTGCAGGGAGCCTCACTCCTCTTGGTTAGCTTGAGGGGGAATTGTAAGCGAGAAGAGTGAAGGGAAGCCCCGCACCCCTCTGGGAGATGGGACGGCGCGAGCTGCCTTCTTGGGGCCTGTTTTTCATTTAGCTCTTGTCTGTGCAGCTAGGGCTGCTTTTTGAAGACAGTTGGGTCCTTTGATGGGGTTTCCTCAGCCCTGTTCTGCAGATAAGCTGTTTTGATTTATGCAAGCATCCCTGTTCCCAGATGCTGTCGTGCAGGAAGGAGTCTTCTTCCCCGTTGGAATAGCTGGATTAGATCTCCGCAAAGCCTGTTTTCAGTGTGTGTAAAAGCGTCTTAATTTATGCGAATCCAGCTCTTTAAGGCCCTTGAAATGGCAGAGCTGTGTGGCACCAGCGGGGAGCTCGCTTTGCCACCTTGTAAATTCAATTGCTTGATGTCCCTGAGAAAGAGGCAGAGGCGTAGCTAGGGGGGTCGGGGGGCACTGGGCGGCACACCATGGGGGGCGACACCGCGGGGCGTGCAACACGGCCAAGCCACGTGTCTTGCTTGCCTAGCTACGCTGCTGGAAAGAAGCGGCTGGAATGCGACCAACCCACTTTACAAAATGCGACGTTGGGGACACCTGAGAACGCTGGAGGCGACAGCCTCTTATCGGAAGCCGCAGCCCTTTTGAACACTGGCTGCCTTTGTGGGGGCCATCTCTAGAGGCAGCCAAATAAGGTCACCTTCCAAAAGGTGCACATCAGAGGAAGGTTTTAACAAATCTCTCTCCCTTGAGTTTCCCTTGTCAGGTGTGTAAACTGCCTAGTACCACACTGCCATCTGTTCCCTAGCTTTGTAGGGAAAGCTGAGCCAAGAGAGATGAATGTTGCATATGTGCCATAGCGGCGCAAGCTCCTGCTTTGGTTTTGCAGCAGGAAGATCTGCCACCAATAAGCAGTGTTTGAAATTAGCCAGGAGCCAGGTGCATTTTGCTCCTGGCCTTTGAACGCTTGCGACCCAAGTGAAGATGCCAGGATGGCGCCTAATGTCGCCATCATCTAGAGTTGGGATCATTGGATCTGGACTGTTTTCACACACTAAAACCCCATCCTGTAGAATTCTAGTGGAGGAACCTGTATCCCTATAGTTGTTGGACAACCACTCCCATCACCCCTGGCCATTGTGCCATGCTGTCTGGACCATTCGGGAGTCCAACTACACTTGGAAGGCCACAGCCCCATCCCCACTTTAAATCATCTGTTTTTACTGCTTTGCTGTATTTTGAATTGTTTTCATTTGTTTTTAAACAGTACGCCACCTTGATATTACTTTTGCTCAGAAAGGCAGGATGTACTTAAGCAAGTACTATGCTGCTGTTCCTTGTATTTTTAACTTCTCTTCAGGCTTTATTTTAATCTTTGTATTTGTGCACTTTATGAATTACAAGCCATTTGAAAGCCAGTCACGGTGCTGAGGTGGGATAGACCTTCACAAATTCCCATATTTAGGCTCACAGGCTGCCAGTGTTATAAACCAGCCAGGTGCATTTTGCTACTCACACAGGTCCAGTTGTGGCCTCATGGAGACTTCCGGATGCCAGGCTGGCAACTGGGGAAAGCAAAATATCACTTAGAGAAGGATCTGAAATATTTTCTTTTAAGCTTGATTTTGTTTTATTTGATGTTTTAATGTCTTGTAAACCGCTTTCAGATTTCTCCTTTAAAATATAGCGCTATAAAAACAAAATTAAACGAATAACAATAACAACAAATCCCACTGCAAAAAAGGTGCCTAGGCATTCCATTGTGGCAACAGTAACCCAGGTTTAAGCTGCCATTTGGTGATAAGATTATATATCTGGTTTTCTAACCCTGCAGGTTGCTACAGAATGTGCAGCACTTTCTCCCTTGCTCCTTCCCTGCAAACTACTTTGCTGGGCGGTGAATACAGCCTGCCCCTGTGGAACTGGTGCAAGAATGGCATGGCTGGCTACTGGTAAAAACAGCTGGCTACCAAACTCAGTCAAAAGTTGCAGACCCTAACCCTAACCCCAGCCCTTTACAGGGAAGTACACTTGAAGAGGTTTATGCAGCCTGCATGTTAAAACCCCGTGAAGAGTGAAAATGAAGGCAGTGAGATTCCTCCCAGTTGATGAGACTGTCTCTGTCTTTTTAGGCACGTCAGCGACTGGACCAGCTGCTGTGGTCGAGAATGGCGACCATGGAATAGAAGGCACCAGGAAGGGTAAGATTTCAATGGCCTGTATTTGTCCATCCCATGATGATGTAAGGGAAATATTGGAACCACGTGGGCTTCTTCCCTCCTATCCAAAAAAACCCCAGTCTCTTAGCCATAGCTGCTGAACAGTACACAAGGCAACATTTAATACGAACAGGTATCTCACAAAAATGTATGGCGGCATCAAACATCTAAGGGGAACCTAGATTATATTCCAAGGATTAAAACATTTCTGGAACTGTAAGGTACATGAACCAAATTCTCCATAGAGGTTAATGTTGCCCCCATACACGCAGCAGTGAATATGTCACACCCCCTGCACAGTTCAAAAGTTGTTATCAATATAATCTAGGTGAGTCCTGATGTTGCCAAATGCTTTAGCAGTCTTCGGTGGCATTCTTTCTAAAAGAAGCAATGCTTTCTGCATGAGTCCCGGAGGGCAGTGGCAGTTAATGCATTAATGCTGCAGTAGCCTTTTCAGACACAATAATCTAAATTGATCTATATGCTGAGCCATATCTCCAAGACTGTAGCGGCATACAAGAGTCCAATTATACACAATCTCAAGCCTTATTTTTCCCTGAAACCTGCAGCTGCTATCTTTGGAAGTGAGTGACTTATAATACCTTATTCATTAGTTATATTAAAAAGTTCACTTACAGCTTCACTTTTTGTGCTTTTGTTTAGTAGTCAGTGAAGGGGGTCTCTCTCTTTTAGGTTTGAGGTCTTCCCTCCTAGTCATTGCCCAGGGACCTAAGATTAGGGCTTTTTGTGTTTTTTTAAACACAGGATTATATCTTTCCAGGAGCTCATTACTTGATGTAACCTTTTCCCTTTTCTGCAAAATGTTGTGTTTGTCTTGTCCTGTTGCTAGCGTTTTGTGAAAGACTTTTCTGACCCTCGTAGTAGTCCCACAGTCCAGGAAGTTCTTCCTCTTCCCCTCCCACCAAACCGCTCTCCTGCTTCAGAACAACTTTTGTAAATCAGTTTAGAAAATGCCATTGAGCATGAAGATGTTTCCAGGAGGCATCTCGTGGGCCCTCACTGCCTCCGATCGCTGAGTGGTGTTGGGTTCAAGCTGGCTTCTAGTGTCCCATTAAGAAGGATGCTTTTAAAATGAAACTCAGGCTGAACTCAGGATTGCTTCGGTGCTGTTGAGTCACTTCCATCTCCGCCCCCACCCCACTGCAAATGGGGAGAGTGCCTCTCTAGTGTGCAAGGAAGGCCCTCCCTTAGAAACAGCAGCTGCTGTTCACCTGGGTGTGATTATGGACTCTTAAATCTGCTTGTGATCTGGAAGATGGGTATGCAGGCAGCGTGCACATCCATGCCCTCTTTAACATTTTGGCTTGTCTAGTGGTTCTTTTTTCCATTATTTATTTTAAGGATTGATTTATTCCAACGTATCTATGCTGCCTCTCAGGGTAGAGCCCTGCCAATGTGGGTCACACAAGACAGTTAAAACAGAGCACCATTCTTTCAATATATGTAGTGCAATCCAGCTCTAAAAATAAAAAAGCAGCTGTTTAAAAGACAAAATCAGGCCCACTTTATTCCAGGTGTTGCACTCCTGCTTCAGAACTCAAGTATCTTGCGGGTTCAGGTCAAGGACTATCTAGTGATGCTGGCTGGAGCTGATAAGCATTGTAGCCCAGCAATGTCTCAAGGGCATATTGGCTACCTCTTACACCAACTAGTAGTGGACACCAACTAGATGACTTCAAAGGCAGAGAGGGGCATGGAGGAAAAGGCTAACAATGGCTGCTAGCATTGCAGGGGGTTGGACTAGATGTCCCTTGGGGTCCCTTCTAACTCTACAATTCTCTGATTCTACGGCTTACGTTTCTACCTCCAGTGTCAGAGGCAGTGTGTCTCTGAATAGCCGTAGCTGGGATTTGCAAGTGAGGAGAGCCTGATTCCTCCTTGAGGGCTTCCTGTAGGCGTCTGGATGGTCACTGTGAGAACAGGATTCTGGACTAGGTGGGCCATTGGCTTGTTCCAGCTGTAGGGCATCTCTCACCTTCCTATCAGGAGGCCATCGGGCTGGGGAAGGCTGCACTAGATTGCCCATTGGAAAGTTGGCTAGTGGCCTACTAGGGGAAGACCATCTACTTCATGCCCGCCTGATACATTACTTGCAGAAACGGTGAACCCTGAGGATCATTGTTGCCTATGAACTTTCCACTATCGGCTACCCAGAATAGTAACTTCCCTCTGTAATGCATTCATATCTCTTGACTTCACAGACTTGTAATAAGAAATCGTGATGAAATCCTTGTAGTCTCTGTGGCTTTCCTCTGTTTCCCCAGTTTTCCACACCGTCAACCTTTTCATGGAATTCTTTTGCACTCGCTTATATGAACAGTTCCTGAGCTGGTCTCAAAGCCAAGTAAGAGCCCAAAGTATCTGACCGGACCGAGGAGTACATTGAGGGGTTGGGTTAGTGACCCACTTCCGATCACATTGAACTCCTCTACAGGCAGGAATAAGAAGGGTAAAGCTGTACTGGCGATAAATGCAAGGATGAAGGTCCGGCTGGTGCAAACTGCCCATCCCCTGGCTTGAATTTGTTTAGCAGCTGCTGCCCTTGTTCTGCCCATAGAATTCATGCACCCAGCTGCTTAAAAGCCTTCTCTCCACCCCACCCCAGTCTAAAGAGCGTCCCCCACACTGGCACTTCCCGTGTGCCCCCTGCCCATCTCCAGCAGTAGATGGGCAACCTGTGGCCTTCCAGAGATGCTGTTGGACTCTAGTTCCCATCATCCCTAGCCAGCTTGACCCAGTGATCAGAGATGATGGAAGCTGTAGTGTAGGAACATCTGGAGGACCACAGATTTCCAATCCCTGATTTACAGCCTAGATGAGCTTGTGCTTCCTTGTTTCATTTCTTTAGGAGCATTTAGGTGCGGCTATAAATCATTATCCTCACATTTTGTCTGTGTGTCTGTGTGTGTGTTGGGAGAGGGCTGCTTATGGTGTCCCATGTACCTACTGATGATGGGTGCTGGCATCTCAGTCTTGCAAAGCTGCATTGTTCCAAGCACAGTGAGAGGTCCTGGATGCGTTGTGCGTGGTGTTGATAGAAGACCCCCCCCACACAAGCTCTGGATTCCTTTCCCGCCTTGCACAGCAGGGCAAAGACCTACTCATTGAGAAGTTCAGGCAAGGAGAGATATTAATTTACAGTTTGCTTATTTTAACGGTTTACACAATACCCACCATTTCAAAACACACAAAAAGAAAAAGAAACAAAAATTAAAACACATTAAATCTATCTGCAGAGCTAGCAAGGTGGCAGTATCTAACAATGCTACCTTGGAAAAGCTTGCCTTGAATGAAAACATCTTAAGGAGGTGCCTAAAAGAACAGATTGTTGGCGCCATCCTAATTTTAGGAGAGGTGATTGTAGAGCTTTCAAGGCTGCAGAGAAAGATGCGCAGGCGCTTAAGAGTAAAAATAAGGAAAATACAGCTTTTCTTTGGCTTTGAGTAAATATTTTTAAAACCCTGGCAGCCTGCTGGCTTGCTTTTGCAGCCTTACAATGGCTTGGCATGCGCTACATAAATCATTCTCTGCAGATTGGAGGGAATGGCTGCAGAGGTTGGAGGTGAATAGTGAAAAGGGAGATATTTTCTTGAGGCAAATATCTGCCTGGGGCATCTTAAGGGACCAAGATAGTTCAGAAGATGGTATGGGCGTGGCTCCTCTTTCTGCAGTCGTATCTGCTGTCTGTGTTAGTCTACAGCAGAAATGAGGGGAGGGAGACAGATGTTTGCAGTTGACCTCATGTCAGAAGTGATGAATTTGAGACTACCCACACAGGAATCATGAGTAACTATAGGCTGCATGGTTGTCTAGCTGCGTAAATTGTCTCAAGGCCCAAAATAGGTGGCTTATGGAGAAATAGAATAGGTCAAGTCACCTGGGTGTCAATGCCTCTTTGTGATGGCAGGATCATGTCTTAAATCAGGCTTTCCAAGCTGGGCATCTCCAAATGTTGCTGGATTCCAAGTTCCCATTAGTCCTAGCCAACATGCCCAATGGTCAGGGATGGTAGGAGCTGGAATCCCCGAACCTCTGGCAGGCACCAAGTTGACAAATACAGCTGTCTTCTAGAATTGCAGAAAGCCCATTTTAAAAACACAGTTTTTAACCCCTTTTGGTATGCAGTACCATGCATTATGAGGGACGCGGGTGGTGCTGTGGGTTAAACCACAGAGCCTAGGACTTGCCGATCAGAAGGTCGGCGGTTCGAATCCCCGCAACGGGGTGAGCTCCTGTTGCTCGGTCCCTGCTCCTGCCAACCTATCAGTTCGAAAGCACCTCAAAGTGCAAGTAGATAAATAGGTACTGCTCTGGTGGGAAGGTAAACCGCGTTTCCATGCGCTGCTCTGGTTCGCCAGAAGCGGCTTAGTCCTGCTGGCCACATGACCTAGAAGCTGTATGCCAGCTCCCTCGGCCAATAAAGCGAGATGGGCGCCGCAACCCCAGAGTCTGTCACGACTGGACCTAATGGTCAGGGGTCCCTTTACATTTACCATGCATTATGGTAGAAGAATCATAGACTAATGGAGTTGGAAGGGACCCTGATGACCATCTACTCCAACCCCCTACAGTGTGAGGAGTGCAGCGTGTCTGAGGGTGTGTTTGCAGCATGGCGTTCAGGCTCAGTGGAAGAAACCCAGTCTAGGAAGGGCAAGAGGAGCTCCAGCCCCCTGTGGCACATGCCAGCTGTGGACTGTGTGTGTGTGTTGAGTTGTGACATTTCTGTAGCGACACTCTTCCAATCTGTTGTCTTATGTGGCCTTCAGGAATGATTCCCGGCACGTTGTCTTGCGAGCTGGTGGTGGGAAGGACCAGGTTTCTTAGCTGCAAACATCCAGGTTCATCAGGCAGCTCCAGAACACAAGACGATCAAATGTCCTGAGACTCGGAAAATGCTGGGCATCGCTTGTGTTTCTGGGTCCCTTGAAAGTGCTGCTGCCTCGGTTTCCTTTGTGCACGTGAAGCAGTGGGCGGGGGTTGAGTGGGGGGTGAAGACTAGATGCTGACTGTTCCAGCACAAGACCCATTGAAATCAGTGAACGGGTGCTACATATTCAGTCAGGCCTGATTTTTTTATTTCTTATTTTTGCTTGACATGGATAGCTCAGTTGGCCAGAACAATGGCGCTGATAATGCCAAGCTTGCAGGTTTGATCCCCGTACGGGACAGCTGCATATTCCTGCTATTCCAGGGGGTTGTACTAGATGACCCTGAGCGTACTTTCCAATTCTACGATTCTATGAAGAGTGCTGCTCTTTCCATCCTAGCAAGGTCCTGTTAGCTGCATAGCTCCCTTGCAAACCCAGGCTCCCTTCAAAGGCAAACGTTTCTGCTCAAGGTCGCAGGGTCTGCAGCCTTAATGCATAGACAGAGCCATACCCAAACACATCAATTCCCCGCAGTATTTTTAGGAATCTTCCCCTGCCCTGCCCTGTGACATGACCAGAGAGGGGCTCCCAACTTCCTGCTGCATGTTTCGTACTGTTGACTGGCTGCTTCCTTTCCGCACAACAAGCATGACTCTCTCTTTCTTTCTCTCTCTGTCTCTCTCTTGCAAAAGAGAGCTTCCCTGCTTGTCTCCAGTCTGGCTGCTCTCAGTAGTATGTTGCTTGATGTGCAGTTTACTGCATTAATGTTCATGTTTACTAATGACTTAATGCTTTTATTGCCCCTCCTCCCCGTATTTTCCTTCTCCCCCATCACGTTCCTCCCCCTCCCCCTTCTATATTTCTTTTTCCTTCCTAGAAGCCTAGACCCCGGGCGCTGCTACCAACAGGAGACCAGTGCGTGCTTTTCTTCCCGATACTTACACTTCTTTTTAAAAAAATTACAAAAATGCCACCACCAAAACACCCTCCGCATTTTGCAGAGCTCTTCTTTTACCTACCTGGAGTTCTATGGGGCTGAAGAAACAACGCGGGGTGTAGATCGGCTGCTGTCCTGCCCCTTGCCAGCGCCACTCTGCTCCTCCTCCTCCTCTTCTTCTTCTTCCTCCTCCTCCCCTCCTCCTTCTCCCTGTCTCTGCGCAGCAGCTCTCATTGAGACCTTCCTTTGTTGTAAGCGCAGGTGGTGCGTGGCAGCTGTTGAAAGGGCACTTTATTAACTTTGATTTTCTCTTTTTATGATTTCACATTCTTTAAATGTAACCATCAGTTCTTTTTCCTTTTGCCACCCCTCTGAAGCCCCCACCCCTGTCTGCATTTATTTTATTTTCTTCTTACAACCAGCAGGGCTTGCCTTCCAGAGCTCATCCACAGTGTTGCAGGGCTTGGGGTCTTTAGCTTAGATTGACAGCCGCATTTCTTTGCCCTTCACTTGCTCCACCTCCATCATCCCCCTCCTCCCAAGTTCCCTGGTGCCTTTCCATATAAGGAACTTGATTTTATTGTTTGGTGTCCCCCCCAAAAAAACTTCCTTTGATTTGAAATCAGCAGGGTTCCTCCCTCCCCCTTCTTTTAAAATGACTTTGAACAGGAATTATGCAAAAAAAAAAAAAAGGGCATTTGATGAGACCTTTAAAAAGCACAGAAGAAATAAACATCGCTAAATAATTTTTTCAAGAGTGGAGCTGTCGCGCATCTACTCTTGGAGCAGAGTAACCTTGATCGCGTTCTGCTGTTCACATCAAACTCGGAGCCGGCAGACGGGTTCTGCTTTCATGAAAGTTTAATGCGTGTTGAAGTCTTACCTTTGTGCTAAGACTTTGCTCGGATGCAAATTCTTGTTTGCCTTCCCTGTCAGAAAACCAAGGTAGGAATAGACTGACAGGAGGGGAGGGGACGATGGAGCGAGCGCCACAGAGCCAGACATCAGACATGTCAAAACCGCTAATGAAATAATTATCTGACAAGGCCGCAGCCAGAGTGGGAAGGAGCTGTTGTCTCTTTGAACTCCTCCTGATCTGTCTGTAGGTTTAGCTTGTCACTTGCAATCTCCCTGGCTGTCCCCTCTCGGATATAAATTGGCCCCTGTGCATGGAGAGAACGGTAACAAAATTCACATCAAGGCCTAAATTTGGGCTCCCTTTATGCCTCCAGGCTAGCAGACGGATAAAACTTTCCTTAAGCATAGCTGACTTATGTTCTTGCTGCCTTATCTGCTACTTAAAAATTGATGTATACATTCCTGAGGACTGTTGAGCCCAGCTGTGATGCCCCTGCATGTATTTGGATGCTGAAGAATACCCAGGCCCCAAACCGGCTCGTGTCTTTATTAGAGATGCATGAAATAGAGTAAGCATGGAAACGGAGTGAGCATAGCAGAGACTCTGTTTGAAATAGAAAGCATATTGCCAACACCCAACTCACAAATAACCATATGCAGAGGGCCAGAAAGGTTCAGAGTTTCTGTGCAAGAGGTGCATTGCTTTGGTAGACAACATTTTGAGAGCTCTGGGAAAGGAGGATAGTGGCTGCCGTTGCTGGCTTTAGAAGAGCGAGTGACTTTGCCCAAGGCTTCCAGTTGTAGCTAAGATGCTGTTTCAAGATGGGGCGAATTCCAGCCTGCACCTCTGGCCGACTGAGAGTCTTTCTCTTGGCTGGGCTGACAATGTTGCCCTTGACCCAACAGGTTTTATTTGTGTGTGTACAGATATACACGGCCCATGCAAATCCAGCTTTCTGTTCTCACAGTGGCAAGCCAACTGCCTAGTGGGGAGGTCTGCAAGCAGCAGCAGCAGCACCTCCCATGTGCAATTCCCAGTTGGTTGCACTCAACCCCATATGGTTCTCTGTTCATTGTCATGCCTTATAGGAGCATTCCCTTCATTGCCTTGGTGGCTGTTGCTGGGTGAGTCGTCTTAGAAGAGTGCAATAGGGATGTTTGCCTGGGTATAGCCCACTGGGATAGGCTAGTTGTGTGACTGATGATGATGATGGACCAGCCAAGCAAGGCTCTTCCCTTCACAGGTGGCCCAGTGCAGCCCACCCCACATTCCCCCTTCATTTCGTTCCAATTTAACATCCTTGCACTGCTAATTGAAGTCCCCAGAAGATCTCCAACCACCCGTACCTCGTGCAGCACAGCTTAGGACCTGGTGTGATCCCTGCATGCTCTGGGCGTGCATCCCAAAGAGGCTTGCCTTTGAACTTTTCCAAGAGAATATCCCATAAAGAGGGGAAGCATGTTGGAATGAAGGGGCCTTTCATCTTCCTTGCTTAGTTTGTTTAAGGAAACGGGAGTGTGTTGCTTTGACCTGACATTCACTCGCAGCCTCATTAGTTGGAAGCTAGCTATTCCACGGTGCCAGCTCGTTCCGAGCATCCAAACACTCGCTGCTCTTTGTTAGCCTTGCCTTAGGGAGTGTCTGCATGCTGAGGCCCTTTGCAATAGCGTCTTTCCCCTTACCTGTAAGATGGTCTCTCCCATAGAACTCCATGGGGTCCCACTGGATCATCCAGCTTGTCCTCTTGGTATACCTGTAGCATCCTCTGTAGATTGGGGTGGGGTGGGAGAATCTGGCCTCTGTATTCAGGAGGTGCTAAAAGCTGAATTAATGTAGCTCTTTTGGTTCTGTGGATTTGGTAGAGGAGGTGGCATTTGGGAGTCAGGAAACAGGCAGGGATCACGCCCAAGGAGGCCTCTCTCATCTTCACTCATTTCACTCTCCCAAATGGTTAATAATGATGAATCTGTCCTAAGGATTTTGGGCCCTAGAGTGAAAATCTGGCTTTGTGGCTGGCAAGCAGAGACTTACAGGCACTTACTTGCGGGCACTTACAAAACTCTTGGATACTGTGACTTTCGATTTTCCCCTTGGCAAAAAGAAACATTTCCAGCGAAGTGTGAAAGAAAATGCACTTGGAGCAAATGGAACTTGAGGTGAAAATGGAGACTTGGGGCTGCAGGAAGACACTTGCCGCTCCAGTTGAGTGGCTCCCTGGGCCTCCTTTTGGGAGCTGCTGACTGGAGGAGGCCCATTAGAGTAGTTCAAGGGTTAGGGCCATGCAAGCTTTCTCCTTCCCTCGATGCAGGAAGGATGTGCCTGGACTCATAATAAGGGAACGTCTGCAACCTAAGCCCCTACAAATACTTTTAAAGACCTTCCAAATAAACCATAAGCATTTTTTCAGCTCTGTCTTTTTAGCCAATGATGTGTTGGCCTAACAAACACGTTTTGCCAAAGCAGGCAGTCCAGGTTTTTCGCCAAAGCAGGATTGGCACCTGTCGTGGCCAACCACGAGGCCTGAGGGTAACTGGGACAACCATTCCTGCAAACATCAAGCAGCTAGACTGGTGACTCCATCACAAGCCATTCTACTCACTTCTTAACTGGACCAAAGAGAAACTCCTTCAGTTTCTTCTTTCTCCATGTTTCCACCTACCATCCTTCCTTTCTTTTTGTGCTTGTTTTATATTCAGTTTCTGTGCTTCATATTTCAGTTTCTCTCTCCTCTTTTAAGTTTGCCAAATTTGCTCGGGTAAAGCCGATACTTCGGCATAGATTGCAGTGCATGAGTTTCACCACTGGTGGGTGGTTGGGTGATTCCGCTGAGGAACAAAGATTTTTATGTGCTTCTGTTTAGTAATGTCACATATATGTTGGACTGAGAAAATCTGAGTGCTTGACCCTGGGCTTTTTCGTTCCTCTGCCTTTCTGCATATGTTCCGGTAATTAATAGAACACGCCCAAGTGCACTTCTCAAATCTCCAGGCCTGTTTCTTTATTTTAAAAACAGGCCCTCGTGATTTGTTGCTCGGTTGCCTGCAATAATTATAGGAAGCTTCTAGAAATATTTCCTAAGTCAACTCATGTCTCTAAAGTCTTGTATGCAATCCTGTATACTGATCCTATACCTCTTTGCTGAATAAACTACTAATAAAGCTTGTGTGCTAACCTCACACCTGTCTCTCTCGCTTGGTGGAAATGTTCTTGTCATGGATTAAAAAAAACTTCTAGTAGTTTCAAATTCTTCCTGATTTCTCTTGATTGTAATTCTTGGGCAAATCTTGGGTTTAAATGAGTTCCTACACTTTGTTGGTAGTATTGGATAGATAATTAAGGTCAAGGCCTCTGAAATGTGGGTCTACTGAACCTCACTGTACAAAGGCATTTTCCTTTGTCCTTAAAGCAGGCAGCACAGAGGCTTCCCAAGCTAATACAATGCAATATTATTCCTGCATTGTGGGGGTGGGGTTTGGACTAGATGCCCCTTGGGGTCCCTTCCAACTCTGCAATTCTGTGATTCTCTCTTCCTGGTTGTGCCAAGCTGAGCCGGCACACTGCTGGCTTGTTTGCTCAAGGCACAAGAGTTTAGCAGAAGTTTTTACATCTCCACAGGCCTCCACTCATTTCCCAGTGCCCTGTTTGAAAGCTCATTCACATTCAAGAGCAGACATAGGCAAACTCAGCCCTCCAGATGCTTTGGGACTACAACTCTCATGATCCCTAGCTAACAGGACCAGTGGTCAGGGATGATGGGAATTGTAGTCCCAAACAAGTTTGTCTATGCGTGCTCGAGAGAGAGTGTAAATGGTATACTCATTCAGAAGCCACTCTTCCTTCTGAAATTTGATCTGGAGGGCTGGCTCAAGCAGCAAATGCCTTCCTCCTTGACTAAATGGATGCTGCTGCATTGCACAGCGAAAGCTGCCATTTGCCACAGTGGCAATTAAGCCTTTGCAAGGGTCCTCTCCCACCACCAACTGATCAGCATTAGAATTCATTTTCATTTACTCTCTTTTTCTTTTTAAGGCCCGCTCAAAGCAGCAGTTACTCAGTAGAAAGTAGGCGGCTGCTACGCCCACTGTACAGACGGGGCGCTAAGATGAAAGATGGGACTCCCCACCCCAGCGATTCCCAACAGCCCCCATGCCAAAGCTGGGTGGGATCTAAGGCTCAGGATGCCCTGTGTGCTGGCGCATGGCGAACATAGGAATGTGCCTTCCACTGAGTCACACCATGGGCCCACCTAGCTCAGTACGGTCCACACTGACTTGCAGCTGCTCTCCAGGGGCCTCTCCCAGCCATTTCTGCTGAAACCTGGGATTGAACTGGAGACCTTTTACATGCAATAATAATTTAATAGTAATTTTTTTATTTGTACCCCACCCATCTGACTGGGTTGCCACAGCCGCTCTGGGGATCTGCTCTACCTCTGAGCTGTCTCTCTTCCCCATGGGATCTTATGCATGTGTGCGTGCGTGTGTGTGTGTGTGTGTGTGTGTGTATGTGGGTGTACACTTAACACCTTACCCTTCTTTTGGACCCTGGCTAGAAACTAGGTTTTTTCACAGGGCCCCTTCAGAAGCCAGTGGGGAGAGGGGGTGAGAGAAGATTGATCCAGTCAAAGGGATTGCCACTTGGTGTCCTCTAATCATTTTCTCTTTCACAGTTGGGGAGGATACAATTTGGGGAAGTGTGGGTTTTCTTCTCCTTGTAGCTGATCAAACCTGACTCCAAAGGACATTGGGCAAAGCACAAAGTGACCATCTAACACAGAAGTCCATGGTTGGACCCCAGCTAGGCTGGTATTCTTAAGTGTGATAGGTGGGTGGTCTTCTGACTGATGTTTAGACCACAGTCAAAATCAGTCTGTGTGGGCACAGTTCCCATCACCAGCAAACACCCTGGCATTCGACACAACAAATTTGCATCACTGTCCCAGGCAAGAAGACACTTTGCATATATTTGAGTCTCCCTAATTTAGTCGTGGAACAGCTGGAGGAGGAACAGGCTGTGCTTGTGCTATGTGAGTTGCTGAACTTGAGGGAAGGCGTATGCTGTGGTGCCAACATAGTCCTGGATTTAACCCTTAACCAGTTTAAACTTGAGGTGCAAAAACTCAGACATGGGATCAAACCTAACTCTACCTGCTTCTAAATGAATAGTAAACTCCCTTTGAGAAAAAGCAGGCAGCAAACTACAGTCCCCAGAATTCTTTGGGGGAAGTCATGTGCTGCAAAATGGCATGGATGTCTCCTAGATCAGTTTCCAGCCACCCTGCACCACCCAAGGCACCTGCCTCCAGTTCTTAGTTTGTCTTTGGGCTCTGTTCCGTGACTCAGTGGAGTCTGAAAAACTGGCTGAGGTTGGCAGGTGAAAGTTCTGGGTCCTTCTGCCCAAAGCAAATAGGACTATTTGCTCTTCAGTCTCCAATCCAGTGGCTGACTCCTTGCCTGACCTATCTCAGGTGCAGCTGAGAAAACCAAAAAGATGAGCAGAGCCCCGTGAACACCACTCTGAGCTCTTAGGAGGGGAGGATGAGATTAATAGGTGCAAATGTTTCTTTGGCATCTTGAAAGGCAACTTTTGGCCAGGCTTCAGAGGCTAAGTGTCAGGCTCACAAACCAAGCAAGGAAGAGAGCGTTGCCTCAGATTAAGCAGCTAGAGAAATCTTGCCACAGTTCCAAAGCAGGTAGTTTGTCATGATAACACCAAAGAGGAGGCACATCTGCCAGCGTGAACGGAGGGAAGGGGACCGGAAGCAGGCAGGCTTTCATCTCCTCCACGTGAGCAGCAGGGAGCCTCCGTTCAGCTGCCACTTAATAGGGGGCTGATTCCTGGTTTGCGGCAGGGATGTATCAGTGTTGTTTTAAATTAGCACCCTTGCTTTGCTTCAGCTGCGCTGCATCTTCCAGTGTGAATGTCACTCTCCTTCATAGCAACAGTTTGGTGGTGGTGTTTTTTAATGGGTTTGCGAAATTGTGTGCAATTGTAGATCAGCCTTCAGCAACCTGATGCCCTCCAGAGGTTTTGGGGGTACAGCTCCCACCAGTCCCAGTCAGCCATAGGAGGTGTAGCCCAAAACATCTGGAGAGTTCTGGGTTAATGGAGGCCATGCTAGATTGATTCAGTCAGTCCAAATCCATTTTGTTCAGCCGTGCCTTCTGTGGGAAATTTAGCTTGCAAGCCCACCTCTAAACCCATACTCAGCACCATGTATATCTCTGAACATGTGCAAATCAGTCCAGTATGCAGAATGCTTAATGAGAAGGTACCAGTTAACCTTTCCCTAGAGTGCAACTTTGGGCATGGACACACTCATAGGGGGAGAGTTGACTGTCCTTAGCTCTCAACATCCCAGGATCAGTAATCATCTTCAGCAGTGCCAAAGGGAATGGTAATGGCCATATCCTGTGCATTCCATAGTTCCCTTCAGAGCCTCATTGATATGTGCATGGCCCAAGGCTTGTCGGCAAGATTCTGCTGTAGTTGAAACTTCCTGTACTTCATGGGCATGAGGTCCAGCATTTTGAGGCCTCAGACAGAACATCCACTCGGCGTTATCGCACACTAATTAACAAGAGATTTGTCTATGTAGAAATACATTGAAAACTGCCTTATATTGAATCAGAAGGGGAAGATGGGGCTTGTCCACCTGGGAAGGGAGCCCATCTAGGAGAAGGAAAACACTGGTCCTAAACCTCCGCTGCCTTAGGGGATATCTTTGGGAGGAGAAAAGGTTCAGGAGTGAATCCTACACAGATCTGGAGTGGAGGTTGGATGATGCCTTGCATGCCTCCTTCCAGCAACTCCTGCAGCCAAGCTGGTGCCAAACATGTTGCTCTGCCAAGCAGCAGGGAGGCCAAGAGGGGGGTCTTGTTGTTTAGGCAGCCCAGGACATCCAGACACACTCCCCAGGCTTGTGCTCTGGGGAGGTCACATCAGTGATGTTAACAGCGGTTTGACTTCACCCCTGGAGGTGCCCTCCATTGTCTATCGAGACAGTCAGGTGGCAACAACAACAGTTTCCCTAGAGTATATTGTCTTTCAGATTGCCTGTTAATGAGATTGGCAAGCTCAGATCCTGTGCTTTGGAAGGGACCCATGGGTCATCTAGCCCAACCCCCTGCAATGCAGGAATCTCAGCTAAAGCATCCATGACAGATGACCATCCAGCCTCTGCTTAAAAACCTCCAAGGAAGGAGTCTCCACAACCTCCTGAGGCAGACCATTCCACTGTCAAAACAGCTCTCACTGTCAGAAAGTTCTTCCTGATGTTAAGTTGGAATCTCCTTTCTTGTAACTTGAAGCCATTGGTTTGAATCTTACCCTCTAAAGCAAGAAAAAACAAGCTTGCTCCATCTTCCATGTGACAGCCCTTGAGATATTTGAAGATGGCTGTCATTCTAGTTAATCCCAGGGTATGGTCTGAAAGAGGTGCATGAGGCCATCGCCCTCTCTGAAGCTAAGCAGACCAGGGTATGGGCAGTGCCTGGCAGCTTGGGGATGTCTTGAACACAGTCTTGAGCTCCGCGATAGAAGAAAAGCAGAATACAAACGCAAGGAATTAAGAAAATGCTATTTCAGGTAAGTTTGTAAGCAGTTCATCTGTGCCTTCTCTTCAGCAGTGCTGAGGGGAGGATTCCCCTGATATAAAGGTGGTTTGAAACAGATGCAGAGGGCTGCCCTGTTAATTCACTTTGCAGTCACGGGATTCCTTAGGTCCAGAAGTGGACAGGTAAAGAGGGATGGGCCTGAGGCTCCTCATCCCTTTCTTGAAGGCGAGGCTCTCTTGCCAGGCTCTTCCCCACTGAAGCACTTTGGAGATGATGACTCTCTGAGCTGTGCCTGTATAGCTCAGTTGGTTAGAGCATGGTGCCAATGATGCCAAGGTTGCAGGTTCAATCCCCGTATGGGACAGCTGCTTATATCTCTGCATTGCAAGGAGTTAGATTAGAGGATCCCCAGGGTCCGTTCCAATTCTACGATTCTATGAACTGGAGGCTGGATCACAGGGAGCGGATGAACTTGTGCAGAGTAGCTGAGAAGAATGGAGTTGGATCCCATGTGGCTCTGGCTGCCTAGTCGTTTTTAATATTTATTATATGTATGCATTGCTACATATACAGCACACATTCAGTCTGTGCTCAGGTGTCTCCTGATGGTGGGAGATCTCTTTGCTGAACTGTGGTCTGGCACACTGTGGTTGAGCTCTTGATTGGGAGCTAATGTCTGACAGATTGTCACCCATGTCCTGGGCACAGAAGAAAGCACAACACCGTTTCTCCATTGGGGATACGAATGCCATGGGTTAACCAGTAGAAGGTTCCTTGAACCAGCTCAGGCATCCAGCCAATCGACCAGAAGAGCGCATAATAACCGCATTAATCCACACTTCCAAAGATCTGGGTGTAGACAATCAATGGGCAGTTTTTTTTGCCCAGTAACCACAATGCCTTTGGTGAGGCTTGCTAACAAAATGAATTTCTGGGTTCCAGCCTGTGGCACAGATCAAAATGAGACCTGTCAGCCAGCCAGCCTTCTGGGTGGCCTAATGCTCATCTGTTGACCTTAAAATAATTAATTTCTTATAAGAATGGGTCTCAAACAATTTCTTAGCTACTAGCTTACTGGTACGTCACTACAGTAATTATTTGTTTATCTTACCCGCTTCTCCACCTCCGGGCACTTTTGGGATGCCACCACAGAGTACCATGCTGTCTCCAATTCTTTTTAATATAAATACCAGTGGTTCCCAATTACCTGCGCACCCCCTGTTTTTCAAAAGCCAAGCCATAGACTCCTACTTTTGAAAATTTTGATATTTCTATTGTAGTTATGTGAACGGTCCTACGGACCCCCTGGGAAGTGATTTAGGGGTGAAAATAAGCTAATGACAGAGCCTTGTGACACACTATACTAGCCTTCCCCAACCTGGTGCCCTCTAACTGTTCTTAACTACAACTCCCATCAGCCCCAAGCAGCACAGTTGTTGGAAAAAGCTAGTACAAGGTGACTGACTACTAGAACTGGAAAGTAAGCAAATGTGAGAGGCAGGAGAGTGGTGGAGAGGGATGAGAATTCCTGGGTCTTGCATTTGAACTTTAGCTTTGTAGAGGATTGTAGAGGAGAAAAGAGAAGGAGGCAAACCTTGGCAACTTCTGTTGAATTTCAGGATTTTAGAAGGTAGGAATTCCTTCTGATTAGAAGATTGATGGTGGTGGATGTGGTGTTTTTTTTTTGGGGGGGGAGAGATTTGTGTATCTACAAGATGTTGATGGACTCTATTCCAGCCAGCCTGGGCAAATTGTAGGTCAGCAGCATCTAGAAGTTCCCCAACCCTAAACTAGAAGCTGGTAGGATCCTTGTGCTTTGAGTTTAGACCTAGACAGTCTCCAAAAAACCCAATTCGAGATGGTTACTTTAACCTAACTTGCCTGTTCTTTTGCCTTGCTGTTATGTTGCAGAGATCTTTCTAAACTTTCCAAGGAGGCCGTTTCAGGAAACAGATTTTTTCCAATCTGACGAAGTCTGTATTACACACGAAAGCTCATACCTTGAAAGCTTATATTTAGTTGATCTTAAAGGTGCCACTGAAAGGGGACGCGGGTGGCGCTGTGGGTTAAACCACAGAGCCTAGGGCTTGCTGATAAGAAGGTCAGCGGTTCGAATCCCCACGACGGGGTGAGCTCCCGTTGCTCGGTCCCTGCTCCTGCCAACCTAGCAGTTCGAAAGCACGTCAAAAGTGCAAGTAGATAAATAGGTACCACTCCGGCGGGAAGGTAAACGGCATTTCCGTGCGCTGCTCTGGTTTGCCAGAAGTGGCTTAGTCATGCTGGCCACATGACCCGGAAGCTGTACGCTGGCTCCCTCGGCCAGTAAAGTGAGATGAGCGCTGCAACCCCAGAGTCGGCCACGACTGGACCTAATGGTCAGGGGTCCCTTTAAAGGTGCCACTGGAATTAGTAAAAAAGATTTTTCATCTTTCATCTTTTTATTTATTATGACCATGATAGATCAACACGGCTATCTACATGAACCTTTCCAATCTGTTCTCCCTGCCACCCTCAGAATAGTGGGGTTGCGATCTGCCCAGCGTGCTATAAACTGAGTTTCAGGTGATTGTTGCTCCCGTGTTAATTCCATCCCACTTTTGCTTTTAGCAAGGAATGCCGAGTCATTGTTTCAGGAAGGGGTTACTGCTTTAACCTTGGACCGCTTCAGTGCTTCTGTCTGTTCCTTTCAGAAATAACACAGTGACATGTCTCCTCAGAGGTTGGGGAGGGAGAGAGGACAGAGAGAGAGAGAAAGAAAGAGAAAGAGAGAGGAAAGAGCAGCAGAGACAGAAATCGCTGCCTTTGCATATGTGCTGGCTCTTTGCATCCAGTCATTTGAATATAACCCTCTGCAAAAACTCACCCATTGCCCCTTAGGAGCCACAGCTCATCTCAGGGGGCAGGGACCATTCTCCTTCACGGACAGTTGAAGCTGCAGGCAGATGCACAATTAGAACGGAGTTAGTGAGCCGGCAAGAAAAGTGACATGAGAATATTTGGGAGCCGAATACATCATGACCCTTTCGGGAAGAGAAGTGGTCTGGAAGGGCACTTTGCTTTGGCCAGGAGACTTCCCCAGCTTTTGCATAAGCAAAGGCAAACTCTTCTCATCTGTACTTTCCCCCAGGTTTTCCCCTCCCTCCCCCTGTTTCGCTCCTGTCCTCTTACAAATGAGTCCCTTTTGCACTTCTGGGTTGTTGTTGTTTCTAAGGAAATAAAACTTTGGTTTATGATCCATGAGTTTTCTTGTGAAGAAGAGGAGAGGGCTATTGATGACTGTCAGTCATGGTGGCTGTGCTCTGCCTCCACAGTTAAAAGGTAAAGGGACCCCTGACCATTTGATCCAGTCGTGGCCGACTCTGGGGTTGCAGCACTCATCTCGCTTTACTGGCTGAGGGAGCCGGCGTACAGCTTCCGGGTCATGTGGCCAGCATGACTAAGCCGCTTCTGGCGAACCAGAGCAGCGCACGGAAATGCCGTTTACCTTCCCGCCAGAGCGGTACCTATTTATTTACTTGCACTTAGACGTGCTTTCGAACTGCTAGGTTGGCAGGAGCAGGGACCGAGGAATGAGAGCTCACCCCGTCACGGGGATTCGAACCGCCGACCTTCTGATTGGCAAGTCCTAGGCTCTGTGGTTTAACCCACAGCGCCACCCGCGTCCCTCCCCCCTCCACAGTTGGGAGGCAGCAAATGCTTCTGAATAACAGTTGCTGGAAACCACAGGATTATAGAATCATAGAATTGTACAGTTGGAAAGGACCCCGGGGGTCTTCTATTCCAACCCCCTGCAATGCAGGAATCTCAGAAGGGAAGAGTGATCTTTTGCTTGGATTCCTCCTTGCCAGTTTCCCACAGGTATCTGGTTCTGCTGCTGTGAAAACAGGATGCTGGACTAGATGAGCCCATTGGGCTGATCTAGCAGGCTATTATCTTAAAAGTTAAAAAATATCCTCCTCTGAAATGAAATGGAATATGCAGACAGCTGTTCAGGAGGACAGGATCTGTAGAAGTTTGCTTAGGGACAGTTTGCTGCAAGAGGCCATGCCTGACAGTCATACATACCAACACAGGTAGAGAAGACTTGCCCGGAATTGCAGAAGAAGATTTCTTAAGAAATGATGTGCAGGTGCAGTTTGGAGGATTTTGTTTTTGGAATTGGTCTCTGGGGGATGAAGGCTGAATGATGCTTGCTGCAGGACCAGCACTCTGCATGTGATTTACCCTGGAATGCCTGGTCAACCTGTACATGCTATTGGGACACCCTATTTTTCTGCTCTTGTTCCCCTCCAAAGGGTCCTGAACCTGTAAACGCTTCCTGGAGCTTCCTAGTATTCTTCCTAAACAGCAGCAATAAAACCCCTAGCACATTTGCAAAGCTAAGCAGCGTTGGGTACGGTGTCAAATTGGATGGGGAACCACATGTTGAGATTCCTGCAGGGGGTTGGACTAGATGACTTTCAGGGTCCCTTCCCATGCAACAGTTCTTTGCTGCTACCGGCTGCTGCACCGCATCACGTATTTGGAGATGCCTTCAAAGTCCACCATGGCCACTGTGTCACAGCGGTGTAGCAAGGCGGTGTTGAAATGTTCCTGTGCAACATGGAGAAGTCTCTCTGTCTCCCAAGGAGGTGGGTGAGGCGGTCTAAGCACTGCTTCTCTGAGTATTTACAACAAAATAAATTACCAAGAATTGAAAAAGAAGAAGTTGAGGCCCTAAATTCTAATATAGAAACAGATGAAATAGCACAAGTGATAAAGAAAGTGAAGAGTGGCAAATCGCCAGGTCTAGATGGAATCACATTAATATACTATAAGAACCTGGAAGAAGTAGCCATTGAGCATCTTCATATTGGCTTATCATTGGAACTGGGTGCCTGTGAGGGTGGTTAATGGTTCGGGGCTTCGCTCATAAGCTGATCCCCCACGGAGGTGTGGGAGAATAGAGGGGGTAGCCCAGAATCTGGAATAAAAGGGTAATGGAGGGGAGATGTGGATGCCTGCTTGGGGGTGGAGAGGCTTTGTTTTCTCCTTCTACGCTTGATCCATTTTTCAAACAGAAAATGCAAAAAAATGGGGAACACTTAGAAAATACTTCATTGGGTTTTATTTTATTGGAATTAAAGAGATGGGGTTTTTTCCATTCAAAATGTGCAATATGAGGACTTTAATGTTAGGCTATTGCAGCACCTGAGTGTGATAATTCCTGTGCATATACTTTAACATATGCAAGCACTCAAATTCAGGGGGCATTTCTGCATCTAGAGAGTGCCACGAGCTTCACAAGAATGGCAACACTTTTGTTTTTGGGCTTCAGCTTAGATAGTTTCCCTCTAGTTCCAGATGGCAAAAAAATAAGATACATCTGCTTAGGTAAAGGTAAAGGGATCCCTGACCATTAGGTCCAGTCGTGACCGACTCTGGGGTTGCAGCGCTCATCTCGCTTTATTGGCTGAGGGAGCCAGCGTACAGCTTCCGGGTCATGTGGACAGCATGACCAAGCCGCTTCTGGCGAACCAGAGCAGTGCACGGAAATGCCGTTTACCTTTCTGCTGGAGTGGTACCTATTTATCTACTTGCACTTCGGCGTGCTTTCGAACTGCTAGGTTGGCAGGAGCTGGGACCGAGCAATGGGAGCTCACCCCGTTGCAGGGATTCGAACCGCCGACCTTCTGATCGGCAAGTCCTAGGCTCTGTGGTTTAACCCACAGCGCCACCTGTGTCCCTTTTCTGCTTAGGTAGCATTTGTTTGTTTGTTTGTTTATTGCCCCCTATCTTTCCTCCAAGAAACTCAGGGTGGCTTATATGGGTCTCTGTGTCCACATTTTATCTTCAACAACAACCCTGTGAGGTAGGTTAGTCTAAGAAGCAGTGACTGGCCCAATATTATCCAGTGAGCTTCATGGCCAAGTGGGGATTCGAGCCCAGGGCTCCTAGGTCTTGGTCAAACACTCTTAACCACCAAACGTCCCCTGCTAGATTGGTTGTTTCTTGAGGTTACTGTCCGTCTTAGGAAACCCCTTTGCCTTTTGTAGCCCTGCTTTGCTTGCTCAGGACCCATCCATGCCAATTAAACCCATTCCAGCTGGTTTTCATTTGCAGTTGCCAATTTTTCAATCTGAGTCCTTAAAAAAAGGGGGGGGGAGAGGCATTGCCATTTTGCCAGCAAATAGTAACCTTGGGCTCCTTGTTCATTGGTCTGGAAGAGTTGTCCAAGCCCTCCCCTGTGTTAATGAGCGTTGAGTGGGACGGCAGAGGGGCAAAGGTGCTTGGTGCCTGAATTTTGCTTTTGATACGATGCCATCTATTTCTTAATTGGTACACAGGATTCTGTCTTCCAGAGCTCCCTCTCTCTCTCTCTCGGTGTGTGTGTGTGTTCTGGTTGGTTTAAAGCAAGGCTGCTGGAGGGTTGCATTTTGTCAAAGGCGGGAGAGAGTTCTATGCTCTGTCTGAACGGAGAATAAATATTTCATTTGCTGTGGAGTCTCGGGGACAGCCGGGTCCCGGCTGATACAACAGTTCTGTCTGGTGCTAATCTTTTTAAGCTTCCCTTCACTTTTGAGGCTGCATGTTCCGTCTGGGTCTTTGCATGGGTGTCTCTTCTTCCTTTACTCACGCAGGAAGGTAAGGCTGCATTGCACAACATGCCATATTGCTGTAATTTCTCGTGGAGAGGCTGCTAGCCAGAACTTGGAAACTAAGATGTGCTCCAAATTAGGAGTGGGGATTTGTGTCTGTGTGCCTGTGGCCTTGCAGAGTGTCAGTTATCCATCCCATCGTTTAATAAACTTTCATCGTTTAATAAACTTTGAGTGTGCTAGGAGATGTCTACACAACCTAGGTCTAAGGAGTGTTCATCTCTGCCTAGAGAGGATGCATTTTGTAAATATTTTTCCCCTACTTAAAAGCTGTGTGTTCTCATCTCTCTTAGCCTGCTTTAATTAATTTTAGCAGCAGAAAATGCTTTGCTTCTGTGCAGATTTAGTGCTTCTCTATTGGGATGAAATTACCAACACCATCACTGTTTTTGACCCTGTGCTGAGCATATAATAGTGAGTAGTTTGTCTTCTCTGGGTCTGAATAAGGAAGAGGGGAGATGGAAAGAGTTCTTAACTCTGTTGCTTCTGTCCAGGAGAACATTAGCAGCAGCTGCTCTCTCGACGATGCTCTAAACTTCTGTTGGATTGAACATTCACCTACTTGCTGACCAAGCACTGAACACTATGGTGGCAAATGTGTGTTTTTCTGTGATAATTTCAGAAGTGAATAGATGGCAGTTTGCCACCAATATATTTTGAGTGTAATATGGAGTGTGTGCTGAACCAAGAAGGCTAATCTATGGTGAGCATTTTGGAAGCTTTTGTCTAATTTCTGATCAGGGTATTTGACAGGTAGGGTGCATGTGTGTGTTTCATATTAATTGTTGCATAGGGTAAGCAGGGACTGCTGAGATAGCCACAGATGGCCCATAGTCACTTCAGCTATTGTAGGAAACAGCCTAGATGATGTCCAGTGTGGTGACTGATCATTATACTTTAAATACTTAGCTATATTTCTTACTTGTGGAGCAGTGGTTCCCAAACCTTTGGTGGCAACTTTTGGGGGACATAAATTGATCCCCAGTGCTCCCTATCCTACTCCAGAAAAAGCATTATTCGGAATAGCAGTTTGCATGGCCCAGTAAGTAAAATAACAGCACAGCAAAATTCAAAACAGTAACAATTAATTGAACATTTATTCAAAATCCGGTTAACACTATTTAATTCAATTAATTCAACAAAAATGATTAACTTGATCTAGTGATACCAGCCTTTCATAGCCTGAAAGTTATTTAGACCTCCAGTGCCCCCTTGCACCCCCTTGCCTCTTAGATACCCCATGGTAATCCCACCACCCACCCAGCGGGTTGCACTACCGCCTTTGGGAACCACTGCTTTAGAGGCACCCCAAAATGTGCTGCTTGTGATAGATTGCCTCTTTGCATGTGTGTGAGTGTGAGTAAGGATGGAGCCATATCTCTCAGCTGGGGCGGGTGCCTTGCTGTAGAACAGTAGTGGGGAACTGGATCTGACCAGTGGACCACATGGATCCTAATCTCTATCTACCCTGCCGCAGAGACCAAGTTTGACAGGTGGGCGAGGCAGCCTACCTGCCAGTCACCTGGTGCCACAACAACGGCAGGTGCAAAAAAAGTGTGTGTAGCATTTTCAAAGTCAGACAGTGAGCTAATAGTTGGCTCTGGGGAAGCACTGTACAAGGGACTTTGCAACCACTGCTGATCAAGTCTTTTTACCTGACCCTGAATGATATCATCTATGATGTCATGTAAGACACCACGTGTAAAGCAGGTGGGTGTGGCTTGCCCCAAACTGCCTCGTAAGCCAGGTCTGATGGAACCCATTAGACCTGCAGGCAGAGAACCCCGCCCTCTGCAATCATTTGTTCAATCTGGATTAAATGGTGTCAGTTTGCAGGATTGGATGGTAATACGCTCTTTCCCCAGACCTTGGAGAGCTGCTTCCAGTCAGTTGTTTGCTAAACACACAGGAGGTAATTTGTATGACTCTCTAGAAGGCAACTTCACATGCTGTGTCCAGGCTGCTTCAAGCTTGCTTCCCCACACGTTGTTGGACCCCATCATCCCTGACCATTGGCTGAACTTGCCAGGGATGATGGGTGTTGAAGCCCAACAACATCTGGGGACCTGAGGTTGAAGAACTCTGAGCTGTCCCTCTCTAGTGCAAGACTTTCTCAAGACATGATCAAGGGAAATAATAGTCCTGCCCTATTCTGCCTTGGTCAGACCACACCTGGAGTACTGTGTCGAGTTCTGGGCACCACAATTTAAGAAGGATATCAACAAGCTAGAACTTGTGCAGAGGAGGGTGACCAAGATGATCAAGGGTCTGGAAACCAAGCGTTATGAGGAACGGTTGAAGGAGCTGGATATATGATAACCATCTTCAAATATCTAAAGAGCTGTCATGTGGGAGATGGAGCAAGCTTGTTTTCTCCTGCTCTAGAGGGTAGGACCTGAACCAATGGCTTCAAGCTACAAGAAAGGAGCTTCCGACTAAACATATGGAAAAACTTCCTGACAGTAAGAGCTGTTTGACAGTGGAATGGTCTCCCTTGGGAGGTTATGGACTCTCCTTCTTTGTGGGTTTTTAAGCAGAGGGTGGATGGCCATCTGTGTTGGATGCTTTAGCTGAGATTCCTGCATTGCTGGGGATTGGACTACATGACCCTCGGGGTCCCTTCCAACTCTACCATTCTGTGATTTGACGCACCCACTTTATCAAAGCCAACTGAAATGATCAGGAAAGCAGCTATTTTGTTGTTTAGTTGTTTAGTCGTGCCTGACTCTTCGTGACCCCCTGGACCAGAGCACGCCAGGCACTCCTGTCTTCCACTGCCTCCCGCAGTTTGGTCAAACTCATGCTGGTAGCTTCGAGAACACTGTCCCACCATCTCGTCCTCTGTCGTCCCCTTCTCCTTGTGCCCTCCATCTTTCCCAACATCAGGGTCTTTTCCAGGGAGTCTTCTCTTCTCATGAGGTGGCCAAAGTCTTGGAGCCTCAGCTTCAGGATCTGTCCTTCCAGTGAGCACTCAGGGCTGATTTCCTTCAGAATGGAGAGATTGGATCTTCTTGCAGTCCATGGGACTCTCAAGAGTCTCCTCCAGCACCACAATTCAAAAGCATCCATTCTTTGGCGACCAGCCTTCTTTATGGTCCAGCTCTCACTTCCATACATCACTACTGCGAAAACCAGAGCTTTAACTATATGGACCTTTGTTGGCAAGGTGATGTCTCTGCTTTTTAAGATGCTGTCTAGGTTTGCCATCGCCTTTCTCCCAAGGAGCAGGCGTCTTTTAATTTTGTGGCTGCTGTCACCATCTGCAGTGATCATGTAGCCCAGGAAAATAAAATCTCTCACTGCCTCCATTTCTTCCCCTTCTATTTGCCAGGAGGTGATGGGACCAGTGGCCATGATCTTCGTTTTTTTGATGTTGAGCTTGAGACCATATTTTGTGCTCTCCTCTTTCACCCTCATTAAAAGGTTCTTTAATTCCTCCTCACTTTCTGCCATCTATTCTGCAGCTATTTTAAGAACATATAAAGAGCCTACTTGGATCAAGCCAGTGGCACACCTAGTACACAGCATCCTGTTCTTGTGGTGGCCAGCCAGATGGTTGTGTGAAGCATGCAGCCCAGGACCTGAGCACAACAGCACTTTTCCCTTCCCAGCAACTGGTATTCAGAGGCACATTATCTCTTGATATTGAAGGTGGGAGCTGGCCATTGTAGATAGCAGCAAAAATGTGTTTTGCTACATGTCACTCTGCCTAGCATGCCTTTAGATATATTGAATGCATGCAACCTTGAAAATAACACCTGAAAGTAAGTGTTTTAAGGTCTCCAGGGCATTCCACCATGCACCATCCGGTGGATCTCAGTTCAAAATGTTTGTATATGTGCATTTAAAGAAAGCATGCAGCGTTGCTGGCAGGAGGTGATGCAAGTTGAAGTCCAAAACATTCAGAATAGGTTCCCTAAGGCTGTGCTCAGGTCATATATGTCTGTGTTTTGGCTAAACTCCCATCAAGCATTTTTCTGACTTTCTTGAAAATCCAAAAGGAGCAATATTTTCGATTCTTACTCCTAATACTTGCTAAAAGCTGAGCCTGGAAAATTAGCTCTGATTGCTAGTCATTTGGAGTCATTGATCACATTTGACATAAAAAAAAAATATGGCAGCATGTATTGTCCCTAATTCTCGATGCCAAAATGCAAGGGTGGGATACTCAGTCCTTTTCTGTTTGCAAGGTTCATACAGTTCTTAACTTCATGTCAGTTCTTCTGTTAACCTGCAGAGGAGCCAAGCTCTTTCTGGGGTATAGCTATTCAGTATGTGAGCAACTGTTTGGCCACAGTGCCCAGGGAGCACAAGAGAAAGCAGATCTCACTGCAAAGGTGATAGCCTGCCATCTAGAGGGTTGCAGGTGCGCTGGTGACTGGCACTGTGAAGTTTGGTGAGTAGCTTTTCAGGGAGGCAGAGGAAGAGGGTGGGATTACAGGCCTTTCTGCTGATACAGCCAAGAGACCACCAGCATTGGGATCCTTCTTTCTTGAACTCTTTCCATTCCAGGTGGTTGTCATAAAAACTCTGAAATTGGGAACTACTGCCTGTTTGATCACACACCCCATTCATCCCTTTCCCTCAGTGGTGGCTGGTGCCAACTATAATTAGTATGGCAGAAGGAAGGGATGTTGAGCTGTAATGTGAATGTAGAAGAGCTGGGTTTTTGGCACACCATGGCCTTCTTTGTTCTGAGGTTGTTGGTGGATGCCGGAGCTCCCACCCCCGTACTGAATCTTCCAATACAGTGGTGCCTCGCAAGACAAAAAGAATCCTTATCTGCTGATCGGATCAGGTGATAAGCGGCTTAGCGGCTTAGAAAAAGGGTGGGAAAAGGGGAAAAAAACAGCAGGAACTCGCAAGACATTGTCATCTTGCGAAGCAAGCCCATAGGAAATTCGTTTTGCGAAGCACCTCCAAAACGGAAAACTCTTTCGTCTAGCGAGTTATCCGTCTTGCGAGGCATTCGTCTTGCGGTGCACCACTGTATCTTGTGTCTTTGGATGTCCTACTGTAAGTTTAGGTTCACACAACTAATGTGGATTAAATTGCTCTGCTGCTTTTGTGCGGCAAATCCACTTAAAACAAAAAAAACCCACTCGCTTTTTGCAGTTAGGAAAGTGGTGGAGAAATGCACTAAAGAAGTGTGCGATGGACAAGTAATTAACGGGGAAACGCACCCATGAGAAAATCAGGATGAATTCCCCTTGCTGCATAGCCACCCCGCAAACAAATGAGAACAGATGCTTGCTAAGGACCAGTCATTGTCTAACCACCACGTAAGCATCGCATCTGAACAAACGCTCAATAAATTGCGATGCTGGAAATAAATAAGGGCTGCCCTAGTGCTTTGAGAGGGTGTGAGGTCCTTGGCTCCCAGGTTTATCTTTTTGAGAGATAACTTGATTATTAAAAGCAGGCAGGCAGGCGCTGTGGTGTGGAGTGCTATTTCAAACAAGATAAGCAAAGCTGCGAATTCCCTGTGATGCTGGCGTGCTTTGCATCAATAATGCACCAGGGGGAAATGAGTGATCTATTGAGGGCAATCCCTTGATGGGGCTGCTGCTTTGTTTCCAGCTCCTCTGGGAGGAAGGAGCCAGTCTTTGCATTGCTCACCTAAAGGAATGTAGTAGCTTACAGCACACTCCTCCTGTCCCCCCTCAGTTAAAGGAAGACAGCTTAATTTATCCAGCTTCCTTCATCCAGTCATCTTAGCTTCTTCTGCAGGGCTTCTCTTCCCAGCTTTGCAGCCATTATTTCTTGTAATGACTGCAGCCATAAGCTGGTATTGGTGTCTGCTCCCCCTCTTTATTGATCTGTGCATCTTTCTGCTTTGCATGGATTCAGATACCTAAAGGTTGGCGGGGAGCGTTGAGCAGGAGAGAGACATTATGTAATGTGTCACGTCCTGCATGCTAGGTCTGCACCATCTTCAACCTTGGCTCCTCCAGACAGTTATTGCGGCATCACGGCAAATTGTCCAGTATAGGGCTAAGTGGTGTTTTTGTTGCTTACACTCACAATTAAAAGTTGACATTCCAGCTGCAAAGTGAATGAAGTTTATAAATGAAAATCTCTCTCTGTAATTTTCATTTTCACTTTTCCAATACACGAAAAGCAATTATAACAACAATAGCAAGTAAGAGAAAATATCTAAGCAAGACAGGAAAAGAAAGGATATCAGGATAGAAGGGGGGAGTGGTAGTTAATTAACCTGTGACCTTCTAAGGTGGGGTGGGAGGTATTGTCTTCCTCTCCCTTTTATTAATATTATATTATGTATTTTGTGTTTTATGTTGTAAATTGCCCTGTGGTCTTTTGATGAATAATAATTTTAAAACAAAATTAAAAACAAAACAGATAAAATGCAGAAGGCCAAAAACATACATATATATAAAAGCAGTTAAAAAGTAATTAAATTATAATAGAATTTAATATAAAATCAAGAGCTATTAAAATACAGATCGTGAAAACAGCACCGCTGTTTTAAAGCCCTTTCCTTAAAGAACAGTCAGTCCCCAAAAGCCTGTTTGAATGGAACATCCTTCACTTGCTGGCGAAGAACAATAAGGAGGGAGCCAGTCTTGCTTCTCTGGGGGGGGGGGGGAGTTCCAGAGTCTGGTGGCTCTTGGTGAAGGAGCATTTGCTGATGCAGGGCTGATGAGCCTTCAGTTTGGTTGTCTCGGTGGGGAATATGTGGTATTGAGCTCTTTACCTTGGCACACATTAAGAAGAAGAACCTGGCAGCCTCCAGCTTCATCAGATGGATGAAGTGGGCAACACATGCGAAGAAAGTAAACAAAGTTCTGGGGAGCCTCTCAATGGATGAAGACTCGAGGGGGGTCACATTTGGAGTGCAACTGAAGTGCAGGGCTAAGTGGCTGATATACAAAAATCCCCACGCTGGGCAGCTTTTGTGGAGTCTGGGGTCTGCTGCTGGGGGCAGCCAGCCAGCAGTTTGAAAGAGGGCAGTTTTCTAGCTATCATGTACCTAAGAGGTGGAAGAAGTAGGAGTTAATTTACCACAATAACCACAATTTAAGAAGGATGTTGAGCGGCTGGAAGGTGTGCAGAGAAGGGCAACCAAGATGATCAAGGGTCTGGAAACAGCCTTACGAGGAATGCTTGAAGGAGCTGGGTATGTTTAGCCTGGAAAAGAGGAGATTGAGGATACAATACGATACAATTTTAGCTCCCTAAAAGCTCTGGTACCCCATTTTTAAATACAATATACTCCCATAGAGACTCCTTACACTGCATTTAAAACCAAAATCACATTTGGATAGAAACTGTTTCTCAGGCGGCTAGTCCTAGTTTTTATAACCCTGTACCTTCTTCCAGAAGGCAGAAGCTGAAAGAGATCATTTCCGGGGTGCGCACTGTCCTGCTCTATCTCTGCAGCTTTCTTATGGTACCTGGAAGCATAGATTTGATCCAAGGTGGGAAGAGTGGATATGGGAGGAGGTATCTTCAACTATCTAAAGAGCTGTCACATGGAAGAGGGAGCATGCTTGTTTTCTCCTGCTATGAAGGGTAGGACTCAAGGCAATGGCTTCAAGTTAGAAGAAAGCAGATTCCAAATAAACATATGGAAAAACTTTCTGACAGTGAGAGCTGTTCGACAGTGAAACGGTCTCTCTTGGGAAGGTGGTGGACTCTTCTTCCTTGGAGGTTTTTAGGCAGAGGTTAGATGGTCATCTGTCATGGATGCTTTAGCTGAGATTCCTGCATTGCAGGGAGTTGGGCTGGATGACCCTTGGGGTCCCTTCCAACTCTACAATTCTATGAAGCACTTTTATTCTAAGTGGTGGTCACAGATTGGTCAGTGGTTGGTGAAGTGAGTCTTGAGGCTTTCCAGGCGCTGCATTCCTGTCTTGGTTTATCCTCTGCTGTATCTCATACTTACCTTCTCCTTGTGCTGTCCATCTCCTTCATTCACTTAGCAAAGCCAGCCAGCCTTTGCTAGCCTGGCGTTCTCCATGTTGGAGTCCCAGACCCCATCTTCCGCCTGCACAGGGTCACGGCCCGTTCGCTGCTCTTCTTCTGATGCAGAACAGTGTTCCAAGGTCAAATACCCAGTGCGGCATAATCCCTGCCCTTTCAAAAACAGCAAAATTGAAGACTCACTGGCCCAGGCTCGGCAGACACCCTCCAGCACAACCGCGGCCGTTTTTCATGTAGGCAGAGCTGCCTTGTCCATGAAAGTCTTCTGACAACTCCAGAAACGTCATGTCTGCTTAGCATCAATTAAGGAAAGGTGGCGAGAATGGGGGGTGGCAGAGACTGTGTATCCTGGGCTTTTTTTGGCCATGCTTTCAATTTTCGAGTTCTAAAAATATATCTGGAGAAGTGTGAGAAGCCTGGCTCACAGAAGCTGTCCATCCTTTTTTTGAAACTTTCCAGGAGATGAGATATTTTCTATTTTTCAGTAATGCGCCATCATGGTATGCGCTGCTTCATTGGAACGTAATAAGAAATAGACACAGGTCCGTCTCTGAAAAGGCTTAGAATCTTAATCTTAGAATCATAGACTTGGAAGGGGACCTAAGGATCATTTAGTCCTGAGCCCTGCAGTTCACAAATAGACAGCAGTCCCATACAGGGATTGAACCTGCAGCCTTGCCGTAATCGGTACCATGCTGCAACCAACTGAGCTATCCAGAAAGTAGACGACAAAAGGAGGAGAGAGGTGGAGAGGCAAGAGTAAGATGAGAGCAATATGGGCAAATTTCATCCCAATCTATTTAGGCTTGGTTTCAGTAGGACAGCCTTCTCCAGCTTCGTGCTCTCCAGACATTTTGGACTCCAATCCCATCAGTTCTGTGGCGTAGTGTAGCCCAAATCGTCTGGAGGGAGCCACGTTGGAGAAGACTGCTGTTGGTGGGTAGAGGCCGGACACTGTACAAGTACAAGACTTGGGGCAGCAAGGGAGACAGGATGGTCATAGGAGGAAGCAGAACTTCTGGTGATGATAAGAGGGTAAAGGGCCTGTTGGATCTGGCCAATGGCTAGTCCAGTCCACAGTCCTGGTCTCACCTTGGCCAACCAGTGGGAAGGCCACCGGTGTGCAACAGCAGGCTCTCCACTTCCTGATCTAGCATTCAGATGCATGCTGCCTCCACCAGTGGAGCTGTAACAGCCATTGTGACTGGCAGCCTTTGATGTAGTGGAGAGGCTGGGATATTGATAAAGGTGGAAAGATGCATCAACTGCTCCGAATTGGTCAAGGTTTAAAGAGTCTACCTCGCCAATAGACTTGACCTGTTTGTTCTTCTCCTGTCTTTGTCGACTGGTAGAGCATCGAAATATTCTCTCGGAATTGGAGCATCCTATCCGTGGAGCTTGGGAGAACATTTGGCGTTTCGTACAGTGTTTGTGATGCTGCTGTCAAACCATATTCTGATCCAAATATCGAACAAAGAAGAACATAGCTTGGCTAATTCTGGTGAATTTATGACAATGCAGCTTCTGTCAGGCTGAAAGAGGAAGAGAGGTGTTGCATTCAGAGCTGTAGGATTTTCTGTAGTTGCACAAAGACAGTGAACAGGTTTTTTTTATCATAGCAGCTGCCCAAATGATGAGTATTTAAGACATACTCATCTTATTGACTATTATTGAAAATAGTGAGTGTCAGGGAACTGACATCAGAGCAACAGGAGAAGGAGAGGCTCTCCGATTCTGCAGGGGAAGGTACCAGCACTAGGGGGAGACGTAGCTTGATAGAGGGGGAAGGAAATCAGCGTAACACCAAGGATCCAGGAGAGCAAATGGGAGAAGAGGTGGAAGGGCTCTGGGATTCTTCCTTGGAAGTCAGTGAGGAGAGCCCTGGTCCTCCACTACCCATGCCCTCCCTGCACAGGAGACTCCCGCGCAATGAGAGGCGGAGACGATTGGGTGTCAAACAGCTTTTATGCTGGCAAAGGTTTAAGAAATGCCCACAGACAGATTCTGCTAGCGACTGAGGCAGCCACACTGAGATGGGCTGTGCAGTCAAGACGGTTTAACCCAGGCAGCCAAGCTCCCAAACGGGGACAGTTTACGCACGAGTAACTCCCAACCACTACAGTGAGCATGCATTTTTCTCAATACCTGTTGAGCATAATGATCACACTGACTAGTTATGCCATTTTAGAATTCTTTTGGAACCTTTTTTTAAAAAAATACTCATCTGTACTTTTGGATGATGTTGTTTACTCTTTTTTTAAAAAGTGCTCCTCAGCTCTACCTTCATGTTATTATTTTGAATACAGTGATACCTCAGGTTAAGTACTTAATTCGTTCCGGAAGTCTGTTCTTAACCTGAAACTGTTCTTAACCTGAAGCACCACTTTAGCTAATGGGGCCTCCCGCTGCTACTGCGCCACCGGAGCACAATTTCTGTTCTCATCCTGAAGCAAAGTTCTTAACCCGAGGTACTATTTCTGGGTTAGCGGACTCTGTAACCTGAAGCGTATGCAACCCAAGGTACCACTGTATAGAAAAAGAGGGCATCTCCCAGTTTCGAGAGAATGAGCCAATCTTTCGAAATCAGTCCTTCATGTAATGTAAACTTTATTGCCCGAGGACTGATGGATCTTCACAGTTTTCTTCTGCTGAAGATTAATATTCTCCTCTTGGGCCATCTTCTCCCTCCCATGCCCCCCCCAAGTCTTGAATTAGCAGCTGGAAAAACAGCTAGTTGCTCGTTGGGGGGTGTGTGCTTTTAAATGGAGGTTTCCTGGCTTTAAGTTGCTAAGTCTCGGAGCTGCAAGTCCCCTCTCCTTATGCAAATAGCCGCCTTGCTTTGATGTCGTTCATTTCATTTTATTTGGGTGCCCTCTGGAATTAATGGCCTTGCCTGAGCAGTGCATGACGGATTGGGGAGATCTGTTTCTTGCCGCCGCCGCTCGTGCAGCATGTGAATTTGCAGCTCTTTGCCGGTGGGACTTGGGAAGACGAAACTAGGTCAGCGGCGCTTGTGCGTGTGCGAATATAGGCAGAGAAACGGGCTATAATCTCAGCATTAAACAAACCCGACTGTAAGGGCTGCGGGGGGTTTGCTATTTTAAGCGCTCTCGTCTCCCTGATTGCCAGCGCTCAGCGCAGAGCAAACAGATAGTTGCAGGAGCCTTTGTGCTGGAGCCGAGAGGACGCTTTTTCCGCCGATTGCTTTTGAATGGCGCCCATTTAGCAAGCACAATTCTGTGCTTCCGTGGGCCGAAGGTGGGCAGGGTCATGGGTTGGAGCCCCACGTTGGGCGAAATATTCCTGCAACGCAGGCAGTTGGACTAGATGGCTCTGGAGGTTCCTTCCAACTCTATAATTCTATGATTGTATGCTAAGGTGCCCTGCAGAGAGGCAGAAGGGGACTTACTGTATTTTTTGCTCTATGACTCACTTTTTCCCTCCTAAAAAGTAAGGGGAAATGTGTGTGCGTCTTACGGAGCGAATGCAGGCTGCGCAGCTATCCCAGAAGCCAGAACAGCAAGAGGGATGGCTGCTTTCACTGCGCAGCGATCCCTCTTGCTGTTCTGGCTTCTGAGATTCAGAATATTTTTTTTCTTGTTTTCCTCCTCCAAAAACTAGGTGTGTCTTGTGGTCTGGTGCGTCTTATAGAGCGAAAAATACGGTAATTGCTCATCTTCTCACCAGCGGGTGCAGACTGCTGCAGTGAGGCTTCTCACGGGGTCTCTGCCATGGAAGCATCTTCGCCCAGTGCTTTTCAAACTGCACTGGCTCCCGGTAGAGCACAGGGTGAGATTTAAGGTGCTGCTTTTGACCTTTAAAGCCCTTCACGGCCTAGGACCCTCGTACCTACGGGACTGCCTCTCCTGGTCTGCCCCACGGAGAGCCTCAAGGTCCATAAATAGCAACACCCTAGAGGTCCCGGGCCCTAAGGAAGTTAGATTGGCTTCAACCAGAGCCAGGGCCTTTTCAACTCTGGTCTGGTGGAACGGCCTGGTGGAACGCTCTGCCTCATGAGACCAGGGCCCTGCAGGATCTGATTTCTTTCCGCAGGGCCTGTAAGACAGACTTGTTCCATCTGGCCTTTGGCTTGGAGCCAATTTGATTCCCTCCCTCTCTTTCTTTTTTCTTTTCCTTCTCCTCCTGCGAGGAGGCTACATTTAAATATTTCAATATTTTAATGTTGTATTTTAATTTTGTTTTTAAGTTGTAATCATTCAACTTGTTTTTATTATTGCTTGTCAGCCGCTCTGAGCCCAGCCTTGGCTGGGGAGGGCGGGGTAGAAATAAAAATTATTATTATTATTATTATTCTCTCCAGGCTGTTAGGCAGGCAATAGCAAATCACCTATAATGTTTAATCTCAGGCTATTCCTTCTTTTCCTTTGAAGCCACAGCCTCATTAGACTTCATAGGACAGATTTCCAGTGGGGTCCAAGAGATCCTGCCTTCTGCTTCCCTGCTCTTGTTCTCACCCATTGCACTTCTGCGGTCTCCGTCCCCGTAACTGCCAGCAGCTCACACAGCCTGGCCTGGCCTTGAGCCACATCTGTGGTCTTTGCCCCAGCCAAACCAAACTTCCTCCCTTGAGAGAAGCTGGGCGCTTGGTCAGCACCCTGTGGCTGGCTTTCTCTGTTCGGCCTGTAAGAGCTGTGTGCGCTCCACAGTTTCACAGCTGGCTAATGGCTTAGGGGCAAAGCAGCAACTGCATTTTTAGCCTGTATTTGTTGTATGGCATGTTGCTTGGCTTGGCTTGGTTGCATTCTGCCTCTGTTTGTTGAATTTATTCCCTGATTGCATTTTATTGATTTGCTTTTGCATTGTGCATTTCCTCCGAGGACCCTCGGGTCCAAGAGGCATCTGGTTTCGTCCTGGGAGGGAGATTAGACAAGCAGGTTACTGGCTTGGTGTTACTCAGTGACCTCTAGGTCTGAGCTGTGATTTTAATCCAGGTCTCCCTGATAATGTGGGACGCGGGTGGCACTGTGGGTTAAACCACAGAGCCTAGGGCTTGCCGATCAGAAGGTCGGCGGTTCGAATCCCCATGACGGGGTGAGGTCCCGTTGCTTGGTCCCTGCTCCTGCCAACCTAGCAGTTCAAAAGCACGTCAAAGTGCTAGTAGATAAATAGGTACCACTCCGGCGAGAAGGTAAACGGTGTTTCCGTGCGCTGCTCTGGTTCGCCAGAAGCGGCTTAGTCCTGCTGGGCACATGACCCGGAAGCTGTACGCCGGCTCCCTGGGCCAATAAAGCGAGATGAGCGCCGCAACCCCAGAGTCAGTCACGACTGGACCTAATGGTCAGGCGTCCCTTTACCTTCACCTCCCTGATCATAAGAACATATGGAGAACCCTCCTGGATCAGGCCAATGACACATCTAGTCCAGCATCCTCTTCTCACCTTGGCCAACCAGATGCCTATTATGGGAAACCCGCAAGCAAGATTCGAACACAAGAGTCCTCTCCCCTCCTGTGGTTTCCAGCAGCTGGTATTCAGAAGCATTGCTGCCTATGAGAGCCAGTGTGGTATAGTGGTTAAGAGCGGTGGATTCGTAATCTGGTGAACCGGGTTCGCTTCCCCGCTCCTCCACCTGCAGCTGCTGGGTGACCTTGGGCCAGTCACACTTCTCTGAAGTCTCTCAGCCCCACTCACCTCACAGAGTGTTTGTTGTGGGGGAGGAAGGGAAAGGAGAATGTTAGCCGCTTTGAGACTCCTTCCGGTAGTGATAAAGCGGGATATCAAATCCAAACTCTTCTTCTGACTGTGGAGGCAGAGCACAGCCATCGTGGGTAGTAGCTATCAATAGCCCTCCATGGTGAAGAGCATTACTCACATTCATAAAAACCTGACCTTGCATTGTAAAAGTCCTTTTTTAATGTGTCCCCTCCCCTATAACAGTTAGCTAAGCTGGGGGGAGGTGGTTGTACTCAGTACAGATATACCTGGTTACAATTATTATTTTTGCTCTAATGAATTCAATGCTTTAAAAGAGCCAGTATGGTGTAGTGGTTAAGAGCGGTAGTCACGTAATCTGGGGAACCGGGTTCGCGTCTCCGCTCCTCCACATGCAGCTGCTGGGTGACCTTGGGCCAGTCACACTTCTCTGAAGTCTCTCAGCCCCACTCACCTCACAGAGTGTTTGTTGTGGGGGAGGAAGGGAAAGGAGAATGTTAGCCGCTTTGAGACTCCTTAAAGGGAGTGAAAGGCGGGATGTCAAATCCAAACTCTTCTTCTTCTTCTTCTTCTTCTTCTTCCTTGACCAAATCTTCTCCTTCACCTTCTCTTTGGCTGGTTCAATGCCCAGACTCGGGCCTTAGCTGCAGAAGATGGTGCTCTCCATCTTCCTTGCCTGTGTGCAGTCATGCAGATGGGATTGACCTTGTGCAGAGAAGCAGTTTGGAAGCCTCTGAAGCTCAGAAAGAGCTTTCTAGCTTTTTGCTTTTAGGCCTCGGTGTCTCTGAGGAACGAAGCCTTTAAGTCAGCTTCTCTTCCAATCTGGTGCCTCCGTTTTGGACTACAACTCCCATCAGCCTCAGCAGGCGGGTTGAACTCATGCTCACAAAGTCAAAAATACTGAAGATTTTTCAAAGGTCTGGTGGGATGAGGCTAGCCTGTTACGTATGGTAATTCTCTGTGCAAGAATAGTGGCCTGTTAAGACTGGCGTCATTCTAACGTCCCAGATGGCTTATACAGCCACACAGATCTCTGCAGAGCAGACGATGAAACAGGCAAATAAATTTGGTTGCTGCCCATAGCCAAAGTTTATTTTTGTGTATGTGTGTTTTGAGGCTTGAATCAGCCCCTGGTTAAAGTCTTGAGAATGCTTCAGCCAACTGAGGCTGATGGCTGTTGTCATTTGGGGCCGTCGGTTGTGCATCATAAATCGACCACATCACTACATTCCCCATCCCAGTTAACGCAAGCCATCTTTGGCCTCCGTCTGTTCAGAAGCAAGTTTCACACTACAAGATTAGGGTAGCTAATTAAATTTCCCCTAGACTGGCCTGCGGGTACATCTTGGGAGTGTCTTCCAACGTCCGCTTGGCACCAACTTGCCTAACTGGCTACCCATAATAGAAGAAGCTTTTGAGAGATTAGTTCTGTTCTACAGGGATGGACTTATGGACAGAAGCGGAGAGCTGCTTGAACTGGAACTGGTAGCAACCACGCACATCTAAAACATGTTGATAAGAATCAATTTAAGATCAAACAGTTACCCGGCACCTGGGAATTGTGAGCTTGTGAGCTTTCCCTCAAGGGACCAGAATGTTGAATTAGATGAGCTGTTGGCCTGATCCTGCTGTGCTCTTCTCCTGTTCTCATGTGCTCTTTCTCTCCCCCTGCCCAACACCGTTCTTCTAAAACTATCTCCTAATTGTTAGCATGCAGAATTTGGTACACGCTGGTAAGCAAGAGAACCAGGGTGAGAAGACCGTTCCCTGTAGTAGGAACAAAGAAGTGGGACCTGCAACAAGTTTATTAAATGCATTTCATGTCTCGTGAGCATACTGATATTTAGCAATTCTGGGTTTCCAACCTGTGTTAGGGCCCCCCATTTTTCTTATTTAATTTCAGCAAACTTTGGGATTTCCCCAAGTCTGCTGATGCTTCCCTCTTGTGTATAGATGGTGATTGGCAGGATAGTACAGTGGTACCTCAGGTTACAGACGCTTCAGGTTCCAGACACTTCAGGCTACAGACTCCACTAACCCAGAAATAGTACCTCGGGTTAAGAACTTTGCTTCAGGATGAGAACAGAAATCGGCAGCAGCAGGAGGCCCCATTAGCTAAAGTGGTGCTTCAGGTTAAGAACAGTTTCAGGTTAAGAACGGACCTCTGGAATGAATTAAGTTGTTAACCCGAGGTACCACTGTACCAACAAGTAACTGGAAGCGGTGACTGAAAACAAGTGCAAGCTAAGGAGGCCACCAGCAGATTGTCTAGTGTCAGCCCCACTGAAAAGGGATGCTCTGTTGCTAAGGCACACGGTTGCAGGTTCCTTGGATCTTGGAGCAGCTCCTGCTTTCTGTCCAAGTGAGTCATTTTGGGGCCGCAGGTATGTTCATGAAGCCTGCTGTCGTGAATCTCCCTTAGGCATAGCATCACGAAGCTTGCTCGAAAGGAAGAGAAGTGTAAAAGTGATGCAGAGAGGAGCACTTGCACCAACTAAATGTGACACAGCACAGTTGGATCAGCTAAAATTGCAGCATGAGATCAGGTAGCACTTAGCTGGCTTTGGGTTTGCTTAGCAATACCAGTCTGCAGAAACGAGTTGGCATCGCCACTGCTGCCTGTCTCTTCTCCTCTGGTGCTTTTGCTACAAAAGGGGGGTGGGGGTTGTAAATCCTGCTTTGAATCCAGAGGCCTGCAGAGCATTGGAGAGAAGCTGTTTTATATTTAGCAGCTCATAACAAGAGTTCCTGTGGTACTTCTCTCCCTGCCATATTTGCATGGCTCCCCACTTCCCCCCTGTTCCCAGAATGCCTTGTGTTTCCAGGGAAATTTCCCCTCCCACTGTTTAAAGACAAAGACTTCAGTAGCTTTGGCTCCTAGGGATGCTTCTCCACGCTGGAGGAAAGCCCATCTTCCAACATCTCAGAGCAAATCTTTCCTCTGGTATGACATGATGGAAGTCGCAGCAAGTTAGGACTCCATTTGGCCTCTGTTCCAAACTCTTTGGGTCTTCAAGCCCTTGACAATTCCTTGCCTATTTCAGGAAAATTGTTGTTGTTGTTGTTTAGTCGTTTAGTCGTATCCGACTCTTCGTGACCCCATGGACCAGAACACGCCAGGTACTCCTGTCTTCCACTGCCTCCCGCAGTTCAAACTCATGCTAGTAGCTTCGAGAACACCATCTCGTCCTCTTGTCGTCTCCTTCTCCTTGTTTCCTCCATCTTTCCCAACATCAGGGTCTTTTCCAGGGAGTCTTCTCTTCTCATGAGTTGGCCAAAGTATTGGAGTCTCAGCTTCAGGATCTGTCCTTCCAGTGAACACTCAGGGCTGATTTCCTTCAGAATGGAGAGGTTTGATCTTCTTGCAGTCCATGGGACTCTCAAGAGTCTCCTCCAGCACCATAATTCAAAAGCATCAGTTCTTCAGCGATCAGCCTTCTTTATGGTCCAGCTCTCACTTCCATACATCACTACTGGGAAAACCATAGCTTGAACTATATGGACCTTTGTTGGCAAGGTGATGCCTCTGCTTTTTAAGATGCTGTCTAGGTTTGTCATTGCTTTTCTCCCAAGAAGCAGGCGTCTTTTAATTTCATGACTGTTGTTACCATCTGCAGTGATCATGGAGCTCCAGAAAGTAAAATCTCTCACTGCCTCCATTTCTTTCCCTTCTATTTGCCAGGAGGTGATGGGACCAGTGGACATGATCTTCGTTTTTTTGATGCTGAGCTTCAAATCATATTTTGCGCTCTCCTCTTTCACCCTCATTAAAAGGTTCTTTAATTCCTCTTCACTTTCTGCCATCAAGGTTGTGTCATCTGCATATCTGAGGTTGTTGATATTTCTTCCAGCAATCTTAATTTCGGCTACGGATTCATCCAGCCTAGCCTTTCGCATGATGAATTCTGCATATAAGTTAAATAAGCAGGGAGACAATATATAGCCTTGCCGTACTCCTTTCCCAATTTTGAACCAATCAGTTGTTCCATATTCAGGAAAATACCGCTCTGAAATTCTGCTTAGGGAGGGATGTAGCTCAGTGGTAGAGTATCTGTTTGCATACAGAAGTCCCAAGTTCAAAGCTTGATGTCTCCAGGTAGTGCTGGGAGAGACTTCCCCTCTGAAGCCCTGGGCAGCTGCTGCCTGTCAGTGTGGACAGTACTTAGCTAGATGAACCATTGGTCTGACTCGACATTCCTTCTTTCCATCTTGCTAGCTTTACAGGAGTTTCTCACCCACTATCGATTAGATTTTTAACAGCATGCACAACATGTGGATTATTCTCTCACCCTTGCTGTGCAACCTGATCTTCCCGGTGCAGCGCATGGGGCAGCCTTAAATCTTTGGGCTGTGCCCTCCTTGCCATAGTCAACCGCGTCACTCTCCTCCCTAGCTGTGCAATAGGCAGGAGGCCTTGGAAGGAAGCCACTCTGCCCTTTGCCAAATTTGGGGCCTGCGCATGGCAAATGCAAGAAGGGCTTTGAGGTGCTTAAAGGATTTTAATAATAAATCAGCTGTATAATCATGGATATGTTAAACAAATAGACACACTGCAAAACACCGAATGAAAGCGCCTTTCTGGGAGGGTAAGGAATGCTTACGCACCGGTGTTAAGAACTTGCAATTCGGTAAACAGGGTACCACTCTGCGTGAGAAGGAAATGATGGCAACAACAGCTTTCATGTAGCATCATCATTGAGGGAGCTAAAATTTTGAGGGAAGGGGGCAGAGATAAATTAGTAAGACCCACCAGTATTGTGGACAATCCAAAGTTTAAAATGCTAAGTGCTTGATCTAAGAGGATGCTTATCTGCGTCAGTTCCTGTGGTTCTTAACTGTAGCATGGTAACCAGAAATGATCCTTGGGGTGCAGACTGGAAGAGAGAGCACCACTTTCTCTAAAAATAATAAGGTTTGGTGTACAAGGGGTGGAAATCTTGTAAGAGAATAAGTACAAGTGCTTTATTATTCTCTGAAAATGTATCCCCCAATTTAAATCATGTTAAATGTGCTTTATTTTCCCTTCCTGATCAAATATTTCCGTTCAGATACATTTGTCCTTTGGAAGAAGTGTGCGGTCGCTAAGAGACTTCTACTTTGAGTATGGAAGGATAAATAAATATCTATTGTGCAGCGCTCTGCAGACCACAATTCTCTTGCTATATTTGAACATGCTTTGCATGGACACCAACATTGGTTGGGTATCTGTTCAGGCATTTGAATGGCATCTCTCTCTCTGTGGGAAAATTAAGATGGGTGTTTATCATTTTGAGAATGTGAGCTGATTCTCCCATTTTGTTAAGTTCCTTTCTTCTTTAACAAAGCTGCAAGTCAGTTTTAAAAAAGAAGGGCGAAATGCAGATGCAATAAGCAGCCTGCATTATTTCTGAGAATGACTATCTGAAAAAGTTTTGCTGCTTTCTAGGCACATGTTAGCACCCAGCGATGTGACCCTGAAACACAGGATGTTGGTGTTGGCTCTCTCTGCAAAGCGCTGCACTGGTAGCAACCTCCTGTGTTGCTCCAATGGGGATCCAGTGGAAACAAAGCAGCTCATTCTGGTATAAAGGGATGGCTGACGGCCTCTGACTTCCTGCTTCTCATGAAGACAAGCAGCTGCAGCCCTCCCAGAAGTTCCAGAAACAAACAAACCCAATGCAAACGGTTGCCAATGGCGGAGCGTTTTACATACCAGCTTTTCATTGGGAGGTCTCAAACACAATCCTCTTTGTTCACTTCCCTTGGGCTTATTTACATGAGTAAGCCTCGTGGCTCATTCTGTCATTGGCCGTAGCTATCACTGAAGTGCACAGGGAGAGTGTCTGTGGCCAGAGGTTACCTGCTACGTGCATTGAGGTGTTGCGGTGACATGGCCTTTGGCATGAAACCCTCTTGTCTGGTGACGGGGAGGAGAGAAAAAGGGAAACGAGGGTTAAGTTGCAAATGATGCATCGACTTGGGGCGATGGAGGACAGCTGAGAAAGCTGTGTGACAGCACAATATTAAGACCAGCTAGTATTGCAAATTGTTCACCAAGGTAGGACTGAGGGGCTGCAGGGACAGGTCAGTAGGCAGGTGGGGGGAAGGTGTTTATCTGTGTCAAGATTTGTACACACAGAAGCACATGACAATGAACGTGTCTGTGTTCATGGCAGTGATTATATAAATGATTGTTTTAACATGCTTGCTAGTCTAGGCTGCATCAACAGAAGTATAGCGTCAGGATCAAGGGAAGTCGTGGTACTGCTCGATTCTGTCTTGATCAGATCCCACCTGGAGTCCTCAGTCCAGTTCTGGGCACCCCAGTTTAAAAAGCAAATTGACAAGCTGGAATGTATGCAGAGGAGATTGACCAGGATCATCAAGGGCTGGCAACCAAGTCTTGTGGGGAATGGCTGAGGGAGTTGGAGATGTTTAGCCTGGAAAAGAGGAGACTGGGAGGAGATATTAGAGCCATTTTCAGATATCTGAAGGGCTGTCACGTGGAAGATGGAACAAGCTTGTTCTCTCCTGCTCCTAAGGCTAGGACTGAACCAATGGATTCAAATGCAAGAAAGGAGATTTCAGCTAAACATTAGGAAGAAGTTGCTGATATTATGCACTGTTTGAAAGGGGAGCGAACTACCTCAAAAGGTGGTGGACTCTCCTTTCTTGGAAAATTTTAAGCAGAGGTTCGATGGCTATCTGAGATTTTTCAGCTGTGATTCCTACGATGACCTTTGTGGTCCCTTCCAAGTCTACAATTGTGTGATTCTATACCGATGAGGAATGAGCAGGTGGGCAGGGGAAGGAAATCACTACTGTAATACTTCTGGGAACGTGTAAAAGAAACTTCAGAATGCTAAGGCACTACTTGGCTTGACTTGGAAAAGGTTCGCCCATAGGTCGTTGTACAGCGGAGGATTGAATGGAGACATGGATTTGCTTGAGAGAAGGAGGATGACCACTGCTTGCTTCTCTCCATTGTCAAAATTGTCCTTATTTTAGTGGGCTGTAGGTTGCAGCTCCAACTGAAGTTCTTCTCTAACACAACCAAGGACTCTGTTTGACTTGCCGGTTATCAACGATGCTTTCCTTTTTCTCTTCCCAGTGTCCCCAGGAAAGATCATGGATGAAAAGATGTCCTACAAGGAGTTTCTGGACCGCAATGATTCGTGGACAATGGACGACAGGGCCCATTGTTTTGATCCACAGCCAGCATTTAAGCCCATGGATGTGACAGGTAAGAAGTAGCTGCAGCTGCAGCTTCGCTGAGAACGGAAGCACAGAAGCCTGCATTTTTATCGAAACCCCCCTGAAATTTCAAACCTGAACTCCATTCCAGGAACAATGCCTGCTTTCAGAAGTCTATGTTAGATTAGTGTCCCCCACCCCCTTTAGGACTTGCTTGCCTGAAGGAGTTACCTTCCCCATCCATCTCACCAACCCTCTTCATCAGAGTCTGTCCGGGTCCTCTTCTTCATTGCCTAAACGAGGGGTAGCCAATGTGGTGACCTTCAGATGTCATTGGACTACAGCTCCCATCCATCCCTCTTCTTTGGCCATGCTGACTGGGGCTGAGGGGAAGTGGATTCCAGTGACATTTAGAGGCACCGCATGGACTATCCTTGGCCTAAAGCATCTTTCTGCTGGTGGGTTTGTCAGTGGTGGCTTCCATGTGCTCGGAACATTCCACAGGTTGACTATCTGCTGTAGGAGAGAAACGAAAAAAATACTTCAACCATGATTCCACAGAGGCTCACGCACAGACAGCCAATATTTTCCCCACTACCACAGCACACCTGGTCCTGAGTGCCTTAACTGAGATTCCTACATTGCAGGGGGTTGGACTAGGTAACTGTTGAGGGTCCCTTCCAATCTACAGTTCTATGATTCCATGACTTTTTCAGTGCACACTCCGCCATGACTCAAAGATCTGTTTCTTTGGGTGTAGTCACAACCAGCTTAGACCCTGTGAACATACATGTGGAGCTAGGTACGTGAGATGAGCCTGCCAGAACAGATAAGTGGCCCATCTAGTCCAGAATCCTGTTCTCACAGTGGCCAAACAGCTGCATATGGGAAGCCTGTAAGCGGGAGCCAGACATCAGAGCACTCTCTCCTCCTGTGGTTTCCAAAAACTGATATTCAGAGGAGTGGTGGCTCTCACAGCCGAGGTCGAACACAGCCGCCATCATTGGTAGCTGTTGATCCTCCATGAATTTGTCTAATCCAGCCTTTCTCAACCTGTGGGTCCCCAGATGCTGTTGAACTACAACTCCCATCACCCCTAGCTAGCAAGGCCAGAGCTCAGGGGTGATGGGAGTTGTAGTCCAACAACATCTGGGGACCCACAGGTTGAGGGAGTTCCACTGTTTAACCATGTGCTGTGCTTTATATTGCTGTCCTGAATAATAATAATAATAATAATAACAACAACAACAACAACAACAACAACAACAACAACAAATTTTATTTATATCCCTCCCTCCCCAGCCGAAGCCGTGCTCAGGGCAGCTAACAACAATAAAATAGTACAACATTCTAAAATCATTTCATTATAAAATTAATTCAACTCAAATTGACGGCAACCATTAGGCTAAAATTCTGTGAAGATTGCCAAAGGAGGGAGTCAGGCTGTGCCCTGGCTAAAGGCCTGGTGGAACAGCTCTGTTTTGCAGGACCTGCGGAAAGATGTCAAGTCCCGCAGGGCCCTGGTCTCTTGTGACAGAGCGATCCACCAGATTGGAGCCACAGCCGAAAAAGCCCTGGCTCTAGTTGAGGCCAGCCTAACCTCCCTGTGGCCTGGGACCTTCAAGATGTTTTTGTTTGAAGACCGTAAGTTCCTCTGTGGGACATACCAGGAGAGGCGGTCCCGTAGGTACGAGGGTCCTAGGCATTCACTTCCAACATCTTCTCCTGACTGCCCCCTGCCCAAAGAAACCCCTACAATGTTCTGAAAGTAGATTAATTCCTCTGTCCGTCAGCCCCTTTCTCTTGTCACTTGCATTCAACCAAGTTCTAAAAGCTGGCATGAAGCTCACCCCAGTAACCTTCCGATCCCATCTGCTGTCCTGGCTCTTTAAATGTTTTCAGCTGCCAGCACCCCAGGCTGCAGGGACCCTCCCTCCCATTCCCCAAGGCTGAGACTTCCTCCGTGGTGGGAAAGTGTGTGTAAGGACCCTAAAATGGAAACACCATTCCCACGTGCTAGCTTTGGACAAGCAGAGATAGAAAAGTGGGCGTGCTGCTGGGTCAAATGCACACAACAGGTCAGCGGAGAGGCATGCTTTGCTCAGGTGTCCATCACCCTCAGGCAGTGGCATGGGGCCCCCTTCTCATACCTCTGCTCAGTTTAATTCCATTAATAAGTCACCTGGAGCAGCGTAGCTGTCATGGATAGTAAAGCTTCCTTGTCTGCTGCGGGAGCATTTGCATGATTTAGCTCTGTGTGCGGCGCTTAATGCCACAGTGATAATTCGTGTGTTCTGGAGCATGAAACAATTGGTCTGGTTGTTCTCTGCCGCTCCCCACCAACCCGATATTCCAGGCTGACGGGGCTCCCTCTGTGCGGAAGCACTTCGCATCTTCTTTGTGCGGCTGCCTGCATGAGCGGGTACTCTCTGGACTCCTCAAATCCTTCAAAATTCAATTTCACACAGCGGTTGGCTTGGAATGGCTCGTGGGCACTGGCCTACAAGGCTGGGACAGAGAGATTAGTGTGGAGGGCATACAAACTGCATCAGTCAAACCGATTTATCCCCTATCTCTGCCGTTTTTAAAGCTGCCTCAAATAACCCATCAATCCTGAAAAACGGGGAAATGAGGGGGCCCGTTTGCAAAACCCTAGAATATATTGCAATGAGGGCTCAGTAGCAGTTATTCTGACATGTGAAAAGAGGCTTTTGGGTAGAAGTTGATAGCTGATGTGCAAGAATATGCTCTACTATAGCCTACACAGTCTGACTTTTGGGTGTAATTCAGTATCGCTGACTGTGGGAGCTCAGAGATTTTATATTTACACACAGAATTATATTTCAGGCTTCTCATAGACATCTGGTTGGCCACTGGGAGAACAGGATCCTAGATTAGATGGGTCTTTGGCTTGACCCAGCAGGGATCTACACACCCACCCCTACATCAAAGAGCATACCACACAAACTTATTATGGATCCCCCTTTAGGATTTGGATAATCACTAAAATAATATGTATGTTACTGTGATTGATAAAGCAGAGGGCTTTTTCCCCCTCTCATGTAGCACAACACATAGGCTTCTGTCTTCATCAACTGCTCTGGTAGAAATGAAACGATGCTGTCTTATTTATATTCATCTTCCTTTCTTTTTTTCCTGGCTGCCACCTTGGAAACGGCATCACTTCTTTTTTATCAGAGCAGCTGATGAAAGCAGAAGCCTAAATGTTTTGCCACATAAATAAAAAAAACCCTTTTGTTAATCACAGTAACGTATACATATGGGAAAGCGTATAAACCTACTTAAAAAAACCTGACAACCTCTAAGTGAGTAGGCTTGCTGAAATTTCATAATGTTTTTAGCAAATGCGGAATTTGGACTTGCTGGTTTTTGAAGACACCGTAGGGACTGTTGTCACAGTGGATGTTTTTGGAATAATACTTGAGCTCCTTCCAACCTCCGACGTGTTTACATGTGGAAGGTGCTTATTAAGCGCTTCAGGAGTATGGAACACCTAGCAGGATCAGTGAGGCTCTTGGCGTACTTACAGTTCATTTGCCAACGCAGCACCCATGGGAGCACATGTACTCACAGGGTCCTCTCTCCTAGCTGAGATCAGGCTTGAAAGAAGAATACTGTTGTAGACAATAGAGCAGGCATTTTGTGTTCATGTCTGTGGGGGGTGTGTTTGGTGTCCAGGACAGTTTCTCTGGTTTGCAAATGGGCAACCTAAGGCCCGGGGGCTGGATGCGGCCTATTCGCCTTCTAAATCCAACCCGCGGACGGTCCGGGAATCAGCATGTTTTTACATGAGCAGAATGTGTGCTTTTATTTAAAATGCATCTCTGGGTTATTTGTGGGGCCAGCTTGGTGTTTTTACATGAGTAGAATGTGTGCTTTTATTTAAAATGCATCTCTGGGTTATTTGTGGGGCATAGGAATTCGTTCACCCCCCCAAAAAAAAATATAGTCCGGCCCACGACATGGTCTGAGGGACAGTGGACTGGCCCCACGGCTGAAAAAGGTTGCTGATTCCTGCTTTAGACCACCTAGTCCAAAGGACAGAAGAGTTATCCTAGGCTTCCTCAACCTCAGCCCTCCAGATGTTTTGAGACTACACTTCCCATCATCCCTGACCACTGGTCCTGCTGGCTAGGGATCACGGGAGTTGTAGGCCAAAAACATCTGAAGGGCCAAGGTTGAGGAAGCCTGAGTTATCCCCTTCTAGTGGAGAAGACTCATCGTTCCGTTGCCTCAATAAACACTGTGAAGGGATCCAAGCGCTGGCAAGGCTCGAAGTTAAAACCCTCCCCAGAATTTCTTGTGTACACAGATAGAGCACCATAAGATGACCTTTTGAGTTGGGAGTGTAAAATCATAGAGTTGGAAGGGACCCTGAGGATCATCCATTCCAAACCCTTGCAGTGCAGAAATATGCAGCTGTCCCATACGGTGCAACCTTGGCATTATCAGCACATTGCTCTAATCAACTGAGCTATCCATGCACTAAAACCAATTGATTAAAGAGCTGGCACTGAAGGAGAGCGGAATGGACGAATTAGCATTGATGTGGCTTCTTTTTGCACATGCAAGTCTTGACTGCCCCAGGGACAGGGAAGGATAAGGCTGGATCATGCTTGAAGCCTCTCGTCCAATATCCCCACCTGCCTTAGTTCTGCAGTATCTCACTGTTGGTCTGGGAAAACCTACATCTTTGTTTCCAGTGAAACGTGGAAGGCTCTCTTCACCCTGCCTCTCTTAGAAGCTTGGCTTCCGCTTCCTGTAATGCCACCCAGCTGCTAGGTAGAGGCTCGTTTTGGAAAAGCCGCTTTGCCTGCAAAGAGGTCACCGAGGCTCCTCTCTTGCTTGGCTGCCTCTGTCTGTCCAGTCAAGGGTGTAATAGGATTCCTGGCACAAGCTAACAAGATGGATTGTAGGTGGTCGCTGGGTTTGAGAACTGTCTGGAAGTGGCAGGCCGTCCGGGTCATCTGACACACATGCAAGCCTGTCCCTTCTGCACATAGGCTTTGGGCTTGTTGTGTCTGAGCAGGTACCCATCTATTGAAAGTACATTTTCACTTCCAGTAAGATGCCTCAACAATTTGAGCGGGTACACCTGAGGCATTTTTAAAATAAAAAATATAGTGTAGGATACGATTACGATAATCTTTATTGTCATTGTCCCATACAGAACAATGAAATTGAAAAAAATCTATATCAGACATTAGATAGATAGATAGATAGATAGATAGATAGATAGATAGATAGATAGTTTTATTACGGCCATAGGCCCATATTCAATACATCATACAGCAACACAGGTATAACAAGATAAAATTAATAAATTAAATTACGTTTAAATCAAGTACATCTCAGACCATAAGTTTCTAAATTCCATTAAAATAAGAACAATATAGCGCTTAAAATATCAAATTATCAGTATAAATCAATATTATTTAGGCAAAATCAATACATCAGACATTCAAAAACCAACAAGCCTGCTATCCCAGCCTGGTTAACCCCCTAAAAACTCTGATACCCCATAATTAAATTCAAAATACTCCCACAGAGGTTACCTTGCAAGCCCAGATATTATGTCTTTAACTGCACAGAGATGCTTTTTATCTTTCCTCATGTCAAGAGACCCTGGTTAGGGTTCAAAATGTGCAATAAAACTATGATTTAGGTTGGCTGCCTCTCAATCCTGCCCTGAAGTGGGTGTCTGGGTTGGGTATTGATGAGTCTTGCTTATCATCATCCAAGTAGAGGCAGGGAAACAGTTTGAGTGTGGTTTGCCCTGTGCCAGTGTGATAATTGTCGTCCAGCAACTTTCCGAGTGCCTCGCGTTAGCCATCCCTGGCACAAAGTTTAGTGACAGTAACATCTTAAAGCTATACCTGGAACAAAGTTAGCTCGGTTGAGGATCCCACAGCAGTGAGCCTAGAATTCGACATCTGCTGAACTTTACAGAGCACACTTCTTGTTCCCTTGAAAGACGTAGACTCATAGAATCTTAAAGTTGGAAGGGACCATTAGGGTCATCTAGTCCAATTCTGTGCAATGCAGGAATCTTTTGCCCAATGTGGGGCTCTAACCCCTGACCCCGAGATTAAGAGCCTTTTTCTCTGTAAACTGAGCTACCTGTCTGGCTGTGGCTCATCATTAAAAAGTGCTGGGCTTCCTGCCTAGCACATAACTGAAGCTCAAGCTTGGGAATCCTTTGCTGAGTGGCCAAAATTTCACTATAGCAAGTCCTTAGACACACATTTTTTTCCAAGGGTTGGGTTTTTTCGGTGGGGTGGGGGGAGAGGGATATTCATCTTCCTAACCCCTCCTTCCCCTTGGACCACGTTCTCAGTAGGTAGCCTGTAAGCCAGGTGAGGCTCAGCTAGCCTCAGCTCCTTTGCACCCATTGCCATGGCCCCCTGCACCCCTCTCTCGCTGATTGCCACGTCAGTTGCACAGCAGGCAGGGCTGGCACTGCAGGTGGCAGGAGCAAGGGGCTTGGGGGTGTCCTGGGCTGCAGAGTCAAGATGGAAGCTGTCCTGAACTTTGCCACGGCTCGAGACCCCGGAGAAAGATGCCAACTATCTGCTGATTGCCCCATAGAGCCTTTTAAGATGCACCGCGAAGACGTCCTGTCCGACCTTCTGCTGCTTCCTCAGGAAATGACGAATGTGCCGCCTTTCGGGGAGTATTTTGCAGCTTCGCAAGAAGTCCATGGTACAATTCTCTCCGCCGCGCTTGCCGGTTGCGTAACTCTCTCCCCGCTTCAAGTGCCACTAAGGAATTCTTCTGCATGGCTGGCATCTTTCTTCTTCCTCCTCCTCCTTCTCCAGTGTGCTTTGAAACTCGTGTTAATTATGGAGAGCAATGAGGGACATAATCTGCTTTCTCAGTAGACTTCTAATCTGCCAGTGGGTCTTGAAAAATCTCCATGCTTGCAATCAGGCCGTCGGTCGTGAGGCTGGGCTCCTTCATGCCTCCCTTAGATCTTTTTTTGAAATCATAGACTGCCGTTTTGGTGTTTGGAGGAGAGCTTGGAAGTGTGAAGAAGACCACGTTGATTTGAAACCTTTAATTCCTGGGCAAAGTGTCCCATTATCCAGGGTGGCGGTGAGGGAATTGAATACCACCACTTCACCGACCTTTTGCTCCTGTTGATCTGGCCTTCCTTTCTCCCAGCGGCTGGTGGAAACAAAAAAATCCCAATCCTCTGCAGCCAGAATTGAATGCCATTAGAGGTGCAACATTTGGGGCTCCTCCTGCTTCTCTGGGAAATTGTTTAACCTGTCCTCCTGCCTCGCTTTCTGCTTCCCTCCCCTCTGCTTGCTCTGACCCCCAGTAGAATATATCCAAGGCCAAAGGCCAGTCTTCATTGATATTACTGTACAGCCCTGCTGAACATTGGCCTAAGACTGGTGGGCAGGCCGCCTCTGAAGTCTGCATCACAAGGCTAAGACGAAGCCTAGGCACTCTGCAAGGCACTATTGGGTATGATGGGGCCTTGTTGCTACCTCCCCACTTTATTAATCCTCTTTCACCCCCTCTGCTTCTTCCAGTGGCTGCCATTGCTGCACCCACCTGTCTCATGATGCTCTGCTCATTCAGTTTTGGAAGGCTTAGGACTGGGGCGTCAGGTGGTCCCTTGCTGGTTAGCTGCAGGCGACCGCAGCAGGACCAGAGGCTTTGTAAAGTGGAGCTGGCAAGCAGTTACCAGACAGCTGCTGTGATTGTGCTGCCACCAAGTCTCTCCATCCCTGGTTTTAGGAAACCCCCCGGATGCTGGCTTGGGGTGACGGGGTCCAAATCATTTCGGGACCCAAGGTTGGGGAAATCTGTTTAAAAGGCACTTCGTAGTTTTCCTTCCTCCTGCTGTCACAAAACATCAGGAAAGTAATAAGCTCAAGCTTAGGACTTGGGAGTGCTGGTAGCAGCAAGAGGAAATGAACATTTTCTTCCTCATCTGGAAGTGTGTTTTCCTCGGTGCAAAATGCTACCTGGAAAGGAAATCCTGACTCAATTAGCTGCCGGGGCTTCATTTCCTGCAAGGTTTGTATTAGTTTGTTAGTTGATGGAAACGCATTGCATCCCACTTAAGAGACCAAATCAGCTTGGTTCAGTCTAAGCGTGAACTCCCACATAGTGGACGGCAGGGGAAATGTGGTAGCTGGTGGTGCAAAAAACCTGCCTTGTTTTTCACAGCACCTTACGGAATTGCAGGGGCGCCTGAGCAGCCCCCTCTGGGACCCCAACATCCTCCTGCAAACATTTTTGACCCCATGGCCTTCCTCGATTCCGGGGCAGAGTCTCTGCTGAACCAGAACGAAGCAGGTGAGCCCATGCTGATCTGTTGCCTCTGCCAAGAACACCAGAAGTCCTGGGGGTGAATGGGGGGCGGGGAGGAGGCAAGCTGCAGCTAGGAAACTAGGGTGTGAGGCGAGTATGCATGGGTCTGCAAGCTGCATTTCAGAAAGAAGAGAAAAGCAGGAGCAAATCTGCACTCGAGGGCTGATACGTGGCCGCCAAAGATGTTGTGGAGAGGAGATCCCTGCTTTTCCTCTGTCTGAGAGAAAAGAGTACAAGCAGAATCAAAGCAAGACAGCACCCAGGTCTGCAGTAGGATTTGAGGCTGCCAGTTGTGTAGCTGACCTGTGTGGGTGTTCCAGGTGAGCCCCGGTGCGAATTGGAGCAATCCTGAGTCAGCCACAGCTGCTCAGCAAACACCACCTAGGAGACCTCCTAGTGGTCCTCTAACTCCACCTCTTTTCTGGCGAAACAAAAAACCTGGGGCGGTTTGACTTGGGGGTCTGCAAAGGTAACCTGTCGTGAAGCCACCTTTTGGGTGGGCTTTCATGAGAGCCTGTGTATCTGCTCGTTGTTTCCCGTAGCGCCTGCAGGAGAGACGGGGCTTCCTGAAGATTTCTGGTTGAGACCTCAGCACTTAGCAGAGGGACAAGGAACACCTTTCTTTGAGCCGCCAGGTAAAAAAAAGCAGAAGCATCTCCAGAGAGGAGGTGTTCTTTTGAGGCTCTTCAGTCAGGCATTGGCACGGACCCACCTGCTGTTTCCAAACAACACCTTGATTCTCAGAGAGGAAGGCGGAGTTTTGGTGGCGCAAAGAGCAGCAAAACATCACGAGACGGTTCCCAGAATCCTTTGCTTCCCAGCTTTTGGGGTTCTGCCGTTCCCAGTCCCTGCCAGGTCCTGCCTCCCCACCCCTGTCTTCATGCATCCTGGCTGAAGCTGGAGGCAGAGAGAGATGCATGACCTACCCAGTCTGGTGCTCCCCAACTCCCTTCCCCTTCTTGTTCCACAGGTGGAAGCAGGTCAGGTCCTCTTGAAAGGGCGATGAGCAGGAAGGAGAGATTGAACGGAGAGAATCTGGTGAAGAAAGCTTTTACCTGGGGAGGGGGGCAGGTCTGTGGCATCTATGCTTGCCCCATGCACTTTGAATGACCTTTACCACCCCACTACCCCAGTTCAAGGCTTTCTCTCTCTCAGTTACATTCTATATGGATGCTGCCTATTTGCTGTCGTGTCAGGCAGAGCGCCTGCCCCAACGCCATTCAGACTGGCTGGTGGCTCCAGCTCAGTTTCTGTGTGAATAGCTTATCCCACCCCAACCCCCACCCTCTCTTTGTGCCCAGCACCCGGCAAGATCCCGACGAACTTCCCAGGATGCTCCGACACAGGTCTGGTAGACATCACAGAGCCCAATCCACCAGAGTCAAAGCAGTCCGCGCCAGCAGGTGAGGAAGAGCTCTGTGGAAAGCTGGCTCGCGTTTGAGATCTGGATACTACCCTTGCTGGATGATTGCTTGCAGCGATAGGCTCCGGTGCATCATTCCCAGAGCTGTTTCATGGCAGTGTGGGGTGGATAGGATGAGTGAGGTGGGGACAGGACTGCCCCACCCCAATGTAGCATTTCTGGTGTCCTGTTCACCCCAAGCATCCTGCAAACTGAGCAGAGGAAAAACATGGGTTGTGGTTCTTGCCCCCTAGGGCTATGGGGTTTCTTGGGCAAGGGATGTCAGGCTTTCTTCCCCAACTCATGACATTTGGGATGATTTATAATTGAGCTTCCCAGTCTGGGGACGAGGCAGATTATAAATAAATATAATTATTATCATGTAATTTATTTGTACTCCTGACTTCTGCGTAGTGGGGCAACCGGTTAACGATTTGGCTCTGAACTTGCTCCGAACTCACCCTGCCATCCCAAAGGCAGGAAAAATGACCCCCCTTTCTTTCTCGGCTGTTTGCTTTGTTCTGTTTCCAAATGGTGGCGTCGGCAGCAGGAGTTACACGTACCTTTAAATCTTCTGCTTAAGTCGTTTCTTTCCTTTTCTTTTCCAGCTTCTCCTGCGGTCGGAGGTCACGGGTCTGCCCCTGCAGTGGAAGAGCTGATGGGGTTTGAACCGTCATTTGACCAGAAATCTCTTCCTCTCAAAGAATCCCTGGCAGGTGAGCTTGCCTTCGAGACTTCGTAGTGTGCGTTTGTTTCTTGGCTTGCTTGCAATGCTTGAAAAGGAGGCGGGTTCTGGGTTTGCACAGGAAATGGTCTTCATTCAAGTGCCAGTTGGTCCCACAAGCAGGAACCCACAAGAAATGGGTCTGGGGTATAGCCTTCTCCCCCTGCCCCCTTTGCCCCCAAACCTTCACCCCCTCCTTCTCTGTCTCACACCATCATCTCCATCAATGGCCCTCCTGACGCCCGCATCCTGCCCTGCTTTGCTCTTCCATGACCTCGTTCTCTGCTGGAGCTCCTACAGTTGGAACGGTGGCACCAGATTTCCTGCAAACGCAGCAGACCCCAACCAGCAGTATTCCAACATGCTAGAGTTCCAGAAAAAGCTGCCATTTAGAGTCCTCTCTAGAGCAGGCTTCCCCCAGCATATTTTGATTACCGTCCCGCCGTTACCCTGAGATCCCAGGGAGGGTTGCAGCAATTGAAAATACGTTGCAAACAGTTCAAACCAAATCACAACCACAAGAATACGTTGGGTCCTAAAATGTAAATCCAGTAAGAACATAAGAAGAGCCCGGCTGGATCACGTTGGGCGCAGATCAGCAATAACTCACAAGGTGTCAGTGAAGTTAACTCTTTATCCCAAAAATAGAAGCTCAGGCCTAGTCAGCACAGCAAATCTTTCTCTTGCCCCATTGAGGCAGTTGTGAGGACTGAAGGTTCCTGCCTTCCCACTGCTCCCTAAGTCTTCTCCCCCCCTCCCCCCGTCCTTCCCAAGTGATCTGAGACTCCTTCATCTTGTCTGTCTTTGCTTTGCTCTCTTCATGCCTCTTATGGTTCTGGGAGACCAAGGGAGAGGGGAGCTGATCATAGCAGGAGAAGGGAGACCCCCTGGCTTCCTCACCAACCTACCTCATCTCTGCCTTTTAGCTTCCCTGCTCTCCAGCTTCCACTTCTGCCTCTAGAGTCTGGATTTCTCTCTGCCACAGCCTCTCCCTGCTCACTAAACCCTGTTACCTCTTCGGCTTCCAACACCTCCTCCTCCCTCTGACCACTCCTTGTCATGCCACAACCAATCCCCAGGCTCTGAGCCTTCTTACCTTGGGGGTTCCCCAACTGGTGCCACTTGCCATTCCTCCGCGTCCAGCCAGTCCATGGCAGCTAATGGCCCATCTAGACCAGCGTCCTGTTTTCACAGCGGCCAACCAGGTGTCCCAATGGGAATCTGAGCAGAAGCAGAATCTGAGCACAAGAGCTCTGTCTCCTGTGGCTTCCAGTAACTGGTATTCAGGAGCATTTCAGCCTCCAGCTGTGGATCATAGAATCATAGAATCATAGAGTTGGAAGAGACCACAAGGGCCATCGAGTCCAACCCCCTGCCAAGCAGGAAACACCATCAGAGCACTCCTGACATATGGTTGTCAAGCCTCTGCTTAAAGACCTCCAAAGTAGGAGACTCCACCACACTCCTTGGCAGCAAATTCCACTGTCAAACAGCTCTCACTGTCAGGAAGTTCTTTCTAATGTTTAGGTGGAATCTTCTTTCTTGTAGTTTGGATCCATTGCTCCGTGTCCGCTTCTCTGGAGCAGCAGAAAACAACCTTTCTCCCTCCTCTATGTGACATCCTTTTCTATATTTGAACATGGCTATCATATAGGCAGAACACAGCCATTGTTGTCATGATCTCATGTGTCAAATGCCAGGGCAAAGAAGTGTGTCTTCAGCATAGGACGAAGATCGTGCCTCTGTGGGTAAGACATTCCCCACCCTAGGGTCTGCCCCGCTCCGCACACTTCTGAGGGTGCTGGAACCACAAAGAGGGGTCAGGTATTTGGGGCCTAAGTAATTTAGGCCTTTAACCGTAAAAACATAAAAAGAGCCTGCTGGATCACGTCAGTGGCCCAACAGATACCTGTGGGAAACCAGCAAGCAGGATTCGGGCACAAGAGCAGCTCTTCATTTTGGACCAGTTAAAGTTTCCGAGTTGCCTTCAAGGGCAGCCCCTGGTATTGCATTGCGCAGTAATCCAGCGTGGAAGTCCCCAGCTCATGGAGTGCAATGGCCAAATCAGAATTTGTAGAGTCGGAAGGGACCCCAAAGGCCATCTCGTTTCTCTCTTGTGAACAACCCTGGGATTTTTTGATGGAGGGCAGCATATAAATATAGTGAATAAAATAAAAATCTAGTCCAGCCCCTTGCAATGCAGTCCTTCCTGTCCGAAAGCCGATGAATCAGGCAGAGCTAGAAGAAGGTACTCCTAGCCACTGAGGCCACCTGAGCCATCCATGACAAATACAGGAGCGCCCCCAAGCTACAGACCTGCTGCTTCCAAGGTAGTGCAGCACCGTCCAGGACAGGTTGTCTCCCCACATCCTGGGAGGAAGCTCACGGGCAGGAATGGGATGGTCACTGTCCATCTGTCCTCAGCACCTGCCATTTGGCCACTTCTTTTGGAGAGGTGTTGGTTGAGGACAGGCGAGTGAACCAGTATCACTGATCCTAGAGGGGAATCGTTGGCAGTCGGATGGCGCAGATGAAAAAAGGCACCTCTTCCTTCTTTTGCTATGTATAGGCTCTCCAGAAGCGACGAAGGAGCAGAAAGCGAAGGCCGCAGACGCTACAGCTCCAGGTACTGGCGGTTTTCCTGTGCTGGGGAAACAGGAGGAGAGCTGGCCTTCCCCCACCCAGCACAAGGAAAAGGAAGAGACCAGCCAGTCCCAGAAGGCAGAGGAGCTCGCAAGGAAGACTCCTCCCAGCCAGAAAGTGGATGACAGCCAGCCTTTCTTCAGCCAGTGGGGAGAGGAGAAGGAGGCAAGCGCAGCAACCAAGCCCCCCGCCCAGAAAATGGAGGAATCCAAGCCCCCTCTCATCTTCCCCATGGAGGAAAAGGAGAGGCAGCCCCCAAGCCCGAAAGTCGAAGAGCCGAAGGCTCCTTCCACCCAGCACACAGAGAAGGTCAGCGAGGGCCCGCATGTGCAGGAGGGGGCGAGTAAAGCTGCTCCAGCCCCCAAAGCAGAAGAGCCCAAAGCTTCTCCCAGCCAGCACTTAGAGAAGAAAGTGGAAGAGAGCAAGATCTCTCCCAACCAGTCCGCGGCGAGCCAAGAAGGGCCTAAGACGCCTTCTTCGCCCCTCCAGCCCTGGGAGACCTTCCCTGCTCTGGAGAAGCTCGGGGAGAAGGACAAACAGCCTCCCAGCAAGCCTACTGAGAAGCCGGAGGAGAACAAGCAGCCACTGTCGGTTCCACCTGTGGCGCCTCATCCGGAGCCTGCAGGTAAGGAAAGAGGTGGGGGGGAAAGATGTCACTTCCTATGGGGAAAGCTGCTTTCCTTCCTTCTGCCGGCGCCAATGGAAGCCACACCCTCCTCGTATCAGGAGATTGCGCCTGCTTCTCTCATGGTGGGGAGGCAGCAGCAGGGAGGCCCACCAGCGGTGCCCCTACAAGTGCAATAGAGGTGGGGGCTGAGCTGGGGATTGGGCAGTTTGGAAGAAACAGGGTGGATGGATGGACAGCCGCACATTGGGGATATTGGCAGGCAGAGCTCTTGAAATGGGCAATACTGTCCTGGTTGCTGCACTGGGCCAGGCCAATGGTCTACATCGCTCAGCCCAGGATCATGGTGAGGCTGACGTACCGTATTTTTCGCTCTATAAGACACACTTTTCCCCTCCTAAAAAGTAAGGGGAAATATGTGTGCGTCTTATGGAGCGAATGCAGGCGGGAGGCTCTGCTCAGCGCACCCTTTAAAGAGCCGCGTGGAGCGTGTTTGCGGCTCTTGGGGGCTTTTCCCTGAGGAGGGAGAAGGGCTGCCCTTCTCCCTCCTTGGGGAAAAGCCCCCAAGAGCCGCACACACGTTCCACACGCTCTTTAAAGGGAAAGCGGCTATTGGGGGAGCCTTAGCCGTGTGCAGCCTCTCCCGGGCAGGGGATGAAGGCTCCCCTTGCCTGGGAGAGGCTGCGTGCAGCCAAGCAAGAAGCCAGGACGGCCAGCGGGATCGCAGCGCAGCAATCCCGCTAGCTGTCTTGGCTTCTGGGATTCAGAATATTTTTTTCTTGTTTTCCTCTTCCAAAAACTAGGTGCGTCTTATGGTCTGGTGCGTTTTATAGAACGAAAAATACGGTATTTATCTGTCCTCTGCAGGCTTGGGCAGCTGGTTTTGACCTGTACCTAGAGACTGTGTTTTCGGTCATGGGAGCAAGCTGGTGGGGGCGGGGGTGGTGATTCTCATAGAATCATTGAATGGTAGGTTTGGCACCCCCAGGCGTCAACTGGTCCAGCCCCCTGCAAAGCAGGTGTCACAGCTAAAGCATCCCTGGCAGGTGGCCACCTAACCTCTGACCTCCAGTGAAGGCGAGCCCACCACCTTCCGACGAAGTCTCTTCCACTGTCAAACAGCTCTTACAGTCGGAAAGTTCTTCCTATAGTTTAGCCGGAGTCTCTCTCCTTTTGTGTCATTTGAATCCAGTTGGCTTCGGTCCTCCCCTCTGGAGCAGCAGAAATCAACCTAGCTCCACCTTCCACGTGGCAGCCGTTTAGATAGTTGGAGATGGCTATCCTTTCTTGACTACTCGTTTGTTTCTTATTTATTTATTTTATATTCTTTATTGAGAAATAAAAGGTACAAAATTACAAGTTCACAAAGTAAGATAAGACACACAAAAGAAGAAGAAACAAGAAAGTGTACCCATGTAGTAAGCAAAACAGAACAACTAAGATATTGTGTACCATTACAAAAAGGGGGGGGAATAGTTTTCCTTAATCAAGCAAACAAATACAAAATTTATAAAATAATGAATTGCAGATACTGTTCAATTTGTCCATGGCAAGTCTGTGTTTGTACACAACTATCCTAGCACTTGCCAGTCTTGTCTTCTTCCTTTTTTTTTAAAAAAAAAGAAAAACACTGATGTTTTTATGCTTTTATTTCTAGCAGAGTCGAAAGAACCGGTACCCCCGGGAGAGTCCAAAGGAGACGCTAAGGAGCCCTTGGCTGCTGTGGTGGAAGTGGCCAAGCCAAAGGAAGCACCTGAAGCTCGCCCTGACCATCCCGCGGAGCTGCCTCAGGGCAAGGCCGCCCTGGAACCTGCAGGTAGGCAGTGGCAGCGGCAACAGAGGAGCAGCTGAGCTCCGTCTCCAGTTCTTGTTTCCGTCTCCACCATACTCTTATCTTTCCCTCTGTGTTGCAAATTGCCTATCCCTTTGCAGCCAAAGAGGCAAACCTCTTCCTTTTCCTGTGTGGTTAGGAAACGGCCTCAGCTTTATTTCTTGTTTCTTATTTCTACTTGCTCCTCAGTCCCCAAACTGGGAATTTCCTCTCCCCCTTCCACCCCCATACTGGGAGCCAGGCAACTCTCCCCCATGGCTGAATCTTCTATGCAACATTGTCCCTTTCTGGTTACCATATAGGACTCATTTCTGATCTGACATTTAGGAGAACCATTTTGGTCACAGACCTCATAACAATGCTGGTCTGTTGCTTTTTGGGGTGTGGGGTTTTTTGGCCTGTCCTAAATCTTTTCCCTTAAAGTGTGCACTCCCACTGCCCAGCTGGGGGTGATCAGTGCAAAGCTGGCTTTGCGGTCTCCGCTGTGAGCAAGAAAAACACCCTGTGTTCTCCAACCGCAGCAAATGACCCCCTTTCTCATCACTGAGCTGTCCCTGCCTTCTCCATCTAGCCATGTGCCCCCATGCTCTGTCATGCCCCCAGCTTGTCAACAGAGCTTGCTTCCTGCCGGGAGAGTTCCCTGTTTCCGGAGCTCTTGCCTGCGTGCAACTGGCCTCCCCCCACACCCCAGAAAAAGAGGGAAAGCAGGCCCTGAAATCCATCCTAGAAAGGCCTTATGGGATCTCTAAGCCCAAAAGCAATTCTCACATTGCCCTGTAACATAGAAGCGATGACTCTTCCAGAGACCTTGTCCATGTTATGACGGAGAGAAATGCAAAAAGGAGGGGAGATTGGTACCCCACCATCCCTTATCTTGCTTCCAAATCTGCACTTTACTAAAGTGGGAGTTAATACTAGCATTGACTGTAGGCACTGGGAGCCTGGCTGAATGCCGCTTTTGGTGAGTAATCCCTCCGGTACTCCAGCAACCTTCCTGTATTCCAGGTGCGCTTCCTGCCCAAGGAAGACACACTAACAAACCCAGCGACCACCACCGCAGGGTTGGCAGAGCGAAACCTGCCTGGCTGCCTGCGGCCGATGCCCCGGAGGAGCTTCTTGTAGGTCTCCCGGCTGCACCCAGGAGCCACAACCAAGGAGGCGACCCCTTTTCGGCGACAGAGTGCAGTGGCTTTGTCGCCGGGACGTCCCCCCGGAGCAGAGCTCCTTACAGGAAGGCAGCCGGCCAGGCGTTTGAGTTTGCAGAGGGCGCGAGGGAGAGCTGGGACCTGGAAGCTTCCGCGGCACTGAAGAAGAAGAAGAAAAAACAGAAGCAGAAGAGGGTCCAGCAGCCAAGGGGGGCAGAGATGTGGGAGGACAGCTCCGAAAGGCCGCAAGCTCCCCTGTGTGCTCCTGAACCCCAGAAGCCCGAGGTCCCCTTTATTGAGCCCCGGAAGAGCGCTAAAGAGGCCTCAAGAGCCCCTGTGGACGTCACTGGGAAGGATCCTTCGGTGCTTGAGAGAGAGGGCCAAATTATGGACAGCCTTGCCCCGGTTTCTGTAAAAGGAGAGCTGGCCCTTCCGGCTGATAATGTTGCATTAGATGCAAAATTTGGCCAAGTGGAAGAGATGAGGGATGGCAGCTTGAAATTGCCATCTAAAAGCAGGGAACCTCCTGAGGAGCAGCTGAAGCCCCATGTCCAGAAGAATCAGCCAGGAAGCCCCACTTGGCCACAGGCCAGTCCTGTGGAAATGGCACCCTTTGGGAAAAGCAGGACATTGGAGGAAGGCTCAACTCACAAGGACTCGGTCCACATCGTGCCCGCTTTGGAGGCCAAAACTGTGGTGAGCAAGGAAGCTGAAGTCCTGCTTACGAAACCAGCAGCTGCGGGGGAGAAGGTCGCCCCAGAGGGCCTGGCTCCTTTGCAGGAGGTGCTGGTGGAGGAGCCGAAGAAGGAACAGAAGGGCAGGCAGGGCAGAAGTCCTGGCGAAGGAGCTGCCAAATCTCCCGCTGAAGCAAAGGCCGTGGAGCCAGCCACGGAAATGAGTTCTCCCGATAAGAGCAAGGAGAAATTCCCTGTTGCACCAGAGCCGAGCCCCACCAGGGAGTGTTCACCAGGCGACGCACAGGGGAGCAGCCCCGCAAAAAGTGCCACTCTTGATTTTGGTTCGGCAGAAACCCCCTTTTTCTTGGAAAGCAAGTCTGATCTGGGCAAGCCCTTTGCTCCCACCAAAACACCTGGCAGCGCTCAAGCACCTTCTACTGAGATGGCCAAGGGAGCCAGCCCCAGCACACCAGAACAGCCAACTGGGGCACAGGCTAAGAAGAGGGGCAGCGATGGCAGAAGCAAGCGGGTTAAGAATCCTCCGGCACCGCTGCTCTCCCTCTTGGAGGACCGGGCCAATGTGGGCAAAGCTCTGGGGGCGGAGGAAGCTGTGACCCCTCCTGAAAGCAGCATGGCAGCCAGAAGCCCCGAGGCAGCTGGCATCTCCAGCTCAGCGGACGGCAAAGCCGCTCTTGCCTCTGCGGTGTTGCAAGAGAAACCAAAGAGGAGCAGTGAGGGGAAGAGCAGGAAAGCCATGAAGAGAAGCTCGCTGGGGGCATCGTTTCCTCCAGCGGCAGAGAGCGGCACTGGCCCCTCGCCTGCGGAAGTGAGCAGAGCTGACCTGAGTAAAGAAAAGAACGATTCCAGCAAAGGAGCCAACCTCTTAGCTGCAAGCCAACTGATGGAAGTTTCTGCTGCAGATACGGCAGAGCTCCAAGCTCCTGCTGCAACTTCTTTGAAGGAGAAGATGCAAGGGGCTCCAACCAGCAGAAGCGAATGTGTCAACTTCTCTTCCTCGGCATACCCTTTCATCTTGGAAACACCAGCCAAGGCAAGTCCTCCTGAAGCCAAGGGAGCCACCGTGCCTGGTGAGAGCAAAGGGCCCAGCTTCGCCATTTTGGAGAGCCCCGCTTCAGCCCTGCCAGGGAGCAAGCCCAAAAAGAGGACCAGCGATGGGAGGAGCAAAAAGTCCGGGAAGACTCCGCCAGAGCAGCCGTTTCTGCCGGAGGCGGCCTCTGACCTGAGCAAGGCTTCTGAGAAGGCTGATGGTACCACCAAAGAATCAGGTGCTGCTGGCAGGGGTGGCGCCCCTCTGCTTGAACAGCTGGAGAGCAGTGAAGTGCAGGTTCCTGCTGCAAAACCGGTGGGGAAATCTGAAAGAAAGAAGGCGGAGGAGGGGAGTTTGGACACAGCCCCGAAGGAGTGTGGCGTTGAGCAGCCGGTCGCTTCTGATCCAAAAACCAGCACTGCAAAGCAGGAACTCTTCGCTAAAGACACAGAGAAAGGTCAGGAAGCCAGTCTAGATCCTAGAGACAGGACAGAATTGCCGAAATCCCCCCATCCCTTTACGGAGCTGGCGGCAGAAGAACCGAGGAAAAGGGATGTAGGAGGGCAGAGCCACCAGGTTTGTGTCCAAGCCATGGAAGCAAAGTCTGTACCTGCCAGGCTAGCTGCTGAACATGGGGAGGTGGCTAAAACGGAGGAGGCTCCATCCCTGAGTAAAGTCCAAGAGAAAGACCGTCCCTTGAAGGAGGCAAGAGATGCAGGGCAAGGTTCTGATGCGGGCAGAACATCCAGAGGATCAGAGGAGGCCAAGAATCGAAAAGACAAGCTGAGTTTGGAATGTCCCTTTCTTTGGGGGGAAGCCAAAGGAGAGACAGGCACACTTTTGGGGGACCAAAGAGAAGGTGAACAGAAAGAGCCCCTTTCTCCACGAAGCAGCAAGGAGGGAAGCGGTGGCGGGTCTGCTCTTGCCAGTAAGCCAGACCTGGCTGCAAAAGCTGCAAAGAGGGGCAATGACAGGAAAAGCAAGAAGGCAGCGAGTGGCCCTGACCAACCCGCCTCGCAAGCAAAGGTGGATTCCACAAACCAAGGGCAGCATCCCAAATTGGCTGGCTTCCTCCAAGGCGTGGAGGAAATGGAGTTTGTAGACGAGAACAGGAACATCAAAAGCCTTCCCCCGGGGCATCAGGTACACTGGGAAGAGAACAAGATGAGCTTGTTTGGCCCCTTTGCTCCCCCCAGTGCTGGTGGTCTTGACGAAGCCCCTTCCAAAAGCCCAGGGCTGGGGTGCCCCTTTCTAGAAGACCCAGGCAAGTTCATGAGCGAGCTGAGCAAGGAGCAGCCTTTTCTTTCCGAAATGCTGAAGGATGCCAGTAAAAGCGACCAGGAGGATCGGCATGAGCCGAAGGAGAACGTGGCCAAGTTGGGAGGCCACGAGGCCGCGATAGAGGCTTCCCTTTTGCTGAAAGCGGGCGACGAAACGAGGGAGAAAAGGAAGAAAAGCAAGAGACCCCATGCCAAGCAGGAGCTAACAGCAGGAAAGGACAAGGCGTTCAGCTCCGTCCAGGATGAAGATGGAAGGGAAAGCTTGGTGGGGAAAACACAAGGCTCTGGACCTGGCCCCACGGAACTGCCAGCGGAAGAGGTGCCCAAGGAGACTGCCCTGCTGGTTGCTGGGACAGAAGGAAATGGATCTGTCGGAAAAGAAACCAGCATCCCTTCTGGGGAATTGCCATCCCTTTGGGAGAACAAGAGAGAAGCAGCAGCACTCCAGGCACTGACAACCGCACTTGTTGGTGGCAGCTCAGAGCCAGTTGAAAAAAGCAAAGGAGCTGAACCAAAGACCTCTGAACGTCCGGATAGCTTAGGAAGTAAGGCAGGGGCAGATAAGGTCCTAGAGGATGTCCACGGGGAGGAAGCTGCTTCTGCTCCTAAACCAAAAGACCCATTCAGACCTCTGAAGCTGGATGACGTGAAGGAGCCAGAGATCAGCGTCCCAGCGCAGGCGGCCAGCAAAGAGGAAGAGGCACACCTGCCAAGCCAGGCAGCCCCACCGAAGGGCACACAGAGTTCTGGCTCTGAAGCCGGCGAGCTGATCCCACAGGCGGTGGCTGACGGTGGCGACCAAGGAGCGAGAGCGACGAAGAAAGAGGAGAGGAGAGCCCGAGGCGCTGAGCAAATGAAAGGCTACATGAGACCCACAAAGTCGAGAGGGCTTCCTCTCCCGCCGCCGCCATCGAGAGTCGCGGCTGTGCAAGAGCAAGGGAGGAGAAGGCCGGCGAAAGCGGACAGCCCAAATCTACAAAGGCAAGAGAAAGGTGTGTCTTTGCAACTGTGGCTCGTCAGCAGCTAATGCATATACTACAGCTTGTGTGTGAGAACCTGCTCCTTGGCATGAGCACCTAACTGTTAATCCTGCGTCCGATGCACCTGGCATGACTTGTGTCTTGGCTGTTCCCGTTAAGAGCCTGTTTTTGACTCTGCTTGCCTGTTTTCACCAGGGTGCTAATGGCCAAGTTTTCGAAGAACTGACAAATGTATAAAACGAGCTCCCAAAGCTTATCTTTATGTGCTTGTTCTTGCTTATGTATTTTTGTACTCCTCCTCACTAATGTTGAAAAAGCGTTGCGTCGTCTAGCAAAATAGCTTCTTGTCACCACATTGCTTGGAGGTTTCCCCTTACCTGAGGTTCAGGTCTTGGTGCATTCATTTCTCAAGTCTCAAAATGCTCGCAGGTTAAAGCCTGACAGGCTATTAGTAATGATTCCCCACCCCCTTTTGAAAACGAGTCCATTTAATAACTTGGTGCTGGTCATGAATGTCCCCCTTGCTGGCATGGAGATGGTCATATGATGGTTGGCTCACGTGGTCAGCCCACGACAAACGTCATTTCTCAACTGTGTGCAACGCAGCTGTGGGAAGCTGTTTCCAAGGCCCCTGATTGTTGGGGGGGGGGCATGAGTAATTCATGAATGTGCAGAGTGCCCCTCTGAAAAGAAAGCAGTACATATTGAGTTGAGGAAACGGTCTGGTCTTGCAATGGAAATGAAACCGCCTGCATATATTTAAATGTCCAGTTTGACTCTCACACACCCATTATTGCTTATGGGCAAGCAGAGGGGCGCTTGGTTCCTGTTCCTCAGGCGTGAACAAATGGGATAAAGGGCAAAAAATAAAACGTAACGAAATAGTAAGTTGTATCAGTTCAATCAAGGAGATCTAAAGCAATGGTTTAAATCAGCAAGCAGTTAGGATTTAAATCAAGTTTCTCATGATAGTACTTTCCTAAATTCTAGTGCAGCTCCCAAGTGCTAACCCAACTTTATTTTCCATTCAGTAGTGGGATGCTTTGTGTGTGTGTGTGTGTGTGTGTGTGTGTGTGTGTGTGTATATATATATATATATATATTTGCTTTCGTAGATTTTCACGGGTATAGGAATGCAGGTTTTGGTGTCTTCGGGTGTCTTCCCGTGTAAGAGTCGGGGTGTCTGTGCGACGTTTCGACGAGGTCTCACTCGTCATCTTCAGGCTGGTGCTTTCGGCTTCTTGTTACTGGAACAGAGCAGAGTCAAGTGTTTGAGTTCCTATAAATACTGTTGAGGGGTGTGGTGTATAGCCTCCAACGTTCTGGGTAGAGAGGAAGTTCCTAGATTAGTGTGCCTTTTCTTCTTTTGTTCCTTAATTACTTGAGGGATATCTTGGGTGATTTCATGAGTGATATTCTGAATATCACTGGGTGGGTCATTAATTACTTGAGGGATATCTTGGGTGATTTCATGAGTGATATTCTGAATATCACTGGGTGGGTCATTAAGTGTAGGTTAGATTGCTAAAGCTCTCGTGTCTTGACCTCTTGAGCTTGTGAAGAGTTTACAGTAACAAGAAGCCGAAAGCACCAGCCTGAAGATGACGAGTGAGACCTCGTCGAAACGTCGCCCAGACACCCCTACTCTTACACGGGAAGACACCCGAAGACACCAAAACCTGCATTCCTGTACCCGTGAAAATCTACGAAAGCAAATATATATATATATATATATATATATATATATATATATGCAGGTTTTGGTATCTTCGGGTGTCTTCCCGTGTAAGAGTAGGGGTGTCTGGGCGACGTTTCGACGAGGTCTCACTCGTCATCTTCAGGCTGGTGCTTTCGGCTTCTTGTTACTGGAACAGAGCAGAATCTGGTGTTTGAGTTCCTATAAATACTGTTGAGGGGTGTGGTGTATAGCCTCCAACGTTCTGGGCAGAGAGGAAGTTCCTAGATTAGTGTGCCTTTTCTTCTTTTGTTCCTTAATTACTTGAGGGATATCTTGAGTGATTTCATGAGTGATATTCTGAATACCCCTGGGTGGGTCATTAAGTGTAGATTAGTTGCTAAAGCTTTCGTGTCTTGACCTCTTGAGCTTGTGAAGAGTTTTTCTGAGAAGATGGCTGTGCTGCATTTAGTTGTGCTCTGGCTTGGCTTCGTGTATAGGGGCGAGCTGTGATTTTGTGCCTTGTGCCCGCCAGATCTGTGTAGGGATTGCAGGGGGGTGCAGCATCCGGAGGTGCCACTATAGTTTGGCTACTGGATGGAGTCTGTAATATGTCTGTGGAGAGGGTCTGGGTTTGGGTCTGGTGTGGTTGATTGGTGACGGCGTTCTGTGTGCCTCTGGTTCTGGTGTCGGTTTTTGTGGGGAGGGCTAATTTCCAGATGTCTGGCAGGCGGGACGTGTCGTCACGCTTGTTCATGTTGTGAGGGTGTTTCTCTATCTCGATGGCTTCCATGATTATTCTCTTGTGGTGATGTTCCATGTTAAAGAGCAATTTGGAATCTGCAAAATTAATTTCGTGTCCTGTTTCTTTCATGTGTTGGAAAAGAGAGGAAGTTTTTTCTTCTTTTTTGACGGCATTCTTGTGTTCTGCGATACGTGCATTTATTCGTCTGTTTGTTTGTCCAATGTACGTGGCTGGGCAGACTTTGCAGGGTATTTCATAGACCCCTTGGTTTTCCAGCTGGATTTTGTCTTTTGGGTTTCTGAGGATATTGGCTATTTTTTTGGTTGGTGCAGAAGGCTGTTTTGATATTGTGTTTATGGAGGATTTTGCTAATTTTGTCTGTAGTGCCCTTGATATAAGGAAGGAGGGCCATGCCATTGTTTTCTTCTGTGTCTTGGTTTTTGGGGGGTGTTTCTTTTTGGATTAGCTTCGTAACCTTGTTTTTCTGGTATCCATTGGCGATTAACACATTTGAGAGATTCTGTAACTCAGTTGTCAAGTGGTCTTTGTCAGCCAGGCGTTTGGTTCTGGAGATGAGAGTCTTGGCTACGGAGTTTATTTGTGCAGGGTGGTGGTGTGATTGTGCATGTAAGTAGCGGTTGGTGTGTGTTTTTTTCCGGTAGATAGTGTGTCCTAGGGAGCCATCAGGTTTTTTGTAGATTAGGACGTCAAGAAAGGGGAGTTGGTTGTTGTCTTCTATTTCCATAGTGAATTGTATTTTGGGGTGTAGGCTGTTGAGATGTGTGAGGAAGCTATCTAGTTTTTCTTTCCCGTGTGGCCAAATTACAAAGGTGTCGTCAACATATCTGAGCCAAAGTTTGGGTTTGTGTTCTGACTTGTCTAAAGCATTGGTTTCAAAGTGTTCCATGTACAAATTTGCGATGACCGGTGAGAGGGGTGATCCCATAGGTGCTCCTTCTATCTGTTTGTATCTTTGTCCATTGTGGATGAAGTACGTGTTGGTTAGGCAGTGGTTGGTCAGGTCCAGGATGTATTTGGGGGGATTGTATTTGTTTTGAATGGCTGTCAAGGCTTCATTAATGGGCACTTGAGTGAAGAGAGATACAACATCGAAGCTCACAAGTAGGTCATCGGGATGTAGGTATTGCTTCTTTATTGTTTCTATGAACTGGAAGGAGTTAGTAACGTGTGAAGCGATGGATTCTGCATAGGGCTGAAGTTGCTTAGCGAGAAATTTAGCGAGATTTTGTAGAGGTGAGCCTATGGAGCTGACTATTGGTCTGAGTGGTGTTCCTTCTTTGTGTATCTTGGGGAGACCGTAGAGTTTGGGGCATCTGGATGATTTTTCTCTGGGGATGATTCTTAGCTGGATTTCTTCACTGATAGGAGAGGCTTTTATTTTGGATTTGGTGGTTTTTTCCAGATAGGTGGTGGGATCTGTTTTTATAGGTTGGTAGGTAGGGTCTTGGAGTAGATTTGATAGTTTTGCTTGGTAGTCCGATGTGTTCATCACAACAGTGGCGTTGCCTTTGTCTGCTGGGAGAATGATTATGTTGTTGTCTTTCCTCAGGTTGGTGAGTGCTTTCTGTTCTTCTTTGTGTAAATTGCTTCTGGGTGGTTTGCTGGAGCAGAGGATGTTGGTGACTTCAAGTCTGATTTTATTGGCTTCATCTGGGTCGATTTTGGTCAGGCTAGCTTCGACTCCGCATATGATGTTTTCCGTGGGGATGCGTCTCGGGGCGACTGCAAAGTTGAAACCTTTGGAGAGTACTTTGGTTTCAGTTGGGGTGAGGATCCTGTCTGATATGTTATGTACTGTTTGTTTCATGGGTTGTTGTGGAGGGTGGCTGGGCTTCTGGCGTTTCTCTAGTTTGTAGAGTTTGTTGGTGTGTCTGTCTGTCTTATGTGAGGTCTCAGTTTCAGCTCTCCAGACGGCTAGTTGTTTGCATTTGTCCCAGAGTGCAGGGTGGATTTTGTTACATAGTTTGAGGTGAAGAGTGAGCAACTCTTTGTTGGTTTGGTTTAGTAGGTATCTTTTCTTATGTATTTCGTTTCTGATTAGGGATAGTTCAGTTCGTTTCAGGATCCTTTCGGTAGCTGCGGTTTTAGAGTGGAATTTAAGTTGGAAGCATGTGGGAGTTAAGTTGTTGTCTCGGCAGTTGCGTAGGAACAGGAGATCACATAAGATGGTGGCTCTTCGGATTTCTAGTTTCTCGTAGGTTCTTGTCAGCTGGAAGGTTTCCTCCCCGTAGAGGTGAGATATTTGCTTTCGTAGATTTTCACGGGTACAGGAATGCAGGTTTTGGTATCTTCGGGTGTCTTCCCGTGTAAGAGTAGGGGTGTCTGGGCGACGTTTCGACGAGGTCTCACTCGTCATCTTCAGGCTGGTGCTTTCGGCTTCTTGTTACTGGAACAGAGCAGAATCTGGTGTTTGAGTTCCTATAAATACTGTTGAGGGGTGTGGTGTATAGCCTCCAACGTTCTGGGCAGAGAGGAAGTTCCTAGATTAGTGTGCCTTTTCTTCTTTTGTTCCTTAATTACTTGAGGGATATCTTGAGTGATTTCATGAGTGATATTCTGAATACCCCTGGGTGGGTCATTAAGTGTAGATTAGTTGCTAAAGCTTTCGTGTCTTGACCTCTTGAGCTTGTGAAGAGTTTTTCTGAGAAGATGGCTGTGCTGCATTTAGTTGTGCTCTGGCTTGGCTTCGTGTATAGGGGCGAGCTGTGATTTTGTGCCTTGTGCCCGCCAGATCTGTGTAGGGATTGCAGGGGGGTGCAGCATCCGGAGGTGCCACTATAGTTTGGCTACTGGATGGAGTCTGTAATATGTCTGTGGAGAGGGTCTGGGTTTGGGTCTGGTGTGGTTGATTGGTGACGGCGTTCTGTGTGCCTCTGGTTCTGGTGTCGGTTTTTGTGGGGAGGGCTAATTTCCAGATGTCTGGCAGGCGGGACGTGTCGTCACGCTTGTTCATGTTGTGAGGGTGTTTCTCTATCTCGATGGCTTCCATGATTATTCTCTTGTGGTGATGTTCCATGTTAAAGAGCAATTTGGAATCTGCAAAATTAATTTCGTGTCCTGTTTCTTTCATGTGTTGGAAAAGAGAGGAAGTTTTTTCTTCTTTTTTGACGGCATTCTTGTGTTCTGCGATACGTGCATTTATTCGTCTGTTTGTTTGTCCAATGTACGTGGCTGGGCAGACTTTGCAGGGTATTTCATAGACCCCTTGGTTTTCCAGCTGGATTTTGTCTTTTGGGTTTCTGAGGATATTGGCTATTTTTTGGTTGGTGCAGAAGGCTGTTTTGATATTGTGTTTATGGAGGATTTTGCTAATTTTGTCTGTAGTGCCCTTGATATAAGGAAGGAGGGCCATGCCATTGTTTTCTTCTGTGTCTTGGTTTTTGGGGGGTGTTTCTTTTTGGATTAGCTTCGTAACCTTGTTTTTCTGGTATCCATTGGCGATTAACACATTTGAGAGATTCTGTAACTCAGTTGTCAAGTGGTCTTTGTCAGCCAGGCGTTTGGTTCTGGAGATGAGAGTCTTGGCTACGGAGTTTATTTGTGCAGGGTGGTGGTGTGATTGTGCATGTAAGTAGCGGTTGGTGTGTGTTTTTTTCCGGTAGATAGTGTGTCCTAGGGAGCCATCAGGTTTTTTGTAGATTAGGACGTCAAGAAAGGGGAGTTGGTTGTTGTCTTCTATTTCCATAGTGAATTGTATTTTGGGGTGTAGGCTGTTGAGATGTGTGAGGAAGCTATCTAGTTTTTCTTTCCCGTGTGGCCAAATTACAAAGGTGTCGTCAACATATCTGAGCCAAAGTTTGGGTTTGTGTTCTGACTTGTCTAAAGCATTGGTTTCAAAGTGTTCCATGTACAAATTTGCGATGACCGGTGAGAGGGGTGATCCCATAGGTGCTCCTTCTATCTGTTTGTATCTTTGTCCATTGTGGATGAAGTACGTGTTGGTTAGGCAGTGGTTGGTCAGGTCCAGGATGTACGAAGAAGAAAAGGCACACTAATCTAGGAACTTCCTCTCTGCCCAGAACGTTGGAGGCTTCAGAACACAAACCCAAACTTTGGCTCAGATATGTTGACGACACCTTTGTAATTTGGCCACACGGGAAAGAAAAACTAGATAGCTTCCTCACACATCTCAACAGCCTACACCCCAAAATACAATTCACTATGGAAATAGAAGACAACAACCAACTCCCCTTTCTTGACGTCCTAATCTACAAAAAACCTGATGGCTCCCTAGGACACACTATCTACCGGAAAAAAACACACACCAACCGCTACTTACATGCACAATCACACCACCACCCTGCACAAATAAACTCCGTAGCCAAGACTCTCATCTCCAGAACCAAACGCCTGGCTGACAAAGACCACTTGACAACTGAGTTACAGAATCTCTCAAATGTGTTAATCGCCAATGGATACCAGAAAAACAAGGTTACGAAGCTAATCCAAAAAGAAACACCCCCCAAAAACCAAGACACAGAAGAAAACAATGGCATGGCCCTCCTTCCTTATATCAAGGGCACTACAGACAAAATTAGCAAAATCCTCCATAAACACAATATCAAAACAGCCTTCTGCACCAACCAAAAAATAGCCAATATCCTCAGAAACCCAAAAGACAAAATCCAGCTGGAAAACCAAGGGGTCTATGAAATACCCTGCAAAGTCTGCCCAGCCACGTACATTGGACAAACAAACAGACGAATAAATGCACGTATCGCAGAACACAAGAATGCCGTCAAAAAAGAAGAAAAAACTTCCTCTCTTTTCCAACACATGAAAGAAACAGGACACGAAATTAATTTTGCAGATTCCAAATTGCTCTTTAACATGGAACATCACCACAAGAGAATAATCATGGAAGCCATCGAGATAGAGAAACACCCTCACAACATGAACAAGCGTGACGACACGTCCCGCCTGCCAGACATCTGGAAATTAGCCCTCCCCACAAAAACCGACACCAGAACCAGAGGCACACAGAACGCCGTCACCAATCAACCACACCAGACCCAAACCCAGACCCTCTCCACAGACATATTACAGACTCCATCCAGTAGCCAAACTATAGTGGCACCTCCGGATGCTGCACCCCCCTGCAATCCCTACACAGATCTGGCGGGCACAAGGCACAAAATCACAGCTCGCCCCTATACACGAAGCCAAGCCAGAGCACAACTAAATGCAGCACAGCCATCTTCTCAGAAAAACTCTTCACAAGCTCAAGAGGTCAAGACACGAAAGCTTTAGCAACTAATCTACACTTAATGACCCACCCAGGGGTATTCAGAATATCACTCATGAAATCACTCAAGATATCCCTCAAGTAATTAAGGAACAAAAGAAGAAAAGGCACACTAATCTAGGAACTTCCTCTCTGCCCAGAACGTTGGAGGCTATACACCACACCCCTCAACAGTATTTATAGGAACTCAAACACCAGATTCTGCTCTGTTCCAGTAACAAGAAGCCGAAAGCACCAGCCTGAAGATGACGAGTGAGACCTCGTCGAAACGTCGCCCAGACACCCCTACTCTTACACGGGAAGACACCCGAAGATACCAAAACCTGCATTCCTGTACCCGTGAAAATCTACGAAAGCATATATATATATATATATATATATATATAACAATCATTTTACAACATGTTTCTGAATGCACTGCTCGATGGATCACTTTTATGCATTATGCAGCTTACTTTAATATTTTACAAGCTATTATTTTGAAGACAAGCTTAGTGGGGTTTTTAAGTTTCAGTTTGTTATTTTAAACCACCCATTTTGATCCGCCTTGAAAAGGCGTCTCCAGCCAGCACCTGCATTTAATCCTGCAACCTGGAGTTCTTTACCTGGGTTTGAACCTCTGACTTTCTCTGTGGAAAGTGTGTACTCGGTCTCTGAGCAACAGCCCCTCTCCATCTTTACATGTCTACATAGCTTTCCTGCAAACTGTTTGTTGTTAGATTATCAGATAGCGTCAGATCTCCATCAGAAACATAGATTTCCCCAATGCTGAATGAACATGAGAACGAACGCCTTTCCCTAACAAACACCCGTCTTCTGTTGTCACTAAGCAAGAAGTGTTAATGCTGTTTGACGGAATATCAAAACATCTGCTTGCATGGAAAAGCTTTTTTTTTTAAGATTGAGCCATTCTGGCCTTAATGTTTTGCTGTGGTTTCTGAGAGGTTTTGTATATTTAATGACGGTTGCATAACGCATAAAGTACTTCTATTTTGGTGGAACTGCTGTTCCCTGCATGAATTTATGCCTCTAGAGTGGGGTGTGTGTGTGTGTTTCTTGCATGGGGTAGAAAATGGAGGGTGTTTATAGAGGTAGTGCCTTCTTTCAAAAAAGGAAAATAGAATTGCTGGAAGCCTTTTCCTTTGTGTGTGTGTGTGTTTTCCTTGCAAAAAGGCAAACCTTGGGAGCCGTTGACAAACAGAAAGGTTGGCCCTAAACGAATGAACGTCCGCAGGTAATTGGACTGCAAGCTGCACAGCATGCCTTAAGACTCCCACCTGCTTTGCAGGATCCCCTCTGTGTGAGTCAACTGCCTACGTGGGCCCTGTTCAGTTCTGCAGAGCTCGGAAGGATTGAAGCTTGCCTTAATGGCAGGAGGAGCTATCCTTCTCTCTCCCCCTGAGGCATGTACCCCAGATTGAAAGCAGGCTGGCTGGTGGAGAGGGTGACATTGCAGTTAGAATGTCAGCACTGTCTGCGTGGGATTGACGAGAGGACTTGAGGGGTGCTAGCAGCCCTCTGGCAAGGCCGCAAGGCCCCACGCCCCCAGTGTTGACTGCAAAAGGAGGGTGGAAGATGTTTAGCAACTGGACAGCTCCCTAGAGTGAATTTTGTCAGCCCTAATTGCCAGTCGCCAGTTCCAAAGGAACTCGTAATCCTGTCTTCATGGTGTCGTGAGCATGTGAGAGGGACTGAGGCGCAGCTTTGGTTCCTGCTGCAGAAGTTCGTTGCTCTAGAAGTTTCCAGCCCGTTATTCTGCCTCTGACAACGGCAGATCCATTAATTAATTGCGAACTGGACGTTAGGCGGGGATGAGGGACGAGCGCTCAGTCACCGGCCAAGAACAACCCTATTGTGAGTCGAGGACCCTGCCACCCACATAGGAGTATAATAAGACACAAAGACACGTTATTTTAGGTTAATGGGCAAAATTGGGCCGCAACATTGATTGGTTACAGCATGTGAGTAGTATTGGCTAGGCATTGGATGAAACAGCAATACCAGACTCCACCCCGCACAGCCGGGAGTCATATCAGGGTTAACAACCAATGGGAGGAGCTTGTTGATGCAAATACAACTGGAAGCTCCCCCATGACGTCACCGGGGGTCGTGCCATGGCCCTAGCCACCAGCAGGGCATTGGACAGGATCGACCGCTGGATTCCTTTAACTGAATACCCAAAAGAGGAGGGGTAGATGATGGCGCTTACCCAATCCTCCAACACAGCACACATATTCCATTGCCCTAACCACCAATACCAGAAAATTGTGACGAATTGCTACGAGGCAGGCGAAAAAACCAAGAGGCTGGTGCCAATTTGCCAAATGGATAAAAAAGTCCTATCAGGCCCCTTGGGCAACCAAGGCAACCAACCAAAGTCCATAGCAAGGTCAATACTCAAAAAGAAGCTGACCTAAGAGGGAGAGATCCAAAGAAAGCAGGAACAGAGCTGAGCTCTGCCGCGGCTGCTTAAATGTGGCTAGCCCCGCCCACCAGCCGGTCCTATTGGTCGGCTAGAAGGCTTGGCCGCGGCAGCAGAAGCAATCAGGAGCAGGGAACCGAGCACGCCTCCCTGCCCCCCCCCCCCCAGTGGGAAGCTGCTCCTGCTCACAACCACTCCCCTCTGGGAGGAGGAGAGGCCTTCTCATTGTCAATGAAGGCCTGGAGCGCTAGCAAACCACAAGGCTTGTCACCTTGGCTTCCTCTAAGACAGGAGCACCAGAAGCAGCCTGTCGTGGACTGGCTGAAGGCAGAGGAGGCACCAACTAGGGAACCCCCAAGGGAAGAAAGCTCAGAGCCCGGGGGTTGCTGATGGGACTACAATGGGTGGTCAGAGGGAGAAGAAGAAGAAGAAGAGTTTGGATTTGATATCCCGCCTTTCACTCCCCTTCAGGAGTCTCAAAGCGGCTAACACTCTCCTTTCCCTTCCTCCCCCACAACAAACACTCTGTGAGGTGAGTGGGGCTGAGAGACTTCAGAGAAGTGTGACTGGGCCAAGGTCACCCAGCAGCTGCAGGTGGAGGAGCGGGGACACGAACCCGGTTCCCCAGATTACGAGACTACCGCTCTTAACCACTACACCACACTGGAGAAGACTGGGAAGAGGCAACAGGGCTTTGTGAGCAGGAAGAGGCTGGGACAGAGAGCGGTCCAGAGCTTTGGGTTCATTGGAATTATAAAGTCTGTCCTGATCTCTTCCTCTTCCAAGAGCTCCCTCCAGCTATGGAGCGTGTATTTCTATAACCTTGGCTTTTGTTAGGGCACGTGGGGAGCATCTTGCAATATTGCTAAAGCTAAGCCAAACGTAGACCTGGCTAGTTTATTTGGGGTGGGTGGAAAACCACTTGTAAAGAGCAGGATGGAAATGTTGTTGTTTAGTCGTGTCCGACTCTTCGTGACCCCCTGGACCAGAGCATGCCAGGCACTTCTGTCTTCCACTGCCTCCCGCAGTTTGGTCAAACTCATGCTGGTAGCTTCGAGGACACTGTCCCACCACCTCATCCTCTGTCATCCCCTTCTTCTTGTGCCCTCCATCTTTCCAGGGTCTTTTCCAGGGAGTCTTCTCTTCTCCTGAGGTGGCCAAAGTCTTGGAGCCTCAGCTTCAGGATCTGTCCTTCCAGTGAGCACTCAGGGCTGATTTCCTTCAGAATGGAGAGGTTTGATCTTCTTGCAGTCCATGGGATGGAAATACATGTTTGAAATCCTTTGTTCAGGTGGACTCGAGCGGTGCTTGTGGACTAGTCTCACCCCACCCCGAAAGGAATTAAAAACCATGTAAATAAGTGCAACATTTGGGTTTCTCCTATTCACAGAGTTCAGCTGCTGTGCTCCTCCTTTGTTTTATTTTTGACAGCAGATGTTGGTTGTCTTGGCACACGGCTCTTGACTCTCAGTCAAAATGTATCACGGCGAAAAGTTGGAAGGCTGTTTGCATTCAAATTATTCTGTGTTACTGCTCATTTGAGGTGTGGTGGCCCATTCCTCCTCCTTAAAGATGGAGAGGCCTGTGAGTTTGCATACAGATAATCCCCTTGGTGCCTCTTCCCCCGTGCAGAACTGCCTCCAGCTGTGTGCTATTATAGCTCTGGTGGCAGAGACTAGAAAACTCTGCAAGGTGGGGCAGCTCCTTGTCTTTCTACGGCTCATTGCCTCTTCTGCCCATCACTGCTGTTGCTAAGGCACAGCTTTCTTGCATGTAGCAAGAGTGCTTATTTTGGTACCACAAGGAGGTTAGAATTATGTACCCGTCAACCGAAAATACCAAGCCCATTGTTTCGGTTTGGGGCTTGCATGCTGGTTTCAAGCGCTGGTTGCCAACCCTGTGAGGGGCGTCACAGCCACCCATCAGCTTTGCAGTGGATTGGGACCTCAGAGCTTGTTGTGTAGCGTGAGGTGGTAGAATTGTATGTAATTATTATTTATTAACTTTATATACTGCCTTTCATCCGGAGATCTCAGGACAGTTCAGAAGACAAAAATACAGAATAGAAGTACCGAATAAGTACAGTGGTACCTCGGGTTACATACGCTTCAGGTTAAAGACTCCGCTAACCCAGAAATATTACCTCTGGTTAAGAACTTTGCTTCAGGATGAGAACAGAAATCGTGCTCCATTAGCTAAATCCATTAGCCAATCGAGGCCCCATTAGCTAAAGTGGTGCTTCAGGTTAAGAACAGTTTCAGGTTAAGGATGGACCTCTGGAACGAATTAAGTACTTAACCCAAGGTACCACTGTAGTTAAAGCAAAACAACACAAATGCATTTAAAAGGCTGTATTGTTTAGTCAGCTAAAGGCTTTGGAGAAGAGGGATGTTTTCTCCTGGTGCCTAAAGCTATGTAGTGAAGGCACCAAGTGAGCCTCCATGGGGAGAGCATTTGACAGGCAGGGAGCCACTCATAGAGGAGGCACATGGAGAAGAGTCAAATGACGACTGCATGGTCCGGGTCGGTTAGTCAAACACTGCCCAGCACACACAGGTGTTCCCTGCATAAAATAAATGAACACGCAAATGACAAGTTTTGGCATAGTCTTCCCTGCTGGTTTAATTTGAGTTGGGCAGAAGCTAGATCAAGGTCTGCTGAGATGGTTCCGCACATCACTTTAAGAGCTGGATGTGGATCTGTTAACTCTCCTGGTGAACAATTAAAAGAACCAGTCTCTGCCTTTCCCTGGTTTAAAGGTAAAGGGACCGCTGACCATTAGGTCCAGTTGTGGCCGACTCTGGGGTTGCGGCGCTCATCTTGCTTTACTGGCCGAGGGAGCCGGCGTACAGCTTCCGGGACATGTGGCCAGCAGGACTCAGCTGCTTCTGGCAAACTGAAAGCAGCACACGGAAACGCCGTTTACCTTCCTGACAGAGTGGTACCTATTTATCTACTTGCACTGGTGTGCTTTCGAGCTGCTAGGTGGGCAGGAGCAGGGACTGAACAACGGGAGCTCACCCCGTCGCGGGGATTCGAACCGCCGACCTTCTGATCGGCAAGTCCTAGGCTCTGTGGTTTAACCCACAGCGCCACCCGCATCCCCTCATTCCCTGGTTTATCTGATGCCTAATAAAACGGAACAAGGGGAGCAAGCCTGTGGATCCCTAGCTTCATGTGTTTGAAGTTTGCTGGAACAGGGCCGGCTCCCCTGTTCCTTTCCGTTTATTCCACCCCTGTGCGTGTGAGCGAGGCAAGAAACCTCTGATGTAACACACACACACACCCCACCGAAGCTCTTGGCATATTCTTCTCCCCAGCATGCACAACTTAAACTGACCCAGTTGGTCCGATCGTTGACTCTGGTTGGCGACGACACTTAATTAGCAATTGCACATGACTTTGGGAGGGTATATCGGGGGGCACTTCGTCATCCCGGAAGGTGCCCGTTGCCATAGAAACCAGTGCAGAGGGGTCCTCGCCTGAAACAGTTTGCTTGGATTTTCTTCTTTTTAAAAAAGGCATTGAACAGGATAAGTACTAGCTTGAGGAGCAAATCGAAAATAGAAACGCAAGGTTGCTGTGGGTGGGAGCTGGCAGCTTGGGACTCGAGTCCTGGTGTGCTGATGCAGCAATTAGCTCTGGCATGCTGTTGGCTTGTGTGCATGCTCTGTTGTCATGCGCACCATGGCTCTTGAGCAAAACCAAACAATGGTTCACCTTGAGAGTTTGCTCTAAAATTCACAACTGGCTGAGGGTGTGTTTCTTTTTCTGAGCCTGAGAACTTCTTGGGAGGGAGGGGGTGTGTATCTGTGCCTGCAGTTATGAACATAAGAGCCTTCTGGATCCGGCCAAATGGCTCATCTATGCCAACATCCTGTTCTCACAGTGGCCAACTAGATTAAGGTTACCAGGCGTCCCCGTTTCCCGGGGACAGTCCTCGGATTTACAAATCAGTCCCTATACAAAATCCATTGAAGTTGAAAAGTGTCCCCGGATTCATTGAAAAAAATCTGGTAACCTTAAACTAGATGCTTGTGGAGAACCTGCAAACAGGATCCATGCCCGGGGGCACTCTCCCCTCCTGTCGTTTCCAGCAACTGGTATTTAGAAGGCAGACCATCGCCATCATGACTAGTAGCCATCGATAGTCCTCTTGTCCATGAATTTGTCTAGCCCTCTTTTAGCGTTCTCTAGGTTGGTGGCCGGCACTGCCTCTTGTGGCAGGGAGTTCCATAGTTTAACCATGTGCTGCGTGAAGGAGGGCTTTCTTTTCTTCTGTGCTGGGACTTCCAACATTCAGCTTTGTTGGATGCCCATGAGTTCTAGTGTTACGAATGAGAGTGAAATATTTTCCTCTGTCCATTCTCTTCTTGCCATAATGATATTATGCACTTGAATTATGTTACCTCTTACCTTTTCTCTCGGCTAAAAACGCCCTTTTGCTCTCTCCTTTCTGAACCTTGTCCAACTCACGTGGAATATCACCCATGGTATCATAGTATTAGAGTTCCGTATTTAGCATTATAAACTATATTATTGTGGTTAATGGCGATGATCGGAAAGGGGTTTTAGCACCCTTTATTAAAACAAATTCACACAGCATTATAGCGTCATGGTGCTATTACACTTGGATTTCATAGCTAGAAATGAGTTTTAGCGCTGATTAAAAGATGTGTGAACCTTTGGATAAAAGGAGCCGTAAAATGGCATCCACCGCAAAGGTTATAGTGAGTGGATGCTGAGCTTCAAATAGCTGCTTGTGTGAATTGGACCTTCCACACCTGTAGACCCTTGTGGGGGAAGAACATGGGGTGTGGGGTGTAAACTGGAAAAAAACACGGGCTCCTAATAGTGTGCAAAGTCTGTGTTGAAATTCTACTTGCAGCTTGCAACAGAAAGGCAGTAGCAAGGTAGCGCAAGGGGGGGCACTCATCTCGAAATAGCTATAGTCAATGGTAGACTGCATCTGAAACTGGAGGGTCCATCTAGGTGTCATAGCTAAATGCTAAGCCTATCCCCCCCTTTTTTTTCTGTAGTCTCCTATTAAACCCATCCAAGCCTCTGGCCACTGCCACATCTTGTGCCTGCAACTTCCATTGCAATTATGCATGCAAGAAGGTGGGGAAGAGGCAGAGATCTTGGAAAGCAGGCAGGCAGGTGAATCTCAGTTAAGCCTTCCGAAGAGCGGAACAGGGAGCGAGGGAGGAGCAGAAAGAGGTAAGGGTATAATCACTCCACCAGCGCTGGTGGTAGACGTTCACAGCCGAAGTATTTATCGTATATATAGAGAGAAAATAAATCCCCCTGCTCCTTTCAAACATGAAAGTTGCCTTTCTGCAACATGTGAGAGCTGCCGCTGCCCGTACTTAATCAAATTTCCAAAAGTGCTGGTTTAAATAACGGAAAAGATTAAAGCTCTAGGGCAGAGGATAAAGGCTTCTCATTGCATCTTTCCCCCCCTCCTTTGATGTTTCTGTATGTCCCCCACTCTTTTCTGACAGCATTGCACAGCTCTTTCTGCCCTCTCTGCTCTCTCTCAATTTTTGCCCCCAAACAAACGAAGCCTTCCTTTCCATTTCCCGATGCTATATAGTTCCATCCTATTTCTCACTGAGATGTTGGAACGGTTGTGAACATTCCGTGACATCACAGCAGCTCTGCCGCTGGCTAGGGGAGCCTGACTGGTGACAGTCAGTTTTTAAAGCCTTGTCTGGGTGTGTGTGATGCAAGATCGCATGCATGAGCTCTCGTCTCTTTGCGATCAGTGGAGCTGGGTGGGCGGTAATTGGGGAGTGTCAGGAAACAAAGGCGACTATGACTTTGCCCTACTTTATTCATAGTTCCGACACGACTTCCACCCGGCACTTAAATGCAAGGTAGCAAATGTCTAGATCAGGGAGGCTGAATTTTTTTTTAAAAAAAATATTTTTGTGTGCAGCAGGATAAATTCAGGGGGCGTGCTGGAGCTCAGAGTCTAAAAATACTTCTAGCGAGTTAATAAGTGGGAGTTGTCACTGCTGCACTGTGCTGTAAGGGCAGCCGCTGCCACGCCTGTGATGATGAGCTTTGCTTGCAGGGGCTGCTCTCCTGGCTGAAAGGAGGGTCTCGTTTAGTCCAGGTATGTCGCAGTCCCCCCAAAACAGTTGCTCATTCTTTGTTGGCAGAAGAGTGAGTGGCCACAGCAGGAGCCTTGATGGATTTTTTTTTATTATTGCATTTATACCCCACCTCATGGAGCTCAAGGCTTCGTACATGGTTCTCCCCTTCCTTGTTTAATCCCACAACAACCCTGCGAGCAACTGGCCCCAGGTCACCCAGTGAGAGCTTTGTGGCTGAGCAGGGATTCAAGCACTGGTCTCTCAAGTCCTAGTCTGACACTCTTACTGCTACACCACATTTTAATGTATTTTTAATCTTCATTGGAGCTGCCCAGAGTGGCTGGGGAAACCCAGCCAGATGGGCGGGGTACAAGTAATAAATTATTATTAGTATTATTATTGGCTCTCAAAGACATGGTACTCCAGGTGAGGCGCGAACTCACAGCACTGGCACTACTCTGCTTCGTAAGTACCGCACACTAACCTATGCTGTTTGGCCTTTGTGCATAACATGATAGATGCAGAGTGCTTTTACCTTCCGCAGAAAAGACATACAACTCGGAGAGCTGATGTAGTAGTGAAAATGGTTTAACGAGCGAGCTCCAAAGCTGCTAAATAGAAGCGTCAGTGGCTGGAACGACAGGTTTTCCGGCAGCCACATTTGGACTGATACAGCAGGGAAGGGCGTGGCTTTGATCGCAGGAACCACACATGCAATCCCACCATCCTTTCTCGCCTGCCCACAAAGCGGCTCCAGAGGATTGGGGGAATTGCTGAACGGGTGCCGTGTGACATGGATGCAGATCGGAGGGGTGGGCAGAATCGGCACCTGCCGTTTCTGCAAGCGAAAGGGCCTTTGCATCAAAGCCAGTGTCTTGTGGCAACTTGGAAATGGTTGTGGCGTGAGCTGATAAGAGATGGCAGCATGCAGTGCTGGAAGCTCTTGTCCTCGTAAAACCCGTGTCAACACAGGAAGCGGCCATCTTGCTCAATATTGTCTGCACAGACTGGTAGTGATAGTTCTCTGAGGCCCCTCCTAGCCCAACCTGGAAATGCCAGGGATTGAACCTGTGGCTTTCTGTGTGTAAAGCAGATGTTTCCTTGGCTGGTTGTGCCAAGATACACCAGCCACTCTTTCAGGTGCCATAGGGTGCTTTTGGCAACACCTGTGGAGGTGGTCTCCTGGGCAGACTCCATTGAAACGAACAGGGTGAGACAAAGACCATTTGTCAACTGGTGCGGCTTGATCTATTTGTGAATGGAGAGCAGGGCAGCTGCCTTAGGCCAGGTCAGGCTGCTGGCTCATCCAGCCAGGTGTTGTCTACTACTCCAACCTTCCCCAACCTTGTGCCCTCCAGAACTTTCGGACCATCAGCCTCAGCCTGCATGGCTGTTGTAATCTGAAACATCTCGAGGGTGATCCAGTTTGGGGGGAGGTTGGTCTACTCTGCCTGGCTCTCCCAAGATCTCGGGGAAAGGGCGGTATTTCCTCATCACCACCAACCTGTTCCTTGAACCCAGGACCTTCTGAACGCAGCTCCTGTTCTCGACCACTGAGCTACTCCTTCTCCTCTCCCCCAAAGGAAGAGGACATTTTGCTGTTTGCAGAAACTCAGCATACCTGTTTGTGTCGCAGATTCCAGACAATGGAACTGAGCACCTCAACCGTCTCTTGGCGAGTGGGCTTTTTGGACACATCTCATGACGGGCGCGACTTTCATTTGGTCCAGCAAAAAGAACCTCTGTGGTGGTTTTATGCCGTTCCAACCGATGGCTTTATTATGAGGCAGCAAATGCTTTTTGCATATCTGGAAGGAGATGTCTGTTTCCTCAAACACTTTCGCCAGATATCATACCTTTTGAAAAAAACAGAACATCATTTCTTTGGAACGTTTGCTTTTGTTTGTGTTTTGTCTCCCTCGACTATCGACGCCTGGATAAAGCAGCGGACAAATTTCACCCCCTGTGGCTTTCTCGTTGTGCTGCTTTAAAGGGATGGCAACGAAGTACCTCAATAGGCACTTTGAAGCGCAGCTGCAAATTAGATTTCTGTTTTTATGTTCAGGAGATGGCTGAAAACCCGTGTGCCCTGTAACGTTAAGAAAGAAAAGGGTCTTGCTTAAAAAGCTACATTTGAGTAAGCTGTGTTCCCTTGGGGATGAAGGGGGTTTTTTATTTATTTTTTTATCTATGAGCACAGGGGGGCATGGTGTGTCGTCACCACATCAGGCTGCCTGCAAGCCCGGCTCACTTGCTGGGTGGTGTTACAGCTCAGGAGACGAGAAGCGAGAGGAGCAGGCAGAAATGTCTCTCTCCAACCAGCCCTCCGCACCCCTCTCCGAATACAGCCAGCTGTGCAAAGGCAAGAGCACGGAGGGCATTTCGGAAGGCTTCCACTGCATGGAGGCGCAGAAGGACTTCAGGAAGACCGAGTTTGCTTGGCAGAGGACGGAGGGCAAGCTGAACGAGATCGGACTGAACGTGAACTCCGGCGGGCAGCTGAAGGATGGGCTGGTCAAGAGCAGCCAGGGCTTCACCGACGAAGACAAGCTGTGTTTCTTTGAGGGGAAGCTGGACAAAGAGCTCAAGGCAGCCCCGAAGGACAAAAGAGGCGATGCGGAGACTCTGCAAGGCAAGAAATGCCCAATGGCCCCCCTGGGTCACCTTGAGAGCTGGGCTCTCATCTCGGAAGCGTTCCCTCCCCCAGAAGGGGGCTTGGGGGGCGTCGGTGCCGCAGGCTCCCACTCTGGGCAGGCGGAGCCCACAAGGTCGCCTGCCAGGCTGGGGCAGCACGAAGCCATCACCGACCAGGAGAAGGCAGCAGGTAAGAAGGTGGCAGAAGCCAAATGCCACCAGGGTCAGACCGGGAGCGAGCCGGAGACCAGCGTGTGGAATCCCAGTTTCAGCCCCGTCCTGACCAGCAGTTTAGGTTGCCCAGAGGCGACCGGGAAGACAGAGGGACCCCCCGCCTACAGCGTGATCGGAGTGGTCAACGACAGCTATGTGCAGAGCGGGTTCGCACCTTCCCCTGCCCTGCCCAAGCTGGGACCCCCGACCACCACCGTCGAACTGGCCCAGGACGACTTCAGGAGCAGCTGCTTCAACAACCTCCACGAAATGGAAGACGAGAGGTTTTCCGCGGAGGCGGGGGAGAAGCAGGGCTCTGGCGGCGATGGCGGCTTCCTCAACCGAGGGGCCCACCAGAGGAAGGCCATGCGGCGTGCCATGTCGGAGAGCTCCCACCTGTCCGTCCCCCCAGCCCTGAACCTGGCCGACAAATACCCCGAGCCCCCGGCTCGGGAGGATCTCCTCGGCAGCCTGGTGTCGCCTAGCGGCAGCCTCTCCCAAAGCACGAGCCCCATGACCCGAAAGCCGAGCGCGCCAATGAAAAGGTCGGCCACTGTCTCGGAAGAGCAAACATCTGCCCGCAGCCTGGGCTCCGCGCAGAACAATGCTGAGCTGCCCAGCCTCATTGTGAACCAGGAGCACCCGTCCCTCCCCATGGAGGAGCCATCTGCCAGGCAGCGAGAGGAGTGGGACGCCAGTGGCAGCGCCGTCAAGAGGGAGCTGGTCAGCCCCGGGCTGTACCACAGCAAACTGGAGCAAATCCCCGAGATAGGCGGCCATGGCAAGGGAGGCAGGGCGGAGGAGGAGGCGGCGGCGACAGCAGCAGCAGCAGCAAAGGCCGAGAAGAGCCATGTTGTCAGCGAGCCCAGTTGCCTCGGCTCCCCGAGAAGCGGCAGGATCCAGGAGATGGAGCCGGGCAGAGCCGCTTCCTCGCCAGGGAGGAGAGAAATCGAGGTCAGCGATGTGCCGAGCGCTCCGTCTCCCCAGCAAGGCGATGGGCCACGTGACGGTATGTTGCTAAATTTTCTTTCCCCCCGGGGAAGCAGGCAGACTAGAGATGAAGGAAAGCGACTTGACAGATTGTGGGCAGGGGAGCGGACCCCTCCGCCAGCCTCTCCTGAGACGGACACAGCTTGCTGCGTAGCAGGCAGAACAATGGGAAGGGGGGGCGGAAATCTGGGGTGACTGGGGAGAAGAGGGGAGGGGGCGGTTCCCTCGGCCGCTGTTAGAACAGATTGCTTGCAGGTGCCAGGGAAAACAAAAGATAAGATGCATGAATAAAATAATGGGATTAACTATGCCCTGGTTTTAAAGATGCCCGGTGGTTTTGTGGGATCGGGCTGCTTAGTTGTAGGGTGAAAGCCAAGGTCCTGCATGTCCACAAAACTGCAAGAAGAGATGTGGCAGAAATTTGGGTCCTCCTTTTAGGAATGTCGGCTTCCCTTTCCTGGAAGGGGGAGCGCTCCAAGAAGGCACATTCGAGCCGTCCCTTTTGCGGCTCCGAGTATTGGCACAGACCTGCTTGGAGAGAGTGGCAAGTCTGGTGGAAAGCTGAAGAGAGACCAGTCTTTCCTCCTGTCCCATGTAGAAGCAGACCTGCCCCTTTAATGGGGGTGAAAAGCCTTTTAGCTCGCCAGGGACAGCAGTGCTTCTCTCTCTCCTCCCACCCCGCCTTTCTCTCAATAGGGGCTTGTTTTATTTCTTAGTGTGCCGGCACAATGCTTTGAGGTCAGTCTGCTGGTCTGAGCTGGGGAAAAATTGGGACAAGCACAGGCGATCTTTTGTGGTGTGAAAAGAGGAGAGAATCTCTCTCTCTTTCTTTCTCTGGTTCCAGCAGATCTGCCTTTTTGTGGTGCTTGCTTGGAAGCCATGGGGGCTGTGGCGGTAGGTTTCTACTGAAACCTCAGTATCGAGCATCTCCAAAAGCCGGTTGAGAAAGCAGTGGGAGAGGATAAAAAGTTAAAAGAATTGCACAAAATAATTACTAATGAGCAACAGTGTGTGCGTGTGTCTTACGCAGCTTGTCAAATCCGTAAGATTGCAAATATTAAGGGTTGCTTCTTAGCCAGTTTGAACTGCAGCTGTGCAACCCTTCACAGAGACTGGGCTTCCATTTCCATCTCTTGCCCTGATACGAATGATTAGGTCGCTCGCATTTCTTAACACGGAATGGCTTTGGGGGGAACTTTACTAAAACGCCTCCTTTCTTCACCCCACCCCTTCAGCTGTATGATATCGCTCCTACCCCTGTTGATACAAACATTCTTTTCCTTGCCTCTCTCCGCGGCTGCTCCTACTATTTCTCAGCTGCAACAAACTCTGCACCCAGGTTCTAGCAGGGGGTTGGAGGGGGGGGGGCAAGAGCAAAATGATCCAATTCAATGGGAAAGCAAAACCAGCCCCAATCAAAGCCACATTGATCCATTGGAAGCTGATAGTTGCCAAATCCTCACCAAAGGGGCGTATACTATATATATATATGCTTTCGTATATATATATATATACACACACACACACACACACACACACACACACACACACACAAAAATATACACTCCCTGATACTTAACTGGGCCAAAAGGTGCTTCAAGCTATTGCACCTCCAGCGAAGAGGGTCTTTGGCCCTGGATTTTCAAAGAGAAGCGAATAACGTGCAGAAAAGAGGGTCTTGCCTTTCCAGAGCAAGCTATCGGCCATGTGCTGAGAACAAAGGAGTGTCTAGGCAGCAAATTCAATTACGCTAACCTCCCGATAACCTTCAATGTGATAGACTCCCGTAAGCGAAGCTTGGGGTGTGTGGTTATTTTGACGGCCAGGACTGTAGATAGATAGATAGATATATTTGACCTTTATTTTGCTCTTCTGGTGACACCCAGTGGATATTGTTCTCTTGCGTTAGGGTGCATGCCACCTCCAAACGTTAGGAAGAACTACTCGGTTTATGGGCAGCACAGTGCGACTTGCATTCTGTGGGAATCTTCGCCGGACACCACCTCCCCGTTCTTGGTTGCCCCTTCCCCATCCCAGATCTCTAGAACCGCCATCACAGGAAAGGAAAACTACACCCACATAGTTAAACTGTGGAACTCGCTTCCACCGGACGCAGTGATGGCGCCCAACTTGAATGGCTTTAGAATAGGATCAGACAAATTCTTGGGCTGTCGATGGCTACCACTAGCCGGGATGGCTCTGCCCTGCTTCCACAATCGGAAGCCGCAAAGCTTCTGAATACCACTGTAAGCCACAAGAGGGGAGAGGGCTCTTGTGTTCAAATCCTGCTTGCTGGTTTCCCACAGACATCTCTTTGGCTAGTGTGAGAACAGGGTGCTGGACTGGCTGGACCGAGGGCCTGATCCATCAGCCTCATCTTGCATTCTTATGACCCTTGGGGCTGTTTGTACAGCTTGTAAGGATAATTATTGGAGATGAATGAGAGTTATGAGCTGCCTCCGCCAGGATCTCTTCTTTGACTATGGCCGGACTGGAAATGATGGAGGGAGAGTAAAGTCTAAGTTCCTACCAGCCTCTTAAGAGCAGTCAAGTTCTTGGGTGTTGTTGTTGTTGTTGTTATTATTATTATTATTATTATTATTATTATTATTATTATTATTATTGTAGGTGTGGAGTACTTGGGCTCATTTTTGCCTCTTTGCCCTTGCTCCTCATTTGTACAAATAGGAATAGTATCGTTCTCTGTGCCTTGTTTGTATCGTGCACTTCATTCATAAATCTCAGGGCAGTTCGCAACATAAAAATTCAAGATGAGGACACAAAGCACTTTGCTTCTCTACTTCACCAGCCTGCAAAGTTTGTTTTAATCAATAATAAACCTATAACTTGCTAAGGACAGGGACTCGGGATGGTCACCATCCACAACAGTGAGAGGGAGGCATCCAGGTGGGCAAATAAGATGCTTCAGATTCTTTGCATTCTTATCACAGCAAGACACTGGAACAGTAATTTGCCCGAGAACATTAACCCAGTGTTTTTCAACCTTGGGCCTCCAGCTCTTTTGGGACTACAACTCCCATCATCCCTGACCACTGGTCCTGCTAGCTGGGCATGATGGGAGCTGTAGTCCAAAAACAGCTGGAGGCCCAAGGTTAAGAAACACTGCATTAGCCTCCTGATCCATTGCTTAACAGTTAAAAGCTTTGAATCTCAGACTGGGTGATAGAAAGATTTGTAGGGGACTCTGGACGCTTACCTTGCCGTGTAGATTTTAAAAACACTCCCCTCTTACAAGAACGATCTTCAAGGCAGGTTAGGGTCCCGCTCGATCTGCTCTTAACGTGATCCATTTGCATCAAAATGGGGAATGGGTGTGGCTAGAGGACATCTGCTCCAGTTTGCAGCCCTTGAAGCTGCTGGCAGTGGCTTCGCCATTCGTAACTGTATAAACCGAGGCGGTCCAACTTTTCGTACCAACCGTACATTAGCGGTGGGGGAGCGCCAGGCTAAAATTCGACACACACACCCAGCCCTCATGCTGCCATCTCAAAGGCTGGGAAGGATGTGCTGGGCTTTGGGTAGGAGGCGAGAGGCTCTGGCAGGGTCCTGGACCTCTCCCATCTCCTCCCCAAAGGTAGCTAGGCTTTGGGAAGAAGACAGGAGGACTCTAGGACCCTGTCTGGGCCTCACACCTCCTTCTCAAAGCCCTGTGTCTTCTTTACCTGACTTTGGGAAGGCAGTGCAAGGGCTATGGGAGGTGTGGGGGTGTGCCAAAAGTTGCCAAGAGCTGTCAAAAAATGTCTCGCCCTTGTACTGCCCTGATAAAAACTAATGAATGCTTGGAGCGTCTCCATCTCCATCGTTCTGCTCGGACACTGAGGTCCAGCGCCGAGGGCCTTCTCGGTGGTGGCACCCGCCCTGTGGAACGCCCTCCCACCAGATGCCAAAGAGAAAAACAACTACCAAACTTTTAGAAGACATCTGAAGGCAGCCCTGTTTAGGGAAGCTTTTAATGTTTTATAGGTTATTGTATTTTAATAGACTGTTGGAAGCCACCCAGAGTGGCTGGGGAAACCCAGCCAGATGGGTGGGGTATAAATAATAAATTATTATTATTATTATTATTATTATTATTATTATTATTATTATTACTACTACTACTACTACTACGGAGGGGCTTGGGTCTGGTATGAGTGTCACTTCCCATGTAGGGTTATGGAGCCCCCCAAACTGCCAGGCAGTATGCTCTTTGTAATTACGCCCCCCCAAATCCTCAATTTAGGATGTTTTGTTTTCACTGAAAATCTCTTACTGAGCTGTGCTTAATGTGTGCGCTGGGCTGTTTGTGAGATGATCACAGGTGCCTGGTTTTGGAGGCATCAGAGCTATCGTGATTAATATTTATACAGCATTATTTACAGCCAACTCTGGGGTTGCGGTGCTCATCTCGCTTTATTGGCCGAGGGAGCCGGCGTACAGCTTCTGGGTCATGTGGCCAGCATGACTAAGCCGCTTCTGGCGAACCAGAGCAGCGCACGGAAACGCCGTTTACCTTCCCGCTGGAGCGGTACCTATTTATCTGCTTTATCTACTTGCACTTTGACGTGCTTTTGAACTGCTAGGTTGGCAGGAGCAGGGACCAAGCAACGGGAGCTCACCCAGTCACGGGGATTTGAACCGCCGACCTTCTGATCGGCAAGTCCTAGGCTCAGTGGTTTAACCCACAGCGCCACCCGCGTCCCTGATAGGCACCTAGGAAGCTGCTTATACCAAGTCTGACCTTTGTTCCATCTACCTTAGTATTACCTACACTGACTGGCAGCACCATCCCAGGGTGCAAGCAGGGACCTCTCTCTCCGCCCTACCCAGAGATGTCGTGGGTTGAACCTGGGAACTTCTCCACACAAAGCAGATACTGTGCCACTGAGCTGTGGCCCTTCCCCAAATTTGGGGGACTAATAACTTTAGTAAACAACCAAAATAATTTAGTATTGTAAAATAATGTCATAAAATCAATGCATTGATTAACAGCCACTAAACCACCAAACCCTGCAAGTGGAAACCTGCAGAAAGACTTCCTTTAGTGCAAAAGCACTTTCTCTCATTGACACCCCCCCAAAAAAAATGTGGAGTCAGGAGACCCCCCCCCATGGAGGGAAAGAGAGAGGAGATTGTTCCTTCTGGCAAGCTGAAACGCTTGCACTGATCCAGTGATTGCCGTAGTGCTATGCTGAATTCTTCCCGATATAAATAAGAATATATTTTAAAAAGCAGTCCCCGCCTACAGGTTCACAATCTAAAAGAGGGGGGAAACATTGGCAGTGTGTATGTGTGTGTCGAGATATGCCTGGTTTGTGCCACTTCAGATTGCATCGGGGGAGATTTCCACAGAAGGCAAGCAATGCCAGTTACAGGAGCTCTCTCTTCATCCTAAGTGGCACAGCCCAGGCATAGGCTGATCACTGGGCCTTTGCTCATCGTTTGCAACTTGCCATGCAGTGGCTCTGTCCAGCATCCTGTTCTCACAGTGGCCAACCAGATGTGCCCATGCGAAACTCCAAGTGGGACCTGAGGGCAACAGCAACCCCCTCCCACTTTTTCGAATCCCAGCTGCTGTAATTCGGAAGCAAACTTCCGCCATCACTAGAGGCAGAACACCGTGGCCATTGGTAGCTTTCTCCTCCTCCGCAAATTTGTCTAATTCTCTTTTCAAGCCATCCAAGCTGGTGCCCATTGCAGCCTCTGGTGGTAACAGACTCTGCAGCTTAATCTCATGGGTGCTTCGCCCCCTTTGTGTTGTTTTATCCGATCCCACAAGGCAAAAGGAAGTTGACTTAGTCCACGCGTAATAATACCTTTCCCACCTGCTGTGCAAAATTGGCGGGTTGTTCACAAGCCTTATTTTGCCCCACCTCCAGTAACAAGCGAGGGCAGCTTAGTGCCGCTCCTAAGTTTCTTTTCATCCCATTTGTTCCTCCAGGGTGCGTGGCTCCCTGTTGGGTTATCCCATATCTTGCCTGCGGCTGTGTAGGTGTCCAGAATGGGCTGTGGCTCCTAATCTTCTGTTGCCTCTGCGTCTTTCTGCATAGAAAATGTTAAGCTTTTGAGCAGATTAGGGCCGTATGAATTTGGCTTTTGCAGGCGGGAGATCGGAACCTGAAAGCAAGCGCCATTGCACACTTTATTCTCTACCCCCCCACCTCCCGTCCAATAAATAAACCTTTAAAATCTGTACCATTTGTTGGAGTCACTGTAGTTTGCAATGCAAAGGATACAACGGCTGTGTATGTTCGTCGTTACGATGAATGGAATTTATTTCACCGGTAAGGTTAGGGGATATTGGGAATATTTTTACGTTTTGTAATGTCTGCCCTTGTTAGTGGTTTGTTTCTGGGGTGAACAAAGCCCTCCCCCGGAAAGAGACCCCCTACGCAGGTTTATGCTCACCCACAGAAGTTTAGGACTTATAATAGCTGTTTGCTGTGAGAACTAAACAGAGCCTTTAGGCTCAGAAGCAGTCTATCTTTGAAAACCAGGACTTTATAAGGCTTTATAAGACTTTATAAGTAACACCTGGGTGGCCACTTGTCAGAAACAGTATTGTCAAGGCTGGTTCAGCTGCAGGTCAGCATGGAGAGACACAGAGATGAGCAGTGAAGTTGATTCTTTATTCAGGGAAACAGAATACAAACAGAGAAACCTATGGGCAAGACTGGCCCCAGTAAAGCTGTTGCCAGAACAGATTATCTGTGCCTCCCACATCCCCCTAAGTCTCCTCTCCAGCCAGCTGTTTTCCCAGCAGTCTTAAACAATGTCAGAGAAAGGGCCCCTGCGCTCTCCGTACTCTCTGCTACATGCAAAGCCCTCCATGTCCTTGGAGACAAGGGGAGCAGAATACAGTAGGACCGGCCGGCTATTGGGAATCTGTTGCAGCCTCAGCCCCATCTCCTCTTCAACTGCCTGTCCTCAATCTGCAGTGCTTTCTGCCTTTTCTCCCTCTCTCTCACTCAAGCCGGCTGCTTGTTCAGCACCTAACCATTCTGCTCCCTGTTCATCCTCTGACTTGTCTTCAGTGTCAGTTGGGGAAATGGTAATGTGGGAAAGGGGTGAGGGAGAGAGAATTGTGGAACGCCCAGGGTTCTTTTTGGAGGGAGGATACACTGCAACATTTTGATTCCGGTTGTACTTGTACGCCTATGATAAGGATACACGGGGAGGGTCCGTATGGCAGAGTCTTCTGTCCCTGGCTGTCGATGGCATAGTCCTGCTTCTAGGCTCTTCCCTGCAGACAGGAGGGGCAGAAGGAGTTGCAGATGGACTTCCTCGGTCACAGTCCAGGTTCTTTTACATGGCAGCTTATTAGTAAGCGTCTAGCCCAGTATCCTGCTTCCAAGAGCAAGGCAGGCAGCCAGCTGATTCCTGGAAGCTCAGGGAATGGCATGAGAGTGGTACACTCCCCTGTTTGCCTCCAGTGCTTGGTATTCGGGTAGAAGGAAACTGCCACCAGACCTGGCTAATAGCACTTGGTTATTTATAATACTTGTACCACAATTTCATAAAAAGGATAAGTGGTTTTATGAATTACACTGCTTGACACTGGAGCAGACTGCTTTGGAAAGTAGTGGACAATCCTTCGTTGGAGGTTTTTAAACAGAGCTTGGATGGACATATGTCAGGGAATCTTTAGCTACTAGATGACTTATGATTCTGTATCTGTTGATCAATCTATCAATTGATCAATCTACACACACACACACACACACACACACTCTCCAAATCAGATATCACTGGCTAACAGTAACACAAATATTCTTTCCTGTACATTGGTACCTCGGGTTAAGAACTTAATTCATTCCAGAGGTCCGTTGTTAACCTGAAACGGTTCTTAACCTGAAGCATGCTTTCGTTAATGGGGCTGCTGCGCCACTGGTGCACAATTTCCATTCTTATCCTGGGGCAATGTTCTTAACCTGGAGCAACCACTTCCTGGTTAGTGGAGTTTGTAACCCGAAGCATCTGTAATCTCAGGTACCACTGTAATTGTCTGCAAAAGCCTGGTGGCACAGAAACTTTTTCAGCAAACATTTCTGCTTGTCTATTGGAAGAGCACTCTGCAAGGCTGGAGGCCCGGTTTCATGTAGATGAGCCTCACCAGCAGACAACCAATAATGCTCTTACAGGTGTCTTCTGTGCTTAAGCTAGGAAATAAGGGTTCAGGCAATCTCTATGTTACGCTGGACCAAAGTTGTTCAGGTAGCAGATGGGCAGCCAGTGCAGATGTTTTAACAATGATATTGCATGTTGTCAGTGATTTGACCTCATCAGCATCCTAGCCACTACAATCAGCTTCTGGACCCAGGGCCAAGGGCAGCTCTGCATATAGTTGATAGGTCTTGTAGACCTATGCTCCTCTAAATTGGCCCAACATGTCTTTTAAATAATAATAATAATAATAATAGTGCTCCCACCCATCTGACTGGGTCCCCCAGCCACTCTGGGCGGCTTCTATCGTATGCAAAAGCATAATATAACATCAAACATTAAAAACTTCCCTGTACAGGGCTGCCTTCAGATGTCTTCTAAAAGTTGTATATTTATCTCCTTGACATCTGATGGGAGGGCGTTCCACAGGGCGGGCGCCACCACCAAGAAGGCCCTGTGCCTGGTTCCCTGTAACCTCACTTCTCGCAGGGAGGGAACCGCCAGAAGGCCCTCGGAGCTGGACCTCCGTGTCTGGGCTGAACAATGGGGGACACTCCTGCAGGTATACAGGGCATCTTAAGCTAGTGTTGCTACCACCCCCATCTTAAGAACATAAGAAGAACCTGCTGAATCAGTTCTGTGATCCAGCATCCTGTTCTCTCAGTGGCCAATCAGTTACCCATTATGGGAAACCCCATAAGCAGGATTCGAACACAAGAGCAACTAGGGTCATCTAGTCCAACCCCCAGCAGGAATCTTTTGCCAATGTGAGGATCAAACCCACGACCCTGAGAGTGGTCCCTGAGCTAGCTCTGCATGGCGCTATGAGCAAGAACTTCCACCAGATCAGCGGAAGTGTTCTTGGCTGCTAGGAATTGCTTTTGGTCAGTCTCGGTCTGCCTTGCTGCGGCGCAGGGGCAGCCCCTCCTGAGCACCCTGACGAAGGAACCTGCTGTATTTGGAGCTCATTAGGAGCAGCTTTCAGGGGCTTCTGCTAACAAGCTGCTGAGCAACAAGCGAATGAATAGAAGGCCGGGTGGACTTAATGCCTTTAAGAATCCTTCCCCCCAACTTCCCCCGGGCGTCCTTCTAGTAACTGGCAATATTTATGTGCCCGTTCAAATTCCCCTTAAACACAGACGAATAAGGACAGTAGCTTTGCTTCCAGATAAGGAGACTTTATATTGCAAACTGGTTCATCGCATATCGGAAATGGGTCATTGGCAACAGGCTTGTTTAATTTACCAGATGTTCCCCAGAAAGTGTAAATCTAGACAGTGGGGGGAGAGAATATGGGCTGGCATGTTGATGCCAAAGGTGCAGAGTAAAGGGTAAAGGGACCCCTGACCATTAGGTCCAGTCGTGACAGACTCTGGGGTTGCGGCGCTCATCTCACTTTATTGGCCGAGGGAGCCGGCGTACAGCTTCCGGGTCATGTGGCCAGCATGACTAAGCCGCTTCTGGCGAACCAGAGCAGCGCACGGAAACGCCGTTTTCCTTCCCGCTGGAGTGGTACCTATTTATCTACTTGCACTTTGACGTGCTTTTGAACTGCTAGGATGGCAGGAGCAGGGACCGAGCAAGGGGAGCTCACCCCGTCGTGGGGATTCGAACCGCCGACCTTCTGATCGGCAAGTCCTAGGCTCTGTGGTTTAACCCACAGCGCCACCCACGTCCTGAAAGGTGCAGAGTAGATGCTTCCAAAAAGCCCTGCATGAGGAACACTGATCTCCCTCAAAGAGAGGGTAGGACCCAAACCACTGGAGTCAAAACATTGGGCAGGACTTTCTGACAGTAAGAGCTGTTTGGCAGTGGAACGGATGGCCTCAGAAGGCGGTGGGCTCTCCGTCCTTGCAGGTTTTCCAGCAGAGCTTGGGGCGGCCATCTGTCGGGGATGCTTTAGCTGTGATTCCTACATTGCAGTGGGTTCAACTTCAGCCTTTCTCAACCTGTGGGTCCCCAGATGTTGTTGAACTACAACTCCCATCACCCCTAGCTAGCAAGGCCAGAGCTCAGGGATGATGGGAGTTGTAGTCCAACAACATCTGGGGACCCACAGCTTGAGAATGCCTGAACTAGATGAACCTTGCGGGTACCGTCCAATTCTGCAATTCTGTGAAAGAAGCACATATCTGGAAGCACCCTGGATTTCAAACTATTTTGGGATGCCCGGAAAAGTGAATACGCTTTTTGTAGCACCCAAGTTTGGAAGCAGGCAACTAACACAGAGTTGTGTGGTCAAAAAGAAGACAAATTCTGCAGGAATAGCAAATGAATTTGTAAGCAAGGCCAAGTTGCGCCACCCGACTTAGGTTGTCCTTTTCCTTATTTCCAGAATGTGGAATTCCAACCCCCAAATCCTACACTTGCGCAGTGATCACAGGGCAGCTCAGCCCCAACTGTGATCTCCAAATGTCTTGGGCTGCAACTCCCACTGGCCATGTTTGTGCTGGTGGGACTTGTAGCCCAAAAGCATCTGGAAAGGCTCGGATAGTTCTTGTGCACTTCCCTGGTTGACTGAATCCCACAAAGCCCTAAAATAAAGTGTCTTTCGCGTTTGCTTCACTGAACACTCTCTGCTTCGTAAAAGCTTGTTCTCAGAAGGCACACTGCGTAGAGAGAAGGGGGAAGGGAGGGAGGGAGAAGAAGTGGCGCTTAGTCAGCAAATCTGACTTCCTGCTATCCTTGTGTCGTTCCCCCTATGGAGGTGTGGGGGGAAGAGAAGGGGCTTGATAAGAGGGGGCTTCAGAATTAAAATCTCACCCAGTTGCTGCACAGGAAGAAGAAATTATTATTATTATTATTATTATTATTATTATTATTATTATTAATTATTATTATTATTAATTTATATGCCGCCCATCTGACTGGGTTACCCCAGCCCCCCGGGGCAGCTTCCAACAAATTAAGACAGAGTAAGACATCAAACATCAAAAACTTCCTTAAACAGGGCTGCCTTCAGATGTCTTCTAAGTTATTTATCTCCTTGACATCTGATGAGAGGGTGTTCCACAGGGCAGGCGCCACCACCGAGAAGGCCCTCTGCCTGGTTCCTTGTAACTTGGTTTCTCGCAGGGAGGGAACCGCCAGAAGGCCCTCAGAGATGGACCTCAGTGTCCGGGCAAAACGATGGGGATGGAGACATCAGGTCCACAGGGCCGAGGCCATTTAGAGCTCTAAAGGTCAGCACCAACACTTTGAATTGTGCTTGGAAACGTACTGGGAGCCAGTGTAGATCCTTTAGGACCGGTGTTATGTTTTCCCAGCGGCTGCTGCCAGTCCCCAGCCTGGCAGCTGCATTCTGGATTAATTGTAGTTTCCGAGTCACCTTCAAAGGCTGCCCCACGTAGAGGTGGAGGGGAAGCGTGGCAAGGCTCATGTGTGGTTCGGGTCTTCCCATTGATCCGCCACCCCATAGGAGGGGCCGCGGCAGCTCTCCCAATGTAGGGCTGGGAGTGTGGGGCAGGTGGTCCTCTTGTGCTGCTAGCTGACAGCTTTGTTCTCTCTGGCCCTGGTGACAGTCTGCTGCTGCGTGCCTCTCACTCCCAGGGGCATGGGGTGACATTTCCATCTCAGCTCCCCGGTAAGGAGTCAGAGTCACTCCTCCCACCCGCTGCCCTTGCCAGTTGCATAAGGTGCACAAACCCAACCGAAGGCAGCCAGGCAAAACGCACAGAATCCGGAGGAGGGACGCGAATCTGTCTGGCGTCTCTGCTGCTTTATATAAAGCGCTTGGCATTTCTCTATTTGGGTCAAGCAAAAAAGAGTGCAGTTCCTCTTAAGACCGTTGCTGAGAGCGGGTCCGGGACGTGGAGAGTCAAAGTAGATTCCTTTTCGGATCTAAACTTCCTTGCCTGTTGCAGCCTCCAGAGCTTTTGCTGCTTCCAAGGCCTCTGGGCAGGGATGCCTTGCATCTGCTAGCCTGCTCTGAGCACACCATTCCAGGTTAAGCAAATTCCTTTGCTGCCTCCGCCTCTGCTTCCCTCTCCCATCCGAATGGCTCCCTTTTCTCTCCCCTTCTTTTTGTGCCTCTCGTCGTTGTGTTTGAAAGGAGAATAAAGGTGCCCCTTCCCCGCCCCCCGCCCCGCACAGCTTAATCCGTTGCCCTCTAAAGGATTAGCGTCATCGGCAGAAAATCCATTATGAGAATTATGGAGCTATTTCAATGAAGGATGGGGTTGGTCCGGCTTAGGCGGCTTCAGCAGAGAGGCCGGGGCCCATTCACAAGCACCTGTTTCCGAGCAAGGCTTCCCTGCCCTTTTCCGTGGCAGGCTGGGGACAAGCCAAAAGTGGTTGAACTGGTTCCTGGGCAGGTGGAAGGAAGGTGAATCCCGGATCCCTTCTGTGCTCGCCTAGAGGATGAACAGAGTGAGTAGGAGGACTGGATTTAAGCCCAGCTAAGCCACTGAGATGCTCCTTGCTGGTGGGTCAGCGCAGAAACGAGAGGCAAGCGTTAGAACATCCAGTCTGAGACACTCTTCCAAGTCTTGAGTGCCTTTCTCGCCTAATGCCAGAGTGGTAGTAGCTCAAAAGTTAATCCAGGTCTTGCCGCTGCTAATTTTTATTTATTTGTTCATTGGCTTCCACACACGTCTCAAGGTGATGTACTCTTTTTAAAAAAATATTTTTTTATTAACAATTTCAACATAACAAATTATCAAAACAAATCATCTTCATTATCCCCCCTCCCCAACAACCCCCCCCGAAGACATCCCTCAGCTCCTCTCTCTGATTTCTCAACTCATGTTGTTCTCTGCCTATTGTAAAATTGTATACATCCTTATATTATCTATCTACTATATTAACCCTCAATGAATTTGTGTATGCTTGTTCAAAACCTGCCAAGGAGTTTTCAAAAAGTTTAAAACCATGCAAAAAATAAAAGCAGATTTAACAAACAGTATGTAGGAGGCACCAGTGGTTAGAGACCTAGTCATTCGGTTCATTGGGGGGAAAGTAAAACTTCCGTGCAGATAGTGGGTGTCTGCTGTATCTCGACAGAACAGGGGCAGCCACACTCCAAAGCCCTGCACCCAAGTTACTGTGGTGCTTGGCTTGTGATATTTTTGGGTCTTGGAGAAAGGAGAGAGCTCTCCCACAGACCACAGTGACCCACTGGATATATATAAAGGATAAGACGGTCTCTTGTCTCGGTGGTGTCACCAGCTGCTGAATAATTAACACTGCTCACTACCAAAAACACAGCTCAAGCGAGAATTTGCCTTCGAACAGCCTGGCGGTGTTTCATGGACTAACCATACATTTCAGGAGGCTGAAAGTGTGAGCTTTCGGATTACACAGGACTCTTCTTCAGAGCTCGGGCGTTTACAGTAGGAACTTTAATGTGAAGAACGTAGCAGGGCAGGCAGCTTTTGAGCCCGAGGAAAGCTGCTGGCACAATCAGAAGCTGTGTTAATTGGATTGCAAATGTCTTGCCACGCTGTGAAAGGTCAGGTTTAAAACCAATCTCAGTCTATAAGCCAAGAAGAAGAAAACCCCAGTGTTTCTTGGGGAGGAAGGCAAAGGGGGGGGGGGAAACCTTTCTACCTCTAACGCTGTTGTGTTTAGAGTGTCCCCCGTCACCCCATACTAATGCAAAACAGCCCCGTTTTCAGATTGGCAAAGCTGGAGTTAAATGTGGGAAGCAGTCAATTTTTATTACATTTTCTGGTATTACCTAGTGGCCAGAGGGCTTGGAACCCAGCGGGGAGCTGTTCTGCTGCCAGTTCAACGAATGACCAGCTTCAGATTGTTGAGTCCCAATGCCTCCCCTGGCCCAGTTTCTCAGAATTTGGAGATTCACACTTTGCAAGCATTTGCTGTTTATGGAAGCACTGGAATTTCATCTTGCGTCTCCAGCTTTTTAGAACTTCCTTCCTCTTAAACCTTTGCAGCACATCGCCACGGATCCTCACTGGTCCCAGATTGGACCACCCCTCTCATTTGAGAGGTGGGAGTCCAAATCATACCATATCCACATATTTATTCTGGATTCATAGTGCTGGTCCAAAATGCCTCCTTGCACCTCTGGTTCTTAAAACTTGCTTCCTCTTTGAAGCGCATCATTTTGTCTCCCCAGCTGCCCCTAAGTTGGCTTAGCTTTCTAGTTTGAGTGGTGAGGAAGCAAACCCAAATCATATCATATACTCACATACCTCTCCTGAATTCACGGGGCTGGTCTGCAGATAACACACGCTCTCTCTCATTGTGCAGAAATCCCCAAAGCCGTCCTGAGTACATGTTCAAATAAGTGCCTGAGTTCTTTCGGCGTTATATAAAAACTGTTTGCGTGGAGTTATATAAACAATTAAACATAGCCTCTTCTGACTGCGACGGTCTGTTTATGTGTTTTATACCTGCCTTCCCTTTCTGGTGTGACACGAGAGCACTTCTTTCCTCTCACACAAGAGCTTCCTTTTCGTATCTGACAGCCAGCCACTTAGGTCTTTCCTCGTAATGTTGCACAAAAGGCTTTCTCTTAAATGAATTTGTGCTTCTGCTGGGGACCCTCAGCCTTGGGGGCCAAATGCACCCGCCCACCAGTCTCTCTTACATGGCCACCAGGACTCTCCCCAGCCATTGAACTCCCAACCTCCTTGAGTATTTTATGCCTGGCTGGAATGTGTCCTTGAACTCTGATAATGTTTTCCTGCTTGCCTGGATGGAGGATAGAACCACGGGTACCTGAGCATGTGTAGAAAGCGGAAGGTGGTGGACTCTCCTTCTTTGGAGGTTTTAAAGCAGAGGTTGTCAGGGATTCTTGAGCTGTGATTCCTGCACTGGACTAGATGACGCCTGGAGTACCTTCCACCTGCACAATTCTACGATTCTGCTGTACAAAGTTTGCATTCAATACTCTGACTCATTTTTTGGCTTGGACCCTGCCTATCGCTAGCATGTGGAAGGTTGCCCAGAAGAAAATATGACCCTGACGTCAGGGGGAAGCCAACATGATGCCCTCTAGATGATCATAGGTAAAGGTAAAGGGACCCCTGACCATTAGGTCCAGTCGCAGACGACTCTGGGGTTGCAGCACTCATCTCGCTTTACTGGCCGAGGGAGCCGACATACAGCTTCCGGGTCATGTGGCCAGCATGACTAAGCCTCTTCTGGCGAACCAGAGCAGCGCATGGAAACGCCGTTTACCTTCCCACCGGAGCGGTACCTATTTATCTACTTGCACTTTGAGGTGCTTTCGAACTGCTAGGTTGGCAGGAGCAGGGACCGAGCAACGGGAGCTGACCCCGTCACGGGGATTTGAACCGCCGACCTTCCAATCAGCAAGCCCTAGGCTCTGTGGTTTAGACCACAGCGCCACGCGCATCCCATCTAGATTATCATAGAATCGTAGAATTGCAGAGTTGGAAGGGATCCCAGGGGTCATCTAGCCCAACCCCCTGCAATGCAGGAATCTCAGCTAAAGCGTCCACGACAGATAAGCCATAAAACCTCCAAGGAAGGACAGTCCACTACCTCCCGAGGGTGTCCTTTCCACTGTTGAGCAGCTCTTCCTGGACTCCAACTCCCATCAAGCACTGCATGGCAGGAGGAGTGGGCGTTGTCCTCCAGTGATGTGCATTTGCAGAAAGTCCGCCCGATCTCTTTGGTTGCTGGACGCTCTTCAGGCTGGATGTTGGCGACCCGCATGCATTTCCCCTCCCCGTTGCTCGCAGCCAGGTACCCGAGGGCGTCTTGGCTGAAGTTGTCAAGCTGACAGAGTGCCAAGGATTTGCCTGGCAGCAGCACAGCTGCAGCACCCAAATTTAAAGGTCTGTAATTCAGTGGGATTTGCAACTTGGGGGTGCGTCCTTTGACACTAACGCACTTTGGCATGAATCCTTTTTGTAGGAGATGGCCGGTTCTTCATCAGAGTCTTCGCCAACCTTGGACCCTCCATGTGTTTAGTTTTTATTTATTTATGCATAGCAATCCCACCTTTTTCTCCATGGAGCTCACTGTTTCGTACATGGTTCTCCTTTTCCTTGTTCAATCCTCACAGCAACCCTGTGAGGTATGCTAGTGACTGGCCCAAGGTCAGTGAGAGCTTTGTGGCTGAGTGGGGATTCGAACCCTGATCTCCAAGGTCCTAGTCCAGTTCTTTAACCGTTGCACCACACAGGTTCTCTGTCGATGGACTGCAATTCCCACCCCCCACTGTGCTGTCTGAAGCTGATGGGATTTGTAGTCCAACGTCATCTGATGTTGGCGAAGGGTCCTAGAGCTGTATTAGAGAAATAGCCAGTGTGCTCAGCACTTGAGGGTCGCTTCCAAGGCGTGATCTTGACTTCCCTGTTTCCGATGCCATTCTGGTCCATTTTAGCTGTCATTGGGACTTTGCCCTTGAGAAATCTTTGTGGATACTGTGCTTTGAGGGGGGAGACGTGGACAACCCCATAGGGCTGCTAAGTCTTGCCTCGCATGAGAATCTGTAAGCAGATTTTGGCTCTGGTTTTGAGAAGCTGAAGGCAGCCGGCCAGGCCTAAGAGTTGGCCAATGCCAGTCTTGAGCAGGGAGCATTAGCTTGTTGTTTAGTCATGTCCTTGACCCCCTGGACCAGAGCACTCCAGGCACTCCTGTCTTCCACTGCCTCCCGCAGTTTGGTCAAACTCATGCTGGTAGCTTCGAGAACACTGTCCCACCATCTCGTCCTCTGTCGTCCCCTTCTCCTTGTGCCCTCCATCTTTCCCAACATCAGGGTATTTTCCAGGGAGTCTTCTCTTCTCATGAGGTGGCCAAAGTATTGGAGCCTCAGCTTCAGGATCTGTCCTTCCAGTGAGCACTCAGGGCTAATTTCCTTCAGAATGGAGAGGTTTGATCTTCTTGCAGTCCATGGGACTCTGAAGAGTCTCCTCCAGCACCAGAATTCAAAAGCATCCATTCTTCGGCGATCAGCCTTCTTTATGGTCCAGCTCTCACTTCCATACATCACTACTGGGAAAACCATAGCTTTAACTATACAAACCTTTGTCGGCAAGGTGATGTCTCTGCTTTTTAAGATGCAGTCTAGGTTTGTCATTGCCAACCCTTAGCTACATAGCGCATAATTCCTCGCATTGCAGGTGGTGGGCTGGATGACCCTTTAGGGTCCTTCCAACTCTTCATAATTGAACTGCTCCAGGCAGCCTGTTCATTGGGCATTCACCCTGTTCCTTGCTAGAACAAACTTTGGGTTTGTATCGAAACTTTTACTCATAGCAGAAACACAGAGTAAAATCTAGTTGAATAGAATCATAGAATTATAGAGGTGGAAGGGACCACAAGGGTCATTTAGTCCAACCCCCTGCAATGCAGGAATATTTTTGCCCATCATGAGGCTCAAACCCGGAACCTTGAGATTAAAAGTCTCGCGCTTTACTGACTGAGCTCGCCTACAGTTTTCTTTCCAGACTTTTTAAGCATGCTTCTTTATACATGAGACAAACGACCTCTATGAGGGGGCAACAACATGCACAAGACCGTTGCTGAAAAAGCACAGTCCTTCCTAGTTTGTGCACTCTTGACAGATCGAAATAATAATAATAATAATAATAATAATAATAATAATAATAATAATAATAATAATAATAGATTTATACCCCACCCATCTGGCTGGGCTTCCCCAGCCACTCTGGGCGGCTTCCAACAAAATATTAAAATACCGTAATACATCAAACATTAAAAGCTTCCCTAAACAGGGCTGCCTGTTTAGGCATACAATTTCTTTAAAATAAAAAACCCTCTACAAACTGAACATTCAAAAGTGGCTGGCATAGGTGCTCCCTGGCCCCCAAGTGAAGATTTCTTTTGGGATCAATAGGTGGATTAGCAAGATCATTAGAAAGAGGAGTTGAATCATTCTCAAGTTAACGTGGCTCTGGCTCCTTGAAGACCCCGGAATAGAACAATTTTTTTTTGGGGGGGGGGTTGTTCTCTACCAGGGCAGCTGCGCCGATGAGTTGAGACAAATTACTGTGGAATTTGCTGCCAAGGAGTGTGGTGGAGTCTCCTTCTTTGGAGGTCTTTAAGCAGAGGCTTGACAACCATATGTCAGGAGTGCTCTGATGGTGTTTCCTGCTTGGCAGGGGGTTGGACTCGATGGCCCTTGTGGTCTCTTCCAACTCTATGATTCTATGATTCTATGATTCTACTGGATGGAGGGGCTGCACCCCTCCACGTGCGAGATGTCCTCGCAATACCTATTTGGGGAGGGGGGTCCGGGCTTCCTTTCTGCTCCGTCAGCCAGAAAGGTCTCCCCCATCAGCCTTTACGAACTAATGAACAGGCCTGATTAAGATTTGGCAGCTCCCGCACCACACCACCCCCTGAGGTATTCCTGGGCTGAGGGGATGGGGAGAGGGAAGGCAAAATGTTCACGCACTGGCGCTCCGCGCAGCATTACAGAGAGGATGGCCTCGTAATTAAATGCTGAATGAAAGCAAATGTTTGCTGATGAGCATGGTGGGTGGTTAATTAAGCGGACGGGGAGGAGGGGAGAGCAAAGCTCGAACCCACAACCCTGAGTTGAAGAGCTCTACCACCTGAGCCAGGGGTAGGCAACCTAAGGTCCGTGGGCCGGATGCGGCCCAATCACCTTCTAAATCCGGCCCGCGGATGGTCCGGGAATCGGCGTGTTTTTACATGAGTAGAATGTGTCCTTTTATTTAAAATGCATCTCTGGGTTATTTGTGGGGCATAGGAATTCATTCATTATTTTTTCCCAAAATATAGTCCGGCCCCCCCACATGGTCTGAGGGATGGTGGACCAGCCCACGGCTGAAAAAGTTTGCTGACCCCTGAGTCTGAGCTTTCCCAGTTCCTTCTCCGTGAATTTTTCTAATCCTCTTTTAAAACCATCCAAGTTGGAGGCCACCACTGCAAGCTCTGCCGCTCAACTCTGTGCTGCGTGAAGAAGTTCTTATCCATCCTGAATCTTTCGATCTTCAGCTTTGTTGGGTGCCCACGACTTCTGGCGTTGTCTGTGCAAGAGAGAAACTATCTCTACCCTTTTTCTCCATGCCATACAGGAAGAGTAGGATAAACACATCATAAATAAATTGCCGTCTTGAATAGGAGCCGCACGGAACTCCCATTCTGTGCTTGGATAAACAGTTTTGTGGTGACTTACAGTACACAGAACTGGCAAGATGGAGACTGCTGAATGGGTTGGAACGCAGATCGATCGTTATTGCATAAAGGTGACTTCTGGTCTCTGCGGCTGCAAGTTTAAAGACGTGTCTGTGTGTCCTTGAACTTGGGGAGATGGACTGTCGCTGAAAAGGCAGCAGACAGCCCTGAGCCATCCAAAAGCCTCGGTGAACTGGCTGCTAATTTAATCCTGCCAGAGGCCCTGGGGGTGCTGAGTCCCGCAGCAAGTTTCTTTTTCCATGGTGTGAAATCTGCCCGTGTGACAAACTGAATTATACATGCTTCTGCCTGTGGCGGAAGAAAATTCTGAAACACATTAATAACTCGGTTTAGGGGCAGGGAATGAAGTTCATTTCTAGCAACACAAACACCCCAACCGCACCCCTCCTTTCCTGCCCCTGGTCTTTGCTTACGCAAGGCTGGTTTGTTTATTGATTTTTAATTTGCATTTCTATCGCACCTTTTTTCTTCCTCCGAGGAGCTCAAGATGGCAGGCAGGGTTCTCTTCCTCCCCATTTTCTCCTCACAGCACCCCTGCAAGGTGGGCGAGTTCGAGAGAAGACAGTGACTGGCCCCTAACCAAGGTCACCCAGTGATCTTTGTGGCCAAGTGGCAATTTGAATACTGGCCTCTCCCAGGTCCTAGTCCGGCACTCTAACCACTAGGCCACGTTATTTGGAGGGAGGGGAGCAAGGTGGGACCGTAAGGGTTGCTGTGGGAAGTGAGTCAAGAAGTAATGGTAAAGGGACCCCTGACCATTAGGTCCAGTCGTGACCGACTCTGGGGTTGCGGCACTCATCTCGCTTTATTGGCCGAGGGAGCCTGCGTACAGCTTCCGGGACATGTGGCCAGCATGACTAAGCCGCTTCTGGCGAACCAGAGCAGCGCACGGAAACGCCGTTTACCTTCCCGCCGGAGCAGTACCTATTTATCTACTTGCGCTGGTGTGCTTTCGAGCTGCTAGGTTGGCAGGAGCAGGGACTGAGCAACGGGAGCTCAGTGGGGATTTGAACCACCGACCTTCTGATCGGCAAGTCCTAGGCTCTGTGATTTAACCCACAGCATCCAACCCTTTAAAAAAAAGGCCATGTCCTCTCACACACCCCTGCATAGGATTCTGAAGGCATCCCAGCCCATTCCCTGCGCCGAAACTGTAGAATCACAGGATTGTCGAGTTGGAAGGTGTTCTGAGGATCATCTAGTCCAGCCCCCCGAAATGCAGGAATTTCAGCTAGCCATTCCCAGCACTGGAAGTTGAGCAGAAGTCTGAAGCCTCCTGGCATTGCCCAAGTGGTTGCCTGGCCTTCGGCCCAGGCCCAGTTTGATCCCCCTCTATGGGTCCCTGTAAGTTACCTCTTTGGCCCTTTTATGGGCACAGGTGGGACCAACATGGATAGCTGGCCCTGATGAATACTTGATGTTCCCGATCCCTGTGGTTGTAATTCGTGGGCAGTCATTTAATTTTATCCTGATTCTAATCTTTAAGCTGTATTTTAATCAATTGTTTGCTTGTGTTTTAATGTATTTGATATTTGATGCTAGCCGCCCTGAGCCGGGTCTTTGCTGGGGCGGGCGGGGTATAAATAAAAATTTACTTACTTACAACGCCAGTTCCTTCCTGCCCCTCTCGGGTAGTGCCAGGTACACGGCTCCTTTGGCATGGGCTCTTTTGGGAATTACCTTCTCGGCCCCGAAAGAAACCTGCATTGCAGCAGATCAGCTCCCTCATTTGGTATTGCCAGCTCACGTGCCAAAGGGTTTTAGGTGTTCCTCCCAGGGGAATGTGCTCTCCTTTTTCCTCCCCCCGGTCACAATCAGCCAACTGAGCCCTTTCCAAACCCAAACATTGCTGGAAGATTCAGGACAGATTTACAGAGGTCCTTCTTCACACACCTCATAGTTAAAAACCATGGGATTCGCTCCTGGAAGAGGTGTTGACCCCCACCAATTTGGAGGGCTTTAAAAGAGGATTTGACACGTTTGTGGGAAGAGAAGACTTTCAGGGGCTATTCCCTCCCTGTGAGAAGCCAAGTTACAGGAAACCAGGCAGAGGGCCTTCTCGGTGGTGGCACCCGCCCTGTGGAACGCCCTCCCACCAGATGTCAAAGAGAAAAACAACTACCAGACTTTTAGAAGACATCTGATGGCAGCCCTGTTTAGGTAAGCTTTTAATATTTGATGCATTACGGTATCTTAATATTTTGTTGGAAGCCGCCCAGAGTGGCTGGGGAAGCCCAACCAGATGGGTGGGGTATGAATAATAAATTATTATTATTATTATTATTATTATTATTATTATTATTATTATTATTATTATTATTATTATTATTTATTATTCACCATGATGGTTCTGCTCTGCCTCCAGTCAGAGGCTGTGATGCTTTTGAATCACAGTCCCTGGGGACCACAAATGCAGAGAAAAGGAGTACGACATGTGGGCTGGTAGATGTTCAGAGAGATCCTCTTCTTCTCCAGTTAGACTTTAAAATATGTCGGGGACCGCCAGCATCCTAGGATGCAGCTCCCATCACCCTTGATTACTGGCGGTGTTGGCTGGAGTTGATGGGAGCATACTGTGCTGGCGGCTGCTTTTGCTTCCTCTGTGCAGGATGAAACATTTTTCCACATCACGTAGTCCTGGGCATAAGGCGGCTTCCTGCGATCTGGTCCGTATCGTGATATTAAGAACTTGCTGTGCTTCAGGAGCACTTCCTGTGGCAGGAGGAAGATCCCTTGTCCCTCCCGCGTTGCATTTCCCCTCAACTGCATTTAACTCCTAGCAGTTGCATACCTCCAAAATCCTTCTCTTCCTGGCTGCCACCCGGCGCCGCCGCCTTCCTTGAAGTCTCCTAGCTGGTGTTTCTGGCTCCTGGGATCGCTGAGATGAGCTCTGTAAGAGCAGAGCTGCGGGATCAGACCAGACCCCCTTACTAATGATCTCCTGTGGTCTGGAAGTGCAAGCTAACTCTCTGCATCCACACGCCAGTTACGGTTAGAACCGAGCGATGGAAAGGGAGTTAATGTGTGCCGATGTGTTCAGCCTCTGTGCATGGCAGTGTGAAGGCTTGACATTTTTGAATGTGTTCTGAATGGATGCAAATCTTAAAAGCCATTCGGCTCCATGTTTATCAGGACCTGGAAGATGGGCACAGCTAGATCATGGCGCTTCTGATGGCTTTTGAAATCCTGCGTAGGCATAGTACAGGAGGCATTCCAAAAAAACCCTCCAGCAGCCGTGGCTTCTCCTTTTTTAATCTTATTTCTTTAGATTTCATTACGGTAAACCAAAGAATATCCATTAAAAAAATTATAAATAATACAAGAAGTTGAATGCAGCATACGGCAGGATATCATCATTAAAGTTGTTATTCCAAAATATTATAATAATAATAATAATAAATTTTATTTATATCCCGCCCTCCCCAGCCGAAGCCGGGCTCAGGGCGGCTAACAACAATAAAACAGTACAAAGGTACAACATAAACAACATTCTAAAATCATTCATTATAAAAATTAATTAATTCAAGCCACTAGCAACCATTGGGCCAGAGCTCTGCGAAGATTGCCGAGGGAGGGAGTCAGGCTGTGCCCTGGCCAAAGGCCTGGTGGAACAGCTCTGTCTTGCAGGCCCTGCGGAAGGATGTCAAGTCCCGCAGGGCCCTGGTCTCTTGTGACAGAGTGTTCCACCAGATCGGAGCCACAGCCGAAAAAGCCCTGGCTCTAGTTGAGGCCAGCCTAACTTCTCTGTGGCCTGGGACCTTCAAGATGTTTTTATTTGAAGACCGTAGGTTTCTCTGTGGGGCATACCAGGAGAGGCGGTCCCGTAGGTACGAGGGTCCTAGGCCATATAGGGCTTTAAAGGTTAAAACCAGCACCTTAAACCTGATCCTGTACTCCACCGGGAGCCAGTGCAGCTGGTATAGCACCGGGTGAATGTGATCTCGCAGTGAAGACCTCGTAAGGAGTCTCGCTGCAGCATTCTGCACCCGCTGGAGTTTCTGGGTCAGTCTCAAGGGCAGCCCCACGTAGAGCGAGTTACAATAATCCAGTCTGGAGGTGACCGTCGCGTGGATCACAGTGGCTAGGTCAGGGCGAGAGAGGTAAGGAGCCAACTGCTTAGCTTGGCGGAGATGGAAAAATGCCGCCTTTGTTATAGCTGCAATCTGCGCCTCCATGGAAAGGGAGGTGTCGAAGATTACACCCAAACTCTTAACGGACGGTGCTGGCACTAATTGCGCCCCCGCAAGAGATGGGAGTTGCCCCCCCAATCCCATATCGCCCCGTCCCAGCCACAGGACCTCTGTCTTCGAAGGATTTAGCTTCAACCGGCTCCCACGTAACCATCCAGCCACAGCTTCCAAACATCTGGTCAGTGTGTCTGGGGCCGAGTCAGGATGGCCATCCATCAACAGATAGAGTTGGGTGTCATCGGCATACTGATGACAACCCAGCCCAAAACTCCGAACAAGCTGGGCGAGGGGGCGCATAAAGATGTTGAAAAGCATCGGGGAGAGTATCGCGCCCTGAGGTACTCCACACACCAAGGAGTGGCGCGATGACAATTCCCCCCCCCCCATATATTACCCATATATACCTATTTTTCCAAAAATCTGCTAGTCTGGATTTAATAAGTTCATTTGATCATGGTTACTATCAACCAATCCCCCCCCCCATCCATTTGCGTATGGTAGGAGATATACTCGCCCTTCCCCAAATTCTAGCTAGCATCATCTTAGCAGCAGTTAAAAGGTTGATTCCTGTTTCTTGATCATTTTCCAGGATAGCATCCCTTTTAGATAGGCAAGTAGGAATATTTTAGGGTGGCTTCTTGCCTGGTATCCACTCAAAATGGAGTGTAGAGTAACATCACACACAAGTGGAAACTGAGCTCATAGCTTGTTGTCAAGGCAGGTTGACGTTTGCTCTTTGTGGGCTGAAAGTGGGGGTCGGGGGGGTGGAAACCGATCTACGTGCCGTGCGCTCCACCGTTTCTAGATTAAGCTTAGCAAAGCCAAGTTTGCTGCCTAAACATGGCAAATCCCTCTAACCAGCATGTAGAAGTCCACTCCCAGTGTGATGGGAAGACTTTGCATCACCCTGCGGTAGTGAAAGAGGCACCGATACCTGTCCCTTCAGCTGCTCTCTTTGAGCTCTGTCCAAGCTCCACCTCTCTTCCTTTTGTGCTGTCATACAGGCTCTGCTAAAGGCCTCTTGTTGACGCATGGAATCCGAGTGCCTTTTTTTAATTAATTTCCTTTTTTCCTTCTTTGCTTCGGTCAGCAAAACCAGAAGAGATAAAACCAGCCGGCGAGGTCACCACAGCGAACGACATCGCGGCCCCTCCAAGCAAGGAGCTTCCGCCGAGCCCCGATAAGAAAGCCAAGGTGAGGGTCGACCGTGTTGTGCTTCCAGCGCTGCGGGTTTTGGTTCTCGGCACCCTGCTTTCCCCCTTTTTGCTTCTTAAGCCAAAGATAAGTTCTGTCCTCTGAGCTGATGGGCTCCCAAGAAAAGTAGCTGGCTACCAAGCCCAGTTTGATGCACTCAAGGCTGTTAATCCCATCCCTAAGCTCCTCATTTCTAACCCAGTGGTGGCTATGAGAAGAGACCTGGCACAGATGTTGAGCAGTTTTCTTCCCAATGTCTGCTCTGTACCCAGCCCTGTTTTGCGTGCTTAGAGGAGTCCTCAGACATAAGTAGGCCTGGAGTGAATTGTGTTGCGTCAAGTTGGAGTCCAGTTGGAAATAAGCTGTCAGGTGTGTGTGCAGGAGCCAGGCCCCTGTGACCAATAGGACTCTGCAGGACTGGGGCCTTCAGCTGAACTGCTCACTTCATCTTTTCCCTCTGCCAGTGAAGTTAGACCAGGGATTAGGGAACCTCCAGATGTGGTTGGACTCCAACTCCCTTTCAGGAATGATGCGAGCTGGAGTCCAGCATCACACGGACAACCACAGTTCCTCCATCCCTGACGCTGGCAGTACTGAACGAGATGAACCAGTGGTCCGATTCTGTATAAAGCAGCTCTCTGCATTCTGACAGCTATCATGATGCGAAAAGGTTGCCCTTTCTGGAAAAGAGATCAGGAGCAAGCCAGCCACCAGTAAATCACACGGAGTCAGTGATGTTAACACATTATTAGAAAGAAAGAAAACTGCACAGGTGTGTCAGGCCTAATGAGCACAGCAACAACTCTTCCTCTGTAAGTCTTGCCCCAATGAAACAGTTGCAGAAATTGTCTTAAGTCCCCTCATCTCCAGGGCTTTTTCCAGGCAATCGGAGACTGTGCCTGCATGCAACCTGCCACTTCTCCACTGGTTTCAGCCCTCTTCTGGTTCAGGGAGAAGGGGAGAGAGGAGCTTGTCACAGCAGGAGGGGGAGACATCTGTGACTCTTCACTAGCCAGACTCCTCTCTGCCTCTTCGCCTCCTTCCTCTCCTGCTTCCGCCTCTGATTATGGACTTCTTGTCATGGAATTCTACTCAGTATTGAACCAGAGCAGAATTCAGCATATAGTTAGCAGAGTAAAAACTTAAAACACGTTGCAGGATTCCCAAAAAACAGACCAGAGGCAATTAATCCTTCATCCAGCAGAGCTTTACTGCTGCTGAAGGCAGAGGAGCAGAATGGTCACAAGTTCAAAACTTTTATGATTGGCCCTGTCCATCAGAAATCCAGTTGCAGCAATCCAGTTGAAGCATATGTAACCCGAGGTACCACTGTATAGTGTTAAGCTTCAGACTTCTTAAGTTTAAGTTAAGTCTGAAGCTTAACACTATACAGTGGTACCTCGGGTTACATATGCTTCAGGTTACAGACTCCACTAGCCCAGAAATAGCACCTCGGGTTAAGAACTTTGCTTCAGGATGAGAACAGAAATCATGCTCCAGCGGCGCGGCAGCAGCAGGAGGCCCCATTAGTTAAAGTGGTGCTTCAGGTTAAGAACAGTTTCAGGTTAAGAACGGACCTCTGGAATGAATTAAGTACTTAACCAGATGTACCACTGTACACAGAACACCAACACCAGAAGGAAGAGAGATAGAAAGAGAACGTGAAACGCAGGCTCCTTCTGGCATTGTTATTATAGTCAGTATGACCTTGTCAGAAGAGATTACAGAACCAGTTTATGTCAGCTGTTCTCAGCTTCTCTGAAGGAATAACCCAAACATCATGAACCTCCTGCTTGTATCCTTCACACAGAGAAGCTTCCATAACCCTCTTGAATTAAGTAAAATAGGACACACTTTGTCATCCCACCACCAATCCCTGGGCTCTGAGCCTTCTTTCCCGGGGGCTTCCCCAGCTGGTTCCTCCCACCACTCCAACCAGGCCATGGCACCCAGTATACAGTGGTAGCTTGGGTTGAGAACTTAATTCATTCCTGAGGTCCGTTCTTAACCTGAAACTGTTCTTAACCTGAAGCACCACTTTAGCTAATGGGGCCTCCCGCTGCTGCCATGCTGCCGGAGCACGATTTCTGTTCTCATCCTGAAGCAAAGTTCTTAACCCGAGGTGCTATTTCTGGGTTAGCGGAGTCTGTAACCTGAAGCATCTGTAACCCGAAGTACCACTGTATACTTTGATTGGCAGCAGCTGAGAAAGGGTCATTCTTCTCACCTGCCACCTGAGACTCTTTTCTCCAGGTAAGCTGGGAACTGATCCTGGGACTCATATTAAGGAATATGGGAGTCTGCCTTATACCAAGTCAGGCCACTGGTCCCCCATGCTCACTGTTGTCTACACTGACCAATCCTACCGGGAGATTCCAGCAGGATTTGAACCTGCATTCAAAGCAGATACTCTACTCTTGAGCTACAGCTGAAAAGAGATGCCTCTTCTCTGCTGCCCCTTGACAGGTCACCCCTGTTTCTCAGTTTCCCAAGAGACCTGTGCAGACACAGGGGCTGCCATGTTTTTTTCTGGATGTAGTTACAAGGCTGTTGCAACAATTAACTCTACCAAATATCTCATTTGGGGGGCTGATTCCTAGAGGTTAACTCCTCAAAGTCCAGCATGGATTGGGTGCTAAACAGGAACCTAGGAAGTTGCCTTAATTCCGAGACGGACCACTGGCCCATCTCGCTCTGTACTGTCTGCACTGGCTGGCAGCTGCTCTCCAGGGTTTCAGAAAGGGATCTCTCCCAGACCTTTGTGGAGATGCTGTTGAGGACTGAGCAGTCTCCCTTCCCTGTATGGTGCAACATTTAGTCCTCCTCCCCACGGCAGCTCTTTCCTTAGGCTCAGAGAACCGCATGCTGCCATCTTTCCTTTCCGACTTGTTTCTTTGCTCCCATTTCTGCCGCTCGGACCTTTTGTTTACCATGCGCTTCTTTTCTTTTTGTTACGTCCATTTTTTTGCTTGTGTGCGTGTTCTGTGTGTGTACGTTTTGACACCAAGCCTTCAGCCTCCACTTCAGCAACAAAGCCTGCAGCAACAGCAGCAGCAGCAGCGAAAACCAAGGGCGCCCCCACTGCTGCCGCTGCCCCTGCCAAGCGGCCAGCGTCCACAGCTATGCCAGGCCAAAACAAAAAAGCCACCAGCCCTACCGCAGCCACCACCCCTAAACGCCTGGCGACGAGCGCCACACGACCCTCCTCCTTAACTCCTAAAGAGCCCAAACCGAAGGTAAGTCGCTTGTGTGCAAGGGGGGAGGGTTGTGGCCTTGGAGCCAGGTTGTCCTGTTGAGCACATCTGGGCTGCTGGCGTCTCCTGCTCCATCCCTGGACACATTGCCATTGCTTTGTCCTCCCGTTCAGTGGTGCAACATTTGCCCTGCCGCCACTTCAGACCTTCCAGGAAAGCACATGAGGGTGCATCGCCTCCAAATACAGGTCCAAAATCCACTCAGGAAGAAAGCTAGGGTGTCAGGGGAAATGGTAGAGTTGGAAGGGACCCTGAAGATCGTCCCTAACCCCTTGCAATGCAGGAATATGCAGCTGTCCCATAGGGGGATCGAACCCACAACCTTGGCGTAATCATCATCACGCTCTAACCAAGTGAGCTATCCAGGTCTCCTTAGCTTTCTGCACAGAGAGGGTTTGTGTGTTAATATAGGGGGGTTCGTTGGCTCAGCTCAGGAGGGAAGAGGATGAGGACAAAACTAGAATTTGGTGCCTCTGGCGCTACCTGCTGTTGGGCCCCCTTCCTTCTGCCCTACCAGTCCCAGCTGCCAGGGCCGGCTCAAGGCGTTTTGCTGCCTGAGGAGGACGACAAGATGCTGCCCTTCCCCAAGGCCCTTAGAGGAGCCAATCGGACCAGCATCTTAGCCCAATACTGGTCAAAGGAACGCATCTTCCACTGTACTTGACGGCAGCAGGCTAGCGTAGGGAATGCAGAGCACTCACAGCTCTGGCCCCTCAGCATCTGCCGCCTGAGGCAGCTGCATCACTCTGCCTCATCACAGGGCCGGCCCTGCCGGCTGCTTCTGGTCCCTCCATTCTCTGGGTGCGGGAGGGTGAGTGATTCAGCAGCCCTGTTAAAATCCGAAACGAAGGGATGAGCTGTCCCTGAGCAGGAGCCATCGGAGCTTACATTTTAATGGAAATGCGAGCCAGTGTGGTGTAGTGGTTAAGAGCGGTAGTCACGTAATCTGGGAAACCGGGTTCGTGTCTCCGCTCCTCCACATGCAGCTGCTGGGTGACCTTGGGCCAGTCACACTTCTTTGAAGTCTCTCAGCCCCACTCACCTCACAGGGTGTTTGTTGTGGGGGAGGAAGGGAAAGGAGAATGTGAGCCGCTTTGAGACTCCTGAAGGGGAGTGAAAGGCGGGATATCAAATCCAAACTCTTCTTCTTCTTCTTCCTTTAGGTAAGTAACCTTAGCTTACGGTTCCCGGTTCCCATAGTTACCAGGCCTCACTCATCAAAATCCTGACACTTTTTATAATTGACTTAGTGTGCCAGGAAACCAGAGCGGGCAGCAAACATAGGAGAACACTTTGGATCTTCGCCAGGAAAGGGCTGTTTAATCCCAAAATATGTCACCGGTTCTAAATTGCCGCTCAGCAATCAGAATCTGCTCTAAAGTATTGTGCAAGGAAAGGAAACCTGTCAAACAAATAAATTTCTCTCCCCCCCAACCCCCCACAATGTTTCTTTGCTGCATCAGTTGTTCATAGATAAATTGATCATTGCCCAGAAAGTCCCAGATGGTCTCGGACAAACGCCATCTAAGCCTGTGGAGCAATTTTCTTTTTCTGCCTGTAATTAAGAGCTTCCTCTTGGCAGATGACCAGGGAAAGGAAGAGGGAGCACGAGTGATTCCAGTGAGCGGAAAAGAGCCAGGGAACTAAGAAATAAATTAATTAAAGGCAGCGCCTTACTTATTTTATTGCATAAGATTTTTACACCACCTGATAGTGAAAAAGGGAAACGGCCGAAACAACCCTCAAAAAAGACAAAGCAGTAGAATCGTCAAGAAGAATTTAAAACATCCCAACAAATGAAATCATCGATAAACTAAAAGATACGTCAACATTCTACATGCCTGGTTAATCTTGTCTGCACTGATATCAATAGGCGGGGAGTTCCAAACTGTAGGTCCTGCCACACTAAAAGATAGAAGTGGTCAAGTGTCTTCTAAAGGAACGGCTCCTGTGTAGGCCCTCCATGAGCAGAAATTAGCCTGTCCCTGCGGGTGGCGCTGTGGGTTAAACCACAGAGCCTAGGACTTGCCGATCAGAAGGTCGGCGGTTCGAATCCCCGCGATGGGGTGAGCTCCCATTGCTCGGTCCCTGCTCCTGCCAACCTAGCAGTTCAAAAGCACCTCAAAGTGCAAGTAGATAAATAGGTACCGCTCCGGCGGGAAGGTAAACGGCGTTTCCGTGCGCTGCTCTGGTTTGCCAGAAGCGGCTTAGTCATGCTGGCCACATTACCCAGAAGCTGTACGCCAGCTCCCTCAGCCAGTAAAGCGAGATGAGCGCCGCAATCCCAGAGTCGGTCACGACTGGTCGTAATGGTCAGGGGTCCTTACCTTGCCGCATCCCACAACCGAGTTTTCTTTCTCACCTCCCAGTCTTCAATTTTACTTCTTCCCCTGGAGATTCTGCGGAGGGAGCTGGTGGAACTTCAAACCTTCAGACCCCTGCAAGCCTACACACATAGAAATGGTGCTACCAGACTTTTAGAAGACATCTGAAGGCAGCCCTGTTTAGGGAAGCTTTTAATGTTTAATAGACTATTGTATTTCAATATTCTGTTGAAAGCCACCCAGAGTGGCTGGGGAAACCCAGCCAGATGGGGGGGTATAAATAATAAATTATATTATTATTATTATTGTTATTATTATTATTATTATCCTTGACCTGACCGCTGTCAAATGCTAAGCAGGCAACATTTGGTCATCCATTTGGCCAGCATTCCAAACATAGGTGAAATCATTCATTTGACCCCAGATAATCTGTTGTGTTTTGTTTGAGGTTGGAGACAGATTTAGGATAAGAGAGAGATTTTTTGTTTTCCAAAATGGGGTTGGGGTTATCAGCCATTACTTGCTGTTGTAGTTCCTTTGAGCCTGAAACCTACCTAGCCCTTAGGAAAACCTGATCCAGATAAGTTTGTTATCTCCTCCTACACTCCACCTTTACGATGGTCACAAAATGGAGACCTTGTGGCTTTAGCCTCAAGCAAACTTCGCCCACCCCTTTGCTGAACATGCAGTTTATGGGAGAATAGCTTAGAAGTTTGCTCACTATTTGGGGACATTTTGATTGGCTGCTGATACAGAATGTGCCTGCCCATCGATTCAATTCACCCCGCCCCCGTTAGATTAGGATATCTTGATTTAAGCCAAGTCTGATTTCCTCCTGAAAAGACAGGCAGATATAATAAGACAAAAACCAAAAAGTGAAGTAAAAAAGGAATGGGAGTGTCTAAATGAATACCTTAAAAGTCAAGGTTCAAGGACAGAAATCTGGCTGAGTCTGGAATAACCTTGTGAAGTAAAAAGTATAAGAAAGAGGGATTTATATCTAGATGCTAGGATAGAGATGATAAGGGAAACAGGAAAACAGGAAGACACAATGAGAGGTAAAGGAGGTGCTGTGGGATTGGTGGAAGTCAAGGTTTGTTTTTCTTTTTGGTGTTTATATTATTAACTTGTAAGATATGGATTTGGGGTTTTTTGTATGTTGGGTTTTGCGTATTGTTATTTTTTGATATTTTTCATGTTGTTTTGTGGGAAATACTATTAAAATTTAAAAATTTTAAAAAAAGAAAAAGAAAAGACAGACTTTCGATTATCTTTTCACTTGTTATGGGAAGAGCAGGGAGACCCTTGCAGGGAAAAGTTGCAGACTTTGCGACTCGCTATAGATCCCTTTCCATAAAGCCCACCCAAGGTTGCAAAGCTGAAGGTGGTGCTGTTGGGCATGCAACTCTTTTCCAAGGAAAATCTGAACAAGCATCTCAGATGGATGAGAGGTTGTCTTAAGGCGGGAAAGCTCTGTTTGACTTGGGTCCTTTTTGTTTGTTTCTTTCCAGGGGACAGACGCAAAGAGCCCCGATAAGCGGACCTCCCCTTTGAAGCCCCCGTCCGCTACGACTCCTCGGCCGGCCGCAAAAAGCAGCCCAGCCACTCCCAGGCCGTCGACGGCACTTGCAAGTACGAATGCGCCGAGCGCAAGGGGCACGGCCACTTCGCCACCCAAGAGGCCCTCCAGTGAGTATCCCTCTGCCCCAGACTTGCCAGGAAAAGGGACGTTGATTTTGGAAGCTGCACACTCTTGCATTGCGGCTTCGCTAATTCGGCAACCTAGGGACATGTAGCTCAGTGAGTAGATCCTCTGCTTTGCATGCAAAAGGTTCCGGGTTTAGTACCCAGCGGCATCTTCAGATCTGGAAGCGTCCCTTTTCTGAATCCCTGGAGAGACACAGCTGGTGAGCGTAGCAGACATTGCCAAGCTAGATGGACCCAGCAAGAAAGGACTTCTCCATGCGGTTCATTGTTAACCGGTGGAACTCCCTCCCACAGGAGGCAGTCATGGCCACCAACCTAGATGGCTTTAGGAGAGGATGAGACAAATTCATGCAGGTGAAGGATATCGGTGGCTACAGTTGGCAGCCGCAATGCTTCTGAACGCCAGTTGCTGGAAACCCTAAGGCAGAATAATGTCCCTTGTGCCTGAATCCTGCTTGCAGGTTTCCCAGAAGAGGCATCTAGTTGGCTACTGGGAAATCAAGATGCTGTACTAGAAGAGCTATTGGCCTGATCCAGCAGGCTGCCATGTCTGACTCCATCTAAGGCAGCTTCTAATGTATTTTTGTGTGTTTTAAATGTTAACCCCCGGGACTGAGGAACAGAACCTCGCTGTTAGTTAGCCCAGCCTGTCTATGATCTGGGCTGTATACTGCTTCAAGCTTAAATTCCTAAATCTACTGGTGGAGACATATTAGACTGAAGCTCATAAACCAACCATGCTCTGTGTATGGTTTGCTTGATAAATAGCACTGTGCAGAACTTCTAGTCGTTTCCCACAGTGGGAAAAGCAAGCAATTCTTGCAGTGTTTACACTGGGCCATCACAGTCGAGGATTTCTTCTTCGTCTTACGAGTTTCCCAGTGGCTGGCCACTGCCTGAGTACCTTTGTCCAATCCAGCAAGTCAGTTTCTCACTGCTTTGCTGTCGGTGCAGGATTTGATCTACCCTGACACTGAATATTTCCCCTGCCTTGTGTGGAGCATAGCGCATTGCAAGTTGGAATTCTTAAGAGCAATGTGTCTCTTCAGATCAGAGAGAGGGAGAGAATGGCCAACTGCCTTGGAGGCTATTTTGGGCTTAGAAGAGATGGAAAACATTGACAACACTAGGAAATGCATTTTAAAATGGCTAGGTTAGAGCCATTGAAATAAATAGATGTAAGTAACAAATCCATTTATTTCAGCAGGTCTCCTCTGAACATAATATAGTTTGTGTATCACCCCTAGCATTTGTGTTGCCTGCTTCAATTGCACATTCTCTCTTTCTTTGCTTTTTTATTGATTCATATATGCTGCTTACATCCCAAAATGGCTATGTAGATGGTACACATTTAGCATCCAGGAGGCAAGATGACGTGGGTGGTAGAGCCCAAGGTGGCATGCACAGTTCTCCCCATTTTTTAGCCTCAAAACAACCCAGAGAGGTAGGTTAGGCTGAGAGAGCGTGACTTGCCCAAGGTCATGCAGTGAGTTACCTTAGCTGAGCGGGGATTTGAACCTCGGTTTCCCGCAGGTGGTGCTGTGGATTAAACCACAGAGCCTAGGGCTTGCCGATCAGAAGGTCGGCGGTTTGAATCCCCGTGACGGAGTGAGCTCCCGTTGCTCGGTCCCAGCTCCTGCCAACCTAGCAGTTCAAAAGCACCTCAAAGTGCAAGTAGATAAATAGGTACTGCTCCGGCGGGAAGGTAAACGTCGTTTCTTTGCGCTGCTCTGGTTTGCCAGAAGTGGCTTAGTCATGCTGGCCACATGACCTGGAAGCTGTACGCCGGCTCCCTTGGCCAATAAAGCGAGATGAGTGCTGCAACCCCAGAGTCGGCCACGACTGGACCTAATGGTCAGGGGTCCCTTTACCTTTACTTTCCCTAGTCCAGCACACTAACCACTGCACCACGCTGGCATGAGAGAAATGTAGGGTGTTGGGAATCCTGACAGGGGCGGTGGTAGCCTGCTTAACTGTGGCACCAGCAAGGCCCTGCCATGGACTGACCCCGGCAGAGCAGAGGTTCAGCTTGGCTGCTGTCTTTGTGTGTTGTGCAGCCATCAAGACAGACGCAAAACCTGCCGATGCCAAGAAGACCGTCGCAAAATCGCCATCAGGTAACCTGCTCTCCCTGCTTTGCTTCCTGCTTGCTTCTTTGGGTGGCCACGTGGGGCTTCTTCGGGTGGCTCTGCGGCTTCCCCTGCTGACGGATCCTCTCTTCTTCTTCCTCCTCCTCCTTCTGTTCCTCCTTCGGCAGCTGACCTCAGCCGTCCAAAGAGCGCCCCGGCCTCCACTGCTGCCAAAAGCAGCGCCACCACCCCGACCGCTGCTGCGCCCGGCCTGCCCGGAGCAGCCGCTAGCCGGCCCAAGCCAGCCACGCCCAGGCTCTCGGGGACCGGGAGCTCTGCCGCCGAGCCCAAGAAGGCGTCCACGCTCAAAACCGCACCAAAAACCAGCCCCATCACCAAGCCTTCCCGGCCCCCCACCAGTAGCGTGTCTGCCCCCGACCTGAAGAACGTCCGCTCCAAGATCGGCTCCACGGACAACATCAAGCACCAGCCTGGCGGAGGACGGGTAAGTCCCCTTGCCCCATATCTCTCTGGGTGATTGGTTGTCTGTGCTCACATGACACTCTCCCAGCGATGATGGATCACAACTCCCATGATCCCTGTCTCTTGGCCATGCTGGCTGGGGTGGATGGGAGTTGAAATCCAGGGTGCTACCCTAGCACAGTGGTGGGGGGGGAAGTGGCTTTCCAGGTGCTGCTAGACTACAACTCCCAGCAGCCTTAGCCAGCATGGTGAATGGCTAAGGATCATGGGAGTTGTAGTCCAGCAAAACCTCCAGAGAGCCGCAGATTGCCATGTCCTTCTTGTAGAAGGAGCTGCTGCTGCTGTCCTCAAGCCCCTCACACTTGCTGTAGTTGCCAGCCTTAGTTCTTTTTTGCAGCAGAGAAGCGGGTGCTTTGGATCTGGAAACACAGAGCTCAGACCTCCAGGGGCTCACTTTCGGAGGAAAGGATTTGAGCCTGTCTGCATGGTCCAGCCAGGAGAGTGCTTGTAGGGAGGGCGGGCAAAGAGCTTTTTTGATGTGGCTCTCGTACAGAGCCCCCTTTTGGCTGCTGCTGTGTTCTGCAGGGTGAGAGACTGGCCCCTCTGTAGAGGTGTCATCTTTTTGTGGCCAAACACATCTCAAATTATTGAGCCTCTGCTTGTGCTCCGTTTCTCTGAAAGACCAGTGGAACAGGTCTCTGTTTGGATTAATTTTGCGGGGGCAGAATCAGGGCCTTAAATCTGCTGGGGTTCTTATGTTGCCCTGGTTGGCTGGGCCTCAAACCCAATGTTTACTTGAGGCAACCAAGGGCTTATTAATGCATTCACTTCCCCTTAAGTAACAACCCACGGACTCCCCCCAGCCTAACATGCTAACATGTTGGAAGAGATGGGTTGAATTATTGGGGCTTTAGATCTCTCCCTGTGGATAAATGGCGGGGCAGTTTGTGTGCCCCATCTGCAAGGATGGAAACGACAGCACCCCTAAAAGAGATTTTGGGTCCCACCCATGGGGGAGAGTTGGCTGTCCTTGGCTCTCAACTCCCTTCCGAACCAGGATCAGAAATTGCATCATCTTCAGCAGTTAAAAAGGGAATGGTAATGGCCATATCAGTATCCAAAGAATCCATAGTTCCCTTCAGAGCTTCATTGATATGTGCATGACCCAAGGCTTGTCAGCAAGATTCTCCAGTAGTTGAAATGTCATGTACTTCCTGGGGATCAGGACCAGTGTTATGAGGCCTCAGACAGAACACCCTGTTGAGGTCAGCACACACAAATTAACATGAGATTTGTCTATGTAGAAATACATATATTGGGGCAGGTGGGGCTTGTCTGCCTGGGAAAGTAGCTCATTTAGGAGGAGAAAAACTCTGATCCTAAACCTCCGCTGCTTTGTGGAATATATTTGGAAGAAGAAACGGCTAAGGAGTAAACCCTACACAAATCAGCCCAGCTGGTGTCGGATATATTCCTCTGCTTTCCTTTGGACCACGTCAGTGAGGCTGAGAGGGTGATCTTGTTGTCTAGGCAGCCCAGGACCTCCAGACACACTGTCTAGGCTTGCGCCCCAGGGTGTTCACTTTGGTGCTGCTAACATAGAGGTTTGACTTCACCCCTGGAGCTGCACTTCACTGTCTCTTGAGGCAGATGGCTGCCAACAACAGCAGTTGAGTCAGACCATTGGTCCACCCAACTCACTATGCTGGCTGGCATCAGCTCTGCAAGTTTTTAGACAGGGGCATTCCCAAACATACCTGGAGATTCCATTGGGCACTGAAACTGGGATGTTCTGAATGCAAAGCAGATGTTCCACCTCTAAGTTGCGACGACCTTGCCCTTTGCTGGCCCTTCCTAAAGCTGGTACAAACCAGCCCTTAGCCTCATTTAAGAGAAGCTGAAAGAAAACTGTATTTTGACATGTCCCACAAGAAAGACCAGTGGGAAGAAAGGAAGGGAGCAAGACTGGCTTGAGCTGCTTTGGCTGCTGCCGGGAGCCAGGATTCAAAGGGGAGACCCTCTAAATGCTGGCACCCCTTTGACTCTAGAGCTTCCACAGTCAAGAGATGTATTTTAATAGAATGCATGTTCACAGCCTAATTATTCTCTCCCAGTTGGCTGCTCCCTCCTGAGTCTTCCCTCTATTTGTGATGCAATAGAAGAATTTGTGATGGAGCAGGTTGCCTTGTCTTTAGGTGCCTTTACTTCAAAGAGCAGGAAGGTGGCCCCTGTTCCTTAGACTTCCTCCAGCATCAGACAGCGGCAGGGAGCATCTGGCTTCCTGCAGTGGCTGCTGAGTCTCTGGCCTGCGTTTCCAGGCCTGAAACTGCTCAGTACCATCTGCACCATTGTCTCGTTGTTCCCTAGGGTGGGCTTGAAGCAATCTGCCTTAACAGAACCCAGATTTGACTGCAAGAATATTTGGGGGGTTAAAAGGGCCCCCCCAGAGGCTCACAGTGGCACAGGAATCTTACCTAATGCCGACAACAACCCGGTGTTTTTTTAAAAGAGTGGGAACCCCAGAAGATAAATGGTTTGTGGGCTTTTGAGAAATTAATTCCAACTTTCATCCAGGGACTGTTTTCAGGGTGGAGGTGTCTGGGTCAAGAGAATGTGCACTTTGGATAATGGTGGATAGCAAAAATGGGCGTTCCGTCTTGGGGAGACCTGTAGCTTGGAAGAGCTAATAATAATAATAATAATAATAATAATAATAATAATAATAATAATAATAATAATAATAATAATAATAAATTATTTATACCCTGCCCATCTGGCTGGGCTTCCCCAGCCACTCTAGGCAGCTTCCAAAAAAAATTATAAAATACTGTAATACATCAAACATTAAAAGCTTCCCTAAACAGGGCTGCCTTCAGATTTCTTCTAAAAGTCTGGTAGTTGTTGTTCTCTTTGACATCTGGTGGGAGGGTGTTCCGCAGGGCGGGGGCCACCACCGAGAAGGCCCTCTGCTTAGTTCCCTGTAACTTGGCTTCTCACAGTGAGCAGACCGCCAGAATGCCCTCGGTGCTGGACCTAAGTTTCCGGGTAGAACGATGGGGGTGGAGACGCTCCTTCAGATATACTGGACTGAGGCCGTTTAGAGCTGTCCAACATCCTTAGATTAGAACATTCAACATCCTTAGATTGCATTGCCCCTGAATGAGCGACTGCCACATTTTGCCCCAAACCAGAATTTGGGGTGGAGAGCCATTTACCAGACTCCCCAGTTTGTGCCATGCTGCGCCGGCTCTTGAAGACTCTCTCCAGGCTTGAGCATCACACAGGTGCCGCTGTGACCATCGTGGACAGCAGGGGAAGGGTCCCTATGTTGCAAAAGGGAGCCCGCCCCCTTGGCTAGCATTTCAGGTGGGGGGCTTCCACCCAGGTCTCCTAGCTCCAGGCAAGGAGGCTACTTTCTTGAGCCATTGCCCTGAGCTTCTCCCCCCTCCCACCCCGTCAGACCACCACCTCCCACCTGTGTACGGGCTCCTCCCTGGCCTGTCAGATCCCCATGAATGTTGTTTTAGACATCCAGCTGCCCTTCCCCCTCCCATCATTGCTTTTCGTTTCGTTATATTTTTATTTCCTTTCATGATGCAAAAAGTCACCCTCCATTTGTCTCCATTTAGGCAAAAGTAGAAAGAAAGGCAGAGTCCGCCGGGGCTGCCCGAAAGCCCGAACTCAATGCAGTATCTAAAACGGCCCCCACTAAAGCGGCTGTTTCAAAAGAGGGCGCCCCAAAGCAGCCCAATGGGAAAGTGAGTTCCATTTCAGACTTCTATCACTTGGGAGAGGCGAGCGGCAGCTCTTCTGCTACGCTGCACTTTTCATTTCCTGCTCCACCCGCTCCCGTCCCATGTTTTGGGTCACTTTCCCTTCTTTCTTAGCACTCTACACATCTTTGTTTCCTGTCTCCCCGCTCTTGCCATTGACACTCTCTTCTTCCCGGATTCCCATCCCCCTTTCCTTTGCACGCACCTTCCTTGTTGTACATCCTGCCCTCCTGCTAGTGGATTTCACGGAGAGCCATCCCGCAAACATCTTCCTGAATGTACCTTGACACGGAGCACCAGCGGTGGCTGGTGCTCGTTGGATCTGGGAGGCCAACAGTAGGTGGCGCCAGAGATAATGGCAGGCGGAGCTAACAAGAGTGTTTTTCATCCCTGCCGAGCCCTACAAGGGCAACATGGAGGAGGAAGTTTGGAGAGCCCCTGGGCAGTAGGAAGGGGGACCAATGGGGACTGGTGAAGGACAGGCTGAGGTTGGCTGGGCTGTGCCCCATTTGCCCCCATGGAGCAGCCTTCGCTGTCCCAGCCCATGTGTTTCTAACGGCAAGAGGGTGCTCAGAGACCATCCTCAAGGTTGCAATGGTGGGGGGAATTGCTTGGCTCTGCCTTCCGGCCGAGAAAGGAGGGTGGGCTGCTTCCCACCAGCACCCGCAGCTTCCCAAGAATCGGCCAACCCCTCCATCCCTGAGAATTTCCATCTCCTTGCTGCGTCCTGTAAAGCCTGTCTGTGACGAGCCTGAGAACGGTATCTAATGCACATTAGTAGCAGCGGCTTGCTGGAGGATAACACCCCTTGCTAGCGAGGCAAATTTATGTTTGTGAGTGAGGAACTGTCACCACGCAATGCACCTCCATGCCACAAGAAAGCAGTTCCAGGTTACGCCTTCCCCTGGCCCACTAGCTTTCTGTGTGGAGGGGATGTCTCCTTGATGCGAGTCCCCACCTACGGTATCAAGTGATAACACACACTGGCCACCTCAAAGAGAAGCAGGGATTTAGTTCTGCTGGACCCAGGGAGACAAATCTCCCGGGGAGAGGCTTCTGGTGTCCTCTGGTTAGTCAAATCCCCAGCGTTGGAAAGCAAGAGTATTTTGGAGAGAAATCTTCTCGCTCCAAATGCTGCAAGGACTTTCCAGCTTCCCACATTTGCTGTTTCCATGGTGGGTGATGTTTCTAAATAGCTTATGCACAATCGCTCTATGCACTGGGAGGGTGGGGGTGGGTTTGACTTATGACCTTCCAGGTGTTGTTGGACTGGGATTCTTGAGCTGCAATTCCTACAGTGCAGCGGGGTTGAACTAGATGATAGGGTCCCTTCCAACTCTACGAGTCTATGATCCAATTTCTTCAAGTGACAAGCAAGGAGACTCCGACTAAACATCAGGAAGAACTTTCTGACGGTAAGAGCTGTTCAACCATGGAACGGTCTCCCACGGGACATGGTGGACTCTCCTTCCTTGGAGGTTTGTAAGGAAAGATTAGATGGCCATCTGCCATGGATGCTTTGGCTGAGATTCCTGCATTGCACGGGATTGGACTAGATGACCCGTGGGTCCCTTCCAACTCTGTGATTCTCTGATTCTGTGACTGCTGCTCCTAGCTTCCTTGGCCATTGGCTGTGCTTGCCGGCGCTGTTGGGAGTTTACATGTGTTTATTTTGACACACAAGACACACTGGTGTAGAAAACCACTGCTGGCAAACCAGCTGTAGCCAGATGTACCCCAAAGCACACTCGGGCAACCTTGCACTGCCAGGTGCTTTGGAGTTGCCAGCACCCACTAGCCTCAGGAGAAGGGCATAATAAACAGAGTCACCAGCTCTGGCTTGGCACCGCCAGGGCCTACACGTTCCTCCGTGCTTTTGTCCGCTCAGGTTGGGCTTTCCAACACAGCCCTTTTTGTCTGGCTTCTTAATGGCCTCTGGGACGTGTTTCAGCTTGTCCAGGACATGGACAATGCCCCCGACTGGCTGGCATCAAACCTGACCCCAATTAAGTCGGACTTGGGTGATTTGTCAGGATGTGGCGATGCCTCCCTCTGCTCCCCACGTCTGGCCTCTGCCAGCAGGAAGACTCTGTGCTCTCTGCTTCCGACAGAGCAGGGGCACTTGGTTTCAAAAGGGCAAGCAGCTGCCAGGCTCAGAGAAAGATTTTTCGAAAGCCAAGGGTGCCTTTTGCTCAAAAGGATGAAGGGGAGAGGGTGACTGTTCTGGGAGAAGCAGCCCTGATGGGTTCCTCTCCAAAACCAGGACTGCACAGCTGCCACCTTTTACATCTTGTAAAAAGCTTCTTAAAAAGCAGAGACATCACCTTGCCGACAAAGGTCCGTATAGTTAAAGCTATGGTTTTCCCAGTAGTGATGTACAGAAGTGAGAGCTGGACCATCAAGAAGGCTGATCGCCGAAGAATGGATGCTTTTGAATTCTGGTGCTGGAGGAGACTCTTGAGAGTCCCATGGACTGCAAGAAGATCAAACCTCTCCATTCTGAAGGAAATCGTGAAGATTCTCATGCGAGGCTAGACTTAGCAGCCCTATGGGGTTGTCCATCTGAGACAACTAAACAACAACAACAAGGTGTCCTTTAATCTAACATCAATATTTGGGAAACCCTGGGTTAGATAGGTAGACCGACAGACAGACAGACAGACACAGATAGAAGCTAATAGCGCATCTCCATTCAGCCCAGCCGTAGTTTCATGTTGGGGTGCATTGCATTCAACATTTTCTTAGCTGGAAAGCCTATGCAGGAGGTGGTATTCGTGCTTCATGTAGTTCATGTGTGCTGTTCTGCATGCACAGTTGCAATGCACCCATCATTCAATACCTTTAGTGGTTCCCCATAGAAAATGATTAGCCGGCTGTTAACCAGAGTGCTTCCCTTGGAAGTACAAAACACAAAGGTGAGTTGAGCTGCCTGCCCTTTTTAGAGGGCCAGAATGTTCAAAAATTCCTGAAATACAAGCCTTTGATATAGGTCACCTCTCTGCATATGACGCCCAGGGGGATAACAGTCTTTGTTGGCCACAGTAAGAACAGCAGTTTTGTGGCACTTTAAAGACTAACAAATTTCATTGTGTCATAAGCTTTTTGGGCCAGCCCAAAGGCCTCTTTGTTGTTTCTCTTGAGGCACAAACAATAAAAGGACATGGAAAAGGCAGCCCAACAAAGCAGTCTTTAATACAGACAAGCCTAGTCTTAACCCCTTAGACACATTTCAGCCAAAGACGGGAGGTATTAACAGATGCTGCTGGCATGCAGCTCATCAGGCCCGTTTGAAGGACCACGAGGGCACCCAGAAGGTTGGAAAAGTGAGGGGAGACGAAAGAAAGTACTACTTCACACAGCACATCTTTAAACTATGGAACTCACTGCCACAGGAAGTGGCAGCAGCTGCCCACTTAAATGGCTTTAAAAGAGGATTAGGCATGGAGGTAAGGCTCATCACAGACTACTAGCCTAGATCTGGGCATCATGGAATAGAATTGTAGAATCATAGAATCCTAGAGTTGGAAGAGACCACAAGGGCCATCGAGTCCAACCCCCTGCCAAGCAGGAAACACCATCAGAGCACTCCTGACATATGGTTGCCAAGCCTCTGCTTAAAGACCTCCAAAGAAGGAGACTCCACCACATTCCTTGGCAGCAAATTCCACTGCTTTGTAAGCAGTGGGTGCTGAGGCTAGTGGGTGCTGGCGACTCCAAAGCACTGTAATTGTAAGTAGAGTTGGAAGGGATCACCTGCAATGATAGATGGGGAGAGAGCTGTTGCACCCTGGTTCTTCTCAGGCTTCCCACTGGGGCATCTGTTTGGCCACTGAGAGCAGAGTGCTGGATGAGACGGGTCCCCTTTGACCTGATCCAGAACTACTCCTCCTATGTTCTTCACTAGGCATCTCATTTTTGCCAGAAAGCAAAGTAGAAGTCCAGGGAAATCCCACAGTCCCCTCCTGCAATCAGTAAATACATAGACACTAGATCAGCCTTTCTCAACCTGTGGGTCCCCAGTTGTTGAACTACAACTCCCATCACCCCTAGCTAGCAAGGCCAGAGCTCAGGGATGATGGGAGTTGTAGTCCAACAACATCTGGGGACCCACAGGTTGAGAACCGCTGCACTAGATGATACAAAGCCTTCTCCTCTTGGTGCCTCTGGGTGATCTGCCCTGGTCCTTGCAAGGTACTCGATAATGCCAACTGAGATGAGGTGCTTTTCAGGGTTGTTGTTTTTTTTGCATCCGTTTGCATTACGCAATCCAGAGGCAGGCAGAGGGAAGGTTGTGGGACCCCCAAGCACCTGCTGGTCTCTGGGATCCTTGCACAGAATGATGGACACTTTGGCCTGAACCCATAAGGCACTTCATGGAATCATAGAATCGTAAAGTTGGAACGGACCCCCAAAAGTCATCTAGCCCAATGCTACGCAGTGTGGAGGAATCGCAGTTAAATCACTTCTACTGAAGCAAGACTGTATACTCAAGGCCATATAGCACAGATCAGTGGCAGCCTTAACTGTGTCAACGGCACCCCAAGTTCTGTGTTCTTCCTCTGCAAATTTAAAACACGTCAGTCTATCATGTTGAAAAGTGGACCATACCAGACTCGATGGAACCCACCCCAATACAGGGAGCATCCAGATAGGTGTGTTTTTTGTCCTTATGCACACAAGGCTTGCGGGACGCGGGTGGCACTGTGGGTTAAACCACAGAGCCTAGGGCTTGCCGATCAGAAGGTCGGCGGTTCTAATCCTCGCGACGGAGTGAGCTCCCATTGCTCGGTCCCTTCTCCTGCCAACCTGGCAGTTTGAAAGCACATCAAAGTGCAAGTAGATAAATAGGTACCACTCCAGCGGGAAGGTAAACGGTGTTTCCGTGCACTGCTCTGGTTCGCCAGAAGCGGCTTAGTCATGCTGGCCACATGACCTGGAAGCTGTACGCCGGCTCCCTCGGCCAATAAAGCGAGATGAGTGCCACAACCCCAGAGTCGGCCACGACTGGACCTAATAGTCAGGGGTCCCTTTACCTTTACCTACACAAGGCTTTCTCCCCCCTACATCCACACGACACCCTTGCCATCAAAATGCCAGCACTGTACTCCCTGCGCCTCAGTTAACCTGGATTTAGCCTTTCCAGGGGAAGTCCAACAAGTTTTGGAAAAAGCTATTTGCCAACAACACACTTGCAAGCTGGGCTCTGTCTGGAAGCACCAATTACCTCATTAATGCTCTGCCTTCCACCGGAGCACGAATTTAGCTCGATTAGAGTCTTCCTCCTTCCATCACGGGTGCATCCATAAAGGCCAGTCTTCCTGGCAGTCTCTTCCGCACTCAATGAACACCCCCTCTCTGCTGCAGATTATGCAGAGAGGGGTCTGCCGCTCTGCTCTTGCCGCTACTTACCACTGTCTGCTTCGCTTCCTTGTCGCTGTCTGCTTGCCTCCTCTTCCTCCCCCCCTTCCCCCCCCCGTCTTAAGTTTGTTCACGCTTAATCCTCGGAGCTGGGTTCAGGTTCTAACACGAGTCCTCTGTCCGTCCACCCTTCTGCCGTGGCGTGTCCCGCTCCCTCGAGAGAGTTCTAACCAGCCCTCTTCCCTTGTGTCTCCATCTCTGTGACGTTCCAGGTCCAGATAGTCTCCAAGAAAGCCAACTACAGCCACGTCCAGTCCAAGTGTGGGTCCAAGGACAATATTAAGCATGTCCCTGGAGGTGGGAATGTAAGTATTGCAGGGTTCCAGACACCAGTCTCTCTACTAACTCCTTTTCTCTCGTGCTGCTTTTGACTGTCCTCTGTGTGTATGTGTGTTAGTGTGCGTGTGTAACCTTCCCTTCCACCAAGACCACAAAGGAGCAGGAACCCCCCATTGGAAGCATTCTACCAGAAGCTTCCCTTAGCCTCCAGATTTTAGGGCGGGGGAAGCAAGAGGGAAAGTTATGGGGCTATCGAAGGAGCAGGCAACCCAGTAAGAAGCAGGCATTCACTGGTGAGCAACGGCGCTTTGGGAGGGGAACTGTAATTTGAGGGACCCAACCGTGCACATGACCTCACTTTCGCCCCTCTGGTCTTCCATTGGTACGGCCCAGACACAGATGAGACCCCCCCTCCACCAAGTAGGAATTGAGCCACACAAGGCCATTCTTCTGCTTTTCTTTGGATCACACCAGCAAGACCAAGAGGGGATCTTGTTGCCGGGACAGCCCAATACCTCCTTGTGCTCTGGGGAGGTCACTTTGGTGCTGCTAACAAGTGGTTTGACTTCACCTCTGGAGACACACTCCATTGTCTCTCGAGACAGACAGGTGCCAGCAACAAGAAGGTCATTCTGAGCTGAACAGTATATACAAATTGGAAGCCAGAATTTTATTCTGTGCCATGAAAAGCTGACGTTCTGCAACTTGTACAAATCATGCAGATTTTTACATTTTTCATATTTTGCATTCCTCCTCCTGTGTTTTTCTGCTTTGCTTGATTCTGGGTTTGCCTTATCCAGGAGAAAGTCAAGCTTCTCAGGGGACAGAAGAGTGCTGCGCCCAGTGTAGTATCCTGCAATTGGAACACATTTTTTGGGCGGGGGGACTGTGTGTATGGGGGGTGGTCTTGGAGACAGCACGTCTCTTGAGTGTGTGTGCATCCCATTCGTTTAGGTGATCTCCCATCACTCCTCTCAGCGCTTAGGAAGCCCTACTGCTCCTTGAAACTTTGCAAGCTGTCAGATCACTGCTTTCCACGTGTCGCTTGTTTTGCAGAAGTCAAATCTCCAGGGGTGCTCTTGGCAATGCCCCACCCCAAGTGCTGTGACTTGTGACAAGATGTTTCATGCTGGCGCTTCGGGAAGGAGGACGGAGCCTTAATTTGTTAGGCGGTGCAATTAATCCACCAAAGCTTTAATCGCAGGCCTTGGGAACGTACCTGCATGTCTGACAAGATTCCTTTTGTGTGCTTCTTCCTTTTAACGCTTGAGAAAGGCCTTAGGCAGTGCAGACAGAGAGAGCTTTGTGTATCCTAGACCCCTCAGTGTCTTTGTAGGGAGGGAAGGGAAACGATACTACGCATAGCACTCTGCACGCACTCGTGCGCCCGGTCGGCGCCCCCAGTGTTAACAAGCCGCTGTGTGTGTCGAAACACCAGCTGGTTGTCAAAGACACAAATCTTTTCTCTGTCGGCTTCAGACGGCCTGAGGAACACAGATTCTCTCTGAAATGATAACAGTGGGGTTTCCATGTAGCGGGGCTGTGACACTCCCCCTGAGACTGAAGTCTACCCTGTCCCTCGGCTTTCGCCCCCTCCAAAATGAGCACGCAAAATCGTATCTTAGGCACGGGGTGGCGAATGTGCAGGTTTCCTTCTGCTGACACAAAGTATTTTAAAGGGACGTTATTAGCTCAGCTTCCTCTGGTATGTCTTCTCTGGCCTTCCGTGGGTCTTTCGAGACATTCCTGCATTTGCTATGGAGTCGGCTGATCCTCCTTGGAGGGGTTAGGTTTCCTCTGAAAGCTAAAAATGTCTCAAATCGCACTCTTCTGTGGATAATTGCAATTTTATTTCATTTTTGTCTGGGGAAATGATTGTGTGGGGGGTGGAATCAGCGCGTCGGGGGCAAGTAACATTTGCTTTTTCCATGCAAACCTTTTTCTGGCTGCGGCATCTTCCTTGCCCCCCTTCCCTAATCAGGTTCCTCTGCATTCTTGGTGCTGTGAACCTCAGGGTCCCATAGACCAGCCTTGCTCAACCTGGCTCCCTGCAGACGATTGAACTACAACTCCCATGCCATCCTGAGGCTGATGCTAGTTAGAGTCCAAAACAACTGGGGGGGCAGGTTGGAGAAGGCTGGCGTAGGATGGTACCCTAGCCATAATCCCAGGGGGGCAGACAGTTGCAACAGAAGCATTTAGAAATAAATTTTGAAAATTGTCCAGTAGCACCTTAGAGACCAACTAAGTTTGCTCTGGGTATAAGCTTTTGTGTGCATGCACACTTCTTCAGATACACTGAAACAGAAGTCACCAGACCCTTATACAGTGGTGCCTCGCAAGACGAAAAGAATCCGTTCTGTGATTCTCTTCGTCTAGCGGTTTTTTCGTCTTGCAAAGCAAGCCCATTGACGGATTAGCGGATTAGCGGCTTTTAGTGGCTTATCTGCTGATCGGATCAGCTGATTAGCGGCTTAGAAAAAGGGGAGGGAAGGGGAAAAAACCAGCAGGAACTCGCAAGACATTGTCATCTTGCGAAGCAAGCCCATAGGAAATTCGTTTTGCGAAGCACCTCCAAAACGGAAAACTCTTTCGTCTAGCGGGTTTTCCGTCTTGCGAGGCATTCGTCTTGCGGGGCACCACTGTATATAGTGGGATGGTGGGGTGGGGTTTTTCTCAGGAGGATAATAGGAGATGGTGATGGACTCAATGGGTATGGTAAACCTGTTTATTGTTAACAACTGCAATTAGTCCTACGGGAAAAAGCAAGTAAGCAGATGACCAAAAATAGCTTTAGCAGGTGTAATGAGACAAGAATCCAGTATCTCTATTCAGACCAGGTCTCTCCATAGTTTTCAGCTTAGTAATAAGTTGTAATCCAGCAACTTCTCTTTCAAGTCTATTTCTGTCTCTACCTGAATCTGGAAGTGTTTAGACTCTCTCTTTGCAGGTCTAGAAAATGACCTTCCTTGCATCTCCTTTTCCCATGTTGATTTTGCAGCTATTACCTCTCCCGTTACTGGGTTTTATCTGTAGCTTCTGTCCCTCTTCCCCCTGTGAATAAAAATCACTCCAGAACAAAAAAACCAGCTGCAGGGATCACACCCAACCTCCCAGACTTATTTGATAAAGCTGTCCCTTTTCAAATCCAACTTATTTCTGTGGCCTGTCCAGAACTTCTGAGAAGAAAGGACTGTGCCCTCTCTGGTCTCTCTCTCTCTCTCTGTCTCGTGGCACCTTTCCTTCCTTCCTTCCTTCCTTCCTTCCTTCCCTCCTTCCCATGCTGTCGCCCACTTCCGTTCTCCATCTCCTCGATCCACAAAAATCGAAACTGTCCATCCTCTCGGTCCGGAGAGTAAAGTGCTCAATATTGTTTTCAGGTTCCAAATACCCAAAGGCCGTCTTCGGGCGTCCACTCCCAGTCGGCCACCGCCCCCAGGCCCAGCCAGGGCAGTACCCATGTGAGTAGAACCACCACAGCTGGCCAACTCGGCCTTGGACGGGACGGGCATTTCCACCTGTTGGGTTCGTGATACCTTCTGTGCCCTGAGACACAGAGACCAGCCACCAGCACATCGTCCCCTGCCTCCACCCCACCAAAGCAGGAATCCGGAGTTCTCCATAGTCGCTCCTGAGCCTCTCCACCCTGCAACAGGGAGATGAATCCTGGCAGGGATGTAGCTCGTAGTTAAACTACGGAACTCGCTTCCACGGGAGGCGCTGGTAGAATATGAATAGCTTTGGGGTTTTACAGTTTCACAAAGCAACCGCCCCTCCAAAAAAAGCACCCTGCTGACTATATAAACCAGGAAACCCCCCCCTTCATTTATCCTGCCCCGCAAAAAGCCGTGCCACGAAAAGAAAACATTGCCCTGAGCTCTGACTTTTCTGTTCATCCCAAGGCTTTGTTGTGCAGGCCGCAAATTTTCCCAGTCCTCACGGTTGCCAGGGGAGAGTTACCGTATTTTTCACTCCACAAGACGCACCTAGTTTTTAGAGGGGGAATGCAAGAAAAACAATATTCTTTAAAGGGAGCGCTGAGCAGAGCCTGTGTGCATCCCAGGCTCTGCTCAGCGCTCCCTTTCATGAGCCGCATGGAGCGTGTGTGCGGCACGTGCGGGCTTTTCCCCGAGGAGGGAGAAGGGCAGCCCATCAAGCCTCCAAGAGCCGCACACACGCTCTGCATGGCCCTTTAAAGGGAGCGTGGCTCTTGGGGGCTTTTCCGGGAGGTGGGGGAAGGGACAGAGCACAACTAAGCCAGAAGCTAGAACAGTGAGAGGGAGCGCTGTGATCCCTCTCGCTGTTCTGGCTTCTGGGATAGCTGCGCAGCCTGCATTCACTCCATAAGACGTACACACATTTCCCCTTACTTTTTAGGAGGGAAAAAGTGCGTCTTATAGAGCGAAGAATACGGTATTTGATTAAGCATTTATAAATTAAGTATTTAAGCATTAAACCACCATTGGCTCTCCACGTTTAAGGATGCCAGGAGCACTTAAGAAGGCAGGTACCAGAAAGGGGGAAGTGGGCAAGGCCTTCCGTGCCCTGTACAATTCCCCCCCCCCACCCCAGCCTTATTGCCTCTGGTCCAAGAGGCAACCTGAAACATTCTCCCTCCTTCCCCTCCGTCATTCCACCCTCCCTGGACGTGGCCTCCTCCTCCCCTCTCCCCTCCCTTCCCAAGTGCTTTGAAAAGTTGGGATGAATTATGCAGATTTACTAGACTTTGCATAATGCATTCTGGACACACACACACACACATCTTTTGAACTCCTTGCCCAAGATTTCTTTCTAGCAAGGCAGGGCAGCCACCCTGGGCACCCACAGGGAGACACCAGACAGATAAAAATGGAAATAATGTTATAATTATTGTCAGTGCTCCCTGCAGCCAACCCCCCCCCCCCAAAAATAATAATAAAAGAAACTGCATTGCAAGCCGGCGTCTCAGTAAAGCTGAGAGAGAGCTCTGGGGGTTTCAGTGCATTCAGCCCCATTATTAAGATGAATCAGCACCATTAATTAGTATTATTTGTCCAGCACCGACCGATGCAATGTGTAACGCCTGATGCTGTTGTCTCTACCCGCTCTCCAGCCTCTGGTTTGGCACAGTACGCTTTTTAAAAAACGCCTTCTTTTGGGATGGGGCTTTGAGAACACACACACACCCCGCCCTTTTGCTGCATGATCACCTTCTGCCCCACCCCTCGCAAGTCCCCGGAACAGCAGCAGCGGCGGCGGCGGCTCATGCCTTGCACCCATAACCAATGGGCCAGTCTGGGCGGAGGGTGAAGAGGGTGCTGGAATAGCAGAGCCCTGGAGATCTCTTCTGCTGAGCTGACAGCAGGCCTGGCGTTCCTCGTTCCTGAGGCCCTTCCTTCTTCTTTCCTCCCCTCGTGTCCTGCAGGTGCAGATCCTGAACAAGAAGATCGACTTGTCTAAAGTGTCCTCAAAGTGCGGCTCAAAGGCAAACATCAAGCATAAGCCAGGTGAGAGGGGGAATTTTAATGTATTTTGAATCTTTGTTGGAAGCCGCCCAGAGTGGCTGGGGAAACCCAGTCAGATGGGTAGGGTACAAATAAATTATTATTATTATTATTATTATTATTATTATTATTATTATTATTATTTTCCTGGTTTCCAACCATTCCCTCATTCAAAATACGTGACATTGGGGTGTATCAGATTTTTCAACTTTTCTTTCCCCACCAAGACATTTTATTAGTTTTGCAGATAAAGAGTACAAATAAGCACACATCAATAAAGTCATGCTGTTTGTGGAGATTCTCCGAATCTCGGGACTTCCCCCACCATCCCATCCATGGAGTCTTATTTTAAACATCTATAACTGCATATTAGTCCGTGCTCCAGTTTTTATACCAAACTATATTGTCCATAATGTTTTTTATACTACAAGTGAGTCAAAATCCTGCTCTTGTTTCCATCTGCTTACAGTGGTCTCCTACATAAAGGTACGGGCCAGTCTTGACAGACTCTAGGGTTGTGCGCCCATCTCACTTAAGAGGCCGGGGGCCAGCGCTGTCCGCAGGCACTTCCGGGTCACGTGGCCAGCGTGACAAAGCTGCATCTGGCAAGCCAGTGCAGCACACAGAAACGCCGTATACCTTCCCGCCAGTAAGCGGTCCCTATTTATCTACTTGCACCTGGGGATGCTTTCGAACTGCTAGGTTGGCAGGCGCTGGGACCGAGCAACGGGAGCGCACCCTGCCGCGGGGATTTGAACCGCCCACCTTTCGATCGGCAAGCCCTAGGCGCTGAGGCTTTTACCCACAGCGCCACCCGCGTCCCGGTCTCCTACATACTTGTACATAATTTTTCAACTTTCAAATTCCCAAAATTCTTAAGAAGTTGTAACATGATTTAGGAATTCAAATGGTTTTCTCTTTTTTTAGACAACTTTTAATTGATTTTTAAACAAATACAATCACCATTAAACACTTATCCAGAAGTATATCTAATGGTGTTTCTTTTATCCATTATCTCTAAACGCACACTTAGCACACTTTGCATTCAAACATAACCCTTCCACTGAGAATATTGAGCAGTTGGTATAAGAAGGTTTTGATCTGGGTCATTAACATAGTTAAAGAAAGGGGTCCACATTTCTGGGAAGGAATTCAAAAGGTATTTAACTTAGCTTTGCTCAGTAAAGTGTGTGTAAGGTTGCATAGAATAATTAAACATGATCTCCAAGTACTTGTAGTTTTATTATATATGAATATAAATTTTATTATTTAGCATTACCTGACAATTCCAGAAGGTAACATTAGCATTCTTTGGTTTCACAAAAGCAATTTATTTGCTTCTTCATTGAACAAAAATTGCCAAGCTAAATGTTGTCCAATCACAAAAATTCCTCACACCCAGAAACTTTTTTAAAAAAAGATCCCTCGCTAAGGAAATTTGCAGAAATTGAGATTGACCATTGTGAAATTTTGCAAAACTCTGTGCCAACTTTGGAACTGCTGCTGAAAACTTTTCTCTTCTAGGCCTTTGCAGGCAGTTAAGAATACATCCGCCATGGTTAATTGACTTCTGTTTTTATCTTTTTAATGATCTAATAGCTGTAAACCACTTCGAGATATAGATATGACAAAGCTATATTGTAACTTTTTAATAACTGGTGTGGTGTGGTGTGGTGTGTTTTTTTTAAGATAGATAATGACACTGTGGGACGCGGGTGGCGCTGTGGGTTAAACCACAGAGCCTAGGACTTGCCGATTGGAAGGTCAGTGGTTCGAATCCCCGCAACGGGGTGAGCTCCCGTTGCTCGGTCCCTGCTCCTGCCCACCTAGCAGTTCGAAAGCACGTCAAAGTGCAAGTAGATAAATAGGTACCGCTCTGGCGGGAAGGTAAACGGTGTTTCCGTGCGCTGCTCTGGTTCGCCAGAAGCGGATAAGTCATGCTGGCCGCATGACCCGGAATCTGTACGCCAGCTCCCTCGGACAAGAAAGCTAGATGAGTGCCACAACCCCAGAGTCGGCCACGACTGGACCTAATGGTCAGGGGCCCCCTTACCTTTAATGACACTGCAGTATGCAAAGATTTTTTGTAAATAAATCCAGAAAGAATAAGACTCTGCTGGCAGGGGCTGATGTAGTTTATGCTTCTGACTGCTGAAGACGAGGCACCTTTTCGGACGTGCAGAAGTGTGTGTGTGTTCTTTATGGATTTGAGGTCCCCCCCCCCTTAATTGGTTAAACAGTACAGCCCTCGTACAAACTTCAACCCACATCGAGAGGAAGCAAGCTGTGGGGTGCTTTTAACTGCCGGGCTCCTGGCAGCAGCGCCACCTCCCTCGAGTAACACTCTCCCTTCCTTGTTCCAGGCGGCGGAGACGTCAAGATTGAAAACCAGAAGTTGAACTTCAAGGAGAAAGCCCAGGCCAAAGTGGGCTCTCTGGACAACGTGGGGCACGTCCCGGCTGGGGGCACCGTGAAGGTATGCTTCAGGCGGCACCCAGGCATGGGTCCCTCCTTGCCCCCCGTGGTTCCCCCCCCCTCCTGTGTGCGGCCACCCGTCCGTCCTGCCATCCTCACATTGCCAACCTCACATTCATTTCCACGGTGCCACCCGATGGAGGGTGCTGAACGGAGTCCCCAGGACATTCCACCCACCCACCTACCCCTTTTAGGGCTTCATAAGTATCGGAGGCTATCCGTTTGTTTCATAAAATTCGCTTGTTAAGAACAACAACAACCTCTCAAAAAAAGAAGAATTCACACGGCAATTGTTTTAAGACTTTTGAAACGTTTAGCAGCAGTTCTCAACCTGAGGGTCCCCAGATGCTGTTGGACTACAACTCCCATCATCCCTGAGCTCTGGCTAGTTTACAGTAACTAACAACGTATTAAAACTCACATCAACTTTCTAAGCATCTGGACAGGCTTGCCTTTAAAAAAAGGGTTTTTATCAGGTGCTGAAAAGCATTCAGTGAAAGCAGTATAGGTGCTGACACACTGAAAGATTAAGTTCTTAGAAACGCATTATGGGTATTACCTGGCACCTGGGCGTGGAGAGGGGACCCACTCCCTTCTTCCCTGGAGCATGTGTGTACATTGTGTGCATAAACTGAAGCCAAGCTCCTCTGCCTTCTCCCTCGGCTAGCACATGTGTGCATAAATACGAGAATTTGAAAACAGGGCCCAGAATTATACCTTGTAAAGCCCCGCCCAGCTCCCTCCCATCAGGGAAGAGTCCTTCAGCCTTGGGCCCCCAGATGTTGAACTACGTTGGCTCCATTACCTGCAGCCAGCTTGACTAGGGGTGATAAGTTTCCCAAAGTGGCTGGGGAAACCCAGCCAGATGGGCGGGGTATAAATAAATTAGTAGTAGGAGTAGGAGTACACGGAGCCATCCAACCGTCATGGGGACTCCAGATCTATGTAGGGTTTACTCCTTAGCCTTTTCTTTTCCTGAAGATATCCCATAAGGCAGTGGAAGTTTAGGATCAGAGTTTTCCTTCTCCTAAATGGGCTCCCTTCCCTAGTGGATTAGCCTCATCTGCCCCTCACTTCCCCCTGCTGCACGTGCAGAAACTACCTTCTTGACCGTTGACTGTCCGATCAGTCCGCCGGAGCCTACCTTCACATGCAGGGGCAGTCCAAAAAAGTAAAGATTAGATGTTAGGATATAGTTCCCTTCCACCTTAAAAGGGAACAGGCATGACTGTTGTGTGTCACATGCCTGTTTACTTCTAGCACTTGCTGGGAGCTTCCGTTTTGTATGTTGCTTTTGTACTGCTGTTTTGCTGGAGATGAAGGGAAGCAGACATGTTTTCCTTTGTTCCTGAACTATGCTGTAGATAATGCTTACACATGGCTCTGTCCGCCTCTTCCGTTGTGAGAAGATTTATTCACTCTGCTGATAGAGCGTGTACAATCCTCTGAAGATTTCAGAGGCTCGTGTCGCTGATTGATGCTGTTCCAAGGGAGACCGGTGATCGCCCGGCTGCCGGCCGGTGACTGGAGCCAGCTGGGGGCCTGCCTGATGCCCCCGTCTCCCTGGCAGTATCCCAACATTAGGATCCTGAAATCACGTACAGATTTCAGTGAGCGTCTTGTGTGTTGATCAAAGAAAGGAGGAGGTGGTGGCGGCAATGGGAAGGAGGCCAGCAAGGCGAGGAGGGTGCCGTGATTCAGGGCTGTTAAGGCTAGGTTGCCTTTGTTCCCTCCCTCGTGAGGCTCATACACGCCTGTGTAGGCGACGCGGACCACCTCCTAAGAGAAGCCCCTCCCACCTGTGTAGTGATCAGATGGGATTACTATGAGGAATTATAAAATATGCATCAAGCCATTGTGTCCGCGATGAAAGCATTGCCTTGACTGGGTTCGATTCATTGACAATAATTTCTGATCAAATCCCACAAGCCTCTGCATTTCTGGCCATTTTCTCTACTGTTCATTTTCTACGCCTGACAGGCACGTATAAGCATTCTGAAACACAGGCCAGTTGCTTCATCAGACATCCTCAGTACATAAAGATAGTAGGCAGTTTCTTTGATGTAGCTGTTGTTAGTTTTGTTAATCTTAGGGCCAGGAAGAGAGTTCACAAGGAGATGGTAAATACCATTTACTGCTGTTTATGACCTCCGGGTTTCCTAAAAGCATTGCTTCCTATTTTATTTACTCTGGACTACTATGCATGCTCAAGTAGGAAATAGTTTCTTTGTAGTTAACAGGATTTCTTCTGATCTGACTTTGTCCCCACATGGGGTTTTTTGAAATGCTCAGAGGAAATCTGATTGGTTCTTACAAACACTGTGTAAAAAGTTCTTTTGTGAATAAAACGACCTGGGCCAAGGGGTGGAGAGACAGATTATTATACGCACTCCTCCCAGAGTCTTGCTGACCAAGCCTCTGTGTGTATTTTATTAATCAGAGTCCAATCCTTCCTTTGCTTTGGGAACGCTACACACCTGTCCGTCTCTCTGCTAGCGCGTGCCTCCTCCACCTTCATCTCGCCACATCCCATTCCCATCCTTGTATTGACGCCTCATTGTCCTCCCCCACCCCATTGTTTCATTGTAGACCGAGGGGGGCGAGGAGGCAGCCCCGCAGAACGGAGCTGTGACCGCCCCCCCGCCAGGTGGCAGCCCCCCCACGCAGGAGAATGGCGTAGGGCTGCCCACGCCCGCCCAGGGTGGCGGCGGCGGCGACCAAAGGGAAATTCAGTGCTTCGACACTCACATACAAGAAACAAGTAAGTGCCAGGCCTTCCTCTGTGCCTCCCCAAAGGTGCTTTGCGATGATGGGGGGCGGGCGGGAGGTGAGGGGTGATGAGAGCGGGAGGTGGAAGTTGGGGGTGGGACACCAGGCAGCTTTTCCTAAGGTACCTTCTCGAAGGCAGGAGAAGTCCTTTGCCCTCCTCCCTAGTAGGAGAGGCAGAGTGCGGAGGGGCTGGGCGGCTTAACCCGCCCTCCACCGTCCCTGTTACCGACTTCTGAAGCGGGAGGGAAGGGGAGAGGAAACGTCCCGGCGCGCCGCCTTGTTAATGAAGCCACCTGCCCTTTTATTTTCCAGGCATCTAACGATGACATTCTGGTGTCGCCTTCCTTCCGCCCCCCCCTTTTCCTCCCTCCCCACCCCCCATTGCCGTCTTCCCCCCACTCCCCCTTGTGTCGCTGCAGATTGAGTCCCACAAGCTGATGTTCCGTGAGAAGGCCAAGGCCCGCACGGACCACGGGGCGGACCCCACAGCCTCCAACCACCCCCCTGTCTTCTCCGGCGGCACCTCCCCACGGCACAGCACCTCGGTCAGCGAAAGCCTGGCCTCGGCCGCCTCCACCTCTCTGCAGCAGCCGCCACCGCCGCTGCCACGGCAGGCTCCCCTCGCGGAAGAGACGGCAGCCGCTCTTCCTCAGCAAGGCTTGTGACTCTGCCCCCTTCCCGCATTCCTCCTGCCCTCCTCCCGCTCGCGAGAAGCTCGTCTCCCTTGACCCGGAGCCTGGCTTTGTTTGGCCCTGGAAAGATGGGCTGGCCTCCCTGCCCCACGGCAGGGGACCTCTCTGGAGTGTGCCAGGCTGCCCCCGAGAGCCTCCGTGGCCCCTGGTGGTTGGTTGGTTGGTATCTCTGGGTGCAGAAATGGGCTCCCTGGGGGGGTGTCCGAGTGTGCGTTGGAGTTGTCTTGATTTCGTCCCGTCCTTCTTGGCTTGCTGTGTGGGGACTAGGGAGGGAACGCTGGTCTGCCCCACTCGTGGCGGAGCCCGAGACCCAGGCGGGAGTTAGCGGGAGTCAGCTTTGCTGCCCTCTTTCCGCCTCCAGCAACCCATTTCCCTTTGCCCTGTGTCATTTCGCGCTGCCTACTATTTAATGCTGGTCTATATATTATTATTATTCTCACACATGATAATTTCACTCTCTTTTGGAACTCTTTTAACTCCTTAACCTCCTTCTCTCCCCCAGTCCCCCAACCCTCCTTCTCATTGTGATTTAAAAAAGTACAATAAAGTGTTTGCCGATTTCTGTCGCTTGTTACCGCAGGGTCACCGCGCTCCCTTCCCTTCCCCCCTTGCCCCCTTTGCCATAGGAGAATTAAAAAAAAAAAAACGTTAACCGCTGCTGCAGTGCTGCTGGCTTCTTATCGACATATCCAGCCATTTTAACTGTGTTCTTTTTCTTTCGTTTTTTAATTTTCTTCATTTGTGTGTGGTGTTTATTTTTTGTGTGTGCTTAAAAAGGAAAAGGAAAAAAACTTTGAAATGATGGAGCAAAAAAAGGCATTGAGCCACGTTGGTTAAAAGTTCTTGAGGATGCATTGAGAGGAGGTTGTGGCTGGTAGAGGAATGGAGTTCGCTGCTCCCCTCCCTCCCGAAAAAGCTATGAAGGTCCTTTTCAACTGACTGCTGCAGAGAGAAGCCCTGGCTCTTTTGAGGGTCTGCTGCATTGCATCTCAACAGGATCTAGTTCCCATGGGGGGGGCGATTCTCCGCTGCCCATCCTGGAGAAAGAGCAGGGGAATATATTTGCAGGATTTAATCCTCAAGGCACGATGGGTTTGGCTCCGGGATCTGTGCACCTTGGAGCTGGGGTGGAGTCTGGCATTTATAAGGAAGCTCGCCACTGGCAGTGGGGCATCCTGGCAGAGTTGGGGAGGGCGTGGTGTGGGGAGACTGCTTGGTCGCTGCCCCGCCACCCCCCAAAATACCAAGAGGGTCATGGGAAAGTGTTGAGGGTCTGACGAGAGGCAGCGTCTGCATGGGGCTGGCTAGGTGATCTGTAGGTGCCAAGGAGAGAAAGAGGCAGAGATTGCTCTCCTTTGGAAGAAAAGACCCATTTTTTCTTCTAGGGGTGGGTATGGGTTGGATGGGGCTTGTGGGGAGTGTTGGCAACAAGAGTTTGAGCACCTTCGGCAATTTTATTAAATTTTTTTTTGCATTGCAAATGACACTAAAACGAAATGTAAATAAAACTTTGAAAATGGTGTGTTGTGAGAGTCGTGGGGGAATTCTGAAAGGAAGAGGGGGGAACCCAAACCGCAGGGAACAAATATTTGGGCGGGGTGGGGGGGGGTTGTTTTGTAGGCAGACTTCTGCTGGGAGGCAGGCAGGAGATGATGGCTGTGGGAAGGAGGAGCGATGATAGCACAGCTCTCCCCCCCCCCCTTTATCTCTTGGTCACAGTGTGCTTTTCAGCAACACAGCAAACCCAGGGTCTGCCTTCACACACAAAAGACATATTGCACTTATGGTTGTTGTTTTTATATATATATAAATATATATATATATATATATATATAAATATTAAAGGTTGCATGGTTTCTAATAAAATGGCTTTTTAAAACCTTAGCGGGGCTTTTTTTCTTACCCCTTTTTTGCATCAAAACGGTATGCTGAAATCTCATGAATCGCATCTCCCTTCCCCTCCTTGGAATACTATAGAAACCTTTTAAGGGGGGAGTTGCAGGTTTTGCACCTAGAAAGGGGCCTGTCTGTGTACAGAAATATATGTATGTGTGAGCTTGTGATCCATCTTGCCCACCTTCCATCTCGGCCACGCTGATTCCAAGTCTGCTTCCGAGTCTGTTGCAAAGCTTGCTGCACCTGCCCACCGGCTCTCCCACCCTCCAGAACTCAGGAAGCCCCCCACCCATGTTGTTACACGTTGCTGTGCAGCTTCCCCGCACGTTCCCATCCTCCACCCCGGTACCACCACCTCCTCCTCCTTCCTGCCCTGGCATTTCCCTGTGAGACCTTGCCGTGCCAACTCCGACCTTTTGTTTCAAACAGGCAATGCAGGCGATGGAAGCTGAAGACGGGGGATGTAATAGGAGACAGCCCCAAATCTCCTCTGCTTTGCGGGCCAGGCCCCGTGGAAAGCCTCCTTCAAATGGGTGGGGTAGCAAAAGCCCAGTGGTACCTCCCCACTTGCCCCGGCGAGGTTTGCGTAGGTGAACATCTCATCAAACTGGTTCCCCCGCTTAGATTTTGGATTCCTGGCTCCTCCGGGAAGGTTTTTTCCTGAGTTTGAGAGGCCTATAAACAGTGGAACTGCTCGCCCCAGGAGCAAGACACTGCCTTGCGCCGCTTTAGCAGCATCCCTGGGCGGCAGCGTCTTCCTAGCGGAGCAGGTCCATTTGTGTGTGTGCGCGCGTTTTTGTGTTCCAGCCCTTCGAGATCTCCACTTCCACCTGCCGCGCATGGCTCCCTTCCCCTCCGGTCCACATCCCTGCCCTGCGGCTGATGACGTCTCCCGGTCTTTCGCCCAACCTCTAAACACCAGCTTGGGTTTTCCACTCCGCTGACCTCCCTGCTGCCAGGCCAAGGGGTGCTGATGGCAGAAGGGGAGCGCTTGCTTAGGCGACCCCCTTGTCCGACAGGGAAACTTGTCCCTTGAAGCAATAAGGACAGCCTGTGTGCTCGAAAACGGGAGCTTCCTTGGCTTCCGTAGAAAGGCAAGCAGTTGCCTCATCGACCTCCTGCCCTACGAAGCTTGTGGGGCGCATGCTTTAAAAAAGAACGAAAAGAAGCTGAGACTCGCAGCTTATTTCGCAGAAAAGTGTTTGGGGGGCTCAGATATTTAAGCAGGAAGCCCCATTGTCTTGGCTTCCCTTTCCTGTGACCCCCAAGTTGAGGAGCAATTGACTTTTGTTTGCTGGAGGGTCCTTCTCCTGTTTGCAACGATGCCCACGTGTGTTTCTCCTACGATCCGTCGCTTGAGGACTCTCACTTGGAAAGTCAAATAACATTGCACTTTATCTTCCGTGATAGCGCAAAAAAAAGTGTCTTGTAAAGGGTTGTCGATTCCTTCTTTGTTCCCGACCCGAATCACTTTGAGGTGGTCGATATTAGCACCCGCCTGTCTTGAGAACATGTGCAGGTTCCGGTTGCGCCCAGTTCTGCGGTGTGCACGCACTTGTTCCCGCACAACACGCTCACTTAACACGAGTCGTGCCTGTGTTTTTAGCCTTAGATCCGGAGAGACGCTTAAAGACGATTGCTACGGGGAAGTTTTTCTTAGTCCCCAGCTTTGGTTTCTAATAAGGATTTTTACAACAATGCAATTTTAGATTTGAAAGTAGCTTGTAAATACTGCAATTCTGGGGCGGGGCAGGGTGGGTTGGGGAGAAAGGGCTTCCGTAGCCCAGCGCTAGTCTCCTTTTCCTCCCTCTTGTTTTGGAGGGGCAGGAGCAGATTTCAATTGGGGGGGGGGGTTACGTAGGTATTTTTTACAAAACGGATCATGAGAAGTATTAGAGGCGGTGGCTGTTAGGCTAAGAAGCGAAAGCAATAAATGAACCGCCCTTGCTCCCAGGGCTGTGTTTGAGAACGTGGCTTAGATCTTGTCTCTGTTTGACCGTCAGGTTTCAGTGCAGCTGGAAAATGTGGCCATAGATATTTATTTGGTAAGGGTGGAAGAAGCATCTGAATCATGAGGCCACAATCCATTGGGGTGGGACGTTCTCCTGCGGAATCCCCATTGGGAGAACGCCCTCGTGGATCGTGGCCTCATGCTAGCTAGTATAGAGGGAGCTGCCATCCAGTTTTTCCACCTAAGAGGCACAACCCTTGGAGGTCATGGTTCGGTTTTTCTTCCCAGGGCAGCACTTCTTACAGCAAGTGGAAACTGCAGCTCTGCACGTCACAACCAGCCTCCCTCGTGAGTTGGCCAATTTGCAGGACAGTGTTTGGCTTAGGGTGGACGATCCAGGCGATCCATTTTGGCAGAGGCGTAGCGTAAACAGGCTTGAGGAAGGAGGAGGCAGCAAGACCCACCCGTGCACATGTAGCTGTGTAACTCGCTCCCTATTTGAGCTTTGGGCAGTTAACAACCAGGCTGAGAATCCCAAGGTTCTCCAGATCTTTGACTCCAACTCCCATCGTCCTTTCCCATTGGCCATGCAGCCTGGGCGGGGTCGATGGGAGTTGGAGTCCATCTGCAGTTGGAGGACACCTCTTTTCCACCTGTGGTTTACAGAAACCGTAGCTCTGTGTTCTTTCCATCGGGGATCAGAATTCCGCAGAACCTTGGAAGTTTTGTGTTGTTGGGCAAGGTCATCCGTGTTGGGCATCATTCCCGGAAAATGAGGCTTGAGCTTGGATGGTGGAATGAACAATGACACTGGTTAGATATAAGAATGCAACTTGGGTGTGTAGTTTTTTAACCTGGAGGTGAATTGTAGTTTTGCGGCGTCCTTTTAGGGGGTGGTTTTCCCTCTTGCTTTCCTTGGGGTTCCTCAGAAAGAAGATGAGGCTTCGCGGGATAGCTTCTCCATGACTTTCCCTCTTTCCTTTCACTATGCCGTTACTGTAGAATATTGGGTGTGTTGTTGATCATTCCGTTCAATGGTGAGGCTCACAGGCCTGGCCAGTTGCACACTAAACGGCGACCCCAGCCTCATCGCCACTGGGGATGGGGAGCCCGTGGCGCTCTAGGTTTTGTTTGGCTCCCTGCTCCCCTCAGCCTGAGCCTGAGGATTACAAATGCAGCCCAGAAACAACCGAAGAGATCTCTCATGCCTAATCTGCAGCGACACGTGTTCGGTGTGAGGGTGCCCTGGTTGGACCGAGGGGAAGGGAAGCACAGTTCCTGTTGTTTTGAAAATGCACTTTGCTTTTAGGGAATTGCTTGATGAACGGGGAAGGGAATCAAGAAGCTTCTCAAGACAGCCGCTTTGCTTGGGCAGCAAGCCAAGCCCTCCCCCCAAGGAAGCCAGGAGATTAGCCAGCTGGTCGGGTGGTGGATTAGGAGGCAGCTGGTTGAGGTAGCCATAATCTGGTCCCCATTGGATTAGGAGAGGTTCTCCTCTTCGCAAGAGACACAGGGGCACTCTTAGCCCAGGGAACACCTTGTTTTGAAGCCTCTGCGCTTGTGATAACGGTCAGGGTGGAACACGCTGGTGAGGAAAGTGTGTGGCATAGATGCTCGGAGGCAAGGGACTTGCTGCCTTTCAGCTGACATGGGGTGTGTGTAGTCCTGCCGTCTTGGGTGATGTGCTTGCGGCTGCATCCTCTTGGGCAGAAATGTGGCCACAGACATGGGTTTCAGCGCCGTAGTGTCACATATCAGTGGTACGCACAAAACAGAGCAGGAATTGGGTTATCTGCAGCCAAGCAGAGATGGCTCTGGATCAAGAGGCCCGGATGAGAGGCTGTATAGGGCTCTGGTGGCAACCTGGACGCCTCTCTGCCAGCCCAGGGTAATTCTTCGCCTTCCTTGCAGACGACTTGAGGGTAAAGACAGCTGTAGGCTTTTAAGAGCTGTCAAGAGTGGGCCCTTGCTCTAGCCTTGCACATCAAGCCAGCCTCATCACCACTATTATTATTATTATTATTATTATTATTATTATTATTATTATTATTAAAAGCAGCATGCTCATGTTAATTTCCATCCTTTGCCTTACCTCCTCCAAAATACAATCTGCAAGCATTCTTAAAACAGTTGCAAAACTACGTGACGGGGTGGAAGCGGTTGTTGATGTCACAGCAGCTAGCCAATAGGTGCTCTGCACAAGTCTGTCCCCTCCCTCCCACTAGCTCTTTTCACGCAGAGCTACTTGGAAAACCTGCAGACCTGTTTTGGTCCAGAAAGAGAAACTTTTGATTTGCAGAGCAGCGGGGACACCATCAGTATGCCTCCCTCGCTCTTAAAATGAACATCTGTCTTTACCCTGAATGTACTTTTCGCCACTTGGGCTACTGTATGACAGAGTAGCTTGCAAGTGGCATTTCTGATTTGTCTGGCATTTCTGATTCCCTTCCATCGTGGGGCGGACAGGCTCAGGAAAGCCACGCACACACCCAACTGTATCAGGGCTGGTCCAGAGGGACGAAGGATGCTGGCTGAAGCTTTGGCATGCCGGGGTCTTTAGATTCGCCAAGGAGGCTCTGGGAAATAAAAAGTACCGATTCCCTTGTGGCTGTCCTTGGACAGGGTGGGGCTGCAGCTCAACGCCGAGTGGTTAAACCGAATAAAACGCCGTGAACTCTCCACTTTGCTTGTAAAGATTCTTATAGTTTTATCACAGCCGCCCCCAACCTGGGGTGCTCCAGCAGGGTTGAACTACAACTCCCAACAGGCCCTGTTGGGAGTTGTAGTTCAAACCTAGTAGAGCGCCCCAGGTTGGGGAAGCCATGGCAGAATGGAGAACGGCAACGGCCGCTCAGTTAGCTGGAGAACCAAACGGGATGTACTCTTCGTAACAGCCAGGATGCGCCGCTTGAAGCCCCTTCTCGGAGTGGTGACGACGTCGGAAAAGGCAGAGCGGCTGCTGGCCTGTTTCCTACGAGGGCTTGAAGGAACTCAAGAGAGCAGGTGTCATTGCTCTCCCAACTCTGAACAATATCGGGAGATCAATCGAGCTTCCATCCCCTGCAGTCTCTTACGAGCACCATCCGGATTAAGAACCCCCCCTTCCTCTCCCCTCGCTTTGGCGATTCTCGGTCTACGTCGGCGACAGTACAGAAAGGGCAAGAGGGTAGATGGAAGCGGTTAGGTTATCTGTGCCACTACAGCGGGTGATTTGCCCATCTCGAATGAGCGGGAACGAGCATCGGCCTTGCAAAGGGAGGCAGAGAGATTGGGGCGGCCTTGGCGAAAATGCCTGCCTTTTGTGTGTGTGTGTGCGCGCAAAATTCATTGCTGTAGCTGTAGGGCAGCCTTCGCCAAGCTGGTGCCCTCCATGCTGGCTTGTGGACTGCTGTGAGTTGTTGCTGGGGCGCCTCCTTGGCGAAGGGCCAGAGCCATCTCACACGACTTCGCCCGGTGCGGCTGTGCAACCAGAAGGGAGTGCCACTCCTGGCCGTGGCTGTGCAGCGAGGTAGAATTACGCAGGTGTTCCCACAATAGCCTAGCCGGGTGGTGCTGGGGCGAGGGAGGGAGGGAGGGAGGGAAGGGGTGTGTTCAGAAAATGCATGGGTGCGATGGCGCCTGGAACACAGGAGAGAGGTGGTTGGACAAACCTGTCCGGGTGTGAGCTCAGAGGGCCCTGCTGTCACGACGGCAGGATCTTAAAACCCGTTTGCTTCTGTTTACCTTCCTCTCCTGTCCTCGGACTTGTAATAGTTACTGACTGTCTCCGTTTTTAAAAGCAGCTGTTTCCGGATTTGATGTTGTGATTCTTACCTATTGTAAAGGGTTTAAATAAAGCTTCTAGATGTTCAACCTTGGCTGCCAGCTTTAGTCTGAATTCGTTTTTTTGTGGCTCTGGGTTCTCTCTCTGTCGTAGGAAGCTGCCTTGAGACAAGAGTGTGGCTCTTGGCTCACCTAGTTCAGCGGTGCCTAAACCGACCCGATAACAAGTCTACAGGGCTTCAGGCAGAACATCTCCCCGAGTCCTACCTCCCTGGGGATGCAGTTGGGCTTGAACCTGCAAAGGAGGTGCCTTTCCACTGAGCTATAGCTCTTCTCTCGCCTCCCCCCCTTTCCTTCCCCCCGCCAAATGGATGCTTCGGTCGAGAGTCCCCCTTTGCAGGGGATTGGACTAAATGACCCTCAGGGTATTTTCCAACTCTGCCGTTCTATGATTCTATAATCCTGTGGCTGTGAGTTCCATAGTTCAGCTCCACACTGCATGTAGCGCTTTCTCTTTCTGACAGCAAGAGCTGTTCCGACAGTAGAACAGTCTCCTTCGGGAGGTTGTGAACTCTCCTTCCTTGGAGGTTTCTAAGCAGAGGCTGGATGGTCATCTGTCATGGATGCTTCAGCTGAGATTCCTGCACTGCAGGGGGTTGGACTAGATGACCCTCGGGTCCCTTCCGACTCTACGATTCTCTGAAAGCAGAGTGCTCTACGGATTTCGAATCGCAGCAAATGGCAGAGAGTTTAAAACACTGCCTCTAAGCCTCCTGCGACGCTCCCTCGCCCCCCCAAAAAATACAGGCGTCTTTTCCGCAGAAAGGAAAAGCCCTTGAAATCGGCTTCATTTACATGCTGCTAATCTCCCTGATGTTAAAATGAATTTGCGCACAGAGAGGATAATCCTGGTTTCCAGCTAACGGAATTAGGAATTAATAATGCTGGTGGCCTCTTAAGAGAGGGGGGAATCTAAGGCTCTGGCCTGTTTCCTGCAGAAGTTGAGGGTCTCCGCTCTTGATGCCGCAACCCCTCACACACACACACACCCCAAAAAAATCAAGGAGAACCACACAAACAGCCTTAGCCAACCTGATATGTTCCAGATATCTTGGATTGCAACTCCCAGCTGTGCAGGCCGAGTCTTGTGGGAGACGACATCCAGAACATCTGGATGGTGTCAGATTCGCAAAGGCTCCTGTAAGTTGTCCCCCTGTTTGCTTTTAGAAACCCACCGAGTAATACGGAGGAGAACCTACTTGGTGTTGGTCAGCAAGTGGCTGAAACGAGGCACGGGAAGAGGGATCAGACTGGAGTTCAGGAAGGGAAAAAGAGGTCAGTCGGTACTTGGAGCAGCTTTCTAGTAGCCGGGGGTGTTAAGGGGTGACTGGAATACAGCGTCTTGATCCTTCCAGATGTGGGGGTCAATATTGCAAATGGTTTGTTTGTTCCCCCCTCCCCAAATTGGATCGTGCCCAACAAAGAAAAATCCATATTAAATGTAAGTAGGGGAATACAAGCTGCATTCTTGCATTAAGGGCACCATTAACTTCCTGACAGTAAGAGCTGTTTGACAGTGGAATTTGCTGCCAAGGGAGTCTCCTTCTTTGGAGGTCTTTAAGCAGAGGCTTGACAACCATATGTCAGGAGTGCTCTGGTGGTGTTTCCTGCTTGGCAGGGGGTTGGACTCGATGGCCCTTGTGGTCTCTTCCAACTCTATGATTCTATGACAGAAAAAATAATAAAAAAATTCCTTCCAGTAGCACCTTAAAGGCCAACTAAGTTAGTTCTTGGTATGAGCTTTCGTGTGCATGCACACTTCTTCAGATACACTGAAACAGAAGTTGCCAGATCCTTCTATATAGTGAGAAGGTGGGGAGGGGTATTACTCAGAAGGGTGGTGGGAATGGGAGATTGGCAGATAGCTGAGATGAGCCTGTTACAACTCCAAGAGAAGCTGCTGAATTGCAACTCCAAGAGAAGCTGCTGAATTGCAACTCATTACCAAACTTAAAACCACGGAGAGACCTGGTTTGAACAAAGACATTGGATTCTTATCTCATTATACATGACTAAGCCATTTCTCACCCTCTTACCCCTTGCCTTTTCCTGTAAGACCTATTACAGTCGTGAAGAGTCATCAACAGGCTCATCTCAGCTACCTGCCAATCTCCCATTCCCACCACCCTTCTGAGTAATACCCCTCCCCATCTTCTCACTATATAGAAGGATCTGGCAACTTCTGTTTCAGTGTATCTGAAGAAGTGTGCATGCTCACGAAAGCTCATACCAAGAACTAACTTAGTTGGTCTTTAAGGTGCTACTGGAAGGAATTTTTTTATTTTGACTATGGCAGACCAACACGGCTACCTATCTGTTATTAGAAAAAATAATGTTTGTGTGATGGGCCTAACACCCCTCCTGTGATAAGAACCAAACTGAGCTTTGGGTTGGTTAAGGGCACCATACAAACAGTTTCGAAGGCACACACTAAGTGTATTTTGCATAAAGAGTATAAAAAGTTTGGCGAGCTATTCTGCCTGACCCCCGAGTGCTAGTTTTCTGTGCTAAATTCTCCATCAGTGTCTTACCAAGACTCAGTAAGTCGAAGCACACATGCCAGTGTCTTTGAACGTACTTAAGCTGCAAGACAAGCGGAAAACAGAACTTGTTTCAAGCAAGTGAGAAAACTCCACACTTGCAGCCAGGGGTGGTTTATTATTTAGGGAGCACTTTAAACCGTATACAAAAACCAGAGCACCAAACAGATCCTGCCCCACACACTTATTATCTTAAAGAAAACAAGCTGCTGCGAAAATCCTGGGAGGATTGCAAACCCGTTCTGCGGAAAAGGACCACATACCTGAACTGGACAGACAGACATGAGGTGACACTGAAAGAGAAAATGTTTACATGCCAAGGGAGGGAAGCAATGAACTGCTGGAGGGCAAGCAGAGGTCAAGGGTTTGGTGGAGATGTTCTTAAGGGTGGGTAGTGGTACCTGAGGGGCTCTCGAGCAGTGTAAGAGGGTCTTCCCCAACTCTGGGGCCCTCCAGTGGTTTCGAACGACAACTCCCATCAGCACCTCCAGCTGATGGGAGTTGTAGTCCAGAACCGCTGGATGAGGCTAGAATGAATGGAGCTAGCAGGCACATCTGCATCCAGGCTTGGAAGCTGCAGAGTCATTTGGCCATGTCCAAGAGACTCTGGGAAGAAGGAGCCAGCCACCCACCTACCCAACTGTCTTGGCAGGATGACAAGAAGTGGACTACAGCACCAGCCAAGGAACCCCCTAGGGAAGCCTCAGAGGAAGGGTCAGAGCCCAGGGAGTGGTGGAGGGACACAGAGGACTGGCAAGAGGGGGAAGGAGGGGAGGAATGGTTGGAGGCAGAAGAAGCAACAGGCTTTAGTGAGCAAGATGACCCAGGTTCAGAAAGCAGTTCAGACTCAGATGATGAAGCAGAGGAGGCGGCGGCGAAAGCATCCCAGAAGCTTGCCATTCCTGCTGTACTAAGCTACCTGCCTTTGTCTCCAAGGACACGGACGGCTATGTATGTAGCAGAACAAAGGGCACAGATTCCCACCCACCCCTTCCCTCCAGTGTAGGCTGCTTGGAAACCAGGAGACTTGGGGAGGGGGAAGCAGAGGACAGAGACCTTCATTCCTGGAAACTGCAATGATGGGAGGCATTGCTGAGCTGTAAAGAAACAAATACACCGCTGAACTGTGCGCTGAGCTACACCTGAGCCAGCACATTAATTTTCCACTCGGATGTCCCCCTCCGTGCCCTCAGGCACCCGGGCAGAGCACGCCTGTCCCTGCTGCTGCTGCTCCTCAGCGCTATGAACCCTCCAGTGGTCCTTCAGCGACTTTTTCCTTCGGAACCTCTTCCCGCACTGGGCGCAGGCGTAGGGCCGCTCCCCGGTGTGGGTGCGCTGGTGCTCCTGCAGGTGGTGCTTGCAGATGAAGTCCTTGCCGCACTCGGCGCAGTGGTAAGGCCTCTCGCCCGTGTGCAGGCGCAGGTGGGGCACCAGGTGTTGCTTGCGCACGAAGCCCTTCCCGCACACCGAGCACCGGTAAGGCCTCTCGCCCGTGTGGATCATGCAGTGCCGCACCAGCTCCGAGGGGGAGCTGAAAGCCGTCCCGCAGAACGAGCACTCGTACTGCTTCCGTTTCTGGTGGTTCATCTGGTGCATCTGGAGGCTCAGCAACAAGCTGAAGGTCTTGCCGCAGTCCGCGCAGCGGTGCGGACGCTCCACCGCCGCTTCCGGCATGCCCCTGGCCGAGGGAGAGCCGGGGTGCCTCCCGTTGCGGGCACCGCGGAGGCCGGGGAGGGGCCGGCTCTCGCCGATGGCGCCGTTCAAAATGGGCGCCACCGAGCCCCCGGGGAGGAAGAGCAGGAGGGGTGGGTTGGCAGGGTCTTCCTCGCTCGGCGCTTCCTCCGGGTGCGGCTGGGCTGTGGCGTTAGCTGGGTGGCAAGGAAGAGAGAGGAAAGGGTTTGGTGTAACCATCCTATTGAAAGTTTTTTAGCGTATTATTAAACACTGACATTAAAACTCTTTCCCTTTTCTCCCGCGCGCTAGATAGCAGCCGGGGGGTAATGGGGGGGCAGAATTCAAAAATCAAACAGATAATCCCCAGGGCTAGCTGGCTGAATTGGTCCTACTTGGGCCAGCGAGGAGGCCAGGGGAGAATTAGCTGTGGGGTCTCAGAGCGGGTGATCTTCATAAAAGGGGAGGGGGAAGGAAGAGAAGGGAAATAAAAGATCAGGCTGTATTCAAATTAAAGGCCAGGTGGAATAGCTCTGCCTTACAGGCCCTGTGGAAGGAAGTTAAATCCTGCAGGGCCCTGGTCTCCTGGGACAGAGTGTTCCACCAGGTCGGAGCCACCACTGAGAAGGCCCTGGCCCTGGTGGAGGATAATCTAACTTCCTTAGGGCCCGGGACCTCTAAACTATGGTTATTCATGGACCTTAAGGTCCTCTGCGGGGCAGACCAGGAGAGGCAGTCCCGTAAATACGAAGGCCCTAAGCCACAAAGGGCTTTAAAGGTCAAAACCAGCACCTTAAGCCTGACCCGATACTCCACCAGGAGCCAGTGCAACTAACCTCTACACCACACCGGCCCCTAACCACTCTGCACCACGTTAGGCCCATATGCTGGCAGATGCTTCCCCACTGCCCAAGGAGGCATGAGTGGAATTGCAGAGTTGTAAGGGATCCCTTGTGGGACGCGGGTGGTGCTGTGGTCTAAACCACAGAGCCTAGGGCTTGCCGATCAGAAGGTTGGCGGTTCGAATCCCCGCGATGGGGTGAGCTCCCATTGCTCAGTCCCTGCTCCTGCCAACCTAGCAGTCCGAAAGCAAGTCAAAGTGCAAGTAGATAAATAGGTACCGCTCTGGCGGGAAGGTAAACAGCATTTCCGTGCGCTGCTCTGGTTTGCCAGAAGCAGCTTAGTCATGCTGGCCACATGTCCCAGAACCTGTACGTCTGCTCCCTCGGCCAGTAAATCAAGATGAGCGCCGCAACCCCAGAGTCGGTCACGACTGGACCTAATGGTCAGGGGTCCCCTTTACCTTTTAAGGGATCCCTGAGTCATCTAGTCCAACAGGAATCTCAACAGATGGTCCCCCATCTGATTCGAAACCACGCCAGACTCTGCTTAGCACTGCAAACGTGCTGGCGGTTTGTAGCTATTCGGCCTTGCTGCCCTACCCCTGCTTAAGTCTCCAACTCACCATTACAAGCGCTTTGAAGACTGTTTCCTGCATCCCTTCCTGCTGGAGTCTCCTCCTGTTTGACCCACGAAACTGCATCCGACCTGGAAGCCGGTAACCCTGTTGAGAGGGAGGGGGAAAGGGAGATTTATTTATTTTTAAAAATCGTTTTTATTAATTTTCCAACAAAAAACATCCAATTAAACATATCCAATCATAATCCAATTAAAATAAAAAAGACCAAATTATAATGATTCATTTTTGGGGACTTCCCATAGTCTGGACCCCTGAAGCCTATCTCCAAATCTCAGTCCTGCCTCTCCTTCTTGTTCCCGAGATTTTCCACATCTCGATTTTAACACTTTGGGAAAGGGAGATTGAAGTGGCTTTGAAAGCCAGCTTCCCCCGTTGCCCCGCCCAGATCAAATAGATCAATAAACACCCACTCATGTCATCCTCCATATTGAGCTGCCAGATTACTGCCTTCTTAACCACTGGACTCAACCTTTGTCTCGTCCGCTCCGTCCGCCGGAGCCCATCTTCGCATGCAGGCCAAGCCCCTAACTCACCGAGGGCTTGATACCCATCGGCTCCCATCGCCTGGTTTAGGCGGACATTTGGTCATTTCCCAGGTTCTTTGTTTTTTAAACTCTTATTGATAAATGCAATATTTACAAATACAAACCAGAACACTAAACAAACTCATTATACATAAGATACCATACTTTTTCGCTCCATAGGGCGCACTGGACCATAGGGCACACCTAGTTTTTTTTGGGGGGGATAAAGAAAAAAATCCCCCCCCCAGCCCCATAGAGCAAAGAAGCCAAGACAGCCAGCGGGATCCATCCCGCTGGCTGTCTTGGCTTCCTCTTTAGCCGCGCACAACCTCTCCAGCCGGGAGAGGCTGCACACGGCTTTGGCAGAAGCCAAGACAGCCAGCGGGATGGATCCCGCTCACTGTCTTGGCTTCGTTTTTAGCCGCAGGGCTGGGAGCGGAGACAAGTTTGCACAGCCTTGCCACCACTCCCGGAGCTTGAGGGCTGGGGGAGCACTCTGCAGGCTTGTGGATAGCTGCCCAAAGCCCAGGGTGCGCAGCACCGCGCTCCCCGGCCTTCGGGCTGCAGGCACATATCTGCAAGCCTGCGGAGCTCGGCAGGAACTCCCGCCAGGCTCCACAGGCTTGCGGATAGCTTTCTGAAGCCTGGTGCACACCGACCCCTCTCGCTCTCCAGGCTTCAGCGAAAGCCTGCATTCGCCCCATAGGACGCACAAACATTTCCCCTTCATTTTTGGAGGGGAAAAAGTGTGTCCTATAGAGTGAAAAATACGGTACATACACTTCTTCAGATGTCTTCTAAAAGTCAGATAGTCGTCTATTTCCTTGACATCTGATGGGAGGGTGTTTCACGGGAGGGTGCCACCACCGAGAAGGCCCTCTGCCTGGTTCCCTGTAAATTCACTTCTCGCGGTGAGGGAACCGCCAGAAGGCCCTCAGAGCTGGACCTCAGTGTCCGGGCAGAACGATAGGAGTAGAGACGCTCCTTCAGGTATACTGGGCTGAGGCCATTTAGGGCTTTCAAGGTCAGCACCAACACTTTGAAATTATTTCACAAACCAAGAAATCCAATCGTCGCTGATGTTTAAATTATGCACCATACAATGCAAATATACAGTTACAAGGTTGCCCCCAGGCAACAGGAAGATATCTTTGAGCCATTGCAATATACATTAAAATGCTGCAAAGGTTCAGCCTTGAAATGGGACTAAAATACCCCACCCAGGTCAGTAATTCTCAAAAAGTGCTGCTTTGAACCTGGGGTGCGTCCACCGAAATCTCATCGCTCACCTGCGTTGTCTGAAATAGATCCCTTGTGAGTTTCTGCTTCCAAGTTGCCCCCCTGCAGAGACTCACAGGGGTTGGCTCCTTCTGCGTCGCTCGGTAAAGTATCCAGTCCAGAAACCGTATAATCTGTTGGGGAGCCGAGCAGCAGAGTTAAGGTCCTTATTGTGCTATCACTGCTTTGTTTTCAATTGCTTTCGATATATTTAAGGAAGCACAGCACAGCACAATAACGTACAAGAATACAGAAAGGAATGAAGGAAGGCGATTCAACGTAAGTAAAATTCAACGTGCACACAAAATGCAAATTTGGGTTGTTTCAATCACAATCCCTTCACAAAGGGAAGGAATTTTCTTCAGCTGCCAAATATGGCGGCAACATTGCCACCAATCATCTGCTACGACCCCAAGGTCTCATTCCTGGTCCATCACTGCCAGTTGAGGCTCCATGAGTGTAAAATAATAATAATAATAATTTATTATTTATACCCCGCCCATCTGGCTGGGCTTCCCCAGCCACTCTGGGCGGCTTCCAACAAAACACTAAAATGCAATAACCTATGAAACATTAAAAGCTTCCCTAAACAGGGCTGCCTTCAGATGTCTTCTAAAAGTCTGGTAGTTGATTTCTCCTTGACATCTGGTGGGAGGGCGTTCCGCAGGGTGGGTGCCACTACCGAGAAGGCACCGCCCTGTGGAATGTGTAAAATTAATCATTTTTGCCCAAAATGCATTGATTTAGAATTCTGAGTAACGTGGCCTTTTTCATGTGTTCATGGAAGGGTGGTTATTACTGGATGGTTTTTGTTATGTATTTTGCGTACAGTCGTAGCTTGGAAGTCAAACAGCTTACTTCCCAAACATTTTGGCTCCTGAACGTCGCAAACCCGGAAGTGAGTATTCTGGTTTGCGAACTATTTTTGGAAGCCAAACAACCGGTGGGGCTTCCGATTGGCTGCAGGAGCTTCCTGCAGCCAATCAGAAGCCACGCTTTGGTTTTCAAACGTTTTGGAAATCGAACAGACTTCCAGAACAGATTCGGTTTGACTTCCAAGGTACGACTGTAATCATTTTGTATTTTTATACTGCAAACCACCCTGTAATACTGAATAGTATTATTATTATTATTATTATTATTATTATTATTATTATTATCCCGCCCATCTGGCTGTGTTTCCCAAGGCACTCTGGGCAGCTTATAGCCTATCTAAAAACATAATAAAAGCATCAAGCATTAAAAACCTCCCGATACAGGGCTGCCTCCGGATGTCTTCTAAAAGTTATGTAATTCTTTTATCTCCTTGACATCTGAAAGGAGGGCACTTCACAGGGATTATTATTATTTTACTGCCCATTCATTCAGTTCAGAGAGGTCCTTTCTTCATCTCTTTAATGACATTGGACGATTTATCCTCATGAGCAAACCTCCCTGCTCACCCCTAACTCTAGATTAGTTTAGGAACAAATTAGCGAGAATCCTGGGAGTTGCAGTCCAAGGACACATCTGGGAAGCCCTGGCTGAAGAGCTGCTCTATGGAGCATAAACATAGCAGCGTCCCTTCTCAGTGGGGCATGCCTGAGATCAAGTGGCAGGGAGTCCCAAAGGCTAGGTGCTGACCTTTAAAGCCCTAAACGGCCTCAATCCAGTAGACCTGAAGGAGCGTCTCCACCTCCATCGTTCTGCCCGGACACTGAGGTCCAGCGCCGAGGGCCTTCTGGCGGTTCCCTCCCTGCGAGAAGCCAAGTTACAGGGAACCAGGCACAGGGCCTTCTTGGTAGTGGCGCCCGCCCTGTGGAACGCCCTTCCAGCAGATGTCAAAGAGAAAAACAACTACCAAACTTTTAGAAGACATCTGAAGGCAGCCCTCTTTAGGGAAGCTTTTTATGTTTAGTAGGTTATTGTATTTTAGTGTTTTGTTGGAAGCCGCCCAGAGTGGCTGGGGAAACCCAGCCAGATGGACGGGGTATAAATAATAAATTATTATTATTATCATTAGGTGCTGCCACACTAAAAGATCTGAGTTCTTACAGAGGCAGAAAGCGAGTATTGTGTGGTCCCTTTAGTAGTCTCTCTCAGGTGGATATTTTGGGCAGGGTGGTAGGGTTAGAGGAAAAATAGGATGCCTTACTCCATATCCCATAGAGTCAGTTTCCCTTTGGCTGTACTGAATCTCAGCCTTACTTGGTCTAGACATTTTCACATTAACACGCAATGTGGAGGCGCCTTCCTCAGTTGACTAGAGGATGGTGCCGACAACGCCACGGTTGCAGGTTCGAAGATGCAAGTTCCTGCATTGCAGCGGGTTGGTCTAGATGACTGTTGGGTCCCTTCCAACTCTACAATTCTACGAGATAAATGTAAGTGGAGAGATAGAGCTACGCAGCAGCCTGGAAAGGAAACCTCGATACGGATAACCTAAAAACGGAACAAGCCTCTTGCGATGACATGGGAGAACGGCTGTTGTGGTGCTTTCAACATACTCACAGTTGCAGGTACTTTGACAGAGGGCTCCGTCCTGGCCATCACCCTTGGTACACAATTCCTCCTCCTGCTTAATCCACGAAATAATATCTGTCCTGGAAATGGAAGATTCTGTTTCCGGGAGATGAGAGAGAGAGAGAAGTTTGGCCTTTCCTATGTATTCCTGGTTTATCTGAAATCTCAAAATGCTCCTGGACAAAACAAAGGCGGCATTTTTTCATCTCCGCCAAGCTAAGCAGTTGGCTCCTTGCCTCTCTCGCCCTGACCTCGCCACTCTGATCCACGCGACGGTCACCTCCAGACTTGATTACTGTAACTCACTCTACGCGGGGCTGCCCTTGAAGCTGACCCAGAAACTCCAGTGGGTGCAGAATGCCATGGCGAAACTCCTTACGGGGTCCTCGCCGTGGGATCACATTCACCTGGTGCTATACCAGCTGCACTGGCTCCCGGTGGAGAACAGGATCAGGTTCAAGGTGCTGGTTTTAACCTTTAAAGCCCTATACGGCCTAGGACCCTTGTACCTACGGGACCGCCTCTCCTGGTATGTCCCATGGAGGCCTTAAAGGTAAAGGGACCCCTGTTCATTTGCTGATCAGAAGGTCGGCGGTTCGAATTCCCCACGATGGGGTGAGCTCCCGTTGTTCGGGCCCTGTTCCTGCCAACCTAGTAGTTCGAAAGCACGTCAAAGTGCAAGTAGATAAATAGGTACCACTCCGGCGGGAAAATAAACGGCGTTTCCGTGCACAGCTCTGGTTCGCCAGAAGCGGCTTAGTCATGCTGGCCACATGACCCAGAAGCTGTACGCCAGCTCCCTCGGCCAGTAAAGCGAGATGAGCGCCGCAACCCCAGAGTCAGCCACGACTGGACCTAATGGTCAGGGGTCCTTTTACCTTTTAGGGTGGTTCTTGGGGTGAACAAGGGGGTAGGGCTTTAAAATGGGGGTCAGGGTTGCTAGCAGCTCCCAAGATCTGCCCTGCTTTGCTCCCAACGTAATATCTCCTTTAAGTGAAACATTTCCAGAAACTGGTCACTCCCTTCCATCTACACATGAGCAGCAAAACGTTACTGCTGGAAGATCCCAAAACGGGAACAGCTATCTGAAGGAAATCAGCCCTGAGTGCTCACTGGAAGGACAGATCCTGAAGCTGAGGCTCCAAGACTTTGGCCACCTCATGAGAAGAGAAGACTCCCTGGAAAAGACCCTGATGCTGGGAAAGATGGAGGGCACAAGGAGAAGGGGACGATAGAGGACGAGATGGCTGGGCAGTGTTCTCGAAGCTACCAGCATGAGTCTGACCCAACTGCGTGAGGCAGTGGAAGACAGGAGTGCCTGGCGTGCTCTGGTCCAGGGGGTCACAAAGAGACGGACACGACTAAACGACTAAACAACAACAAAATTTGCCCTGGGATGCTTTGGAAAGGACAGAATCACACGCACACACACACACACATAATACACAGCAAGCAATTCTCAATTTAAAATTTGATACCTGTTTTGGAATCGGACAAAGGTTCCTGAGCACATTCTTCTGAGTTTTTCTGGCCCAGAATGTGAGGGGCATCTTCTTGCGGAGCACAGGTGAAATTCTCCAGTTTAGAAACAGCAAGATCTGGTCAAAGGAGATGGGGAAGGCAGAACACTGTCGTTACGAAGATCCCATTAAAGGGCAGTCTTTTATTTTTAACAGAGGCCCGTTCTAAATTATAATTACCAATTCCATTTACGATGCCTCTCAAAGCAATCTCACGGTATGATGAAGCTTATATGCAACCATGGCGTAGAGTTAAAGCAGTTAGAAACAATTACATATATATTAAAAAATATTTTAAAAGATTTATACCCCGCCCTTCCCGGTTCAGAAAACCGGGCTCAGGATGGCTAACAACAAATTTAAAACACTTAATTGATACAATAAAATACAGTATAAAATGTGAATAACAATAAATTCAGAATTCAAAAATCAATTTAGGGGGGAAATCCATCCAATAAACATTAGATGATCACCAGGGATAGCTGGCTAAATTAGTCGTATTTGGGCCAGTGAGGAGACCAGGGAAGAATTAGCTGTGGGATCCCAGAGTGGGTAATCTTCATAAAAAGGGGAGAGGGAGGAAAGGAAGGGGAGGAAAAGATCAGGCTAAGTTCAAATTGAAAGCCAGGCGGAATAGCTCTGTCTTACAGGCCCTGCGGAAGGAATAAATGCCAGTTCCAATTCCAAAACTAGCTGGCATAGAAGTCTCGGCTGAGGAGGCTTGTTGAAGGAAGAGAGAATTCCGACAGGTACCGAAAAGTTAAGAGAGATAGTGCCCGTCTGATACGTAACACCAGGGAGTTCCAAAGGGAACTCAAACAACTTTAGGAACGCAAGGGGATGGAGTGAAGTCCCTGGTTCATTCAGGATGTGCTAGCCAGGGTGAATCTCCCTAGGATCGTCGGATGAAAGGCAGTATACAAATTTTAATCATAATAAGAACTCCCATATTCATGGCAAGAGAACCAGCTATGACCTGCCAGAGTAGCTTAGAGGTATTTTGGCCCATTGATTTATTTCATTTATTTCCTCCAAGGACCTCAAGGTTTCTCTCGTTCCCCATCTTATCCTCAAAATGGGGCAACTGTGCCCCTGAAGGACCAGGTGCGCAGCCTGCGAGTCATTCTGGACACACAGCTGTTCATAGAGGTGCAGGTTAATTCTGTGTCCAGGGCAGCTGTTTACTAGCTCCACCTGGTACGTAGGCTGAGACCCTATCTGCCTGCAGACTGTCTCGCCAGAGTGGTGCATGCTCTGGTTATCTCCCGATTGGACTACTGCAATGCACTCTACGTGGGGCTACCTTTGAAGGTGACCCGGAAACTACAACTAATCCAGAATGCGGCAGCCAGACTGGTGACTGGGAGTGGCTGCCAAGACCACATAACACCGGTACTGAAAGACCTGCATTGGCTCCCAGTACGTTTCCGAGCACAATTCAAAGCATTGTTGCTTACATTTAAAGCCCTAAACGGCCTTGGTCCAGTATACCTGAAGGAGCGTCTCCACTTCTATCATTCTACCCGGACACTGAGGTCCAGCGCCGAGGGCCTTCTGGCAGTTCCCTCACTGGGAGAAGTGAAGTTACAGGGAACCAGGCAAAGGGCCTTCTCAGTAGTGGTGCCCACCTTGTGGAACACCCTCCCTTCAGATGTGAAGGAAGCAAGCAGCTATCCTATCTTTAAAAGACATCTGAAGGCAGCCCTGTTCAGGGAAGTTTTTAATATTTAACGCTGTACTGTTTTTAACACTTGATTGGGAGCCGCTCAGAGTGGCTGGGGAAACTCAGCCAGATGGGTGGGGTATAAATAATAAATTATTATTATTATTATTATTATTATTATTATTATTATTATTATTATTGGCTGAGAGGTAGGTTGGGCTGAGAGACAGCGGCTGGGCCAATGTTGCCCAGTGAGCCTCATGGCAAAGCAGGGAGATTCGAACTCCGGACTAGTCTAGTCCGATGCTCTAACCACCAGTGGCGTAGCGTGGGTTGTCAGCACCCGGGGCAAGGCAAGTAATTTGCGCCCCCTAACCCATGAATTTGCGCCCCCTAACCCTAACCCCCAGATGTTGCGCCCGGTGCGGCCGGCCCCCCCTGCACCCCCCACGCTACGCCACTGCTAACCACTACACCACAATGTTACCACCGCGAAAGGGATCCCACGGAGAGCCGGCCCTGCTCCTTACCGAGGGAGATCAGAGACTCTCCGTTCCCCTTGGCCACGTTTTTGTACAACTCCTTCTGCCAATCTTCTAGCCTCTCCCACTTCTCTCGGGAAAAGGGAGCCAAGCCATCGCCAGAAGCCGCCGAGACCTGGGGGATAGCAAGAAACAGAGCCGTCAGCGAGTTGCAAAACAGCTTTCCAGAGTTCGAAGCGCAAAGTGCTTTTTTAAAAAATGACAAAAGCAGGAATTGAAAAACCATCCAGTTCAAGTCATGCGACCCCCCATATTCTGAAAACTTATTTGATTGGGGTGTTTCGGGACCCAGACATTTTGTTAATAGTCTATGCCCTGAAGTGCTTTGCTAAATAGCCTACATGTGAAGAGAGGCAAAAAGGGTTTGGAGCCACTGACTTGGACCGTATTAAGAAAGTGTCAGGGATATTTGTGCAAGGAAAACTCAGCAGGCAACCGGCAACCCAGTCAGAAGGGCAGGGTAGTAATAATAATAATAATAATAATAATAATAATAATAATAATAATAATAATAAATAATTTATTTATACCCCACCCATCTGGCTCGGTTTCCCCAGCCACTTTGGGGGCTTCTGCCAGACAGCCGCCCAGTACCGAATGCACAACCCAACAAACAGTGCAATATAGATAGCTAGATATCAGAATTGAAGAATAATTCTGTTATGTACTAAGTTGAATAGGATCCAAAATGCAGCAGTCTGACTGGTCCTAGAAAAATAGGATCCAGAAAGCAGCAGTCTGACTAGTCCACAGGAGCCACCCAATCCAGTTCCAGGTGGAAGTGAATCCACAACCTGATTGGCCTACAGGAGAATCCCGGAATTAGCCAATCACGTGGGGCCCATTGTGTAAATAATGTTTATAAAGCAGACATTCTGGCAGAACTTCCATTCCTCCTCACCACTATGAGCTGAATAAAGAGCATGAAATCCACTCTTGGCTCCGAGTATATTTCAAATTTCAAGAAGAATGGTTCAGAAAACATAAGCGGTCTTGGGGCCATGGGTTCGAGTCCTGCTTTGGGCAAAAGATTCCTACATTGCAGGCAGTGGCGTAGTGTGGGTTGTCAGCACCCGGGGCAAGGCAAGTAATTTGCGCCCCCTAACCTGCCGCCGCTGCCAGCTTCTTCTTGCTGCTGCCTGGTCTGGTCTGGTGTGGTTCTCTCCCGCACTCAGCGCTGGGCGGCCGCTGCACTGTCCCTCCCCCAGATAGTCCCTCGCTCTCTCTCCGCACCGCACGCCTGGCACCCCCCCCCTCCACAGTGGGTGGCGACCCGGCGGATCGGATTCGCACAGCCAGCACTGCAGTGAGAGAGAGTGAGTGAGCCAGGTAGGGGCAGAGAGCTGAGAGTGCGAGCGCGCCCCCCCCCCCCGATGTTGCGCCTGGTGCGGCCGGGCCCCCCTGCACCCCCCACGCTACGCCACTGATTGCAGGGAGTTGGAATAGATGATCCACGGGGTCCCTTCCTATGATTCTGTGTGCCGCCAGCTCCTTAGAGGAAAGCTGAGGTGTGAATGCAATAAATAAAATCACAGCCTGATCCTTGGCAGAACTACTACTGCAGACGCCCGCCAGTTCTGTAGGTCTGTGCTTACCTTAGAAGCTCCTGCAGCTGCGTTCACAGGGACCTTCAGAAACCAGAAGTTCCCGTTCTTCAAGAGGTCCTCCATCGTCTCCATCCTCTTCTGCAGCTGCCCGTACTCCTGCAGGAGAGTCTCCAGCGCTGACCACCGGCTGTCCAGCTGGCTTCCCAGCTCGGCCATGGCCTTCTCGCAGTCCCCAAATCTCTTCTCGGCCGTCTCGGACCTCTGCTCCAGGCTGAGGAGCCGAAGGGCCTGAGCCTCCACCGTCCGCTCCACCGCCTGGACAGCGCCAACCACCGTCCACAGAGAAATCGTGGCCGTCTGCGCCTCTTTGGGGAAGGCGGCATCCACGACAGGAGCAGCCGGGACTTCTGAACTCCACCTTGAAGACTGTTCCCAAAACAAGGATGGAAGGAAATAAAAAACCGTCCAGTACAACCACAGAGCCTAGGGCTTGCCGATCAGAAGGTCGGCGGTTCAAATCCCCACGGCGGGGTGAGCTCCTGTTGCTCGGTCCCTGCTCCTGCCAACCTAGCAGTTCGAAATCACGTCAAAGTGCAAGTAGCTTACCCGTCGCGGGGATTCAAACCGCCGACCTTCTGATTGGCAAGCCCTTGGCTCAGTGGTTTTGAAGGAAGGTGAGGACAGGTGACCTCACCTAGGCCCGAAGTCACCCCCCCCAAGCAGGCTCAAAGCTTCTCAAAGCTTTTCAAAATCACCCGAGGGCAAAGCCTCATAAGGCTACAGTTTAGAGACCACCGGGCCTCCCACTCCCTTATTTTTTATCTACTGCCCATCAAAATGTGAGTCACTACTCCCCATATTGTGTTTTATTGCTTTCTAAGCTATGTGCAAAATTAGTAACAAGAATGCAAAATATGCAGGAAGCTTTCAGGCTTGCAAAGGCGTCTGCAAACAGAGCAGTCTTAGCCAGGTGTGCCTGGGACGCCTGAAACGTCGCTGCCTTTTTCTGTACCCCCCCCCCCATGCACGTTGGTAGTGCAATATTCTGAATCATTCACACACACCCCTAAACCTTCTCCCAGGGGCAGCTCATCTATCGCCCACCCCCAGCAAGAGCGCACCATCCCATCCCTGCAGAACTAGCCTCACCTGGGCAGGAAGGGGCCATTCAGCCATGGTGCGGAGCCTTTGCTGGGCGTTGGATGGGGAAAGGGGTGTGCGCGTCTCCTTGCAGAGGAGCAAGCAGTGCACAGGATGTGATGGATGGATGGATGCAAAGGAACCGGGAAGCTTGGAGAGGTTTGCTGGGAGGCAGGAAGGCGAGGGGGAAAAAAGAGAGAGAGAGACGAGGCTGCGGGAAAGCAGCGGAAGAAGCGACAGCTCCATCTATGGAGCGTCGCCTGAGCAGGGAGCGAGGAGGCTGCGCTGCTTTCCCACGTGCAAATCCATAAAAGCTGAGCCCTTTGTGCGCGCATGGCGCGGGGATCTAAACAGCTGGCTGCAAAATCTGTTGTTTAGTTGTGTCCGCTTCTTCGTGACGCCCTGGACCAGAGCACGCCAGGCTCTCCTGTCTTCCACTGCCTCCCACAGCTTGGTCAAACTCATGTTAGTAGCTTCAAGAACACTGTCCCACCATCTCGTCCTCTGTCATCCCCTTCTCCTTGTGCCCTCCATCTTTCCCAACATCAGGGTCTTTTCCAGGGAGTCTTCTCTTCTCCTGAGGTGGCCAAAGTCTTGGAGCCCCAGCTTCAGGATCTGTCCTTCCAGTGAGCACTCAGGGCTGATTTCCTTCAGAATGGAGAGGTTTGATCTTCTTGCAGTCCATGGGACTCTCAAGAGTCTCCTCCAGCACCATAATTCAAAAGCATCCATTCTTCAACGATCAGCCTTCTTTATGGTCCAGCTCTCACTTCCATACATCACTACAGTGGTACCTCATGTTACAGACACTTCAGGTTACAGACTCCGCTAACGCAGAAATAGTGCTTCAGTTTAAGAACTTTGCTTCAGGATGAGAACAGAAATCGTGCTCTGGTGGCATGGCAGCAGCAGGAGTCCCTATTAGCTAAAGTGGTGCTTCAGGCTGAGAACAGTTTCAGGTTAAGAACGGACCTCGAGAGCAAATTAAGTACTTAACCTGAGGTGCCACTGTACTGGGAAAACCATAGCTTTAACTATGCGGACCTTTGTTGGCAAGGTGATGTCTCTGCTTTTTAAGATGCTGTCTAGGTTTGTCAGTGCTTTTCTCCCAAGAAGCAGGCGTCTTTTAATTTCGTGGCTGCTGTCACCATCTGCAGTGATCATGGAGCACAAGAAAGTAAAATCACTGTTTCCATTTCTTCCCCTTCTATTTGCCAGAAAGTGATGGGACCAGTGTCCATGATCTTAGTTTATTTGATGTTGAGTTTCTGACCATATTTTGCGCTCTCCTCTTTCACCCTCATTAAAAGGTTTCTGCCTCACTTTCTGCCATCAAGGTTGTGTCATCTGCATATCTGAGGTTGTTGATATTTCTTCTGGCAATGCTGCATCCAGCTGCAAAATATTGACCCGCTTGCATTTAAAACAACAACAACCAGGATGTTGCACTGCATGGACACGCATCCTTGTGCAGGACGCACTTCACACTGCAAGCATCTCGAGCGCACCCGGTTGGCCAACGCTGCAGCGCAGTTGCTGCAACGCCGCCCAGCTTTTGCAACCCGAGGGCGCAGTGAGCATGTTCTGCCTGCAGGTGTCGCTGCAGGACTGAAGATCTCAGAAGGGGAGGAAGAGACACTCTCCCTCCCAGCGGAAATGGCAACGAACAATCAGGAGGGTACTACCTCCAACAGCATCAAGTGCCCCCTAGAGCCCTGGTGCGCTAATGCGGACCCTTAAAAGCTGGGTTCAAGTTTCCTTTTCTGCAAATGTAGAGCAGGGGGTCTGTGTGTCTTGGAAATCATAGAATTGTAGAGTTGGAAGGGACCACAAGTCCTGAAATGCAGGAATCTTTTGCCCAATGCCAACCCATAACCCTGAGATTAAGAGTCTCATGCTCCACAGCATGATAAACAACTACAAGACATAATAATAATTAATAATAATAATAATAATAATAATAATAATAATAATAATAATTTATTATTTATACCCCATCCATCTGGCTGGGCTTCCCCAGCCACTCTGGGGGGCTTACAACAAAATATTAAAATACAGTAATGCATCAAACATTAAAAGCTTCCCTAAACAGGGCTGCCTGTTCTGCCTGGCCTTTGGTTTGGACTCAGTCTGACCCTTATGTTTCCCTCCCCTTATGGTTTTGATCTATGGGCTACTTTTAAAATAAGGCTGCATTTTAAATTGCATTTTAACCTGTATTTTAAATTGGTCCCCCTCCCATTATGTTTTTATTGCAATTTTACTGGTGTTAGCCACCCTAAGCCCACCTCTGGCCGGGGAAGGCAGGTTTTCAGGTTAAGAACGGACCTCCAGAACAAGTTAAGTTCTTAACCCAAGGTACCACTGTATTTTTAATCTTTCTTGGAAGCTGCCCAGAGTGGCTGGGGAAACCCAGCCAGATGGGCGGGGTACAAATAATAAATTATTATTATTATTATTATTATTATTATTATTATTATTATTATTATTATTATTACAGACCGAGCAATACCAGACAACAAGTCATGCCAGATGAATCTCATCTCCCCCTTTTTTCATGGAGTTACAAGCTTGGTGGATCAGGGGGATGCTGTGTAGTGTGTCTTGATTTCAGGAAGGCCTTTGACAAAGTCCCCCATGATATTCTTGTAGCGAAGGTGGCATGAACATAGCCAGGATTTTTGTTAAGGTGGGGGGCAGCCAAAGTTGTTGAGCTTTCCTTGGGAAATTGCAGGTAAGAATAATACCCCAAAGACAGGACATTAGCCCCCCCCCCAGCTACACCCATGGAAGGTAGTAAAATGTGGGCTGGATGATGAGGTTAGGTGGATTTGTAGCCAGTTGGCTGACTGAGCCCAAAATCTATTCATTTATGGTTCCTCGTCATCCTGGGGGAAAGTGACAAGTCGGGTGCCGTAGGGTTCTATCCTGGGCCCAGTGTCTTTATAAATGCCTTGAGCAAAGGAATTGAGGGGATGCTCATGTTAACGGAGAAATCTGAGGGCTCCCTTGGACAAAAAACAAGGACACCAGCCAGGAATACCAGAGCAAAACAGCAGCCAGTAGGCTTGGTCTTTATTGAAGACTGTCACAACAGGACTCCCACCTGCCACCAGGTGGAACAAGATGGAAGCCCCCAGACTTTTATTAGCTGCTAATCCCCATGTTACACCCCCCCAAACTACATCACTCATACATCATGGTTACATCATGAAAGGGGAGGTCTGGTGGCCGTAATCTGAGCATCCTGGACCCTGCCCCCTGGTTCCCCTTGCCCTCCACCAAACACCCACCAAGTGGAACAAAAGAGATCTTTACATTTCCCTGTTTCCCAGCCACGTTAATCACACCCTTTTGTTTTCATCTGGGTTTGTTCTTTCTGGAATGGCTACCTGTCTGGCACTCAGGTATCAGGATGCCAGGGATTATCACTCAGGCAGAGGGGCTGCTGAGGAGCTGAGCTCACATGTCTAGATGAATTTCTGAAGTTTTCCCAGTGAGCCACCACATAGATACATTTATCAGTGAATTCTTACATTTGGTGTCGTGCAGCAAAGGCCCTTTGAACAGATAGGAAGAAACTGTGATGAAGTGTTTTGTGGGGACAAATCACAAAAGTCACAAAAGTGATTGTGCTAATTTTGGTAGTGGGCTGCATGTGCATGATATCTGCTGGAGGGGCAACTCCCCCCAACCTATACATAAATTTCTGCAACACTCATGAAATTTGCAAACTGGGAGAGTAGCTAATGCCGCAGAAGACAGAATCAGAATTCAAAATGACCTTAACAGATTGGAGAACTGGGCCCAAACTGATAAATAGGGACAAATGTAAGGTTCTGCACTTAGGCAGGAAGAACAAGTTGTCACACTGAAGAGGGAACCAGGCTGTTTTCTGCTGCACCCAAACCAGTGGATTCTAATTGCAGGAAAAGTGGTTGCAACTAAACATCAGGAAAAACTTTCTGGTGGTGTTGTAAATAAAAATATGCCCTTTTCCCTTATGGGGTATCCAAGAGCCCATATAGAGTCCTTACATAGGTTCTCTATTGGTAGGAGAAAATAACAGAGGCCAACCAGAGAATATTGAGAAGCAAAGCAGCTAGTAAGCTTGATCTTTATTGATCTGTTGCAACAGGGTACTCCCCTCACCCGCAGGAGAGGAAGAGGACCCCCCAAAATTGCTGTGCAAGGGCTTATAAAGACTTTTGAAATTCCCATCCTCTAGATCAAGACCACCCCCAGAAACATTATGCATACATCACAGAAGGGGTGTAACCTAAGACCACCCCTCAGATACATCCCACCTACATCACAGAAATTTAAATGTTGTTTTTCTCCTGTCACAGTTTATCTCCTGTCTGGCAAGTTACATGATTGGATTGCCTGGGGAGCCTGGCCATTCTTTTGTAGTGGTAAAATACTTATTTCCTGGGCCAGGTCACAGGCTCACACCTTATTCATATCTTTGAGACAGGATTTGTGAGGAAAGAGACAATGGAGAGGCTTTTCCAGTTTAACCTTGCAGGTCAGTTTAGGAATCAAAATGGTTCCAGGTTGGTCTTCCTGTGTTGATCTATGTATGTGCAGTTATGAACATTACCATATATCTAAGACCATAAAATTCCTATCACAGTGGCCAGAGCAGTTTGACACTGGAGCAGAATCCCTTGCAAAAAGTGGTGGTCTCTCCTTCCTTTGGAAGGGGTTCTTTAACGGCAATTCCTGCAGTGTAGGAAGTTGAACTAGATCCACTGGGTTCCCTTTCAATTTGACAGTTCTGTGAGCCTATAAACAGCAGCTGCATCTAGAGATTTGTCATTGGGTGCCATCTAATTTTGGAAGTTTAGCAGGGTCAGGCCAGGATGGGAGACCACCTGGAAATGTTGTGTATGGTGGGATTCTTGCTTTTGCTCCCATAAATTGTCACTTCGACTTTCCCATCTCAGAGCTCAGGAACCATCTCTCCTCCCCCCCCCCCCAATCGAAAGACTCTTCTAACATCTTAAAAGGGAGATTTGATGCAGGTTTTTCCCATGCATGAATTTCCCATTCGGGTCGTGGCTGTAAAAAGGGAAACGGACCCCTGACCGTTAGATCCAGTTGTGACCGACTCTGGGGTTGCGGCGCTCATCTCGCTTTACTGGCCAAGGAAGCTGGCGTACAGCTTCCGGGTCATGTGGCCAGCAGGACTAAGCCGCTTCTGGCGAACCAGAGCAGCGCATGGAAACGCCGTTTACCTTTCCGCCGGGGTGGTACCTATTGATCTACTTGCACTTTGACGTGCTTTCAAACTGTTAGGTTGGCAGGAGCAGTAGTGCAATTTCAGGGGGGATTGTGAGACAGAAGGGAGAGGATTTCCCAGCCACCTTTGCATCAAATGTGCCATTCAAGGCCTTAAATTAAAGTGCCTCTGCTGCTAGCTTAGGCTTTTAAGGTATGAGGAAAACTTTTCAGTCTGAATCAGACCAAAGCCTTCCTAGTGACAGACATGTCAGAGCTGTCTAGAGGGTGGTGTTTCAAAACAGCTCCCTGCATAAAGAAGCTTTAATCCCTAAACTTGAGATGTACTGTGCGAGGAGATAGGAGCATTGAGCGTGGACCCTGAACAGAGCAGGAGACGGTGCAGTTAAACTTCATGGTAACTGTCTGTTAAAATGTTCTTAACTTATTGTAACTGCAAAAGGAAACAATAAAGGTGATTTTTAGAGTGGGAGGGAAAAGGAGGGGATTCCTCGGTCTGAGTTGCAAAAAAGGGAAATTGCAAAAATGCCTACCGCACCCAGTATTCCCAGGCGGTCTCCCATCCAAGTACTAACCAGGCCCGACCCTGCTTAACTTCCGAGATCGGACGGGATCGGGTGCATTCAGGGTGGTGTGGCTGTAGGCGGCAGAAGAGCTTTCAATGGCCCTTTTCTGGTCCTGACTCCGCCTTTGCAAGAGTTTGCATCCCGCCCAGCTCTTCTTTCCTGTTCCTGCTGCCTCCTGGCGCTGCCTGCCCGCATCTCCTTTGCTTTCTCTCCCTCTCTCCTTCCAAATCTTGCAGGCAGGAAAATGCTGGGACTTGCAACGGGGGCTTTGCAGCAGCGGAATGCCTTTCCTCCGGAATTGCAACCGTGCAAGAGCTGCAGAAAACCGCTCACCGTGCATTCTTTTATTTTATTTTGCACTCTGCTCTGCTAAATCCCAGAACTTGCAGCGGTCAGAGCGGCAGAACGAGCCTGTGCTCTTCTGGCTCCTGCCGGCAGGTGGCGCTGCCCAGCCATCCCTTAGAAAAGAACGGCGCGCGGGCGAGACGGCAACCAGATAAATAAGCGGCGGTGGGCGCAACCTGCGCGCGCATGCACACCCCTCCCGGAGCAGCTCGGCGGCTCTCCTCCCGGGGCGGGGCGAAGAAGGTGCGCGGGCGGGCGCAATCGCCTCGCTGCCCGCAGGGAGTTTGTGCTGCTTTGGTGCCGTTCTGACCTCCCGCCGGCAGGTGACGCTGTACGGAGCGTGCGCTCTCTTGACAAAAAAAGGGGGAAACCGGATGTGACGTCAGATCAGCAGAGAACTTCCGCTCCTTCTTCGGAAAGGAAGGGGAGGTTTCCCAAAACAACATGGTTGCTTTGCAAATCTTGGAGCCTGGGAGGTTTGGGCTGGGTGGGCAGGTCGTCAGATGTATTTGTTTTCTCGGTTTCATTAAAATAATAAAGATTGCATTTAATCATGTATTTAAAATTAATTTATTCGGTTAATTAATTAATTATTCAAAATAATTTATTCAAAAGGTAAATATTGCAATTATCAAAGTGACCCCCGGGTATAGGACGGTATATAAATTCAAGAAATGAAATAAAATAAAAATAATATTGCAACTAATAAAATGAAACATCAACATGGTTTGCAACTGTTCCAGCACACACTGAAATAGGAGTTAAGTTTGGGCTCCCTGCAAGGGGTTCAGCTTCTTAAGGAAGGCTGGACCTTCGGAAAGAGGCTCAAACCAGTCAGGAAATAAACACAGACCAGACCAGGGATTTTCAGAAAGCAAAGCAGCTGGAAGCCTGATCCTTTATTAAAATTATATGCAGAACTGTTGGCAACAGGGTTCCTTCTCGCGTAGCGGGGGACAGAGAGAGAACCCCAAACAAAAGAGTATTTAAACTTATATACCTTTTAATTTCCATACAGAACAATGGTAACAGAAGACGTCAAACAAGGCGCGGTGAGAGGATTAGAACAGGTGAGTGGGATGTCGGAAGGCGTTGAATGGTTTGAATGGTGGTGTCGTTACTTGCGATTGTTGGACATAAAAGGTTTTGGGCTGGTTCCTTTTCCTGTTTCCAGAGGTGTCGGCTAATGGGTTTGTTTTTCCTTTATTTACAGGAAAACTTCGGAGCTGCTAGGGGCTGTCCGATAAGGAGACAGGATTTTGGGAGTCGCTTATCAATGTGGGTGTATTGCCTTATTCTGCATTTTTCCTTTATTTAAATAAAACGTATCTGAGGTTGTATTTGTGTGTGTGTGTGTGTGTCCATTTGCAGACTCATTAGGTGGCGCTGGGAAGCAGTTTGACAGTTGCGGGCGGTACAAAGTCAATTTTACAGTTTAGATACATAGTGATACAAAGTTTAGATACATATACAAAAGCATAAAACGAATAAGAAAATAGGAAGGAAATTGATACAAAGATTGAACTCCAGTTACCAACATTTGCAAGGTACAATTCAGTTAGAAGGGCAACGGTTTAAAGGAAAGGAAATAGGCATACCACGCAGGGTTTATAAATTTATTTTGGAATCCCCTCTCTGGTCATGGATTCACACATACAAACACACAACACCCCACACAAGCTTTCAAACAATTTTTTATAATTTGTGTATTATAATTATGTATTATAATTTGTCGATTTTCCTTGCCCAGGTACTCAAAGCGTTCTGCTAAGCTGTAGGACAGAGCTTCCCAAATTGTGTTGTGACACATTATTGTGTTGGCTGCAGTGTGTTGTGCGAACGCTCCCCACATTCGTCCCGGGGCTGGAAAGTGGTTCGTTTAACCTCTGGTTTGCTAGTAAAACTGAATCACTGTGTCGCGAAATGATGCAAGTCTGAAAAGTGTCTCACCAACATGGAAAGTTTGGAAAGCTCTGCTGTGGGATGTTGCCATATGTACTGATTTATTCATTTATTTTAATGAAATTTGTGAGCGAGAAAGAGCCTGAAGTTTGCTCAAGGGAACAAAAAAAGAGAGAGCGGCAGAGTTTGGGGAGCAGAATTTTAATACGGAACAACCGAAAAATAAATCCAGATATAAATACTTGAAAACCAACGATGCACGGATCCTCCAGGCACTGATCAACGATGCAAGCTGGTTGAAATTGCCTTTGGCAGGCCATTGACAGAAGCTGCGTGGATATTCATGGACTGAAGCTGGTGTGCTTGTCTCTCCTTCTGTCTGCATGTCTCTCATCCTGCCTTTCTGTGTGACTTGGGGTGTGAAAGGGTTTGTGTGTTTCAAATGTGGCCGGGTGCATTCAGGTGGGATGGGGTGGAGGTCGCCCAGGAAATAATACTTCTGTCTTGCCAGGATTAGACCTCAATCTGTTGACCATCATCCAGCCTGCAACCGCCTCTGGGCACACAGGACGTTCACCGCCTTCATTGGTTCTGATTTTTAAAAGATGTAGAGTTTCTTTATATCGCAAGACGAAAAGAATCCGTTCTGTGATTCTCTTCGTCTAGCGGTTTTTTCGTTTTGCGAAGCAAGCCCATTGACGGATTAGAGGATTAGCGCTATTAGCGGCTTTTAGCGGCTTATCGGATCAGCTGATAAGCGGCTTAGCGGCTTAGAAAAAGGGGGGGGAGGAAAAAAACCCAGCAGGAGTTTTTTGTCTTGCGAAGCAAGCCCATAGGAGATTCGTTTTGCGAAGCACCTCCAAAACGGAAAACTCTTTCGTCTAGCGAGTTTTCCGTCTTGCGAGGCATTCGTCTTGCGGGGCACCACTCTCTCTCTCTCTCTGTGTGTGTGTGTGTGTGTGTGTGTGTGTGTATATATATATATATATATATGCAGGTTTTGGTGTCTTCGGGTGTCTTCCCGTGTAAGAGTAGGGGTGTCTGGGCGACGTTTCGACGAGGTCTCACTCGTCATCTTCAGGCTGGTGCTTTCGGCTTCTTGTTACTGGAACAGAGCAGAATCTGGTGTTTGAGGGGTGTGGTGTATAGCCTCCAACGTTCTGGGCAGAGAGGAAGTTCCTAGATTAGTGTGCCTTTTCTTCTTTTGTTCCTTAATTACTTGAGGGATATCTTGAGTGATTTCATGAGTGACACTAATCTAGGAACTTCCTCTCTGCCCAGAACGTTGGAGGCTATACACCACACCCCTCAACAGTATTTATAGGAACTCAAACACCAGACACCCCTACTCTTACACGGCCAGACACCCCTACTCTTACACGGGAAGACACCCGAAGACACCAAAACCTGCATTCCTGTACCCGTGAAAATCTACGAAAGCAAATATATATATATATTTCAACATACCAATTATTATACATTCCACAGAACTCCACATCTTATACAATCTTTTTGGACTTCCATCAGCACCTCTGATGATCCACCATTTTTATCATTTCTTCTGCATTTCTTAAATTCCTATTGCCTTTAATTATCTTAACTCACAACCCACCTCTTTAACCATTTTTGCAATAATTCAAATAATTTACCTCACAAAACTTCTTGCAAACCTACAAACGTAATCTGGTCATCACAATTACTTTTCAAATAGTCCGTAAATTTACCTGGTCCCGCAGGTTTCGAATTATTCCGATTAGTTTATCCTAAAAAGATGTAGAGTCTCGCTAGAGTCCCAGCTCTACCAGGGACCCCCTGCGTCAAACTGTGCCAGCCGTTCATTATAGGAACAACTGTTTAGAAACAGGCGTCTGAGTTTTGATTTTGACTTTCCTCTTCCCTCCTTGGCCTGCTTCCCTTGTGTGTCGTGCGGCTTCTTTAAAAAATTGCAAGCCTGTGGCTAGGGAGTGTCTTGTTTGGATTGTATCTAAACCACTCTGGGTTTAAACCAGATGATGCCACTTAAAAAAAAAATAGTGTAAAATCAAAAGTACAGGCTAAAAAAATAAAAAATCTAAGCTACAAACATAGGAATATAATTTGCCCATTTGAACAAGTGGGACAATCAAATAGCAATTGTCCGATCTAAGGAACTTATTACATGGCTTCTGGTTGCAAGAATAACTTCTTTGGCCCATTTGAGTGCTGATTGCTGCAGAGAAAATAACTCACAAATTTCGCATTTCTAAGGGTAAGGAAAACCCAGAACATTTCTACACGCTTTGATGGGATTCCATTTCTTACGTGTCAAATTGAGACGTATAAAAACCCCTCTTCCCCCACCAAAACATGGAATTTGGCCATTGTTCCAGGAAAAACTTTCTGGCAGTGATGGCAGTGATTGACAAGGGAACGGACCCACTCAGAAGATGGTGGAATCTCGCTGGAAGTTTTTCAACACAGGTTGGATGGCCAGGGATTCTTCAGCTATGATTCCTGCATTGCTAGGGGTCAGGCTACATGACTTTGGGGGTCCCCCTTCCAACTCTTCCATTCTATGAGCCCACGATTTGCTTTGCTGCTTTTTCTATATCATCTGCCCTCTGTTTGGAAAACACAACCTTTGACTTTATGAAGCCTTCTTTTTCCTTGACCCCTGCAAAGCACATTCAGATGCTTTAGATAGCAAAAAAAAAAATTTGTACATTGAGTATCTATCATCAGTCTTTTTCTCAGGGTTGGAAAATCTGGCCAAAGTCAAAGCACTTTTAAGCACTGTGGGAGAAAAGTAAGGCCCTGGGTTGGGGAGGGTTTGATTTGGGGTGTTAAATTCTGAAAATTAGCCTTTGCTGGCGAACAAGGGAGATATCGTACATTGCTTGATATCCAGGCATCTGAATCTGGCTTGATCGCTTGAAGCTAAATGTGTCTCCACTAGAAAGTGTAGCTCCCAGATGTTTTGCTCTACAACTCCCATCAGCTGGCTGGGTGCTGATGGGAATCGTAATCCCAATCGCTTGTCTGGCTGGGGGAGTCGATGGGAGTTTTATTCCCAAAAACCTTGGAGGGCATCAAGTTGGGGAACGCTGGTTTAGCCAGCTGCGTCACTGACAAAAAGCAGGAGAGCGTGGGTTTCTTTATTTATTAAGTAATAGACTTCCAAAGAAACCCATCAGTGGTTTTAAAAATATCCTCAAAATAAGAGAAAGGTGGGGACACAGTTAAGCATCTTTTAAAATATCATTTTAAAATAATCAAATAGGTCACTGTTTCCATGAAACTTGGGTCTCGAGCTGTAGTTGGACTACAACTCCCATCATCCCTACCTAGTAGGACCAGTGGTCAGGGATGATGGGAATTGTAGTCCAACAACAGCTGGAGAACCAAGTTTGGGGGGAAAACAGCAAGTAGTTGCAATCCCTTTCCCCCTCCATTCCTGGAAGCTCGGAGCATCCCGCGCACGATGTACAAACCCCAAGCGAAAGACACGTGTCTGCGGGACCGCGCCGGCTGCGCGCTTCCAATCCATGAGGGCGCGAGGGGGAGGAGGGAAAAAAAACCAAGAAAAACCCCAACCCGGTGCACGTGTGAACCGGCCTTTTCCGCGATGGTTTGCAAAGGCGGCGTCTTTCCCGGGGCGAGCGCGTAACGTGTGAACGAGGCGTGACGCGTGTCCCTCCTCCCAGGCGGCTTTCTCCCTTTTTTTTTTTTTTTTTTTTTTGCAAATCCCGAGCCGTTCTACGTAGGAAGGATAAATCGCGGGGCGGTGCGGGAGAGAAAAGAGCGGGCGATCGGCGGCTCCGCCTCGGCCCTGCAGGGGGCGCGCTTCCCGGCCAGGCCCCCGTCGCGAGTGTTGCTTTTTTCCTCGCCCCCCCCCAAAGCAAATCGCTACAATTGCGCCTTGTATGTTTCCCTCGGATGTGAGCAGCCCAGCCGCGCTCCTCCGCCTCCTCCTCCGCCTCCGATCCTCGGGCTGCCCCCCTCCCGGGACCCCCCCAGCCCGGCCCGGCCCGGCCCTGGAGCCCCGATCCGGCCCTTCTCCCGCCCAGAGCCCCCCCAGCAGCCCAGGGCCATGGCCGAATGGGCCCCTGCCCAGGTGAGCCGGGAGTGGGGGGGGGACGAAGATGGAGGGGAGGGGGGGCATGATCCGGATCGAGAAGTTGATTCGGAGTCCGGAGATGGCTGGGACCCCCCCCCCCGCTGTGTATGCATGGGGGGGGGTTAGGCCTTTGCTGCCTGGGGTGGAGGGGGGGTGGGATGGGAAAACCGGGCCTCCCCCCCCCAGCAGACCCTAGTAGTTTTGCTGGGAGTGTTAAATGGGGGGGGGGAATGTCCTGGGGGAGGAGATCCATTAGGAGATCTCTTGTGGGGGGGGGGAGAGGAGAGGATCTCTTTGATTTTCCTTGGGAGAGGAGGATGGGGGGGAGGAAAAAGGGGCTGATCCGGATTGGGGGAGGGGGTTCCCGGTGGGGGGGGCAGAGCTGGTATGAATGGGGCTGGAAGGAGGTGTGTTTGTGGGGGGGGGATAATGTGGGGGGAAAGGTCCCATTGCAAAACCTGGAGGTGGGGGGCAGCCCTCCCTTCCCAGGGGATCCAACTTAAATAACAATATGGGGGGAGGCAGGTAAGCTCTGCCCCACATAATCGATCACCCCCCCCCCATTTGACCGGCCATGCCAATTCAACTTTGCAAGAGGGGGCCTGGACCCTTCAAATATTTTACTGGACCTCGGAGTTGGGTCCGCATCTATTCCTCTGTTTCATTTTTCCTGGAGGGGCCCAACTGCTTCAGGGCCCCCCCTTGGCTTCTCAGGGTTTTTTGGGGGGGCCCACAGATATCTGGGGATGAGGAGAGTCGGCAATTTGGAGGGGCGACCACACGCCCCCAGAAGCTCTCCCATCCTCTTGGACGCAGCCATGCTGTTTTTGCACAAGCCTATTTCCGCCGCTTTGGGGGACCTCTGAGAAGATGCTCAGTTTGCTTTTGAGAAAAGGGGGGGTAGGGAGTGATCTCTCCCCCCCCCAGTAATGATATTATTTTTTCTCCCTTGGGGCCTCTCAATAATGAACAGCTAACCCCTTCCTTGCAGTGACGCAGCACTCGGGTTACACAGTTATTTATTATTATTGCTATTAATTTGTTGCGTCCAAGGAGTTTGAGGTGGTTCTCCCCCAGTCTTCGTTTACCCCCCCACAACAACAACCCTGTGAGGTTTGGCTGAGAGGCAGTGACTGGCCCAAGGTCGCTTCACGACCCAGCGGAGACTTGAACCCAAGTCGTACTCTCCTACTCTAACCACTACACCTCACTGCCACTCGGCTCTCTCTAGCAACTTGGGTAAACTTGGTAGGAACTGATTCCCCTCCAGCATTCACATGACAAGGGACCTCTTGCCTTTGACTACAACTCCCATCATCCAAAGCTAGCAGAACCAGCGGTCAGGGATGGTGGGAACTGTAGTCTCAAAATGGTAGTCCTCCGTGATTTAAAAAAATACCTTTAAAATAAGAGAAAGGGGTGTGGGGAACACAGTTAAGCATCCTTTAAAATATCATTTTTAAATAATCAGTCGCCTGGAAAGTGTTGCCCAAAATTGGGTCTCCAGCAGTAGTTGGACTACAACTCCCATCGTCCCTAGCTAGCAGGATTAGTGGTCAGGGATGATGGGCATTGTAGTCCTACAACAGCTGGAGACCCAAGTTTGGGGGAAACTGACTTAGAGGAAGAGCAGTCTCCAGAGTTCTAATTTGAGTGTTGCATACAAATACACACAGACAACAAAAATGCCTTTAGCTTAACCAAATCCCCAAGCTTTTAACCCACAAACAGCCCCCTAGGTGGACCTTTGTGTCACATCCGCACCAGGAATTTAATGCATAATAATAATAATAATAATAATAATAATAATAATAATAATTTATTTGTATCCCACTCATCTTGCTGGCTTACCCCAGCCACTCTGAGAGGCTCCCGACAGAATAATAAAAACACGATAAAACATCAGACATTAAAAACATCCCTAAACAGGGCTGCCTTCAGATGTCTTCTAAAAGTCAGATACAGTAGTGGAATATTAAAATACAATAACCTATTAAACATTAAAAGCTTCCCTAAACAGGGCTGCCTTCAGATGTCTTCTAAAAGTCTGGTAGTTTCCCCCCTCTTTGACATCTGGTAGGAGGGCATTCCACAGGGCGGGTGCCACCACCAAGAAGGCCCTCTGTCTGGTTCCCTGTAACTTCACTTCTCGCAGGGAGGGAACCGCCAGAAGGCCCTCGGAGCTGGACCTCAGTGTCTGGGCAGAACGATGGGGGTGGAGACGCTCCTTCAGGTATACTGGACCAAGGCCGTTTAGGGCTTTCAAGGTCAGCACCAACACTTTGAATTGTGCTCGGAAACGTACTGGGAGCCAACGTAGGTCTTTCAGGACCGGTGTTATGTGGTCTCGGCGTCCGCTCCCAGTCACCAGTCTAGCTGCCGCATTTGAAACATTTGGTTCCCCCCTATATTATCCTGGGAACTTTAGTGGGGTTTTCCAAGGGTGCATGGAATTGCAGCTCTGTCAGGGAGCCAACTACAATTCCCAAGGTTCTTGGAAGGCGGAGAACGTACATGAAAATTATGGTCTGGCCAGCATTTGGCGCACCATTAAAATGGGGTTTTTGCTTCTTGGTGGCAGGGAGAAAGTGGTGCCCGTTTTTCCAGGCTAGGGCTGATGGGAGTTGTAGTCCAGCAACATCTGGAGCAGGCATAGGCAAACTCCGGCCCTCCAGATGTTTTGGAACTACAATTCCCATCATCCCTAGCTCACAGGACCAGTGGTCAGGGATGATGGGAACTGTAGTCCCAAAACATCTGGAGGGCCGGAGGTTGCCTGTGCAAAACATCTGGAGGCTGACTGGTTGACAGAGGGTCTTCTCAGCCATCTTTCAGGGCAAAGCCCTCGTTACAGAAAAGCACCCTAAAATATCATGTCATATTTCAGTAAATATGGGCCCAGCTCAGGGTGCTTAACTTGGCGTTCAAAGCCCTAAACGACTTAATAATAATGAAGAATTATTATTATTATTATTATTATTATTATTATTATTATTAGACCCCCCAGATGCTACAGACCTTATTGGGTGCGAAGCCTGGGAAAGATTGCCTTCTCTAGGGCAGCCCCTGTTTTTTACATTGACATTTAACTGGATGAATTTCATTTATAAAGAAAGAAAGCAATAAAAGAAAGAGTTCAATAGGTGCGGAAAAGAAAGGTGCAGTGTAATGCAATTAGTATAATCAGTTATATTTCCATACTAAGTGATATTAGTATCTTATTACGCATATGGTTATTAATGAATCTGCTACATTCTGTATAAACTCTTTTGAAACATCAATAGATTTGTCAAAAACAAAGTCTGCGTCTATCAGCAATCCATTCATAAGCTGCAGGTGTTGTCGCGTTGTCAATCCGTTGATTAAAAGGAATCACACCTGCATTCTTCCAGTCCATCGGTATCAGTCTCTTAGCAGCTTCCATAAAATAGCTATATAATTCAAAATCATATTCTCCTCTAAAAATGTTCACTTTTTCCATACGGTCATGTTTATATAGCCTAGCGCTTCTCCCAAAACTTAGTAAATATAGAACACTGTAAAAACATACATTTTAAAGAGGCATTGGCCTTCTTGCATCTCCAGCAAAAAAGCCATTTTTCGCTAGTCCTTTTTTATATAAACGTAAAGGAGTCCAATAAATTCTGAGCGTTATTTTCTGTTGTGTAAGTCTTAATTTAAGATGCATTGATGCCTTTGGCCCCAAGGCTGAAACTCTTCCCCCTAAGTTGCAGAACTCCTTCCCCACCAGAGATTCCTGTGAATATTGAACTTTTTACCCTGGTAAATATACCTGAAGGGTATATTTTTAGGACTCACCGTGTTTTTGTGATTGTAAGTTCTTTTAAAGTGCTTTTAATATCATGTTTAATATTGCAACCTGCTCTGGGACCTTGAGAGTTTAGGGCAGGTGAATAATAATAATAATAATAATAATAATAATAATAATAATAATAAATGTTTGAAAAATCAGTCTAAAAGTGGCATACCACTCTGGCATGGCAAGAGAGAATGGCAAGTGTGCAAGAAGTTTCAAATATGATCAGAAGAATCATATCACTGAGTTCAGTGGGACTTACTCCCAAGTAACTCACTACAGTGTTGAAGTCTAAACCAGGCATAGGCAAACTCCAGCCCTCCAGGTGTTTGGGACTACAATTCCCATCATCCCTAGCTAACAGGACCAGTGGCCCGGGATGATGGGAATTGTAGTCCCAAACATCTGGAGGGCCAGAGTTTGCCTATGCCTGGTCTAAACCAACTTAAACTTGCTTCAGAACGGCATCACTATCAATCCTTTAAATGTGAGTAAGTAAATAAAAATGCCCTGAAATAAATAAAACCACCGTGATGCTCACAACTTACAGCCCCAGCAATTCATATTGGCTCTCAGCGACTGATGAAAAATCCTCTACAAATTAAACCAATTAATATTTTCAGCCCTATCTGGTTGTGATAGTGTTTGGAATGCTTCAGTGACGTAGGTTAATTCTGTTTTGTATACATGGTGCTAAGAATACTGCAATTCTCCACCCGGGTGAATAATGGGAAAATGGATTCTGCAAACGGTATAAATTACGCAAATCAAACACAAGATGCACACAACTTAATTTATTTTCTTGCATTTATATCCCAGCTTTCTTCCATCATGGGAGCCAAGACATCTTACCTTGTAATTTTTTTCCTCCAGCTTTGGATTATGTGAAGGTCAAACAGTTTTTGATACCCCATCCTATTCCTGCACCTTACAAAGGTTTACCAAGCATTAGGTAAACCTTATTTGAACCCTTACACAGAGTCCGACCACTGCTTCATCTGAAATAAACCTGAGACCGTCAACATGCAAATCATATACTATACCAGTGAGCTATGACCCTTCCCCCTAATCTACCACACACTTACAAACCTACCTTGTAACAATGAGGCCTATAAACTTTATTTTTTTTGTCTGGTGAAATGAAACTTGGGGTTCTGAGAACGCTGTATGCAAGTACCAGATTCTGTACTAACTTGGTGAGTCACCCTCCTCAAATTTAGTCACTACAGGAACACCTGTTTAGAAACTGGGTGCTGGCTCTTCAGCTTCATTTTCCTCTTCCCTCCTTGTCCCTCACTCCTTGTGAGTCATGTTTTTTGAATATTGTAAGCCTTCGGGCAGAGACTGTCATTTTTTTTTTAATGGATTGCATGCTGGCTGCTCTGGGAGCCTTTTTCGGTTGAAGGTAAAGGGACCCCTGACTGTTAGGTCCAGGCACGGAAGACTCTGGGGTTGCGGCGCTCATCTCGCTTTACTGGCCGAGGGAGCCGGCGTACAGCTTCCGGGTCATGCGGCCAGCAGGACTAAGCCGCTTCTGGCGAACCAGAGCAGCGCATGGAAACGCCCTTTATCTTCCCGCCAGAGCAGTACCTATTTATCTACTTGCACTTTGACGTGCTTTCGAACTGCTAGGTTGGCAGGAGCAGGGACCGAGCAACAGGAGCTCATCCCGTCGCAGGGATTCGAACCGCCGACCTTCTGATCGACAAGTCCTAGGCTCTGTGGTTTAGATCACAGCGCCACCCCTTTTGGGTGTGGGGTGCAAATTCTCCAAAGTAATAAAACGGAAGCAGTATGAGATGGGTTTGTCTGGTGGGGAGGCGCTCCCCGGCTTTGCTGACCGCTTGGGTCTTCTCAGAGAGCCAGTGTGGTGTAGTGGTTAAGAGCGGTGGACTCGTAATCTGGTGAACCGGGTTCGCTTCCCCGCTCCTCCACATGCAGCTGCTGGGTGACCTTGGGCTAGTCACACTTCTCTGAAGTCTCTCAGCCCCACTCACCTCACAGATACAGATAGGTAGCCGTGTTGGTCTGCCATAGTCAAAATAAAAAAATTCCTTCCAGTAGCACCTTAAAGACCAACTAAGTTAGTTCTTGGTATGAGTTTTCGTGCGCATGTATCTGAAGAAGTGTGCATGCACACGAAAGCTCATACCAAGAACTAACTTAGTTGGTCTTTAAGGTGCTACTGGAAGGAATTTTTTTATTTTCACCTCACAGAGTGTTTGTTGTGGGGGAGGAAGGGAAAGGAGAATGTTAGCTGCTTTGAGACTCCTTCGGGTAGTGATAAAGCAGAATATCAAATCCAAACTGTTATGTACTGAAGTTCTCACCCTGGGCCAGCAGGGGGATACTGTAGATAGTTATGCAAATGAAGGACCGAAAGTGACGTTAAGTGATTGGATAGTTTGTATGCAAATGAAGGATCGAAAGTGACGTTCAGTGATTGGATAGTTTTAGAAAATGGCAACAGTTACATTGTTCTGGAGCTCTATATAAGCAGGCTGACTGAGCTCCTCAGTTCAGTTCTGTTCCAGCTTACAAATAAAGAGCTGCTTTGGAAGAATCGCTGTGTCGTCTGATACGTTCGCCCACAACTTAACACAAACTCTTCTTCTTCTTCTCTCCAGATCCAGGAATGGAACGTGGAGGCTCAGCACCTGATGCCCCTCCAGCCCCCCCTCGTCCCCGAGCTGAGCCACATGCGCGAAGCCCAGCTGCACACGGCGGAGGCGTCCCTGTGGAGCGTGGTGGCCACGGTCCAGGCCATGGAGCGGAAGATAGACCTGCTGGCCACCCGCCTGCTCAGCCTGGAGGGCAGGTCTGGGACAGCCGAGAAGAAGCTGCTGGACTGCGAGAAGACGGCCATGGAGTTTGGGAACCAGCTGGAGAACAAGTGGGCCGTGCTGGGGACCCTCATCCAGGAGTACGGGCTTCTGCAGAGGAGGCTGGAGAACGTGGAGAACCTCCTGAAGAACCGCAACTTCTGGGTCCTGAGGCTCCCTCCGGGGGCTAAGGGAGAAATCCCCAAGGTATATCTTTGCCACCCTTTGTATGGAAAAAGCGAGTCAAAGTCTTGGCACTTTGCTTTTTCTTTTGCACATTTTTGGTGTGCTCCCCATGACCCTGTGGACTGGAAGATAAGGCCCAAATATTTGAAAGCTTTGACCTGTTCGATTGGCTGATTGTCCATACACCAACTGTGGGGCCTATATTTTCTTGAGAAAACCACAACTTTGGTTTTCTGATAATTTCTGATAATTTACGACTAGGTGTTCTCTCTGGCAATACACTGAGAATTCTCTTATCAATCTTTTTAGGCCTATTTTTGTTTGAGATAGAGGACCGCATCATCAGCATATAATAGTACAGAGATTGGTTTTGAGGCCAGTTTAGGAGTATTGCATTCTGAAGATGTTAAGCACTGGACCATGTCGTTTATGTATAGGTTAACGAGTGCCGGGTCTAAAATGCATCCTTGCTTGACTCCCTTTATGGCTGGGACAGGTCCTGTAAATTGGCCATTTGTAGAGCAACGCACTTTCAGCACAGTGTCTTTATAAAGGCAGTTAATCAGATATAATAATCTTTTGTCTTATGCCTGAGGTGTTTAATTTGGCCCCTAGTCTTACTCGTGAGATTGAATCAAAAGCAGCTTTCAAATCAGCGAAAGCAGCATAGATTGCTTGGCGTACTTATCTATGAGGTGGGCTAGGACGAAGCAATGGTCTAGAGCAGTGTTTTTCAACCGCTGTTCCGCGGCACACTAGTGTGCCGCGAGATGTTGCCTGGTGTGCCGTGGGAAAAATTGAAAAATTAGAATGATTTTTTTTTTTAAAAAAAGTCAAATTTTCGCCCACTAGGCAGGCGCTGGACTGTGTCCACCCTATTTTCCCTCCATCCTGGGTGGGGATCAGATTGGATGGGATCGGATGAGAGCGGACAGGCGGTCTGCTCTCATCCGATTCCCCAAGAGAGCAGCGGGGCTCTGACATCTCCCTCTCTGCACACAGTGCAGAGACAGAGCTGTCATCCGCCAGCTCAGCGGGGATCAGCGGATCGATCCCCGCTGAGCAGAGAATGGTCCGCAACGTTTTTGTTTGCCATTAAAGAAAAAAATATTAAACCATGCTTGAATGTTAAACCATACTTCTTTGTGTTTATTTGATTCCTATTCAAGAGAATTACTTTATATATAGTCAATATAGGCACAGAGTTAAATTTTTTAACATTTTCTAATGGTGGTGTGCCTCGTGATTTTTTTCATGAAACAAGTGTGCCTTTGCCCAAAAAAGGTTGAAAAACACTGGTCTAGAGTAGATCTTCCTTGCCTGAATCCTGCTTGCTCTTCTGCAACGATAGCCTCAACGTCAATCCAGTTGATCAATTTATTGTGGAGGTGTTTTGCATATAATTTACTGACTATAGGTAAGAGGCTGATAGGTCTGTAGCTGGCCGGATCCGATATAGTGCCCTTTTTGAATATTGGGATGATTACCGCAATGGCCCAGATGTTGGGGAGTAAACCAGAAGAATCAACGTGAGAGAATACTGCCGCAAGCAGAGGTGCCCACCGAACCCTCCAACGTCCGGGGAATCTAAATCGGGCCGCTCGTTTGTTTTGCGGGAGCCAGCCGACTCGTGCCAGAGCACTGGAGTAAAAACGAAAGGGACATTCTGGGATCCCATCGGAAGCCGAGACGGCTTCTGCAAATCCAAGATGTCCTGCTTAAATTGGGGTGGTTGAGCTGCTGCTTTCTGTTGGTTAGAGCGTGGCGCTGATGACGCCAAAGTTGCAGGTTCGATCCGTGTTTGGGAGAGCTGCTTATTCCTGCATTCCAAGGGGTTGGGACTCAGGGCCTTGCAGAGCCAGGGAGAGGCCTGGGCCAGGTAGATAATGTGCCCTCCTTATGTTCCTCTGGCTGAGTGGAGATTTGAACCCTGGTCTCTCGCAGGTCCCAGCCCAGCACTCTAACCACTACCCTGCGTTGGCTCTGTAATAACAATGACAATAATAATTGCAATAATTTGCAGATGCCGGTGACGTTTGTCGACATTGCCGTGTATTTTTCCGCCGAAGAGTGGAAGAACTTGGCTGAGTGGCAGAAGGACCTGTACAACAACCTTGTGAAGGAGAACTACGAGTCTTTGCTCAGCCTAGGTACGGAAACAACCATCTCCCTTGCGTCGTATGTAGAGGGTTCGAAGCATTTCGTGCACATAGTCCTCGCGAAAACACTGCAAGGGAGGCCGGTATTTGTTATCCTGCGATACAACCTGTGAGATTTCCTGAACGGATTGCGGCTTGCCTCTTGGGTTTGTGGGGAGAAGCAAGATTCAGAAAGCAGACTTCAAAGAGTTTAGCCACCGTTCTGGATGCTAATTTCGATTTTAGCCAGGCTCATCCTGTTCTCTCATTGGCCAAGCGGATTCCTGTGGCAGGGAGTTCCGCAGTTGCACTGCATGAAGGATTTTCTTTTATCGGTCCTGAATTTCGCATTGGATGCCCACAGGTCCGAGCGCTATGAGAAAGGGAGATATTTTCTCTCTCCCCCCCCCCCATTTTTAAAATTCATTTTCTAACACAAATAAACAGCACATACAGGAAAACAAACAATAGAAACAGATTCTTGTCATATCCTTATTTTTTCTAAACATTGTTAGGTGGGCTTCCCCAAGTCCCCCCTATCTGATTTTCATTTTACCTCATCTTTAGCTGTTCACATATATCATAATTTCTAACCTTTCTTTTTAATCACACTTACTTTAACCATAAAAATTTTATCACTTGCAAATAATACTATTTTAAAATACACTGTCTTCTACTTCTAACCCTACAGCCCAATCCACTTCCAAAGCTATTCTAAGATCTAAATATTAACACATTTTTTGAATATATTCCTTAAATTTCTTCCAATCTTCTTCCACCATCTCTTCTCTCTGGTCTCGGAGTCTCCTGGTTAGTTTGGCAAGTTCCATATAGCCCATCATCTTCATCTGCCATTCTTCGATAGTTGGTAAATCTTGTTTCTTCCAGTTCTTCGCTAGCAATATTCTCGCAGCTGTTGTGGCATACAGAGAGGGAGATCTTTTCTCCAACCTAACATTCTGAACTTCCAACACATTGTTTCCCAAACTTGGGCCTCCAGCTGTTTTCGGACTACAGTTCCCATCATCCCTGACCACCGGTCTTGCTAGCTGGGGATGATGGGAATTGTAGTCCAAAACCAGCTGGAGACCCAAGTTTGGAAAACACTGTTCTATCATGCCACCTCTTGTTGTTCTTTAGTCGTTTAGTCGTGTCAGACTCTTCAGGACCCCCTGGACCAGAGCACGCCAGGCACTCCTGTCTTCCACTGCCTCCCGCAGTTTGGTCAAACTCATCCTGGTAGCTTCCAGAACACTGTCCCACCATCTCATCCTCTGTCATCCCCTTCTCCTTGTGCCCTCCATCTTTCCCAGCATCAGGGTATTTTCCAGGGAGTCTTCTCTTCTCATGAGGTGGCCAAAGTCTTGGAGCCTCAGCTTCAGGATCTGTCCTTCCAGTGAGCACTCAGGGCTGATTTCCTTAAGAATGGAGAGGTTGATCTTCTTGCTGTCCATGGGACTCTCAAGAGTCTCCTCCAGCACCAGAATTCAAAAGCATCAATTCTCCGGTGATCAGCCTTCTTTATGGTCTAGCTCTCACTTCCATACATCACTACTGGGAGGAAAACCATAGCCTTTACAATGCGGACCTTTGTTGGCAAGGTGATGCCTCTGCTTTTTAAGATGCTGTCTAGGTTTGTCATTGCTTTTCTCCCAAGAAACAGGCGTCTTTTAATTTCATGGCTGCTGTCACCATCTGCAGTGATCATGGAGCCCAAGGAAGTAAAATCTCTCACTGCCTCCATTTCTTCCCCTTCTATTTGCCAGGAGGTGATGGGCCCAGTGGCCATGATCTTCATTTTTTTATTTTTGATGTTTTGATCATGCCACCTCTTACCTTTCCTCTAAACTAAAAAGTCCCAGCGTTGCAACCTTTTTTTGTAACATCTGGAAAGCATGAGGTTTAGGGAAGGCTGTGCTCAGAACGGTGGGATTGTTCGGGATCTGTAAGGAGAAATCGTGGAGCGATGAAGGATGACTTGTGTTCGCTGGGGAGGGGGAAGAGATCTAGCTAAAAATCATCTTTTTCCTTCAAAGTCTTTATCTTCTCTTCTTCTCTTCTTCATGCCTTCTCCAGGAGGAGAGACTTTTGGTTTCGGGGGGGATATTTTTTGGTAACATCTTTATTGAAAGTTCAAAAAGGACTTAACTATAAGTGTACCAAAAATGGTGAGATGCAAACGAAAAGGAGAAACAGAACCCACGCAGGAGGGAAAACAAAACCCCAAACTGTATACCGTATTTTTTGCTCTATAAGACGCACCAGACCACAAGACACACCTAGTTTTTGGAGGAGGAAAACAAGAAAAAGAATATTCTGAATCTCAGAAGCCAGAACAGCAAGAGGGATCGCTGCGCAGTGAAAGCAGCAATCCCTCTTGCTGTTCTGGCTTCTGGGATAGCTGTGCAGCCTGCATTCTCTCCATAAGACACACATGCATTTCCCTTTACTTTTTAGGAGGGAAAAAGTGAGTCTTATAGAGCAAAAAACACGGTATTTTACAAGGTTGTTATAGTATTTCACCAGATCTTAACCTATAACAGTATTTATAATAATGGATTCCAAATATCATTGAATTTGCCCATGGCAGATCTGCGTTTATATGCTAGTTGTTCATATGTTGTGAGTTTGTATAAGTCTCCAATCCAATCGTAGAAGGATTTTTATTTTTCCAATTTTTATGTTTCCAGTTCATCAGTATCTGTCTTTTTGCTGTGGTCAGGGCACGGAGAGTCCACACGTATTGTCCTTTTGTCAGGTTCCATGTGCTGGGTATATACCGTATTTTTCGCTCCATGAGACACACTTTTTTCCTCCTAAAAGGTAAGGGGAAATGTGAGTGCGTCTTATGGAACACCCTTCTGTTCCTCCTCCCGCTTTGCTGAACAGACATTGCGCAGCTCTCCCTCTCTGTGCAACACTTCTCCTGTGAAGGAGGGGTGCTGCGCAGAGAGAGAGAAGGCGCAGCACCTCTTCAGCGACGCGCCTGTCCTGGCTTCTGCTTTAGCCCTGCGCAGCCTCTTCGGGCAAGGGGAGCCTTCATCCCGCTGCCCTGAAGAGGCTTGGCGCGGTTATCCCAGAAGCCAGAACAGACACACAGTATCCCAGAAGCCAGATCCCTCTTGCTGTTCTGGCTTCTGGGATTCAGAATAATTTTTTCTTGTTTTCCTCCTCCCAAACCTAGGTGCGCCTTATGGTCTAGTGCGTCTTATGGAGCAAAAAATACGGTAATTCAGGAGGATGTTTTGCTCTGTAAATGTGAGGTTGTTCCATACAGTTCTGTTGATGGTTTTGGTTACCTTCTGCCAAAAGTCTTTCACTATAGGACAATGGAAAAAAAAACATATGTTTTAGAGAAGCATTGTCCCTATTTCTCCAGGAGCAGATGTTAACATTTCCAAACCGGAGGCTCATCCCAGGATTGAACGCGGCGCAGAGCCATGTATTCCAGAACAGCAGAGCACAAAGGAGAGGGAGATATCTACGGATCCTTGCACAGGTGAGGAAAGCAATTTGGAAGAAATTCGGTGTGCAAGGAGGGGAAAAAGGTAAAGGTAAAGGGAGCCCTGACCATTAGGGTCCAGTCGTGGCCGACTCTGGGGTTGCGGCGCCCATCTCACTTTATTGGCCGAGGGAGCCGGTGTACAGTTTCCGGGTCATGTGGCCAGCAGGACTAAGCCGCTTCTGGCGAACCAGAGCAGTGCATGGAAACGCCATTTACCTTCCCGCCAGAGTGGTACCTATTTATCTACTTGCACTTTGACGTGCTTTGGAACTGCTAGGTTGGCAGGAGCAGGGACCGAGCAACGGGAGCTCACCCCGTTGCAGGGATTTGAACTGCCAACCTTCTGATCGGCAAGTCCTAGGCTCTGTGGTTTAACCCACAGCGCCACCCCCGTCCCTTGCAAAGAGGGGTAGGTTGATTCTAAAAAATCTGGGCCATCACATGCCAGACATTATTGCTGTTGAGAAAACACCACTCTTAATGAAAACAGGAGTTTCCCCTTCGTATTTCCTATTGCAGGGATCAGGGTGGATTTGATTTAAATCAAATCGATTTAAATCACAATTTAAATCACTAGCCAGTAAGACTTGATTTAAATCATTTTATTTTATTTTTTTACAGAAAGACTCATTCTTGCTGGTGTGATCTTAATATTTACAACCAGATGAAGGTTTCATTTTTGGAATAATAAATTTTCAGTGTAGTTTTTACAGTTATATAAAAAATGACTGATTTGGTTATACTATTAGAAATACATAGACAAATAATTATGAAATTGTTTACAGATAGGTAGCCATGATGGTCTGCCGGAGTCGAAACAAAATAAAAAAGTTCCTTTCAGTAGCACCTTATAGACCAACTAAGTTTGTTATTAGTATGAGCTTTCGTGTGCATACACACTTATCCAAAGAAGTGTGCATGCACACGAAAGCTCATGCCAATAACAAAATTAGTTGGTCTATAAGGTGCTACTGGAAGGAATTTTTAATGAAATTATTGTTTATGTTTGCACAACTTTTCTGCTGTACTTTATTGGAAGGAGAAAAACAATCATTTCCTTAATAACAATTTAAACAATTTATTTAACTAAAACAATAACATTACAGCATATGTATCCATGTTTGTTGACTGATGTGGTTAAACGATTTTTAAAAAAAAACAGACTGAGTTTTAACACACATGAAAAACTTGAAACAAATCCTTATTTCCTGATGAATAGCCTTTGGACTATAATGTAACTTAAATAGAAAACTATCTTTAGAAAGATTTTTCCTCCAAAAGCATTTTAATTTAAAAATCTAATTTAAATCAAAAAAATCTGATCTGAATCAAAAAATCTGATTTTTTAAAACAATTTTTAAAAAACCATTGATTTTTATCTAACCTGGCAGGGATGAAACCTGTGTTCATTGCCAGGGTAGGTGCGGAATGGGCCATTGCAAATGACTCAGCGCTGCAGCTAATTTGCAAGCCTCCATTGCATATCATTTAACGCCCATTTGCATATCAAACAGACTAGCGGAATCGGCCCAGCTGGCGCAAATAGGAGTTGCCTGGGTGCAATGCTCCACTCTCCTTAAAGGTAAAGGGACCCCTGACCATTAGGTCCAGTCGTGGCCAACAGCGGCGTAGCGTGAGTTGTCAGCACCCGGGGAAACGCAAGTAATTTGCGCCCCCTAACCCGGGGCAAGGCACGTAATTTGCGTCCCCTAACCCCTAACCTGCGAGTTGCCGCTGGCGCTGCTGCCCAAACGACGCTGCTTGCCCGGAGGAGGAGGGGGGCAGAGAGGCGAGGAAAATGCAACAGCCCAGCCGCTGCAGCAGCAGCGGCGGAGGCGGGGCTGTGAGGAGGGGCTGCCTGGCGCGTCCTCCGCGGCGAGCGCTGAGAGCCGCTGCCTGCCGGGTGCCTTCAGCCGGGCGCCGCGAGACATGCGGCTCTGCTACAGCCTGCGCCCGAGGCTCTTCGGCGACTCCGGAGGCAGCAAGCGCGCCCCCCCAGATGTTGCGGCCGGTGCGGCCGGCACCCCTGGCACCCCCCACGCTTCGCCACTGGTGGCCAACTCTGGGGTTGCGGCGCTCATCTCGTTTTACTGGCCAAAGGAGCCGGCGTACAGCTTCCAGGTCATGTGGCCAGCATGACTAAGCCGCTTCTGGCGAACCAGAGCAGCGCACGGAAACGCCCTTTACCTTCCCACCGGAGCGGTACCTATTTATCTACTTGCACTTTGATGTGCTTTCGAACTGCTAGGTGGGCAGGAGCAGGGACCGAGCAACGGGAACTCACCCTGTCGCGGGGATTCGAACCGCCGACCTTCTGATCGGCAAGTCCTAAGTCTGTGGTTTAGACCACAGCGCCACCCGCGTCCCACTCTCCTTACAGAGCTACAATTCCCAGATTAGTTTAAAATGTAGGCTCTCTCTTTCTCCCCCTCCCCCGGGGAACTCTGGGAATTGTAGCTCCGTGATGGAATCAGGGGTCTCCTAACAACTTGAAGCACCTTTGACAAACTACAGTTACTGGGATTTTTTGCAGAAGAACTTCAAAGGGCAGCGCAGATGGGGCCTAATTCTTTTTGTGTCTTTACCAAGCTACCAGCTTTTGAAACGGTTATATAACAGTCCCGCATCCTGACTGCCTTTCTCTTAGTAGAGTCCTACCTCCTCGGAAGCCGAACGGAATCCGTTCCGGTAGTCCGTTCGACTTCCAAAACGTTCGGAAACCAAGGCACGGCTTCCGATTGGCCGCTGGAAGCTCCTGCAGCCAATTGGAAGCCGCGGAACCTGTGTCGGACGTTCGGGTTCCAAAGAACGTTTGCAAACCGGAACACTCATTTCTGGGTTTGGTGCGTTTGGGAGCCGAAATGTTCAACTTGCAAGGAGTTCAACTTCTGACGTACGATTGTATACCGGTCAGGAATTTCCAAACCACTTAGAAACTGATTTCATATTGATTAGCTGCATAGATCAGGATAATGGGTCCCATAATTCTCTTCTGGTCTTCCGTCTCGACAGCCCCTCTCAAAACTCCAGAGACCAAGAGTCATAAATAATATTTGCAATATTTGCGACACTCCCGGATGCCTAAACGGGCTGTATAGCCTCTCAATTACCGTAAATCTTCTCCCTCTCCTTCCAGCTCCGTTGTCAGAATAGCAGCTTTCAGATCCAAGCACGGAAGGAGAAATTTGTTTGTTCTTCAAAAAGAAAAGGGAATATTGCTCTTCTGCTGATGTCCCCAACAAGATACCTGCGGGCACAATAGCACTACATGTTTTTGGGGGACAGGAGGCGGGCGGGTGTGGGGACTCCCTGGTCCTGAATGGGGTAACTGTGCCCCTGAAGGACCAGGAGCACAGCCTGGGAGTCATTCTGGACTCTCAGCTGTCCATGGAGGTGCAGGTCAATTCTGTGTCCAGGGCAGCTGTCTACCAGCTCCATCTGGTACGCAGGATGAGACCCTCCCTGCCTGTGGACTATCTGGCCAGAGTGGTGCATGCTCTTGTTATCTCCCACTTGGTCTACTGCAATGCGCTCTACGTGGGGCTACCTTTGAAGGTGACCCGGAAACTGCAATTAATCCAGAATGCGGCAGTTAGAGTGGTCACTGGGAGCGGCCGCCGGGACCACATAACACCGGTTCTGAGAGATCTGCATTGGCTCCCAGTCTGTTTCTGAGCACAATTCAAAGTGTTGGTGCTGACCTTTAAAGCTCTAAACGGCCTCAAAGGCCCAGTAGACCTGAAGGAGCATCTCCACCATCGTTCTGCCCGGACACTGAGGTCCAGCTCTGAGGGCCTTCTGGCGGTTCCCTCATTGCGAGAAGTGAGGTTACAGGGAACCAGGCAGAGGGCCTTCTCAGTAGTGGCGCCCACCTTGTGGAACACCCTCCCTTCAGATGTGAAGGAAATAAGCAGCTATCCTATTTTTAAAAGACATCTGAAGGCAGCCCTGTTCAGGGAAGTTTTTAATATTTAATGCTGTACTGTTTTTAAGACTTGATTGGGAGCCTCCCAGAGTGGCTGGGGAGACTCAGCCAGATGGGCGAGGTATAAATAATAAATTATTATTATTATTATTATTATTATTATTATTATTATTATTATTATTCATATAGTGGCGAGAGTGGTCACCTTTTTCCTCCCTTCAGAAGGGAGCAACTACTGCCTTCTTATAGAACCACAGAATTATAGCGTTAAACGGGACCTCCAGGGGTCATCCAGCCCAACCCACTGCCACGGAGTTCTGGAATCACGACTAAAGAATCCCTGGCAGATGGTCACACAACCTCTGCTTAAAAAAACCTCCCATTGAGGTTTTCTTATGTTTACCATATGTGGAATTTTAGGTTAGGTTTTCTGCACCTGAAATTTGGAGAAGGTGGAGAGGGATCTCCCTTGGGTCGGTAAGCCTGTTAAAGCGTCTCTTCCTCTGTCCTTTCCCTCCTTTTTACAGAACCCTTGATTTGCACGCCAGACGTCTTGAGCCGCATCAAGCAAGAGGAGCCCTTTGCAGGGGGAGGCCAGTTCACAGAGGAAAGAGGGATGCCAGCAGATCCGTGTTCAGGTGATTTGCGTGGAAGGGGACCGAGGGTCATCTAGTCCAACCCCCTGCAATTGTTATAATAAATAATAATAATTTTTTATTTATACCCCGCCCTTCCCGGTTCAGAAAACTGGGCTCAGGACGGCTAACAACATATTTAAAACACTTAATCGATGCAACAAAAACCAGCTTAAAATACAGTATAAAACGTGAATAACAATAAATTCAGAATTCAAAAATCAATTTTGGGGGAAATCCATCCAATAAACATTAGATGATCACCAGGGCTAGCTGGCCCTATTTGGGCCAGCGAGGAGACCAGGGGAGAATTAGCTGTGGGATATCAGAGCGGGTAATCGTCATAAAAAGGGGAAAGGGAAGGAAGGAAGGGGAATAAAAGATCAGGCTAAGTTCACATTGAAAGCCAGGTGGAATAGCTCTGTTTTACAAGCCCTGCGGAAGGAAGTTAAATCCTGCAGGGCCCTGGTCTCCTGGGACAGAGCATTCCACCAGGTCGGAGCCACCACTGAGAAGGCCCTGGCCCTGGTGGAGGATAATCTGACTTCCTATAGCCCGGGACCTCTAAACTATGATTATTCATAGACCTTAAGGTCCTCTGCGGGGCAGACCAGGAGAGGCAGTCCCGTAAATACGAGGGCCCTAAGCCACAAAGAGCTTTAAAGGTCAAAACCAGCACCTTAAACCTGACCCGATACTCCACCGGGAGCCAGTGCAACTGGTAAAGCACTGGTAAGTAATATTATTATTGGTAAATATTATTATTATTAAATTTACCTATATCCGCTCTATACCTGGGGGTCACAGACTAAAATCAACATATAAAACCACAAAATACTTAATAAAATAAAAAACCACAACCCCCAAAAACCACATTTTAAAAGGACATAGGGTGTAAATTGGATCAACCAAAGGCCTGGTTAAAGAGGAACGTTTTTGCCTGGTGCCTAAAGGTGTATAATGAAGGCGCCAGGCAAACTTCCCTGGAGAGAGCATTCCGCAGACGGGGAGCCACTGCAGAGAAGGCCCTGTTCTCGTGTTGCTACCCTCCAGACCTCTCGAGGAGGAGGAGGCACATGAAGGAGGGCCTCAGAAGATGATCTCAGGGTCTGGGTAGGTTCATCTGGAAGGAGGTGTTGTGGTCCTGAGGAATCACAGCTAAAGAATCCCAACCCCAGTAGAGAAACCTGCAATGATTCACCTTCCAAGGAAATCTGTTCCACCACTGGCTGAACAGCTCATAGCCTCCCAAAGTTCTCCGTAACGTTTGTCAGAAACTTCTTCCTTGTCATTTGAACCAAACCGGTGCCCTCCAAACGTTTTGGACGGTCATTCTCACCAACTGCCTGGGTGCTGATGGGAGTTGTAGTTCAAAACATCTGGCAGGTACCAGTTTGGGGGAAGCGCCTGCTCTGTAGGACTTCCATTGTCATCTTGTTTTTTGACACTCGCTTTTTAGTAGACTATGTGGAGGACTCCCTGGTCCTGAATGGGGTAACTGTGCCCCTAAAGGACCAGGTGTGCAGCCTGGGAGTCATTCTGGACTCACAGCTGTCCATGGAGGCGCAGGTCCATTCTGTGTCCAGGGCAGTTGTATATCAGCTCCATCTGGTACGCAGGATGAGACCCTCCCTGCCCACGGACTGTCTCGCCAGAGTGGTGCATGCTCTGGTTATCTCCTGCTTGGACTCCATGCGCTCTATGAGGGGCTACCTTTGAAGGTGACCCAGAAACTGCAACTACTCCAGAATGCGGCAGCTAGACTGGTGACTGGGAGCGGCCGCCAAGACCATATAACACCGGTCCTGAAAGACCTCCGTCGGCTCCCAGTACATTTCCAAGCACAATTCAAAGTGTTGGTGCTGACCTTTAAAGCCCTAAATGGCCTCGGTCCAGTATACCTGAAGGAGCGTCTCCACCCCCATCGTTCTGCCTGGACGCTGAGGTCCATCTCTGAGGGCCTTCTGGCTGTTCCCTCACTGCAAGAAGTGAGGTTACAGGGAACCAGGCAGAGGGCCTTCTCGGTGGTGGCGCCCGCCCTGTGGAACGCCCTCCCTCCATATGTCAAAGAGAAGAACAACTACCAGACTTTTAGAAGACATCTGAAGGCAGCCCTGTTTAGGGAAGCTTTTAATGTTTAATAGGTTATTGCATTTTAATATTCCGTTGGAAGCCGCCCAGAATGGCTGGGGAAACCCAGCCAGATGGGCGGGGTACTAATAATAAATTGTTGTTGTTGTTGTTGTTGTTTGAGACTCGTTTTTTAGTAGAATAGGCCGACCTGTGCCAGATGTTCTGGACTGCAACTTGCAGTCGTGCTGGCTGAGCTAATGGGAGTTGTAGTACGGAACAGCTGAAGCTGGGGTTGGGGAAGACCAGAACAGGTCAATCTTTTTGATGGACAGGCTTTGACCTCTTCTGTGCCAGGGTTTGGGCGGCCATGCGGAGGTTCTCGTTCGCCTGACTGACACGAGGGCTGCCTTCTTCTGAACTGTTTTGTTTGGTTCTCTTCGCAAAGGCGCTGAGGGGCTCATGTCCGCCCATGACTTCCTGTCGTGGATTAAGCAAGAGGAGGAGCCATGCGTCAGGGAGCACTGGGAGTCGGCAGAGAGAGACATCCTTACGGGCTCCGGAACAGGTGAGCAGCCTTTAGGATGAGCGTGCCTGCCTCAGTTCCTGCATGTAGCTGCAATCCCTGCCTCCCACGAACATAATCATGGCAAGGGGGAGACTTATCCTGGTTCCATCCTATCAGCCAGGGAAGAAGAAGCTGCTTCATTGCTTGCTTTCGAGCCCCATGTAGGGGGTTGGGCTAGATGACCCTTGCCCCTTTCCACTGTGCGATTCTAAGTCTCTTTCCTCTTCCCTCCCCATTCCTTTTTCCTTTTGTGTCATGTCCACGAGATTGTGAACCTTCAAGCAGGAACTGTCTCTGTACATCACTTAGAAACCTTTAGATGCTTTGTAAGCATTCTAGAATAATGCTGGGGACTCCAAACTGTTTAGGCATGTGGGTAAATTTGGGTTTCTGAGAAAGTGCTCCATCAAGAACTGTCATCAGCCAACTGTCTATCTAGTCCCTCTTCTTCCAGATCGGCCGACGCCTGAGATAGAAAGTGTGTGTGTGCCTATTTATTTTATTCTGCCTAAATCTCTTAAGTGTTTTACAGTGTTACCTTGGTTCCCAAACTTAATCTGTTCCGGAAGTCCGTTCCAAAACCAAAGCATTCCAAAACCAAGGTGCGCTTTCCCATAGAAAGTAATGCAAAATAGATTAATCAGTTCCAGACTTTTAAAAACAACCCCTAAAACAGCAATTTGACATGAATTTTACTCTCCAACGAGACCATTGATCCATAAAATGAAAGCAATAATCAATGTACTGTACTATAAAATAAATAAGCAGCATTGTAGATGATAAAAAATAAATTATTAGCTGCACTAATGATAGTCCTTGTTTGGATGGGGGGCTTTTATCCATTTCTGCAGTCACACAATCAATCCATCAGTAGCTGAACTGGGCCCCATACAGTCACGAAAATTAACCGAAAAGCCTCAAAAACAAAAACGCAAAATAAATAGCAAAAACAGAAGTGCCAAACTTAATCTGTTCCAGAAGTCTGTTTGACTTCCAAAATGTTCAAAAACCAAGGCGCAGCTTCTGATAGGTGCAGGCGCCCCAGAAACAATAGCCAACAGCTGCATTGGATGTTCAGCTTCCAAAAAACGTTCGAAAACCAGAACACTTTTGGCATTTTGCATTTGGGAACCAAGGTGTTTGAGAACCAAGGTGCCACTGTACAAAGTGTGCTTTTCCAAGGGAGCCGAACAAAAGTTGGACCCAGTGGCATTAAACCTGAGCCCTGAAAAGCCCATAGAGCGGGAGGAGGAAGTGGGAAAGAGTGCCCTTCTTTCAACTTTCTCCTTCTGCTCTGTATCCTTCTCAAGGGAGAAAAGGGTATCTGCCCTCACCGCCTCTTGATAAGGAGACATGGGAGGCATTGTGAGAGACATAATGGGTGATCTCAGGGGTTCCATTGTGCCCGCGGACACCCTGTTGGTGACCCCTGAGCTGTGCCCCTTGGGCTAAACTCTCCCAGTCTCTCTCCCGAATAAAACCCCTGTGGAAGTGACTTCCTTTGCCACCCCCTGTGGCTGGGATGAATAACTGCGGCCCATTCTTTTGGGCTTTGAAATACAGTGGTGCCCCGCAAGACGAACGCCTCGCGAGACGAAAAACTCGCAAAATGAAAGGTTTTTTCATTTTCGAGTTGCTTTGCAAGACGAATTTCCCTATGGGCTTGATCGCAAAACGAAGCTTGCCCCGCAAGCTCCGGGGATAGCGGGAAGCGCAGCGCATCTTCCCCGCTCTCCCCGGACCCCTTTTGAACCAAGGGGCGGCAAGGGGGAAAAGCGATCTTCTCCTCTCCGCCCCTTGCTTCAAAAGAGGGGACAGAGCGGCGCTTCCCCTCTGTCCCCGGACGGTCTCCATAGGAACGCATTGATTGATTTTCAATGCATTCCTATGGGATACCGTGCTTCGCAAGACGAAAAACTCGCAAGAAGAAAAAACTTGCGGAATGAATTAATTTCGTCTTGCGAGGCACCACTGTACAGTGGTACCTCTGGATGCGAACGGGATCCGTTACGGAGCCCCATTCGCATCCTGAAGTGAACGTAACCCGCATCTGCGTGGGTCGCGATTCGCCGCTCCCGCGCATGCGCGCGACGTTGTTTTGAGCGAAGGCGCATGCGCGAGCGGTGAAACCTGGAAATAACATGCTCTGTTACTTCCGGGTTGCCGCAGAGCGCAACCCGAAAATATTCATCCCGAAGCTACTTCAACCTGAGGTATGACTGCAGTAATGAAAAATGATCGGAAAAATAAATAAATAACTGTGGCCTGTTTCCTCTCTGGAGAGCCAGTGTGGTGTAGGGGTTAAGAGCGGTAGACTCGTAATCTGGGGAACCGGGTTCGCGTCTCCGCTCCTCCACATGCAGCTGCTGGGTGACCTTGGGCCAGTCACACTTCTCTGAAGTCTCTCAGCCCCACTCACCTCACAGAGTGTTTGTTGTGGGGGAGGAAGGGAAAGGAGAATGTGAGCCGCTTTGAGACTCCTTCGGGTAGTGATAAAGCGAGATATCAAATCCAAACTCTTCTTCTTCTTCTTCTCTCTTCCTCCCAGCTGGCGACGCGATGGCCGTCAAAGCCGAGACCCAGCGCTCGTGCCCGGAAGAACCAGCACGGACCAGGGATTCCGTGTTCCACAGCGAGGCCCCCGTATCTGCCGGGGCGGCGGCGGCATCGGCGGCGATGGAATCCTATGTGGGCCCGGGCGGCCCAGTCGTGCCGCCCCTGAGCCCCGCCAGGAGCCGACCGGGTAAATCCATTGAGTTAGAGAGCGAGTTGCAAGGCCTCTTTGCCCCACAGCCGCCGGCTGAGCGCCCCCACGGCTGCAGCGAGTGCGGGAAGATGTTTGGGGTGAAGAAGAGCCTGAAGGTTCACCAACGGAGCCACCACAGCCAGGAGCGGCCGTACGAGTGCGCCGAGTGCCGCAAGAGCTTCAACTGCCACTCGGGTCTGGTGCGGCACCAGATGACGCACCGCGGGGAGCGGCCCTACAAGTGCGAGGAGTGCGGCAAGTGCTACAGCCGTAAGGAGCACCTTCAGAACCACCAGCGGCTGCACACGGGCGAGAGGCCTTTCCAGTGTCCCGTCTGCGGCAAACGGTTCATCCGCAAGCAGAACTTGTTGAAGCACCAGCGCATCCACACCGGGGAAAGGCCCTACCAGTGCGCCGAGTGTGGGAGGAGCTTCCGCTACAAGGAGTCCCTCAAGGACCACCTGAGGACTCACAGCACCGAGCCCCCTGCCCAGAGGCTGCTGCCCTCCCTGGGCGGGGAGCCACTCCCGTAAGGCCCTGCGGGGGGAAGGAGGAAAAGCTCTCTCCATAGCTGTCAACGTTTCCCTTTTTTTAGGGGAAATTCCCTTCTCCCGAATAGGATTCGTCGCAAGAAAAGGGGAAAGTCGACAGCTGCGGCTCTCTCTTGCACTCCTTCTCCCCCCCAAAAAAAACCTCCTCCCCTCAGCCTCCTTACCCTCCAGTGCCTCCCGATTCTGCCCGGCGCGGGGGGCATAGCCGCCGCAAAGACCGCTGGACGGTGGGCGTGAGGCCGCCTTGGTTCTGCGAATGCCACGGGGCAGCTGCACCTCATTCCCCAAACGCGCACCGCCTTGCTCCCGAATCGGCCTTTGCGGAAGGAGCGGAACCCGCAAGGGACGCGGGCGGCGGCGTCTGCCGCAGGCCGGAACCTCTAGACTTCCCGGAGGCTGACGCTGAGGATCTGATGATTTCGCTTGGGGATGTTTCTAGCCCTCATTGAGGAGGGGGGTTCCAGGAGCATGGCGGCAACGTGCGCATGTGTGTTCTAAAGGCTCAGAAACCAAATTCCAAACCCCACACCCTGCTCACTCCCCTCCATGTCTCAAATGGGTTTTTTCCCCCTCGCACATCCGGAAGGAATGATTGCAATTTTAGCAGGACGCTAGCCTTGAGCGGAAGCCCCCGGAACAGACCCTTTTTGGCTAAAACGCGGCTTCTCATACGTACGAATAAGGACTTTTGCATCTCCCTCGTCTCTTTCTCTTGGGTGGCCAGTTTGCGTTGCTCCTCTGTGGGACTTGTTTTAGCCTCTGCTTTTCTTCTCTTTTCTCTTCTCCCCTCAGGGCCTGCTTCTGTTCACAGCCTCTGAACAGTTTCACTGCAAAGCACCTTTTCCAGGTCTCACCCCCCCACCCCCAAACCCCAAGTCCTGCATTTCTTTCCCTACCGCAAGTATATTTATTCGTTCTCGTTCCTCTTTCCTCCCATGCCGTTGCTTTTATTTTAAAAAAAGAAATTCCTTTTATCTCATGACAACGCAGTCCAACTCTGTTTTTAAAAATAAACATTGAAAAAGAGAGAATTATTTCCGGGTGTAGTTTTGTATCAAAGGTGCAATGCAAATAAAGACAAGATAGAAAGTGGGGGGAGAAGCGAAGAAAGCTGCTTGGGCTGCAGTTTTTATTCATAGGATCATAGAACTATAGGAAAGGGACTCAGGGGTCATCTAGTCCAACCCCCTGCGGTTTGGAACATATTTTGGTGCTCAGAGGTCCTCTGATTTTCATGGCTGTATAGGATTTGGCAGTAGGCTTTTCCCATACTTGAGCTTCGGGCCTCTTGCGTGTTTTTGGAAGGTGCACAGCTAGGATTGAAATTGAAATACTTTATTGTCACTTGTACAACTTGCATACAGTGAGATTATTACATTACATGACATTACATTACATCATACAGGATGATTCTGTATAACCAAACATCTAAAAATGAACATTTATTATTATATTATATTATTATATTATATTATACAGGATGATTCTGTATAACCAAACATCTAAAAAATGAACACATCAAAGTGTTTGAAATGGCGTGTGTATATCTCTCTCTCACACCCACACAGCTAGTTCTAATCTCAGGAAACGGGGACCAGTCTTGAGTTTTTATTGGGCACACATGCAAAACTGGACTTGATATATAATGTGCACTGACGGTGGGAGCTCCTTCATCAGCTAATTTTTAAGGGGTCGTGTAAGTTTGAAGACTCCGTATAAATATTGTTATGTACTGAAGTTCTCACCCTGGGCCAGCAGGGGGATACTGTAGATAGTCATGCAAATGAAGGATCGAAAAGTGACGTTCAGTGATTGGATAGTTTTAGAAAATGGCAACAGTAAAATTGTTCTGGAGCTCTATATAAGCAGGCTGACAGAGCTGCTCAGTTTAGTTCCAGCTTACAAAATAAAGAGCTGCTTTGGAGAAATCGCTGTGTCGTCTGCTATGTCAACCCACAACTTAACAAATATATCCTGTTATTTTCCACATTTCTCAGAGATAACAACTAAGTGTGGGTAGATCAACGTGTATCTTGAGCTTTTCTGTGCGTTTTCCAAGATACACATTGATCTGCCCACACTTAGTTGTTATCTCTGAGAAACGTAGAAAATAACAGGATATTTATTTTCTGAGCCAGTGTGGTGTAGTGGTTAAGAGCGGGAGTCACTTAATCTGGGGAACCGGGTTCGTGTCTCCACTCCTCCACATGCAGCTGCTGGGTGACCTTGGGCCAGTCACACTTCTTTGAAGTCTCTCAGCCTCACTCACCTCACAGAGTGTTTGTTGTGGGGGAGGAAGGGAAAGGAGAATGTGAGCCGCTTTGAGACTCCTGAAGGGGAGTGAAAGGCGGGATATCAAATCCAAACTCTTCTTCATATATTTATACAAATAAAGCAGAGAAATCACCTTGCCGACAAAGGTCCGTATAGTTTAAAGCTATGGTTTTCCCAGTAGTGATGTATGGAAGCGAGAGCTGGACCATAAAGAAGGCTGATTGCCGAAGAATGGATGCTTTTGAATTATGGTGCCGGAGGAGACTCTTGAGAGTCCCATGGACTGTAAGAAGATCAGACCAATCCATTATGAAGGAAATCAGCCCTCAGTGCTCACTGGAAGGACAGATCCTGAAGCTGAGGCTCCAATACTTTGGCCACCTCATGAGAAGAGAAGACTCCCTGGGAAAGACCCTGATGTTGGGAAAGATGGAGGGCACAAGAAGAAGGGGGTGACAGAGGACGAGATGGTGGGACAGTGTTCTCGAAGCTACCAGCATGAGTTTGACCAAACTGCGGGAGGCAGTGGAAGACAGGAGGGCCTGGCGTGCTCTGGTCTTGGGGGTCACAAAGAGTTGGACACGACTAAACGACTAAACAACAACAATAATTTATACAAATTCTTCTAACTAACACGACCCCTTAAAAATTAGCTGATGAAGGTGAATACATCAAAACAGGGCCCTGTCACTATTGATTTGCGAGTAGGGAACACTCCCACTACTGAAACTTATATTGGTGTGCTTTTTTCTTGGTATATTTAATAACAAGAACTCCCAACTTATTTGACGGTGGAAGCTTGCAGGGGCCGATGGGTAGGCAAACAACGGATGCAGAAGAAAAAGGTTCGGTGGGTTGGGAGTAGACCCATCTCCTCCAATGTCATCATCCCAAAAGCTACACCACAGCTGTGACAAAATAAAACATCTGGAGTAAATATTGAATATCGGGGGGGGGGGAGGCAACTAATAACAGTGGGAAAGGTGAGCGGGCAGAGGTTGAGATGGCGCAGAAAACCCCAAACCTTTTCGCTGCCTCGCACCCACCACCCACGCCACCCCCAAGATGATGGCTGAGGAATTCCCTTTGATGGATCCTGGAAAAACAGCCCGGTCCTCTGGTTTCTGAGCCTTTGGAACAGTGCCCCCCTCCCCGTGTTTTCAGTCTGGCCTCTGCCACCAAGGGGACTAGCGGCTTGCTTTCCAATGAAACGGACATCCTCAAGGTTCTCTCTAGGACAGCAGGTTCCCTATGTTAGGATATTTCCGTTCCACCTTAAAAGGGAGCAGGATGTTTCCTTCTATCCATAAATGGCAGATAAGTAGCCATATATCTTACATTTGCCTTGACAAGGCACCTTAATTACCAGATCATCTTTTGCCCTATTGCCCCTCCACTCCAAAACAAATGGCTCATGGTTTTAAATTCTATCTTAAACAGAGATCTTGGGTTCACCTTCTCACACACCATCAATGGAATAAGAATCTAACATAAGAATCTAACATTTCTTACTTTCTAAATCCTTTGCATAATTAAATTTAAGCCAACAAATCTCATACATTAGCATAGATAGCTTTTTAGAAGAAAAGGCCTTCTCAAAGTAAAAAGAACTCAGTAAAAACAGCTTCAAAAGCAGCCTCTTCAATTTACACCCCTCTTTCCCAGCCAGCTGCTTTCCCCATTAGCTCTTGCCCTTTAACCTTAGGAAAATATGACTGGAGTCTAATGGGAGGCACATGGTATTATTTTCTAATAAACAATAAATCTTACTATTTACCAACTCTTAATTAGTGTTTTTGCAGCTTGATTATATTTTGTAATATGCAGGGTCAATGTAACCTTTGCTCCCAGCCTGTAATTCCCTTTTACAACTTTGAGAAACGTGTCTCCTGTTACTGCTATAAATCAGGGGAGCCCTGTTCAGGAGAGCAGGAAGATAAACAACTGCCAAATTACTTAGCCAGCTGCTTTATGCCTGGCATGAAACATACAAACATTTGCAAATATATTTTTTAAGCTCATTTTAAAATACAGGCCTTGATCAGATGCCTCAAAACCACATCAGCAGCACAAATTCTCTGTTCAGGTGTAAGTCCAAATGAATTCAATGAGGCTTGCTTAAGCTGAAATTGTGTGCTCATTTCGCAAAAGTAAGCTCATTGACCACACTGGGGTTTATTTCTGAATAAGCATGTTTAGGATTACACTTTTTGCTGCTTTTGGGTGCGTACTTGCATGCTTGTGGGGGTGGCAAAATATTAATCAAATATCTCACTTCAATTGCTCTTGATATTATTATGATTAGAATATTTATTTATATCTTGCTTCTCCCCCCCCCCCAGTCTGGGGCTCAAAGTGGCTCGCACAATTTAAAACAGCATAGAGCCTTCTAGGGCTTCATAGGTCATAACCAGCACTTTGAATTGTTACATATTTGAGATTTATGCAGCTTGTGAAAACCAGCATACTTTTAAAAACCGGTTTATTTTCATTGATACTTACCAGAAGATAGCCAAAAGTTTGCACCCAGTACAAAGGGCATTTTTATAATACACCAGAGTCGAAGAAATACTTGGAAAATCTGATATTAAAATGAACAAAAGCAAAAGGGGGGGGGAGGAAAAAGAGAAAATAAAAGAAAATGGAAGAAGATAAAAAGGATTCCAATTCTCTGTCTGTCAGCTAAATACAGTATTCACTCATTAACATCCAACTATTCTATTTTCTACAAGCCAACCTTTTTTCAGTCTTCAAATCCAGATATTGCAAGGTCCATTTCCAATCCTTTATAAATGTCAATAAATATTCTCCCCCTCTAATTAAACATGTCGTCTTTGCCCTCTCAGCTACGTCCAAGGGTCATTTAGTCCAACGCTGTGCAACGCAGGAATCTCAGCTAGATCATACATGACAGATGGCTCTCTATTATACATGAAAAATGGTCCATCAAGACTTAAGGTATTCTGTATCCTTAATAATACTTTACTTTATTGTCACTTGTACAACTTGTATACAGTGAGATTACACGAGCACCCGCCACTCGGCTCTCTTAGTCTTAATTCCCCTCGTTTACTGACACACACACACCAAACCCGAAAGTCACTTGCCCTGTTGTTATCTTTTCATTCAGCAGCCTAACAGCCCAGGGATAGAAGCTGTTCTTTACCCTGTTGGTGCAACTAATCCTGCTTCTCTATCTTCTGCCCGAGGGCAGGAGATCAAGAAAGTGCCGGCCAGGGTGTGAATCATCCCTGAGAATTTTCCTCTCTCTCCTGAGGCAATGGCAATGTCATTCAGTAGATTCACGGAACAGCCCATAATATCTTGTGCTGTATTCACCACCCTCTGTAGGCACTTCCTATCCGTTGAGGTCAAACCAGTGTCCCACACCATGATGCAGTAGGAAAGGACACTTTCTATTGTGGACCGGTAGAAGGAGATCATCAGATGTTGATGGACATCGTTCTTCCGCAATACTCTGAGGAGATGGTAAATAGAATGGTCTTGGACAAGTTTGGTGAATTAGGAAAGCTTTATTGAATACGCTTGCAAGAGGGTAACCTGTACAGTGGTACCTCAGGTTAAGTACTTAATTCGTTCCGGAGGTCTGTTCTTAACCTGAAACTGTTCTTAACCTGAAGCACCACTTTAGCTAATGGGGCCTCCTGCTGCTACCGTGCCGCCGGAGCACAATTTCTGTTCTCATCCTGAGGCAAAGTTCTTAACCCGAGGTACTGTTTCTGGGTTAGCGGAGTCTGTAACCTGAAGCGTATGTAACCCGAGGTACCACTGTATACAGAGCAGGCACAAAGAGACACAGAAATTATGCAGCTTTTAAAGTCCTCAAATTCTTCCCTCCCCTCACATATAGGGTATGCAAAGTCCGTAGCATATTTTGTTTTCCTTATTAACATAACATCATCCCATTTCTCATGCTAATCATTGTACAAATATGGTCACAAGGTCCTTTAGATCAGTGTTTTTCAACCTTTTTTGGGCAAAGGCACACTTGTTTCATGAAAAAAATCACGAGGCACACCACCACTGTGTGCGGAGAGGGAGATGTCAGAGCCCCGCTGCTCTCTATGGGGAATCGGATGAGAGCGGACCGCCTGTCCGCTCTCATCCGATCCCATCCGATCTGATCCCCACCCAGGATGGATGGAAAATAGGGTGGACACAGTCCGGCGCCCACGTAGTGGGCGAAAATTTGACTTTTTTTAAAAAAAAAATCTTTCGAATTTTTCAATTTTTCCCACGGCACACCAGGCAACATCTCGCGGCACACTAGTGTGCCGCGGAACAGTGGTTGAAAAACACTGCTTTAGATAATCTGATTGACGCATCAGCAGAATATCTTTATTGCAGGGGCCTTAATTACCATCACTGCAAGCTGCTCCACTTCCACGCTTCTCTTATACAAGTTCAAGTCTGTTTCTCATCTGATAACGACAGATATTAACCAACAGGCATAGATGTGTGCCGCTCCTGTGTTCATGTTCCACAACCACAAGTTAGCTACATCCTGTGTATCTTACAGTGTGGGTACATCGCTTTCTGCTAATCTGTCTTCTTCATATCCTGGGGTTCTTGTGGTTACTTTTATCAGCTCTAAACTGTAAGTTATTAGCCAAGCAGGCATCCGTTCTTATATGAGAAGCAAAATAAAGCATGAAACAGAGAATCAATGTAAAGATCGTGAATTGCGCCGAGACATCACCTTGCTGACAAAGGTCTGTACAGTGGTACCTCGGGTTACAGATGCTTCAGGTTACAGTCTCTGCTAACCCAGAAATAGTACCTCGTGTTAAGAACTTTGCTTCAGGATGAGAACAGAATCGTGCGGCGGTGGTGCAGCGGCAGCGGGAGGCCCCATCAGCTAAAATGGTACCTCAGGTTAAGAACAGTTTCAGGTTAAGAACGGACCTCCAGAACAAATTAAGTTCTTAACCGGAGGTACCACTGTATGGTTTTCCCAGTAGTGATATATGGAAGTGAGAGCTGGGCCATAAAGAAGGCTGATCGCCGAAGAATGGATGCTTTTGAATTCTGGTGCTGGAGGAGACTCTTGAGAGTCCCATGGACTGCAAGAAGATCAAACCTCTCCATTCTGAAGGAAATCCGCCCTGAGCGCTCACTGGAAGGACAGATCCTGAAGCTGAGGCTCCAAGACTTTGGCCACCTCATGAGAAGAGAAGACTCCCTGGAAAAGACCTTGATGTTGGGAAAGATGGAGGGCACAAGGAGAAGGGGACGACAGAGGACAAGATGGTTGGACAGTGTTCTGGAAGCTACCAGCATGAGTTTGACCAAACTGCGGGAGGCAGTGGAAGACAGGCGTGCCTGGCATTCTCTGGTCCATGGGGTCACAAAGAGTCGGACACGACTAAACAACAACAAATGTTGTATAAATAAAGAATTGCTTAGAAGCACTTATTCCAAATCTTGGCCCACCCCAACCTCTCTCACCACCAAAGGAACACAAGCGAATAGCAGAGAACCTGCACAAGAGACGCTGACACAAATCCCCACATATATTAAGTAAAATACAGTGGTACCTCAGGTTACAGATGATTCAGGTTATGGACTCCGCTAACCCAGAAATATTACCTCGGGTTAAGAACTTTGCTTCAGGATGAGAACAGAAATCGTGCTCCAGCGGCGCAGCAGCAGCGGGAGGCGCCATTATCTAAAGTGGTGCTTCAGGTTAAGAACGGTTTCAGGTTAAGAATGGACCTCCAGAATGAATTAAGTACTTAACCTGAGGTACCACTGTAGAAATACTGCCACCCGACCCCACCCCCACTCACCTTTCCCCCCTCCACTGTAGCCCCCTGCTTGTGGTTAACGCTTAGCTGGAATGAAATATTCAACACAGCAATAGAGAAATTAAAATAATAATTTATTTGTCAGACAAATAAATGATAGGCACAGTGGTATATGGTTACCAAAGCTCTGCCCCCCTTCCAGCCCTGATGGCCAGCACTTATATTTCCTCAGCCCAGCCCCCTTGCTCCTCCTTTGCAAAGTAAAAAAGGAACTCAGTAAAAACAGTTTCAAAAGAAGCCTCTTCAGTTTACACCCCCCTTTCCCAGCCAGCTGCTTTCCCCATTAGCTCTTCCCAAAATTTATTGCCCTTTAACTCTCTCAGTATACCTTAAACCTTAGGAAAATATGGCTAGAGTCTGATGGGAGGCACATGGTACTATTTTCTGTTAAACAATAAATCTTACTATTTACCAACTCTTAATTAGTGTTTTTGCAGCTTGATTGTATTCTGTAATATGTAGGGTCACTGTAACCTTTGCTCCCAGCCTGTAATTCCCTTTTACAACTTTGAGAAACTTGTCTCCTGCTACTGCTATAAATCGGGGGGTGGGGGGCGGGCTTGTTCAGGAGAGCAGGAAGATAAACAACTGCCAGAGTACTTAGCCAGCTGGTTTCTGCCTGGCATGAAACATACAAACATTTGCAAATATATCTTTAAGCTCATTTTAAAATACAGGCCTTGATCAGATGCCTCACCACCCCTTTCCCCCTTTTCTTCCTAATGTCTCAACAAATGAAAGTGATCTGTTTGAAATGTTACTTGAACAAAAAGAGAGACATTGCACATACTTTTGTAAACAAAGAAAATCTTTAATAAAAATACATACATATATATATATATATATATATGCTTTCGTAGATTTTCACGGGTACAGGAATGCAGGTTTTGGTGTCTTCGGGTGTCTTCCCGTGTAAGAGTCGGGGTGTCTGTGCGACGTTTCGACGAGGTCTCACTCGTCATCTTCAGGCTGGTGCTTTCGGCTTCTTGTTACTGGAACAGAGCTGAATCTGGTGTTTGAGTTCCTATAAATACTGTTGAGGGGTGTGGTGTATGGCCTCCAACGTTCTGGGCAGAGAGGAAGTTCCTAGATTAGTGTGCCTTTTCTTCTTTTGTTCCTTAATTACTTGAGGGATATCTTGGGTGATTTCATGAGTGATATTCTGAATACCACTGGGTGGGTCATTAAGTGTAGATTAGTTGCTAAAGCTTTCGTGTCTTGACCTCTTGAGCTTGTGAAGAGTTTTTCTGAGAAGATGGCTGTGCTGCATTTAGTTGTGCTCTGGCTTGGCTTCGTGTATAGGGGCGAGCTGTGGTTTTGTGCCTTGTGCCAGCCAGATCTGTGTAGGGATTGCAGGGGGGTGCAGCATCCGGAGGTGCCACTATAGTTTGGCTACTGGATGGAGTCTGTAATATGTCTGTGGAGAGGGTCTGGGTTTGGGTCTGGTGTGGTTCTGAAACGCCAGAAGCCCAGCCACCCTCCACAACAACCCATGAAACAAACAGTACATAACATATCAGACAGGATCCTCACCCCAACTGAAACCAAAGTACTCTCCAAAGGTTTCAACTTTGCAGTCGCCCCGAGACGCATCCCCACGGAAAACATCATATGCGGAGTCGAAGCTAGCCTGACCAAAATCGACCCAGATGAAGCCAATAAAATCAGACTTGAAGTCACCAACATCCTCTGCTCCAGCAAACCACCCAGAAGCAATTTACACAAAGAAGAACAGAAAGCACTCACCAACCTGAGGAAAGACAACAACATAATCATTCTCCCAGCAGACAAAGGCAACGCCACTGTTGTGATGAACACATCGGACTACCAAGCAAAACTATCAAATCTACTCCAAGACCCTACCTACCAACCTATAAAAACAGATCCCACCACCTATCTGGAAAAAACCACCAAATCCAAAATAAAAGCCTCTCCTATCAGTGAAGAAATCCAGCTAAGAATCATCCCCAGAGAAAAATCATCCAGATGCCCCAAACTCTACGGTCTCCCCAAGATACACAAAGAAGGAACACCACTCAGACCAATAGTCAGCTCCATAGGCTCACCTCTACAAAATCTCGCTAAATTTCTCGCTAAGCAACTTCAGCCCTATGCAGAATCCATCGCTTCACACGTTACTAACTCCTTCCAGTTCATAGAAACAATAAAGAAACAATACCTACATCCCGATGACCTACTTGTGAGCTTCGATGTTGTATCTCTCTTCACTCAAGTGCCCATTAATGAAGCCTTGACAGCCATTCAAAACAAATACAACCCCCCCAAATACATCCTGGACCTGACCAACCACTGCCTAACCAACACGTACTTCATCCACAATGGACAAAGATACAAACAGATAGAAGGAGCACCTATGGGATCACCCCTCTCACCGGTCATCGCAAATTTGTACATGGAACACTTTGAAACCAATGCTTTAGACAAGTCAGAACACAAACCCAAACTTTGGCTCAGATATGTTGACGACACCTTTGTAATTTGGCCACACGGGAAAGAAAAACTAGATAGCTTCCTCACACATCTCAACAGCCTACACCCCAAAATACAATTCACTATGGAAATAGAAGACAACAACCAACTCCCCTTTCTTGACGTCCTAATCTACAAAAAACCTGATGGCTCCCTAGGACACACTATCTACCGGAAAAAAACACACACCAACCGCTACTTACATGCACAATCACACCACCACCCTGCACAAATAAACTCCGTAGCCAAGACTCTCATCTCCAGAACCAAACGCCTGGCTGACAAAGACCACTTGACAACTGAGTTACAGAATCTCTCAAATGTGTTAATCGCCAATGGATACCAGAAAAACAGGGTTACGAAGCTAATCCAAAAAGAAACACCCTCCAAAAACCAAGACACAGAAGAAAACAATGGCATGGCCCTCCTTCCTTATATCAAGGGCACTACAGACAAAATCAGCAAAATCCTCCATAAACACAATATCAAAACAGCCTTCTGCACCAACCAAAAAATAGCCAATATCCTCAGAAACCCAAAAGACAAAATCCAGCTGGAAAACCAAGGGGTCTATGAAATACCCTGCAAAGTCTGCCCAGCCACGTACATTGGACAAACAAACAGACGAATAAATGCACGTATCGCAGAACACAAGAATGCCGTCAAAAAAGAAGAAAAAACTTCCTCTCTTTTCCAACACATGAAAGAAACAGGACACGAAATTAATTTTGCAGATTCCAAATTGCTCTTTAACATGGAACATCACCACAAGAGAATAATCATGGAAGCCATCGAGATAGAGAAACACCCTCACAACATGAACAAGCGTGACGACACGTCCCGCCTGCCAGACATCTGGAAATTAGCCCTCCCCACAAAAACCGACACCAGAACCAGAGGCACACAGAACGCCGTCACCAATCAACCACACCAGACCCAAACCCAGACCCTCTCCACAGACATATTACAGACTCCATCCAGTAGCCAAACTATAGTGGCACCTCCGGATGCTGCACCCCCCTGCAATCCCTACACAGATCTGGCTGGCACAAGGCACAAAACCACAGCTCGCCCCTATACACGAAGCCAAGCCAGAGCACAACTAAATGCAGCACAGCCATCTTCTCAGAAAAACTCTTCACAAGCTCAAGAGGTCAAGACACGAAAGCTTTAGCAACTAATCTACACTTAATGACCCACCCAGTGGTATTCAGAATATCACTCATGAAATCACCCAAGATATCCCTCAAGTAATTAAGGAACAAAAGAAGAAAAGGCACACTAATCTAGGAACTTCCTCTCTGCCCAGAACGTTGGAGGCCATACACCACACCCCTCAACAGTATTTATAGGAACTCAAACACCAGATTCAGCTCTGTTCCAGTAACAAGAAGCCGAAAGCACCAGCCTGAAGATGACGAGTGAGACCTCGTCGAAACGTCGCACAGACACCCCGACTCTTACACGGGAAGACACCCGAAGACACCAAAACCTGCATATATATATATATATATATATGCTTTCGTAGATTCCAAGCACCAGCCTGAAGATGACGAGTGAGACCTCGTCGAAACGTCGCCCAGACACCCCGACTCTTACACGGGAAGACACCCGAAGACACCAAAACCTGCATATATATATATATATATATATATATATATATATAGGTTTTGGTGTCTTCGGGTGTCTTCCCGTGTAAGAGTCGGGGTGTCTGGGCGACGTTTCGACGAGGTCTCACTCGTCATCTTCAGGCTGGTGCTTTCGGCTTCTTGTTACTGGAACAGAGCAGAATCTGGTGTTTGAGTTCCTATAAATACTGTTGAGGGGTGTGGTGTATAGCCTCCAACGTTCTGGGCAGAGAGGATGTTCCTAGATTAGTGTGCACACTAATCTAGGAACATCCTCTCTGCCCAGAACGTTGGAGGCTATACACCACACCCCTCAACAGTATTTATAGGAACTCAAACAGCAGATTCTGCTCTGTTCCAGTAACAAGAAGCCGAAAGCACCAGCCTGAAGATGACGAGTGAGACCTCGTCGAAACGTCGCCCAGACACCCCGACTCTTACACGGGAAGACACCCGAAGACACCAAAACCTGCATTCCTGTACCCGTGAAAATCTACGAAAGCATATATATATATATATATATATATATATATGTATAGGCTGAAGTATGTGTGTAGCACCCTGCTTGTGGTTAACGCTTAGCTGGAATGAAATATTCAACGCAGCAATAGAGAAATTAAAATAATAATTTATTTGTCAGACAAATAAATGAGAGACACAGTGGTATATGGTTACCAATGCTCTGCCCTTCCAGCCCTGATGGCCAGCACTTATATTCCATCAGCCCAGGCCCCTTGCTCCTCCTTTGGCTGCCTCTGTCCAATCAGCCTGGTTGAAATTCCTATTGGCTGATTGCTATAACCAATCCTAAAAGATACACCCATTTCCTATTGCCTTTTATGGGATACAAAAAGCTATATATTCTTCTATCTATAAATGACAAATAAGTAGTCATATATCTTACATTTGCAGGTTTTGGTGTCTTCGGGTGTCTTCCCGTGTAAGAGTCGGGGTGTCTGTGCGACGTTTCGACGAGGTCTCACTCGTCATCTTCAGGCTGGTGCTTTCGGCTTCTTGTTACTGGAACAGAGCAGAATCTGGTGTTTGAGTTCTCAAACACCAGATTCTGCTCTGTTCCAGTAACAAGAAGCCGAAAGCACCAGCCTGAGGATGACGAGTGAGACCTCGTCGAAACGTCGCACAGACACCCCGACTCTTACACGGGAAGACACCCGAAGACACCAAAACCTGCATTCCTGTACCCGTGAAAATCTACGAAAGCAAATATCTTACATTTGTCTCAACAAGGAACCTTAATTACCAGCTCACCTCTTGCCCTCCTTGCCCTATTGCCCTCCAAAACAGATGGTTAATAGTTTTAAATTTTTATCTTAGACAGATGTTAGGGATCTTGGGTTCACATTCTCACGCATCATCAATGAAATATCTCCTTTTTGGAGGTCTTTAAGCAGAGGCTTGACAACCATATGTCAGGAGTGCTCTGATGGTGTTTCCTGCTTGGCAGGGGGTTGGACTCGATGGCCCTTGTGGTCTCTTCCAACTCCATGATTCTATGATTCTATGAAATAAGAATCTAACATTTCTTACTTTCTAAATCTTTTGCATAATTACATTTAAGCCAATATATTTCATACAATACTGACTTTGCCAATATATTTTCATACAATACTGACTTTGCTGCCACATACACCCGGACAACACCATTACTGGCCCCAACAACATCACACATACCATCTCGGGACTATTTAATTGCTCATCATCTAACATTGTGTATGCCATCAAATGCCAACAGTGTCCTTCAGCTCTCTATATTGGACAAACAGGCCAAACCTTACGCCAAAGAATAAACGGACATAAATCTGACATCAAGAATCACAAAACAGAGAAACCAGTAGGAGAACACTTCAATCTCCCAGGACATTCTATACAAGATCTCAAAGTAGCTGTTTTACTACAAAGGAATTTCAGAAATAGACTGGAAAGAGAAGCTGCTGAATTGCAACTCATTACCAAACTCAAAACCATGGAGAGACCTGGTCTGAACAAAGACATTGGATTCTTATCTCATTATACATGACTAAGCCATTTTTCACCTTCTCACCCCTTGCCTTTTCCTGTAAGACCTATTACAGTCGTTAAGAGTCGTCAACAGGCTCATCTCAGCTATCTGCCAATCTCCCATTCCCACCACCCTTCTGAGTAATACCCCTCCCCACCTTCTCACTATATAGAAGGATCTGGCAACTTCTGTTTCAGTGTATCTGAAGAAGTGTGCATGCACACGAAAGCTCATGCCAAGAACTAACTTAGTTGGTCTTTAAGGTGCTACTGGAAGGAATTTTTATATTTCATACATTAACATATATAGATTTTTAGAAGCAAAGGCCTTTTCAAAGTAAAACTTCTTCAGTTTACAACCTCTTTCCTGGCCAGCTGCTTTTTCTATTTGCCCTTTTAACCTTTGGCTCAAGTCTCTAGTGGGAGAAACATGGTAATTAGTGCTTTTGCAACTTGATTGTATTCTGTAGGGTCAGTAACCTAGTAACCTTTGCTCTCAGCCTGTAATTCCCTTTTTACAACTTTGAGAATTTTGGCTTCTGCTATAAATAAATCAGAGGGGCCCTGTTTAGGAAAACATCTGCCAAAGCACCCAGCTGCCTGGCATGAGAGATACAATATATATTTTTAAGCTCATTTTAAAATGCAGGTCTTCATCAGATGCCTCATGTGCTCAACTAAATGTTTGTATAAAAGATCTTATTTTATAAACGACGAAGAGGCAACAATATATTATTTCTCACACTATCCGACCTCTGCTTAAAACCCCCCTTTCGAACAGCAGAAAGTTCTTCCTGGTCTCTAGCCGGAATCTCCTTTCTTGAATCCACTGGTTGCAGGTGTGCGCGTTTGCATCCCCCGCTCGTTTCCCCCCTCTGCACAACGACCCTGCGATTTAGGCGCGCGCGGAGGGGACGCCACCGGCCCAGGATCGCGCGCAACGAGGGCAGTCAGGGCTTTTGAACCGGAGCTTCCCAGGTCCTTAATCCGAGCGTAAAGCGCCTTCTCCGCGCGTGGCAAGGCTCGGCCAGAAAGAATGGGGGGGAAAGAAGAATGTCTCGCCTTCTCCACGCCTCTGAAAGCCCTGGAGCTCCGCCCCGGCAGTCCCGACCGGAGGTGCTGCGAGGAGAAGCGTCCAGAGGCGGCGGCGGCGAGGGTCGCCATGCCTGCCCGGGAAGCAACAGGATGCGCTTCGCAGGTAGGAGCGCAACCGGTGCAGTTGGGGGGCTGCTGGAGAGCCTGCAAAACTTTGGGGTGGATCCCTGGATCGGGGGGGTGTGGCAGTTTCAGGCTACTGGGTGAAAGAGATCCACTTTTCAAGGCTTAGGCCGACCCGGATGCCCTGGCAAGTTGATGGGCTGCCCGCGCGCGCGCGCGCGCAGTTTTTGGAGACCTGGGGTGACTTTGGAACTAGCCTCCTCCTTAGCCAGCTTTTTAAAGACAAGTTTGGAGGCAACCGAGCACTGGGAAGATTGTGGCGAACCCCCCGCCCGATATGTACTTCGAAACAAAGGCGATACTAAAAATAATTTTAATGATAATTGCAAAAACCGTCAGTTGCTGCTGGTTTCCTCGCCTTATTGCAATCTAGGACGCCCGCCCCACCCCCCGGTTTAGTAAATAAAATGAGGACGGAAGAATGGGAAAGTGTTTAGGAGTGCAAGGAAGTCGGAGCCAAGTTCGGATTTGCCTCCATGACGACTACAAGAATATCAAACGCAAAATTCTTTAAAATAAAATACTTTTTGGGTGGGTGCCCCCGCATGCTGGTGCCTAAACGCACGTCTAGGCTGGCTGTTGGGCAACCCAGCGCTGCCTTTGCTCATCTGCAAATTACTGTATTTCCAAATATTTTGCACTTGGAGCTCCTATCAGCCGCAGCCAGCAGGGCCTTCAGATCTGCTGTGCTGTGCTGTAATTTGAAGCCTGCAGTACTGTGTCTACTTTCAAGGTAAAGGGTAAAGGGGCCCCTGACCTTTAGGTCCAGTCGTGGCTGACTGGGGTTGTGGCGCTCATCTCACTTTATTGGCCGAGGGAGCCGGCGTACAGCTTCTGGGTCATGCGGCCAGCAAGACTAAGCTGCTTCTGGTGAACCAGAGCAGCGCACGGAAACGCCCTTTACCTTCCCGCCGGAGCAGTACCTATTTATCTACTTGCAATTTGACGTGCTTTCGAACTGCTAGGTTGGCAGGAGCAGGGACCGAGCAACCGGCACTCACCCCGTTGTGGGGATTCGAACCTCCGACCTTCTGTTCAGCAAGTCCTAGGCTCTGTGGTTTAACCCACACCGCCACCCGCATCCCGTGTCCACTTTAAATAATAATAATTGAAAAATTAAACGAAGCTCAGAAATGAATATTGGTAAATCTGCAAGTATTCCTTACTGGCTAGCAAATGGACTCCTCTCCCCCCTAGGTAGGTTTAGTAAACGGTTTTGATGGTGACTGAAATGTGGGCGGCTGGCTTGGGGTGTGGTGAATCTAGTGTGTTGAGTTTAGATAACATTTGAGGACCTCCTAAGGAAGCCAAGACTTAAATGTGGAGCCATGCATGCAAAACACCCAAACACCTTCTAAACTTGGCATATCAAAGCACTTATCCTATCCAGTGCTTTTTTTTCTGGGGGGACGCAGGGGTACGCATACCCCTTAACAAGGGGAGAAGAAACAAAAAAGATTTTTTTTAATGGAATATGCAGAAATGGCCAGACTGGCAGGAAACATCAGGAACCAGGAAGACCTGAGTATTTTTAAATACTGGAATAACTTTCTAACATATTTGAGAGATCACTGTACACAGTTGAAATCAGTGGCAGGAATACAATGACACTTGTAACATGGATTTTGGATACTATGATTATATCACAGATAGATTACAGTAAAAGATGCAGGAATACAGTGGTGCCCTGCAAGATGAATGCCTCGCAAGATGGAAAACTTGCTAGACGAAAGAGTTTTCCGTTTTGGAGGTGCTTCGCAAAACGAATCTCCTATGGGCTTGCTTCGCAAGACGAAAATGTCTTGCGAGTTCCTGCGGGTTTTTCCCCCTCCCCCCCTTTGCTAATCCGCTAATCCGTCAATGGGCTTGCTTCGCAAGACGAAAAAACCGCTAGACGAAGAGAATCACAGAACGGGTTCTTTTCGTCTTGCGAGGCACCACTGTAAAATTTTGAATTGGAACCCATAGAGGGAAGAAAGGAGGTCTCAACGTTCGAAAGAACCACTTTCTTTTTTTAATGTGTGAAAATGTTATATTTATGGTGTATAACTTTTATGTAAAACTAATTCAAAAAATAATTCCTTTTTTATTATTGTTTTAGTTTCTTCTCTAACACAGTGAATTGTCAATTTCGTTGCTACCACCGATGGCGGCCTTTTGTCCATTAACTGTATTTATTTCCCCCGATTTGAACTATAGAATGGTGATTTTCTTGAGTCAAAATGAGAGTACCCCTAAACATTTTTTAAGAAAAAAAGTACTGATCGTATCCTAGCGGTTCTCAGGCTGTGGGTCCCCAGATGTTGTTGGACTACAACTCCCATCTTCCCTGAGCTCTGGCCTTGCTAGCTAGGGGTGATGGGAGTTGTAGTTCAACAACATCTGGTGGAATAGTTCTGTCTTACAGGCCCGGTGGAAGAAGGTTAAACCCTGAAGGGCCCTAGTCTCCTGGGACAGAGAATTCCACCAGGTCGGAGCCATCACTGAAAAGGCCCTGGCCCTGGTGGAGGATAGTCTGACTTCATTAGGGCCCAGGACCTCTAAACTATGGTTGTTCATGGAGCTTAAGGTCCTCTGCGGGGCAGACCAGGAGAGGCGGCCCTGTAAATACGAGGGCCCTAAGCCACAAAGGGCTTTGAAGGTCAGGACCAGCACCTTAAACCTGACCCTAGACTCCACTGGGAGCCAGTGCAACTGGTAAAGCACTGGGTGAATATGCTCCCATGCTCGCTGCAGCATTCTGCACCGGCTGGAGTTTGTGGGACAGTGTAGAGCGAATTACAGTAGTCAAGCCCATAGCTGTCAACCGTCCCTTATTTGGTGGGAAACTCCCTTATCCCAGTGCCGTGTCCCGCTGCTGTCCCTTACTGATGATGTCCCTTAAATTTCCCGGGTTTCAAAGGAAGCAGCTCCTCTCCCTCCCTCTCTGCTGGCCAGGGAGGAGGGAGGCTCCAACTGTGTTGCTTGGCTGTGTTGCTCACCCAATAAGGAGTCTAAGAACAACTGGGGGGTGGAGCTTGCATGCCTTGTGCCGATCAAATCGGCTGCGTTGCCTGGGGACTCGCCTTTGCGCAGTGCTTCCCAGCGGAGAGGTGACGGTGGTTTTCCTTGCTGCATCCCCTTTGCCAGGTTGCTGCGCTGTGGGAACCACTGCTTGAGGCTTTGTTTGGTGAAAATGGTCAAAGGCCTGGAAACGATGCCTTATGAGGAATGGCTAAGGGAGCTGGGCATGTTTAGCCTGGAGAAGAGGAGGTTAAGGGGTGATATGATAGCCATGTTCAAATATATAAAAGGATGTCACATAGAGGAGGGAGAAAGGTTGTTTTCTGCTGCTCCAGAGAAGCGGACACGGAGCAATGGATCCAAACTACAAGAAAGAAGATTCCACCTAAACATTAGGAAGAACTTCCTGACAGTAAGAGCTGTTCGACAGTGGCATTTGCTGCCAAGGAGTGTGGTGGAGTCTCCTGCTTTGGAGGTCTTTAAGCAGAGGCTTGACAACCATATGTCAGGAGTGCTCTGATGGTGTTTCCTACTTGGCAGGGGGTTGGACTCGATGGCCCTTGTGGTCTCTTCCAACTCTAGGATTCTATGGTCGCTGGCTGGGCTTTCTGCCTTTGGCTCGGAGGGGCTCAGAAGTTGAACATACCTGTGCTCTGAAAATCCATTATTTTGGCTGCTGATCCCTTATTTTCGGGGCTGCTGGTCTCTTATTTTCAAATATGTAAGTTGACAGCTATGGTCAAGCCTGTTCTAGTGCAGGTTGTAAATAATTAGTCCAACACCATGCAATGCAGGAATCGCAACAAAAGAACCCGTGATATTCAACTCTTAAAAAAAAATCCAACGAAGGAGATTCTTCCACTTTCCACTGTCAAACAGCTCTTACCACCAGACAGTTGTTCCTCGTGTTTCGTTGGAACCTCCTTTCTCATCATGTGATTCTAAAATGGAAATGTTTCTCATTTCAGGCAACAGTGAGGTTTGAGGACGTCATTCTTTATTTCTCCAGGAGCGAGTGGAAGTCCCTAGCCAAGTGGCAGAAGGAGCTGTACTGGGAAGTGTTGACAGATAACTATGAAGCTTTGCTCGTTGCAGGTAAGGAGAACCCCGCGGCTGAAAAAAGACCTCCGCAAATATCGCAACTTGACTTTCTATAAATGAGAAAATGCAGATCCATCTTGTTCTCAAGATGCGGTGCATGCTCTAGATATCTCCCGCTTGGACTACTGCCATGCGCTCTACATGGGGCTACATTTCAAGGTGACCTGGAAACTACAACTAATCCAGAATGCGGCAGCTAGACTGGTGACTGGGAGTGGCCGCCGAAACCACATAACACCGGTCTTGAAAGACCTACATTGGCTCCCAGTATGTTTCCGAGCACAGTTCAAAGTGTTGGTGCTGACCTTGAAAGCCCTAAACGGTCTCGGTCCTGTATACCTGAAGGAGCGTCTCCACCTCCATTGTTCTGCCTGGACACTGAGGTGCAGCTCCGAGGGCCTTCTGGCGGTTCCCTCACTGCAAGAAGCCAAGTTACAGGGAACCAGGCAGAGGGCCTTCTCGGTGGTGGCGCCCGCTCTGTGGAACGTCCTCCCATCAGATGTCAAGGAAACAAACAACTGTCTGACTTTTAGAAGACATCTGAAGGCAGCCCTGTTTAGGGAAGTTTTAAGTACTTGATGTTTTATCTGTTGGGAGCTGCCCAGAGTGGCTGGGGAAACCCAACCGGATGGGCAGGGTAAAAATAAACAACAACACAACTACTACTACAGTGGTACCTTGGTTTAAGAACAATCCTGTTTACGAACTCCGCAAAACCGGAAATAGTGTCTTGGTTTGAGAACTTTACCTAAGAACGGAATCTGAACATTGGTAGGGCACTGGCGGTGAGAGGCCTCATTAGGGAAAGCGTGCCTCAGTTTAAGAACGGTTTTGGTTTAAGAACGGACTTCCGGAATGGATTAAGTTCATAAACCGAGGTACCACTGTATTATTCTTATCCTTAGTTACTTGTAACTAGGGAAGCCATTCCTACAAATTCATTTTGGCTGACTGCCAGAAACCTACTGCTCATCAGGATTCGAAATCTGCGGGACCAGAAGTTCACAGAAGACTGGTGTAAATTTACAGACTATTTGAAAAGTAATTGTGATGATCAGACTACGTTTGTAGGTTTGCAAGAAGTTTTGTGAGGTGAATTATTGGAACTATTGCAAAAATGGATAAAGGGGAGGATGGTTACTTAAGATAATTAAAGGCAAAATGAATTTAATAAATGCATACGAAGTGGTTAAAATGGTGGATCATCAGTGGTGCTGATGGAAGTCCAAAAAAAAGATTGTATAAGTGGTGAAGTTTTGTGGTATGTATTATAATTTATATGTTAAAATTAATAAAAATTATTATATATAAAAAAGAAACCTGCTGCTCATCTGCCGCCAAAATTCATTAGTCTCTTTTCAGGCTGGAAAACCTCAAAATCGTTGCCAGTGAATCAGAGTGGGGTTTTTTAGGGGCAGGTAGCAACAGTAGATTAAGTGGAGTGTCTGAATTCGCTTTTTTCTAAAAGAGGAGCTGATGAAGGAAGGGCGAAATCGCAAGCATGCAGAGAACAAGTCCTCTTTGTCGAAATATTGTTTCCGACGCTGTGTTTTCTGTCTCCCTCATTTCCCTCTGTGAGCAGGGCAGCCGGTCACCAAAGCAGAAGTTGTGGCGTGGCTTCAGCAGTGTGAACGTCTGGATATCGAAAGAACCCAGGAATCTAGATTCAGAGACCCTGATGCAAATGTTTCTGCAAGTGAGTGGAAATTAAAAGTGGAATGAGTTGGAAGGGCAGGGTGCTGAGACTCCAAATCTACGGAAAAGCTCCAAAAGGGGGAGGACTCAGCTGACGATTATAACTCCTGAAAAAACAATGGCCAGCTGTTAATTTAAGTTAATACATTGCAAGGGGTGTAACCCGACTGGATTCTTACCAATCCAAATGGAAAGCTAGGTAAAGATAAAGGGACCCCTGACCATTAGGTCCAGTTGTGGCCGACTCTGGGGTTGCGGCGCTCATCTTGCTTTATTGGCCGAGGGAGCTGGCGTACAGCTTCCGGGTCATGTGGCCAGCAGGACTAAGCCGCTTCTGGCGCACCAGATCAGCGCATGGAAACGGCGTTTACCTTCCCGCCTGAGTGGTGCCTATTTATCTACTTGCACTGGCGTGCTTTCGAACTGCTAGGTGGGCAGGAGCAGGGACCGAGCAACGGGAGTTCACCCCGTTGCGGGGATTTGAACCGCCGACCTTCTGATCAGCAAGCCCTAGGCTCTGTGGTTTAACCCACAGTGCCACCTGCATCCCTAATGGAAAGCTACACTGCATGAAAAGCTAAGAGGCTTGGGGTTTTCCCCACAGGCCCTGATAGCTGTAGGTTATGAGAAAGCTAGAGCAATGCCACGTGAGCGAGATGAATAAACACCCAGCAATGAAAGATAATGGGAGAAGATTTACCCCAGCAAATAATTTTCATAATTACAAATACCTAAATACAGACGGTCATTTACCCTCGCTAGATTCAACGTGCTGGGCAGATTTGAGGGTAAACCATACGCAGAACGAGTCTGCCCCTGCGACTTGATGGAGGTAGAAACTGTCTCTCATGCCTTGTTACGCTGCCATTTCTACGGGGATATACGCTCGGTATTTATTACCCTTGATATGCAAAAATCTCCAAATGAATCCGAACTTCAGTGTCTAAAATCCCTGGTAGAGGACAAGGATCTTGAGATCACGTTAAGGGTAGCCAAATTCTGTGCGTTTGCCATAAAACTTAGGGAACAAGCTGTGCTATAATGATTAAGGTTTTAAATGATAATTTAGGTTATATGTTAGTGGCTAAGTTTTAATTTATATATTTTTTTAACTGTTGCTATATCTGTATTGTCCCTGTTATACCTAATTGCGAATTCAAATGTATCCCTATTGTGTTTTATGACTTCCTTGATATTGTATGTGGGCTGGAACCGGTCTGTGACCGAAATAATAAAATTCTATTCTATTGCAAGGGGCGCAACTTGATAACTCTTGAGGTCCATCCGACTCTACAGTGAAAAATTGCAAATGGAAGCTTTCTTTAAAAAAGGAATTGATGAACCTAAATTAGTTATGCCTACTAATGGCAAAGGTTCTGCTCTGAGTACGGACGGATGCGACCCTTTCACCTCTTCCGTTGTCCAAAGAGAAATAATTCCACGTTCTCTCTTTCCTTCCAGCAAACGATGGGCCCTCGAAGGCATGTTGTGAGGAGCGCAGAGGGCAGGCAGGATCTCGCGAGACGCTACGCGACAAGTCTAAGGAGGTAGTGACCCAACGCGGTGATAGAGGGGGCACCCCCAAGCAGACGTATTTGTCAGCCGGACCACAAGGGAAGCCTGCAAAGCCTGAGCCTCTTTTGCACATCAAACATGGGCAAAGTCCTGCAAGCCCGGCCGGCTCCCAGAGGCCTGCCGCTCCACCAAAACAGTATAAATGCAGGGAGTGTGGCAAGAGGTTCCGGCTGGAAGGGCTGCTTCGAATGCATCAGGAGATCGCCGCGAGGAAGATGTCCGTTGCTTGCTCTGTCTGCGGGCTGTGCTTCACGAGCCCTTTGTCTCTGAGGATGCACCAGAGAACGCACCTTCCTGCTGTGGCGGACGGGGAGAAGGCCTCTCCCGGGAAGAACCGTTTGAACGCGCAGCAAGCGCCCGAGAAGTTGCACCAGTGCGCAGACTGCGGGGACCGATTTCGCGGGTTCCTCGACGTCCTCCGGCACCAGAAAAGCCATGAGGAGGCTAGAGCCCGGCCATGCGTCCAGTGCGAGGCCTCGTTCATGCACCGGATCGACCTCGCCGCGCATGAGGAGGGCCACTTGGAGGAAGCGCTGAAGAGGCACGATCGGCGCAGGCGGAAGTGTCTCTGCAAGCTCGCCTTCCGGCTGCACTTCGCGTCGCTGCTCGGGCGTGGCGTGCAGGGCAAGCAGGCCGCCTCGCAGGAGCAGGACCTCGAGCGACCGCACCAGGACGAAGATGTCAAAGGGGAAACGCCGTATCCCTGCACCGGGTGTGGGCTGCTATTCAAGTGGGAAGAGAACCTCAAGGAACATTACAGGTACTGCAGCGAGCAGGGGCTGCAGAAGCCTCCGTTAAACGCCTCCTCCCCAGTCGCTCTGCAAGGGGAACACCGGGAGGCTAGCGACAAGCAAGGGGTTGCCCGGCCGGCTTCCGAGGGCAGCCAAGGCGACACGGGGCTCCCTTGCCCTCCCTCGCAAGCCTCCTCCGCTCAGCACGCTTGCCCGGAGTGCGGCAAACACTTCGCTTCCAATGATAGCCTCCGCAGGCACAAGAGGAAGCACAAGGCTGCGTTGCAGCGCCGCCAGAGCATAGCCCACACGGGCGGCGGTAGCGGTGGCTCCGCTGGCCCCGCCACGGCTTGCGCGACCAAGAAGCTGTACAAATGCCAGGAGTGCGGGAAGAAGCTGGTGTACAAGTGGCAGATTGTCGCTCACCAGCAAGGCCACGCCGAAGGGAAGAGTTTTATATGCCACCGTTGCGGGGAAAGCTTCGGGTTCAAGAGCAGTTTGCAGGGACACCAGCGTGCGTGTGCGGCAGGACGCGCCGCGCTGGGCAAGGCCAGGCTGCTTTGCCGGTGCGGGAAGAGCTTGTCGAAGCTGCACTTTTTCAACCATCAAGCCTTCCACGCGGGACTGAGGTATATGTGCCTCCTTTGCGGGAAGGTGTCGAGTTTCCAGAGTTCGGCCATCGCGCATCGCCGCGGCCATGTCAGAAGGGGGCAGCTACTCGCGGCGGCGAGAGGCTCCGATCTCCTTTCCCACACAATAAAAAAGGTGTACATTCCACAGGGGCCGCAGCTGCAGAATCCAGAGGGGACGGGGCAGCCCAACGATAGCTTTTCGACCGGCCAGGAGGCCCCGGCAGAGGGTGGGAAGAGCCCTCGGCAAAAATGGAAGCTGAAATCTCCCCGGTTCACCCTCCCGAAGCCCTTCAGGTGCAAGGACTGCGGGAAAGCCTTCGCCTACCTGGCTCGCCTGCTGTCACACCGCAAGGAACACACGGGTGACTTCCCCTTCCAGTGTGCCGAATGCGGCAGGGGCTTCATCAACAGAAATTGCCTCAGCCTGCACTGGAAAATACACACCAAAGAGAGCGCGTGACCGCCTCTGGATCAGGGCCACGGCGTCCTCCTGGCTTTCCCAGATTCCAGCTCCTGTCCTCATCCCCGACTGGGGCTGATGGGAGTTAGGAGCCCAAATGATGTCTAGATTATTATTATTATTATTATTAATATTATTTGTACCCTGCCCATCTGGCTGGGTTTCCATAGCCACTCTGGGTGGCTTCCAACAAATATTAAAATTACGGTACATTAAAATGTCACACATTAAAAACTTCCCTAAACAGGGCTGCCTTCAGGTGTCTTCTGCATGCCAGGTAGTTGTTTTTCTCTTTGACATCTGGTGGGAGGGCGTTCCACAGGGTGGGTGCCACCACCGAGAAGGCCCTCTGCCTGGTTCCCTATAGTTTTGCTTCTCGCAGTGAGGGAATCACCAGAAGGCCCTTGGCGCTGGACCTCAGCATCCAGGCAGAACGATGGGGGTGGAGACGCTCTTTTAGGTATATCTAGAAAGGGCCATGTTGACCCTGGAGGAAGGGAAGTGCCTGTTAGCCGGCTGCTTGTCATGGGTGGGCCGAAGAATCTCAAACCCGGGAACTTGAGAACAGCTCCCAGAATCCTCTGTCATTGCGCAGGGTGCCTTTGAGCATGCTGTTCCTCAGCGCACAGAAGCAGCGCCCCTAGAGGCTGCTGGGAAAACAGCCCTCAGAGCATGCAGCGAGTCGGAAGAGGGGTGAGCAAGACTCGAATCCATGCTATGTATTTAGAGGACGTTGCTTCTCCTACAAAATCCCTGGGAACTGTAGCTGATCCTCTGCGGAGCTACGGTTCTCCATGTACGTTAAGTGGTCTTTGCACGTCGGATGCAGATGTGACCTTAGTTAGGTGTCCTCTTTTTCTCGCTGTGTACGAGCCTCTCAGGTCACCCTCCACCCCACATAGACCTCTGGTTATAGGGTGGTATATAAATAATAATACTACTGCTACTACTGCTGCTGCTAATAATAATAATATATAGTCCCCTAATGACCTAGATAGAGAAGCAGAGCTATAAATCTGCGCCTGCTTTAAAGTAAGATTTCCACTAGTGGCTGCTTTATTAATTGGCTTAAGTCATGGCCAAATTATCTCAGGTGATCAATTCTGTGGAATACTTAACTTGGGGTGCTTTGAGATTTTGAACGTTCTTCAATCAAATATGTGAACACAGATCTGCTCTAGATGGTGTGGGTTTTTGTGTGTGTGTATGTGTGAATACCAACATTCACCAGTGCACCCAAGTTGTCTCAATTTTTCTAATTAGCAGAATTTGCCTGCAATAGGGCATCACTCCGTGCTGAATTTCATTGTTCACTGTTCAAAGCAGACTTATTAACCGTTTTGTTATTTGTCATTATGTTTTTATCATGCTTTTATTATTGACGTTCTGTGTTTTTAATGTCCCCCCCCCATCTTGCCCTGGGATCTTTTGATAAAAGGGTGGTATGTAAGTTGAATAAATAAAATTAAAATAAAAGGCAGCTTGGGGTTCTCTTTAAATTTGCCTTCAGCTGTCGGAACTGGAAATAAGCCAGGATTTTAACCATCCGATGCAGATTTCACTTTGCAGAGTGTTAGGCATGGCGATGCTGTTATCTTTCACCATCCTGGATATACTGAGTTTCACTACAGTTCCCATCACTGGTGTCCATTTGACATTTTGGCTGGGTGGTCATGGGAGCTGTAGTCCAAAGCAGCTGGGGGGGCGACACCAGGTTGGCTAAAGCAGGCATAGGCAAATCAGCCCTCCAGATGTTTTGAGACTACAATTCCCATCATCCCTGACCACTGGTCTTGCTAGCTAGGGATGATGATAATACCTTTATTGTCAATGTACAACCTGGGTACAATGAAATTAACTGAGCCTCAATTGCACTGTTATTTTCCGTTCATCAGCCTAACAGCCCACAGTAGAAGCTATTTTTTAGCCTTTTGGTACGGCTGATTATAGGACGCGGGTGGCGCAGTGGGTTAAACCACAGAAACTAGGGCTTGCCGATCAGAAGTTTGGCGGTTCGAATCCCCGCGACGGGGTGAGCTCCCGTTGCTCGGTCCCTGCTCCTGCCAGCCTAGCAGTTCAAAAGCACGTCAAAGTGCAAGTAGATAAATAGTTACGGCTCCGGTGGGAAGGTAAAAGTGAAGAATGGTCAGATGAACCTAAGTGGGGGAGGGAAATTGCCCTGTATGCCTGCTTCAGACTGGAATACACACGATCCAAAATATTATTCCCTTTAGTAGGGAAATTCACATACTGTTCAAATTTAGGAAAAACTGTCTTCAGGCAGGCCTGATTGAAATTCCTTGCCACGGGGAGGGCATCCTCTGGGTGGATTTGCTGCTGCCTAGAGATGATGTCATAGGTACACGGGTGGCACTGTCGGTTGCAGCACAGACACTAGGACTTGCCAATCAGAAGGTCGGTGGTTCTAATCCCGGCAATGACTGGGTGAGCTCCCGTTGCTTGGTCCCAGCTCCTGCCAACCTAGCAGTTCGAAAGCACATCAAAGTGCAAGTAGATAAATAGGTACCGCTCTGGCGGGAAGGTAAACGGCGTTTCCGTGCGCTGCTCTGGTTCGCTTAGTCATACTGGCCACATGACCTGGAAGCTGTACGCCGGCTCCCTCGGCCAATAGAGATGAGCGCCGCAACCCCAAAGTCATCCGCGACTAGACCAAACGGTCAGGGGTCCCTTTACCTTTAGAGATGATGTCATATAGCTTAGAAAGTGCCACTCTTAATTAATGAATGTTAGAAATTAATGAATGTTAGAAAAATGTTGGAATGAAGTTATATGGCTTTAGTAGAAATGTTATAAGGAATTAAGTATAAATAGATTAATAGAGAATTAAAGGGAAAAAAGGTTAAAATGTGTTAAGATAATATAGGATAGAAAACAGAGGAAGATGGAAAGGAATTGCTGAAACAACTAACAGAAGTGGAATACAAAAAGGGAGGTGTGAGGTGGTCATTGAAATAAGTGAATGAAAGATAAGATATTGAAACTGTTTGATGTATTTTAAATTGTTTTTGTTTTGTTAGTTTAATGTGTTAGTGTTATGCATTGTTTTTGTATTGTATTGTATTCTTTTTTTGTAGTGTTTAAATTGTTGGAAAAGTAATAATTTTTTATTTTTTTTTAAAAAAGAAAGTGCCACTCTTGACATTAGCATAAGGTGGAAAGTAAACGGCTATGATGGGAGTTGTAGTCCCAAAACACCTGAAGGGTCGAGTTTGCCTATGCCTGTGCTAAGAACATCTGTCTGCTCGCTTCCTCAGCAATTTCTAGAGTGCAGGGGGGAAAGCTCAGCTGTTAACGTCCCTCGTGACGCTACAGAAACAGAGTTGGAAGGGACCTCCAGGGGTCATCTAGTCCAACCCCCTGCAATCCAGGAATCTCAGCTAAAGCATCCATGACAGCTGGCATAAAACCTGCTTAAAAATCTCCAAGGGAATCCATTATTATCATGTGTTTAGGTTTTATATCCATGCCATCTTTTTCTGATTAGTTTACGCGTGACTGTCACATAGTACGCGTTGACGAGGAGGTATGACGGAAAAGCAAATAATAAATAAATAAGGAACGAGAATCCGTTTCGCCTTCTGAGGGAGTCCGCCTCATGTCCAGAACAGATCTTACTGCCATCTTCCTGAGGTTTAGTCAGAATCTCCTGTAACTCGAAGCCATGGGTTCGAATCCTGCCCTCTGGAACAGGAGAAAACCAGCTCGCTCCATCTTCCATGGGACAACACCTCAAGATATTTGAAGTTGCCTATGATAGCACCTCCCAGCCTTACTTTAACCAAACTAAACACCCCCAACTCCTTCGACTGTTCCTCATAAGGTCTGGCCTCTTACCATTTCGGCTGCTTTCCTCCGCACACCTTCCACCTTCTTATTTATTTTTGGAGGGAAAGCTTTCAGCCTTAGGCCTACCCCTAGATTAGGGCAGCCTTTGCCAGGCTTCTTCCCTTGTCCCCCTGATGTTGTGGGTCAGAGTCCCTGTCACAGCCAGCATCAGACAGCTGGGGCTGCCAAGAGTCGTGTTATGAAAAACACCCCCTTGCTGGAGGCTGGATTAGCCGTGTTATTCCCCCCGCCCCGAGTTTTCCACCATTCTGGCAGATGGGAATTGTGGTCCATAGAAGCAGTATGGCACAGTGGTTAGCGCCAGGCTTGAACGTGGGAGACCCCGGTTGAAATCCCCCCCCCCCGGCTATGAAACTCGCTGGGTGACCACCACCTTGAGCTCTTTGAAATAAAAGTGGGATATAATTGTGATTAATTAACCGTGTGTGTATGTGTGCGTGACTGGGTTATTGTTCTTACTTTGATTTTATATACAGTCATACCTCGTGTCACAGCTGCTTTAGGTTGCATTTTTTTGGGTTGTGGACTGCCGAAACCCGGAAGTACTGGAACGAGTTACTTCCGGGTTTTGGTGGCCGCGCATGCGCAGAAGTGCAAAATCGCGCTTTGCACATGCTCAGAAGTGCTGAATCGCAACCCACACATGCGCAGGTTGTGAGTGTGCATCCCGCACGGATCATGTTCGCAACCTGAGCATCCACTGTATTGCATCCATCTTTTCTGTGAAACGCACTGAGACCTCTGGGTATAGGACGGTGCATGAATTCAGGAAAGAATGATCATAATAATATTTAAAAGTCTAAAACATCTGTAGGCTTCCCAGATGTTGAAGCACCATGCAAATGGGAAGGCAAAAGCCACCCCAAGGATGGCAATGCTCCATGGCTCTCTCCACCTCCCAAAGTAAACTCCTTGTCCCAAATCAGAAACGATCGGCTCGGGGGAATTATTGTCAAAAGTGACCTCTGGCATTTATTTATTTTTAAAGGGTCCGCTGCGAGTCTTTCCCCAGTAACTAAAATACACAAGACAAACCGTTCGGCTGGTTGTTTGTTTTTTCTTTCCAAAAAGTGTTTATAGATACATAGGCAAATCAGTCCGTTAAATGAGTTGCAGAAAATGTTTGAACAATAGCAACTAACCCACAATCCTACTCATACAAAACATGTTCCGCATTTGTCCACACAAACACACACTCCATCACACGCACACTCAGTGTGTCCTCCCCAGCTAACACCCTTCTCTGCCCTTGCTTATGGCTGCCCTGGTATTAAATTTGAGAGCCAGTTGCCCATCGAATGCCCTGTCCTGCCAGCACTCTTTTCCACTGCAGAGCGCCCCTCGCTGGCGGGCTCTGTGTTTCTTGCGGCCTATCGACAGCCCTCTCCCCGCCACCCAGGTTTCGGTATTTATAGATGGAGGGGACACCGCAGGCGAAATTTCTTCCGTCAGGGTAGTCGTACCCCCTTGCCACTTCCCCACACTCAAAACACCACGGCATGCATTCATTCGCCAAGGGCCGAGCGAATGATCATTCGCGAATCCTTTTCGGGTCCATGTACAAAGCCCAAGCACAGTGTGCAACTAAACCTTACACAGTCATACCTGGGGTTGAAGTTGCTTCAAGTTGAGCGTTTTCGGGTTGCGCTCCGCGGCGACCCGTAAGTAACGGAATGCGTTACTTCCGGGTTTCGCTGCTTGCGCAGATGCTCAAAATGAGGTCATGCGCAGAAGCGGCGACTCGCGACAGATGCGTGTTGCGTTCGCTTCCGGATGTGAACGGGACTCTGGAACGGATCCCGTTCGCATCCAGAGGTACCACTGTATATATTCCCACATGTTGTCATCAGGCGCACACACAAACATTCTTTCTCTCTCTGCCCTCCGTTTGCCCACCTGGAGGAAATTTCGGAGCTCTGCACACACACAAACAACGTCTATTTGATTTCGATTTAGGAACTGCCCGCTCGCCCCTAGCTGCTGGGCACAAACATCCTTCTGTGCTTGGACGTGGAGCCGCGAGGACGGCCCCGGCCCCGGCGGGAGACGCCGTGGGGGCTCCGCCTCGCCCTGGCTGCCTCCCCCCGGCCGACGCTCCCCGGGTGCGGTCCAGAAAGGCCCCCTTCAGCTTTAAGAGGGACGAAGAGAGGGGTGCAGTCGGGGGCCGTCTCTGGAGGGGCTGCCTCGGGTTTCAGAGAGGAGGCGTGGGCCGCCGGCGCGACCGTTTGCGACGCCCTCTCCTGCCGCGCCGCGGCCCTGTCCTGCCGCGCTGCGGCCCTCTCTTGCCGCAAGTACCGCAGTTCGTCCCGGATATCGGTGAGGACGCCCAGAAGCCGGAATTGGAGCTCTCTGTCGCGGGCCCGCTCGTCTCGCTGCTGGGCCCTCTCCTCTTGCCACATGGCGAGCTCCTGGTGGTACAGCTGGTCCCACTGGTCCTCCATGTCCATCAGCCGCCGGATGTTAGTCCGCCAGGTTTCCCGGCCACCCTCGCGCCGGCGGGAACACCCCATCCCCCTGGGCAAGGCCCGTGGGGCGGGCGCCTGGTCTGCGTGAGGCGAAGCAGAGGATGGCAGGGACTCCTCGGTGAGGGCCCCGGTGTGGAGAGGAGACCGGGAGTGTTGCTCCTCCTCCTGCTTCTCCCACGCAGGCCCCAGAAGCCCCCGGGGCAAGGAGCCCGTCTCCGCGGCCTGGCTGGCTGCCTCCTCTTCCTCCGGCTGAGAGGCGTCGAGGGAGCGGCCCAGTGCGGGGACGTCAGGCCCCCCCTCGTGGTCCCAGTCTGAGTGGGCGTCTGCGTGGCTGAGGGCGTCCTCTGGCAGGGAGGCGGCCGACCCCTGAGAGTTGCACCTGCGGATAAGCATCGCAGCCTGCCGGCCGGACAACTTCAGGTCTTCTTCGGCCGACAGCCGAGCTTCCAGCGCCGCTTGGAGACTCATCCTGCCCTCCGCCTCCGGGCCGTCATGATCCTCCTCCTCGGAAGCGTAGGAGACGAGGGATTCGTTTCGGAGCTGGGGGGACATGGCGGACATTTCCGGGGTCCGTAGCTCTGGTCCTGATTCGGCTGCAACAGGCGAGAGAACGACATCAAGGCAGGGAATACAAGCCTAAGACAGACACAGACTCTGACAAGTCACTCATGCACTTTCACGCAGCTGCTGAAGAACTTTCAGTATCTAGGTTTCTAAGAATTATTGGGCAATGCCACATACAGGCCGCCAGCTTGATACCATATTTTTCGCTCTATAAGACGCACTTTTTCCCTCCTAAAAAGTAAGGGGAACTGTGTGTGCGTCTTATGGAGCGAATGCAGGCTGCACAGCTATCCCAGACTGCGCTGCACTCCCTCTCGCTGTTCTAGCTCCTGGCTTAGCCGCGCTCTGTCCTTTGCCCCACGTCCCGGAAAAGCCCCCAAGAGCCGCACTCCCTTTAAAGAGCCGCGTGGAGCGTGTGTGCGGCTCTTGGGGGCTTTTCCCTGAGGAGGGAGAAGGGCAACCCATCAGTGACGGGCTGCCCTTCTCTCTCCTCGGGGAAAAGCCTGCAAGCGCCGTACACACGCTCCGCGCAGCTCATGAAAGGGAGTGCTGAGCAGAGCCTGGGATGCATACAGACTCTGCTCAGCGCTCCCTTTAAAGAATTTTTTCCCTTGCATTCCCCCTCTAAAAACTACATGCGTCTTATGGTCAGGTGCATCTTATGGAGCAAAAAAATATGGTATATATTTTTGGATGTTTGTCAACTCACTATGTACTAATATATCGTAACCAAATTTTGCACGACGGTCCCAGAGATGAAGGAACAGGTTTCCCTCTATGTTTGGGTACTACCGGACACCATTATGAACGAAGATGGTGGAAGGAACCTTTCAAATGGGCATCGATTTTTAACTGCTGGATCTCAAAACGGCATTGATCATAACTGCCGAAATCAAAAGCAATGCCGGGAATGAGACTGAAAGTTCATCCATAAACCGCTTAATTTCCCAAGTGGTGTGCAAGTATCAAACATAATGGAAAATACGCAACATGGATTTATTCTTAGCCTCTAGTCTGAACCACCCACCACCTCCTCAGTTTCCCCCATCAAATCCAAGAAGTGGGCAGTTAAAAGACAGGCACTCATCCTGCATGAAGACGGCTCAAAAGAACGAGATCAGACCGGCTGCAGATTTCCACACCCCAGGATTTTCCAGTGGGGAAGCTTTGAAGCTCAGGGGCAGAGAACAAGCTTTGTACCCAGTAACCCCATGACAGGGCCTTCTCTGTGGTGGCTCCCTGTTTGCTGAAAGCCCTCTGACTCTTAGAAGACATCTGAAGGCAGCCCTGTATCGGGAAGCTTTTAATATGTGGTGCTTTTCTGTGAGTTTATAGTTTGTTGGAAGCAGCCCAGAGCGGCTGGAGCAGTTGGGACGGCATATAAATATGATAATTGTTGTTATTGTTATGGCCAGGCTGTTTGCAACGGCACCAGCGATACCTACCTGAGCTGCTCTGCCCTTCGCCTCGACTGTATTCGCAAAGCATAGAGGAGGGGTCGGGGCTCTGGACCCCCACGCGAGGCACCAGGGAGCCCTCCACGTCAGGGAGGGAGGAGGGCTGCCCGTTGGTGTCAATGTAGATACTGGGGTGGTTGAGGCCCGGTTGCAAAGCTACAAAGGACTGCTTGAACGCTCCAGGGAAGAAAATCTCTGCAGGGCAAGAAAACAAGCAAAGCGTTGCATTATCCCTTCAAGTCAACGTCAGGCAGCGGTCAACAGAGGGAGGAGTCTCGTAGAAAAGGTATAAACCAGGGTGGATAAAAATCAATGATTTTTTATAATTTAAATGGATTTTTTTTATTTAAATCAGATTTTTAAAATTTAAATCGGATTTTTAAAATTTAAATTGGATCTTTAAAATTTAAATCGGATTTTTAAAATTTAAATCGGCTTTTTAAAATAAAATGCTTTTGGAGGAAAAATCTTTCTAAAGATAGTTTTCTATTTAAGCTACATTCTAGTCCAAAGGCTATTCATCAGGAAATAAGGATTTGTTTTAAGTTGTTCATGTGTGCTAAAACTCAGTCTGGTTTTTTAAAAAAAACTGTTTAACCAAATCAGTTAAGAAACATGGATACATGGACACAAGACCGGGCTCAGGGCGGCTAACATCAGGTATAAAAACAACTGATGAAAATGCAACTTAAAAACAAGATTAAAATACTACTTAAAATGCAGCCACATTTCAGTGGAAGCCCAGATCAAAATCTGTTTGGGGGGAGAAAACGTCAAATCTTCACCAAGGCCAACTATCCAGACTGGTCCTACGTGGGCCAGAAAAAAGCCAGGGAAGTCCCCAAATAGGGGTTCCATCACAGAAGGAAAAGGAAAGAGGGGGAGGGGATCAAATTGACTCCAAGCCAAAGGCCAGGCGGAACAACTCTGTCTTACATGCCCCGCGAAAATAAATCAGATCCTGCAGGGCCCTGGTCTCATGAAACAGAGCGTTCCACCAGGCTGGAGCCATCACTGAAAAGGCCCTGGCTCTGGTTGAGGCTAATCTGACTTTCTTAGGGCCCGGGACCACTAGGGTGTTGCTATTTATGGACCTTGAGGCTCTCCGTGGGGCATACCGGGAGAGGCGGTCCCGTAGATACGAGGGTCCTAGGCCGTGAAGGGCTTTAAAGGTCAAAACCAGCACCTTAAATCTGACCCTGTACTCCACCGGGAGCCAGTGCAGCTGGAAAAGCACTGGGTGAATGTGATCCCGCGGCAAGGACCCCGTAAGGAGCCTCGCCGCAGCATTCTGCACCCAATAGAGTATTGCGGTCCCGAGCCATTTAAGGCTTTATAGGTCAAAACCAGCACTTTGAATTGGGCCCGGAAACTAATCGGCAACCAATGCAGCCGAACCAAGATGGCCGCAAGATGCTCAGACCGTCTTGCTTATATAGACTGTACTTTTCGCTCTATTAGATGCACTTTTCCCCTCCTAAAAGGTACAGTGGTACCTCGGGTTACATACGCTTCAGGTTACGCACTCCGCTAACCCAGAAATAGTGCTTCAGGTTAAGAACTTTGCTTCAGGACGAGAACAGAAATCGTGCTCTTGCGGTGCGGCAGCAGCAGGAGGCCCCATTAGCTAAAGTGGTGCTTCAGGTTAAGAACAGTTTCAGGTTAGGTACGGACCTCCGGAACGAATTAAGTACTTAACCCGAGGTACCACTGTAAGGGGAAATGTGTGTGCGCGTCTTATGGAGCGAATGCAGGCTGCGCAGCTATCGCTGAAGCCAGGAGAGCAAGAGGGATCAGGGAGCACTCTTGCCTCTTCGCTCAAGAGGCTTTGCGCTGCTTTCTTGTTTCCCTCCTCTAAAAACTAGGTGTGTCTTTGGCAGATGACGATGATGGACTTTTCGGAGCTAGCTGACCTGACCGGAAGAATCCGCCACCAGAAAGAAGAGGAGTTCCAAGAGGACTGGAGGAAATTCAAGGACTATTTGAATAAATATTGTAATATAAAAAATTTGAAATGACTTGAAAGAAACAAATAGGCCTAGGATTAAATTAAGTTATAATTAAATAAATGGGATTCAGGACGTTAAGAAAAGTGAATAGGATGGACTATAATTGGAAATTGTTTTAGTTTAATAATGATATCGGAAAGCTGTTACTTTTAATTACAAGGAAACTCAGAAGGGAGGGACTTTAGGAAGTCAACCAAGATATTTAAAAGGTTGGATTTGTGAAGAATTAAGTTTGTTATTATTGTCTATCTGTTTATTGTTCCCCCCCCCTTTCTTCTTTTTTCTTTTTGTGTAGCATCTTGCTTTGTGGTTTGTGTTATCACGGTGGAAAATCTAATAAAAACTTATTTTAAAAAATAAAAACTAGGTGCGTCTTATGGTCGGGTGCTTCTTATGGAGAGGAAAATACGGTGATAATAAACGGAAGCTCACCCGGGTCCAAGACGATTTCGGGCTCAGAGTCATGCGTGGGCTGCAGGAAAGTGGAGGCCACCATTTTTTCCAGGGGCGTGAGGCGGGGCTTGTGGGGCGCCCCTGGCCGGTGCACCGGGGGCGGTCTCTTGGCCGTGATCTTTTTCTTGACGTCCAGCCTCAAGTCTCGCCATTTGTGCTTGAGGTCGTCGATGGAGCGCTCCGTGTACCCGAGGAAGTTGACGCGGCTTTGGATCTGGGTCCAGAGCTGCTTCCGGCGGACGGGGTGAGCCCGGAACGATTCCGACCCGTACAGAGCGCTAAAATGCCGCACTACATTCCAGACCAGGGTCTCCGTCTCGTCGTTGGAGAAGTTGGCTTTCCTCTTCCGGCCTGTCGCGCTGGCCTGGGCTGCGGCGGCGGTGGAAGTGGAAGGGGGAGAGTCAAAGCGAGGTCCCCATTTGTCCCTCTCGGCCGCGGAGGAAAACATTGGAGTCCGCGAGCCAGCGAGAGCGGGAGGAAGCAGGGGCCAGAGCGGCTGGGGGCTCCGCGGGGGCAAGGCTACGGGCCGAGGCTTCTCCCACCCCACGAGCAAAAGCCGGGGGGATTCTGCGGGTGGCGTCAACCGAATGAGGACTGGAGACTCGCTCCGGAGTCATGCAGTCTCGTCCCAAGGGCACCTGGAAGGGAAGGAAGAGTGTGAGATGGAACAAGGGCAGAATGCTGCAGCTTAATAATAATAATTTATTATTTATACCCCACCCATCTGGCTGGGCTTCCCCAGCCACTCTGGGCGGCTTCCAACAAAATATTAAAATACTGTAATACATCAAACATTAAAAGCTTCCTTAAACAGGGATGCCTTCAGATGTCTTCTAAATGTCAGGTAGTTGTTTCTCTCTTTGACATCTGGTGGGAGGGCGTTCCACAGGGCAGGTGCCACCACCGAGAAGGCCCTCTGCCTGGTTCCCTGTAACTTGGCTTCTCGCAGTGAGGGAACCGACAGAAGGCCCTCGGAGCTGGATCTCAGTGTCCGGGCTGAACGATGGAGGTGGAGACGTTCCTTCAGATATAATGGACTGAGGCCATTTAGGGCTTGAAAGGTTAGCAAAAACATTTCGAATTGTGCTCAGAAACGTACTGGTAGCCAGTGTAGGTCTTTCAAGACCGGTGTTATGCGGTCTTGGCGGCCACTCCCCGTCACCAGTCTAGCTGCCGCATTCTGGTTTAGTTGTAGTTTCTGGGTCACCTTCAAAGGTAGACCCACGTAGAGCGCATTGCAGTAGTCCAAGTGGGAGATAACCAGAGCATGTACCACTCTGGCGAGACAGTCTGCGGGCAGGGAGGGTCTCAGCCTGCGTACCAGATGGAGCTGGTAGACAGCTGCCCTGGACACAGAATTGACCTGCCCCTCCATGGACAGCTGTGAGTCCAGAATGACTCCCAGGCTGTGCACCTGGTCCTTCAGGGTGCTGATTGGAGTACTTTGCTCAGAGATATGCAATGGTGGCTCATCTGCTACCAGGCTAAGTTCAAGGTATTACTACAGTGGTACTTCGGTTTTCAAACAGCTTAGTTCTTGAACTACTTGGAAACCGAACGCTGCAAACCCGGAAGTGAGTGTTCCAGTTTTCGAACTTCGTTTGGGAAGGCCGAATGTGCTCCATTTAGAGTCTGAGCTTCCGTTTTTAGTGTTGCGCTGCTAATTTGCGTCCTACCATTGCGAGAGAAGTCTTCCGTTTCTGATTGCGGTGTTCTGATGTGATATTTGGAGCTTATGTTTGGTGCTTTTGCTATTTTTTGTGTGTTTTTGTTTGTGTGGCTTTTCCCTTTTTGTGGCTGTGACTTGCGACTTTGCTTTTGTGACTGCGTGGAACTAAAAGCAGCGAAGGCAAAAGAAGCATTAACGTTGTTTATTGCTTTCGTTTTATGGATCAGTGGTTTTGTTAAGTACTAAAATTCATGTTGATTTTTTGTTTTAGGGGTTGCTTTTAATCGTCTGGAACAGATTAATCTGTTTTGCATTACTTTCTATGGGAAAGCGCGCCTTGGTTTTGGAACGCTTTGGTTTTGGAACCGACCTCCGGAACGGATTAAGTTTGAGAACCAAGATACCACTGTATTATCTGTGAGACCGCCTTACCCTATACCTGCCCATTTGATCTCCAGCATCACCTTGCCAACAGAAGTCTGTATAGTAAAACTTATGGTTTTCCCAGTAGTGATGTATGGAAGTGAGAGCTAAACCATAAAGAAGTCTGATGCTTTTGAATTCTGGTGCTGGAGGAGACTCTTGAGAGTCCCATGGATTGCAAGAAGATCCAACCTCTCCATTCTGAAGGAAATCAGCCCTGAGTGCTCATTGGAAGGACAGATCCTGAAGCTGAGGCTCCAAGACTTTGGCCACCTCAGGAGAAGAGAAGACTCCCTGGAAAAGACCCTGATGTTGGGAAAGATGGAGGGCACAAGGAGAAGGGGACGACAGAGGATGAGGTGGTGGGACAGTGTTCTCGAAGCTACCAACATGAGTTTGACCAAACTGCGGGAGGCAGTGGAAAAAAGGAGTGCCTGGCGTGCTCTGGTCCAGGGGGTCACGAAGAGTAGGACATAACTAAACGACTAAACAACAACGATCAGGGCCTGAACCCAAAGCCTTGTGGCTTCCAGCATTTGGTATTCCGAAGCATTTTTGCCTCTGACTGTGGAGCCAGAGCATAGATGTCCTGACTAGTAGCCCCAATAGCCCTCTCTTCCTCCATGAATTTGCCCAGTCCTCTTTTAACGCCATCCAATTTGCCAGCTTGCCTGCCCCGGGAAAACCATTGAATCGGGACAGGTGTCAATCTGCAGAAAACCCAACTGACGCTTGCTCCGATTCAGCAGTAAAGAGGGAGTTTTCCCGGAGGGAAACAGCAGTGTTGGTGCTGACCTTTAAAGCCCTAAATGGCCACGGTCCAGTATACCTGAAGGAGCGTCTCCACCCCCATCGTTCTGCCCGGACACTGAGATCCAGCACCAAGAGCCTTATGGCGGTTCCCTCCCTGCAAGAAGCAAAGTTACAGGGAACCGGGCAGAGGGCCTTCTCGGTAGTGGCGCCAACCCTGTGGAACGCCCTCCCTTCAGATGTGAAGGAAATAAGCAGCTATCCTATCTTTAAAAGACATCTGAAGGCAGCCCTGTTCAGGGAAGTTTTTAATATTTAACACTGTATTGTTTTTAACACTTGATTGGGAGCCGCCCAGAGTGGCTGGGGAAACTCAGCCAGATGGGCGAGGTATATATAATGAATTATTATTATTATTATTATTATTATTATTATTATTATTATTATTATTATATCAAGCGCCTGTGGTAAGCCAATATACAGATTTTCCATTCAGATGTCAGATACAGGAAAAACACAGAGGAAGTCTGCAAAGATTACACACTGGCTGGAAAGTTAAGACCCAGACAGCCCAGCGGGACTTGCTTCTGAGCAAAAGTTACGACAACACCGACTATTTGATGAGAATCCATTTAGATTTGTTTGTGGGGAGATTAAATGGCTGCTTCAAAGGCAAAGGGCCTTTGCTCAGGGGCCTTGCATGCATCGTCTCCAGGCAGGACTGGGGAAATTTCCCTACCTAAAACCCAGGAGAGCCACTGCCTGTCACAGAATCACAGAGTTGGAAGGGGACCCCGGCGGTCATCTAGCCCAACCCGCTGCAATGCAAGAATCTTTTGCCCAACAAGGGGCTTGAACCCATGACTCTATGATTCTATGCGTAAAGTTTAGACTCCTGGGGTAGCTCAATCAGTAGAGCTGATCAATTTCCCCCACATCTTTTGGGGGAACAGTTGCAAGACCTCCCAGCCACCTAATAACTGCACCACCAGAATGCGGCAGCTAGACTGGGGACTGGGAGCGGCCGTCAAGACCATATAACAGTGGTCTTGAAAGAATATGTGGAGGACTCCCTGGTCCTGAATGGGGTAACTGTGCCCCTAAAGGAACAGGTGTGCAGCCTGGGAGTCATTTTGGACTCACAGCTGTCCATGGAGGCGCAGATCTATTCTGTGTCTAGGGCAGCTGTTTATCAACTCCATCTGGTACGCAGGATGAGACCCTACCTGCCCACAGGCTGTCTCGCCAGAGTGGTGCATGCTCTGATTATCTCTCACTTGGACTACTGCAATGCACTCTACGTGGGGCTACCTTTGAAGTTGACCCAGAAACTACAACTAATCCAGAATGCGGTAGCTAGACTGGTGACTGGGAATGGCTGCAGAGACCATATAACACCGGTCTTGAAAGACCTACATTGGCTCCCAGTATGTTTCCGAGCGCAATTCAAAGTGTTGGTGCTGACCTTTAAAGCCCTAAACGGCCTCAGCCCAGTAGACCTGAAGGAGCGTTTCCACCTCCATCGTCCAGCCCAGACACTGAGGTCCATCTCCGAGGGCCTTCTGGCGGTTCCCTCCCTGCGAGAAGCCAAGTTACAGGGAAGCAGGCAGAGGGCCTTCTTGGTGGTGGCGCCCGCCCTGTGGAACGCCCTCCCAGCAGATGTCAAAGAGAAGAATAGCTACCAGACTTTTAGAAGACATCTGAAGGCAGCCCTGTTTAGGGAAGCTTTTAATGTTTAATAGGTTATTGTATTTTAGTGTTTTGTTGTTAGCTGCCCAGAGTGGTTGGGGAAACCCAGCCAGATGGCCGGGGTATTTTTAATTTTTATTATTATTATTATTATTATTACCACCAGAATCTTCTGGCATGTGATTGAATCTCAGCTGAAAACAGCACCCCAGGCCTCCTGCTGCATCAACCCACAACCAGCAACTGGGTTTTGTGTTTACACTCCAAAAAAACCACTTGGGCCTCATTGCCTCCTCATACATGGGGAACGGGAGGTCCAAAGCAGCGGCGTAGCGTGAGTTGTCAGCACCCGGGGCAACGCACGTAATTTGCACCCCTTAACCCGGGGCAAGGCAAGTAATTTGCGCCCCCCCAACCCCTAACCTGCGAGTTGCCGCTGGCGCTGCCGCGCAAACAACGCTGCTTGCCCGGAGGAGGATGGAGGCAGAAGCAGCCGCCGCCTGTGGCTGGGCCGAGGGGATGGCGGCGGCGGCAGGGTGCAGAGGCTGCCCGTGCCCGGCCAGGCGTCGGTGGCGGCGTCGGCGCTGCTGCAGCGGCTGCTCCTCCTGCGAGCAGTGAGCGGAGCGCAGCCACAGCGACGGCGGGGGGCGCGCGCGCTAGGGCGCAAGGCTGGCGGTGGCGGCAGGGAGCACGGCGGAGGAAGGAACTTGTCCCTTCCCTCTGGACTCGCGCCCCCCCCAGATGTTGCGCCCGGTGCGGCCGGCACCCCCCACGCTACGCCACTGGTCCAAAGCTCCCTGAATCCGGTTTAGGCCTTCCCTCTGCTTCCCAAAAGATTAACAAGGAATCGAACATCTCCCCGCTGGAGAGGCGTGTCCACTCCGGATCCAGATTTCATTCTGCTGTCTGCACACACGTGTCAATTCGGATTCACTCCCGGGCGCTCGAGGGCAAAAACGGCGCCCCACCGTTTCTTTCCCCGCGTGGCACTGGCCCCGGGATCCTATTGTGGGGCTGGCCAGGAAGGACCTCCAGGATCGGATCGCGCTGTCCTTAAGCGCAACCGGACAGAAGCCGTTTGCAGTAACTCAACGGGAAAAAAGCTCCTTTGTGCGGAGTTGCGCGCTAGCCTATCCCTTTCCGCAGAGAAGGGAACTCGACGGCAATAATGGCACATGCAGAAATTGAGAAGATCTCCACTGCAAGGCTCCCCTTCGTCGGCTACGCGGAGCCCGCTCAGCACGCATCTAATTCGGATTTAAAAGCACCCAAGCCTGAGAGGAATGCGGGGCAAAGGGCGCAATCCGTCCGGGTTCCAGCGGCCTGGGGCATTTCAAAAGGCCCTTCAGCCTGCAGGGATGACCACCGAAGGACAATAGGCGCCGCCACAGCTTAGCTCAGCGCCTGCGGAAGGGCGCGCGCGCGCGGAAGGGGGGGGGATGGGTTGGAGTTGTTTACAACTCTTGCCTGCCCGATCCGTATCCCACCCCCAACTCTGCAGCAGGGGCTGCATGCAAGACCCGCGATCCCGCCCACCTTTGGGATTTTGGGGAAATCCAACAACGAAAAAAGGAGAGATCAAACCACGTCGCGCGTCTCCAAAAACTCCCGGCTCTCCCCGAAAAGGCCGCGGATCCGGTGCGGAAACTCACGCGGGAGCGAGCGAGCGAGCCGCCCGGCCCGGCCCAGGGGCCTTGCTTCCGCGGAGGCGCGCGCGAACAAAACCGTGCGCTCTGCGCAACGCGGATCCGGGCAGGGGCGGAGGTTGCGCAGGGGCGGAGGGAGCGGAGGTGGAGGAGCCGCCCTCGTGCTCGCCTCTCCCCCGGCCCCGGCAGCAACTCCCCGAGCCCCTGGGCGGCGTGGGAACCGCAGCCTCTCCAAGCGCCCCCTTTCCTTACCCGCGCGCAAAGCTGCTTGTCTCCGCGGGCGCGCCAGCTTCTCCTGCGCGTCTCCTCCTGCGCGCCCCCAACGCTGGGCGGAGGGATGCGCGCGTCTCCCTTCCCCCGCGCCTCCTTCTTTGGCTCTCGCCTTAATGGCTCCTCCCGCCTCCGCGCGACGAGGAGGCGCAGGAACCAGGCGGCGGCGTTTCCTCCTGCGCCCAGGCGCGGCGGCCACTTGCCTCTGCCCTCTGCTGGCTCCGGAGGGGCCTGGAGGTTTCCGCCGATGCCTCGGCCCGGCCCCCGCCCCACATCCCCTTGGCACCCGGCACTCCTGGTGCCCGAGGAGGCTTCACACGATACGCGGGTGCACGGATCATACACGTGAAGATTCGGAAGGGACACTGAGGGTCATTTAGTCCAACCCGCTGCAACGCAGGAATCTCAGCTAAAGCATCCATGACAGCCTGGATAGCTTAGAGCATGGCGCAGATAACGGCCAAGGTTTGCAGGTTCGATTCCCGTATGGGGCAGCCGCATATTCCTGCATTGCAGGGGGTTGGACTAGATGACCCCTGGGGTTCCCTTCCAGCTCCACAATTCTACGATCTATGACAGGTGTCCATCCAACCTCTGCTTGAAAGCCTCCAAGGAAGGAGAGGTCGTCACTGCTCCTTCCTCAAATAGCTCTTGCTGTTAGAAACTTCTTCCTGATGTTGAGATGGAATCTCTTTTCTTGTCGCTTGAAGCCATGGGTTCGAGTCCTGCCCGCCTGAGCAGGAGAAAACAAGCTCCCCCCCCCCCCTTTCCATGTCACAGCACAGATACTGGATTTCCTTTTTTTTTTAATTGTGTGTATCATTTTTAATGTTGTACACCGTCCTCTGATCTTTTGAATAAGTGCAGTACAGTGGTACCTCAGGTTAAGTACTTAATTCGTTCCGGAGGTCTGTTCCTAACCTGAAACTGTTCTTAACCCAGTGGCGTGGTGTGGGGGTGCAGGGGGGGCGTGCTCACACTCGCAGCTCTCTGCACCTACCTGGCTCACTCAGGGTTAGGGGGCGCAAATTACTTGCCTTGCCCCGGGTGCTGACAACCCACGCTACGCCACTGTCTTAACCTGAAGCACCGCTTTAGCTAATGGGGCCTCCTGCTGCTGCCGGAGGACGATTTCTGTTCTCATCCTGAAGCAAAGTTCTTAACCCGAGGTACTATTTCTGGGTTAGCAGAGTCTGTAACCTGAAGCGTATGTAACCTGAGGTACCGCTGTATATGAACTGAATAAATAAAGAATATAAATAACAATGCTAGAAGTCTCTGAGCCCAGATGGGTGGACTGGAGTGTTTGGTCTCAGAGGATGGCATTGAAACAGAGAGCATAACAGAATCCTGGTGGAATGGCCAGTGTTACAAGAATTCTAAGGTCTCAAATAAATGTTCATAAATGGACAAGGCAAGCACATACATAAGTAAATAAACCACGTGTCTGAAATAGTACAGGAAGACTAAGAGGCAAACCAAAATAAAAAGCCTATAAGGATTGGGGAATCTTTAAAGAATACTTAGAAAACCATGGAATAAAAGGAAACATCTTGGCAGAATTAGACCGATCCCTATATTGTATAAATATAAGTTCATAGGGAGGTAAAAAGAAATTCTATAAGAAATATGTAACTGTGCGGTATAAAGTAATGGATAGATAAAGTACAGTAAGATTAATTGTAAGTCAGTTTTAAATTTCTTCTCTGTAAGTTTTATAATTGTGTTCAGTATTAGGAGTATATATGATGATAATTATATTAATCTTGTATCTTATAGTGTGGTGGTTTGTTTGATTTTTCTGTTATTTGTTTGATTGTATGTATGTATGTATGTTTGTTTACTTGTATGTACGTCTGTTTTCTCATAAATGTATTTATTTTAAATTAATAAAGATATATATATTTTTTAAATGAAATAGTACAGGAGAACAATCCTGAAGCCATTTTGACTCTCCCTAATTTACCTCAAATATTTTTCTGCAAGGAGGAAGGAAATGGGAAAAGCTTTCCAGTGCTCTTTGGACTTTAGGGACTTACACCTCCCTTTCCAAATACAGTCTGGCAAGTATCTGTTGTTGTTGTTGTTTAGTCGTTTAGTTGTGTCCGGCTCTTTGTGCCCCCCTGGACCAGAGCACGCCAGGCCCTCCTGTCTTCCACTGCCTCCCGCAGTTTGGTCAAACTCATGCTGGTAGCTTCGAGAACACTCTCCCACCATCTCATCCTCTGTCGTCCCCTTCTCCTTGTGCCCTCCATCTTTCCCAACATCAGGGTCTTTTCCAGGGAGTCTTCTCTTCTCATGAGGTGGCCAAAGTCTTGGAGCCTCAGCTTCAGGATCTGTCCTGCCAGTGAGCACTCAGGGCTGATTTCCTTCAGAATGGAGAGGTTGGATCTTCTTGCAGTCCATGGGACTCTCAAGAGTCTCCTCCAGCACCATCATTCAAAAGCATCCATTCTTCGGCAATCAGCATTCTTTATGGTCCAGCTCTCACTTCCATACATCACCACTGGGAAAACCATAGCTTTAACTATACAGACCTTTGTTGGCAAGGTGATGTCTCTGCTTTTTAAGATGCTGTCTAAGTATCTGTTAAGCTGAGCAAACTATCAGTATAGATTCAGGAACTAAAGTATTTACCATCTCAAAGGAATGGCCAAGCTACCCCAGAAAATGCAATCAAGTAAGGCATTTATCAGGTATCCTGGCAGACAGGAGAGAAGTAACACACTCAAATTCCTATGTATGATTTTGGGGGGGGGGGCTGGTGGTCTTGGGCTACAGGGTGGGCAATTTCAAAAGTCTAAATAGGGGCTTGTGCACTATTGTTTGGGGTCTCTCCTCTCTCCTGCTTGTGGTGAGTGGGGACCCTATTGCAACAGTTTATTTCCTTTAATAAAGATCAGGCTTACTAGGCATTTTGCTTTCAATATACTCTGGTTGACCTCTTCTTCCTCTAAATCTCCTGAGAGACTCTTTACGGGCTCTAGATACCCCATAACAGGATTAGAACTATTTTTCTTATAACACAAGGAAGGACATGTCATTTTCTTCAGTGAGAGGTCATTAAAATATGTTTTTGGGTGTGTGATAGGAATTTTGAGGTCTTAAAAGGTAAAGGGAAAGGGACCCCTGACCATTAGGTCCAGTCGCGGACAACTCTGGGGTTGCGGCGCTCATCTCCCTTTATTGGTACAGCTTCCGGATCATGTGGCCAGCATGACTAAGCCGCTTCTGGCGAACCAGAGCAGCGCACAGAAACGCCGTTTACCTTCCTGCCAGAGTGGTACCTATTTATCTACTTGCACTTTGACGTGCTTTCGAACTGCTAGATTGGCAGGAGTTTGAGATCTTAGATATATGTTAAGTGTTCATAAGTGTACCAACCAAGCACGTACATAGATCAGCACAGGAAGACCAACCTGAAACCATTTTGATTCCCAAACTGAGCAAATGTTTTCTCTGCAAGGTCAAAGAAAAATGGAAAAGCCTCCCCATTGTCTTTTCCTTCACAAATCCTGTCTTGAGGGCACATTTAAGATATGAATAGGGTGTGAGGCTGTGACCTGGCTCAGGAACGGAAGTATTTATCATTACAAAAGACTGGCCAGGCTCCCCAGGCAATCCAATCAAGTGACCATTAAACAGGTAACCTGGCAGACAGGAGATAAACAACGCACTCAGATTTCTGTTGTAGACCGCCCTTTCTGTGATGTATGTATGATGTTTCTGGGGGTGGTCTGGATCTCCAGGGTGGCAATTTCAAAAGTCTTTATAAGGCCTTGCGCGCCATTGTTCTGGGTTCCTCCTCCTTTCCTGCGTGTGAGGGGAGCACCCTGTTGCAACAGATCAAGAAAGATCAGGCTTACTAGCTGCTTTGCTTCTCAATATTTTCTGGTTGCCCTCTGTTATTTTCTCCTACCAATAGGGAACCTACGTAAGGACTCTACAGTGGTGCCCCGCAAGACGAATGCCTCGCAAGACGAAAAACTCGCTAGACGAAAGGGGTTTGCGTTTTTTGAGCTGCTTCGCAAGACGAATTTCCCTATGGGCTTGCTTCGCAAGACGGAAAACGAAAACGTCTTGCAAGTTTGTTTCCTTTTTCTTAACACCGTTAATACAGTTGCGACTTGACTTCGAGGAGCAACTCATAGAACGCGGTGTGGTAGCCTTTTTTGAGGTTTTTGAAGACTTTGGTGATTTTTGAAGCTTTTCCAAAACTTCTTTTGCAGCCATTTGGTAAGTTAAACTTTTAAAACTTTTTTGGGGGGTTTTTGGATTTTGGGTTGGGGTGTTTGGAATTCAAGGACTTGGTGTTGGGGAGGGGTTTGCAAGAATCTGGAAGCTCGTGTGTGTATTTTTCTGCATTTTTATGATTTTCTGTGACCACTGGGCCACTCTGCTGTTTCTAAAAAAATTTCTGGATTTGAATTTCTGTGTGGTGGGTGGCTGGGGGAACAGTTGAGGAGGGGGTTCTTCAGCAAGAAGCAAAGAGTGGAAGAGGAACCTTCTTCGAGTTGTCCCCCAGAGTCTTAGAAAATGTACTGTACACTTTGTTGATTTTAAAATGTTTTTCTGTCATGTTTAGAAACTTAATTTATTGTTCCTTCAATTTTTGAAATGCTCTTTACAGTATTGCGGAACGAATTAATTTCGTCTTGCGAGGCACCACTGTATATGGGCTCTTGAATACCTCATAAGGGGGAAAAGGGCAGATTTTTGTTTACAACAGTAGAGAACGTACATAAGGACTCTATATGGGCTCTTGGACACCCCATAAGGGAAAAAGGGCAGATTTTGTTTACAACATCATCCAGCCATCTTAGGGACTCTGGATTTGTGTAGGGCATGGGTAGGCAAACTAAGGCCCGAGGGCCAGATCCGGCCCAATCGCCTTCTCAATCTGGCCCGCGGACGGTCCAGGAATCAGAGTGTTTTTACATGAGAAGAATGTGTGCTTTTATTTAAAATGCACCTCTGGGTTATTTGTGGGGCATAGGAATTCGTTCATTATTATTTTCTCCAAAATATAGTCTGGACTACAAACCACATCGCCCCCCAGCCAGCATGACCAATGGTCAGGGAGGATGGGAGCTGCAGTGCAGAAACATCCAGAGGACCAGATGACCCCAGAACCTGATTTATTTATTATTAAAATAATAACAAACATAGACAGCATCTTAAAAAGTAGAGACATCACCTTGCCAACAAAGGTCCGTATAGTTAAAGCTCTGGTTTTCCCAGTAGTGATGTATGGAAGTGAGAGCTGGACCATCAAGAAGGCTGATTGCCGAAGAATGGATGCTTTTGAATTATGGTGCTGGAGGAGACTCTTGAGAGTCCCATGGACTGCAAGAAGATCAAACCCATCCATTCTGAAGGAAATCAGCCCTGAGTGCTCACTGGAAGGACAGATCCTGAAGCTGAGGCTCCAATATTTTGGCCACCTCAGGAGAAGAGAAGACTCCCTTGAAAAGACCCTGATGTTGGGGGGACGACAGAGGACAAGATGGTGGGACAGTGTTCTCGAAGCTACCAAACTGCGGGAGGCAGTGCAAGACAGGAGTGCCTGGCATGCTCTGGTCCATGGGGTCACGAAGAGCCGGACACGACTAAACGACTAAACAACAACAAAACTTCAATGTTGTCGCTTTCTAGAATGACCTCCAGGTGTCGCCGTAAGCCCACCTCTTAAACGGAGCTTCTGTCAGGTTGCCAGCTGATTTTTCCAAGCTGCGCAGCTGTGCTTTTAACAGCCGCACGAGAGGGAATCCATCTTTGCCCATCCTAATGTTGCACCTGCCCAAATTCCTCGTAAGTGCTAGGCTTAAAGAACGAGAGTATGCATCATCTTTGAACTGGAGAATCAATACAAAAGCAAAAACCATCTGGGTTATATAGATGAGCCGGGGGCTTGTATGTTAGTGGAAGCAGGTTGAGTTGGCTGTTGTTGTTTTTTTAATATTTTTTATTGGTTTCACAAATTTTTTTTATAGACAATACAAACAAATAAAGAAACAAACAAACAAACATGTATAATTTCGTATCCTTATTTCATAAACCTCACTTCTCCGACTCCCCCAAACCTCCCCTTTCTACATCCCAATTTCCAAAATTATTTCAGCAAATTCTAAACTTATTTTTATCAAATTTGCCCCTTATTTATTCTTTTCTTTTACTTAATCTTTTGCCGCTGTAATCTCCTTTTTTTTCTAAAAACCTCAACATTTTAGCATTCATCAATTTTGTAATATTTCTTGAGATAAATTTTAAATTTTTTCCAATCCTCATCCGCCGTCTCTTTCCCCTGATCACGGATTCTGCCAGTCATTTCAGCCAGTCCCATATAGTCTATCACTTTCATCTGCCATTCTTCCAAAGTGGGTAGATCTTGAGTCTTCCAATGCTTTGCGATGAGTATTCTTGCTGCTGTAGTAGCATACATAAAAAAGTTCTGTCTTTCTTTGACACCAATTGGCCGACAATGCCCAAGAGAAAGGCCTCTGGTTTCTTAGGGAAAGGTACATTTAAGTACCTTTTTCATTTCATTGTATATCATTTCCCAGAAAGCCTTAATCTTCGGGCACGTCCACCAAAGGTGATAGAAAGTACCTTCAGTTTCTTTACACTTCCAACACTTATTGTCAGGGAGTTGGCTGTTTTTTCTCTCCCTCCCACCTCCCCAGAAATTGTACTGAGACCTCATGCCTGGCAAGAGTCAAGCCATGGATTAGAGCAAAGCAGAAAATCACTCTGCGCTTTCTCAAAGGCACAGGGCTATCACAGCCAAGGTTTGTACCCACCGCACCCCCTAAACAAAATGTTGTACTTGACTGCTCTGTATTTCACAAAATCTAGGTCAAACACACATTGGAAATGCAGGGAGGTAGAAGGCACAATGGGCCACATGTGGTGGAACAGCAAAAAAAATCAGAGAATTTTGGGAGACAATATACAACGAACTTCAGAAAATGTTTAAATGTTCCTTCCCCAAGAAGCCTGAAGCCTGAAGCCTTCGTGCTAGGAATAATGAGCAATGAAATCCCAAAGAAATTTAGGAGAATTTTCATGTATGTAGCAGCAGCAGCCAGAATCTTAATTGCAAAGGGTTGGAAAGGAGATTGTATCTCATCAAAATTAGACTGGCAGGTGAAGGGAAGCAGTGGGGAGGAGAGGAGGGTTAGGTTGGGTTTGGGAAATACAGTGGTACCTCAGGTTAAGTACTTAGTTCGTTCCGGAGGTCTGTTCTTAACTTGAAACTGTTCTTAACCTGAAGCACCACTTTAGCTAATGGGGCCTCCTGCTGCCTCCGCGCCGCTGGAGCACGATTTCTGTTCTCATCCTGAAGCAAAGTTCTTAACCTGAAGCACTATTTCTGGGTTAGCGGAGTCTGTAACCTGAAGCGTATGTAACCTGAAGCGTCTGTAACCTGAGGTACCACTATAAAATAATATATGGAACAGCAAAGGATATAATAGATTCTTATAGAATAGTAATATATTGTAACCGGAATAGAGGTTTAAAAGGGGAAGTGAATGTATTTTTAGTATTTTCATTATTGTAATCGTTATTATTATTTCTTATTGGTAGAAGGCAATGTTAATTTAGACTTCTTCATTTTGCTGTCTGTATAATTTTCTTAAGACAATAAACAAAACAAAAAACAAAATTAGACTGGCAGAACAAAATGCGAGAATATGTAGAACTAGCTAGATTATCAGCAAAATTCCAAAATGTCACTGACCAAAAATTGATAGAGAATGGGATGTAATTGTAGTAATGATAAATACTTAGTTCCTGGGCCAGGTCACAGGCTCACACCCTATTCAAACACAGACATTCCCTTAAGACAGGATTTGTGAAGGAAAAGACAATGGGGAGGCTTTTCCATTTTCCTTTGACCTTGCAGAGAAAACATTTGGTCAGTTTGGGAATCAAAAATGGTTCCAGGTTGGTCTTCCTGTGCTGATCTATGTATGTGCTTGATTGGTACACTTATGAACATTTAACATATATCTAAGACCTCAAAATTCCTATCACAATACAGTGGTGCCTCGCAAGACGAAAAGAATCCGTTCCGTGATTCTCTTCGTCTAGCGGTTTTTTCGTTTTGCGAAGCAAGCCCATTGACGGATTAGAGGATTAGCGCTATTAGGGGCTTTTAGCGGCTTATCAGCTTATCGGATCAGCTGATATGTGGCTTAGCGGCTTAGAAAAAGGGGGGGGGAGGAAAAACCCCCCGCAGGAACTTGCAAGACATTTTCGTCTTGCGAAGCAAGCCCATAGGAGATTCGTTTTGCAAAGCACCTCCAAAATGGAAAACTCTTTCGTCTAGCGAGTTTTCCGTTTTGCGAGGCATTCGTCTTGCGGGGCACCACTGTATACAGAGTCTATCCAAGGGAACATTGTAAAAATGTAAATCCTTTGGCACGCCTGGATTGACTTTCTGCATGAAATAAAGAGCACCTTACAAAATTAATGTAACAGAAACAACTTAGAGGAGATAAAGCTTAGTGTGTAGTTAAAGAATCTAACTTGGGAATCACAATGGGGTGACCGGCGGTCATGATCACAAAATGTCACATACAGTAAGTATTAAGTTTGGAATGAATGTTTTATTTCTCTCCCCCCCCCCGCCCCCGGTTGATCGCTCTGTGTTGTTTAAATCAATAAAGCATAATGAAAAAGAAAAAGAAAATAAAAGAAACCACTTTAAACAGTCATGGCTTCCCCCAAATAATTCTGGGAGCTGTAGTTTGTTGAGAGTGCTGCAATGGAGACCCCAATTCTCAGAGTGGATTAATACTTACATAATTGTTTTTCACTGGGAACTCTGGGAATTGTAGTTTTGGTAGGGGGGTAGGAACCTTAGCACTCCTGACAAACTGTAGCTCCCATAATCCTTTTGGGGGAATGCCATGATGGTTTAAAGTGGGGTGGCAGAGCTTTAAATGTATGGTGTGGAAACAGCCGACTTCCCTGCTGTGATAAGAATTTTAAGGTCTTAGATATATAATAAACGTACCAACCAAGCACGTACATAGATCAGAACAGGAAGACCGACCTGAAACCATTTTTGATTCCCAAACTGACCAAATGTTTTCTCTGCAAGGTCAAAGGAAAATGGAAAAGCCTCCCCATTGTCTTTTCCTTCACAAATCCTGTCTTAAGGGTATGTCTGTGTTTGAATAGGGCGAGCCTTTGACCTGACTCAGGAACTAAGTATTTATCATTACTGAGTGCTCACTGGAAGGACAGATCCTGAAGCTGAGGCTCCAAGACTTTGGCCACCTCATGAGAAGAGAAGACTCCCTGGAAAAGACCCTGATGTTGGGAAAGATGGAGGGCACAAGGAGAAGGGGACGACAGAGGACGAGATGGTTGGACAATGTTCTCAAAGCTACTAAAATGAGTTTGACCAAACTGCAGGAGGCAGTGGAAGACAGGAGTGCCTGGCGTGCTCTGGTCCAGGGGGTCACGAAGAGTCAGATACGACTAAACGACTAAACAACAACAAACAACAAAGTATTTATCATTACAAAAGACTGGCCAGGCTCCCCAGGCAATCCAATCAAGTGACCATTAAACAGGTAACCTGGCAGACAGGAGATAAACAACACACTCAGATTTCTGTTGTAGACCGCCCTTTCTGTGATGTATGTATGATGTTTCTGGGGGTGGTCTGGATCTCCAGGGTGGCAATTTCAAAAGTCTTTATAAGGCCTTGCGCGCCATTGTTCTGGGTTCCTCCTCCTTTCCTGCGTGTGAGGGGAGCACCCTGTTGCAACAGATCAATAAAGATCAGGCTTACTAGCTGCTTCTCAGAATTCTCTGGTTGGCCCCTATTATTTTCTCCTACCAATAGGGAACCTACGTAAGGACTCTATATGGGATCTTGGATACCCCATAAGGGAAAAAGGGCAGGTTTTTGTTTACAACACTGCTCTTGTTCTTCCCTGCTCATTTCCTCGTCACGTTCCTTATTGCAAAAAGTTACCGTATATATTTTGCAGAAGCAGCTCTGTTGCCAAATCAGCTTTAACGGCATAACATGAATTTGCCAGTGATTTAACTTTGCTCGGAAACAGAGGTCACCTGGAAGTACCTGGAAGGGTGGAGCGAAACAAAACGGAACAGCGTCCAAGTAAAATTTCATTAGTTCATTATGTAAGAGTTTGGAAAAGCGATGCTGTGTCACTGTTTCTGTTATGTACTGAAGTTCTCACCCTGGGCCAGTAGGGGGATACTGTAGCTAGTTTTCACTCAGGTCCACATATGCAAATAAGGGATTGAAAGTGATGTTCAGTGATTGGATAGTTACAGAAAATGGTTACTGTTTCGTTGTAGTGGAGCTCTATATAAGCAGGCTGGCTGAACTCTTCAGTTCGGTTCTGTTCTGGCCTGTGAATAAATAAGAGCTGTTTGAAGAATCTCTGTGTCGTCTGATACGGTCACCCACAACTTAACAGTTTCTATTAGAAATTTTAAAAAAAGAACAACAACAACAACCCTAAGTTGTTTAAACCAGACAGGCTTTTTTTGACTCAGTAAAACATTCAGTTCCAGGAACAGGAAAATGTAATAAAATTATTTTAGTTTTCATCGGAGGTTTTGGTTTTTATTGCTTTTTGTTATTATTATATGGATATCTCTACTTTTATGTCCACTACTTAATATCCACCTGGAAATAAGGGTGCGGCTTTGACATTTTCCTTTTTAAAATTTTTTAAAAATTCTTTATTGATTAAAAATTTACATATCTATACAAACATATGCTATCTCTTTACACATGAAGAAAAACAAAATTATGTAGAGAATAGAAAATTTCTAAAGGAAGAAAAAAGAGGAAAAGAAAAAAATAAAGAAATAAAGATACGAAGTAAAAAAAAAATCAAAAGAGGAAAAGAAAAGACATTATTTACACCAGTGTTTCCCAACCTTTTTTGGGCAAAGGCACACTTGTTTGATGAAAAAAATCTCGAGGCACACCACCATTACAGCCCCGTGACGTCAGCGCGCAGCGTCACGCCGGGAGGGACGCACGAAAGTGTAAGTTTCAATTTTTTCCCCTCCCCCTTGCCGGGGAACCTCCAAACTTTGGGGGTGGGGGGGGAGGAGGCAGCAAAGCGAGGGACTGAGGGACTCCTCCAACGACAAGGGTTGGGGAAGAAGAGAAAGGGCTATTCCGCTCCAGTCACGGGAGCGGAATATGTACTGGCCCAACTGGTGTGCGGTCTTCGGAAAGCGGGGTGCGGGAAGGAAGCCTAGGCTCGGGGTCCACCGACCTCGGCGGAGAAAGGCAACAACTGAAGCCTCCCGACGGTTTCGGGGGAGACGTTCAGAGCTTCCCTGGGAGTTTCTCAGCCTGCCTTTCGGAGGAAGAGGCGGAGGGGGCCTGGGGATGGCGGTGGCCTCGGCCTCGCCCTCCCTCCGTCCCTCTACCTTTGTAGTGGACGCGCAGGTTGTTCTGCGAGAGGCCGATGTAGCTGAATTTGTCCTTCGGGCTCCAGGAGCGCGGCAGCGGCGTCTCCTGCTCGTCCACGGCCGGGTAGAGCCGCTTGAGGCGCCGCTTGAGCTCCTTCTCCTGCTCGTTCAGGGCCGGGTTGCCGCCGTGAGGGAAGGGCGCCGGGGCGCTGCTGCTGCTGCTGCCGCCGCCGCTCCCGGCAGGCATGGGCCCAGCTGAGGCGGCGGCGGCTGTTGTGGTGGTGGCAGCGATAGCGGGCGGAGGAGGGGGCGGCGGCGGGGCCGAGGTGGCCGCCGGCGGCGGGGGAGGCGGCGGTGGGTGGAGCAGGAGGGCGGCCGAGGCCGGTGAGGGAGTAGGGTTGCCCGGGGTTTGAGGAGCCGTCGCCGGGAGTTGCTGCTGATGCCCGGACATGCCGGCCTCCTCCTCGTCCGCTGTCCCAAGTGAACTGAGAGGAGGCCGATGACGAGCCGGCGCGTGCCTGCAGCGGCTGGCCTCGTAGGGAGCCAAGGGGCAGGGCTTCCTTTCTGAAGGAGCTGAGGGTGGGGGTCCTCCGGCGCCTTCGGCGAAATGGCGCCGGCCCAGAGCGCTTCTAGGAGGCTGCCTTTGTGCGCGACATAAAGCCCTCTTTCCCTCCCTCCAGCCCCGTGTCACCTGTGGAAAAGGGGGCTGGATCCAGTGACGCAACTCGGAAAACTGTTAGGGAAGCCAGAGCAGGAAAGTGAGTGGGGGGCGGCGCCGCCGCTTTAACCCACGTTTCCTTTTTGAAAGAGAAACTTAATCAGTGTTTCCCAACCTTTTTTGGACTCGCCCGCCTCCCTCCAGGCAACATCTCGCAGCACACTAGTGTGCCGCGGAACACCGGTTGGGAAACACTGATTTACACAATAAAAGTGTTCACTGACACAATCCTTCCCATCCTTCTCATTATACTGTAATATAAACATGTTTTTTAACACAGATTTGTATTGTATTTGTATAATATCATTTCTTTCTACTTTGTATATATTCCTCTAATCGTTTTCTTTACAAATATCACTCAATTTCTGCTAATACGGAATTATTTGTACAATCAAGTTTCACATAGTTCTGGAATATTATCCATTCTCTAGTTGTTTTTTGTTTCGATGTTCCTCTAACCGATCCAGTCAGTTTTGCTAATTGTAGATATTCTAACGTGTATCTGCCAGTCAGTAATCTCTGGAAGCGTGTCATTCTTCCAGTTCCTTGCTACAAGGATTCTAGCTGCTGTTATCCCGTACATAAACAATGTTCTTCTTTCTTTTTTAATTTCGGCTTTGACATTTTCCATATAAAATAAAAGCCGGGGGGGGGAATAGTGTGCTATTGCCCCTAATGCACACTTGGGGGGGATAGATTATATAATGCACATAGAACTCTGCACATGCTCAGAGAAAGGCCTCGCACTGGTTCCCCCCCCATGAGAGATAAAATACACTGTGGGCTTCTAATAGAGCGTAGATATTTTAGCAATGACAAGCCTAGACAGCATCTTAAAAAGCAGAGACATCACCTTGCCGACAAAGGTCCGTATAGTTCAAGCTATGGTTTTCCCGGTAGTGATGTATGGAAGTGAGAGCTGGACCATAAAGAAGGCTGATCGCCGAAGAATTGATGCTTTTGAATTCTGGTGCTGGAGGAGACTCTTTTTTTTTTATTAAGTTTAAGATCTCCAAACTTTATTCTTACCCATCAGGTTTTAAAAAAAACCTCCATCTGCTCAACATGGAAATACATTTTACATGCTGTTACTGAAAAGTACACATGCTGGTAGTTGCATTAACACCCACACTCACACCCTGCCAACCTTTGTTGTTTAGTCAGTTAGTCGTGTCCGCCTCTTCGTGACCCCCTGGACCAGAGCACGCCAGGCCCTCCTGTCTTCCACTGCCTCCCGCAGTTTGGTCAAACTCATGCTGGTAGCTTCAAGAACACTGTCCAACCATCTCGTCCTCTGTCGTCCCCTTCTCCTTGTGCCCTCCATCTTTCCTAACATCAGGGTCTTTTCCAGGGAGTCTTCTGAATCAAAACCTCTCCATTCTGAAGGAAATCAGCCCTGAGAGCTCACTGGAAGGACAGATCCTAAAGCTGAGGCTCTAAGACTTTGGCCACCTCATGAGAAGAGAAGACTCCCTAGAAAAGACCCTGATGCTGGGAAAGATGGAGGGCACAAGGAGAAGGGGACGACGAAGGATGAGATGGTTGGACAGTGTTCTCGAAGCTACCAGCATGAGTCTGACCAAACTGCGGGAGGCAGTGGAAGACAGGAGTGCCTGGCGTGCTCTGGTCCTGGGGGTCACCAAGAGTTGGACGCGACTAAACAACAACAAATTTTAGTTCTCCGAATTTTGTTAGACTTCAACTCCCACCCAGTGTGAAATCCTGGAGAACTTCTTTGGGTCAGTGGTTGGACGATAGTGAGCTAGATCGATCCAATATCTGATTTTGTATAAGGCCCGTGCTCAGTTTTGGAAAAGTTAATTGAATACAGACTAGGTACAATATACCCCGAATTTGTTTGTGAAGCATGTGTGGAGTGTGGACACTCTGACTTTTTTTAAATATAGCAACTTTTTGAATCTTTATTTGCACCAGCCATAGCAATAAAACAAAATGACTTTACCCGGGGGTGCAAGGAGTGTGGGGCACCCGGGCGCCCAATTCTGGGGGGCACCAAATGTATACCTACTGTATAACTGTCCCTCTCGATCGGCGGCAGTGAAAAGCAATGAAGTGAAAGTCCTTGCCCCCCCCCACTGCCGCTCTGTTAATGCGTAGGCATGGGACAAGATTGCTCCGTCCCTGAGGAGAAAAACGCCGTCATGTGAGGAAAAGGGAGGGAGAGGGAAAGAATGCGTGCGCAGGCAATCCACACGGCAATTCCTGGACCACCCGTGGGCCGGATTTAGAAGGCAATTGGGCCTGATTTGGCCCACGGGCCTTAGTTTGTCAACCCATGCCCCACGCTCTTCCACATATTGATAGTGTGCTCAGCTTAACAGATACTTGCCAGACTATATTCGAAAAGGGAGGTACAGTGGTACTTTGGGTTACAGACGCTTCAGGTTACAGACTCCGCTAACCCAGAAATAGTACCTCGGCTTAAGAACTTTGCTTCAGGATGAGAACAGAAATCGTGCAGCAACAGTGTGGCGGCAGCGGGTGGCCCCATTAGCTAAAGTGGTACCTCAGGTTAAGAACAGTTTCATGTTAAGAACGGACCTGCAGAACGAATTATCAATCAATCAATCTTTATTACCGTCGAGAGACCCAACAAATCGTTACAAAACAATGCACATTAAAAACCAAATTATCAGTACCAAATTATCGAAGGTTATTCACCAAAGCCAAACTAAACGTCTTTCCTTCCGCAGTGTTGGATGGCAGGTTGAGAGGAATTCCCTACCAGAACAGACTTTGCTCGTGTGCTCAAGACATCGATTCCATAAAACATGTTTTGCTGCACTGTGCGAAATACGAGCAAGCCAGGGCTGAACTGATATTACCCTTGCTGGTACCTTTCTCTGGAAAATCAGAAGCTCACTATGTCAGGTTCCTATTGGAAGACCAGACAAACGCTAGAACATTCGCAGAACGAATTAAGTTCTTAACCCGAGGTACCACTGTATAAACCCCATGTCCAAAGTCAATTGGAAAGCTTTCCCCATTTCCTTCCTCCTTGCAGAGAAATATTTGAGGTCAATTTGGCAGAGTCAAAATGGCTTCAGGATTGTTCTCCTGTACTATTGCAGACACGTGGTTTATATACTGATTATGTCTTTGCCTTGTACATTTACGAACATTTATTCTATGTTTGAGGGATGCGGGTGGCGTTGTGGATTAAACCACAGAGCCTAGGACTTGCTGATCAGAAGGTCGGCGGTTCGAATCCCCGCGACGGGGTGAGCTCCTGTTGCTCGGTCCCTGCTCCTGCCAACCTAGCAGTTCGAAAGCACATCAAAGTGCAAGTAGATAAATAGGTACCGCTCCGGCGGGAAGGTAAACGGCATTTCCGTGTGCTGCTCTCGTTCGCCAGAAGCGGCTTAGTCATGCTGGCCACATGACCCGTAAGCTGTACGCCGGCTCCCTTGGCCAGTAAAGCGAGATGAGCACCACAACCCCAGAATCGGCCACGACTGGACCTAATGGTCAGGGGTCCCTTTACCTTTACCTATTCTATGTCTGAGACTTTAGAATTCTTATAACAAATACATAAAGGCAGGGCCCAAAGGCGACTGTCTCCTGGCACGAAGTTTCATCTGGTGTGTGTGTGTGTGTGTCTGATGACCTGAAGAATGTTCCAGAAAACTATCCACAGCCAGGTGCTTCCCTGACATGCTTGCAAAATCCTATTCAGTTAGTGGGTTATCCCACAGAATGAAGCCCTCTCCATATTGTGACAGTTTGGAAGGAGAAGTCCCCGTTCCTCTTTGGAAACGTCTCCAACGATATCGACAAGCAATCGTTTGGCAGAAAATCCTTGCGACAGGATTGCAAAGGGAGGGTGGTTGGTTGTGGTAAATAAAATGTCAAGTTTGCTGCTGACGACCCCCAGCGAGCAGCTCTCTATACCTTTGAGCAACAAACCGGTTATAAACTGTTTCTTTCCGTCGGTACGCTGAAGGGTTGTACAATATTAAGAAGAAAGAAGACCTTGTTGGATCGAGTCTGGCATCTCGTTCTCACTGCGGCCACCCAGATGCCCGTTATGGGAAACGGGCAAACAGGATTTGAACACAAGACCCGTCTCCCCTCCTGGGGTTTCCGGAAATTGGTATTGAGAAGCATTGCTGCCTATGACCGTTAGAGTAAGATAACTGCCGAGTTGGAAGGGACCCTGAGGGTCATCTAGTCCAACCCCCTGCGAGGCAGGAATCTTTTGCTAGAGGCAGGGCTCGAACCCACCACCCTGAGATTCTAAAAGTCAGATAGTTGTTTATCTCCTTGACATCTGATGGGAGGGCGTTCCACAGGGAGGGCGCCACCACCGAGAAGACCCTCTGCCTGGTTCCCTGTAACGTCACGTCTCGCAATGAGAGAACCGCCAGAAGGCCCACGGCACTGGACCTCAGTGTCCGGGCAGAACAATGGGGGTGGAGATGCTCCTTCAGGTATACTTTTCCAGGCTAAACATACCCAGTCCTCCTAAGGATTGGTTTACAGATCCTTGATCATCTTGGTTTCCCTCTTCTGCACGCCTTCTGGTTTGTTCATATGACATGGCATGACAGTCTCCATGCAGTGGTACCTCAGGTTAAGTACTTAATTCGTTCTGGAGGTCCATTCTTAACCTGAAACTGTTCTTAACCCAAAGCACCACTTTAGCTAATGGGGTCTCCTGCTGCCGCCGCGCTGCCGGAGCACCATTTCTGTTCTCATCCTGAAGCAAAGTTCTTAACCTGAAGCACTATATCTGGGTTAGCGGAGTCTGTAACCTGAAGCGTATGTAACCTGAGGTACCACTGTATTCACTCTTGGTTGTCTTGGAAGGAGGAGAAACTTCTCTTTTTAAAAATTGTTTGTACAGTGGTACCTCGCAAGACGAATGCCTCGCAAGACAAAAAACTCGCTAGACGAAAGGTTTTTCCATTTTCGATTTGCCTCGCAAGACGAATTTCACCTATGGGTTTGCTTTGCAAGACGAAAACGTCTCGCGACTTTGTTTCCTTTGTCTAAAAACAAAGACATGTTTTGTTTATAAAGTTAATTTATTTTCCCTTCAATTTTTGAACTGCTCTTTACAGTATGTGTGACTTTAAAGAGCAGTTAATAAACTGTTGTTGTACCAAATTTGGCTTTGTTTGGACTTTTTTTGACCATAGGAACGCATTAATTGATTTTCAATGCATTCCTATGGGATTTCGTGATTCGCAAGACGAAAAATTCGCTAGACGACAAAACTTGCGGAACGAATTAATTTCGTCTTGCGGGGCACCACTGTATTAAAGATTTTCTTGGGTTAAACAAGAATATATGCATTGTCTCTATTTTCAGATCATAAAGTCCTTTCTACGGATCAGTTCTCTTCAGTGGAAACCCCATCATTTGCCAAGCCCCATCCAGCCAAGCAGAAATAAACCTTCATCTATAATATTTAATAAACCTCCATCTATTTACCGTGACTTCACTTTTGTTGAAAAGTATTCATAAAGCAACTTCCTCATTCCCTCCAAGGTGAAGACGGTAATAAAATGCCCACAAAGGCATTAACTGATATGAAACAAAAAGGTGGCCTCAGATAATCCCTGCCATGGCCTTCCTTGTTGACTTAATCTCAGCGATTTAAGAGAAAACCCCAGTCACAAATGCACAGCACCAGGGGAAGGACAGGGCGTCTGATTAGGCAACAAAGCAGCTTGTTTTTCTGATATAAAAGTGGAATTCTTTTGGGTGGGGAAGTCATTGTGATAATGTGTACGGACTTGGGAAATGATGGCTTGGGGGAAAGCCCACCAGGGGCTGAAAAATTGCACTCCTGCCAGAGATTCTGTAGTAACTGTGTTCACGTGCCTTCAAGCACCTCTGGCGAGAAGAATGTGTTCCTGGGGCTGGAACGATTTTGACTGCCTTGCAGAGCCCAGCCCATGAAATGATGGATGAGGGGTTTGGAACAGCCAAACATGCTCTGGGAAAGTTCCAGAAAATAAACACCGGCTAGTGCGGAAAGGTCTCATCTCCACATTTACATGTGAAATATGTGGAAGATAGGAATTTATGCAAACCTGGTTGAAGGATAGGGTACATTCCCATCAAACCCTTGAGAGAATTGCAAGTTCCTAAAGGTGACTCTGAGAGCCATGTAGGAATTCTGTATCATTTTGCATTTTTGTGGTCTAAACCACAGAGCCTAGGGCTTGCCGATCAGAAGGTCGGCAGTTCGAATCCCTGCGACGGGGTGAGCTCCCGTTGCTCGGTCCCTGCTCCTGCCAACCTAGCAGTTCGAAAGCACGAAGTGCAAGTAGATAAATAGGTACTGCACCGGCGGGAAGGTAAACAGCGTTTCCGTGCGCTGCTCTGGTTCTGAAAGAAGCGGCTTAGTCACCCTGTCTGCGGACAAAATGCCTGCTCCCTCGGCCAGTAAAGCGAGATGAGCACCACAACCCCAGAGTCGTCTACGACTGGACCTAACGGTCAGGGGTCCCTTTACCTTTATCCTTTACATTTGAAGGATGCGGGTGGCACTGTGGGTTAAACCACAGAGCCTAGGACTTGCCGATCATAAGGTCAGCGGTTCGAATCCCCGCGACGGGGTGAGCTCCCGTTGCTCGATCCCTGCTCCTGCCAACCTAGCAGTTCGAAAGCACGTCAATGTGCAAGTAGATAAATAGGTACCACTTCGGCAGGAAGGTATATGGTGTTTCCGTGCGCTGCTCTGGTTTGCCAGAAGCGGCTTAGTCATGCTGGCCACATGACCCAGAAGCTGTACGCCGGCTCCTTTGGCCAATAAAGTGAGATGAGTGCCGCAACCTCAGAGTTGTCTGTGACTGGACCTAACGGTCAGGGGTCCCTTTACCTTTATCCTTTACATTTGTACAGTGGTACCGCGGTTTACAAACAGTCCTTTTTACGAAGTATTCGGTTTACAAACTCCGCAAAACCAGAAGTAGTGTTCCAGTTTGCGAACTTTACCTCGGTCTATGAACGGAAGCTGAACGGTGGAAGGGCACCGGTGGCAGGAGGCCTCATTAGACTCGCTGATGGGGTCCAAAGGAAAGCAGAGCAAGGCGCTGGGCACCGGCATGTTAAGATTTTAGTGTGTGTTACTCAGAGGAGACACAGGGCACTTCTAGGCTGCCACGGTTTGGGGCTGAGATTCAGTCAATATTGGCAAATTCAGGGTGCACAGTTAAAGCCTTGAGCAAGAAACTCACTTCCCCAAAAGACAGCCTCTTTGCAATAAGAAAGTTACTGGAAAATGTGCTGTGGGGTCAACACTTGCTTTGATGCAACACAATCTGACCTCCCCACAGACAAATCAGAATGGCCACTCATTGAATAGCTACAGATAGATCAAGAGGACTGCTCTGTGGGGTTACCCCGAAGCACCCACTTTTGGGTAGGCAATATTATTTTTATTTTGGGGGCTGCCACAGGTGCCAAAATATATTGGCTGGCCCTGAATATGGGCATTATCCACATTCAGAGCCCTGGTGCCTGTGAATGTCTGTGTTGTTGTTTAGTCGTTTAGTCGTGTCTGTCTCTTCGTGACCCCCTGGACCAGAGCACACCAGGCCCTCCTGTCTTCCACTGCCTCCCGCAGTTTGGTCAAACTCATGCTGGTAGCTTTGAGAACACTGTCCAACCATCTCATCCTCTGTTGTCCCCTTCTCCTTGTGCCCTCCATCTTTCCCAACATCAGGGTCTTTTCCAGGGAGTCTTCTCTTCTCATGAGGTGACCAAAGTATTGGAGCCTCAGCTTCAGGATCTGTCCTTCCAGTGAGCACTCAGAGCTGATCTCCTTAAGAATGGATTGGTTTGATCTTCTTGCAGTCCATGGGACTCTCAAGAGTCTCCTCCAGCACCAGAATTCAAAAGCATAAATTCTTCGGCGATCAGCCTTCTTTATGGTCCGAATGTCTATTGCTGGGAAAAAACAGGAGGGGATAGTGCCATTGCATACACTCCAACAGTTCTCCGATTGGGACATCCTATTCCATGGGTAGGCAAACTAAAGCCTGGGGGCCGGATCCGGCCCAATTGTCTTCTTAATCCGGCCTGCGGACGGTCCGGGAATCAGCTTGTTTTTGTTAGAGGGGGATTTTCCACTGGTGGCAGATGACAGAGACTATGACACCATGAGACCGGTGTAAAACCAAATTAAATAAAGGTTTTATTTCAAAACAACAAACAGCAAAGCTTGTGGGTGTTTTTCCTGCAGGCAGAGTTCAAACTGCAGCTTTTCTCTTTTGTAGTCATGGCCAGCTGTACCCAATCAGCCCAGAACTCACAGAAACTGTTCTTAAAGGAACAAATATCCCTACTGCTTCTCTGCAGAATGATTCCCAACAGTTTTTACATGAGTAGAATGTGTCCTTTTATTTAAAATGCATCTCTGGGTTATTTGTGGGGCATAGGAATTCCTTCATTTTTTTCCCTTCGAAATATAGTCCGGCCCCCCACAAGGTCTGAGGGACAGTGGACCGGCCCCCTGCCGAAAAATTCTGCGGACCCCTGTAACCTATTCCATAATAATAATAATTTTAGTATTTATAGCCCGGTCATTTCACTGGGTTGCCCCGGCCACTCTGGGCAGCTTCTAACATGTATAAAAACATAATAAAACATTTAAAGGGCTGCCTTCAGGTGTCTTCTAAAGTTGTCTAGTTACTTATCTCCTTGGCTCGTGGGGGGTAGGATAACTCCATACCTTCCAAAATTTCTCCGATAGAAATAGGGATGTCCTAAGGAAAAGCAGAACATTCCGAGGTGAAATCAGAAACTGGGACGGCTTCTGTAAATCCAGGACTGTCCCTGGAAAATAGGGGCACTTGGAGGGTCTGATTTTGTGCTCAGCTTCTGATTATAATAATAATTTATTATTTATACCCCACCCGTCTGGATGGGTTTCCCCAGCCACTCTGGGCGGCTTCCAACAGAAGATTAAAATACAGTAGTCTGTTAAACATTAGAAGTTTCCCTAAAGAGGGCTGTCTTCAGATGTCTTCTAAAAGTTTGGTAGTTGTTGTTCTCTTTGACATCTGGTGGGAGGGCGTTCCACAGGGCAGGTGCCACCACTGAGAAGGCCCTCTGCCTGGTTCCCTGTAACTTGGCTTCTCGCAGGGAGGGAACTGCCAGAAGGCCCTTGGCACTGGATCTCAGTGTCCTGGCAGAATAATGGGGGTGGATATACTGGACCGAGGCCATTTAGGGCTTTAAAGGTCAGCACCAACACTTTGAATTGTGCTCGGAAATGTACCAGGAGGCAATGTAGGTCTTTCAAGACCGGTGTTATGTGGTCTCGGCGTCCGCCCCCAGTCACCAGTCTATCTGCCGCATTCTGGATTATTTGTATTTTCCAGGTCACCTTCAAAGGTAGCCCCACGTAGAGCGCATTGCAGTAGTCCAAGCGGGAGATAACTAGAGCATGCATCGCTCTGGTGAGACAGTCTTTGGGCAGGGAGGGTCTCATCCTGTGTACCAGGTGGAGCTGGTAAACAGCTGCCCTGGACACAGAATTGACTGGATTCAGAAGGTTTTTACATTCCCAGCATCTGCCACATAACTTGCCCACATGTGACTATTAGCTCGCCAAGACGAGGAGTGCAGGGATTTTTCCAGTTATAGGTTAACTTCGAAAGAGCTGTTCAAATGAGAAAAGGCGCAACCTGTATTTAAAAAAGCCCCTTCTTTGTATGAAATGTACTTCCTCATGTGCTTCTCAGGCCAAGCCCAGTTCCCAGAGTGAACATTAAAGGACACCTTCCCCCTCCCTCCCACCCACAAAATATTTTCCCATGTTGCTTAAGTTTGGGCGCCGGAATTTCTCATGAGCACATAGGAACTGAGTCACTGGTTTGCGGGGGAATCCCCAGGCCGCTGACCAATCAGCACCAGATCCATGCAATTGACCGCACATAAAAAGGGAGACTCCTGGACCCAACAGGCTACCTCAGCTCCCAAAAGCCACCGGCAGAAGGGATAGATCGGAGGCTATGAAGATGGAGAGCTCTTTCTGGAGAGTCCTGCTCTTAGTTGGGGCAGCTGCCGCAACCACCGTCTTGCCTCCTGCGAAGGAACCATTGAGCTACGAGGACGCTGCGGCGCTCGCTGTCGACCTGTACAACCAAAAAGCAGACGAAGAATTCACCTATCGGCTTCTGAAAGCTGCCCCTCAGCCAAACTGGGTAAGACCACCTGCGATTTCTGCAATCTGGTGTCCCGGAGGACATGTTTCAGGCTGCAGCTGTGCTTTCCAGGACCAAAACATCTGGGGGCACCATGTTGGGGGTGGTTGGCATGCACCGTCAATGTGCATGGCACATTCTGGGGTTTTATAAACCAGAAGGCAGGTTTGAGATGCTGTGGACGCACTATATCTTTAAAGGACATTGACTTCCCACCAAAGCATTCAGGGAACTGTGGTTTGTTAAGGGTGCTGGGCGTTGCGGTAAGCTACAGTTCCCAGGATTCTATGTGGGGAGGTCATGTGTTTTGACTGTAGCCTAAGGCCACCTGTGCATCTGTTTCCACCCTCCCTCTGGGAGGGAGGGAGGGAGGGAGGAAGGAAGGAAGGAAGGAAGGAAGGAAGGAAGGAAGGAAGGAAGGAAGGAAGCCGCTCAGTGTATCTGACTCCCATATTCTGGTACTGCTGGAGAAATTTAAAAGGGCGTTCCTAGGCTGGAGGCATCCCACACAGAAACCCAAAAGAAAAGGATGCACTTTCCAGGTGAAAATATAGGCCTTTATTGAAAGACAAATGCCTAGGGAGAGTCTCAGAAATAAGGAGAAGGCTGCAAAGAACAAACATGCGAAGCAATGTTTTTTATACACTTCCAGATTACAGCGGAACCTTGGTTTTTGAGCGTCTCAAAATAATTCAGAACCCAAACGCCAAAAACCTGGAAAAAACCTGCTTCTGTTTTCGAACCTGCCTCAAAAGTCTAACGGCTTCCAGGGCTCATTTTTCTTTCCCCCCATTGATATTGCAGCCAGACCATTGATCCTCGGTTTTCGAACGTTTCAGAAGTCGAAGGGTCTTCCAGAACGGATTACGTTCGAAATCTAAGGTTCCACTGCATACATTTCTATTCACCAATTGAAGGATCACTGCAATCTTAGCGGTTGCGACCCAATGTCATTATCCTGAACTAATCAGAATCGCTTAACTCTTCAGATCAGCCCTTATCATAATATCATGTGATTACTGTTATAAGAAAAAACTGCTCATATTCCCTTATAGGGTACCCAAGAACCCGTATAGAGTCCTTATGTAGGTTCTCCATCGGTCGGAGAAAATAACAGAGGCCAACCAGAGAATATTGAGAAGCAAAGCAGCTAGTAAGCCTGATCTTTATTGATCTGTTGCAACAGGGTCCTCACTCACCACATGCCGGAGGGAGGAGGAACCCAGAACATTGGTGTGCAAGCTCTTATATAGACTTTTGAAATTGTCTACCCTGTAGCTCAAGACCACCCAACTAAAACGTCATACATACATCACAGAAGGGGTGGTCTACAGCAGAATCCTGTCTGGCAGGAAACCTGTTAATGGGTTTACCTGGACAGCCTGGCTATTCTTTTGTGATGATAAATATTTAATTCCTGAGTCCAGGTCACAGGCTCACCCTAAAGGTAAAGGGACCCCTGACCATTAGGCCCAGTCATGAACAACTTTGGGGTTGCAGCGCTCATCTCGCTTTATTGGCCGAGGGAGCCGGCATACAGCTTCCGGGTCATGTGGCCAGCATGACTAAGCCACTTCTGGCGAACCAGAGCAGCGCATGGAAATGCCATTTACCTTCCTGCCAGAGTGGTACCTATTTATCTACTTGCACTTTGACGTGCTTTCGAACTGCTAGGTTGGCAGGAGCAGGGACCGAGCAACGGGAGCTCACCCCGTTGCGGGGATTTGAACTGCTGACCTTCTGATTGGCAAGCCCAAGAGGCTCAGTGGTTTAGACCACAGCACCACCCACTTACCACAGGCTCACCCTATTCATACCCAAATGTGCCCTTAAGGCAGGATTTGTGAGCACAGAGACAATGAGGAAGCTTTTCCCATTTCCATCCAAACTGCAGAGGAATATTTGAGGTCACTGAAAGAGTCAAAATGGCTTTAGGACTGTTTTCCTGCACTGTTTTCAGACATGTAGTTTCTATATTTATGTATGTGTTTGCCTGGTACATTTATGAACATTTATTTTACATCATAAACCTTTAAATTCTCATAACACACCTGCCCAAAATGTTTGTGAGATTGATGCAAATCAGGACAACAGGTTTGGCGATATCACTCCCGTTCCTCACTAGTCGCAGGCGAGGTTTTTGGACTATCAGCTCTGATTTGGTTGCTCTTGTTTGCCTCAGGATGCGAGTTCCGAAAGCGCCCAAGAGCTGAATTTCACAATCCAAGAAACCGAGTGCCTGGCAGAGGAGGAACGCCCCGTGAAGGAATGCAGCTTCAGAGACGGAGGGGTAAGGCCGGGCGAAGTGGGGGTGAGGAATCTGTTTGAGCCCACGGTTTGCATCTGCACATGGGCTGTTCTCACAGCGGCTATTATGGGATGCCCATGAGCACAACCTGAACATCACAGCACCCTACCTTTCTGAAATTCCCAGCATACAGCCTACAGGCTGTTTATGTTGGCCAGATTCAACATGTTTCCCTCGATGGTAGTGAGAGGAAGATACTTAGCTATCCCAGAATTAGAGCGTCTCTGCAAATGCAGAAAACAGGAACCCGATACTCTAGAGCATATATTCTTTTCCTGTGATTTTGGCAGTTATGCCAGAAAACAATTATTTGAGGCCCTAAAATTTAATAGACAGATTTTTACACAACCAACTGTTCAGGACCTGCTGGCGGACAGCGATGATCAAATTACCGTATTTTTTGCACCATAACACTCACTTTTTTCCTCCTAGCAAGTAAGGGGAGATGTCTGTGCGTGTTATGGAGGAAATGCCTACGGGTGGCATGCCTACGGATTTTCCTCCGCTAAAAACTACGTGCGTGCTATGGTGGGGTGCGTGTTATAGAGCGAAAAATACGGCACTTTAATAGCGGCTGAATTTTTAAGTGCTGTCCATGAAGAAAGAATGGGCCATGATAAAGAGACTTAGTGGTTTTTAATGGTAGGTGGTGTTGCTGTGTTGTATTATATTATCTTTGTACATTGATTCATTTCTTGGAGTTAAGAATAGGACTAGGATAAATTGTGTTCGCTGAGCCCGTATTCTATACAGTCTGTATATGATGTTTGTTTGTTAATGTGTGGTGTGTTATGCCTAATAAAGGATTTTGAATTTGAATTTGAAATTCCCAGCAACTGGTATTTTGAGGTATAATCCCACAGGGTTTTCTCTAGCATCAAGACAGAGATGCAGAGGCGCGGACTGATCCGAAATCATATCAAAATGGCTTAAACCCAGTGAACACAATGCTTTCATAGCTGGCACAAATGGCTTGCTCCATATTTTTTTATAATTCCTCATAGCAATCCCACCTGATCACTACAGCTCTGAACCTCCCAACATTCAGCTGCATTTGATGGCCTCTCTCTGTAAAGACTGAAATGAAAAAGGACATTAAGAAACTTTTCCTTGTCTTTATACTGTACTTTCCTGGGCAACCAGCCAGGAGCTGCTGACAGAATCCTGACACCAGCGTAGTCATCATTAGTCTTGTGCCAATGTGTGGACGTACCCAGACTTGCACTGCACACATGTGCCACACTCACAGATGCCACAACAAATGTATGCATTCAGCGCATGGACTTACCATGCTTGCCGTCATGTCAGTACGAAGTCACATCTGAAGGGAGGGCCTTCTCGGTAGTGGCGCCCGCCCTGTGGAACACCCTCCTTTCAGATGTGAAGGAAATAAGTAGCTCTCTTATCTTTAAAAGACATCTGAGGGCAGCCCTGTTTAGGGAAGTTTTTAATACTTAATGCTGTATTGTTTTTAACACTCAATTGGAAGCCGCCCAGAGTGGCTGGGGAAACTCAGCCAGATGGGCGGGGTATAAATAATAAATTATTATTATTATTATTATTATTATTATTATTATTATTATTAAATTATTATTACACACTCCTATGTTGGTGAACCCTGTGTCAGGGTTCAAACCAGGGGCTAACTGCATGCAAAGCTCTACCCCCAAAGAGAGAGGCTTCTCCTGGCACCAACCTTGGTTTCACCTCCCATTTCCTCCCTTTGCAGGTGGTCAAGGAATGCTCCGGCTTTTACTTCCTGGCTGAGAATCCACCTGTGGCCATTGTCACCTGTGAAGCCGTAGAGGACGCGGTAAGACAGTATTTCGGGGCACCTTCTGAGGTGGAAGGGGTTGACGTTGTAACGTCCTTTTAACCAATTTGTCATGTGTGAAAGGAGTTCCCCATGGATCTCACCAAATTCCCAATCGGTCAGACACGGGATTCGAACGCACAACCCTGAGATTAAGAGTCTCGTGCTCTATCAGCTGAGCTACTCCAGCTCAGCTTCATCGTTGCTGAGTTCATCAGCTAGACTGAAAGGGAACAAAGGCTTGATTACCTAGTTCCTCGCAAGGAAATGGACATAGCTAAGCCTTGCAGGCCAGCTTACTCTATGGTCTTAACCCCTTCATGTGTTAATTAGACTTAAGCAAGTTGGTTATATGAGGCTAGGTATCCCACAGCATTTCAGCCAGTAGGACTGAGACTTGGCAGCAAACCAACAGCCAAGAGAAGGAGGAGGGAGAGAGAGGTAGAACCAGGCAAGCTGGCGCCCATTTTGGTGGTCCACAGTCCACCCGCTGGGGGATGAGATCCTAACAGGAGGCTCTTTTTTTCTCTCCTCTGCAGCCTGAGCCCAAACGGGTGAAGCGGTCCTGGCTGAAGAAGAAGTTTAAGAAGATCAAGAAGGGTGTCAAGAAGGGTTTCCGCAAAATCTTCAAGGGCAAGGGAATCATGGTGGGAGGGACCGTCCGCTATTGAGATGGAGAAATCCCGAGGAACGTGTAAAAAGCTCCTCTCTGTCTCTTCCGCACACACTTTCTCCCATTCCGACCTGTTCCCCCTTCCTCAGATTTTCCTTTTGCCCGCCACCCTGTTGCCTTGGTAACGCTTGCCAGCCATCACCAACCTGGTGCCCACCTGAATTTCCATCAGCCCCAGTCATGCCGGAGGAGACACGCAGCGGCGATGGCTGGTCCGTTCGGGAAAATGAGGCACTGCCCATCCAACCCAATTCTGTCCTCCAATGCCTTGCACCTTTCCGCCTTCCTAGTTCCACCCAGTCCAGGGGGTCTCCCTGCCTGCCAGCCTCTTCCTCGGTGTTGCCGTTGCAGAACTCACCGGAAGGATGGAGTTGTGATAGGAATTTTGAGGTCTTAGATATATGGTAATGTTCATAACCGCACATACATAGATCAGCGCAGGAAGACCGACCTGGAACCATTTTGATTCCCAAACTGACCAAATGTTTTCTCTGCAAGGTCAAAGTGGAAAAGCCTCTCCATTGTCTTTTCCTTCACAAATCCTGTCTGAAGGGTATGTCAGAGTTGGAATAGGGTGTGAGCCTGTGACCTGGCCCAGGAACTAAGTATTTATCACGACAAAAGATTAGCCAGGCTCCTCAGGCAATCCAATCAAGTAACCTGCCAGACAGGAGATAAACAACAACAGGAGAAAAACAATATTAAAACTTCTATTTTGGACCGCCTTTTCTGTGATGTAGGTGTGATGTATCTTAGGGGTGGTCTTAGGTTACACCCTTTCTGTGATGTCTGTATGATGTTTCTGGGGGTGGTCTTGATCTACAGGGTGGCAATTTCAAAAGTCTTTATAAGGCCTTGCACACCATTTTTCTGGGTTCCTCCTCCTCTCCTGCGGGTGAGGGAAGCACCCTGTTACAACAGATCAATAAAGATCAGGCTTACTAGCTGCTTTGCTTCTCAATATTCTCTGGTTGGCCTCTGTTATTCTCTCCTACCAGTAGGGAACCCATGTAAGGACTCTATATGGGCTCTTGGATACCCCATAAGGGAAAAGGGCAATTTTTGTTTACAACAGAGTCAAAACTAGAATTGGCTGCTCCAACCATCCTTCGCTCTAGCTCCACCCGTCGTTTAGGAACACGGAAAGCTGACCTGTTTTGAATTGCACCCACTGGTCCATCCATCTGGTTCAGTGTTGCCTACACGGACTGGCAGCAGCGCTCCAGAATCTCAGGCAGGGAGTGCCACTGGGAATCAAATCTGGGACCTTCAGCTGGGCCCCCTCCACTGAGCTACAGCCCTTTCCCTCAACCATTTAACCGGTTTCCTCTCCTGTTGTCCACCTCACTTTCCACCCTACCAGGGTCAGTGCGCACCAGTTCAGACATGCTAGCAGAGGCTGATGGGAGTTTTGAGAGCTCAAAACAGGCGGTTGGTGCAGACTGATCGAGCCTCTTCCTTCCTCTTCTCCAAAAACCCACTTTATTTTGCATGCAAAAAACAAAATAAAAACGCTTTGAGTAATACTTGCAATGTACGAAAAACTATGGTAAAAATGGAGTATTTTTTTAAACAATTCTAAACGATGACGTTGATGCTTAATGTCTGAATTTAAATTTGCAATGTAAAACTCAATAAAAAAAATATTTGACATAAAAAAACCTCTTATTTTGGTTTCCCGCTCTGATTTTTGTCTTCTCTCCATTTACCACACCAATCTTTTTTCTTTTTCTTGAGTGGATATTTTTCACGGCTTTGTGGGGAAACTGCTCTCTCCCCCCCCCCTTCTTCTTCCTTTCACTTCTTGCCTGGTTAGATTTATAATCCCGCAAAAAGAGCCCTGCCGGCTTGAGCGCAACTGGACATTGCCTGGCACACCTGTACAAATTAAATTCAAAGAGGCTGCTGCAGACAAAGTCTTGGTGATGCTTTCAATCCTGACGTGCAGTTCCTCCAGAGCGGCTGAGAAAAAACTGTCATGTCCCTAAAACCTGGAGCAACCGACAGGGTGCCATCCAGATGTTGCTGGACTACAAGTTCCATAATTCCTAGCCACGGGACATCGTAGTCTAGAAGGCACTGCGCTGGGCTGCCTCTGTTTGGGTCAGGAGGGGTCACAGTGGGTGTGTTGCTGTTATCATTATTTAGAAGCAACAAGATGAATAAAAATTGATTTTCTTGGTTGGACTAGATGAGCCTTGGGGTTCCTTCCAAATCTATGATTCTATGATTCCATGACTACACCTCCCAAAATCCCCAGCCAGCCGGATAGGTAAAAGGTAAAGGTACCTCTGACCGTTAGGTCTTGAAATATACTCGGAGTCAAGAGTGGATTTCATGCTCTTTATTCAGCTCATAGTGGTGAGGAGGAATGGAAGTTCCCCCAGAATGTCTGCCTTATATACATTATTTTCACAATGGGCTCCACATGATTGGCTAATTCCGGGATTCTCCTGTAGGCCAATCAGGTTGCGGATTCACTTCCACCTGGAGCTGGATTGGGTGGCTCCTGTGGACCAATCAGACTGCTATATTCTGAATCTTATTGTTCTAGGACCAATCAGACTGCTGCATTCTGAATCCTATTTTTCTGGGACCAATCAGACTGCTGCATTCTGAATCCTATTGTTCTAGGACCAATCAGACTGCTGCATTCTGAATCCTATTGTTCTAGGACCAATCAGACTGCAGCATTCTGAATCCTATTGTTCTGGGACCAATCAGACTGCTGCATTCTGAATCCTATTGTTCTGGGACCAATCAGACTGCTGCATTTTGGAACCTATTCAACTCAGTACATAACAGGTCCAGTCGTGGACAACTCTGGGGTTGCAGCGCTCATCTCGCTCTATAAGCTGAGGGAGCCGGTGTTTGTCCGCAGACAGCTTCCGGGTCATGTGGCCAGCATGACTAAGCCACTTCTAGCAAACCAGAGCAGCGCACGGAAATGCCGTTTACCTTCCCGCCAGAGCGGTATCTATTTATCTACTTGCACTTCGTGCTTTTGAACTGCCAGGTTGGCAGGAGCAGGGACCGAGCAACGGGAGCTCACCCCGTCGCGGGGATTCGAACTGCCGACCTTCTGATCGGCAAGCCCTAGGCTCAGTCGTCAAAACCTTGGTTTTCGAGCAGAATGCGTTCTGGAAGTCCATTCGACCAAAGCGACCAAGGAGTGTCCTGCAGGCAATTGGAAGCCACGCCGGACATTCAGCTTCCGAGGGAAAGTTCACAAACCAGAACACCTACTTCCAGGTTTGCGGCATTCGAGTTCCAAGTTGTTTGTGAATTAAGCTGTTCGAAAACTAAGGTACGACTATGTAGAGACTACACGTGTACAGGGCTCTGAGAATGAGGGAGATAAAACATTATCTATTTCATAAAATCAACACATTGTAGAGTTGGAAGGGATCCCGAGGGTGATTTTGTAATTCAAACCCCTATAATGCAGAAATCGCAGCCAAAAAATTCCTGGCGTCCAACATCTGCTCAAAAACCTCCACGGAAGGAGATTTCTCCACCTTGTTTGTTTAATGAATTTATAAACCGGCCACTATTTGGAACTATCATGGTGGTGCACAGAAAAAGGTTTTTTAAAACAACAAAATACAAAGTTTAAACAATAAACCATCCCCTTTCTCAGTCCTGTGAGGATAGGGCAAAGAGCGATGGGGACAGAAACTGGAGCTTTTTTTTTTTTTTTTTTGCTTTTTAAAAAAATGATATTTATTGAAATTTTGCAGACAATAAAAAGTTACAAAATAAGAAATAAAAAAGAATAACAATAATAAAAGAAAAAGAAATACAAAAATACAAAGGCAAAATACATAAAAAGAAAAAAAAGAAAAAAAGAGGTTAAAAAGGAATCAATATTTTCATGTCTTATATTTCATTCACTTGTTTCCTGACCTCCTCATACCCCGCTTTTTTGTATTCCAGTTCACATGGTTAATTCAGCAAATCCTTACCCTCTATCCTTTATCTTTACTCAATATCTTAAAATATTATAACTATATATTTTCAACCATTGTCAATCTGTATTTACATATTCTTATTAATTTTTTTTAAACCAATACTGCTTATTTTCAATCCAACCAGAAACTGGAGCTTTTAAGCCAGGGATTTAGAAATGTTTCCTAAGTGTTAGATCAGGTCCATCAAAGAAACTGGTCTCTCAGGAAGGTTCCTCAACCCTCATGCTGATTCAGTCAAATGGAAACCCAGTTTGCTCAACTCTTTACCAAAAGAAAAGAGAAACCCAAGCCACAAACTAAACCCCAAACAGCCATCTCTCCTGGTGCCAGCCCTGTGTGCCAACCCACGCTGAAGCCAGCGGTAAAAGCCACACCTGACGGTTTAAACGATCGCTTGAAATTTCCTCCTCCCTGATGGCTCCTGGACATTATCACCTCAACAGTATACTTGCAGATTTTAAAAAAAGAAATAAAAATTATGATACGATACGATACGATACGATACGATACGATACGATACGATACGATACGATACGATACGATACAATACAATACAATACAATACAATACAATACAATACAATACAATACAATAATCTTTATTGTCATTGTGCCATAAAGGTACCCCTGCCCGTACGGGCCAGTTGTGTCCGACTCTAGGGTTGTGCGCTCATCTCACTTAAGAGGCTGGGAGCCAGAGCTGTCCGGAGACACTTCCAGGTCACGTGGCCAGCGTGACGAAGCTGCTCTGGCAAGCCAGCACCAGCGCAGCACACAGAAATGCCGTTTACCTTCCCGCTATAAAGCGGTACCTATTTATCTACTTGCACTTAAGGGTGCTTTCGAACTGCTAGGTGGGCAGGAGCTGGGACCGAAAGATGGGAGCTCACCCCGCCGCGGGGATTCGAACCACCGACCATGCGATCGGCAAGTCCTAGGCGCTGAGGTTTTACCCACAGCGCCACCCGTGTCATTGTGCCATACAGAACAACAAAATTGAAAAAAATCTACATAAGACATTCAAAAACCAACAAGCCTGCCATCACAGCTATCCCAACCTGGTTAGCCCCCTAAAAACTTTGATACCCCATAATTAAATACAGTATACTCCCATAGAGACTCCTTACACTGCATTTAAAACCAAAATCACATTTGGATAGAAACTGTTTCTCAGGCAACTAGTCCTAGTCTTATAAATTTGGGTGGGAAAGGAACTGTTCACAAGTCACGGTTTTTTCCCCACTGGAAAAGTGGCCATACTTCAAGAGTGGCCCAAATGGCAGCTTCTAAATGTTGCTGGAAACCAACACCCCGGGCCGTCCTGTCTATTAGGCAGATGGAGACAGCTGCCTCAGGCGGCGGACTCTGAGGGACATTGATGTGGTCCCTACTGTTGTCACTGCTGCCAGAGAAACTAGGAGAACTGACAGCAGCAGTTCCCAGGTTCTGGCAAGTGGCAAGAGAAACTGATGAACTATGTGAAACTGGCAAAACTGACATACAAATTGCGAGACAAGGACAACTGTGACTTTAAAGAAGAATGGGAACTTTTTACAAATTACAGTGGTAGAATCCTAGAGTTGGAAGAGACCACAAGGGCCATCGAGTCCAACCCCCTGCCAAACAGGAAACACCATCAGAGCACTCCTGACATATGGTTGTCAAGCCTCTGCTTAAAGACCTCCAAAGTAGGAGACTCCACCACACTCCTTGGCAGCAAATTCCACTGTCAAACAGCTCTTACTGTCAGGAAGTTCTTCCTAATGTTTAGGTGGAATCTTCTTTCTTGTAGTTTGGATCCATTGCTCCGTGTCCGCTTCTCTGGAGCAGCAGAAAACAACCTTTCTCCCTCCTCTATGTGACATCCTTTTCTATATTTGAACATGGCTATCATATCACCCCTTAACCTCCTCTTCTCCAGGCTAAACATGCCCAGCTCCCTTAGCCGTTCCTCATAAGGCATCGTTTCCAGGCCTTTGACCATTTTGGTTGCCCTCCTCTGGACACGTTCCAGTTTGTCAGTGTCCTTCTTGAACTGTGGTGCCCAGAACTGGACACAGTACTCCAGGTGTGGTCTGACCAGAGCAGAATGCAGTGGCACTATTGCTTCCCTTGATCTAGATGCTATACTCCTATTGATGCAGCCCAGAATTGCATTGGCTTTTTTAGCTGCCGCGTCACACTGTTGGCTCATGTCAAGTTTGTGGTCAACCAAGACTCCTAGATCCTTTTCACATGTACTGCTCTCAAGCCAGGTGTCACCCTTCTTGTACCTTGGGTTAAGAACTTAACTTGTTCCGGAGGTCCGTTCTTAACCTGAAACGGTTCTTAATCTGAAGCACCATTTGAGCTAATGGGGCCTCCCGCTGCCGCCGCACAATTTCTGTTCTCACCCTGAAGCAAAGTTCTTAACCCGAGGTAATATTTCTGGGTTAGCGGAGTCTGTAACCTGAAGCGTATGTCACCTGAAGCGTCTGTAACCTGAGGTACCACTGTATCTAAAAAGACAACAAAATGAATTGGACTCGTTGGCACGTTTTGAATAAACATACACAAATTTATTGAGGGTTTATATAGTAGATAGATAATAAAACGATATATACAATTTTACAGTATGCAGAGAATAACATGAGTTGAGAAATCAGAGAGAGGAGCTGAGGGAAGTCTTGGGGGAGGGTTTTTAGGGGAGGGGGAAAAGGGGGAAATAATGAAGATTATTTGTTTTGATAATTGTTATGTTGAAATTGTTAATAAAAAACTTTTTAAAAAAGATGCTGACCCCAGTTCAGCGCCAGTCTGAGATCAAATGGTGCTCCGCGTGAGGGAAGCTTGCAGCGTTTGGGTCTTCTACATTTAGAGAAAAGGCAGAGAAAAGGCGACCTGTTGATGGTTATAATATGATGTGCGGCATCAAGAAAGCAGGTAGAGAAAAGTCATTCTCCCTCTCATAATGCTAGAATCCATGGAATCCAATGAATGTTGGAAGATTCAGGGCAGAAAAAGAAAAGAAAGGGCTTCTTCATGCGGCGCATAGTTAAACTACGGAACTCCCTGCCACTTGAGGCAGGAATGGCCACTGAGTGGATGGCTTTAAAAGAGGACTAGGTAAATTCATGGAGGAGAAGAGGGCAATTGATGGCTGCTTGCCTAGATGGCTGGGCTGGGCCTCCACAATCTGAGGTAAAAATGCTTCTGAATATCAGAGACATCTGGTTGGCCACTATGAGAACAGCATGTTGGGTGGGACGCAGGTGGTGCTGGGGTCTAAACCACAGAGCCTAGGACTTGCCGATCAGAAGGTCGGCGGTTCGAATCCCCCCGACGGGGTGAGCTCCCATTGCTCGGTCCCTGCTCCTGCCAACCTAGCAGTTCGAAAGCACGTCAAAGTGCAAGTAGATAAATAGGTACAGCTCCAGCAGGATGGTAAATGGCGTTTCCATGCGCTGCTCTGGTTCGCCGGAAGCGGCTTAGTCATGCTGACCACGTGACCCGGAAGCTGTGCGCCGGCTCCCTCGGCCAGTAAAGCGAGATGAGCGCCGCAACCCCAGAGTTGTTCACGACTGGGCCTAATGGTCAGGGGTGCCTTTACCTTTAGGGTAAGCCGGTGACCTGGACTCAGGAATTAAGTATTTTAAGTTTGAAAGCACACCGGTGCAAGTAGATAAATAGGTACCACTGCAGCGGGAAAATAAACGCCGTTTCCATGCGCTCTGGCTTCCATTAGTGTCCCGTTGCACCAGAAGCGGTTTAGTCCTGCTGTCCACGTGACCCGGAAAGCTGTCTGTGGACAAACGCCCGCTCCCTCGGCCTGAAAAGCGAGATGAGCGCCTTTGACTGGACATCCAGGGGTCCTTTACCTTTACCTTTTTTTTACTAGGTGGTCCTTTGGCCTGATACAGAAGCCTGTCATTACGTTCTTGAAAACCGAGTGCTTGTGTATTCAGTTACGGCTGCAGGAATACTGAAAGCCAGAAGTTGGAAATGGGAAACAACACCTACAATAATAGATTGGCAATCACTCCTGCTAGAGTACTTTCAATTAGCAAAGCTGACTGGAAAAGTCAGAGGAGCCCCAAATCAAAAAATATTCAGAGAATGGAGACTATTCAAAGAATATATAAGATTATATTGTAATAATAGCGTTATCCTAGCAGAACTGAATGATACTTGTATATGATAAACAAATGGAATAAATATACTAGATGAATAAAACAATGTTATAAAACAAACTGTGCGATAAAATTAAGACAAAGAAAAAGTACCATGAAGTTTCTTTCAGAAGACTTTATTAGAAAAGACAGGATGTTATAACCAATATTCATTTCTTATTGTTAGCTCTTTTTTGCTTTTTATTTTTATTTTCTTGATCTTTTTTCTATTATATTTTTGCGTTTAATTTTGATGTAACTGTAATATGGAAGTGAGAGCTGGACCATCAAGAAGGCTGATCGCCGAAGAATGGATGCTTTTGAATTCTGGTGCTGGACTCTTGAGAGTCCCATGGACTGCAAGAAGATCAAACCTCTCCATCCTGAAGGAAATCAGCCCTGAGTGCTCACTGGAAGGACAGATCCTGAAGCTGAGGCTCCAAGACTTTGGCCACCTCATGAGAAGAGAGGACTCCCTGGAAAAGACCCTGATGTTGGGAAAGATGGAGGGCATAAGGAGAAGGGGATGACAGAGGACGAGATGGTTGGACGGTGTTCTCGAAGCTGTGAACATGAGTTTGACCAAACTGCGGGAGGCAGTGGGAGACAGGAGTGCCTGGCGTGCTCTGGTCCAGGGGGTCACGAAGAGGCGGACACGACTAAACAACAACAACAACAATCTGTAATATATATGTAAGATGATCTTTTAAATCAATAAAGGTCAATTAAAACATAAATAAATGAAAATTGAATGCTGGAAATGCAGCAAGGGCTCAGAAGACTGGAGTACGAACACAGCCTTTGAGAATCAGGAATATCAACAGGCTCCCCCCATTCCTGTCTATGGCATCTTTATTGTGGCAAGATGTGGCAACAGGATTCGATCTCCTATCCGAGAGGCCTCAACCTTTCCCAAGACAGAGAACTCCTTCCTGGATTTCCCCCTCCTTTCAGTGATGTTTTGCAAGGAGGGTTTTTCAGCAGTCGCCCTTTCAGTTGGACCCACTTCAACGGACACTTCCTGGGGGGCGGGCGAGAGAAACCACACTTGCACCCTCAGCCGAAGGACGTTAGCCCACAGGGGAGGGGGGTTATAGGGCCATGGGGTGCCCTGGGCTATAAAAAAGGGAGCTCTGCCTCTAAATCCCAAGGAAGGTACCAAAGCAAGGATACTTTGAAGAGACAGAGAAGAAGATGGAGAAGAAGATGCAGAGATGCAAGCTGTTTCTGCTGCTCATCGCGGTGGTTGCGGCAGCCCCCACAACCCGCACCCCCGTCAGCTACGAGCAGGTGGTGGCGGCAGGCGTGGACACCTACAACCAGGAGCAAAACCCGGAATTTGCCTTCCGACTGCTGGAAGCCGAGCCGCAGCCTGATTGGGTACGTAGTTCTTCGGCTCCCCTCCATTATCTATTCTATCAGGCAGCAACGATTCCTTCTACAGTGGTACCTCGGGTTACAGACGCTTCAGGTTACAGACTCCACTGACCCAGAAATAGTGCTTCAGGTTAAGAACTTTGCTTCAGGATGAGAACAGAAATCGTGCTCCGGCGGCACGGCGGCAGCAGGAGGCCCCATTAGCTAAAGTGGTGCTTCAGGTTAAGAACAGTTTTGGGTTAAGTACGGACCTCCGGAATGAATTTGTAGCAAAGATCTTGCACCTGAGTTTGCTTCTTTCCTCCTCCCTCCCAATCCATTCCCCCTTTTGTGTCGTGTCTTTTTTCAATATTGTAAAAACTGAAGACCGGGACTGTCTTTTCCAGTATCTGTAAACTGCTCAGGGAGCCTGGCTGAAGAGGGAAATTAAAAACTCTTTAAATGTATTTTCCCCCCTATCTGTTTTGCTCAATGTCTCCACAGGATGCTTCTGGTGAAACTACCCAGGCTATAAAATTCTCTATCAAGGAGACGGTTTGCCCCACATCAGAGAAGAAAAATGTCTCCCAGTGTGAATACAAAGAGGATGGGGTAAGTCTGGGTGCCCCCCCCCCGCCGCAAGATATTGCCAACTTCTCACTGCCTTTAACGGCAGCTGGGTCTGCAAATAAATTAGGAAGGTGGCACAGTTCCTGCACATAAGCTTTCTTTTCCCAAGCCCTGCCCCCCCCCCCCATTTAAGCCTGGGAATCCAGGTGACATTATTAGTCAGTGTGGCTAATAATAATAGTAATAATAATTTATACCCCGCCCATCTGGCTGGGCCTCCCCAGACACTCTGGGCGGCTTCCAACCAAATATTAAAATACAGTACAGTGGTGCCCCGCAAGACGAATGCCTCGCAAGACAGAAAACTCGCTAGACGAAAGAGTTTTCCGTTTTGGAGGTGCTTCGCAAAACGAATTTCCTATGGGCTTGCTTTGCAAGACGACAATGTCTTGCGAGTTCCTGCCGTTTTTTTCCCCCTCCCCCCTTTTTCTAAGCCGCTAAGCCGCTTATCAGCTGATCCGATCAGCAGATAAGCCGCTAAAAGGCGCTAATAGTGCTAATGGCGCTAATCCGCTAATCCGTCAATGGGCTTGCTTCGCAAGACGAAAAAACCGCTAGACGAAGAGAATCACAGAACGGATTCTTTTCGTCTTGTGAGGCACCACTGCAATGCATTAAACATTGAAAGCTTCCATAAACATAGTCTTCTTCTTTGGCGATCCCTCGTAGCCGAGTAAGATTGTCTTCCATAAACACGGTCTTAACAGTGAGTCCGTAAGTGACTGCGGAGGCCAATTCTGGATCCACACGTCCTTCCACAGTGGGGACATTGGTTTCCGGGTGGGAGTTGATCACGGTGTGGATTTGCCAAGTGTGCCTTCCTCTTAGCATGTTTCTCCCTTGCGTCCTGAGTTCGAGTGTCTTCAAAGCTAATTATTATTATTATTAGTAGTATTTATTATTTATTATTTATACTCTGCCCATCTGGCTGGGTTTCCCCAGCCACTCTGGGAGGCTTCCAGCAAAATATTAAAAAACAATAATTCATCAAATATGAAAAGCTTCCCTAAACAGGCCTGCCTTCAGATGTCTTCTAAAAGTCAGATAGTTGTTTATTTCCTTGACATCTGACAGGAGGGCATTCCACAGGGTGGGCGCCACCACCGAGAAGGCCCTCTGCCTGGTTCCCTGTAACCTCACTTCTTGCAGGGAGGGAACCGCCAGAAGGCCCTCGGAGCTGGACCTCAGTGTCCGGGCTGAACGACGAGGGTGGAGATGCTCCTTCAGGTCTACTGGGCCGAGGCCATTTAGGGCTTGAAAGGTCAGCACCAACACTTTGAATTGTGCTCAGAAATGCACTGGGAGCCAATGCAGATCTCTCAGGTCCGGTATTATATGGTCCCAGCGGCCACTCCCAGTCACCAGTCTGGCTGCTGCATTCTGGATTAGTTGTAGTTTCCGAGTCACCTTCAAAGGTAGCCCCACATAGAGCGCATTCCCATGACACCTTTGGTCAAGGCTGTTCTCCAACTGGAGCACTCGCAGGCCAGTGTTTCCCAGTTGTCGGTGTTTATACTACATTTTTTTAGATTTGCCTTGAGACAGTCCTCTTTTGTTGACCACCAGCATTACGCTTTCCATTTTTAAGTTTGGAATAGAGTAGTTGCTTTGGAAGACAAATCTCAATAGTGTGGCATAGTGGTTAGAGCATGAGACTAGGATCTGGGAGACCCGCCTTCAAATCCCCCTCTCTGTCATGAAGCTTACTTGGTGATCTTGGGCCAGTCACTCACGCTCAGCCTAATCTACCTCACAGGATCGTTGTGGGAATTAAAGGAGAGGGAAAACCACCTGCGCAACTTTGAGCTCCTGGGTTTAAAAGATGGGATATAAACAAACAAAATGATTTAATTTATGCCCATGTGTAAAACTTTTTTGGGGTGGCGGAGAGCCACGGCGAGACTCCTTACGGGGTCTTCGCCGCGGGATCACATTCACCCGGTGCTATACCAGCTGCACTGGTTCCCGGTGGAGTACAGGATCAGGTTTAAGGTGCTGGTTTTAACCTTTAAAGTCCTATACGGCCCAGGACCCTCGTACCTAAGGGACCGCCTCTCCTGGTATGTCCCACGGAGGACCTTACGGTCTTCAAACAAAAACATCTTGGAGGTCCCGGGCCACAGGGAGGTTAGGCTGGCCTCAACCAGAGCCAGGGCCTTTTCGGCCGTGGCCCCGATCTGGTGGAACGCTCTGTCCCAAGAGACTAGGGCCTTGCGGGACTTGACATCTTTCCGCAGGGCCTGCAAGACAGAGCTGTTCCACCAGGCCTTTGGCCAAGGCACAGTCTGACCCCCTCTCTCCTTCTGCAATCCTCACAGAATTCTAGCCCAATGGTTGCCATTAATTTGATTCTGAATTGATTTTAGAATGAATTGGTTTTAGAATGTATTTCAATTAATTGATTGTGATTTTATGTAAACTGTGTTACTTTTACTGTTAGCCGCTCTGAGCCCAGCTTTAGCTGGGGAGGGCGGGATATAAAGAAATTATTATTATTATTATTATTATTATTATTATTATTATTATTATTATCCAGTCCAGCCCCCTGCAATGCAGGAATTTTTCACCCCATGTGGGAATCGAACCCGCAACCTTGAGATCATGGGTCTCATACCCCAACCGACCGAGCTGTTCTGTAGGTTTTAAAGTATTGCTGCAATTTTTTATTCTATTGTTTTTTCTTTTGGTAAACCTCTGAGGTTTACCCCCTTTTGTTTAGCACTCAAGCGGTGTATACATTTTATGAAATAAATAAACCGAATCAATCAATGAATGCCTAGAGTGGATGTGGCCCATATCTCTTCTTCTGTGGGCCTTTGACGTAGGACTTTTCTATAGCGCTGATGACTTACTCCTTTCCTCTTTCCTCAAACAGCTGGACAAAGACTGCTCTGGCTTCTATTCGACCCAGCAAAGTCCGCCTTTAATTATCGTGCAATGTGAGGACGTGGATCAAGAGGTAAGAGAGACTGGGCGCTGGCGAAATTTGGGACGGGGTGGGGGTGGGGGTACAATGTGCGGAGACCCCGTCCGAAGCCCTGGAGAGTAGCTGCCAGTCAGAGCCAATAACTGCTAATGTCCTGACTCAGTAGGCAGCTTCCGATCTGCACAGCGTTCCCGGTGTTTTTCATCCCCAGATTCTGGGATGAAAAATGCTTTTGAGCATGTGCAGAGTGTGATAGGAAGTAGATGGTCGGGTTTTCTAATTTTTGTAAATAAAATGGAATTGTAAATTGTAAATGGAATTGTTTTTATATGTAATAATAATAATAATTATTATTATTATTATTATTATTATTATTATTATTATTATTTAAAAGGATAGGTTGCTTTATCATATATGGGTTTGCCAGCCCAGGCTCCTTTGGGAGAAAGCATGGGATAATGATTATGCTCTCCTGTACAAAGTAGGAAAATAGCAATAATCCCCCACATTTCCACTCCCCCCCCCTCTCTCTCGGGCTCGATGTTATTGTACTCACACGGCTGTGACTAAATTTAAGAAGTGCTTTAAGATGAATGCTAGCAGCTTTTAAAACTTGGTTTTAAAATGATGGGCTCAGGTGAATTTTCTTCCCTTGCCCGCATGGCTGCATCAAACCATGTTAAAAAGGTAAAGGTACCCCTGCCCGTACGGGCCAGTCGTGTCCGACTCTAGGGTTGCGTGCTCATCTCGCTCTAGAGGCCGTGAGCCGGCGCCGTCCGAAGACACTTCCGGGTCACGTGGCCAGCGTGACGAAGCTGCATCTGGCGAGCCAGCGCAGCACACAGAAACGCCGTTTGCCTTCCCGCTATAAAGCGGTACCTATTTATCTACTTAAGAGTGCTTTCGAACTGCTAGGTGGGCAGGAGCTGGGACCGACGGGAGCTCACCCCGTCGTGGGGATTTGAACCGCCGACCTTCTGATCGGCAAGCCCTAGGCTCTGTGGTTTAACCCACAGTGCCACCCGCGTCCCCAAACCATGTTGGGGAACCCAAAAATGTGTCCTGTTCTGAAATGTGAAAAGCAAATTGCAATTCTGCGTGTAGCTCTCAGTAGAGAAGCAATGACTGGATAATGCAGACAGGGGAAACTTTGGGGTGGCTGAACTATAACTCCCATCAACCCTTGCCACTGACCCTACATGCTGAGGCTGGTGGGAGTTGTAGTTCCGCAACAACTGGAAGGCCAAAGGTTCGCCGCCCCTGGGGTAGTACTCAGAGTTTGAAAGCATCCTAAGAGCTCAGTACAGTGGCACCTTGGTACTCAAACGCCTTGGTTCCCAAACACCAAAAACCTGAAAGTAAGTGTTCCGGTTTTCGAACGTTTTTCGGAAGCCGAACGTCCAACACGGCTGTCGGCTATTGTTTCCAGGGTGCCTGTAGCAATCGGAAGCTGCACCTTGGTTTTCGAAATTTTTGGAAGTCTTGTTGTTGTTGTTGTTTAGTCGTTTAGTCGCGTCCGACTCTTTGTGACCCCCTGGACCAGAGCACGCCAGGCTCTCCTGTCTTCCACCGCCTCCCGCAGTTTGGTCAAACTCATGCTGGTAGCTTCGAGAACACTGTCCGACCATCTCGTTCTCTGTCGTCCCCTTCTCCTTGGGCCCTCCATCTTTCCCAACATCAGGGTCTTTTCCAGGGAGTCTTCTCTTCTCCTGAGGTGGCTAAAGACTTGGAGCCTCAGCTTCAGGATCCGCCCTTCCAGTGAGCACTCAGGGCTGATTTCCTTCAGAATGGAGAGGTTTGATCTTCTTGCAGTCCATGGGACTCTCAAGAGTCTCCTCCGGCACCATAATTCAAAAGCATCCATTCTTTGGCAATCAGCCTTCTTTATGGTCCAGCTCTCACTTCCATACATCACTACTGGGAAAGCCATAGCTTTAACTATACGGACCTTTGTTGGCAAGGTGATGTCTCTACTTTTTAAGATGCTGTCTAGGTTTGTCATCACTTTTCTCCCAAGAAGCAGGCGTCTTTTAATTTCGTGACTGCTGTCACCATCTGCAGTGATCATGGAACCCAAGAAAGTAAAATCTCTCACTGCCTCCATTTCTTCCCCTTCTATTTGCCTGGAGCTGATGTGTGGCCATGATCTTACTATCGTTAAATAGTAAAATTCATGTGAAATTGCTGTTTTAGGGTTGGTTTTTAAAAGTCTGGAACGGATTAATCCATTTTGCGTTACTTTCTATGAGAAAGTGTGCCTTGGTTTTGGAACACTTTGGTTTTGGAACGGATTACGTTTGAGGACCAAGGTGTATCGGCTTTGTGTAGTAATAAATGAGTATTGCAAATGCACACTCACTGTTTGTACTCACTATTTTCTCTCTTATCTCTTAGCTGAGTCGTATAACAAGGGGACGCTGGAGAAGGTTCTGGAGGGGAGCCAAAAGATTTGTGAAGAGACACGGCGTGAGGATTGCCTTAGCAGCGCTTCGGTTTGGATAGAGAACTCCAGAAGAAAAGGAAGTTCAAATGATCCCCGTCCCAATGTGCTCTCTGCACCAGCCTCACGTTAAAGGGATCTAGAAGTTCCGCTTTGCTTTTTACACTGTTTCTCTTTCACTTCTTCCAGCCCAGATAACTTCCACAAGGCTGCAGTGCGTAATGATAAAATGCCCTGCAAAAATAAAAATAAAAACCTTCTTTGCTCCAAAACCAAGTGTTTGTTAACTATACTGTACAGACTTTGATGCGAGGCAGGTCCAAATGTCACATGAGCAAACCAAATGTTGGCCTGAGCATATTTGCTTGTTTTTTTAAACAATTGTGGAGGTAAAGGTAAAGGGACCCCTGACCATTAGGTCCAGTCGTGGCCGACTCTGGGGTTGCAGCGCTCATCTCACTTTACTGTCCAAGGGAGCCGGCGTACAGCTTCCGGGTCATGTGGCCAGCATGACTAAGCCGCTTCTGGCAAACCAGAGCAGCACACAGAAACACCATTTACCTTCCCGCCGGAGCGGTACCTATTTATCTACTTGCACTTTGACGTGCGTTCGAACTGCTAGGTTGGCAGGAGCTGGGACCGAGCAACGGGAGCTCAAGCCATCGCAGGGATTTGAACCGCCGACCTTCTGATCGGCAAGCCCTAGGCTCTGTGGCTTAGCGCACAGCGCCACCCGCGTCCCTTAATTGTGGAGGTACAATGTGCTAAAGGGCAGATAGAGGGCACTGTTCTTAGCCTCTGACATGACAGCAACCTAGTGCAAATATAGTACAGAGAGGTACAGTCATGATAAAACCTGAAGACCCTTTCGGCTCTCTCTCTGGAGAACTGTGCGGAGAATTGAATTTAAGTGTGTGCTGGTCCGGGGGGGGGGGTTACCGTGCGCCGTGGTCTGAGTCCGGTCCTAGGTCGAGAGTCTGGAGGCTGTCTGACAAGGGCGAAGCAGGGTCCAAGGCAAGGAGCCGGGCATGGTCAGGAACTCCAGAAGAGCAGGTCAGGGTGCTTGCAGGAACCGGTTTCCAACGATGTTGCTCCCGCAACCTGGGACTGGGCTGACTGGCCTTTATCTCCTCTGAGGCCTGGGGTGGTCCCGGCCCACAGGAGACCCGCCTCTCCTGGCCTGGAGGCGAGCACTCCTCCTGTGAGAATTTAGTTCCCTCCGCCTCTCTGCCCTGAGCCTCTGCAGCTCAGGAGAGGCTGGAGGGTTACTGGACCCAGAGGCAACCTCACCTTTCCCTGACGGGGCTGAGAGTGGAGCACCTGCAGGCAATGGGTCCTCCATCACCTCTGGAGCCAGAGCAGACTCAGCTGGTGTCTGCTCCTGAGGATCCAGCACAGGTGAGGGCCCTTCAGGTTCAAGCCCCTGCCCCAGCTCAGCTGGCCCTGGAGGAGGGGACTCCTGTGCAGGCTGGGATTCCTCAGGTTCAGCCTCTGAATCAGATTCCCAGGTCATCACACCAAGATTGGAAAAATGAGAAGCTGAGAGAGCTGAAATTGACAGTTCCTTCCACCCGCACAGCTCACAGCAGAGGTAGCACAATGGCAATTGCTCCAAGCACATTTAAACATGATTAGATTTTACATCTAGCCCCGTCCTCCTTTAAAGAAACGTTCCCCATGAAAAGACTTAGGTTAGAATAAATCACAGACACTTGGCTTAGATCTTTACTCACAGAGTTTCTGAAAATTACAATAAACAAGACTCCATCTGCCGCCAGTAAAATAAAGGAGAAAATTTTCCAACTGACCTAAAAAGAAAGAACTTGGTTATCTTACAAAAGAATCACACAGTCTTTCCATTAGCAAAGATACAGGCTGTAGAAATCTCCTTTCAGGGAGATTATTCATTTGCTGAGCTGGGAGCCAAGTTGCATGGCTCCTTCTTTGAGGAAAGCTGCGGAGAGAGAGAAAGCGGGAGGGTGGAGAAGCAAAGGCTTCTGGGAGCCTGCTCTACCCATAGTGGCAACTTGACTTCAGAGCTCAGGTTAACCCTTTCAAGCACACAAGTGTGAGTCAGAGGAAGCAAATCATCTGGCTTCTTTTGCACGCAATCAAAATGAGATTGTCATTTTTTTTGTATTTGACGCCATCAAAGCTATCTAAGATGTATAAAAATATCTCGAACAAATGCTGGCGGTGTGTGTTCTCTGAAGGAAACCTGATTCATATGTGGTGGTCATGCCCCAATATTAAAGAGTTCTGGAATGTTATATACAATGAACTGAAAAAAAATATATAAGGATAACTTTCTCCAAAAAACCTGAGGCCTTCCTACTTGGAATCATAGGTAGAGAGTTACCAAAAAATGCAAAAGAATATTTTTTGTACGCAACTGCGGCCGCAAGAATCTTGGTTGCACAGAACAGAATGGCAGAATAAATTGGTAGAATTTGCCGAGACGGCTCAAATGACAAATAGGCTGAGAGGCAATATAAATCAAAACTTTATTCAAAAATTGGATGTGATTAAGAAATATTTAATGAAATACAATAGCGGTGTGGTGTCTATGACAGTGTTTGAATGATTTCTGTATATATGCTAGATAAAACTAAAGCAAAAGTACCTCGGGTACCTCGGGTTAAGTACTTAATTCGTTCCGGAGGTCCGTTCTTAACCTGAAACTGTTCTTAACCTGAAGCACCACTTTAGCTAATGGGGCCTCCCGCTGCTGCCGCCACGCGATTTCTGTTCTTATCCTGAAGCAAAGTTCTTAACCTGAGGTACTATTTCTGGGTTAGCGGAGTCTGTAACCTGAAGCATCTGTAACCCGAGGTACCACTGTACAGTGGTACCTCGGGTTACATGCGCTTCAGGTTACATACGCTTCAGGTTACAGACTCCACTAACCCAGAAATAGTGCTTCAGGTTAAGAACTTTGCTTCAGGATGAGAACAGAAATCATGCTCCGGCAGCGCGGCAGCAGCAGGAGGCCCCATTAGCTAAAGTGGTGCTTCAGGTTAAGAAAAGTTTCAGGTTAAGTACGGACCTCTGGAACGAATTACCGTGTTTTTCGCTCTATAACACGCACCTGACCATAACACGCACATCGTTTTTAGAGGAGGAAAACAAGGGAAAAAATATTCTGAATGAAACAGTGGACGTATCATTTTTGTGCTTCATGCTGTGGCCACAGACATGTGATCTGATGGTGAATTTGGGGTGACCCAATGCAAAAATCCTGAGAATCCCTGTGGATCCATGCTTTGTAACCATGTTTTTGTACCATTGCAGCCCCAGGCAACAGTGGGTGCGTGATTTTGCGGGCCAGGCTGTAGCCATGGACATGCTATGTGCTCTGATGGTGAATTTGGGCTGACCCAATGCAAAGATCCTGAGGATCCATGTGGATCCATGCTTTGTAACCACGTTTTTGCACCATTGCAGCCCCAGGCAACAGTGGGTGTGTGATTTTTGGGGGGCAGGCTGTAGCCATGGACATGCTGTGTGCTCTGATGGTGAATTTGGGGTGACCCAATGCAAAGATCCTGAGGATCCATGTGGATCCATGCTTTGTAACCACATTTTAAGTGGGGAGGGAAGGAAAAACACAGAAGGCTAAGAATGCAGGAGAGGGCTATAACGTGAGGAAAGGAAGGCAAATATATACGTATTTTTTTTAACTGCCTTGTCAGAAGAAAGCATTTTAACTGCATTAAGAACTATTTAGCAGCGAAACCTAAGCTTTGCCATCCCTTAAGAGGTACAGACACTGTAATCTTCCAGATCGCATGAATTTACAGGCAAAACACTGTTTAAGGATTTCATCCTTTTAAATGGAAGAAAGCATATTTGAATGCTGCGTGTCTCCAAAAACAAAAAGCAGAAAGTCAAATCAGAATTTTAAACTGAACCTGTAATCTCTCTTCCCTTCACAAACATTGTTCCCTCCGGAGCATGGAGAGGAATTAGAGGGACGCTCTGCTTTCCCCTCTGCTTGCCTGGAGGGGAGGGGCTTTCCCTGCTCTTTGTTCCGTTTGAGCAAACACAGTAACGAAACAGAGGAGGGTGGGCAGTAAGACCCTGAGGCAGAATGCAGGAAAGCAACCACTTCCTCTTTTCAGGTTTCCCTTCTCCCTGAAGCGTGGTTTGATTTTTGCCTGATTTTTCGGCTCCAGGGACCACACATTCGCTGCATAACACGCACAGACATTTCCCCTTCCTTTTTAGGAGAAAAAATCTGCGTGTTATAGAGCGAAAAATACGGTAAATGCTTAACCTGAGTTACCACTGTATAACAATGTAATGTGGTCAAGCAAACTTAATAAAACAAATTTAAATAATAAAAGTGAGATCGTCTCCCCCAAAATGGCACCCTAGAAGCGTCTCACCCAATTTCACTCCTATAGTAAGGGTTAATCAATCAATCAATTAATTACTTGATCCTCACGGAAGCCGGAAACCCTTGTGAGCAGGCAAAGAGGACCACCGGAGCGAAGGTTGCCGCTTAGCGTGGAGTAAAACAGATGGAGACTTGGTGCGGGATGTTCCCAAAGCCGCTGACCTCTGGGGTGAGGTCAATTTTGGTGACTCCCGGAGGGTGCCTGAGATGAAAACTTTGCAGAATAGTGGTGAGATACAGGAAGAGCTGCATCCGGGCCAATCCTTCACCCAGACAGATTCTCTTCCCTGCGGGAGGAAGAAAGGAGAAGCTGCAGTCCAGCTACTTCACAAATCTAGCCAGCTTTTTTAGAAGATTAGGGATACAGTGGTGCTTCGCAAGACGAAAAGAATCCGTTCTGTGATTCTCTTCGTCTAGCGGTTTTCTCATCTTGCGAAGCAAGCCCATTGACGGATTAGCGGATTAGCGCTATTAGCGGCTTTTAGCGGCATATCGGCTTATCGGATCAGCTGATAAGCGGCTTAGCGGCTTAGAAAAAGGGGGGAAGGGGGGAAAACCGCAGGAACTCGCAAGACATTTTCGTCTTGCGAAGCAAGCCCATAGGAGATTCGTTTTGCGAAGCACCTCCAAAACGGAAAACTCTTTTGTCTAGCGAGTTTTCCGTCTTGCGAGGCATTCGTCTTGCGGGGCACCACTGTATTCACGGAGGAATATTCTCTACTGAAAGAAAACTGCAGGAAAATGATGTATAGAAGGCATATAACACCAGTTATTGTATAAAACCAGCTCAAATATATGTTGGAAATGTAAGGGAAAAGAAGGGACTTTCTACCATATGTGGTGGGATTGCAGAGAAATTAAAAAATATGGGGAAATGATATATAACGAGTTGAAGAAAATGTTTAAATTAGCATTTGCAAAAAAAAGCCAGAAACATTTTTGTTAGGGATTGTAGGAAAAGGAAGGCAGATGAAGAACATATTTATGTACGTGACAACGGCGGCAAGAGTCTTAATAGCACAAGGATGGGAGAATGAAGAAACCCCGACAAAAGAACAGTGGCAAGAGAAACTGATGGACTATACGGAACTGGCAAAATTGACGTACAAAGTGCGTGACGAGGACAACTGTGACTTTAAAGAAGAATGGGAACCTTTTACAAAGTACTTAAAGAAGCAACAAAACAAACTGGACTCCTTGGCAGGTTTTGAATAAACATACACAAATTTATTTGTTAATATACCGTATTTTTCGCCCTATAAGACGCACTTTTCCCCCTCCAAAAATGAAGGGGAAATGTGTGTGTGTCTTATGGGGCGAATGCAGACTCCTTGGCTTCAGCGATAGCAACGCGAAGCCTCCGAAGCCTGCACTCCGGAGGCTTCGCATTGCTTCCGCTGAAGCCAGGAGAGACTGCTCTTTGAGGCTGGCGGTGGGGGAAAGCAGCGTTTCCCCATCGCCAGACCCAGAGGATGGGGGGCAGCAGGAAGGCCTTGCCGCTACTCTCCAACCCGGCTTTGAGGCTGGCAGTGGGGAAAGCAGCGCCAAATAAGGGACGCTTGACAGCTATGCTCCCAGCCCCGATCGAATCTGACCCACTGCTTTTTGTGGGAAAGGAAAAGGTAGAGATCCCCACCTGTGGAAAAGGGAATGTCGGCTCCGTTCTTCTTGAAATTCCCTTTTTCATCCAGGAAATGTTCTGGGGTGAACTGGAAGGGTTTGTCGTATTGCTTGGGGTCGTGCAGTGCAGAACTCAGGATGGGGAAGACGGAGGAACCCTGTTGTGGAAAGCCAAGAGGGCAAAATACATCAAGCTCTACTTTGGAAGAGCTCGTTGTGGTTCTCTTCCAGGATGCTAATATTCAGGCAGCTTCCAGGGAGCAGAGGTGGTCCAGAAAGCAACTCCTCTCTAACGAACTATTCGGAACTGGCAAAGTTAACGGCGAACATAAGAAATCAATACCATGGGCAATTTACGGGTGAGTGGAAGCCTTTTTTGGGATTATTTGGAGGGGGGAAACATAACCAAATGAAATCGTGGGCAGGATTTGAAATGTGAGCAATGGGAATAAAGCTATAATATACGAAACAGGGGGAGATGTATCAGATGAAAGAGGTGATATAACAGAGGAATATGTATTAGGTGAAATGTCTGATATTATGCAGGAAGTGAAAGGGCATGGAAAGAGAGGGGGGAAGTCAAATCATAAGAGAAACGGGTAACAAATTTGAAATCTGGAATGAGTTGGTTAAAGTTATGAAAAGCTAATAAAATCTTAATACAGACAGTAAACCCTTAAAGGCCTGAAGGGTTGAAACCAGCACAGTGAATTCGGTTGAAAAGCCACCAGTGTAATTGTTGCAAATTTTGTGCAAAGGGACCTGAACATGTAAATGTAGCCTGGCCCTAAGGGTGAGGCTCTTGGGGGGCAAGGCAGTTTGCCCCCCGATCCTTTTGTTGGGGGGGTCAGGCCCCCCCAATGTTCAGAAGGCTCTGCGCATGACATCAGGACATTGTGACGTTGCGTCCGGACCCCTCAATTCTCCGGAGAAACTGGCGCCTCTGTCTTGCATTAAGACAGGGTTGGGCAAGCTTGGGGCAGGGACCAAATGCAGCCATTCAGGGGTCTCTCTCCAGCCCTTGGTACTATCTCCAGCCCTGCTCCACACCTGCCCCGAGTGCTTTTGCCCACCTGGAATATGTCCTTGAGCTGTGACAAGATCCCCTGACTATCTGCATGGAGAGAGACTTGTGCACAGAACCCTCTTCAGTTTCGCGTTGTTGAAACGCATCTAACTAGCTCCCGTTGCTCGGTCCCAGCTCCTGCCAACCTAGCAGTTCAAAAGCATGTCAAAGTGCCAGTAGATAAATAGGTACCACGTCGTTCGCGACTGAACTTAACTGTCAGGGGTCCTTTACCTTTACCGTTTTTTAGACAAAATTCAGAGTCATTCATTGCTCAGCCCACTTCTCTATCTGGGCCTGTCCTTCACTTGATGTGCCCCCCCCAAATGTCTGTCCACGAGGCAACATGGCCATTGGGTGTAAGACGTTTCCCTATCCTTGTCCTAAAAGCAAAAGCTCTAATTAGGGTGGGGGGGGATTGGCCTTGTCTCTAGCACATGCACATGTTCATGAACATCAACCAGCACACAGCGCATAGCCTGCCACTTCATATGTTGAGCAGATGAGGATTGATTTGAACTGTTGGTAACAAGTATAGGGCAATGGTTGTTTTTCCAAGGTCAGCTGAAAAACTCGGTGCAATAACACATCACAGCAATGGCAAGCCAACACATTTTGCTGCCTGAGGCAGGACAATAAATGGTGCTCCCCACCCCAAGTCAAGACCCATAGTACCTAAAGCAGGTGGAATTATTTGCCACCTAAGACAGACAATTCCACAGGCTGACCTTCCTGATAATATCATGATCTTGATCACCACCCCTTTCTTCCCCTTTCCTGACACCCAAAATTAAGCAACTTGAAGCAGCTGCCTCTCTATATACTGTACAATGGTAGAGCCGGTCCCATGTGCCCATCAACCTCTGCCTGTTTGTTGCCTGCCACTGCTCTGAAGCTGTCAGCAGACTCTGATGCCGTTCCAGGTACCTTGGGGATGAAATAGCCTTCGATTTCAGTGTCGTGTTTCGCCACACGGGTGAACCCTAAGGGGACGAGATCCAATAATCGCTGGGCTTCGTGGAGGACGGCTTCTGTGTAAGGCATCTCAAGGCGATCCTTCATGGCAGGCGGCCTCTCCTGTCCTATCACTTGGTCTATTTCCTTTTGGATCTTTTCTGGAAGTGGACACAAAAGGCAGAACGTCCAGGTCACATCACAGCAGATGCAAGGGGAAAAAGAAAGCCAATTCTTGCTACCCGGTTCTGAAACCTAGCAAGGCCACCCTAGAATGTTTCCCCTCAGGAGAGTATGGCCAAACTACTCACGAAATCCAGCATCGCCTGAGCTCTGTGAGTGCAGTTTGAGGAGATTTCATCCCTCCCATACCCAAGAATCTCCTGATCATCTCCTGATGGTCTCTGCTGACTCTCCAGAGAAGAGGAGGCGTGTCCTGCCTATCTACTTATTCTGCCCAGCAACATCTCTGTGTGTGTGAGAGAGAGAGTCAGTCAGTCAGGGTATCGGAGAGAGTGAGAGTGTTGGAGATCCTAGAGATAAGGTTGCTGCTAAGAGCAGCTGCAGACTCTCAGTGTAGCATTGATTTATGCTTAGAATATTCAGCTCTGTATATAGTTTTGTATCATAGTTGTAGTTACAGAATAAAAGGAAGATATTCTACAGAGCTGCTCTCCGAGTGGTTTATACTCTGCAAGACTCTGCAAAACTCTGCTGCGCAACGACTGTATTATTGAGACAGTGAATCCGGTGCTCTCAGCTCTAAGCTGTGAGTCCACAGCACTGTGACCTGTTCCTGTGAGAAAGGAGGTCTCTGGCGGTGCTACCCAGCTCGCCTAGCCCAGTCGGGGTTGAGGTACATGAGTCCAGTCGGCGCACTGGCTCTAGGGCGATGCTGACACAGTTTTCTCACTCATCTCCACTCATCCTGTAAATAGTTCCTGCCTGAATAAAGCCTTTGAACTACAGAAATTGTAAATGATTGTTCAGCTCTAATTCACCCAAGCTGCAAGGACAAGTGCAAGCACAGTTAGTTCAGTGGTTAGTCAACCTTGCACGGCTGGGTGCTCAAGCAGGGTCATGAGGATATATCTGAGGGTGGTGCTTGTTGTTTCTGTCCCAGCGATGAATATGTCATAAGCTGCCATGTTCAAGTTCTCTCTAGTGAATTCAGTTTTGGGGTTCTGCTGCTCCTGGAAATGGGGAAAAAACACAGACGAGATTATCCTCTATACCAGGAGCCCGATATGATGTTTCACCAAGACTTAATCAGCATCCTACTTTTTTAAACAAATCTATACACCGCTTTTGTAAAAAACAAAAACCCACAGGACAGTTTACAAAAAGAACAAAACAATCACATTATCAGGAAAGCCAGTTAAATTAGATATTTAAAACATTTTTTAAAAATCAGATCAATGAGAAGCAAAACCGGATTAAAGCACATATCAACATTCTACATATCTGGGTAGGCTTATCTAAACAAAATTGTTTTCAGCAGGTACCTAATTTCAGACATAGGGACACGGGTGGCGCTGTGGTCTAAACCACTGAGCCTGTTGGGCTTGCCGATCAGAAGGTCGGCGGTTCGAATCCCTGCGACGGTGTGAGCTCCCGTTGCTCGGTCCCTGCTCCTGCCAACCTAGCAGTTCGAAAGTATGTCAAAGTGCAAGTAGATAAATAGGTACCACTCCAGCAGGAAGGTAAGCAGCGTTTCCGTGTGCTGCTCTGGTTTGCCAGAAGCGGCTTAGTCATGCTGGCCACATGACCCGGAAGCTGTACGCAGGCTCCCTCGGCCAGTAAAGTGAGATGAGTGCTGCAACCCCAGAGTCGTCCGCGACTGGACCTAATGGTCGGGAGTCCCTTTATCTTTAATTTCAGACATAGGGACGCGGGTGGTGCTGTGGTCTAAACCACAGAGCCTAGGGCTTGCCAATCAGAAGGTCGGTGGTTCGAATCCCCGCAACGGGGTGAGCTCCTGTTGCTTGGTCCCTGTTCCTGCCAACCTAGCAGTTCGAAAGCATGTCAAAGTGCTAGTAGATAAATAGGTACCACAATGGCGGGAAGGTAAACAGCGTTTCCGTGCACTGCTCTGGTTTTGCCAGAAGCGGCTTAGTTAAGCTGGCCCCATGACCCGGAAGCTGTCTGCGGACAAACGCCGGCTCTCTCGGCCTATAGAGCGAGATGAGTGTGCAACCCCAGAGTCAGTCACGACTGGACCTAACGGTCAGGGGTCCCTTTACCTTTACCTTTAATTTGGGACATATAAATCCACTCCTCCATATCTTACCTGCTCCATTTTGAGGAGGAAGGAATCTATGAAGTCCCGGGGAGCATTGGGATCCAGACTTCTCTCGTGATCTTTCACCTTCTGGGCTATGAAGACCTGGATGTCCCCGAGGTTTTTAAAGAAAGTTTGATGAGGACCAGGCAAGTAGTCTAGGATCCTGGGGAAGATGTTGTAGAGCTGAGAAAAGGAAAGAGAGAGGGGGGAAAAACACTCGTACAGACATAGCGGTGAATCAGACTTGGTGAGTTGGAATCTCTTCAGCGAACTAAAATAAATCGCACCGTCAGAAACTGACATGTGAGACAGCTCAGAAGCACCCCAGACCCTGAGATTCCAGGGCCCAAACGTGAGACCCAGGACCCCGTGATGTCCCAGGGCTGGGTCCTGGAGACGGAGGTTAATTGGGAGAGGAGAGCTCAGGAGAGCAGACCCTGCAGAGTGTTTATGCTATCATTTGCAGCTGGCTCCTGAATCGAGCAAGCTTGATCTCAAGTAAAAAATAATAATGGATGTACTGTGCTATATTAGAAGCAAAAAAAATCATAGAATCATAGAATCATAGAGTTGGAAGAGACCACAAGGGCCATCGAGTCCAACCCCCTGCCAAGCAGGAAAACACCATCAGAGCACTCCTGACATATGGTTGTCAAGCCTCTGCTTAAAGACCTCCAAAAGAGGAGACTCCACCACACTCCTTGGCAGCAAATTCCACTGTCGAACAGCTCTTACTGTCAGGAAGTTCTTCCTAATGTTTAGGTGGAATCTTCTTTCTTGTAGTTTGGATCCAATGCTCCGTGTCCGCTTCTCCGGAGCAGCAGAAAACAACCTTTCTCCCTCCTCTATGTGACATCCTTTTATATATTTGAACATGGCTATCATATCACCCCTTAACCTCCTCTTCTCCAGGCTAAACATGCCCAGCTCCCTTAGCCGTTCCTCATAAGGCATCGTTTCCAGGCCTTTGACCATTTTGGTTGCCCTCCTCTGGACACGTTCCAGTTTGTCAGTGTCCTTCTTGAATTGTGGTGCCCAGAACTGGACACAGTACTCCAGGTGAGGTCTGACCAGAGCAGAATACAGTGGCACTATTACTTTCCTTGATCTAGATGCTATACTCCTATTGATGCAGCCCAGAACTGCATTGGCTTTTTTAGCTGCCGCGTCACACTGTTGGCTCATGTCAAGTTTGTGGTCAACCAAGACTCCTAGATCCTTTTTACATGTACTGCTCTCGAGCCAGGTGTCACCCATCTTGTATTTGTGCCTCTCATTTTTTTTGCCCAAGTGCAATACTTTACATTTCTCCCTGTTAAAATTCATCTTGTTTGTTTTGGCCCAGTTCTCTAATTTGTCAAGGTCGTTTTGAAGTGTGATCCTGTCCTCTGGGGTGTTAGCCACCCCTCCCAGTTTGGTATCATCTGCAAATTTGATCAGGATGCCCTTGAGTCCATCATCCAAGTCGTTGATAAAGATGTTGAATAAGACCTGGCCCAAGACAGAACCCTGTGGCACCCCACTAGTCACTCTTCTCCAGGATGAAGAGGAACCATTGATGAGCACCCTTTGGGTTCGGTCAGTCAGCCAGTTACAAATCCACTGAGTGGTAGCATAGTCAAGACCGCATTTTACCAGCTTCTTTACAAGAATATCATGGGGCACCTTGTCAAATGCCTTGCTGAAATCAAGGTAGGCTACATCCACTGCGTTCCCTTCATCTACCAGGCTTGTAATTCTGTCAAAAAACGAGATCAGGTTAGTCTGACATGACTTATTTTTCAGAAATCCATGCTGACTATTGGTGATCACAGCATTCCTTTCTAGGTGCTCACAGACTGTTTGCTTAATGATCTGCTCCAGAATCTTCCCTGGTATTGATGTCAGACTGACTGGGCGGTAATTATTTGGGTCCTCTCTTTTCCCCTTTTTGAAAATAGGGACAACATTTGCCCTCCTCCAGTCTACCGGGACTTCGCCTGTTCTCCAGGAATTCTCAAAGATGACTGCCAGTGGTTCTGAGAGCACATCTGCCAGTTCTTTTAATACTCTTGGATGCAGTTCATCTGGCCCTGGAGACTTGAATACATCTAAACTAGCCAAATATTCTTGTACTATCTCCTTAGTTATTCTGGGCTGTGTTTCCTTTGCTGAATCATTTGCTCCAAATTCTTCAGGTCGGGCATTGTTTTCTTTATCGGAGAAGACTGAGGCAAAGAAGGCATTGAGGAGTTCAGCCCTTTCTGTGTCCCCTGTTTGCATTTCACCATCTTCTCCTCTGAGTGACCCCACTGTTTCTTTGTTCTTCCTTTTGCTACGAACATACCCATAAAAGCCTTTTTTGTTGCTTTTAACCTCTCTAGCAAGCCTGAGTTCATTCTGTGCTTTAGCTTTTCTGACTTTGTGTCTACACGTGCTGGCTATTTGTTTGAATTCCTCTTTGGTGGTTTCCCCCCTTTTCCATTTTATGTACACATCCTTTTTTAATCTTAATTCAGTTAAAAGTTCTTTAGATAGCCACCCTGGCTTCTTTAGGCACCTTCCATGTTTCCGTCTCATTGGTATTGCCTGACGTTGTGCTTTTACTATCTCCCTCTTAACAAACTCCCAGCCATCATGAACTCCCTTTCCTTTTAGTATTGTTGTCCATGGGATCTCACCCAGCACTTCCCTAAGTTTTATGAAGTCGGCTTTCTTAAAGTCAAGAAATTGAGTCCTAGTATGCTTGGCTGCTCCTTTCCGCTGTATAGTAAACTTCAGAAGAGCATGATCACTCGCGCCTAATGATCCTTCCACTTCTACCCCACTAACCAGGTCATCAATATTGGTTAGGACCAGATCTAAAATGGCTGTTCCTCTTGTTGCTTCTTCCACTTTCTGGACAATGAAGTTGTCTGCAAGGCCAGTGAGGAATCTGTTTGACCTTATGCTCTTGGCTGAGTTTGACGTCCAACAAATATCCGGGTAATTGAAGTCCCCCATTACTACTACCTCCCTTCCTTTTGCATGCTTGGCCATCTGTTCCAGGAAGGCATCATCTATGTCCTCCGTTTGGCTTGGGGATCTATAGTAAACTCCCACAATGAGGTCTCTGTTATTCTTCTCTCCCTTAATTTTGACCCAAATGCTCTCACTTTGGCTTTGAGGATCTAAATCTTGGATCTCTTCACAGGTATACACATCCCTGACATATAACGCCACTCCTCCTCCTTTCTTGTCTGGTCTGTTTCTCTGAAATAGATTGTATCCCCCCATTATTACATTCCAATCGTGGGACTTATCCCACCAGGTTTCAGTGATGCCTATTATGTCATATTTAGTTTGCTGTACCAAGAGCTCGAGCTCATCTTGTTTATTTCCCATGCTTTGCGCATTAGTGTACAGACATTGAAGTCCATTAATCATTCTCCCGTGTCTCTTATTTAAGGATTTTTTCCTCCCACCACTAGGTTCGCGTGCTGTTTGCTCCATTTGGTCTATGACATCTGGATGATCATCTTCATTAATTGATAGACTCCTACCTTCAGGAGCACTGTCTCCCTCCCCCACATTAGTCAGTTTAAAGCCCTCCTGATGAGGTTTCTGAGATTTTTGGCAAAAACATTTCTCCCAACCGTTGTGAGGTGCAGCCCATCACTTGCCAGAAGTCCATCTTCAAGAAACTGCAGTCCGTTATCTAAGAATCCAAACCGTTCCTGTTTACACCATTTGCGAAGCCAGCTGTTCACTTCCACTATTTTCCCCTCTCTCCCTGGGCCACGTCGTTCAACTGGGAGGACAGACAAGATGACAATTTGTGCATTTAGTTGCTTCAATTTCCTGCCGAGAGCCTTGTAGTCTCTTTTGATCTTCTGGAGGCTATTGCTTGCAGTGTCATTGGTTCCCACATGAACCAAGAGGAAGGGGTAATTGTCAGTGGGTTTTATGATTCCTTGCAGTCGTTCAGTTATATCTTGGATCTTAGCCCCGGGGAGACAGCACACTTCCCGAGACATCTTGTCAGGCCCACAGATCACTGCTTCTGTTCCCCTCAGTAGGGAATCCCCTATCACCACTACACGCCTCCTCTTGGGTTTGGTCGGGGTTCTTCCGTGAGCTGTCCGTTCCAAGGTCGCCTGCACATTCCCTGAGGACTGACTTTGCTGCTCGTCTTCATATACCTGATCGACTGTAATGAGGGAGAGATCCTCAAATGGAGTCTGCTCTTCGTCTTCCATGCTAGGGGAGAGGACCTCAAAGCGATTGTGTATTTCTAAACAATCAGAGTGAACCCTGGGCCTCCTACTTCTTTGAGTCACGTTTCTCCATATATCTGGCTCCTGTGTTGGTGAACTAGACTCCTTCTCAGGGGAGTCCCCTGTCTCCTCCTTGGTGGAGACGGTGTGCTCTGTTGCTTCCAAGAAGAGCTCCAGCTCTCTAATTCTTTGGAGCGTAGCTACAAGATTGAAAAAATCTTGTTTTGATGAACTGGAAGAACCGCAAAAAGATTCCATTAAGCACGTGGGTTGATAATATGGGCAGATTAGCTACATACCAACAAATTGCATGTCAACGCAAATTAAGAATTGATAAATATGAAGAAACCTGGAAGGAACATTTAAGCGATAAGGCAGATAGTGGGGGGAAGTGGGGGGAGGAGAGAGAGGTGGGGAAATATTGTTAAAAAGGAGTAGTCACAGGTGTATTCAAATCTGAAATGTCAAATTGTGTTGTTATGGTTTTTGTTGTATGTGTCTTTTGCGGTTGTTGTTTGTATTGAAAACATAGCTATCAACTTACAGATTTGAAAATAAGGGACCAGCAGCCTCGAAAATAAGGGATCAGCAGCCAAAATAAGGGATTTTCCGAACACAGGTATGCTCAACTTCTGAGCCCCTCTGAGCCAAAGGCAGAAAGCCCGGTCAGCAGCCAAACGAAGCCTCAAGCAGTGGTTCCCACAGCGCAGCAACCCGGCAAAGGGGATGCAGCAAGGAAAACCACCGTCACTTCTCCGCTGGGAAGCGCTGAGCAAAGGCGAGTCCCCAGGCAACGCGGCTGATTTGATTGGCACAAGGCATGCAAGCTCCACCCCCCAGTCGTTCTTAGGCTCCTTATTGGGTGATCAACACAGCCAAGCAACACAGTTGGAGCCTCCCTCCTCCCTGGCCGGCAGGGAGGGATGGAGGGAGAGGAGCTGCTTCCTTTGAAACCCGGGAAATTGAAGGGACATCATCAATAAGAACAGCAGCAGGACACGGCGCTGGGATAAGGGACTTTCCCGCCAAATAAGGGACGGTTGACAGCTATGATTGAAAAAATGATTAAATAATTCTTTTTTTTAAAAAGAGCTTGATTTCAAGTCCTGTTTTCCAGCAGGGTCTGCCTGCCCAGGAGGCAAATTGAGGCAGCTGCCTCGGGCGGCGGAATCCCGCACGGAAGCAAGGAGAAACAGCGGCAGCAACTTCCGGGGAGAGAGACCTCACGAAAACTCACAGAGCTCATTCAAGATCTTGCTGCTGCGGCCGCCGCCACCGCTTCTCACTCCACACGCACTACTCAGCGCCACCGGAGAAGCAAGGAGCAGTGGCTGAAGCTTCCGGGTTCTGGAGAGATCTTGTGGATCCCTCGCAGTTCCAGTAAGCAAGGCTTTGGCGGTGCAGAGGAGCAGCAGCGGCTGGGGTGGTGCCAGCAGTCAGCTCGCTTCCTATTTGCCATAATAATAATAATAATAATAATAATAATAATAATAATAATAAAATAAATTTATACCCCACCCATCTGGCTGGGTTTCCCCAGCCGCTCTGAGCGGTTCCCAACAGAATATTAAAAACACAACAAAACATCCAGCATAAAATTTTTTCCCAAACAGGGCTGCATTCAGATGTCTTGCAATTTAATCTGTATTTTAAATTGGGGTTTCCCCCCTATTATGTTTTTACTGTAATTTTACTGGTGTTAGCCGCCCTGAGCCTGGCACTGGCCGGGGAGGGCGGGGTATAAATAAAAATTATTATTAATTAATTATTATTATTATTATTAACGTTCTTAAACTGAGGAGCGCTTTCCCTAACGGGCCTTCTGCTGCCGGTGCCCTTCCACCGTTTGGCTTCTGTTCAAGGTAAGTTTCCCCAGCCACTCTGGGCAGCTCCCAGCAAATTAAAAACAGAATAAAGCATCAAATATTAAAAACTTTCCTAAACAGGGCTGCCTTCTGATGTCTTCTAAAAGTCAGATAGCTGTTTATTTCCTTGACATCTGATGGGAGGGTGCTCCACAGGGCGGGTGCCACCACCGAGAAGGCCCTCTGCCTGGTTCCCTGTAACCTCACTTCTCGCAGGGAGGGAACCACCAGAAGGCCCTCGGAGCTGGACCTCAGTGTCCGGGTAGAACGATGGGGGTGGAGACGCTCCTTCCTCTGCTACCCAGGGTCCTCCTTACCTGCCCTGCAGTGGAACTCTCCAACCGGAAGCTTTCGACCAGCAAGCGGAGAATCCGGAGGTACTCCGGGTCACTGTAATCAAACCGCTCACCGAGGAGGATGTGGCTGATCACGTTGCCCGTTGCGCAGCTGAACAGGACGGCTGGGTTGAAGGGCTGGCCTGGCAAAGGAAGTGGAGTTGGGAGGGATGGTGTCAAGAAATGCCCCAGCCGAAGAAACGCAGTGACTACATTATTACATGAGCACTGTTCCACAGAATTTGATATTTTCATTTCTATACATTCATTCGAAATAAGATGGGTTTATGAAGCATTATGCTAAGCTAACTGCTAAGAATAACAGTTTGAAGCTAGTAGTAAATTTAAACACAATGTGTAAGTACGATAGTTTTAAAGTAATGGTAAGTTTGGATACAACGTTTAAGTACAGAAATTCTTAGCAGAATACACACGTTTTTCATTTCAACTCTTGAGTAGGAATTATTCCTTATATTGAAACTTTTGGCCAGAGTTCTTGATATATCCTTTTCAGTGCATCTGGCATCTAGGCAGCTATTCTCTCTTTTTTTTAAATTAATATATTTTATTGCTTTTAAATATTGCATCACCAATGTAAAAAGAAAACCCACCACCCATCAGTTAACAAAAATATGTTGCATAAAAAGAAAAATGTTACCCAAAAATAAATGTTACATATAAATAAAACAGTGTTCTTCCATACTTTAAGACCCTCTCAGCGTGGGACTTCCGTTTCCTCAATAACAGCATTACAGTGGTGCCCCGCAAGACGAATGCCTCGCAAGACGAAAAACTCACTAGACGAACGGGTTTTGCGGTTTTTGAGCTGCTTCACAAGACGAATTTCCCTATGGGCTTGCTTCACAAGACGAAAGCGTCTTGCGTTTTTTGCAAGTTTGTTTCCTTTTTCTTAGCACCGTTAATACAGTTGCGACTTGACTTCGAGGAGCAACTCATAGAACGCGGTGTGGTAGCCTTTTTTGAGGTTTTTGGTGATTTTTGAAGCTTTTCCAAAACTTTCCCGACACCGTGCTTCGCAAGACGAAAACTTCGCTAGACGAAAAAACTCGCGGAACGAATTAATTTCGTCTTGTGAGGCACCACTGTATATTATAGCAATTAACTTAAGATATATTGTCTACGTTCTTTATAACATATTATATGGCCATAATTATTCAAAGCATGTTAAAGTTTTCATATGGGAACAATGTTCTTTCAAATGTAATCTAGAGTTATCCCATTCTTTATTGAAGTTTTGGCTTCTCTGGTTCCTAATGAGTGAGTTACCTGTAATTGTAACAGTGAATGGACAGGTGATCTTTACTACAAGAAACAAGAGGAAGAAGCAAAGTTTCCCCCCTCAACACAGTATTACTTAGTCTAGATTTTTATATATTAAAAAATGCATCCCCCGGAGATTTCAAAGGGCAACCTATTTGCATGTTGTGGGAATGTTCAGGGATGTAGGATAGGATATATTGTCTGATTATATCCTTATCCATCTTGTGTTCCACAATTTCAGCAGAGTAACATTCCCTTCTTTTAAATTTGCAGCGGCTGCGTTTGCTCAGGCTCGCTAAAGCCTCTATAACAACTGTTCTGGTATTTTCCCCTTATTCCCTCATAAAGGATAAGACATGACACAGTTTTCTACAAAAGTATAAAAAGAATTTACTCACATTCTGTTCACAGTCAGATTCCAGAAGGCAGACTTAGCTTAGAAAAGTAACATACACCTGGAAACTATCCCTCTGTCCTCTCTTGGCTGGAGGCCAAGAGAGCATCTTTGGCTAAGCAGATGTTGCTTCTTCGATGCATGTAGTCAAAGAGAGAGAGAGATGGCTGCCCTGCCCTGTGCTTTTGTCTTTACCTGCACAGGTGAGGCCACACCCACCTCTAGTCACATGCAGAGGAAGTCTGTCCCAGCCCAGAAGGAAACAGGAAGTTTACCTGCTGGCTGGACAAACCTTCCTCCCCATGTGTAAACATGTTCACTCTCGGAAAGTTGTACTTGACTGCTCTTGTGTTTCACATCCTACACACATACTCACCGTTTTTGGCCCTGAGCTCCTTCATCAGGTACTCTGCCTCTTCCTGGATCCTCTCCTCAATGTTCTTCTTCCCCATCCCAAAGTTCCTCATGGTGGTGAGGGAGAAGCGGCGGAGCTGGAGCCAGCGCTCGCCATTGGACATGACGATCCCTGCAGAAGAAACATAGGACTTGGCCACATTAGTAAAGAAAAGGCAAATCAAATGCACTATAAACACACGACACCAGATGGCGCCAGAGAGCAGGGAATTTTAAAACACTGTTTCCCATAGGGATTTCTTTCTTTTGCTATAACAATCTAATTTATGACTTATTCATAGAGTTTTTGTCCTGTGTCTAGAGCCACCCTGTAGTCTATGTTAGGTTTCTGTTTGTGCCACTGTGCAGTGCTTGGAGTCACAAGACTCTGTTTACATTCCAGAGATTCCAGACTGCTGGAAGTCTCACAGGAGACGGATGTTGATATTACTGGTTTCCTGTTTCTTTGTACCAGTTGCCTCTCTGCCTTCACAGAGAGAGGATGTATATTTCTTTTCTGTTTGCGTAGTTAGAAGTAAAACTCTTAGCAACGTAGCTCATATTTCTCGTCCTCTTCTGCTGCTTGGAAACTCTGTGTAATGAGGGAACGTACCTGGAGCCTCATCAAAGGCTCAGGTCGTTAATCACCATCGGAGGACTCGAGGACTCGGTCGAACGCAAGTTCCGACAGTCTATGCCAGTGGTTCCCAATTAACTTATTACTGAGGACCCCTTATTTTTCAAAAGTCAAGCCGCAGAACCCTTGCTGAAGCCTGGGGCAGCAGAAGTTGTTGAGAATGGGCGTCAGGGACCGTGCTGAGGGGGGCCTGCACTGAGGAGGAATGGTGGGAGTCTCCCCCTCCTCCTGCTACTACCCCGGATTGTGAATTTCCCCAGGAGCAGGAGGACAGTATAGATTTGGAATAGCGGTTTGCAGAGGGGCATAGTTCAGAAGGCAGAAGCTGGGAAATACTGGATTGGGAACAGCTAGGAGAAGAGACACTGGCACTTCTGGCTCAGAAATGGAAGCAGCAGGAACTTCCAACACTGGTCAAGATGATGGAGTACGTAGAGATGGCCAAGTTGACAGGGAAGATCCGGAATCAGCATGACAAACTGTTTCAAAAGGACTGGAACAAATTTATATTTGATATGAAAGAAAATTGTAAACGTTTGAAAACGTTTGTGGGCTTGAATTGAAATGTTTTGTAATGTAAATAAAAGGAACTGATTTAACGATAATAAGGTGAAATATTATAATTTGACAAAAGGTAAATAAGTTTTTATAGAAATGCGAAGAATATGGAAAGTTATGTGGAAGTCAGAAAGAGGGAGGGAAGGAGGTTGATGCTCTTACAGCGTAATATATTAAGTCATAGAATTATGTAACAAAATGTGAATATGATTTAAGTGGAAAACTCAATAAAAATTATTTAAAAAAAAGAGAGAGAGAGACACTGGAACAGAGAGGGTTAACAGATCCACACTCTAGAAAGCCTTACTCCACCGCCCTTACCAAAGTTGAGAAGAGCTCAGAAAGTGGCAGAACAGAAAGCACAGAGGGTACAAGGTCAGATGATGAGACGTAGAAGTGACATAGATTAATAGGGACAGCAGGGGGTGGGAACCTTAATTGGGAGCACCGCCATTTCTAGGAGATAAGTTCTTCTCTCGCTGTGATTATTTAACTGGTAAGAAGACACATTTTCCTTTGTTCTGCTTATCTACTGCCACAGGGGGTGGGAAGCTGATTCCCTGAGGCCTGACATTAGGAGATCGTCCCAAACTTTTTTTGAGGCGGTTGCCCCAAGTTGTTGCGTTCCGCCGATGCAATCGGGTGTGCAAGCAAGAGAGGGCAGGGACTGGAGCCCCTGATGCCACCGGCACATGAAGCGCCATGCTTGGAACAGGACCCATGAGTCAGGTCAGCCTTGGTCCCACAAGATGTGTCAGGCTGCTCTCCCCACCAGCCCAGCTATGGTCACATCAGCCTGCGCATCACCCAGCCCAGCTTGCTGGGACTGTTGAGAGTTGCACTGGGGGCAGGGGCCATGCTAATCTTCTCTGTGTTTAGTCGTTTAGTTGTTTCTGACTCTTCGTGACCCCATGGACCAGAGCACTCCAGGCACTCCTGTCTTCCACTGCCTCCCACAGTTTGGTCAAACTCATGCTGGTAGCTTTGAGAACACTGTCCAACCATCTTGTCCTCTCTTGTCCCCTTCTCCTTGTGCCCTCCATCTTTCCCAGCATCAGGGTCTTTTCCAGGGAGTCTTCTCTTCTCATGAGGTGGCCAAAGTCTTGGAGCCTCAGCTTCAGGATCTGTCCTTCCGGTGAGCACTCAGGGCTGATTTCCTTCAGAATGGAGAGGTTGGATCTTCTTGCGGTCCATGGGACTCTCAAGAGTCTCCTCCAGCACCAGAATTCAAAAGCATCCATTTATTTATATGATTTATATGGATAAAAAGCAAGGAAAAACTGTTGAAACTGGTCCGGTGAGATGTGGGGCCTGCAGAGATGAGGCGTGTGGCCTGGGGAACATTTCGAGGGCCAGACAGAAAGCTCTGGAGGGCCACATCCAGCCCTCAGGGCTGAGATCCCCCTACCCTTGGCCTAGAGACCCTTTCCACTTTTCCACCCAGGCTAGCGGTGCCCCCCTCATGTAAGAGATGCAATACCTAGTCCTCTGTTGGTCTTATCTGCTGACGGCATGCTGCCTCGGTCAAGAAACTCATCTCCACGATCAACGAGGACCTTCTTCACCAAGTCATAACCGAAGAGAACCACAGCCTGGTCTGAGCCAAAATACACGGTGAAGATCGGCCCATATTTTTTGCTCATCTGCAAAGACAAAGCAGGGAAGAGAAGGAGCAGGCATCAGGGTACTGGTGATTGCAGAAGACTAGCGGAAATGGTGGCCATGGGTTAGATTTTTGGGTGTAATAATAATAATTATAATAATAATAATTTATTATTTCTACCCCGCCCATCTGGCTGGGTTTCCCCAGCCACCCTGGGCGGCTTCCAACAAAACACTAAAATACAATAACCTATTAAACATTTAAAAAAAAAAATTCCTTCCAGTAGCACCTTAAAGACCAACTAAGTTAGTTCTTGGTATGAGCTTTCGTGTGCATGCACACTTCTTCTGGTATCTGAAGAAGTGTGCATGCACACGAAAGCTCATACCAAGAACTAACTTAGTTGGTCTTTAAGGTGCTACTGGAAGGAATTTTTTTTTTTTTTTTTGACTATGGCAGACCAACACGGCTACCTATCTACTACTATTAAACATTAAAAGCTTCCCTAAACAGGGCTGCCTTCAGATGTCTTCTAAAAGTTTGGTAGTTATTTTTCTCTTTGACATCTGGTGGGAGGGCGTTCCACAGGGCGGATGCCACCACCGAGAAGGCCCTCTGCCTGGTTCCATATAACTTCACTTCTCGCAGGGAGGGAACCGCCAGAAGGCCCTCGGCGCTGGACCTCAGTGTCCGGGCAGAACGATGGGGGTGGAGACGCTCCTTCAGGTCTACTGGGCCGAGGCCATTTAGGGCTTTCAAGGTCAGCACCAACACTTTGAATTGTGCTTGGAAACGTACTGGGAGCCAGTGTAGGTCTTTCAAGACCGGTCTTATATGGTCTCAGCGGCCACTCCCAGTCACCAGTCTAGCTGCCGCATTTTGGATTAGTTGTAGTTTCCGAGTCACCTTCAAAGGTAGCCCCACATAGAGCGCATTGCAGTAGACCAAGTGGGAGATAACTAGAGCATGCCCCACTCTGGCGAGACAGTCTGCGGGCAGGGAGGGTCTCATCCTGTGCACCAGATGGAGCTGGTAGACAGCTGCCCTGGACACAGACTTGACCTGCGCCTCCATGGACAGCTGTGAGTCCAAAATGACTCCCAGGCTGCGCACCTGGTCCTTCAGGGGCACAGTTACCCCATTCAGGACCAGGGAGTCCCCCACACCCGCCCGCCCCCTGTCCTCCAAAAACAGTACTTTTGTCAGGATTCAACCTCGATCTGTTAGCCGCCATCCATCCTCCAACCGCCTCCAGGCACTCACACAGGACCTTCACCGCCTTCACTGGTTCTGATTTGAAAGAAAGGTAGAGCTGGGTATCATCTGCATATTGATGAACACCCAGCCCAAACCCCCTGATGATCTCTCCCAGCGGCTTCATATAGATGTTAAAAAGCATGGGGGAGAGGACGGAGCCCTGAATATGAAACTTGACTTTTTTTTGGATTCAGAGAAGGGATGAGGAAATGCTCTGAGAATATGGGACGACTGATTGGCCCGGCGCCATCTGTTCGCCTCACCTTGGAATAGCTGCTTGATAAACATCTGCTGTTGCATAAGCTCCATGCAAACAAATCACAGAGTGTGGAAAGAGAGAAAAAGGAGGGTCAAGAACAGGGCAGATCATGAGACTTTTGGTTATGAAAACATGTTTATCCCCACAAAGAGCCTCTTTGTTTCCCAGCTTGCTCCTTCCCCAAACCTGGTGACCTGCACCAGAGTTTTCGAACTACAACTCCCACCAGCCCCGGCCATTGCAGTTGGGAGGTTGTAGTCCCAGGACACCTGGCTGAGGCAACCTGGGCTCTCTTCCATTCACAAAAAACACAACCATGTAGACAAGGATTAAACGTAAGGTATTGGTTGTGTTTAGAACAGATTTATGAAAGATTTAGAGAACATTGATTAGAATATTTGTGTCAGATTGTATGGGGGAAATACGGAACGACAGATACAATCTTGCTTAAAATGTATATAGGAAGTGCAGTGTAAGCGATGGAAGCCAATCAATGAAATTTTATTCTTATTTTCATATTGAGATATTTGTAGAATAAACTTGGAAGAAATTCTTCCAACTTTTCTTCTCATTATTTTTTCTTCTTTTTTCTTTTCTTCTTTTTTCCCTCTTTTGTTCCTTTCCTTTTTCATATATGTGCTTATTGGAAATATGTATGTATGTATGTATGTATGTATGTATGTATGTATTTGCAATATTTTGCTTATATTTTGTAACAATTAAAGGCAAAGGTAAAGTGACCCCTGACCATTAGGTCCAGTCGTGGCCGACTCTGGGGTTGTGGCGCTCATCTCGCTTTATTGGCCGAGGGAGCCGGCGTACAGCTTCCAGGTCATGTGGCCAGCATGACTAAGCCGCTTCTGGCGAACCAGAGCAGCGCATGGAAACCCTGTTTACCTTCCCGCTGGAGCGGTACCTATTTATCTACTTGCACTTTGATGTGCTTTTGAACTGCTAGGTTGGCAGGAGCAGGGACCGAGCAATGGGAGCTCACCCCGTCGCGGGGATTTGAACAGCCGACCTTCAGATTGGCAAGTCGTAGGCTCTGTGGTTTAACCCACAGCGCCACCCGCGTCCCCCTTTGTAACAATTACTGTATGTTAAATAAATAAATATTTTTTAAAATGCAACCATTTCCTCTCGTCCTCCAAACTGCCTCCCCAGCTGCTGCCAGATGTCTCCTTCTGAATCCTTGCCTGCAGCTGTTTGCAGTCTTGTTCCGTCATCTGAGGAGGTTTCCAAAGTGTTATTTCGCCGTGCTCTGAGCTATGTAGCTGTAAAGCACTCAGAGAAGGCTGGGCCTGGGGGAACTGGCATGCAGGTGACTTTTTAAAAAATGTTTTTTATTAGCAATTTCAACCTAACAGATTATCAAAACATATCATATTCATTATTTCCCCCCTTCCCCCCTTCAACCCTGCCCCCCGAGACTTCCCTCAGCTCCTCTCTCTGATTTCTCAGCACATATTATTCTCTGCCTGTTATAAAATTATACATGTCCTTACATTATCTATCTACCACGTTATCAACCCATACATTTGTGTATGTTTATTCAAAACCTGCCAAGGAGTCCAATTCATTTTGTTGTCTTTTTAGATAATTTGTAAAAAGCTCCCATTCTTCTCTGAAGTCACAGTTGTCCTTATCTGACAGTTTGTATGTCAATTTCGCCAGTTCTGAGTAGCTCATCAATTTTTCTTGCCACTGTTCTTTCGTCGGGATTTCCTCATTCTTCCATCCTTGTGCTATCAAGACTCTTGCCGCTGTTGTAGCATACATAAATAAGTTCTTGGTTTTCCTTGGCAAGTCTTGTCCTACAATCCCTAACAGAAATGCTTCTGGTGTTTTTTTTTTACAAATGTCATTTTAAACTTTTTTCCAATTCATTGTATCATAGAATCATAGAATCATAGAGTTGGAAGAGACCACAAGGGCCATCGAGTCCAACCCCCTGCCAAGCAGGAAACACCATCAGAGCACTCCTGATATATGGTTGTCAAGCCTCTGCTTAAAGACCTCCAAAGTAGGAGACTCCACCACACTCCTTGGCAGCAAATTCCACGGTCAAACAGCTCTTACTGTCAGGAAGTTCTTCCTAATGTTGAGGTGGAATCTTCTTTCTTGCAGTTTGGATCCATTGCTCCGTGTCCGCTTCTCTGGAGCAGCAGAAAACAACCTTTCTCCCTCCTCTATGTGACATCCTTTTCTATATTTGAACATGGCTATCATATCACCCCTTAACCTCCTCTACTCCAGGCTAAACATGCCCAGCTCCCTTAGCCGTTCCTCATAAGGCATCGTTTCCAGGCCTTTGACCATTTTGCTTGCCCTCCTCTGGACACGTTCCAGTTTGTCAGTGTCCTTCTTGAACTGTGGTGCCCAGAACTGGACACAGTACTCCAGGTGAGGTCTGACCAGAGCAGAATACAGTGGCACTATTACTTCCCTTGATCTAGATGCTATACTCCTATTGATGCAGCCCAGTATATCATTTCCCGATTTTTTAAAACTTCTCTACATTCCCACCACATATGATAAAAAGTCCCTTCTTTTTCTTTACATTTCCAACATATGTTTGGCCCAGTTTTTTTTACATTTTTGCTAGGCACGCAGGAGACTTAAACAGATCGCCAGGAGACAAGGCCTGCCCAAAGTCCCAGTGGGTCAGGGAGCCTGGGACATGGCTTAGCTGAAGCCCCGATCCTTACCTCTCGGAAGTTTCCTACGAGGTTCTGCCCCTTCAGCTGTAGGAGGTTCCCGACGAATGGAAGCGGTGTTGGCCCAGGAGGCAAGTTTTTCGCCTTAGGTCTCATCCCCCAAACCAAGAGGAAGACCAGGCAGATGACCAAGAAGATTGTTGTGCTCCCCAGCAGATCCATTGCTGCAGCAGGTAGCAGTTGGAGGCTCCTATCTCCAGACGAGGAAAAGTCTACAGTCCAGAGATTATATTCTCCAAACATCATAATCAGAGCCAGCGTCATGATCCAACAGGGCAGCGTGACCAGTTTCCAAACCCTGCCAGATTGTCCAAAGGTTGTTCTATAAGCCCTTGAAACATGTTGTGCTTTTTCAAGACTTGTCTCTACTTTCTGCTGAAAGTTGTTCTCTGGGGTTAACTAGGGAAGAAAGTGTCTCCACCCCAATCATTCTGCCCGGACACCGGGGTCCAGCTCCGAGAACCTTCTGGCAGTTCCCTCCCTGCGAGAAGTGAAGCTACAGGGAACCAGGCAGAGGGCCTTCTTGGTGGTGGCGCCTGCCCTGTGGAATGTCCTCCCACCAGATGTCAAGGAAATAAACAGCTATCTGACTTTTAGAAGACATCTGAAGGCAGCCCTGTTTAGGGAAGTTTTTAATATTTGATGCTTTATTCTGTTTTTAATCCGTTGGGAGCTGCTCAGAGTGGATGAGGAAACACAGCCGGATGGACAGGGTAATAATTTTATTATTTATACTCCGCCCATCTGGGCAGCATCCAACAAAATATTAAAATTCATCAAACATTAAAAGCTTCCCTAAACAGGGTTGCCTTCAGATGTCTTCTAAAAGTCATAATAATAATAATAATAATAATTACAGTGGTACCTCTGGTTAAGAACCGTCCTGTTTATGAACAATTTGGTTTACGAACTCTGCAAAACCAGAAGTAGTGTCCCGGTTTGCGAACTTCACCTCGGTCTAAGAACGGAAGCCGAATGGTGGAAGGGCACCGGCAGTGGGAGGCGTCATTAGGGAAAGTGCACCTCAGTTTAAGAACGGTTTTGGTTTAAGAATGGACTTCAGGAATGGATTAAGTTTGTAAACCGAAGCACCACTATTATTATTATTCCTTAGTTACTAGTAAAGGTAAAGGTACCCCTGCCCGAACGGGCCAGTCTTGACAGACTCTGGGGTTTGTGCGCCCATCTCACTCTATTGGCCGGGAGCCAGCGCTGTCCGGAGACACTTCCGGGTCACGTGGCCAGTGTGACAAAGCTGCATCTGGCGAGCCAGCGCAGCACACGGAACGCCGTTTACCTTCCCGCTGGTAAGCGGTACCTATTTATCTACTTGCACCCGGGGGTGCTTTCGAACTGCTAGGTTGGCAGGCGCTGGGACCGAGCAGCGGGAGCGCACCCCGCCGCGGGGATTCGAACCGCCGACCTTACGATCGGCAAGCCCTAGGTGCTGAGGCTTTTACCCACAGCGCCACCCGCGTCCCCTTAGTTACTAGTTACTTGTTAGTTATTATTATTCCTTAGCGGGCACACTCGCTAAACCCTGTCTGTGGTGCCTACCCCTTTCCCCAAATGATGAGACAAGAGACCAGAGTATGGGTTCAAATTGGTCACAGCTTTATTGAGCTTCAGACGTGGGAAACTCAGCACAGGCCTTGGCAGGCAACCCTCTCAGTCCGCCTGGTTATGCAGGCAGATGAGGTCCAGTGAGAGGGGACTGCAAAGCACAAACTTACACAGCCTGCCCTTCCACCGACCTCGTCCCGGGAGTTTGACCTACATGCCGCTGCTCTAGGGCCAGGGACGCCCGGTATTTGCCCTTTAACGGGCCCTGCAAGCACCGCCACATGGGGAGGGAGAATGTGTGCATCCCTCCCAACTTGATGTTAGACTAAAGGCTACCTTGCCAAGGCCTAGAACCGCCAAAGTTGTGACGAAATGCTACTGGGAAGGCGAAACCGCCAATGCAGGGGAAATTCCTTCCCGGTTCTGAATACAGCAATCAACTTTAAGACGGCAGCAGCGTCCGCTGACCTGGAATGCAAAATATTAGCCTGTAAGGAAAAGAATCATTAACCTGAAGATCGCTGACCTAGGATGAAATTATAGTGGCAAGAAATTATTAATTAGAGGGAGGGAGGGGGTGGGTGATCCTGGAAGGAAGAAAACCAAAAGAGGCCTCTTGAATGTGGCCTTAACCCCACCCCTGGCCGGCCGTCCATTGTCCTCCCTGGCAGAGGATGGGTCAAAGGCCAGCTCAAGCAGGTGAGTTCCACCAGCCCAGGTGAGCCCAGCTCAGTGCTGCAAACCCCGCCCACCTGTGGGGAAGGGAGGGCGGAAACTATCTGATTTTTAGAAGATATCTGAATGCAGCCCTGTTTAGGGAAGTTTTTAATGTTGGGTGTTTTATCGTGTTTTTAATACAGTGGTGCCTCGCAAGACGAAAAGAATCCGTTCTGTGATTCTCTTCGTCTAGCGGTTTTCTCGTCTTGCGAAGCAAGCTCATCGATGGATTAGCGGATTAGCGCTATTAGCGGCTTTTAGTGGCTTTTAGCGGCTTATCTGCTGATCAGATCAGCTGATAAGCGGCTTAGCGGCTTAGAAAAAGGGGGGGGGGAAAACCAGCAGGAACTCGCAAGACATTTTCGTCTTGCGAAGCAAGCCCATAGGAGAATTGTTTTGCGAAGCACCTCCAAAACGGAAAACTCTTTCGTCTAGCGAGTTTTCCATCTTGCGAGGCATTCGTCTTGCGGGGCACCACTGTATTCTGTTGGGAACGGGCCAGAGTGGCTGGGGAAACCCAGCCAGATGGGAGGGTTATAAATAATAAATAAATCATCATCATCATCATCCTTGCCAGTATGCTCTCAAAGTGCAATGGCTCCCAGTTACAAGAAAGGGAATTCCATCTAAACATAAGGGGGAGACTTTCTGAAAGTAAGAGCTGTTTGCTGGTGGAACAGTCTCCCATGGGAGGTTGTGAACTCTCCTTCCTTGAAGGTTGTTAAGCAGAGGCTGGATGGCCATCTGTCAGGGATGCTTTCGTTTGAGATTTCTGCATTGCTGGGGGTTAGACTAGATGACCCTCGAGGTCCATTTCAACTCTATGAATCCATGATCCCACCTTTTCTTGTTTCTGCATTGTTGAAAAATGGCTCTGAACAGGAGCAATAAATGAGGCTGCATTTTGAATTGCATTTTAACCTGTACAGTGGTGCCTCGCAAGAGGAAAAGAATCCGTTCTGTGATTCTCTTCGTCTAGCGGTTTTTTCGTCTTGCGAAGCAAGCCCATTGACGGATTAGCGCTATTAGCGGCTTTTAGTGGCTTTTAGTGGCTTATCTGCTGATCGGATCAGCTGATAAGCGGCTTAGCGGCTTAGAAAAGGGGGGGGAGGGGGAAAAAACCAGCAGGAACTCGCAAGACATTGTCGTCTTGCGAAGCAAGCCCATAGGAAATTAGTTTTGCGAAGCACCTCCAAAACGGAAAACTCTTTCGTCTAGCGAGTTTTCCGTCTTGCGAGGCATTCGTCTTGCGGGGCACCACTGTATTTTAAATTGGTTCCCCCCCATTATGTTTTCACTGTAATTTTACTGGTGTTAGCTGCCCTGAGCCCGGCTCTGGCTGAGGAATGTGGGGTATAAATAAATCTATTATTATTATTATTATTATTATTATTATTATTATTATTATTATTATTATATCTCAGTCCATAGAGCATGAGACTCTTCATCTCAGGGTTGTGGTTATAAGATGAAAAATATGAAATAGTTGCACTTGAGTTGAAATGACAAAGTAAATAACATTAATGTCATCCAGTTATCAGATATCGTTCCAGCTGTGCGACACTTGTGGCAGTGGCAAGGGGCGAACTTTTTTAAAAGTGCAAATAGATGTGGAAATGTGGAGAAAAGAACAGAAGTCACTAAGTTATTACGCATCTATTAATTTCAGTTCCTCTTATTTCTTCGAGTTTTGAGAGGAATCCAAACTGACAATTTCCCAATGACTAATGTAATACTTGCTTGCTTCTTTACACAATATTTTGGTTTTTTTAAACTATTATTATTTGGGCTTCAATTAGCATTCTGCTATTTGTCTGCTATCTGGTTTGATCTTTCTTGTAAAAATAATCTAAAGGTATGCTGAAGGAAGTTTAAATGTTTTCTTTTTATTGTGATTTAAAAGATGTGACCAACGTAACAGTTTTGCAACCTCATGGTTGCAAGAATATATCTGAAGCTTGGATAATTCCCCCCTCCCCCCCCCCAAATGGGCTGGATCCAGCCCCTGGGCCTTAGTTTGCTGAACCATGGATTACCTGGATAGCCTGGCCATTCTTTTGTGATGATAAATACTTAATTCCTGAGACCAGGTCACAGGCTCACCCTATTCATACCCAAATGTGCCCTTAAGGCAGGATTTGTGAGCACAGAGACAATGGGGGGAGGCTTTTTCAATTTCCATCCAAACCGCAGAGGAATATTTGAGGTCACTGAAAGAGTTAAAATGGCTTTAGGACTGTTCTCCTGTACTATTTCAGACAAGTGGTTTATATGCTTATGTATGTCTTTGCTTTGTACATTTACGAACATTTATTTTATATATATAAGACCTTAGAATTCCTATTGTTGTTGTTGTTTAGTCGTGTCCACCTCTTTGTGACGCCCTGGACCAGAGCACGCCAGGCCCTCCTGTCTTCCACTGCCTCCCGCAGTTTGGTCAAACTCATGCTGGTAGCTTCCAGAACACTGTCCAACCATCTTGTCTAAAAAAAGATGAGCGCCGCAACCCAGAGTCGGCCACGACTGGACCTAATGGCCAGGGGTCCCTTTACCTTTACCTTTAAACTACCCATACCACCCTGAGTAAAACACATACATCATAACCACGTCACAAATTGGAAGGGGTTTTCTGACAGATACCTGAGTATCAAGTTTGCCCCTGTCCCTCTCTTGAGCTCCACCTCACACCCATTAAGTAATACAAGGTTCCTGCTTCCCAGCCAACTTGTTACTGTTCCTGATTCCCAGCCAACTTAATCACACTCTTGTCTTGACCTGGGTTTGCTATTGTCTCCAGAATTCTAGAAAAATGCAACCTGTGTTGCTGATGGAAGTTGTGCGACTCATGCAACACGTTGGTGATTAATATACACAGAACAATAATTATGCATACTTTATCAACCTTCTGAGAAAAATATAAAACATTAAACAAAGCCACAGAGACTTGCCAACTACCCAGCCTAAAATGAATTTATAATTTCTGGTTTCAATAGATTTTTCAAATGCTTAACTCAGACCTTTAGATAAGTTAATGAAGATACCAACAAAAGGTTATTCACAATACCGGGAGATGCTAGTGGAGTTGTGTTGTTGTTGTTTAGTCATTTAGTCGTTTCCGACTCTTCGTGACCCCCTGGACCAGAGCACGCCAGGCACTCCTGTCTTCCACTGCCTCCCGCAGTTTGGTCAGACTCATGCTGGTAGCTTCCAGAACACTGTCCCACCATCTCGTCCTCTGTCGTCCCTTCTCCTTGTGCCCTCCATCTTTCCCTGCATCAGGGTCTTTTCCAGGGAGTCTTCTCTTCTCCTGAGGTGGACAAAGTCTTGGAGCCTCAGCTTCAGGGTCTGTCCTTCCAGTGAGCACTCAGAGCTGATTTCCTTCAGAATGGAGAGGTTTGATCTTCTTGCAGTCCATGGGACTCTCAAGAGTCTCCTCCAGCACCAGAATTCAAAAGCATCAATTCTTCAGCGATCAGCCTTCTTAATGGTCCAGCTAGTGGAGTTGTAGATAGATGTTTATAATGTTGTAGACAATGAAGTTGTAGAGACAGGGTTCCAGCGTTTTGCACCTGTTTCTCCCTGGCACTCCAAGTAATCAGGAGGCCTCTGTTCGCCCCCGATGGGCCCTTTAACTGGGGCTTGCAGGTAGCACACTCCCAAGGTAGTTTTCCGGGCTTCTTCAGTGGTCTAATCTCAAAGCCTTGATACGTCTATTGATATTCAATCTTATAGAGAATACTCTTTCTTGGCTTAAATTTAAGCCCAGAAAGAGTATTCTCTATAAGATTGAATATCAATATACGTATTGTCTCCAGAATGGCTACCTGTCTGCCACCCAGGTGTCAGGATGCCAGAGATTATCACCTAGGCCAGTGGTATCCAAACTTTTTTCAAAGAGGGCCAGATTTGATGAAGTGAAGGGCCGTGTTGTTGACCTTTTTTTAGGATTGACGTTGTTGAGGGGTTTTTTTTATGACTTTACCCCAGGAAATAAACTGCCACAGGGGCCAGATTATACAGATTACATGGACTCATGCTTTAGGGATTTTCTTCTTCTTCTTCAGCGATCCCTCGTAGTCGAGTAAGATTGTCTTCCATAAACACGGTCTTAACAGTGAATCCGTAAGTGGCTGTGGAGGCCAATTCTGGATCCACACGTCATTCCACAGTGGGGACATTGGTTTCCGGGCAGAAGCTGATCACGGTGTGGATTTGCCAAGCGTGCCTTCCTCTTAGCACCTTTCTCCCTTTCCTCCTGAGTTCGAGTGTCTTCAAAGCCCATGACACCTTTGGTAAAGGCTGTTCTCCAATTGGAGCTCTTGCAGGCCAGTGTTTCCCAGTTGTCGGTGTTTATACTACATTTTTAAAGATTTGCCTCGAGACAGTCTTTGAACCTCTTTTGTTGACCACCAGCATTACGCTTTCCATTTTAAAGTTCGGAATAGAGCAGTTGCTTTGGAAGACGATCATCAGGCATCCGCACAACATGACCAGTCCAACGAAGTTGATGTTGAAGAATCATTGCTTCGACACCGGTGATCTTTGCTTCTGCCAGTACACTGATATTAGTTCACCTGTCTTCCTAAGTGATGTGTAAAAATTTTCAGAGACACAATTGATGGAATTTTTCAAGGAGTTGAAGATGGCGTTTATAAGTGGTCCATGTTTCACAAGCCTACAGTAAGGTGGGTAGTACAATAGCTTTGTCAACAAGCCTTTTGGTTTCCCAGCGAATGTCCCGGTCCTCAAACACTCTGCGCTTCGATCGGGAGAAAGCCGCACTCGCAGAGCTCAGGCAATGCTGGATTTCGGCATCAATGTTGTCCCTTGTGGAAAGATAACTGCCCAGGTAGGAGAAGTGATCAACATTTTCCAATGTTGCACTATTCAGTTGGATTTGTGGCGAGAGATTATCACCTAGGCAGAGGGGCTGCTGAGTACGTGGACTCATGTTTTAGAGATTATGGCTGCCCTCCTGTCCCAAGCTCCCCTCTTGTTAGCCATTTCCTTCCTGAACAGAACAACATTGGAGTGGCGTAAATCCAACACTGGAGTGATTTTATATGAATTTCTGAAGGTTTTCTGCTACGGGGAAGGGAAATACAGTGGTACCTCAGGTTACATACGCTTCAGGTTACAGACTCTGTTAACCCAGAAATAGTGCTTCAGGTTAAGAACTTCGCTTCAGGATGAGAACAGAAATCGCGTGGTGGCGGTGCGGTGGCAGCAGAAGGCCCCATTAGCTAAAGTAGTGCTTCAGGTTAAGAACAGTTTCAGGTTAAGAACGGCCCTCCGGAACGAATTAAGTACTTAACCCGAGGTACCACTGTACTATGCAACCTTGAACAAGATACAGTGTAGCAAAACTGTGGTGGATTTTATGGGGATATTTTTATTATTACTATTATTTATTAAAGATTTTGTTGATTTACAAAAGTGTGCAATGTCTCTCTCTTGTGCCCCCCCCCCCATGTAACATTTTTACAAATCATTTTCATTTGTTATGGGGATTTTTATAAAATTGAATGGTGTCGGTTTGGGGCATGGCCTGGGGGTTTAACTGTAAACACCCTCCCCCCTCATAAATTCTGATAACAGGGGATAGGGATCCTTCTCTTGAATTGCTGCTGCTTCCTTACGCCTGAGTGCTTTGTGGTTGTGCAGTTTTGCCGGCTCCACAACTGAGTGTTTGTGTGGTTTTTTTTAAAATAAATTTTTGAAAAATAAGGCCCACAGCTGGTGTTCTTTATGTTCTGCAGCTAAAAGAAATAGGAACAATCAGTGGCGTAGCGTGGGTTGTCAGCACCCGGGGCAAGGCAAGTAATTTGCGCCCCCTAACCTGTGGATTTGCGCCCCCTAACCCCCAGATGTTGCGCCCGGTGCGGCCGGCCCCCCCTGCACCCCTCACGCTACGCCACTGGGAACAATCATCAGTGGGGATCATTCGACAGGGAGGGATGCATTGCTTCACCTTTGAAGTTGCAGAAATCCCCACACACAAAAAAATCTGGACTATTGCAATTTCCTTTTCGAGCAGAGGAAAGAGAAAATTGGGAAATTCCTTCCGAAGATGCTCTGCTGGCTCAGTGACGCCTTGACTGGCACGCATGTCTTGTGAAAGGGCCAGGGGTGGGTATCTGTTGGGAAAGTCCCTTCGAGGGCTTTCCCAGGGACTTATGAAACCCACTCCCTACCCAGAGAACCTCAGCATTTAAGCAGCATTTAAAAAGGACCTTCTTTGGGGACCAGATAAGAGATCTGAGATCTTGCTGCAGGCAAGCTGCACTCAAGATGATGAGCCGCCTTTGGAGAATCTTATTCGTCCTTGGCTTTTCTGCAGCCGCCGTTGCTCTGGCCCCTGAGCGAGTGGAGCTCAGCTACGAGGAAGCCGTTTCCTTAACCGCTGAACTCTACAGCCAAAATGCCGAGGTGGCTTTTGCCTTCCGGCTCCTGGAAGCCAAGCCACAGCCAGACTGGGTAAGTGAGCGGCTGGATCCGCTGTGTCGTGCAGAGTGGACCTTATGTGACTTGGGGCCAACCGGTGCCGCCCTGCCTCAATTTTCTTCTGTAAAATGGGCCCATTAACTATACTCTGGTATATTCTAAAAAGGTAAAGGGTCCAGTCGTGGCTGACTCTGGGGTTGTGGAGCTCATCTCGCTTTATTGGCTGAGGGAGCCGGCGTACAGCTTCTGGGTCATGTGGCCAGCATGACTAAGCCGCTTCTGGCGAACCAGAGCAGCGCACGGAAACACTGTTTACCTTCCCGCCAGAGCGGTACCTGTTTATCTACTTGCACTTTGACGTGCTTTCGAACTGCTAGGTTGGCAGGAGCAGGGACCGAGCAACGGGAGCTCACCCTGTCGCGGGGATTCGAACTGCTGACCTTCTGATCGGCAATCCCTAGGGCTCTGTGGTTTAACCCACAGCGCCACCCGCCTCCCTCTGGTATATCCTACACTGGATTATTGCGATGTTCGCCAGTGCTCTTGTATATGTTTCTGTGTCTGTGTATGATTTTAATAGCATCAAACAGGACCAATACTAGGCTTTATTTCACCCGGGTCAAAGACCCCCAAAAACCAACTAGCAAACCCTCCCCTCCGGGTAGGTACGTCTCTGGCATGAAATCAAATAATAATAATAATAATAATAATAATAATAATAATAATAATAATTTATTTATACCCCACCCATCTGACTGAGTTTCCCCAGCCCCTCTGGACGGCTCCCAATCAGTGTTAAAAACAGTACAGCATTACAAATTAAAAACTTCCCTGAACAGGGCTGCCTTCAGATGTCTTCTGAATGTCAGGTAATTATTTATCTCTTTGACATCTGATGGGAGGGCGTTCCACAGGGCGGGTGCCACTACGGAGAAGGCCCTCTGCCTGGTTCCCTGTAGCCTCACTTCTTGCAATGAGGGAACCGCCAGAAGGCCCTCGACGCTGGACCTCAGTGTCCGGGCTGAACGATGGGGGTGGAGACGCTCCTTCAGGTATACAGGACTGAGGCCGTTTAGGGCTTTAAAGGTCAGCACCAACACATTGAATCGTGCTCAGAAATGTACTGGGAGCCAATGCAGATCTCTCAGAACCGATGTTATGTGGTCCCGGCGGCCACTCCCAATCACCAGTCTAGCTGCCGCATTCTGAATTAATTGCAGTTTCCGGGTCACCTTCAAAGGTACACAAATTCTGTATAGCATACAACCTAACTTGTTCTATTTCAGTTTGTAAAATTTATATACTGCCCGACTGTGGAAAACCTCAGTGCTGTTTATAGAAAGGATAAAACAGCACGATCAATTCCTCAAAACGTTAAAGACATTTATTTTTTTCTTTTTGGGAAAAGAAAACAGCCATAAACTACAAAACACGCCAGCACTTTAAATTTCTAGGTTGGGCTGTCGTGAGTCAAAATGGGCACTTCCTTCACATTGAGCTGCCTCGATGCAAACAATTAATAAAAATAAAATGCAAGGCATTTGTCTAAGTTTGATTGGAAGCCAATTCTCACAGTGGTTCTAAAGCGGAGCTGTTCCACTTGGCACCGGTTCAGCTCCAAAATTAAAAAGAGCTTCAAAGAGCTGTTGGGCAGAGCGGCCGGCTGTGATGCTCAGAAATTAATCCCCTCCAGGGACTGGAAAGATGGAGCTGTTCCCAGAATTCACGATTATCTCCCTGGGAATGTCCGCCTTCTTCTTAGGACCCCCGGAGCGAAGAGCCTCAGGATCTGGAATTTACTGTGAAAGAGACAACGTGCTCAGCTGCTGAGCTGCTGACTGCGGCCAACTGTGACTTCAAGGAAGATGGGGTAAGCAGCCCCACGTATTTCCCCTATAGCTGTTGTTGTTTGTTGTTTAGTCGTTTAGTCGTGTCTGACTCTTCGTGACCCCCTGGACCAGAGCACGCCAGGCACTCCTGTCTTCCACTGCCTCCCGCAGTTTGGTCAAACTCATGCTGGTAGCTTCGAGAACACTGCCCCACCATCTCGTCCTCTGTCGTCCCCTTCTCCTTGTGCCCTCCATCTTTCCCAACATCAGGGTCTTTTCCAGGGAGTCTTCTCTTCTCATGAGGTGGCCAAAGTCTTGGAGCCTCAGCTTCAGGATCTGTCCTTCTTGTGAGCACTCAGGGCCGATTTCCTTCAGAATGGAGAGGTTTGATCTTCTTGCAGTCCATGGGATTCTGAAGAGTCTCCTCCAGCACCAGAATTCAAAAGCATCCATTCTTTGGTGATCAGCCTTCTTTATGGTCCAGCTCTCACTTCCATACATCACTACTGGGAAAACCATAGCTTTTACTATACAGACCTTTGTTGGGAAGGTGATGTCTCTGCAAAAAAAAAGCAGAGCAGTTATTTATCGACAGGTAAAAAATAACACTAGTTGCGTCTTTGCAAAGATTTCAGGTCAGATTGAAGACCCTATGTTCTGTATATATTATTGTATGAATCTTCTTGGGGTAGCTCCCCCCCCCCCCCCGCTTCTCATTTTCAGACTTTTTCATAAAGCCCAACAAATTGTTTTAAAATTAGGTGGTTCCTGCCTCATGTAAACAAGTAGGTCACACACAGGGTAGTTTCATATGTAGCTCCTGTGAGAAAGTTATGAATCAGAGACTTTGAAGGGATCCCGAGGGTCATCTATTCCAACCCCCTACAATGCAAGAATCTAAACTTGATCCTGCATTTTTTAGGTGAAAGTGTACATTAAGAGAAGCCTGGAGAAGAGGAGGTTAAGGGGTGATATGATAGCCATGTTCAAATATAGAAAAGGATGTCACATAGAGGAGGGAGAAAGGTTGTTTTCTGCTGCTCCAGAGAAGCGGACACGGAGCAATGGATCCAAACTGCAAGAAAGAAGATTCCACCTCAACATTAGGAAGAACTTCCTGACAGTAAGAGCTGTTCGACAGTGGAATTTGCTGCCAAGGAGTGTGGTGGAGTCTCCTACTTTGGAGGTCTTTAAGCAGAGGCTTGACAACCATATGTCAGGAGTGCTCTGATGGTGTTTCCTGCTTGGCAGGGGGTTGGACTCGATGGCCCTTGTGGTCTCTTCCAACTCTATGATTCTATGATTCTATTCTAAGAGTGCACACATTCACAGAAATAATATATTAAAAATGTATATATTAGGCCAAATTGCTTGCAAAAATTGCACTAAAACATTGACTTAAAAAACTTATGCTGAAATATTGGGAATTGTTATTTTTTTATTTTACATTTTTTATTGAAAAAGAAAAAGTACAAAAATACAACTGCACAGAGCATCATAAGACACAAAAAAGGAGATACAGTACCCATGTAGAAAACAAAACAGAACAACAAGAAGAAGATATTTAATGATATTTGAAATTACAGTAATGATATTTGGAGTTCATTTTGATAAATATCATATTAGGTTTTAACGATATTTGAAATTAATGATATTTGGAGTTCGTTTTGATAAATATCATATTATGTTTTAACGATATTTGAAATTAATGATATTTGGAGTTCATTTTGTTAAATATCATATTATGTTAAGGTCCGGTTCATTCCAATAATCATTTGTAATGTACACAATGCCAAGAATGAAACGTAAAACTGGGAAAATGGGGAAACTGAGATAAACTGAAATTGACAGGTCCACCCATCCCTACTGAGCACCTGAGGGGATTTGCAGATGGGTGGCGGCAAAAGCTGGCCAGCTGACCTGGACAGAGCGACTTCTTGTGTCGTAATAGTCAGAAAACACACACACACCATGGCAAGAAGATAAATCAAAGCAAGCTGTTGCAGTCGATCTGCAGATGGAGCCCATGCTAAGGGCACAGAACGAGGGGCTGGCAGAAAGTTGGCAACCCTTAAGCGTTGGTTTGCCAGTCGATGGCAGGGAGCCAGTTTCACAGAATTGTAGAGATGGAAGGGACCCAAGGGTCATCTAGTCCAACCCCCTGAACAGCAGCTGCTGTTGACTTCCTTTCCGAATTGTCCTTAGCTCTCAGCCGCCCGTTGGCTTACGAGGGACAGGCAGATGGGGACTGTGTTTTCTCCTTTCTCCACTCAAGGCAAGCTAAACAACCATTTTGTCGTTCTATTATTATTATTATTATTATTAATTGAATTTATTGAATTTCCGCAGGTGGTGAAGGAGTGTTCCGGGACATTCTCCATTCAGCAGCAGACTCCTGTCCAGCTCAGTTGTGACCCCGTGAGTCAGAAGGAGGCAAGTTTACTTCAGGAGTAAATGTGGGGTTGATTTTCTCTCCTAAGTGCCCAGAGGCGCAAAACCGGAAATTTAGCGCATGCATGAAAAACCTTTAATAATAATAATAATAATAATAATAATAATAATAATAATATTTTATTGATATCCTGCCCTCCTCCCCAGCCGAAGCCGGGCTCAGAGCGGCTAACAACAGTAAAAGTAACACCGTTTACATAAAATCACAATCAATTAATTGAAATACATTCTAAAATCCATTCATTCTAAAATCAATTCAGAATCAAATTAATGGCAACCACTGGGCTAGAGTTCTAGGAGGATTATGCATGGATGTCAATCGGAAGCGCAATACTGGGAAAGCCTTCTTTGCCAACCTGTCTCCCATATATATTTTAGACTACAACTCCCATCAGCGCCAGTCACTGCATGATGGGAGTTGTAGTCCAACACCTGGCAGGCCTCAGGTTAGCAAAACCTGTCTTGCAGTGTGGCAGAGATGGACAAGGCTTGTTTCACAGTGGGGACGAGAGTGCCGTCTTCCAGGGCGCTCTTTGCCTATCCTTCACATGCCACATAAATAAGATTTTTCTCAGAGCAGAAAAGGCCCTCTGCCTGGTTCCCCGTAACCTCACTTCTTGCAATGAGGGAACCGCCAGAAGGCCCTCGGAGCTGGACCTCAGTGTCCGGGCAGAATGATGGGGGTGGAGACGCTCCTTCAGCTATGGTTAAGTATGGAAGTATCTGTCAATTGCGATTCCCATGTTTTCAGTCTTAAATTCAGTTCTTCACATCTTGCAGAGATTTACAGACTTTTTGAAAGATCATCACCATTTTAGCGAAAATCTCTCCTAATAAGCAAATAATAATATTTATACATACATACATATATAACATACTCCGCCCATCTGGCTGGGATTCCCCAGCCAGTCTGGGCAGCTCCCAACAGAATATTAAAAATACAATAAAACATCAAACATTAAAAACTTCCCTAAACAAGGCTGCCTTCAGGTGTCCTCTAAAAGCCAGAGAGTTGTTTATTTCCTTGACATCTGATGGGAGGGCGTTCCACAGGGCGGGCGCCACCACCGAGAAGGCCCTCTGCCTGGTTCCTCTGTAACCTCACTTCTTGCACGGAGGGAACCTCCAGAAGGCCCTCGGAGCTGGACCTCAGTGTCCGGGCTGAACGATGGGAGTGGAGACGCTCCTTCAGATATACTGGGCCGACGCCGTTTAGGGCTTTAAAGGTCAGCACCAACACTTTGAATTGTGCTCGGAAACGTACTGGGAGCCAATGAAGATCTCTGGACCAATAATAATAATTTATAATATATACCAACTCTGCTTCTCTTTTCCCTCTAGCGGATTCGTGCCAGGAGGGGTGTGATTCGTAATTTAGTCAAGAAAGTCAAGAAAAAGTTCAGGAAGCACCGGCCTGGAAGTTACTCTGTGATTGCCCACGCGGGAGGTTGGCGGCACCGTGGACGGATTGCGTGAGAAGATTTGGATGTTGCCGCCCAAGGGAGAAGACGCCATCGTTGCTGCGGGTATTTTAACAGAGCCTGACAAAGACTTTCCCGCTTTAGGAACGACGCAAGGCAGGATCCGGCCACTTGCCTGCAAAGCAGTTTCTTCTGCTGAATGTTGAACAGGCCTTTCAGATCCTGCCTTCGATTTCCCGCCTGCTTGTAATATGTTCAGAATAAATTATTGCGATGTTTGAACCCTCCTGTTCCTCCTCGCTACTCATTTTCACGAGAGCAGGCCTGTCTTTTGCAAATATATATATATATATATCATAGAATCGTAGAGTTGGAAGTCATCTAGTCCATAGCTGTCAACGTTTCGCTTTTTTTAAGGGAAATTCCCTTATTCCGAATAGGATTCCTCGCAAGAAAAGGGAAAAGTTGACAGCTATGATCTAGTCCAGCCTCCTTGGAATGGAGGAATCGCATCTCAAGCATCCATGGCAGTTGGCCGTCCAACCTCTGCTTAAAAATAGGGTTGCAATATTTTCGGAAATTCACAGACACAGCCCGTTTTCAGCCCTTGTAAGCTGAAATGTCGGGGGAAACTCACAACCTCCTGAAGAACTCTGTTCCACTATTGAACTGTTGTTACTATCATAAAGTTCTTCCTGGCGTTGAGTTGGAATCTCCTTCCTTGTAATTTGAAGCTGTGGGTTCGAGTCCTACCCTCCGGAACAGGAGAAAACAAGCTTGTTCCTTCTTCCATGTGACATCCTTTAAGATATTTGAAGATAGCCTATTAAACAATTTTGGAACAAAATATATGAAGAAATCAAAAAGATGTTTAAAACATCTTTTAGTAGAAAACCGGAGGCATTCCTTTTAGGTATAATCACAAACGATATTCCTGACAAAGGAAAGTATTCCTCTATGCGGCAACAGCTGCCAGGATGCTCATAGCAAAAAATTGGAAAGGGAGAAAAATTCCATAAATGAAAGAATGGCAAATTAAATTTTGTGACTATATAAATCTGGCAAGACTCACAGCATTCATAAGGGGACAATCAGACCAGAAATTATTGAAAGAATGGGGATGTGCTAAAGAGTATATGAAAAAAACATTGTTCTGGAGTAAGCATATCGGTATGTAATGAATGATGTTTTGCAGAGTTAAAGAAAGAGAAAAATGGTGCAAAAAGTATAAAGATAGAGGTAATCTACGTTAGACACAACAATTTAGAAAGAGTAAACATTTCGAGGTCTTAGAACAAAGTAAGGAAGTGAATATGTATGTAATGACTAGATTAGAATGATGATATCGTTTTATTTGTAGATGTGTGTTCTTTTTTCTTTTGTGGTTTTTTTGGGACTGTTTGTACTGTTTTATTTTGGATTCAATGTTTGTTTGAATCCAATTTTTGTAATTTTGCACTGAAAATAAAAAAAAAATTAAAAAAGATATTTGAAGATGGCTCTCATATCTCCTCTCAGTTTCCTCTTATCCAGGCTAAATCTACTCCTTCAACCATTCCTCATCAGGCTCAGTTTTCAGACCCTTGATCATCTTGGTCACCCTCCTCTGCCCACCTTCCAGCTTGTCAATATCCTCCTTAATTTGTGGTACCCAGAACTGGACACTGTATTCCAGGCGTGTCCAAATTTAGTTGGAGTGGCAACCCAACATTTTATTATTATTATTATAAATATTTTTTAATTTGATTTTCCACCGTGATAACACAAACCACAAAGCAAGATGATACACAAAAACAGAAAAAGAAAAAATAATAAACAGAAAAAAGAAGGGACAATAAACATATAAACAATAAAAACTTAATTCTTCACAAATCCAACCTTTTAAACATCTTGGTTGACTTCCTCAAGTCCCTCCCTTCTGAGTTTCCTTGTAATTAAAAGTAACAGCTTTCCGATATCATTATTAAACTAAAACAATTTCCAATTATAGTCCATCTTATTCACTTTTCTTAACATTCTAAATCCCATTTATTTAATTATAACTTAACTTAATCCTAGGCCTATTTGTTTCTTTCAAGTAGTTTCTAATTTTTTATATTACAATATTTATTCAAATAGTCCTTAAATTTCCTCCAGTCCTCTTGGAACTCCTCTTCTTTCTGGTCGCGGATTCTTCCAGTCAGGTCAGCTAGCTCCGAAAAGTCCATCATCGTCATCTGCCAATCTTCCACTGTTGGTAGTTCTTGTGTTTTCCAATTTTTAGCAAGTAATATTTGGGCGGCCGTTGTGGCATACAAAAATAATTTAACATCTTTCTTGGGCTCAACCCAGCATTTTATTGTCATGTGGAATTTTTTTTGCCATAGGTCTTTGGGTCCCGTCGACCGTGTGCATTTTAACCGCAGACTTGCTCATTTTATAACCAGTGCGCCGGAGGAATCCGGGCCAATTTTACTCTGCCTCCCTAGTCATGTGGAATTTGTCAAAGTATTTATAGTACTTACAAAACTCTTCACAGCAAGAACACCAACCGTCTGGTTGTAGGATATTGCTTCACAAGCTCTAAAAACATGGTCACCTAAGCAATGTCAGATATAACTGAATATTTTTTAATTGCTCTAATGATAAAGTCCATTGTGGCAAGTATCTGTGGGACGGCTGAGTTTGCATTTTGCCACTGAGCAGGTCAATGAAATGTTGGCTTGTTGCCAGACCCAGTCTTGGATCATTATTGACACATAGGGCAATGGTATTATTTCTTATTTCGACTAAGCAAACCACATAACAACCACATAACCCTTGGATTAACTATTAACTAATCCTGGCAACGGGTTTGGAGTTGGTTCGCCACAAGGTAGTTGGGGTCATGAAGAGTCGGACACGACTAAACAACTAAACAACAACAACAGTTGCAAAAGGTTCGTATAGTTAAAGCTATGGTTTTCCCAGTAGTGATGTATGGAAGTGAGAGCTGGACCATAAAGAAGGCTGATCGCCGAAGAATTGATGCTTTTGAATTCTGGTGCTGGAGGAGACTCTTGAGAGTCCCATGGACTGCAAGAAGATCAAAGCTCTCCATTCTGAAGGAAATCAGCCCTGAGTGCTGACTGAATGGACAGATCCTGAAGCTGAGGCTCCAAGACTTTGGCCACCTCAGGAGAAGAGAAGACTCCCTAGAAAAGACCCTGATGTTGGGAAAGATGGAGGGCACAAGGAGAAGGGGACGACAGAGGACGAGATGGTGGGACAGTGTTCTCGAAGCTACCAGCATGAGTTTGACCAAACTGCGGGAGGCAGTGGAAGACAGGAGTGCCTGGCGTGCTCTGGTCCAGGGGGTCACGAAGAGTCGGACTAAACGACTAAACAGCAACAGTTGCAAAAGGTGTTTTATTATTACTATTCATTTTTAGTGAAGGTTTCCATGACTGACTATTGCAGATAACCTCTGGTGGAGCCTGCAAACCGAGTTGTAATCGTCACTCAAAGCAATTTATGGGCAATATGTGGCAAAACATCATCACATCTGCCACCCGAGACCGCATTAAAATGTAAAAATTGAACCTTTCTGCTGCTCTGTTGCAGGTACCGAGGCAGCGTTTGAAGACACCAACGAAACCCAAAGTTGTAAAAAGTATTTATTGCACTAAGATTAAAAGCAGCCACTATTTCAGGCCACGACCCACAAGATTCAAGTTGGGAAAACCCTGGTCTATGAGAACCAGAATGAGTGTCAAACTCTTTCAGGGGTGTTGGAAAAATGCAACATTTAAAACACACACACCTCTCAGTCGCATCCTAGAATACTAATAATATTTGGATACAAAGAGTCTACAGTAATATTCTACCAGCCAAATGAGTTTAGAAAATCAATGATTTTTTAGATTTTTATTTGATATTTTATTAAAAGAATTTCGCTTATAAAAAAAAAAGCGGTGAAGAGGGTGGAAAAGTGAACGAATATAAAAATAATTAAAATTTTCAGTTACGTTTCCACATGTTAGTATACAAATGTAGAGAGTTGTATTATCCCGATACAAATTCCTTTATCAATAAGCTCGTATATTTTGCATAAAGTCATTCCAAGTATCATTATATTTATCCAAAGAAAGTCTGCGTCTATAAGCGGTCCATTTGTACATTGCTAATAGATAAAGGTAAAGGGACCCCTGACCATTAGGTCCAGTCGCGGACGACTCTGGGGTTGCGGCACTCATCTCGCTTTATTGGCCAAGGGAGCTGGCATACAGCTTCTGGGTCATGTGGCCAGAATGACTAAGCCGCTTCTGGCGAACCAGAGCAGCGCACGGAAATGCCGTTTACCTTCCCGCCATAGCGGTACCTATTTATCTACTTGCACTTTGATGTGTTTTCGAACTGCTAGGTTGGCAGGAGCAGGGACCTAACAACGGGAGCTCACCCTGTTGCGGGGATTCGAACCACCGACCTTCGGATCGGCAAGTCCTAGGCTCTGTGGTTTAGCCACCCGCGTCCCACATTCCAAGTATCATTCTATTTATCCAAAGAAAGTCTGCGTCTATAAGCGGTCCCTTTGTATGCTGCTAACAGGCAACACAGTGGTACCTCGGGTTACAGACGCTTCAGGTTACAGACTCCGCTAACTCAGAAATAGTGCTTCAGGTTAAGAACTTTGCTTCAGGATGAGAACAGAAATCGTGCTCTGGCGGCGTGGTGGCAGCGGGAGGCCCCATTAGCTAAAGTGGTGCTTCAGGTTAAGAACAGTTTCAGGTTAAGAACGGACCTCTGGAACGAATTAAGTACTTAACCCGAGGTACCACTGCATTTAAAACACCCAGAAACCTCAGTGGCATCCTAGAATAACAATAATATTTGGATAGCACGAGTCTACAGTAATATTCTAACCAGCCAAATGAGTTCGGAAAATCAAATGTCCATGGGACCAAAGCGATTTCGGAAAGGTTCCAACTCCGAGAGGGATGCTCAGCTTGGCGGATGAGGGCAAGGGGGTGTTTTTACTCTTCTTCGGGGGCTGTCAGAGCTGCAGTAGAAAAGGAAGATGGGAAATACTGCTCCACAAATATTCTGGGCTGGGCAGCCTCCATCGCTTGGGGTCTGGCGTTCCTGCTGTTGGGGTTGTTTGCCTGCAAAGATTCGGAAGAACGAGAGGAAGAGTCAACAGAGGTCTTCTTCCGCTTCCGTTTGGCGATAAAAAACACAAACAAAACAGGCAGCGCAGGGATTGAATCAAAGCATCCAATATGTTCAAACCCTCCATCATTTCTCCGAGGAAAATAGGAACCTCCTAAGGGAAAGAGGGACATTCCGGGGTCAACTCAGAAACTGGGACTGGGCTTCCGTAAATCCCGGACTGTTCCTGGAAAATAGGGACACTCGGAGGGTCTGTATGTTGTGAACCACCCCGAGATCTTTGGAGGAAGGGCAGAAGAAAGAAAGAAAGAAAGAAAGAAAGAAAGAAAGAAAGAAAGAAAGAAAGAAAGAAAGAAAGAAAGAAAGAAAGAAAGATTCCAGATGCATGGCAACCCTAAATTAGCCTCGCACTCCCAGTAAAACCATTTATGGTCCCAGTTCAGCTGGCAAACAGCTCACCTGCAACGGATGGCAATTCACAGACGTCAGCGGTGAGTCTTGCATGAAGTTATGTACTGAGACCTCGGCAGAACAATCCCTGGTGGTCTGGAGAGGAAGAAAATGGGTCAGGATTCATCCTGAGCATCTAGACCAGGGGTAGCCATCTCCCAAGAGACTGTGATCTACTCGCAGAGTTAAAAACTGGCAGTGATCTATCTACACCCCTTTTTGGGGGTTCATGTCAAAGTTATTGAGATTTTTTTTAGGGATGAGGAAAGCCCCATTTTGGGGGTGTTCAGGTCAAAGTTCTTGAGCTTCTTAGGAAGGAGAAGGCCCATTTTTAGGGGTTCAGGTCAAAGTTCTTGAGCTTTTTTAAGGGGAGCTTTTTTGGGGGGGACAGTGATCTATTGGTGATCTGCCACAAACGTCCGGTGATCTCCCGGTAGAACACGATCTACCTGTTGGACGTGCCTGTTCTAGACCAAAGAGGGGGACTCAGAGGCAGAGTTAGAGCTAGCTGTGCACCTGGGGGCGGCGCGAGTGTCCTAGGGAGGCCCCACCCATGGCGAATAGTAGTAATAATAATAATAATAATAATAATAATAATAATAATAATAATAATTTATTATTTGTACCCCGCCCATCTGGCTGGGTTTCCCCAGCCACTCTGGGCGGCTTCCATAGAAACCAAAAAACACTAAAATATCATACATTAAAAGCTTCCCTGAACAGGGCTGCCTTAAGATGTCTTCTGAATGTCAGGTAGTTGTTTATCGTTTTGACATCTGATGGGAGGGTGTTCCACAGGGCGGGGGCCGCTACCGAGAAGGCCCTCTGCCTGGTTCCCTGTAGCTTTGCTTCTTGCAATGAGGGAACCGCCAGAAGGCCCTCGACGCTGGACCTCAGCATCCGGGCAGAACGATGGGGGTGGAGACGCTCCTTCAGGTATACTGGGCCGAGGCCGTTTAGGGCTTTAAAGGTCAACACCAGCACTTTGAATTGTGCTCGGAAACGTACTGGGAGCCAATGTAGGTCTTTCAAGATCGGTGTTATGTGGTCTCGGCGGCCGCCCCCAGTCACCAGTCTAGCTGCCGCATTCTGGATTAGCTGTAGTTTCCGAGTCACCTTCAAAGGTAGCCCCACGTAGAGCGCATTGCAGTAGTCCAAGCAGGAGATAACTAGAGCATGCACCACTCTGGCCAGACAGTCCGCAGGCAGATAGGGTCTCAGCCTGCGTACCAGGTGGAGTTGGTAGACAGCCGCCCTGGATACAGAATTAACCTGCACCTCCATGGACAGCTGTGAGTCCAAAATGACTCCCAGGCTGCGCACCTGGTCCTTCAGGGGCACAGTTACCCCATTCAGGACCAGGGAGTCCTCCACACCAGCCCGCCCCCTGTCCCCCAAAAACAGTACTTCTGTCTTGTCAGGATTGAACTTCAATCCATTAGCCACCATCCATCCAGGGGGCGGGATGGCAATGTTACCCCCCTCCTCAGGGATGACACCCATGGTGGCCTACACCCACCTTCCTCTGCCAGTTTGAGGGACCCCCCCATTGTGCCCCCCCCACAGAAGCTGTTGGACTCCCATCAGCCCCGGCAAATGTGGCCAATGGCCAGGGACAATGGGGGTTATAGTTTTGTTGACGGAGAAATCTGAGGGCTCCCTTGGACAAAAAACAAGGACACCAGCCAGGAATACCAGAGCAAAACAGCAGCCAGTAGACTTGGTCTTTATTGAAGACTGTCGTGACAGGACTCCCACCTGCCACCAGGTGGAACAAGATGGAAGCCCCAAACAAAAGAAGACCCCAACTTTTATCAGCTACTAATTCCCCATGCTACACTCCTAAGGATACATCATTGACACATCACAAAGAGGAGGGGTTGAGGGAGGAGTTGTGGTGGTAACCTGAGTGTCTTGTCACCCGTCCATTTCCTCCTTTCCCCCTCCCCATGAGTACTTTCCAGAGGACAAAGAGGAGTTCGCAGTTTCCTGCCCCCAGAGGGAAGGGCTGGTCACTGTCCTTGGTTTCAGTCCGTACTGAATCCACTTCCATATGCAGATCCTTTGTGAGTGTGATGATCTTCTGTCTAGGACAGGGGTCTGCAACCTTTAAGACAAAAAGAGCCACTTGGACCCGTTTCCGAAGGAAAAAAAACTGGGAGCCGCAAAACCATTGCGACATTTAAAACAAATATATCTCCGGAGCTGCGATCTGACGGCAGGCGGGAAGGTGACGTCGGGACGGTGCGTGACTAACGCATGCACCGCCCCCATGCGACGTCACAGCCAGTACAGCGCCTGCCACAGTGGGGAGTGTCGGGGTGCACAATGCGCCTCCTCCCCTCGCTAGTATCTGCCCCAGAGCCGCGGCAAAGGTGTAAAAGAGCCACATGCGGCTCCGGAGCCACGGGTGGCAGACCCCTGGTCTAGGACCATCAAGGTTGGCATGCCAACTGGGTAGGGCTCGCTGTGGACCTGTTGGTACGCTTGGGGGGTTATGGCTCCCCCCTTTGATAGCCCTTCCTTCATGGTGTAAAATAAAAGTGGAACGGTACAGATCTAATGTACGGCTGGTTTTCTATGACTTTATAACAGAAGCGTCTCGTACGTCATGTGTGTGTGTCGTGTTTCTACAAACTGAATGATTGGGGGGGGGGTTTCCAGTTTAGCAACAACAGCAGCATCTGGAGGCAGGACCACTTGCACCAGGTATTTGAACCAGAGCCCAACCCTGTCACTCACCCCATTCGGTTTGTATTTGCAGTCTCCAATCCTGTACTTGCCCGTTTTCTGACAGAGGGTCTCCTTGATGGTGAAGTCCATGCTGAAGTGAACCCCCCAGTCAAATCTCTATGGAATGGAATAATAAATAAATAAATAAATAAATAAATAATAAAATTGGAAGCAAGAAGAAATTCCAACGAAAGAAGAATGGCAGACGAAATTAATGGACTATGCAGAACGGGACAAAATGACAGGAAGGATTCGAAACCTGCGGGACCAGAGATTTACAGAAGATCGGAAGAAGTCTATGAATTATTTGAAGAGCGACTGTAATCGACAAATTACGCTAGTAGGACTGCAAGACGTTTTGTAAGGAGAAATATACAAAGTGTTACAAAGTAGAAAAAGACGGAGATATTGGTTATGAGTTTGAAATGTAATAGGGAAGATAAGAAATGCGTACTGAGAGATTAGATTGGAAAGTTTTCAGACAGGACTGATGGAAGTCAAAAAAATTGAATAATATGTAAAAGTGTGTTGAATTACTGTCGAAAATGATACGTTTAAAAACTAATAAAATTTATATAATAAAAATAATACCCTGCCCTCTGGGCCGCTAACACCAAATATATAAGACATTAAAAAGACAAAATCAAATGATTAGTTTAAATACAATTCGAACCACATTTAAAATCAAAATAAAACTAAGTGGGAACTCATGAATCATAACAGCAGGGGCAAGGAATTAAAAGTTCACCAGGCCTGGCCACCCGTGCTGGGGGGGGGGGCGATATAAAGAGCCAATGAGGCGACTTACATAAAGGGTCCCATAGAAAGAAGGGAGTCAGGCTGAACCCCGACCAAAGGTCTGGCGGAACAGCTCCGTCTTGCAGGCCCTGCAAAAAGATGTCAAATCCCGCAGGGCCCTGGTCTCTTGTGACAGAGCGTTCCACCAGACTGCCCCCCCAATAATATATTTGAGGGGGCTTGGCTCCCCCCATAGTTGATAGCCATTGCCATTCAAGGAGTGCAGGCATGCCACGTCATGTGATTGGTTATGCAAGGTGAGGCTAACCTGACCCACCCCCAATATTTTATTCAAGTTGGCACCCGTGGGTGAGAGCGTTTGTCTGTGTTTGAATAGGGTGAGCCTATGACCTGACTCAGGAACTAAGTATTTATCATTACTAAGTATTTATCAATGACAAACCTATGACAAATCTAGACAGCATCTTAAAAAGCAGAGACAACACCTTGCCAACAAAGGTCCATATAGTTAAAGCTCTGGTTTTCCCAGTAGTGATGTATGGAAGTGAGAGCTGGACCATCAAGAAGGCTGATCGCCGAAGAACTGATGCTTTTGAATGATGGTGATGGAGGAGACTCTTGAGAGTCCCATGGACTGCAAGAAGATCAAACCTCTCCATTCTGAAGGAAATCAGCCCTGAGTGGTCACTGGAAGGACAGATCCTGAAGCTGAGGCTCCAGTACTTTGGCCACCTCATGAGAAGAGAAGACTCCCTGGAAAAGACCCTGATGTTGGGAAAGGTGGAGGGCACAAGGAGAAGGGGACGACAGAGGACAAGATGGTTGGACAGTGTTCTCGAAGCTACCAGCATGAGTTTGACCAAACTGCGGGAGGCAGTGGAAGACAGGAGTGCCTGGCGTGCTCCGGTCCAGGGGGTCACGAAGAGTCGGACACAACTAAACGACTAAACAACAACAACAAGTATTTATCATTACAAAAGACTGGCCAGGCTCCCCAGGGTATCCAATCAAGTAAGCAGGCAATCCAATCAAGTGACCATTAAACAGGTAACCTGTCAGACGAGATAAACAAGTCACTCAGATTTCTGTTGTAGACCGCGTTTTTTGTGACGTAATTATGATGTTTGTGGGGGTGGTCTTAGGTTACACCCCTTCTGTGATGTATGTATGATGTTCCTGGGGGTGGTCTTGATCTACAGGAGGGGAATTTCAAAAGTCTTTATAAGGCCTTGCGCGCCATTGATCTGGGTTCCTCCTCCTTTCCTGCGTGTGAGGGGAGGACCCTGTTGCAACAGATCAACAAAGATCAGGCTTACTAGCTGCTTTGCTTCTCAATATTCTCTGGTTGACCTCTGTTATTTTCTCCTACCAATAGAAAACATATGTAAGGACTCTACAGTGGTGCCCCACAAGATGAGTGCCTCGCAAAACGAAAAACTTGCTAGACGAAAGGGTTTTCCGTTTTTTGAGCTGCTTCGCAAGACGAATTTCCCTATGGGCTTGCTTCACAAGACGAAAAACAAAAACGTCTTGCAAGTTTGTTTCCTTTTTCTTAGCACCGTTAATACATTTGCGACTTGACTTCGAGGAGCAACTCATAGAACGCAGTGTACATAGTAGCCTTTTTTGAGGTTTTTAAAGACTTTGGTGATTTTTGAAGCTTTTCCAAAACTTCTTTTAAACTTTTAAAACTTTTTTGGGGGTTTTTTGGATTTTGGGTTGGGGTGTTTGGAATTCAAGGACTTGGTGTTGGGGAGGGGTTTGCAAGAATCTGGAAGCTTGTTTTTTTTCCAGCATTTTTATGATTTTCTGTGACCATTGGGCCACTCTGCTGTTTTTTAAAAAAATATTCTGGATTTGAATTTCTGTGTGGTGGGTGGCTGGGGGAACAGTTGGGGAGGGGGTTCTTCAGCAAGAAGCAAAGAGTGGAAGAGGAACCTTCTTCGAGTTGTCCCCCAGAGTCTTAGAAAATGTACTGTACACTTTGTTGATTTTTAAATGTTTTTCTGTCATGTTTAGAAACTTAATTTATTGTTCCTTCAATTTTTGAAATGCTCTTTACAGTATGTGTGACTTTAAAGAGCACTTAATAAACTCTTGTACCAAATTTGGCTTTGTTTGGGCTTTTTTTGACCATAGGAACGCATTAATTGAATTTCAATGCATTCCTATGGGAATTCGTGCTTCGCAAGACGAAAAATTCGCTAGACAAAAAAACTCGCGGAACGAATTAGTTTCATCTTGCGAGGCACCACTGTACATGGGCTCTTGGATACCCCATAAGGGAAAAATGGCAGGTTTTGTTTACCACATTAGGCCCGCCACTCCTGAGCAGATCCTGTTTCTTCTAATAAAGAGTTAACTCCACTTTCTGTGTGTGATTTATTGCTGGCTTGCTCCTGACAGAGAGGCAGGTCTCTGCCTTCAAGGAGCTTGCAATCTACAGTCTTTCCCTCTATCTTTTTGGAAGGATGCAGGAAAAGTTGAGAAGCATTTTCTAGCTGATGCATAAGATGAACAAGAAAAGGACTTCTTCCCTCAGTTGGGCCCCAGGCAGTCTTCCTCCAGAATCTCCCTGTAAGTTTTTGGCAATAGGGAATGAGCGAGCCAGTGAGACGCTGGAGCGCCAGGAAAATGGTTGCATTTTTGATAAAGGCAGCATAAACAAAGCGTTAACAGGAATTCAGTTGCTGCTCTTCGTGTGGCGTTACAAAGAGTTTAACGGGGGGCGCTGTTTAAAAGAGAAGGCAGGAAAAAGATATGCGGCGATTTGAACACTTAACAGATTTATCAGGGCCTCATAGGATTAGAAAATCTGTTTGAATTTAAAGGCGAACCAGAGCAGCAGTTTACCTTCCCGCCGGAGCGGTAATTATTTATCTACTTGCACTTTGATGTGCTGTCAAACTGCTAGGTTGGCAGGAGCAGGGACTGAGCAGCGGGAGGTCACCCCGTCATTGCGGGGATTCGAACCGCTGACCTTCGGATCGGCAAGTCCTAGGCTCTGTGGTTTAACCCACAGCGCCACCCGCGTCCCACATTCCAAGTATCATTCTATTTATCCAAAGAAAGTCTCATAGGATTAGAAAATCAGTTTGAATTTAAAGGTATGTTCATATAAGCCAGTGTTTCCCAACCACTGTTCCGCGGCACACTAGTGTGCCGCAAGATGTTGCCTGGTGTGCCGTGGGAAAAATTAAAAAGATTTTTTTTTTTGTAAAAGTCAAATTAGGTCCTAATCTATCCCTCGAGCGCCCCTTGTCCGTTATTGTGACGCATGAAGCGTGTTCCCGCCCACTCCCCGCCCTCCCTTGCTTCTCTCTCTCTCTCTGTGGTGCTCTCCGCCGCTTCCTGCTGGGCATGCGCAGCTCGCCTCGCGCTTCCGTTCCGGCCCCTCCTTCCCCCGACTACCCCGCCGCTCCGTTCCTTTCTCTTTCTCGCGTGTCAGAGAGCGGTGGCGCGAGCGCGGCGGTTCCCTCAGGGCTGACGGCGGGCTCGAGGAGGAGGAGGAGGCAGGACGTGGAGGCGGAGAAAGCGGCGGCGGCCACCCCCCACCTCCGGCTCCAGGCCCGTGTAGAAAGCTGAGAGGGAGAGATAGATAGAGGTGGGCGGCGGCGGCGACCACGACCAACCGCCACAGTAGTTGTAGCGGCGGCGACGGCGAGCAGGGACTCCCGCTCTCTCTCCGTCGTGTCTCTCTCTCTCTCTCTCTCCCGGGCCCGTCCGTTGAGTCTCCCGCGCGCCTCGGCTACAAGATGAGCATCGAGATCCCGCCGGGTCTGACTGAGCTGCTGCAGGGCTACACGGTGGAGGTGCTGCGGCACCGGCCGCCGGACCTGCTGGTCTTCGCCGCCGCGTACTTCGCCAAGCCGCGCTCTCCTTCCTGCCTCGCTTTGCTGCCTCCTCCCCCCCACCCCCAAAGCTTGGAGGTTCCCCGGCGCCGGCCCGCAGGTTTGACCCCCTTCTCACACCTGTTCACGCTCCTTGCACGGAATGGGGCGGATGGGGAGGAACGGGGCTTGCCGCTGCCTCCGCTCGCCCTCCCCCCCTCCGCCGGCGGTCCCGCGATTCTTGGCTTTTTGGCGGTTGGCACAGAAGGAAGGCAAGGGGGAGGGGAAAAAATTGAAACTTACACTTTCGTGCGTCCCTCCCGGCGTGACGCTGCGCGCTGACGTCACGGGGCTGTAATGGTGGTGTGCCTCGAGATTTTTTTCATGAAACAAGTGTGCCTTTGCCCAAAAAAGGTTGGGAAACACTGATATAAGCGGCTTAAAATGCAATGAAGTCATTGCACCTTCGCTCTGCATTTGAAACCATTAATGTGCATTAGCTTTTTGGTTCCTGTCCTTAATCCCCAACCCAACCCTTCCCCTGAACTCCTATTCCTTTTTAAACAATTTTTTTTCCTTGCGACATAATCAGGAGTTCCTACATCCCAGGGGGTTGGACTAGATGGCTGTTCTAGGATTCTATAATGACCATTACTAACAACCCAAAGTTGTAGTAGCAGGACATTACACCACGCCAGATACAAAGCAAACAAACAGTAAGTAATAAGAGGAAGAAATCGTGACACACCAAAATAAATCAAGGCATCCATATTCCCTGAGCTGACATGGATGGTGACGTGGAACAGAGGAAATAAAATCCCACCAGATGACATAAAAGCTTTTTTGACCCTCCATCCCTCTGGAAACACACTGTTTATGTGTTACTGTTTCCGCAACAGCCAAAGTCTACAAGTTCTTATAGTGCAAAGACAAATGTATACCCCTCCACCAGTTTTTGCCTTGCTGGGATCCTAACATCCATGTCAAAAGTTATTTAGAAAGACAAGCTTGCATGTTGTCCTTGCACTTTCTGTTGTAAAGACAGGAAATTGCTTTGCAAAATATGCTTTGCTGGGAGAGATTTGCACTAAAGTGACGATAAAAATTTCAGGATTATTATTATTATTATTGCAAAAAATGGATAACCGAAATTAAGACTGGAAGAATGAGAAACAGAGGAAATGTGCAAATAAGGAAAGACTGGCACTAAAGTGCTGAATTTTCATCTGGGGCACTGAAGGTATGATTGGAAAGATGAGCATGGGAAGAACTATGGAGAAAGAACTGGAAATTTACAGCCTATGAAGTATTGAGGGAAAATCTAATCAAGATGTTTTATAGATGGTACTTAACACCTACCAAAATAGCTAAAATGTATAAGACAAAAACAAATCTGTGCTGGAGGTGTGGTAAAACAGAGGGGACACTTATACATGTTTGGTGGACCTGTGAAAAAATCAAAAGCTTCTGGAATATAGTATATGATGAGCTTGAAAAAATGTTTAAGTATAACTTTATGAAAAATACAGAAGCTTTTCTACTAGGGATAACGGACACAGGTATAGCAAGAGAAGATCAGAAAATATTCCTCTATGCCACAGGAGCGGCAAGGATCCTAATTGCTAAAAAGTGGGGAAAAGAAATTGTGCCAACAAAAAAGGAATGGCAAGACAAACTGTTAGAGAACATTGAAATCACACTAGACAAGAGTTTCAAAAAGCATGGGGAAAACGCAGAGAATACTTCACAAAACAGTGCCCTAAAATACATACCTGGATTTGTTTCGATTAATGTCCGCAGGAGACTTTGTGGATATTTAAGTTATAATTAGAAAAATCATAATAATTATTCAGAAAGGAAACAGCTTATAAGAAGTAAATAATGAGGCCAGATACAGGATAAAGGAAGTCTTTTATTTGGTTGTTTGTATTATTGTATGTTATGTTTATTATATTTCTGTACTGGAGGAGTGGGGGGTTTGTGTTATGCTGTAAATAAAATTGTCAATAAAAATTATTATTTTTTTAAAAAAAAGGAAAGATGAGCAATGGAAATAAACTGAAAGTGACAGATCTGACCATCCCTGAACAGGAGGACGTTTCAGGGAATCGAACCCATCATACTTACTGTTTTGCGCGTGCTTCTGATCTTCCACAGCCTGAAGACGGCTTGCCCGCCCGATTCCTGGTTGTATTCTTCGACGGCCATCCTGGCTACGTTTCGGGGGAGCAGCGCCGGGGGGGATTCTGAGCCCGGGAGTGTTGCTGTGGAGATTCCCAGGGTCCCCAAAATTGCCCCTACCAGGAGGAGCGCCATAGCCTATCCTCTGTCCCGTCTGAGCAAGAGAATTCTGCTGCCCTGCTCTCTAGTCTCCGGACAGAGACAGAAGCCCCAGATCAAAAGCCAAACTGCGGGAGGACGTGAACTTGCTCAATCAACTTGGCAGAAAACTCCAGCCACCCACATCCTCCTAAAACCTAAACAGTGAATCCACTTGGGAACGTGCGTCGCTAAGCTAGGATAACATGCAAGGCTTTCGGTTTCTATAGGAGTAGATACAAGAGAGCTTCCTTCTGCTCCTTGTGCCAATTTCTTGGAAAGGGATTTTTACGCAGCAGGATAAACATGGTGCCCCCAAATTAATAAGGATATAGGGCACTGCTTGCAGGGAATCTGTTCCCTTCCACGCTCAGCTGCAGGATTCCAGAAGATCCCACACAAAGCAGTGGAGCTTGGGGTGGAGCTCAGAGCTGGTGTCCAGGGCCCCACAGTTTGGTAAAGGTAAAGGGACCCCTGACCGTTAGGTCCAGTTGTGGCCGACTCTGGGGTTGCGGCACTCATCTCGCTTTATTGGCCGAGGGAGCCGGCGTACAGCTTCCGGGTCATGTGGCCAGCATGACTAAGCTGCTTCTGGTGAACCAGAGCAGTGCACGGAAACACTGTTTACCTTCCCGCCACAGTGGTACCTATTTATCTACTTGCACTTTGACAGGTTGGCAGGAGCAGGGACTGAGCAACAGGAGCTCACCCTGTCGCAGGGATTCAAACCGCCGACCTTCTGATTGGCAAGCCCTAGGTTCTGTGGGTTAACCCACAGCACCACCTGCGTCCCCCACAGCTTGGAGGGCCGACAAATAACAACATAAAGGTATTGAATGCAGGAAACAGGAAACAGGTTGGCATGGGCATGCCAGGGGGAACCTGGGGCCGGCTGGCCACAGGGTACCTCCTTATTTGAAAAAATGTTTTATAGGCAGAATAGGGACACGGGTGGCGCTGTGATCTAGGACTTGCCAATCAGAAGGTCGGCGGTTCGAATCCCCACGATGGGGTGAGCTCCCGTTGCTCGGTCCCTGCTTCTGCCAACCTAGCAGTTCGAAAGCACCTCAAAGTGCAAGTAGATAAATAGGTACCACTCCAGCAGGAAGGTAAATGGTGTTTCCGTGTGCTGCTCCGGTTCGCCGGAAGCAGCTTAGTCATGCTGGCCACATGACCCGGAAGCTGTCTGTGGATGAACGCCGGCTCTCTCGGTCTATAGAGCGAGATGAGTGCGCAACCCCAGAGTAGTCTGTGACTGGACCTAACGGTCAGGGGTACCTTTACCTTTAAGCAGTTTACTGGGAACGTATATGGTTACAGAGGCTTGTTTTATTATTTTTACCAGAGAAACATATTCTCCTTTCCTGCAGCAAAATGGAGCTTATTTCCAACTACATTGGTTACCTTTGTTCTCGAACTTAATCCGTTCCGGAAGTTCGTTTGACTCCCAAAACCATTCGAAAACCAAGGCGTGGCTTCCGATTGGATGCAAGAGCTTCCTGAACTCAAGCGGGAGTTGCGTTGGACGTTTGGCGTCCAGAAAATGTTCGCAAACCAAAACACTTACTTCTGGGTTTGCAGCGTTCGGGAGCCGATTTGTTCGACAACTAAGCCGTTCAGGAACCAAGGTACCGCTGTAAAAGCGTTCAGCATCAGGGCAGCAGAGGGAAACTCTGTTTTATTGCTGCAGTTGTCGTGGTACCAGTGTTTCAGGGAGCATATAAACATGAAACTGCACATGCTCAGAGAATCTCTATTTTTTTGTTGTTCAAGTCAGAAACTTAGAAGCAGTTGTGAACCACCGAACGGCTATGGTGGGTGGGGTTGTGTGTGTGAGAGAAGAGAAACCTGCAATATGTGCTTCACGTCTGTGGTAGTGTTAGAGATTTGGGGGGAAGTTGCTTTGGTTCAATTAAAGGCAAATCGGCCTAATCTGCATTTTTCAAGACAATATTTGAAGCAGAACACAGCTGTTTCCTTGAAATCTGCCTTTCTCTGAATTTTGCAATCCAGTTCTCCCGCCAAAAAATGCATCTGTTTGGGTGGTCTGCATATAAATGCATACACTTTTTTAACTTGGAAGTGTCTGTTGGACTGTTTAGTGTTGTTGTTGTTGTTTAGTTGTTTAGTCATGTCCGACTCTTCGTGACCCCCTGGACCAGAGCACCCCAGGCACTCCTGTCTTCTACTGCCTCCCGCAGTTTGGTCAAACTCATGTTGGTAGCTTCGAGAACACTGTCCAACCATCTCGTCCTCTGTCTTCCGCTTCTCCTTGTGCCCTCACTCTTTCCCAGCATCAGGGTCTTTTCCAGGGAGTCTTCTCTTCTCATGAGGTGGCCAAAGTCTTGGAGCCTCAGCTTCAGGATCTGTCCTTCCAGTGAGCACTCAGGGCTGGTTTCCTTCAGAATGGATAGGTTTGATCTTCTTGCAGTCCATGGGACACTCAAGAGTCTCCTCCAGCACCAGAATTCAAAAGCATCCATTCTTCGGCAATCAGCCTTCTTTATGGTCCAGCTCTCACTTCCATACATCACTACTGGGAAAACCATAGCTTTAACTACACGGACCTTTGTTGGCAAGGTGAGGTCTCTGCTCTTTTAGATTTTTAGTACTATCCACAATTTGTTGGCATCCGTCTTTATGTTTCTTTCAATAGCTTTTGGTGCTCATGGGAATTTCCAAACCCCTGACCGATTCAGGACCCCCCACCAGACCATGGTTATCCACAATGGGTATATTTGTAAACACACAAAATATTTCAGATGCCAGCAAGCCTCCGGCAACATTGTCAGAAACGAAACTGAATTTTATGTGAGCCCCCTGGGGTTCCTGGAAATTCCCAGAGAGTTGCGAGTGTGCTGTAATATTTATGTTGCGATAAGAATAGCTCGGCAGAGCATGAGACTCTTAATCTCAGGCTTGTGGGTTTGACCCCCACATTGGATGGAAGATTCCTGCGTTGCGGAGGGTGGGAATCGATGATTCTCCCTGTCCCTTCCAACTCTACAAGTCTGTGATTCTGTGAAAAACGTCCAGGAGAAAAGACATTTAGGAGTGTTACGGAAAATCTGGGTGCGTATCTACCCTGCCACCCAGCCAATCGGACCAAGTCCGTGGATTCTAGCGGAAGAAAAGGAAGCTCAGCCGGACGCAGGAGCAAAATGCGAAGATCCAAGTTTATTGCGCAACAGGTTCAAGACGAGATTGAACCCCGAGAATGGGGCGACATAAACTTTTAAAAGTTCCCACCAAGTCCCATAACACAGTGCGAGAAACGTCATGAATACATTATAGGAAGGTTGGATTTCATGGGTTACATCATGAATACATTACACACGTCATGAATATGTCAGAGAAAAGGTGGGGTTAGACTAATTTACATTTGAGGAAAGGGAGGGGGAATATGCAGAGCGAGGGTCATACACAAATATACATTTCATGAGTACCGGTGGCGGTGAGACAATGGGTTACTGATATGCACTGTCTGCCACCTGGTATTGCCCGGGGGACGGGCTGGGCAGAGCGATCTGACAGGATTAAGGAGTTCCTGTGTACGTGACTTGCCGTCTCGAGGATTATGGAGTCGGCCAACATCATGGAGTCCTGGGGAAACTGAGTCGAATGACACCAAGAGCAAGAAAATTGGAGCTGCGGTTGATTTTATATGAATTTTGAAAGGTTCTGATGACTTTCAGTCCGTTCCGTAGCCTAGATCAAAAGCGGAAGCAGAATGTATCCATTCTTGCAGAAATGGATACATTGTAACAAGGGTTTGACAGTTTTACGAGGTCGGGAGTTTCGGTTCTATTGTTCTCGCCATGGGGGGCCGTCAGCAGCTCGTCAGGAGGTTAAATGAGGCGTGCAAGAGCTCCCTGAGCTAGCTCCTGCAGGACGAATGCATGGCTGTGATTGGCCAAAGCGCGGCCATAGGAATAAGCGGAGAAGGGAAACACTCGGTCTACTCATTCTAAGTATGGAGCGCAGATAGGCATAGGAAAGGATAGGGAATATATATATACTCGAGCTTATTTCGCTCGGGAAAAGGTCTGGGAAACATGTGGTGCTTGTGCAACGGTGAAGGGGGTTCGAGGGTGGGTGTGCGGTGGTACCCTTGAGGTCATTGCCTCGGACCGCCAAAAGGAAGGGAGGAAATAGGCACCCCCCCCCCTCAGTCCGTATCAAGGAGACATGAATGGATGAAGGGCACTCCTAGATACATTGAGGTCTCTCTGATAAAGCTGAAGGTTGCGATAAGAATTTTAAGGTCTTAGATATATATTAAATGTTCGTAAATGTACCAACCAAGCACGTACATAGATCAGCACAGGAAGACCGACCTGAAACCGTTTTTGATTCCCAAACGGACCAAATGTTTTCTCTGCAAGGTCAAAGGAAAATGGAAAAGTCTCCCCATTGTCTTTCCCTTCACAAATCCTGTCTTAAGGGTATGTCTGTGTTTGAATAGGGTGAGCCTGTGACCTGACTCAGGAACTAAGTATTTATCATTACAAAAGACTGGCCAGGCTCCCCAGGGTATCCAATCAAGTAAGCATTAACAGGTAACCTGCCAGATAGGAGATAAACAACGCACTCAGATTTCTGCTGTAGACCGCCCTTTCTGTGATATAGGTATGATGTGTCCGGGGGTGGTCTTGGACTTCAGGGCGGGGAATTTAAAATGTCTATATAAGGCCTTGTGCACCATTATTTTGAGTTCCTCCTCCTTTCCTCCGTGTGAGGGGAGCACCCTGTTGCAACAGATCAATAAAGATCAGGCTTACTAGCTGCTTTGCTTCTCAATATTCTCTGGTTGGCCTCTGTTATTTTCTCCTACCAATAGGGAACCCATGTAAGGACTCTATATGGGATCTTGGATACCCCATAAGGGAAAAAGGGCAGATTGGGCAGATTTTATTTACAACAAGGTCCATTTTTTCCAAAATTCAAGACAAATTTCAAAATTGGGAGGTCAGCATCAAAGGAGTATCTGCGCTCCTCTCTTTGGGAAAGCCTGGGCAGAGTTACAAGGTCTCTTCCTACAAAAACAAACAAACCTCGGAGCCGAAGCACACAAGATCAAAGTCTGCAGAGTTCACGCAAGGAGAGAAAACACGTGGTATTTCCTCTCTGCCATTAAATAAAACATGAAAGAAAATAATTAAGCCACAATGGTTGGTTTGCCCCCTGCCCCCTTGGCACCCCATAGTTTTTACTCACCTGGGGCGGGGGAGGCACATCAATTTAAAGAGCCATGTTGCTGTTCAGGGAAGTTTTTAACGTGTGACATTTTAATGTATTTTTCATCTTTGTTGGAAGCTGCCCAGAGTGGCTGGGGAAACCCAGCCAGATGGGCGGGGTACAAATAAATTATTATTATTATTATTATTATTATTATTATTATTATTATTATTATTATTATTATTACAGACTGAGCAATACCAGACAACAAGTCATGCCAGATGAATCTCATCCCCCCCCTTTTTTCATGGAGTTACAAGCTTGGTGGATCAGGGGGATGCTGTGTAGCGTATCTTGATTTCAGGAAGCCCTTTGACAAAGTCCCCCATGATATCCTTGTAGCGACATGAGCATAGCCAGGATTTTTGTGGGGAGGGGGCAGCCAAAGTTGCTGAGCTTTTCTTGGGAAATTGCGGGTAAGAATAATACCCCATAGACAGGACATTAGCCCCCCCAGCTACACCCATTGAATGTAGTAAAATGTGCGCTGGATGATGAGGTACCTGTTAGGTGGATTTGTAACGAGTTGGCTGACCAAGCCCAAGATCTATTCATTTATGGTTCCTCGTCATTCTGAGGGAAAGTGACAAGTCGTGTGCCCTAGGGTTCTATCCTGGGTCCAGTGTCTTTGTAAATGTCTTGGACGAAGGAATTGAGGGGAAGGAATTGTTGTTGTTGTTGTTTAGTCGTGTCCGACTCTTCGTGACCCCCTGGACCAGAGCACGCCAGGCACTCCTGTCTTCCACTGCCTCCCGCAGTTTGGTCAAACTCATGCTGGTAGCTTGGAGAACACTGTCCCACCATCTCATTCTCTGTCGTCCCTTCTCCTTGTGCCCTCCATCTTTCCCAACATCAGGGTCTTTTCCAGGGAGTCTTCTCTTCTCATGAGGTGGCCAAAGTATTGGAGCCTCAGCTTCAGGATCCGCCCTTCCAGTGAGCACTCAGGGCTGATTTCCGTCAGAATGGAGAGGTTTGATCTTCTTGCAGTCCATGGGACTCTCAAGAGTCTCCTCCAGACCAGAAATCAAAAGCATCAATTCTTCGGCGATCAGTCTTCTTCATGGTCCAGCTTTCATTGTTGTTGTTGTTGTTGTTATTTCAAGAGAACTTAGGGCCAGACTAGAGGCTGACATTGGCTGTGTGATTTCTGCCTGTGTAGCCTTTTTTATTTTTTAAAAAAACTAGCAGAGTAGCTGCCCGGGACTGGCACTGTGCATGGGAAAGTAAGGAGAGCCTTAGTACAGGATCAGGCCAAAGCCCCACCTTCAGTCGTTGTCCCCCAACTGCCTCATAGGGGCAAGATCTACCAGGAAGAGTCGCTGTGCCCCTGAGCTGTCCTGTTTCTTTGAAAGAGAGTTAATTTCTCTGGCACCATGTGGGTTATTGCTCCCGGCTCCACCTCCAGATATTCTGCGTGCAAAGCAGAGGCTCCCTTCCCTCTGGTGCCTCCGCGGTCCTTTTCTTTCTAGACTGTGCTGAGGCAAGATCTGCCCTCCTTTCCTTTGCAAAGGACATTCTCTGGCACTAATCCATCGCAAACATGTGCCGTTAGCTTGACACAGAACTGCTGGCAAAGGCATTTTGACAAAATAGCTCCCGTGCATTTATTTCCAGGAAGCCAAACTGGTTCTGGCTAGAAGTCAAGGCGTTTAACGTCGATGGTTCCTTGCTGTGGAAATCTTCTTCCAGCAGAGATTGGGGTCGCATTGCTGCTTTTGAGGAATTCTCTTGGGAAACTCTTAAAAAAATGTCAACATTCCTATTCCATCACTTGAACCCTTGGCTCACCTGGTGGTTTCCCCACCCGGGCTCTGACCAGATTTTATTCCCCCACTCAAGTTTCCCTGCTTCGGCAGCAAGCACTTCAATGCATTCAAATGGACCTCAGGGTTCTGGGTTCGAGTTCCACATTGGCAAGAAGATATCGGGGGGGGGGTTCAAGCTTCCAACTCTATAATTCCATGATTCTATGTACTGTGGTACATAGAATGACAAGCATCTAAGCATTTTAGACAGCATCTAAAAAAGCAGAGACAGCACCTTGCCAACAAAGGTCCATATAGTAAAAGCTATGGTTTTCCCAGTATGGAAGTGAGAGCTGGACCATAAAGAAGGCTGATCGCCGAAGAATGGATGCTTTTGAATTCTGGTGCTGGAGGAGACTCTTGAGAGTCCCATGGACTGCAAGAAGATCAAACCTCTCCATTCTGACGGAAATCAGCCCTGAGTGCTCACTGGAAGGACAGATCCTGAAGCTGAGGCTCCAATACTTGGGCCACCTCATGAGAAGACTCCCTGGAAAAGACCCTGATGTTGGGAAAGATGGAGGGCACAAGGAGAAGGGGACGACGGAGGACGAGATGGTTGGACAGTGTTCTCGAAGCTACCAGCATGAGTCTGACCCAACTGCGGGAGGCAGTGGAAGACAGGAGTGCCTGGCGTGCTCTGGTCCAGGGGGTCACGAAGAGTCGGACACGACTAAACGACTAAACAACAACATGTCCTGTGGTTGATGTAAAGACATCAGGTCCCTACACCTGTAACCACCAAAGGGGACACATCCATCGAGTTACAAGGTCACGGGCTTCCTTATTACGCAGCAATGTCAGAGGCTGCGTTAGACAAGAAATACTTTCCCGCCCCATTGCAATTCCTCCCAAGTCCCTTTGTTCTTAAAAGCCCCATTCAGTCCAATCCCTGCTGAACACGGTTGCCTGGAGAGTGCGAGAGCCTGAAAGTGGGTGGCTTGGTTTTGGTACCAGAGGACAGTATGAACATACCATATTTTTCACTCCATAAGGCACACCTGACAAAAAGATGCACCTAGTTTTTAGAGGAGGAAAACAAGAAAAAAAGTATTCTGAACAAAACAGTGGATGTATGATTTTTGTGGTTCATACTGTGGCCACAGACATGTGATTTGACGGTGAGTTTGTGGTAGCCCAATGCAAAAATCCTGAGAATCCATGTGGATCCGTGCTTTGTAACCACGTTTTAAGTGGGGAGGGAAGGAAAAACACTGAAGGCATAAGGAGCACGCGTGGGGTGTGTGGAGGAGCTTTTCAGCTCGCTGAGCTGGAGGGAGAGAGGGAAAGAGAGCACGGTTGCTTTAAGTGTAAGTGGCTCCTCTCCTCTCCCGCTTTGCTCCTTTAAAGCGAGCGGACTCTCCTACTCTCGCTCCTCCCCGGCTCAGCGAGCTGAAAAGCTTTGCTGCTATTCAGCCAGCTGAGTGGGGAGCGAAGGAGGGAAAGAGAGCACGCTCGCTTTAACGCAGCCAACCAGACAGGAGCCACTTACACCCATGTAAGCAGCTCCTCTCCCACTTGGCTGTTTCAAAGGGAGCCACGGAGGAGGGAAGGAAGGGGAACCATGGATCCTCTGCTCGCGACTGCAGCAGATCCCCCTGCCATCCGTAGGCATTAGCTCCATAAGACACAGACATTTCCCCTTACTTTTTAGGAGGAAAAAAGTGCGTCCTATGGAGCAAAAAACACAGTACCTTCACAACGACCCGCAGATTGGCTTTTTGGGCACACACCTGCGAAAAGCTTGGCTTCTTGACTCTTGATCCTCGGACCCTTGACTTCTTGACTCCCGGCTCTCTGACCCTTGCGACTCTTGGCTTTCTGACTCCTGGCTTCTGGACTCCCGTTCCTGCTCCCACCCTGCCATCTTGCCCCCAGTCCCGACGTCCTTAGCCGGGACTTTGATCGCCCATGAACCGGACTGTGACAGATACCTTCCCAGGTTGACAGACCCCATCTGATATATGGTCCACTACAGAGAAGTAGCACCTTGAGATCTTCTCTTGAAGAGCACCAAGCCTGCTACTCAGTATGGGAACTGAAGACCCCACATCTGGGAGTGAATGCTCAAAACAGGAACAAGTGTCACTGGACAAGGTGGTGGTGGTGGGAACATGGACAAGGGCAGTGATGAAGCCTAGTTTGGACCAGGTGGGGAAACAGCTGTGCCATACAGAGGAACTTCCACACTTAGAGGAGAATGTACACTAGGGCCCTGAATGTTCATTTACCTGGAGTTATGGAAAAACGAGTGTGCAATCTAAAGGTAAAGGGACCCCTGACCATTAGGTCCAGGCGTGGCCGACTCTGGGGTTGCAGCACTCATCTCGCTTTATTGGCCGAGGGAGCCGGCTTACAGCTTCTGGGTCATGTGGCCAGGATGACTCACCCGCTTCTGGAGAACCAGAGCAGCGCACGGAAACACTGTTTACCTTCCCGCCAGAGTGGTACCTATTTATCTACTTGCACTGGCGTGCTTTCGAACTGCTAGGTTGGCAGGAGCAGGGACCGAGCAACGGGAGCTCACCCCGTCGCGGGGATTCGAACCGCCGACCTTCTGATCGGCAAGTCCTAGGCTCTGTGGTTTAACCCACAGCGCCACCCATGCAATCTATAGCCATGTAATTTCTACGATGTCTGAACCCGTGTGAATGACCCCGCAAAAGGATTTCTGTAAACTGGCTTAGGGAGAAAACGCAGGCAAAATACGCCGAAGGCAAGCCACATTCACGAAACAAGAAAGAATGACCGAGCAGCCGAGAAATAAAGTTTCTTTCAAGTTAAATATATTTGGGCTAGGGAGAGTGGAGGTATCGTCACCTAACCTTCACTCTGCCTCGGACTTCACCAACCACCACAAGAATGGACAACACTTTTTTTTTTAAAGTACATGATTTCACATTGACACAAGTGGATGGCCTTGTTACGTTTATACGGAAAGGCTCGCCGGAATGCTCAGAAGCCCCTTCTCGATCCAGGACTCTCGTCGCCGTTCCGATTTTCTTGCCCCAAATCGGTTTTCTCCTGGCAGTTATGGAAATTCACAATACTGTTCATGGATGAAGGGCATGCACAAAATCACAGGCTACGGAAATCCCAAGCGCATCCAGCGTACGTTAATTCAACACTCGCTCCCTCGGCAATTTTCAGCCCGCAAGTCTTGCAACTGAGTTAAGTTCCTCTGAGCCTCTTGTGTGAAAACGTCTCATTTCAAGATTGGGTGTCGGAATCTCTCTTGCCCCAACGGGAATGTAGGGGGCAGGAGTCGGTCTAAAATGGAAGCAGCTCTAACAGGTAAGCTACCTACGGATAGGGGCACAGCCCATTTAACTTAAGGGGAGGAGAAGGAGGTGGGGTTCAGAGGACCCAACCGGCCTTTCGATCTTTGTGCAAAACTGGAGCGGTGTAATGTTCAGACAGAAGAACGATGGAGGCGGAACAGCAGAGCTGACTCATTGCCACTGTGTTAAACTACAGTGGTTTTGAAAAAAAAAACACACACACATTCGACAGTACCTCGATTTGGCTTTGATGCTACCAGTTCCTCGAAAGGTGGAGAGAGAGAGAGAGGGAAGACACGCAGCTTTTTCCAGCTTGAAATTTGGCAACCTGATAGTGCTTAGCATAGATGGAGGACAGAGTAGAAGCTATATTTTGAGTAAGGAAGGTGTTGGTCTGAAAACCAAGTAGCCCCTGTGCTGATAAACAGCTGATAATTTTAAGGGGGGGAGGTGGGATGAGGAAGGACCACCATGAGGAAATGTTGCCCCCGTAAGAATTGGTTGTGTATACTTATCCTAACTCACAGGTTTCTCCCTGGCCGTTTTGCCCCTCGCTCATAAATCTGTAAACCTCCCATTTACTCTTAGAAGCTGCTATTTCTCACTCTCCACAGCAAGATAATGGATGTCCTACAACAGCTATCAAAACAGCCTGCAGGGCACAAACTGCCACCATCTGAGAGCTCAAAATCCCCAAGAACAAAAGGACGTGGTCACAGTTCCTCCCTGTCAGAAATCAGATACGCTTTTTTCCTGAAGGCTTGTGTGTCTCCAAAGATAGCCCTAAGCGGAAGAGCATTTCCTGTCTAAACAAAAATCTCAGATCTGGGGATGAGAATTTTGATTTGATGTGAATGGTCGCCGCAAGCAGCGCAGGAACAACTTTGTGGGAAGGACGGTGCTCAGCCGAAACATCTAGTTTCCAGGAAATTGTATGGATGTGTTGACGATGCCAAGTCAACTACTGCTGTTTCAGAATTCATCAGAGACAGGATTGGGCCCCCTTATGCTACACGCTCCCTCTTAACGCTGAATGCACCGTGGCCCTATCTTTTTGTTTCTGAAGACACAAGAGCCTTTTCTTGCTTTCTGCACGCAGCTAGAACGCTAGAGGGGAACTATCCTTGCCTTTGGAGCAAATGGAGACGAAACCATCAAACAGAGCTTTGCATGTGCATCTGCGCCACCTAGTGGCCAGGTGTAGGAAGGGGCAGACTCTTCCTGAACTGTGTTTCTCTGCAGAAAATGACTTCATTTTTCCTTGGGGAGAGGGAATAATTGCACCTCTGTGTTGACCACGAAATAAAAGACGGTGGGTGTTTTCCTGGCCAACGTACTGTCCTCGCCCTGGATGAGAAGGGAGCTCCCTTTCCAGCTTTTAAGGGGCACGACGATAGGAGCGTCTTATTACTCCTAGGAAAAGCCCACCTGACCTAAGCAGACTTACACCCACGGCACAATCACAAGGGGACCAAGGCAGCATCAGCGGAGGCACGGAAGGAGCTTGGCAGAGTCCAGGAGGAAGAGGCAGGTGAGGCTTCATTCACACGGCCTGAAATCTCCAGACTCTCGTGACACTGCGGGACCTCGCTCAACGGCCACGTGGCCCTGATCCATGGGGTTGTTTGTGCGCTTCCCAAATGACAATGGCCCAAGCACCTGGAAACGATGTCGAAGTAGAGTCTCTCTGCAGATCACCCCCTCGAGGCGAGGCTCCCAGCTGCGGAAGTCCTGGCTTTCGGGCGCCGCAGGCTCGTGCCACCTCCCGCCCTCCGCTCAGATAGTCAGGAGCGGTATGCAGCCCACCCCAACCCCTCCCTCGTGGCACACCATGGGGGCCATGAACGTCCAGCGGTTGGTTTCCGGGTCGTACATTTCTACGGAGCTCAGGTTGGACTGTCCGTCGTAGCCCCCCACGGCGTAGAGGCGGCCACAGTTCGCCACCAGGGAGACGCGGCTGCGCCGGGTGTTCATGGAAACGATCAGGTACCACTGGTCCGCCATGGAGTTGTAGACTTCGGCGATGCTGAGGAAGCCGGAGCCGTCGTAGCCGCCGCAGACGAACAACTTGCTGCCCAGGGAGGCGGCGCCGTGACGGCAGCGCTTGTTGAGCATGCTGGAAACGTTGTGCCAAGAAGCCATGTGGTGGTTGTAGTATTCCACCTGGAAGGAAGGGCGAAGGAGTCAGGCTAGGGCACAGTCTGATCCCCTCCTTCTGTAATCCTCATAGAACTCTAGCCCAATGGCTGCCATTGATTCGACTCTGAATTGATTTTAGAATGTACCGTATATACCCGAGTATAAGCCGACCCAAATATAAGCCGAGGCACCTAATTTTAGCACAAAAAAACTGGGAAAACTTATTGACTCGAGTATAAGCCGGTTCACACCACAAACCTGGTGGTGGCAGCAGTAGCGGAGGAAGAAAAGGCAGCCCGAAAGGACCCTCACTTGAGTATAAGCCAAGGGGGGCTTTTTCAGCATTAAAAATGTGCTGAAAAAGTTGGCCTATACTTGAGTATATACGGTATTTCAATCGATTGATTATGATTTTATGTAAACTGTGTTATTTTTACCATTGTTAGTCGCTCTGAGCCCGGCTTCGGCTGGGGAGGGCGGGATAGAAATAAAATTTTATTATTTATTATCATTTATTATTAGGAGAGCAAGCGAGCACAAACCCCACAGGACCACCTGTTGCCACCTTCCCAAACTTTTTTTGGGGGGCCCACTGCCCCCTTGGTTTCACAAACCCATCCCCAGTGAAAAGTATTATTCAGAGCCATAAAAAAAAAGACTTCCTTGATATTGTATGTGGGCTGGAACTGGTCTGTGACCGAAATAATAAATTCATTCATTCATTCTTCAGAGCAGCGGTTTGCACAACTCACTGAGGAAGGTACAGCGGTACCTTGGAAGTCAAACAGCTTAGTTCCCGAATGTTTTGGCTCCCGAACGCCGCAAACCCGAAAGCGACTGTTTCGGTTTGCGAACTATTTTGGGAAACCAATTTTTGACGGGGCTTCTGATTGGCTGCAGGGGAGAAGCCAGGAGGAGGGAGAGAGGAGGTGCTGCCGCGGTGTGTGTGAGGGAGGGGGGGAAATGGCGCAGCCCAAACAATCAGAATCCCCATGCCAATCCACACAGTGATTCCCGGACCATTCGCCGGCCGGATCCAGAAGGCAATTGGGCTGGATCCAGCCCCCCCGAGCCTTAGTTTGCCGACCCATGCCCTGGAGCCTCTGTGCAAAGCCTACAGCCAACGCATTGCGTTTCGGTATCAAAGTTGTGGGATCAAGTTACTGCCTGGCCCGGCCTACCTGGCAGGCCTGTTGGAAGGGTGGAAACAAGGATGTCACAGCCCACCACAATCCCTCAAAAGAAGGCAGGAAAGAAACAGCGTGATGGGGAAAAAGGTAAGAGGTGCGGCGAGCAAAAATACTCACGCTGTTGAAGATCTGCAGTCCGTCGTGCCCGCCAGATACAAATATCCTGCCTTCGAATACGGTAACACCAGCTGCACTGCGGTTTGAACTCATCGGAGTGACCACCATCCACCTTTGCAAGAGACCAGAAAATGAAATGAACTGAGTGGCAGCCAAGTTTAAGGTGAAGGCTTCGAAGCACACCTTGCGTCTGGGCTGCTAGAGGCAGGGATGAGATGTCCAGACATACTCCACAGTATACCTGAAGTAGCGTCTCCACCCCCAGCCCGGACACGGAGGTCCAGCTCCGAGGGCCTTCTGGTGGTTCCCTCACTGCGAGAAGTGAGGTTACAGCAGGCATAGGCAAACTCGGCCTCCCAGATGTTTTGAGACTACAATTCCCACCATCCATGACTGCTGGTCCTGTTAGCTAGGGATGATGGGAGTTGTGGTCCCAAAACATCTGGAGGGCCGAGTTCCCCTATGCCTGGGTTACAGGGAACCAGGCAGAGGGCCCTCTCGGTGGTGACACCTGTCCTGTGGAACGCCCTCCCATCAGATGTCAAGGAAATAAACAACTATCTGACTTTTAGAAACAGGCAGGTAGCTGTGTTGGTCTGCCGTAGTCAAAACAAAATAAAACAATTCTTTCCAGTAGCACCTTAGAGACCAACAAAGTTTGTTACTGGTATGAGCTTTCATGTGCATGCACACGAAGAAGGTATCTGAAGAAGTGTGCATGCACACGAAAGCTCATACCAGTAACAAACTTAGTTGGTCTCTAAGGTGCTACTGGAAGGAATTTTTTATTTTGTTTTGATTTTTAGAAGACATCCGAAGGTTTAGGGAAGTTTTTAATGTTTGATGTTTGATCGCGTTTGTCAGGAGCCGCCCAGAGTGGCTGGGGAAACCCAGCCAGATGGGCAGGGTATATTATTATATCATGTACTCACTTGTCCGTCTCAGGCGAATAGGCCTCCACGGAGTTGAGGGAGGACGTGCCGTCATATCCACCACAGACGTAGATCTGCCCATCCAGCACGACTGTCCCCATGGCACTGAAACAAGGACCAGGTGTTAAAGACTGCTTTCAGCAACAAGCTTTTCTTACAGGCTGGTTCCACTTCTACCTGGACCAATTGCAATGGCCCAGTTTCTTCTGCTTTCTCATTCTGAACCCATTGGCCTGTCTGGTGAACTTGTGGAAATCACAAAACACTGAAGGCCTTCCTTTTCACCTCTTCCGGACCCACCGGAACTGCCACCTGGCTGGCTGAAGGACAGCACCAGCCTTCCTGGACTTTGTAACAGCTAGACCAGGGGAGGGGGGAGCTGTGACCCTCGAGACGTTGCTCTGTTTCCAACTCCCATAACCTCTGACCACTAGACATGATGGCTGAGGCTGATGGGAGCTGGAGTCTCGAGGGCTCCAATTTAAACTAAGGAATCCAGCTTGACATTCCCCCAGAGCATTTTCCTAACACAGATACAGGAAGATGTGGGCACATATATGTTTGTAAAAGGTTTGTTTCTCTTGCTTCTCTTCTAAGTGCTGCAAGAGTACCAGAGATTTCGTTTTGTTTCATTACTTTTAATTTGTATACCACCTTTCTCTATTGCTACACACAAGGAGGTTTACAAACTGACCAAAAAATACAAAGTAGACAGCGAAGATCACACGCCTAATAACCTGATCCAATTTTTTAAAAAGTCATAATAAAAACGTAACTTTCAAATAAACAACTTATATCAAATAAAGCAATGTTCAATACAGTGGAACCTTGGTTCCCGAACTTGATCCATTCTGGGAGTCCGTTTGACTCCCGAAACGGTTTGCAAACCAAGGCATGGCTTCTGATTGGCTGCAGGAGGTTCCTGCAGCCAATCGGAAGCCAAGAAGATTCCTGCAGCCAATCAAAAGCCATGACGGACATTCGGCTTCCAAAGAACATTCGAAAACTGGAACAATCACTTCTGGTTTTTGATCGTTCGGGAGCCGGAACGTTTGGCTCCCAAGGCATTCGGGAGCTGAGGTTCCACCATAATCCATTAGCACATAATAGTAAAGAGAAAAATTTGTGCATCAGCAAATAATAATTTAACAATTGCAATAAAGAATTACAAAACGATAATCTATAAAAACAACGGCAAGTCACAATGCATCAAATATCACTAAACATACAGGAAAAGGATCACATTGAGAAACAAGGACATACAACTCAAAATTGGTTTTTTTAACGATCCCATCACTCCTCTTCTCTCTTTCCCTCCCTGCCCGCGGACTGTCTCACCAGAGTGGTGCATGCTCTAGTTCAGTGTTTCCCAACCTTGGGCCTCCAGCTGTTTTTGGACTACAACTCCCATCATCCCTAGCTAGCAAGACCAGTGGTCAGGGATGATGGGAATTGTAGTTCAAAAACAGCTGGAGGCCCAAGGTTGGGAAACACTGCGAGTTATCTCCCGCTTGGACTACTGCAATGCGCTCTACGTGGGGCTACCTTTGAAGGTGACCCGGAAACTGCAATTAATCCAGAATGCAGCAGCTAGACTGGTGACTGGGAGCGGCCGCAGAGACCACATAACACCGGTCTTGAAAGACCTACATTGGTTCCCAGTATATTTCCGAGCACAATTCAAAGTGTTGGTGCTGACCTATAAAGCCCTAAGCGACCTCCGTCCAGTATCCCTGATCCCAGATCTCCACTCCCATCGTTCTGCCCAGACACTGAGGTCCATCTCCGAGGGCCTTCTGGCGGTTCCCTCCCTGCGAGAAGCCAAGCTACAGGGAACCAGGCAGAGGGCCTTCTCGGTAGTGGCACCCGCCCTGTGGAACGCCCTCCCACCAGGTGTCAAAGAGAACAACTACCAGGCTTTTAGAAGACATCTGAAGGCAGCCCTGTTTAGGGAAGCTTTTAATGTTTAACAGACCACTGTATTTTAATACTTTGTTGGAAGCCGCCCAGAGTGGCTGGGGAAACCCAGCCAGATGGGCAGGGTATAAATTATTATTGTTATTATTATTATTATTATTATTATTATTATTAACCTCACTCACCTTCGTTTGCTGTTCATGCTTCCCACTTTGGACCAGGAATCTGTCTCTGGGTTGTAAACTTCCACGGTGCTCAGCCTCAGCTGCCCGTCGTATCCACCAATGGCGTACAAGAGCCCGTTCAGCACGGCGACGCCCACCCGGCTGCGGGCCGTCGTCATTGGCTGGCACTTCTCCCAGTGGTTGGCAATGGGGTCGAAGACTTCCACCACGTTCAGGGAGTCGCCTGCATAGAAATTTGCTGCTCATGTTTTAAAAAGTGGTCATCACTGGACTTGTAAAAGGGTAAAAGAGTATGGGGAAATAATCTACAATGAACTGGAAAATATGTTTAAAAGTGCTCCCCCCCCCCCGCCAAAAAAAACCCCTTCATATGTTGGTATTATATGATCACTGATCCACAGCATTTTTTCTACAGCGTTTGTATTTGTTTGTATTTGTGGGATGCAGGTGGCGCTGTGGGTTAAACCACAGAGCCTAGGACTTGCCGATCAGAAGGTCAGCGGTTCAAATCCCTGTGGCGGAGTGAGCTCCCGTTGTTCGGTCCCTGCTCCTGCCAACCTAGCAGTTTGAAAGCACGTCAAAGTGCAAGTGGATAAATAGGTACCACTCCAGCGGGAAGATAAACAGTGTTTCCGTGAGCTGCTCTGGTTTCGCCAGAAGCGGCTTAGTCATGCTGGCCACTTGACCCGGAAGCTGTACGCCGGCTCCCTTGGCCAATAAAGCGAGATGAGCGCTGCAACCCCAGAGTCGGCCATGACTGGACCTAATGGTCAGGGGTCCCTTTACCTTTCAACATGGGGTCGTCTTATACACGGAAAAATACAGTACTCATGAACAGCAGCTTCGCATTTATTGCACCTACTTAGTGATTCAGACTATCCGTGTGATAAACCGCTGTCAGAGGGAAAGGGCAGGCCTTTTTCATATTTTATGGTGAACGGCTGCCGGGCTCACCTTCCTCTGTGCAGCTGTGACTATGTGCCCCAGCTAGAACCCCAAATGATCCTTGCAGGATACCATGGGATGACGTATTTGCCAGGATAAAAAAATTCCTTCCAGTAGCACCTTAAAGACCAACTAAGTTAGTTCTTGGTATGAGCTTTCGTGTGCATGCACACTTCTTCAGATACACTGAAACAGAAGTTGCCAGATCCTTCTATATAGTGAGAAGATGGGGAGGGGTATTACTCAGAAGGGTGGTGGGAATGGGAGATTGGCAGGTAGCTGAGATGAGCCTGTTGATGACTCTTCACGACTGTAATAGGTCTTACAGGAAAAGGCAAGGGGTAAGAGGGTGAGAAATGGCTTAGTCATGTATAATGAGATAAGAATCCAATGTCTTTGTTCAAACCAGGTCTCTCCGTGGTTTTAAGTTTGGTAATGAGTTGCAATTCAGCAGCTTCTCTTGGAGTTGCAATTCAGCAGCTTCTCTTGGAGTTGTAACAGGCTCATCTCAGCTATCTGCCAATCTCCCATTCCCACCACCCTTCTGAGTAATACCCCTCCCCACCTTCTCACTATATAGAAGGATCTGGCAACTTCTGTTTCAGTGTATCTGAAGAAGTGTGCATGCACACGAAAGCTCATACCAAGAACTAACTTAGTTGGTCTTTAAGGTGCTACTGGAAGGAATTTTTTTATTTTGACTATGGCAGACCAACACGGCTACCTATCTGTATTTGCCAGGGATAACGAGGCTTGTCACCGAGCAAGCAAGAAGGGGTAAGGACCCCAAACAACAACTCTTGGATTGCTGAAAATCCACAGATTGGAATCCACTGTCTTGATCCAACTCTGCTTTGTTCCACACTCGATTTATATTGTGTGATTTACTTTGGGCATACAATTTTTTTTTAAAGGGAGGATGAGCTGCATGAGCTTCACAGCTTTATCCGATTTTTCACCTATGGCAGGCGTGGCCAAACTTGGCCCTCCAGCTGTTTGGGGACTACAATTCCCATCATCCCTGACCACTGGTCCTGTTAGCTAGGGATGATGGGAGTTGTAGTCCCAAAACAGCTGGAGGGCCAAGTTTGGCCATGCCCGACCTAGAGAGATCAGGGAAGCCAATGCAAACATATCTCCATTTTGGATCAGGATTGTGACACTCAAATCACTGGGTGACCAACCCAGATATACCATGGGTTCAGGATTTGCTCTTAACTCCCCTTGCCAGCACAGGACTTTAATTCAGTGCGTCGGAGCACTGCGGCATATTCACCAAACTACAATTCACATTGCCCTTTGGCAGGGAGTCATGACAGGCCAGCGTATAATAGGGCCCAAAGAGGCTGCTTTGGAGAGCCATCTTCCAATAGCTAAACAGCTGTCACAGGGAAGATGGAACAAGCTAGTTTTCTCCTGCTCCGGAGGGCAGGACTCGAACCAATGGCTTATAGGAAAGGAGATTCCGGACACAAGATCTACCCACTCTGGAAGAATGGCAGATGAAGGTGATAGACTATATGGAACTGGCGGAAATGACGGGCAGAATCCGAGACCAGGGAGAAGAGTTGGTGGAGGAAGATTGGAAGAAATTTAAAGACTATTTACAGAAACATTGTAAAATTAATGAATGTTAGAATGATGTTGGAATGAATCTAGGTGATTTTAGCAAAAATGTATCAAAGATTTAAGGAAAATAGACTGTTAATTGGTGAAAAGAGGGAAAGTAAACTTATATCAAGATCAAGATAAATTTTCAGGATAAAAATTTTGAAGAGAGGGAAAGGATTTGCTGAAATGGATAATTGACTTAGAATACAAAAAAGGGAGGTGTGAGGAGGTCAGGGAAACAAGCAAATGAAAGATAAGTTATGGGAAGGCTCGATTTGTTTTTTCTTCTTTTTTCTTTTTTCCTTTGTTTTTAATTGTTTTTATTTTTCTGTTTTTTATTGTGATGTATTGGTTTTGTTATTGTTATTGTTTAATTTGGTGTTTTTTCTTTTGTCCTTTTGTAAACTTAAAACTTTAATAAATACTATTTTTTAAAAAAGGAAAGAAGATTCCGACTAAACATCGGGAAGAACTTTCTGACAGTCTCATGGATGCTACAGCTGAGATTCCTGCATCGCAGGGGGTTAGACTAGGTGACTCTCGGGGTCCCAATTCTACAATTCCACATGCTTCCTAGGCATACATCCCTGGCAAGCAACAGAGTTGAAAGATACCTGCTGAGTTGAGGCCTCCCACGGCATAGATCAGGCCTGCGATGGAGGTGCAGCAACGGGGGCGGGTTTTGAAAGACGGGAGGTGGGGTCGTCGCTCTGGCATGAGGTGGTAATCCTTTGCTTCATCCACGAGGTCCCTGAAATCCAAATGGGAAATGATATACAGTGGTACCTCCAGTTACGAATGGGATCTGTTCCGGAGGCCTGGCCATAACCCAAAAATTTCGTAACACGGCACAGCAGAGCACTTCTGCACATGCGCAAAGCGCACAGAGTGTATCTGTATTTGTTAATTTTATCCATTCCTGAATCCAACTAATGCAAGAGGCTTCATAATATAATTTCAAATCAGGCAGTGAGAAGCCTCCTCTATCTTTAGTATCTGTTCATAATTTGTATTCTCAGCTTCTTACACTGCCAGATAAATTCTGAAATATCTTTTTGCTAATCTTCAAAACATTCCATATTGCATATTATCGGAATTGATTGGAATTAAAACAGCATTGTCAGGGGTTCAGAAGCAGAGACGCAGAGAAGGGTGGAAACAGAGAGCGAGGGGGAGGAAACCGAAGGGAGAATGAGTGATGATGACGACCCGAGATCTCCAAGCCTAAGCAGTGAGTCAGAGGACTCCCAAAAGGGAGCCCCAGTGAGCAGAGCAAGGGGGGGATCCGGGGGGACACCCCAGGAGGAAGGGAACAGAGGAGATTCAGAGAGCAGCAGCTGGAAGTCGGGACCCACGCTCAAGACTGAGAGCAGCAGGGAGGAAGGCAGCCAGGCATCGGGTTCCGGAGGCCGTCAGCAGGAGGGAGGGCACGAGTCAGGGGTGGTCACGCCCTCCTCAGAGAGCGAGGCAACGGTCAAGAGGAAAGTAGAGAGTTGGGCGCGCGCGCCAAGTTCAAATGCAGCGGAAGCTGGAGCAGTAAGCAGCCCGGAGAGTGAGCCAGGTCCCAAAGCCCGCCGAAAGGAAGCGGAAGGATCAGGGGGGTCAGCGTCAGAGGAGAGTAGAAGGGAGGAGTCCCAGGGGGGCAGAAGGACCCAGAGACGTAGGGAGAGGCGAAGGAGGTGGAGCAAGGCTAGGGTATTAAGCTGGTGTGCAAGAGGCGGGGACTCAGATGGGTCTTCGCCGACCTAGGGCAGAAGGTGTAGAGCTGCACGCTGCAGTTCGGAAATGAAACCTGTAACTCAATAAAGACTCTTTTAAAGTGGACGCTGTGTGGCGTGGTCCTGTGTGAGCTGGGACCTGGTAGCAGCTCTGACAGTAAGACCCATCCCATCAAAGCTTCAGAAACCTGAAACCTCGCAGCGGGAGCAGAAGCCGCTAGGGGAGGAAGAGGGGTGTCTGTAAGCAAGCTCACAAAGGTTAGCAAGATGACGGAAGAACAGAGGATCTCCGCGCTGCAAGAGGCAGTGACCCAGTTGTCCTCAGAGGTATTGGCTTCCAAGAAACGGGAGGAGGAGACTACAGCCGCCTACAGAGACCTACACGCCAGGTTTGAAATGCTTGTTAAGCAAGGGCAACCGGGACCCAGACCGGAGGGCGTGGGATTGGCACGGAGAGCAGGAGGGCTTGTGGCTCACTTCGATGGGACTTTGCAACAGTACCCTAATTTTAGAGCAGACGTAATGTGCGCACTGCAACTGCTGGCAAAAGACTTTAGAGATGAGGAAGAGAAGGTGGGGTTCATATTGTCCCATTTGCATGGGGATGCCAAAGCCTGGCTGCGCAATTTGTGGAGGGATAAAGATCCGGCGCTTCAGAATGCAGATGCCTTTATCAAAGCGATGGATGCGTGTTTTTTGTCTACTATTGATGTGGATCTTGCCAGACGGGAGATTCATGGACTAAAACAAGGGAGGGCGAGCGTCCGGCAGTATCACGCCCGATTTTTTGCGCTGGTCAGTGCTTTAGAATGGGATCGGGATTCGCCCCCTGTCAGAGACCTCTTCTGGGAGGGTCTAAGTTCTGCGGTTAAGGATGAAATTGCAAGGGGGGAGAGGCCCCGAAGCACGCAGGAGGTGGTCCAAAGGGCGCTGACTGTGGGGGTGAGGCTGGAAGAACGTCCATGGTGCAGAGATGAAGGACGTGGAGGGCGCGAAGCAGCGAGAAGTTTCTCTTTCGTTCCGAGGGAAGCAGCGCGTGCGCAATCCACACCTCCGCCAGGAGGGGGAGGGGAACCGATGGAGGTTGGAGGTGCAAGGGCTCAGTCAGCAGCCAGAGCCCTAGCACCGGCAGCAGTGAAAGCGAAGCCTCCTAGAGGGAACAGGAAGTGTTACATCTGCGAGGATCCAGGCCATTTGGCGAAGGAGTGTCCCCGGAGGCTCCACAAGCACACTGCAGCCTCAGCAATGGTGACTGCAGCAACGCAGCAAGGAGAACCACAGCAGGGAAACGACGATGTCTGGCTGGAGACGGAGGCACTGGGGCCCAGCCAGACGCATCTGTGAAGCAGTCCCCAGCGATATTGCAACCCACGGATCCCCTCCCACCCAAACCAGTAGTGCAGCTCACAGCGTCTCTCCAGCTACCCAATGGCGTCACTATCGAAGTGCCGCTTTCTGTGGATTCTGGAAGCAACGCAGACTTTATAGCGCAGAGCTTTGTGGAGCAGCACGCTATACAGCTATTGCCTGCCACTCTGCCCCTGCAAGTCGTCACAGTGGATGGCAGAGAGTTGCTAGGGGGGCAGGTGGTGAAGCAGACGCCACCAATGGTGATGCGCCTTGGCAACCACAGGGAAGTCATCAGTTTTAATGTCACCCAACTGTCGGACACGCCCATTGTGTTGGGCATGAGTTGGCTGGACAGGCACAGTCCGACACTGGCTTGGTACCAGAGACAACTGATCTTCGGCTCCTCTTATTGCGCAGAACACTGCATCCTGCCCCGACGGGAGGGAGAGGAGGAGGAATCACAACTGCAGTTGGGAACGTTGCAAGCGGTCCCCCACAAATACGCGAACTTTTTGGAGGTCTTCTGCGAGAAGGAGGCGGACAAGCTACCCCCTCACCGGCCATATGACTGCAAGATTGACCTCCTACCGGGGGCGACGCTGCCGAAGGGGCGGCTATACTCCATGTCTGAAGATGAAATGCAGGAACTCAAACAGTTCATCGAGCATAATCTCGAGCGTGGCTTCATCAGGGAGTCCAAGGCAGTGGGGGGCAGTCCCGTTTTCTTCGTGAAAAAGAAAGACACGCCCCAAAAAAGACTCGTTGTGGACTACCGCCTTTTGAACCAGATGACCAAACCGTCTGATTACCCCATGCCCAGGATTGACGACCTCCTCGCGACGGTGCGCAAGGGACGCGTGTTCACCAAGTTGGACCTACGAGGGGCGTACAATCTCATCCGCATGCGGGAGGGCGATGAGTGGAAGACGGCCATGTTCACACCGCTGGGCACCTACGAGTACAGGGTTATGCCCTTTGGATTACAAAATGGCTCTCACTGTTTTCAAGCTTTTATGCATCACGTGTTGGAGGGACTCCTCTACAAGACATGCGTCTGCTTCCTGGATGACATCCTGATTTTCTCGGACTCGCAGCAAGCTCACGACCGAGACGTGAGGGAGGTGCTCAGCAGGTTGCAACAACATAGACTGTACGCCAAGCTGGAGAAGTGCCAGTTCGACACGACGGAGGTGGATTTCCTGGGATACAAGTTGTCGGACAAGGGGATAGCCATGGACAGCACCAAGGTTCGTGCGGTATTGGATTGGAAGAGCCCGCGCAACCGGAAGGAGGTCCAGCGGTTTGTCGGCTTCGCCAACTTCTATCGCAAGTTTATCAAGGGGTTCGCGATGCAGACGGCAGCAATTACGGACACGCTCAGCTCCAAAAAAAAGAAATTCATCTGGACGGAGCAGGCGGAGCAGTCCTTTCAAGCGCTCAAGCATCTCTTCGCATCGGAGAAGCAACTGCTGCATATCGACCCCAGTAAACCGTTGAGGGTAGAGACAGACGCGTCAGACAGAGCCGTGGGAGCTGTTCTGCTGCAGCGAGACCCGCAGGGGGTGTGGCGGCCGGGAGCGTTCTACTCCAGAAAGCTCAGCAAGTCGGAGCAGAACTACACCATCTGGGACAGGGAGTTGCTGGCCATTCATGCAGCTTTCAAGGCGTGGAGGCACTTCCTAATCGGCGCCAAGCACACGGTGCAGGTCTGCACGGACCACAAGAATCTGGAGCACTGGCGCACGGCTCAGTTCCTGAACCAGAGGCAGATACGTTGGGCGGAGTTCTTTGCTGACTTCAATTTCCGAATAGAGTACGTCCCAGGCGACACCAACATCATGGCGGATGCACTGTCCCGAAAACCGCAATACCTAGAAGAGGTGACGCCAGCGGCGGCCATGCACATCTTCGCACCGACGGCGTGGGCGTGTGCCTCAGCTACAGTAGACCTGGATGCGGTGCGACGTGCATTGCGGGACGACTCATTCGCGCAAGACAAGATGGCGGAACTGCTCAGAGGCACGGCTACCACGGACGAGTTCCAGGTGCGGGACGGCTTGCTCCTACGCAAAGGGGCTGTCTATGTACCAGGAGACGACCTTCGCGCCAAGGTACTGCAACAGTTGCACGACGCACCCACGGCCGGTCACTTTGGCACAGAGAAAACGATGGAATTAGTCGCGAGAGACTTCTGGTGGCCCAGGCTGAGAGGGGAGGTCGCGGACTACGTCGCGAGGTGCGACACCTGCCAGAGGGCCAAGCCGGTACACAGACCACCGGCGGGACTGTTAGAACCGCTGCAAACGCCGTTTGAACCGTGGGAGAGGGTGGCCCTGGACTTTGTGACGGATTTACCCAGCTCGAGAGGCAAGACAGCTGTGCTAGTGGTGGTGGACTTGTTCACCAAGATGGCACATTTCATTCCGTGTGCGAAGGTGGCCACGGCGGAACAAACCGCCAAACTGTTCATAGATCACGTGTTCAAAGTGCATGGCCTGCCACGGTCTATCCTGTCCGACCGCGGACGCCAGTTCATCTCGTCTTTCTGGCAGAAGCTGATGGGTTTTCTAAATGTCAAGGTCAATCTGGCATCAGCAAGACACCCGCAGACCAACGGGCAAGCAGAGAGGGTCAATGCCATCATGCAGCAGTACCTGAGATGCTATGCCAATCAACAGCCTGCGACGTGGGTGGATTACCTGCCGCTAGCCGAGTTCGCTTACAACAACACGAAGCACGTGTCCACAGGAGTGACGCCGTTCTTTGCCAACAATGGGAGGCATCCCAGAACCTTCCCGGGACTGGAGAGAGTGGGGGAAGGAGACCCACAGACGGCGGACGCGTTCGCGTCAGAGCTGCAGGCGGTCCACGATCAACTCAGACGGCAGCTGGAGCTAGCTAAGCACGCCTACAAGGTGCAAGCTGACAAGCACAGGCGGGTTGGCGAAGTGATCCAAGTGGGAGACTGGGTCTGGTTGGCAGCCCACGCAGTGCCGACCAGGTCACTTGCCAAGAAGAAGTTGGGGCACAAGCAGATCGGTCCGTACCAAGTCGAAGCGCAGATCAACCCGGTAGCCTTCCGACTGGCGCTGCCGGAGGGTTCCAGAATGCATCCGGTGTTCCACAGGTCGGTGCTCACTCCCTACAAGGCACCTCACAGGTTCCAGGAGCCAGGGACGGCGCCAAGTCCGCTCCGGGAACGGACGGAGACGCGGGGGGTGAAGCACCAGGACCACATCAACGAGGTCACGGAGATTTTGGACTCCAGATGGGGGGAAGAGGGAGTCGAATACCTCTTAGCCAGAGAGGGCACCCGGGCCAGCGCCAATAGCTGGGTACCAGACTACGCTTTGGAGGAACCCCTGCTCAAGGACGAGTTTCATGCCCTCTTCCCACACAAACCCATGCCAGCGAGCTTCTTCGACGACTGGTTGTTCACACCCACACTTTCTTCCAGCACGTTCCATGGATTCGACTCAGAAGGGGAACCCGCACGGAGCACCCGTTCCCCAGAAGGTTCACCGGCAGGTTCGGCATCAGGCATCTCGTATTGGTGGGACGATCGACCAGAGGAGCAATGGCGCAGGAAGTGGCGGGAGATGCCAGGTCGAGCGACCGACGCAGAGGCTGACATGGACGTGTTCGGGGAGGACCTCGGGTTCGAGCACGGCGGTACAGAGATGGAAGCGGAACAGGTCAACGTCGACGACCGCGAGGGGGAAGACTCGGAGGTCTTCAGTTGGCGGCCACCCACGGGGAGCGACCTGTATCCAGCATTCCCTCCCATGATGATGGAGCACCCAGCACCCACACCTGACAGCGGGGAGGGGGGAAGGGGGGGCTTCGAGGGGGGGATGGATGTCAGGGGTTCAGAAGCAGAGACGCAGAGAAGGGTGGAAACAGAGAGCGAGGGGGAGGAAACCGAAGGGAGAATGAGTGATGATGACGACCCGAGATCTCCAAGCCTAAGCAGTGAGTCAGAGGACTCCCAAAAGGGAGCCCCAGTGAGCAGAGCAAGGGGGGGATCCGGGGGGACACCCCAGGAGGAAGGGAACAGAGGAGATTCAGAGAGCAGCAGCTGGAAGTCGGGACCCACGCTCAAGACTGAGAGCAGCAGGGAGGAAGGCAGCCAGGCATCGGGTTCCGGAGGCCGTCAGCAGGAGGGAGGGCACGAGTCAGGGGTGGTCACGCCCTCCTCAGAGAGCGAGGCAACGGTCAAGAGGAAAGTAGAGAGTTGGGCGCGCGCGCCAAGTTCAAATGCAGCGGAAGCTGGAGCAGTAAGCAGCCCGGAGAGTGAGCCAGGTCCCAAAGCCCGCCGAAAGGAAGCGGAAGGATCAGGGGGGTCAGCGTCAGAGGAGAGTAGAAGGGAGGAGTCCCAGGGGGGCAGAAGGACCCAGAGACGTAGGGAGAGGCGAAGGAGGTGGAGCAAGGCTAGGGTATTAAGCTGGTGTGCAAGAGGCGGGGACTCAGATGGGTCTTCGCCGACCTAGGGCAGAAGGTGTAGAGCTGCACGCTGCAGTTCGGAAATGAAACCTGTAACTCAATAAAGACTCTTTTAAAGTGGACGCTGTGTGGCGTGGTCCTGTGTGAGCTGGGACCTGGTAGCAGCTCTGACAAGCATGTTTGGCAATACGTTCATCTTAATAACTGATATTCTTCCTAAAAGATACAAGCTCGTTCTATTCTAAATTTCCAATTTCCTTTTTATTATATTCCAAGAAATCCAACCCAATTTCCACAACATTTGGGTTCAGTTCAAAACCAGAAATTTAGCATTGATTAAGCATAACGTTTCACGTACATTTATGCGGCAGCCTGCACCTCAGAGCAGCTTAAGTAAAATGGGCATGGCAATGACCTACCTGAGCAGAATGCTTTGCTGACTGGAAGCACAAAATCAGGTGTGGGAAACCCCAGTCTTGGAGGATGAAAGTAGCCCCCTTACCCGGCACAGGGGTTCCTCCCAGGCCACACCTCCTCCCTAGCAACAACTCCTCCAATTATCCCGCCTGGCTAAAAGATATCCTTGAAAATGGACAGTGCCTTTGGCTTGCCTGGATTGGGGACAGTGAACAAGTGTATATTAACCTCTAGTATTTGCATGGCTGAAATGTAGCCTATTACACAAATTAACAGAGCGTGTAATTAAGAGGGCCTAATACTAATACAAACCATTCTCTTACTGGATGTCAGACAAAGTCTTGTTCATATATGCATGCTTGATTGGCTGCAAAATTAAGTGGTGACTTGTCAAAATAGACACTACATATCAAATAGTAAAGATAAGGGACCCTTGACCATTAGGTCCAGTCGTGACCGACTCTGGGTTTACGGCGCTCATCTCACTTTATTGGCCGAGGGAGCCGGCGTATAGTTTCTGGGTCATGTGGCCAGCATGACTAAGCCGCTTCTGGCGAACCAGAGCAGCACACAGAAACACAATTTACCTTCCCGCCGGAGTGGTACCTATTTATCTACTTGCACCTTGATGTGTTTTCGAACTGCTAGGTTGACTCCCTGCTTGAAATCGAAAGGGGAATTTTACAGCTGCAATCAGAAGAGTTGAGAACAAAGAGAGATCTCTCCAGAATAACTGTGAGTCAACAAAGACATAAGGCACAAGGAGATCAGAAACAACTAATTTGGACATAATATTTGATAAAGAATTAAAGGGACAATTGATGAAAATTACAACCGCCCACAGGAAGAAGAAAGGAGAACTTTACTTGCGAATTTACAAATAATTATATGTGCTAATGCGAACTGAAGTTAATTATTATAGCTGTGGTACAAGGGATTTTATCAAGAGTGGATTGTATTTGGTTTGAGCAATAGTCTGGAGGCAGAATGAAAGGGAATCAGACTACAGCACGTGGGAAGCCACACAAAATTTATAATTAGCTATGTAATTGATATTTATTTGAATTGGTATTGCTATTTGGTATTAATATAATATGGCGCATATTGGATTTTTGTAACTGAAAATTAATAAAAATTATTTAACAAGAGAAACCTAAGTTCTGCTGCAAGGCAGGAACTTAGCACCTATGCTATGAATGCATGCATGTGTGAACGAGACCTACAACTCAGAACTCCTGAAGTCGGGCAGCCACTGCCGTGTTCCTCCCCTTCAGGCGACTCCATTTTCATTTGTACATAACGCTTTGTCAGAGCTGCTCCACAGTCTGCAGAATAAGGGCAGTGCAGTGTAATTCTGGATTGGACCACTTCAGACTGAGGACTCAGCTACATTAGTCAAAAAAAGAGTGTTTCGAATGCATTATAAACATGCAACACCAGATGGCGATGGAGAGCAAAGAAAATTTCTATGCGATTTTCCATAGCGTGTTTTTTCTTTCATTATAACGATTTAATTTCTGACTTATTTACAGAGGTTTTTTCCTGTGTGCAGATCTACCCTAAAAGTGGTCAAACAACCAGCCACATGTTAACTCTGCCTCCAAATTCCTGTATGCAGTGGAGCTCTACCTCTCTTTTAAATTAAAACCAGTGAAGGCGGTGAAGGTCCTGTGTGAGTGCCTGGAGGCGGTTGGAGGATGGATGGTGGCCAACAGATTGAGGCTGAATCCTGACAAGACAGAAGTAATGTTTTTGGGGGACAGGGGGCAGGCGGGTATGGAGGACTCCCTGGTCCTGAATGGGGTAACTGTGCCCCTGAAGGACCAGGTGCGCAGCCTGGGAGTCATTCTGGACTCACAGCTGTCCATGGAGGCACAGGTTAATTCTGTGTCCAGGGCAGCTGTCTACCAGCTCCATCTGGTACGCAGGCTGAGACCCTATCTGCCTGCAGACTGCCTTGCCAGAGCGGTGCATGCTCTAGTTATCTCCCACTTGGACTACTGCAATGTGCTCTACGTGGGGCTACCTTTGAAGGTGAGCCGGAAACTACAACTAATCCAGAATTCAGCAGCTAGACTGGAGACTGGGAGTGGCCACCGAGACCACATAACACCGGTCTTGAAAGACCTACATTGGCTCCCAGTACGTTTCCGAGAACAATTCAAAGTGTTGGTGCTGACCTTTAAAGCCCTAAACGGCCTCGGCCCAGTATACCTGAAGGAGCATCTCCACCCCCATTGTTCTGCCCAGACACTGAGGTCCAGCTCCGAGGGCCTTCTGGCTGTTCCCTCATTGCGAGAAGTGAGGTTACAGGGAACCAGGCAGAGGGTCTTCTCGGTAGTGGCGCCCGCCCTGTGGAACGCCCTCCCTTCAGATATGAAGGAAATAAGTAGCTATCTTCTCTTTAAAAGACATCTGAAGGCAGCCCTGTTTAGGGAAGTTTTTAATATTTAATGCTGTATTGTTTTTAACACTTGATTGGAAGCCGCCCAGAGTGGCTAGGGAAACTGAGCCAGATGGGCGGGGTATAAATAATAAATTATTATTATTATTACTTATTATGTGCAGAAGAATTCTGTCTCAGGGAATGTCTGCAGCGGTGCATCTCAGAATTCCACCACCTGCCTGTCTGAATGGTGAACACACATCAAGATACAGTGGTACCTCGGGTTACATGTGCTTCAGGTTACATACGCTTCAGGTTACAGACTCCGCTAACCCAGAAATAGTGCTTCAGGTTAAGAACTTTGCTTCAGGATGAGAACAGAAATCGTGCTCTGGCGGCGCGGCAGCAGCAGGAGGCCCCATTAGCTAAAGTGGTGCTTCAGGTTAAGAACATTTTCAGGTTAAGAACGGACCTCTGGAACGAATTACGTACTTAACCTGAGGTACCACTGTACTGGATGACACAAAACTCACATAGCCCATTGCCTGCCCTGAGCTTAAGGGACAGAGGAGACACAAGAGAGAGGAGGACATTGTACCATCTGACCTGGCCGGGTCACCTGGCAGAAAACTCCCTCTCTCTTTTGCCTGCATGGTGGAAAAGGGATTCTCAGTTTGGGGCTGTGTGCCTGCCACTGTCCCACGCGCTTTCTCGTTGTGATTCCCCTCCCGGAACTACTGCGGGCAGCTCAGCCCTCGCATACCCACCTGCACTTGTGGCAGCAGCGGACGAGGTCATCCTGCTGGACGCGGTCCGCAAGGAACTGGGGTCGGCAAAGAGGCAGGCGGATTTTGGAGAGGAGCTCCGGCAAGAAGGGCTCTCGATGCTCGCGGTCGTACCTCACCCAGGCCAGAGCGGCTTCGAAGACCTGTTGGAAGCGGAGAGGGAAATATATAAAAAAAGGCTACCCAGGACGTTTCCAGGTTATGATGCCCTGTTTTAGGAAACTCTGGAAGAGATGAAAGCATCAGTCCTCTTGAAGCGCCGACACTCCTTCAGGCTTGAAACCCACCTTACACTTAGGCAGTGTTAGAAATTATCGAGGCGCCAGGCATGTTTTGCGACTGGCGTGGGAGTCCATTGCGACCACATGAGAGATTTCTGGGTGCCAGATTGCCGACTGACATCTCCACCTGGCTGGCCTCTCTAGTTTCTTAAGCAGGTAAACTGAAGATCTTATTTATTGCATTTATAGTAAAGGGACCCCTGACCGTTAGGTCCAGTCGTGGCCGACTCTGGGGTTGTGGAGCTCATCTCACTTTACTGGCTGAATTGGTCCTACTTGGGCCAGCGAGGAGGCCAGGGGAGAATTAGCTGTGGGGTCTCAGAGCGGGTGATCTTCATAAAAGGGGAGGGAAGAGAAGAGAAGGGAAACAGAAGATCAGGCTGAATTCAAATTAAAGGGCAGGCGGAATAGCTCTGTCGCGACAGCTAGCAGGTTGAATTAGAGGCAGGTTTCAGTACAGGACAAGTGTAAAGAAATCCAGCAGCGTAGCTGCAAAGCGGTAACAAGGCAGGGGGCAAGCGAAACCACCCAGTCGCAAGCCAAAAGCCTCCCGACGGCAAAAAGTATTCGAGAGACAGCAGGAAGCAAGTGAAAGGGTGAGCTCCCTTGAGAGCTGCAATAGAAAAGGTTTATCTTATTTCCAGGGGATGCGGGTGGCGCTGTGGTCTAAACCACAGCGATGAGAAACCAACGCACCTTGAGACCTCGGAGCCACCTACCTGCTCCTCTAGCTTAACGTTGAGCTCATCCCTCGAGACCAGCTCCAGGACGTCTTCCAAGGGCAAGGCCAGGAACTCTTCGCACACAGAAACCTCCACAAAGTGCTGGTGGATGAAGCTGTTGGCAGCATCGTAGAGTACGGCACACATCATAGTTTCGGCAAACTGGCGCACGCCCAGGCAGTTTTTGGGGTGAAGCCTTTAAGGATGGTGCAGATGAACATGGGAGAGTTGAACAGCTAAGAAAGTGTCTGACCTAAGCAAAAGCCAGTCCCCAACCCCCGTCACCCTCTAGAACAGGATTTTCCCAAAAGTGGGTCTCCACCGACAGACCCACCGACTCCTCTTGCTCTCCTGGCTTTGCTTTGCTGAAGAGGCGCTGCACAGCTTTCCCTCTCTGCGGAGCGCCCCTTCAGCGAAGCGGGAGGAGAAATGGAAGGGGCTCCATTTCTCCTGCCGCTTTGCTGAAGAGGCGCTGTGCAGAAAGGGAGATACCGTATTTTTTGCTCTATAAGACTCACTTTTTCCCTCCTAAAAAGTAAGGGGAAATGTGTGTGCGTCTTATGGAGTCAATGCAGGCTGCGCAGCTATCCCAGAAGCCAGAACAGCAAGAGGGATTGCTGCTTTCACTGCGCAGCGATCCCTCTTGCTGTTCTGGTTTCTGAGATTCAGAATATTTTTTTTCTTGTTTTCCTCCTCCAAAAACTAGGTGCGTCTTGTGGTCTGGTGCGTCTTATAGAACGAAAAATACGGTGGTTTTTTTTCTTGTTCTCCCCCTCAAAAACTAGGTGTGTCCTACGGTCGGGTGCATCCTATAGAGCGAAAAATACGGTAATTGGCTCTTTGATTTGACACCTGGAATCTGTCTATGACCGTGGCTAGCTACAGCCCCCACCTCCCGGCCAACAGAAAGAAGGTTCCTCTTCACCCTGTCTAAAAGACTACCCAAAGCAGGCTTTGACGTGAAGTTCACAGTCCTCTCTTCTACTGAAGCACTTATTTACAATTGCATCAGGGAGAGGGAGAGAGAAATCAAGCAATACGGGTAGCGGCGGATCAGACCAGCTGGCTGCAGACCTCCCGGTCCTCTGACCCTTTAACTAGAGGCACGTCAATGATGTGGCTTAACTCAAATGGTATGAGTGGAAGGGAGCGGGGAAGAGAACGGCTTCTTGGCAGGCCACAGATATTTCAAATTCTCCTTTTCTGATGAAGTGGCAACAAGTGTGCATGTCTTTTGACCCAGCCCAAGCTACAGGGCAACATTCCACAGAATCTTCAGCCAGGCATTCTCTCCAGTGAAACCGGTCCAAAAGCTATAAAGCCAGACTGCTCAGCAATTTCCTCTTCTAGGTCACTCTACCTTTGCCCTAGACGCAAATGGACAAGGAAGTGGATAGGGCCCTCTGCCTTTACTGCACCTTACTGTGAACTTGAGAAGAATGCAACGTCCTCTACAGAGAAAGGGAACGGCAGCAACCTAGAGGGGCAAAGGAAGACAGCCTCCACTTTCTGCATCAAGAACCCTGGCTGTTTAACCTGTCCACAAATGCACTCTTTTGGGACACGGCACCAAAGATTTCAGGAGCAATGCTACTACGGAGGACTGCATTTGGTGGACAAATTAAGGGTTTGGCTTTTGTTTGGTGCCTGCTTTTTGAAATAGTATTCTCCTGATCGTGGCTCGTTCTGATTCTAAGCACGATCATCAAGGCTAGTAGCCACTGAAAGCCATATCCTCCGTGAATTTGTCTAATCCTCTTTTAAAGCCATCCAGGCAGCACCGCAAAGGAATTGTCAGTATTTAAAAAGAAGTAAGGGGGAAGAGATCAAATAAAGGGATTCGTCTCTGTAACCTTGGCCACCACATATTTTTTAGAGTGAGTAAGCTACACTTGGTTCTAGGTAAAGGTAAAGAGACCCCTGACCATTAGGTCCAGTCATGGCAGACTCTGGGGTTGCGGCGCTCATCTCGCTTTATTGGCCGAGGGTGCTGGCGTACAGCTTCCGGGTCATGTGGCCAGCAGGACTAAGCCGCTTCTGGCGAACCAGAGCAGTGCACGGAAACACCGTTTACCTTCCTGCCGGAGCAGTACCTATTTCTCTATTTGCACTTTGACGTGCTTCTGAACTGCTAGTTTAGCAGGAGCAGGGACCGAACAACGGGAGCTCACCCCGTTGTGGGGATTAGAACTGCCGGCCTTCTGATCGACAAGTCCTAGGCTCTGTGGCTTAACCCACAGTGCCACCCACGTCCCTTTACACCTGGTTCTACTAATTAGCATTTCATAGATCTGGTGAAGTACACTATAGTCCAAGACTCCCATGCCACAATAAATTAGTTCGTCTTTAAGATGCAACAAAGCTCCCACCACCCTGGGATGTTTTGATAAATGGTGGTATATAAATTATTATTATTGTTGTTGTTGTTGTTGTTGTTGTTGTTAATATTATTATTCTGCCCGGACACTGAGGTCCAGCTCCGACGGCCTTCTCGTGGTTCCCTCACTATGGGAAGTGAAGTTACAGGGGAGCAGGCAGAGAGCCTTCTCAGTAGTGGTGTCCGCCCTGTGGAACGCCCTCCCATCAGATGTCAAGAAGGTAAACAACTATTGGACTTTTAGAAGACATCTGAAGGCAGCCCTGTTTAGGGAAGCTTTTAACGTTTGGTGAATCATTGTATTTTAATATTCTGCTGGAAGCTGCCCAGAGTGGCTGGGGAATTTCCCCAGACAGATGGCAGGGCATAAATATTTATTATTATTATTATTATTACTACTACTACTTTTGGTTCCAAGGTTGGTCAGCCCCTGAGCCGGGGTCTTTTCTTTAAAAAAAAGGGAGGGGGAGTTCCAAAATGGTGAAGAGAGATTTCCAGGCAGCTCAACTGTTTGGACTTGATCATGAGAAACCATCTTCCAGTAGCCTCCTCGGCTCACTCCAACGGGGCACCTATCCAAAGGTGCTGGCACAGGACAATTCTAACAACTTATAAGAAGAGCTGAGTCTCATTGAGCTTTAAATGTATCATCATTATTATTTATATATATGTATTTATAACCTGCCTTTTCTCCCTGCTGCACTGGCTCCCAGTGGAGTACAAGGTCAGGTTTAAGGTGCTGGTTTTAACCTTTAAAGTCCTATATGGCCCAGGACCCTCGTACCTAAGGGACCGCCTCTCCTGGTATGTCTCACAGAGGAACTTACGGTCTTCAAACAAAAACATCTTGGAGGTCCAGGCCACAGGGAGGTTAGGCTGGCTTCAACCAGAGCCAGGGCTTTTTTGGCCGTGGCCCCAATCTGATGGAACGCTCTGTCACAAGAGACTAGGGCCCTGCGGGACTTGACATCTTTCTGCAGGGCCTGCAAGACAGAGCTGTTCCACCAGGCCTTTGGCCAAGGCACAGTCTGACCCCCTCTCTCCTTCTGTAATCTTCATAGAACTCTAGCCCAAGGGTTGCCATTAATTTGATTCTGAACTGATTTCAATTAATTGACTGTGATTTTATGTAAACTGTGCTATTTTTACTGTTGTTAGCTGCTCTGAGCCCGGCTTTGGCTAGGGAGGGCGGGATATAAATAAATTATTATTATTATTATTATTATTATTATACAGAAATGTATAACTTTGTATTAAGCTGGCTCTGTGGTTCTCTCGAACGAAGTATTCTTAAGTTTCTTGACTCAACTCAAGTTAACTTGGGGGGAAGGCTTTGAAATAGGAGACACCTTTAAATCCCCACTGCCATGCCTTCAACAGACTTCTTAGGGCAGGCATAGGCAAACTCGGCCCGCCAGATGTTTTGGGACTACAACTCCCATCATCCCTAGCTAACAGGACCAGTGGTCAGGGATGATGGGAATTGTAGTCCCAAAACATCTGGAGGGCCGAGTTTGCCTATGCCTGTCTTAGGGGTTGGGAGGGGGGAAGACCACCCAGGCCCCTTAGACCACCTCTTCCATGCCTGGGGGCTGGTACAGTGGCAGTATCTGCTGCAGCAACAGATTTTGCCTTCAGGAAATTCAATACCTGCTGCAACAGCAGATTTTGCTTTCAGGAAATGGCAATCGAGTTGGTGGACCACCGTTCTTGCGCTCTTCTCAAAGCGGGCCCCCGGAAATGCTAGCTGCCGGCCGGGTTTTCCCTGGTGTGTGTCTGTGCAAGGAAGATTTCGCCTCACTTCCGTATCTGGAGTTATCTCTACTTTGCACACACTTCCTGCTTTGTAGCATGCCACACGGTCTGGATTGCAGAGGACAGACGGAATCTCTGCAATCTTGATGTGCCTACGATTCCGCCTTGGGATAAGGGACACAGTCACACAAAGCACACCCTGCGCTAAGGAAATCTCAAGAAATACTAACGGTAGAAGAATGGCAGATGAAGATGTTGGAGTTTTTGGAGCTGGCAGACCTGACTAGATGAATCTGCGATCAGAAAGAAGAGGAATACCAAGAAGATTTGAAGAAATTTAAAGATGATTTAGATAAATATTGTAATATAAGAGAAGTAGAAAATACCTGAAAGTACCAAATAGGCCTAGGATTAGAATAAGGATGTTGTATATTAATATGGATCTAAGTCAGTAAGAAAAGAGATGAAGATAGTAGATTGAAGGAGTTAACTGTAGTAGAAAGATGATTTTGGAGAACTGTTACAAGGTGATATAATGAAATTCATTGTAAGAAGTTCTGTGAGGTGAATTATTGGAACTATTTCAAAAATAGATAAAGGGCAGGATGGTTAGTTAAGAATAATTAAAGGCAATATAAATTTAAGAAATGCATAAGAAGTGGTTAAAACGGTGGATCATCAGAGGTGCTGATATAAGTCCAAAAAAAGATTGTATAAGTGGTGAAGTTTTGTGGTATGCATTATAATTTATATGTTAAAATTAATAAAAATTATTATAAAAAAAGATATAATGAAATTCAGTTAGAGGGGATTCGAGGAAGTCAGTTAATAATGAAATTTAAAATGAACTTTAGAAAGAATGTGTGTTTTTATTTCTGTTTTTTCTTTTCTTTTGTTGTGTAGTATTGTAGTGTGCTTTCTTTTGTATGTTTTATATGTTCTATCTGTTAAAATCAATAAAAAATATAAAAAATATAAAAAAATAAAAAGCACACCCAGCGTCACAGCAGCGAGATTCCACAGCAGCGAGATTCCCCCTCACCTCTCTCTCAGGAATGAGCAGCAGGCATCCTTGATGTTTTGCAGTTGCAGGAAGCTTGCCCCCATCAGCAGGGACTGGACGTTCTGCTGGTCGATTGCCAAGTGCCCATTGTAGGCGAAGTTGATCAGAGCTTCCAGTGCGCTAAATGGGCCAGAGAAGAATGGGAAAGCATGAGATGTTAGTAAACACACACATGACTTTACAAGCCACTTCAAAACATGTGTGTGTGTGTGTTTGAGTGAAGGTCAGTGGGGAGGGGCAGCAACGTTCAACCCCGGGCAAGGTCTGTGTTGATTGATAGGCCCTTGTCAGATTCCAAGGATTCCAGGCCTTCAACAGCAACAAGAACATTGCGCTTCTGGTCCTTGGAATTGCAGAGATAAGCTGGAAAACAGCAACTGGGACGTACTATGGTTATAACATCTTTACAACCTCATGTTCCTGTAAGCTTAGTCAGATGAACTTTTGCCTAAAAGCAAAGGAACGAAATGCCGTTTCCAAATGTTTTGGGGAGAAAAACTCACCCAAAAATCAATAAAACATATTTTTGTATATGTAACTGTATAATGAATTATGTAATGATTATAATTATGGATTATAATGCAGGAAAACCAGAGGTTACAAATTTTCTAGTACAGTGGTACCTCAGGTTACATACGCTTCAGGTTACAGACTCCACTAACCCAGAAATTGTACCTCGGGTTAAGAACTTTGCTTCAGGATGAGTACAGAAATCTTGCTGTGGCGGCGCGGCGGCAGCAGCGGGAGGCCCCATTAGCTAAAGTGGTGCTTCAGGTTAAGAACAGTTTCAGGTTAAGAACGGACCTCTGGAACGAATTAAGTACTTAACCCGAGGTACCACTGTACTTGTGCAATGTTTTGTACTCTGTATATCACTTCTTATTGTTTAGAATAAATGGAGGTTGTGGTTTGTCTTGATTACAAGCACCATAAAGTTCCCGCGTCACTTTGATTGCGCGTTCTGAGCGCTGATTACTTCTTGGTATCCGGAGTAAGGATGGCTCCTGCTTCGAGCGATTCTCCAATACAGTGGTACCTCCAGATGCGAATGGGATCCGTTTCGGAGCCCTGTTTGCATCTAGAAGCAAACGTAACCTGTGTCCGCGTGTCTGCATGTGTGCGGGTCACGTTTTGAGCGTCTGCGCAAGCGGCGAAACCCGGAAGTAATGCGCTCCGTTACTTCTGGGTCGCCATGGAGCGCAACACGAATGCACTCATCCCGAAGCACATTCAACCCGAGGTATGAGTGTACCAGCAATTTTTGGCAAGGTTTCAATATTTCTGACAAATTCTTGAAGTCATTTTCATTGAGTAGTAAATGGGAGATTCCAATTTTTCATTTTGGGGGTGACCTTTTTCCACAACTGAGAAGGATCAGTTCCCTTTTTCAGTGTTTCTAAGCTGCTGCACCCCCAAAAGGAACTCCCCATGGATTACCATCAAGCAGTTGGTCCCTTCCCTTTCCCGCCCCGACCTGGCCACAGTGATCCATGCGACGGTCACCTCCAGGCTTGACTACTGTAATTCGCTCTACATGGGGCTGCCATTGAAGCTGTCCCAGAAACTCCAGCGGGTGCAGAATGCTGCAGCGAGGCTCCTCACGGGGTCTCTGCCATGGGAGCATATTCACCCAGTGCTTTTCCAGCTGCACTGGCTCCCGGTAGAGTACAGGGTCAGGTTCAAGGTGCTGGTCTTGACCTTTAAAGCCCTTCACGGCCTAAGACCCTCGTACCTACGGGACCGCCTCTCCCGGTATGCCCCACGGAGAGCCTCAAGGTCCATAAATAGCAACACCCTCGACGTCCCGGGCCCTAAGGAAGTTAGATTAGCCTCCATCAGGGCCAGGGCCTTTTCAACACTGGCTCCAGCCTGGTGGAACGCTCTGCCTCATGAGACCAGGGCCCTGCAGGATCTGATTTCTTTCCGCAGGGCCTGTAAGACAGAGTTGTTCCGCTTGGCCTTTGGCTTGGAGCCAATTTGATTCCCTCCCCCTCTTTCCTTTCTCCTCCTGTGATGAGGCTGCATTTTAATATTTTAATGTTTCAATATTTTAATGTATTTTAATCTTGTTTTTAAGTTGTATTCATTCAACTTGTTTTTATTATTGCTTGTTAGCCGCCCTGAGCCCGACCTTGGCTGGGGAGGGCGGGGTATAAATAAATATTATTATTATTATTATTATTATTATTATTATTATTATTATTATTACCTTGGATCCATGCCCTGCATGACAATTTCATCTTGCTTGCACTCCATCATGTCGTTTGTAAACATGGCGTGGAAGTAAGGGATGGAGGCCGCCAAGACAATCCGGTGGGCGCTGAATTTGTGGTCCCCGACCTGTGCAGTAAAAGAGAAGGGAAGAGACATTGGCTATTTGGTTCCAAGGGGAAATGTGCCATTTCAGAATGGGATAATTGTCCACGTTTGGTGTAAGCTCTGAGGCAGAGTAAATGCTTGGCATCTCTGGCAGTGATGTTCAAAAGGAGCTCGGGTAGCAAGTTGCCCAAGACCCTGAAGAGCCAATTAGCTGGCCAATACCGGGCTAGCCAGACCAGTGGGAAAAGTCGGTATCTTCCTTATATTTAATTTGAGAGGCTGCCAGCACAAGGGCGGGTCTAAAATGAGAATGCTTACTCAAAGGGTACTGCAATAGTAAAAGTTTTCTGGCAGATATTGGATTAGCCTTGTAATACAAAGTACAGTGGTGCCTCGCAAGACGAAAAGAATCCGTTCTGTGATTCTCTTCGTCTAGCGGTTTTTTCGTCTTGTGAAGCAAGCCCATTGATGGATTAGAGGATTAGCGCTATTAGCGGCTTATCAGCTTATCGGATCAGCTGATAAGCGGCTTAGAAAAAGGGGGGGAGGGGGAAAAACCTGCAGGAACTCGCAAGACATTGTCGTCTTGCGAAGCAAGCCCATAGGAGATTCGTTTTGCGAAGCACCTCCAAAACGGAAAACCCTTTCGTCTAGCGGGTTTTCCGTCTTGCGAGGCATTCGTCTTGCGGGGCACCACTGTACATGTCAGATAAAGTTAAATTAAGGTAACAAAAAAACAACGTTGTGTAACTGTGTAAATAATAGTTTATTTGAAAATTAGTACATTGGTATAGTCGGAAGTTTCTTTTCTTTGCGGACTGAAATATGAGATATTACTATTTTTTTTACTCTAGTCATAATTTTATTCTTCTTTCTTTTCTGTTTTTCTTTTCTTCCCTCCCCCCCTTTTTTTTGCTTTCTTTTTGTTCTTTTGTATGTATATTCTCAATAATTTCTATGTTTGTTTGCTGGTATTGCATGTATTTTAAGACTCTGCTTGTTCAATAATTTTTTAAAAAAATAATAAATAAATAAATAGAACGAGAAAGCTGATGCTTACAGCATCCTTTCCTGCCTCTTGAAGCTTTGGACTACAACTCCCATCAACCTCTGCCAGCACAGCCATGTTGGCTGGGAATGAGGGGAGTTGTATTCCAAGGAATCAGGGGGCACCAGATTTGGGGGAGGCTGCGGTACTGCAGGGATAGCCAGCACAGTGCCCTCCCTATGTTGCCGGACTACAACTCCCATGAGCCTGCTGGCTGAGGTTGATGGGAGTTGTAGTCCAAAACATCTGGAGGCTTACCACGTTAAGCTATCCCTGTGTGTGTACACACAAGCGGAATCCACAACAACCTAAGCTTCTATGAAACAAGAACAGCCACTTTAGCAATAACCTATTCAATACTTTTACGATTAGAATTACTCAGCGCAATCTACTGTCTCTTAATCAGATTCTTCTGAAAATCCCACAAGCGGTGGTGCTCCTCCTCTCAGGGAGAAACACAGATAAATAAGGCAGCCATGAGAGATAACAGCAGACACACCCTCAGTTTCCTGTTCCCCACGGACACAGAATCTACTTGCATCTGACATGTTGGCATATCATAGCCATATCATAGGCATGTTATAAATACATAAAAGGTCTTTTATGGAAACTGAGAAAACCCCACGGGAGGAGGCTGGGCAGATAAAACGAGATAACAGCGCCTAACCCACACGTTAGATCACATGGCAAGTAGCCGTCTGTGTGTTTTCCTTGAGCCACTGCAACCAGCAACCAGGTTCCAGCATTCCCTTAAAAAGGAAAAAGAAAAGGAGAACCAGCAAACTCTGCTTATGAAAACCAAAAAGAACGCAAATTAAAATCTTTGCCCGGAAATGAAGTTAGGCACACATGATGCCGATCACTTACTAGCCTTGATTCCCACGCCTGATTCTGAACAGAGCCAGGGTAACATTCTGCCTGTGGTTTTCGAGGGCCACATTTGAACATGGCTGGAACGCTGCCTTTAGAATCCAAAAAGGGAGACACCTGACCGGCACTTGAGCCTTGAAGTCAGGAGCAAGATCTCCCAACCGGATCCCTGTGTACCTAAGGGCAAGTTGTCAAACAAGATGTCAAAGAGAACAACAACTACCAGACTTTTAGAAGACATCTGAAGGCAGCCCTGTTTAGGGAAGCTTCTAATGTTTGATGTATTACAGTATTTTAATATTTTTTGGGAAGCCGCCCAGAGTGGCTGGGGAAGCCCAGCCAGATGGGCGGGGTAGAAATAATAATAATAGTAATTATTATTATTATTATTTAAGTTGGGCACTCTGCTGGGTCTCCGTCTTTCATGAGAGCGCCAACCGAAACAGAGCATCAGATGGGGAACATCTCCTTGGGTCCTGGGTACCAAGGATGAATGTGGCGGGAGAGAGTTGTAGGAGGATCTTGAGCTAGGAGCAGGAGGAGCCAGAATTCTCACAATGCTTTCTGCCACCTTCCTTTTTCTTCCCCCTAGATTTTCTCCCCTTCTCTCCTTACTAAAAATACCCCACTGTGCAATTAAGCTTAGAGGGGATCTTAGCACATAGAGAGGATTTATTCAACTCCACACGACTAAACAACAACAAACCCCTTTTACAATACGATAGATGCTGTTAAGGTGCTACACTCAATATGCCAGCAAGTTTGGAAAACTCAGCAGTGGCCAGAGGATTGGAGATCAGTCTACATCCCAATCCCAAAGAAGGGAAGTGCCAAAGAATGCTCCAACTACCGCACAATTGCACTCATTTCACACGCTACCAAGGTTACGCTTAAAATTCTACAAGGCAGGCTTAAGCAGTATGTGGACCGAGAACTCCCAGAAGTGCAAGCTGGATTTCGAAGGGGCAGAGGAACCAGAGACCAAATTGCAAACATGCGCTGGATTATGGAGAAAGCTAGAAAGACGTCTACTTTGGCTTCATTGACTATGCAAAAGCCTTTGACTGTGTCGACCACAGCAAACTATGGCAAGTTCTTAAAAAAATGGGAGTGCCTGATCACCTCATCTGTCTCCTGAGAAATCTCTATGTGGGACAAGAAGCTACAGTTAGAACTGGATGTGGAACAACTGATTGGTTCAAAATTGGGAAAGGAGTACGGCAAGGCTGTATACTGTCTCCCTGCTTATTTAACTTATATGCAGAATTCATCATGTGAAAGGCTGGGCTGGATGAATCCCTAGCCGGAATTAAGATTGTCAGTTTGGTACCTATGGGTGAACGTCTCTTTCATGTGGCTCTAGGACTCAGCATCCTCAGAAGGCGTTACACCCTAATTGTAGTGGGATGAAGGATGGTGTAAGAAGGGAAAGCTCGAGTCATGAGCGTTACTCTCTAGCTTGAACATTTCATATGTCAGCTCTGAGTGGGAAGTGCTAAGGCTTGGATTTGCACCTTTCTCTCTCAGTCAAAACAACATTCTCTCGGGTTTGCTCTGAGCAAAATCTTTGGCACCACCTGTGCCCACATTCTTAGGCATAAAGGATGCCAAGTTGTGTTGATGTATAAACACAAGCAGTGGGGTGAGCAACGGGGGAAAGTGGGGAAAAGGTATGTGGCTAGGACGGTTCAGTTCCAGTCGAAGCTACTCCGTTCAGGTGAGCTCAGAATCCACTTCTCTTCCCTGGTTTTATCAAACACACATTCCAAGATGATGGCAGGAAAAATAAGAGGTTTGGCAAGGTGCCCAAGCCATCTGTAGCAGATTGCAGAGCGAGCCCCCAGGAAAAGCCTTTTTTTTTTACATGTTGAGAGCTACTGCCACCACAGTGCTGAAGAGAACAAACTTCAGATTGACTGGCACCAGGAAATAACCTATAGCAGGATCTCAAACCTACTGTTGACATACGAGCATTTCATTAACATTCCATGCAGAAACATTTGTGCCAACGTGCTATTTTCAGCGTCTGTGATGGAAAGCTCGCTTGTGAGTGCCATCTGGGTGTGTTTAATAAAATGTATTACTAGTCCAATAAAGCAATTCCGGAACAGTATGTTGTAAAACTCCTTGCTGCTGTCTGCAGAATATGGGCAGAGATGTACGGGGCAAATATCGGCTCGGAGGATGGCCACAGCTGAGCAGCAGAATATGAGCTTGGCTCGCAGAAGAACCCTCAATTGAATCACTGGCACCTCCAGATACGGCTGGGAGAGATCCTTGCCTGAAAGCCTGGAGAGCCTCTCTGGGGTGGGGAATCAGTGTTGACAACATTGAGATGAACCAATGGTTTGACTCAATGTACAGCAGCAGCAAGACAATATCTAACGTAGATACAAATACAGGGACAAACCTCTGAAACAAGCCTTGGTGCCAATTTCTTCCCCATCTCTACTCAGACTACACTACTACAGGACCTAAAAATATCAGCCGCAATTTCACAGGCTCATTCGCCTGCTCTGTCTTCCAATGAGATACAGTGGTGCCTCGCAAGACAAAAAGAATCCGTTCTGTGATTCTCTTCGTCTAGCGGTTTTTTTCATCTTGCGAAGCAAGCCCATTGAAGGATTAGCGGATTAGCGCTATTAGAGGCTTTTAGCGGCTTATCTGCTGATCAGATCAGCTGACAAGCGGCTTAGTGCTATTAGCGGCTTTTAGCTGCTTTTAGCGGCTTATCTGCTGATCGGATCAGCTTAGCGGCTTAGAAAAAGGGGGGAAGGGGAAAAAACCCAGCAGGAACTTGCAAGACATTTTCGTCTTGCGAAGCAAGCCCATAGGAGATTCGTTTTGTGAAGCACCTCCAAAATGGAAAACTCTTTCATCTAGCGAGTTTTCCGTCTTGCGAGGCATTCGTCTTGCGGGGCACTACTGTATGTGCTCTCATTTGCCAGCAATGCTCTTCTGCAGTCTTGACATCATCATCATCATTATTATTATTATATTATTTTAAATCTGTATACCACTCTATACCCAAAGGTCTCATAGCTCACAACATAAAATTACAATATTAAAAAATCGCAAAATGCATAATAAAAATAAGAACAAACTGATGATCCCTTCGCCCACAACACATTTAAAAGGCCTGGTTAAAGAGGAACATCTTTGCCTGGCGCCTAAAGGTGAATAATGAAGGCACCAGGCAAACCTCCCTGGGAAGAGAATTCCACAGATGGGGAGCCACTGGAGAAAAGGCCCCGTTCTCATGTTGCCACCCTCTGGACCTTCCGAAGAGGAGGCACACAAAGGACGGCCTTAGATGATGATCTCTGGGTCAGTTCATATAGAGAGAGGCTGTCTTGGAGGGATCGCGTTCCTGAGTTGTTTAAGGCTTTATAAAGCAGCACTTTGAATTGGGCCCGGAAGCTAATGGGCAGCCAGTGCAGATGGGTCCGGATTGGTGTAATATGCTCAAACCGTCTTGCCCCGGTCAGCAACCTGGCTGACGAATTCTGCCAGAGATGCAGTTTCCGAACCGTCTTCAAAGGCACAAATCTGACGCCTGAAACAGAAATATCCAGAAACTGCCACAAATAATGCCCAGCTAGTAAACTAAGCTAATGCTTATAGACCCCTGTATGTAGTAGGCACACAGAAGAAGCCCGTGTTTCACCTTTGAGATTTTAGTAGGTTTTTCTGATTGCGATGTCGTTTCATGGCAATGAGACACTTTGCGAGGAATGTGCGAGCGCAGCCACCTGCCTGCTCAGATCCACTTTCGGAAACAGGATGTACAAAGCTTTCCCTTTATAGCACTCGGCGCCAGTTTAATGAGAGGCTGCTTCTCCCCTGCACACACCCACACCTGAATATTAATAACTCCCAATAAAGCCTTCCACAGAACGCTGCAGGTGCCATAAATATGTCAGGCTGCCTGGCTGAAAGCATGGCCCCTGGCAGAAGGCAATCTCAATTTTGTAAGGCCTCTTAAGCCCTTTTGTTAAGCAGGCCCTCTGGGACTCTTGACTTGAGTTACGGACTCGTCCTACTCCACGTACTGATGGCCAAGGGCACACCTGTTCTCAGAAGTAAGCTATTAAGGCCCTGGAATTTGGTAGAGCTTTGACAAGCATCAAACAGGAGTCAGGAAAATGTTATAAACAGAGCCACCAGTATTATGTAGGGTTTTTGGTTTATTTAAGCATCTTAAAAAGCAGAGACGTCACCTTGCCAACAAAGGTCCGTACAGTTAAAGCTATGGTTTTCCCAGTAGTGATGTATGGAAGTGAGAGCTGGACCATAAAGAAGGCTGATCGCCGAAGAATGGATGCTTTTGAATTCTGGTGCTGGAGGAGACTCTTGAGAGTCCCATGGACTGCAAGAAGATCAAACCTCTCCATTCTGAATGAAATCAGCCCTGAGTGCTCACTGGAAGGACAGACCCTGAAGCTGAGGCTCCAAGACTTTGGCCACCTCATGAGAAGAGAAGACTCCCTGGAAAAGACCCTGATGCTGGGAAAGATGGAGGACACAAGGAGAAGGGGACGACAGAGGACGAGATGGTGGGACAGTGTTCTCGAAGCTACCAGCATGAGTTTGATCAAACTGCGGGAGGCAGTGGAAGACAGGAGTGCCTGGTGTGCTCTGGTCCAGGGGGTCACAAAGAGTTAGACACAACTAAATGACACAACTAAACAACAACAACAAAGCATCTCTTTAGATGCTGCAAGTTTAACAGCATATCCTTGATTCAAGCTCTGTGGAATATCGTTTAAAATGGAAAATAGTCTCTTTGGTTGTTTTTCCCCATTTTTATTGACCCTGTTCTCCATGAGATTTGGGGAGGGGGGTGCGCACAGCTCTCCTTGCCCCCCTCCCTTAATTTAAAGTCACCCTGTGAGGCCTGTTAGACAAAGAGAAAGAGAGAGAAAAAACTGGTTCAAGATCAACTAACACGTAGCTGGCAGAATGCATACAAGAATTTCAGATTCCCCAAGTCTACCGCCTAATTTATAGGAGAATGATCTCATCTAAAGTCTCCTATACTCCTCGGAGGAAGGGCAAAACCAAATGTGATTAACGCATTCATGTTTTTTTTTACTTCATAACAAGCCTCTGAGGTAAGGACCTCAGTCCTGGTCTGGAGTAGTGGCCCAAATTCCTGGATGCTTATTTCAATTTCCTCGGAGTAGGAAGGTTTTAGGAACCCGCCATGTACAGGGCCGGGTTGAAAATTTCAGCTTGTAAATTCAGTAAATTGATCTCCTAGGGTAACAAATAGATTGACAACGGGGGCTTTTAGAGTGACTCTGATGCACATATAGACAGCCACATCACCTTGCTGATTACCGAATGCAGGCTCCTTGGCTTCAGCGATAGCAATGCGAAGCCTCTGAAGCGCAGAGGGAGCGCTCCCACCACACTTCGCGTTGCTTTCGCTGAAGCCTGGAGAGCGAGAGGCGTCAGTGCGCACCGACCCCTCTCACTCTCCAGGCTTCAGGGATAGCCGCCTACAGCCTTCGGAGCGCAGCGCAAGTTCCTGCTGTGTTCCGGAGGCTTCAGGTTCCTTTCGCTGAAGCCAGGAGAGTCTTGCTCTTCCAGCTTCAGCAAAAGGAACCCGAAGCCTGAGGAGCGCAGTGGGAACTTGCGCGGCGCTCGGAAGGCTTCAGGGATAGCCGCGCGCAGCCCCTCCGGCAGGGAGAGGCTGCACGCAGCTATGGCTTCCTTAGCCCCGCGCAGCCTCTCCCAGCTGGAGAGGTTGCGCACAGCTAAAGACGAACCCAAAACAGCGAGCGGGATCCATCCCGCTCACTGTCTTGGCTTGTGCCATAGCCGCGTGCAACCCCTCCGGCAGGGAGAGTTTGCACGCGGCTAAAGAGGAAGCCAAAACAGCGAGCGGGATGGATTCTGCTTGCTGTCTTGGCTTCTTTGCTCTTTTGGGGGGGGGGACCTGGGCTTCCCCTGGCAGTCCCAGAAGCTCTGGGAGAAGTGAACAGGCTGCGCGCAGCCTGTACGCTGCTCTTTGGGGCTGGGGGGGGGAATAAGATTTTCCCCCCTTGATTTCCCCCTTTAAAAACTAGGTGCGCCCTATGGTCCGGTGCGCCTTATGGAGCAAAAAATACGGTAAGTTTTGGTTCATTCACACGTTACAATCTCTATGAAAGCAAGGGCTCCATCCAGAGATGTTGTGCTGCTACCCAGATCATCATTTATAAAGAGATCTGTGGTACAGCACGTGTTTCTTCCTAGTTCAATCTCTGGCGTCTCCATATAAAATCATCTTAGGTAGGAGATGGTGGCTAAGACCCCTCTCTCTGACAGATGCTCTCATGAACTGCTGCCAGTCAGAACAGGCAGTGTCAGGCGAGGTGAGCCAAAAGCACGACCTGGTTTGAGGAAGCTTCTTATATTCCTATCACGCTAGTTCTTCAGGTTTGGAGCTACCATCCTGAAACATCTTATAGGAACACAGCAAGGGACGGGGACCCTAGATAGTGCAAAAAGGGAGTTCTTCCCCTTTGGGTACTTTTCTGCCCTCTCAACTGACACCTCAATATCTGATATATCCTACAAGATCACAGGATATCACACACATATGTTTTACACGGCAAATGTATGCTTCTCCATACCATCCCCTTGTTGGAGCAGATAGACATCACTACCATTACACTCCTAAAATGATGAGCATTCAGGTATCTGCGTTTAAAATGCATGATTTAGAGACACCAAGGAAGTTTCGCTCCAAAGCCTAGTTTAGTTTCAGAAACAACAGTAGGTGGTCTTCCCAATCTCCCACAAAAAGGAAACAAACAAAAAAAAATAGCTTATTCCCTACTGACAGCTTTTCAAGACAGATAGGTAGCCATGTTGGTCTGCCATAGTCAAAATAAAAAAATTCCTTCCAGTAGCACCTTAAACAAGATCAACAATATTGTCAATCTCTCACAGCAAGCACTCAGCCCAGCCGAGGAATCAGTCCTTTCACATGGACTGTCATTCTGCCCTGCCAAATCCCCACACATGATTCAGTTCTACGGGGACTTGGAAGCATTTTTCCGCCGTTTACGCCTGAAGGAGTATTTTCAACACACACAACAACAAGACAAATCAGAACAAACAACAACTTCACAACACAACACCTCTCAACCCACTGGAGAACAACAACCACCCTCCCAACAGAACACTGACCACCAACTACCACTGAAAAAGTGTTACACAAAAAGGGACTCCACATGGACCCCTCCTGATGGACGCAATACCACACTGGACTTGTACATTGACTGCTTCCGCCACAGAATCCAAACAGATGTGACCAAAAAAACTTAGTTGGTCTTTAAGGTGCTACTGGAAGGAATTTTTTTCTTTTCAAGACAGTCACACCACTCATTACAGAATGTTCAACAGAAGAGAAAACAAGAATTTTTGGTAGTGCATTCGTTTTCACCAACCCCACTTTCCCTAACTATAGGTTTCATTCAGCACCGAAGTAGGTTTCTGTTCCAGTTGCAGTTTCACAAGCATGAGTTTAGTTAAAGGAGAAATTCTCCCTTTTGTATTCTACTTAGCTGAAGCCACCAGAGTCTTTCTCCTTCCCACAGCCTCCACCATGGCACCTTCCAACCTTGTTCTGAGAGTCCTCTCCACTCCGAACCTCTCTGGAGCTGGGGTTTTTTTTTTTGGTGGGGGGGTGCGACTGTGGATCAGGATTGCTTGGGTATAATACCTTTGAGCAGGTGCTATTCTGTGACACCTCCCACCCTGAAAACTCCAGCATATATGTGAAAAAATTGATATCCCGTACATCTGGTTGGTTACATTACCAATTGCTTAAAATTATGGATTTGTAATCCTGTAATGCTATTACTGTATATCCTCTGAAGAAGGAACGGGGGCGTGGAGAGGAGAAGCAGAAGGCCAGATCATAGTAATTCAATACCTCCAAATAGAAACGTAACAGCTGTATTGATTCATAAATATGGAAACGTTTAGGAGCCGTCACAAGTTGAAATCTTGAGAATGAAAATCCAATTGTGACAAACAAAAGGGAAGGGCTTAGAGAGGAAAAACCAGTCCCAGTTGTTGCTGCACTAAAATGAAAGGCAAGTGATCTCAGGTTATAAAAATAAGTAATACTTGCAGTGAATGTCAGCTGACATTCAACAATTTGAACCCAAATTGGTTTTGGTGATAAGACAGGTAAAGGGTAAAGGGACCCCTGACCGTTAGGTCCCGTCGCGGACAACTCTGGGGTTGCGGCGCTCATCTCGCTTTATTGGCTGAGGGAGCCGGCGTACAGCTTCCGGGTCACGTGGCCAGCATGACTAAGCCACTTCTGGCGAACCAGAGCAGCGCACGGAAATGCCGTTTACCTTCCCGTCAGAACGGTACCTATTTATCTACTTGCACTTCGTGCTTTCGAACTGCTAGGTTGGCAGGAGCAGGGACTGAACAATGGGAGCTCACCCCGTCATGGGGATTCGAACCACTGATCTTTTGATCGGCAAGCCCTAGGCTCTGGGTTTAACCCACAGCACCACCCGTGTTGTGATAAGATACATGTATACATAATTTTCCTTATACCACGAGCTGGGACTTTACTGACACCCAGATGTTGAATTTCAACGCTTGCCAGTTCTAACCAGCCAGGCCTATGGCCTGAGATGATGGGAGTTGTAGTCCAACAACACTTGCCCTCTCTGGTCTTGCTTACTGGGGGGAAAATGTTGTGACTAATCGCTATGAAGCCAGCCCAAGCAGCACAACCTCTCTCCAATATAGACTGCCATTTGTGACTCACTCAGAGTCTGAGAGCCCAAAACTGCATTAAGCAGCAGCCCTCGGGCAGAAGGGTCAATGAAGACAGGAAGGAGAAGACACAGCATAGCACTGCTAGCTGGTATTATTCACAACAGCTGCTTATATCCATCACCAAGTGCACAGAATCCTGCTTCCTCCTCCAATTCTGCCTACACAGCTCAATGTATTGTTAGTGAAATGCCCATTCGAGCAAGTGGCTTAGAACAATGGTTCCCAAACTCCCCGCCCCCAGACCACTTGAAAACGGCTGAGGGTCTTAGCAAAGCACTTAATAATGGCTTTTGTGCCCAGTGCAGCAATTGTAATGCTCTGTGCCAGGTGCTCTATGATTCTGAATGGTATTTTTATAGCATACTTCACTTTTATATGATTTTATTGTACTCCATAGATTCTAAAATGTAACACAATAAAATACAATGCAAGAAGCAATTAGAATATGATTAAAACTCAAGATTTTTAATGCAACAGACCATCCTCAGTCACACACCCACAGAGCACCTGAATAAAGTTCGTGGACCACTGACGGTTAGTGGATCACAGTTTTGGAACCCCTGACCGAGAATTATTCCAGATCTTCTTCATCTTTTACCTGTCCTAGTAATGCTTGCTTAGAGTTCAATATGCTGAATGTAATACAAACAAGCTGCCAAAAACCTTGTCCTGTTGGGCAGATCTTCCACACAGTTTTTCAGGCTTCTCCAAGGCTCTGCCAAGAAATGTTGACTGCTTTGTACCAGATTAAGGAAAATTATTCCACTGTCAGCTATACCTGCTTGAGAGAGTCTCCTGAGAGTAATGACGTTTGCTTTCCCTCGGGGTCGGCCTGCTAAGTGGGAAGGAGGACAATGTGTCCTAGAGGACAGGAAAGGAAGGTCTCTCCCTCATTCTGTGCAAAGTCTGCTGTGTTCCGAATATCAAGGGGAGGAAATGCTGAGCAAACAACTTGATCACAAGTGCATTGAAAAAATGTTTCTTTAAATGACCATGAGAGAGAAAGGAGATATTTGGAACAGCAGAAAATACTTGCCACAATACTTCTGCTCCACAATTATTTTTATAGCACCCCCAAATTATAACCATTATTCAACAAGGCAGTGGTTTTCAACCAGTGTGCCGTGGCACCCTGGGGTGCCTTGAATGATGCTCAGAGGTGTCGCAGGCAACCCTCTGTCCTTCTTTCCTTCCCTCCCTCCCTCTGATGCCCTCTTGCGCCTCTGCCACCCAAAGGCTTACACAGCTGTTTGTTGCAGCAGCCCTGGCTACAAGCTCCCCAGGTGAATGGTGCCTCTGGGGCTGGTCAGGGGGTGCTGGTTGCCAGGAGCTGAGGTGGCCTCAGAGTAAGCAAGCGGTCGAGGGAGCCCAGCCAGCCAGTCTGCCAGCCCCTACTGTTGGGAATGGACTAGGGAGGGTGTTTGAAAAAGGGTGAGAAGCTCCGGGTCTGCAAGCAAAGGGTGATATAACTGGGCTCCTGAGCCCCGCAGGGTTGCCACAGAAAGAATGCAGTTGGTCAAGGGAGCCGTGGACTCAGAAAGGTTGAAAACCTCTGCAATAAGGGGTCCGTGTGCTCTGCGAACAAACCATGCGCACAAAGAAAGATTTGTTCAGCAATGAACATTCCCTTCTCAGAAACCCACTAAAACCTGAACATTTCATTCAGATATTACAGGACTTCTCTATCTAGTTCAGGGGTAGGGAAATGGTGGGTTAAATGAGGTTGGGGATTGTCATTCATTTAAAACATTTTGTACCACCGCTCTTCGGCCAAAAGAGCTTTAATATTATGATCAATAATGAACAAGACAGTTCTTGCCCACAGGCTAACCTTCTGAAAGGCATGACGCACAAGGCAAATGGAGTGAGGAGGGAGGGAGAATGCAGTCGGGCAACTGGTCTTAATGTTAGGAACTTCTTGCAATGACCATCTTGAATGGAAATGGTTCAGCGGGAGGAGGAGCCAGCAACAGCTAGTGTCTCTGTGGAGCTGATGAAGGTGGACCCTGCTCCCCATCTCTCATCGGGCTACTGCCATATGGCACAGCTGATGTTAGATGACAGCTGAGGGATAGCCATATGGAGCTGTCTGGATTTTAAGTGCATTGTGGTGGGAGACTGGTTTTCTGTACCTAATAAACCTATCCACCCCCCAAAAAATATGGATTTAAACAGGGGACAGGGAAACCTGTGGCCCTCCAGATGTTGTGAACTACAACTCCCATCATCCCTAGTCAGTGAACATGCTTGCTGAGGCTGAGGGAAGCTGCAGTTCAGCAACATGCAGAGGGCCAGAGACTCCCCATCCCTGATATAGGAGGCAACAGGTTATGCCTGCTTTTTAAAAAAGGGACTGAACTTGCCTTCAATCTGGTACCCTTAAGACTGAGGAAGGTCGGAAACAGGCTCACGAAGGATAAGCCTTAGTGACGATAAAACATACTAGCTTAGATTGGGACCTCTATATATCCCTCGTACCTACGGGTAAGAGGTCCTGGTATCCCCCAGGGCATCATTTATCCTCGTACCTACGGGACCGCCTCTCCTGGTCTGCCCCACGGAGAGCCTCAAGGTCCATAAATAGCAACACCCTAGTGGTCCCGGGCCCTAAGGAAGTTAGATTAGCCTCAACCAGAGTCAGGGCCTTTTCAACACTGGCCCCGGCCTGGTGGAACGCTCTGTCTCATGAGACCAGGGCCCTGCGGGATCTGATTTATTTCCGCAGGGCCTGTAAGACAGAGTTGTTCCACCTGGCCTTTGGCTTAGAATCAGTTTGATTCCCTCCCCCTCTTTCTTTGTCCTTTCTCCTCCTGTGAAGAGCCTGCATCCTAATGTTTTAATGTTGTATTTTAATCAACTTGTTTTTATTATTGGTTGTTAGCCGCCCTGAGCCCGGTCTTGGCTGGGGAGGGCGGGGTATAAATAAAATGTATTATTATTATTATTATTATTAAAGTGAGCATTTCTCTGAATACAGGATGCTGTGAGAACACAGATGGGGAAAGGCTGATGCCATCATATCCTCATTGCTGGAAACAGAACTGCTGAATTAATTAGACCCTGGGTCAGTCCCAGCAGGGCAAGTTTTTAATGCTATAATGCTTGTTGAAACTGTGTAGGAGGCCTAAAAGGGAAGATCAGATAATGTTTTCTGGACTTCCGGAGGATTGCAACGCTGGAGCATCCCAACTTTAAAGAAGGATGAGAGCCTTTGATGATGCCCTTTGCCAAACCACCGCTGCCAATCTGCTTCACAGCAGCCACATGCCAAACCGGGAAGAAGGATTCATTCCATGAGTCATTCAGTCCTTGGGTTGCTTCTCCTGTGAGGAGAGCGTGCAGCTGCAATTTGCATGCAGGAGGTGGAACACCACAAGCTGGGCCGATGCCGAAATCCAATTTACACACGGACCACCCACAAAACGTTAAAGCCAGGACTGGCTAGGAAGCACTGCTGTCACCGGCAACCTAGGCTTCAAAACCCCATTGGGCAACCTGGAACACATTCCTGAGAGGTTGCACAGCTTGCAATGACTAAAGGGCAATGCTATGCAAAAGTGGTTACTCCTAATAATTGGGACCGAAGTTATCCTCTGCTGGATTATAATCAAAGGGCAAACCCAGGATGAGAAGCTCCCCAAACAAGGTGCTGCTACCTCATTATAATACCTTCAAACAAACAAATGCTGAACAGGACTCTTTAACCTGAACAAAAACATGGGCTTTGTAGTATCGCCCTCAACTGCAGCTTTTTGCTACTTGGGCTCTACCCGTTTCCCAGTCCCAATCTGATCCCAAACCCCACTTCTTCCCTGCAGCCCCTCTACCCGTCAGGGTTACACCACTCAGGGATGCCAAATATACCTGCATTTCCTTTAGGTGGGAGGGACTGCCTTAGTCCCAACTTGCTGCATCTTCTCTCTTAAAGCACACCTCTGGCCCTCCCGACTGACAGTAAGGCAGCCTTTGAAGGCTAAAAGGTAAAGGTAAAGGGACCCCTGGCCATCAGGTCCAGTCGTGGCCGACTCTGGGATTGCGGTGCTCATCTCGCTTTACTGGCCAAGGGAGCCGGCATACAGCTTCCGGGTCATGTGGCCAGCATGACTAAGCCGCTTCAGAGCTGCGCACGGAAACACCGTTTACCTTCCCGCCAGAGTGGTACCTATTTATCTACTTGCACTTTGACGTGCTTTCGAACTGCTAGGTTGGCAGGAGCAGGGACCGAGCAACGGGAGCTCACCCCGTCATTGCGGGGATTCGAACCGCCGACCTTCTGATCGGCAAGTCCTAGGCTCTGTGGTTTAACCCACAGCGCCACCCGCGTCCCCTTTGAAGGCTACCCCCAACCTATAGCCATGGGAGCTGGGGCTGATGGGAGCTGGAATCCAACAGCACAAGGATGGCAAACTGTTGGGGAAAACTGACCTGGAGATTCAAGGGCAAGGCGACCCCTCCTGCTACTGCCTACCCCCCACCCCACCCCAAATCACATCCACCAGCTTTCCTATATGGTTTTTCTTCTTCAACAGGCCCTCCTTCCATAAAATCCCGATTTCCAGCTGCTTACAGGGAAGTGACAGTCTTCCCTTGGCTGCCATAGCAAAAGCGACCTTTTATGGGGGGGTGGGGATCCATAAAATAAGCCGAATAAACGCTACCGGAGAGAGCGCAGCGAACACAACACATTGCTTGCTGTTGGCCCTGACACTGTTCAACGCCGCTTCCAATGGCGTATATTTGTCGTTTCCCACCCCCCAAAAAGCCACTTTTTTGAGTGCTGCTTGAACAGACAATAAGCGCATATTGCTGCTTGTTTTATGTGTGTATCATCACCGCCTACAATATCAGTCTCAGGTCGGCTCACAGCGAGGTTTCTTGCAGCTGTGTTGCTGGGGGGCCGGGCTAGATGACTCCTGGGGGACCCCCCCCTTACAACCCTGTGACTCAAGATTACCTTCCATAAAGGCGCAACACGTGTGCTGGAAAACCAGTTCGGTCTGCCTCATTTATTAATACTCTCCTCGTTGAGGGGGGGCAAAATGCTGACCAGACCCCCCCCCACTGCTTCCCCTCCCTATCAGGGGCAGACCCCGCATCTTTCCCCCTCCCTTCCCCCTCAGGGACCCCCGCCACACCTCACCCCCCAGGGACAGCCCCCCATCTCTCTCTCTTCCCCCTCAGGGCCAGCCCCCACAATTGCCCCCTCCCCTTCAGGGAAAAGACCCCCTCCTCTCCCTCAGGGAAAAGACCCGCATCTCTCCCCCTCCATTCTCCCTCAGGGACCCCCGCCACACCTCACCCCGCCCCGGGAAAGCCCCCCATCTCTCTCCCCTCCCCCTCAGGGACAGCCCCCACATCTCCCTCCTCCCCTTCATGGAAAAGACCCCCCCCCACAAATCTCCCTCAGAGAAAAGACCCCCATCTCTCCCCCTCCCTTCCCCTCATGGACCCCCATCACACCTCACCCCCCCCAGGGAAAGCCCCCAATCCCTCTCTCCTCCCCCAAGGGCCAGCCCCCACATCTCCCTCCTCCCCTTCATGGAAAAGCCCCCCCCCCAATCTCCCTCAGGGAAAAGACCCCCATCTCTCCCCCTCCCTTCCCCTCATGGACCCCCATCACACCTCACCCCCCCCCCAGGGAAAGCCCCCAATCCCTCTCTCCTCCCCCAAGGGCCAGCCCCCACATCTCCCTCCTCCCCTTCATTGAAAAGACCCCCCACCCCACAAATCTCCCTCAGGGAAAAGACTCCCATCTCTCCCCCTCCCCTCTCAGGGACCCCCATCACACCTCACCCCCCCCAGGGAAAGCCCCCAATCCCTCTCTCCTCCCCCAAGGGCCAGCCCCCACATCTCCCTCCTCCCCTTCATGGAAAAGACCCCCCCCACACACACAAATCTCCCTCAGAGAAAAGACCCCCCCCCATTTTCTCCCCTCCCCCCCGCCTGAGGCGCTACCTTGAGGGTGACGTCGCAGAGCTTCCCCTGCCTCCGGATCTCGCCCATCACCCCGTAGCCCCGGCTGGGCAGGTCCCCCACCGAGAAGTGCACCAGGTCCTCCGGGTCCAGCTCCGGGTCCGGCCCGGCCGCTTCCAGCATCTTGCCTGCCTTCCTGCCTTCCTGCCAAGCCCCGGGTCCGGCCGGGACCGGCGCCCGCCGCGCGCGCAGAGGCGGAGGAGGGAGGGAGGGAGGGAGGGAGAGAGGCAGGGGCAGCCAGCCCTCCTTCTCCTCGCTTTCGCTTCGGGCGCCGCCTGGCCCCGCCCGGCCACCGTAACCCGGACGAGGCCGGCCCCTTTCTTCGCCTCAGCCCGACGAGGGAGGGAGGGGGGGGGACACAGAGAAAGAGACAGAGAGAGAGAGAAAGACGCGCCGGAAGCTTCTAGCCCCGCCTACCCGCCCCTTGGGCGCGAGAGCGTCCCCTTCCGGCCAAGGCCGGCGCTCGAAGCCGGAAGCGGCGGTCGCCATGGCGACGGCGGATACGGGAAGCGGCGGTCGCCATGGCGACGGCGGGCTTCCCTCTCGCCGCTCGTCCTGCCCGCGCGCTCCCGCCGGCGCTCTTTTAATGCCTCAGGCGCTCGCTCGCGCGCTCCCGTTCGCTCTCGCCCTCGCCGGCGGCGGGAGCAGGAGAAGCCTCCCCGGGGGAGGGTCAGTGCCTCCGCGTGTGCCTTTCTTTCTTTCTTTCTTTCTTTCTTTCTTTCTTTCTTTCTTTCTCTATCTGCCCTTCTTGAGGGAGCCCCCCAAGGGGCATAGGGGGGCTCTCTCCCTCTGGGGCAACAGCTGCAGCTTTCCCCTGGGCCCTCCAACAGCTGCTCAGAGATGCGGGTGGGACTGGGTTAAAATACAGTTACAGATAGGTAGCCGTGTTGGTCTGCCATAGTGAAAATAAAAAAATTCCTTCCAGTAGCACCTTAAAGACCAACTAAGTTAGTTCTTGGTATGAGCTTTCGTGTGCATGCACACTTCTTCAGATACACTGAAACAGAAGTTGCCAGACCCTTCTATATAGTGAGAAGGTGGGGAGGGGTATTACTCAGAAGGGTGGTGGGAATGGGAGATTGGCAGATAGCTGAGATGAGCCTGTTGACGACTCTTAACGACTGTAATAGGTCTTACAGGAAAAGGCAAGGGGTGAGAAGGTGAAAAATGGCTTAGTCATGTATAATGAGATAAGAATCCAATGTCTCTGTTCAGACCAGGTCTCTCCATGGTTTTAAGTTTGGTAATGAGTTGCAATTCAGCAGCTTCTCTTTCCAGTCTATTTCTGAAATTCCTTTGTAGTAAAACAGCTACTTTGAGATCTTGTATAGAATGTCCTGGGAGATTGAAGTGTTCTCCTACTGGGTTAAAATAGTTGTTGTTGGGCTGGCATTGGGGATGACAAGGAGATCACATGGATGCTTCAGAGTAGAAAGAGATAGAAAAGGCCATGTGATGATCCCATAAAAAATACCCGTCTGGAAGCACTCAGTGTTGCCTAAAGCGCAACAACTTTTGGGCGATTTTTTTTTTTAAAAAAAGCTCAACAACTTTGCCCAAAAAACTTTTGCATCCTGATTTTCACCTTTTGAAATATGGCAACCCTCCTCTACAATGTTTTTTGAATGCCGCTTGGGTTTTCCCTGAACATGTTGATCTCTTTCCTCAGCAGCCCTCCATAAGCGTCTTCCGCCACCCAGCAGCACCTGGGTTTTATAGTCGGAGGGAGTGCTGCTGTGCTTGTCCACAGAAGTTCAGTTTACATTCACGACTAATTCTTATTTACATTCATGACTAATTCTTACTTACTTACTTCTTTACTAACCTGTGCTGCACATTCCTTCCTTTGCAATATTTAGATAAAAGTAAACTCCACAGAGGGGACGCGGGTGGCGCTGTGGTCTAAACCACAGAGCCTAGGACTTGCCGATCAGAAGGTTGGCGGTTCGAATCCCCGCGACCGGGTGAGCTCCCGTTGCTCCGTCCCTGCTCCTGCCAACCTAGCAGTTCAAAAGCACCTCAAAGTGCAAGTAGATAAATAGGTACCGCTCCGGCGGGAAGGTAAACGCCGTTTCCGTGTGCTGGTCTGGTTTGCCAGAAGCGGCTTCGTCATGCTGGCCACATGACCCGGAAGCTGCACGCCGGCTCCCTCGGCCAATAAAGCGAGATGAGTGCTGCAACTCCAGAGTTGTCTGCGACTGGACCTAACGGTCAGGGGTCCCTTTACCTTTTTAAACTCCACAGTTCACTTAGAGAATTGCAGTCTTGTATATCGCCTTTCTGGCGGTGCATGCAAGGCTTAAGAATAACAATATTGCTGTCAGTGATAATGAATTATAAGGAGGAGAAAATTGGAAAAGGTGGGGAGGGGGGCTAAGCCAGTTCCACACTCTTCCCTTCAGGTGGACTTTGGGGCGGGGGAGTGGAGCTTGATGGCAAAGATGCCACCCCATAGACATAGCCCCTCTGTTGACCAGCATCATCTGCTCCCTGGCAGTTGATGGCAGAGCGTCCGGAGGGTGGGGGGAAATGATGTGGCAGCAATAGAAGAGATGGACATATGTTGGCAACAGGAGCGGGAAACCTGATTTTTAAAAACCGTATTAAATTAAAGCAATTGGGTTTGATTTGTATCAATTTGGAAAACTAATAAAAATAATTTGTAAAATAAAATAGAGCTTAGGATGGGTGGGGGTTGGCAGGCGACGGATAATAATGAACCCAAGTCGCAGAAGCAGCCCTCCCCAGTGAATTGCAGGTTGTCCTGGCCCCTGGCCCTTGAGAGATGGGCGATTCGTGCAGTACAGTGAGGTTCCTGTTGTCTGTTCTTCCTTGAGGAACAAGAGATTGCCGGGGGCTCTTCCAGAATGTTGCTATTTTCAAGTGAGATTCAGTAAAAAAAAACAAAAAACCCCAGAAAATTCAGGTTGCACAATTACAGTTGACAGGGAGGTCTTGCACATTAAATGTGCTTCTCCCAAAGATCAGACTTCTTGCAATAAGGAAAAGTGGTGAGGGAATGCGCTGGAATGTCCTTTGATGTAATGTCATCCTCCCTGCAAACACATTAGAATTAATGCTCATTTAGCAGCCACTTCCAGAAGTTTGCTGTTTGCAGGTAGGATTCAGGTACAGTGATACCTCAGGTTAAGTACTTAATTCGTTCCGGAGGTCCTTTCTTAACCTGAAACTGTTCTTAACCTGAAGCAGCACTTTAGCTAATGGGGCCTCCCACTGCCGCTCCGCTCCGCTGGAGCATGATTTCTGTTCTCATGCTGAAGCAAAGTTCTTAACCCGAGGTACTATTTCTGGGTTAGCGGACTCTGTAATCTGAAGCGTATGTAACCTGAAGCGTATGTAACCTGAGGTACCACTGTACATCCCGGAGAATTCAGGTTGCCAAATTATCGCTGATTGGGATGGCGTCCGGAAGCACCTGCCATCTAATCTCCCCGCAAAGAAATCAGGGTGAATGCTCAGCGAAGAGGCCATCTGGAAGCAATTGTAGTTGGGGAGATACACGCTCACATCTCTATTTCCCTACTTCCAGGTTACTCAGGATTCTTTGTAAGGAAGCAGAAAAGCTAAACCTTTTTGCCTAAGGCAGCGGTGAAGAGCTGTGGTCCTCCAGATGCTGTTGATGAGAGCGTAGCAACATCTGGAAAGCCACCGAATCCTAGTCCCTGTGGTTAGATGGTTTAGCAGCCTTTTAGCATCTCTGGTTTCCAAAAGCCTGTTGCTTCTTAGAATAGCTCCAGAAGTAGTTCCACACAAGGGAATGAAGACTTGCACACACCCCACCAGCTTCATTTTATTCAAAATCAAACCCAGAGTTCTATATTTCTTGGCTCAGTCACTGAGACATACTGGTGGCGGGTGGGAAGCAGGAAGGCCTGTCTCTGATCTGAAGCCTTCACAAAAAGAAGGGTGGGGGAGTTTGATCAACTGTTCCTTCCCGCCACTCCATCTTGCCGGTGGGAGCTGGGCATGGAAACTGAGGGAGCAGTCTTGCTGCTTTCAAGTTGTGGCAGGAGAATGTCTGTAGCTCTGTTCAGAGTGTCTTCCTTGCATGCAAAGCTTAGAAGGCATCAAGTTCCTCACCAGTCTAGGCAACATGGAGGCCTCCAGATGATCTTCTCCTTTCATCCTTAAACCAGCATGACCAGTGGTTAGAGATTATGTGAGTTGTCGTTCACCAACACCTGGCAGGAACTGCTTCTACTAGGGAGGCTCTGGGAAGAGATACACTCCCATACTGCCTCTGACACTGGAATTTCACCTTTTATGTGTCAAATACTGGAGGTATTTAATCTGAGCTTCTCCTGATCCAGAGGTAACAGTAATCAGCCTATCATTTGCACTGGTTTTATCTTTTTTTAAAAACCTTGAGATTCAAGGGCTGATGTGAATTGAACCTTGAAGAAATTCATTTTTCCCCTTTTTTCCTTTCCATTCCTCTGCCCCCCTGCCCCAGTGCACATCACCATGTGCGCCTGTCCAAAGAGAGTTAGCGCATTTGCACGAGTCAAGCCGACAGGTGACTTTCCACAAGACATGATCAAGTTCGGGGAAGACAATAAGGTCAGTGAACACAGCTCAGCAGAAACAAAACCGTTCTGGTCTACCTCTATTCATGTCTTTTACTGGTCTGTTTCTGTTTTAAAGCTTCGAGGATGCTTTGAATTCATTTTTAAGGAAAAGCAGAATATGGTTGGGGGGGGATGACAATTCACGCCGTGTTCTTACGTTCTTCAAGGTTACAAATTTCCACACTCCATTTTCTTTGTACTTCCCAGACAATGGAAATATACATTGAGAGAGACCGCACGAAAGGCGTGGTCAACAACAAGCAGACAGACTGGTCTTTTAAATTAGATGGCGTTCTTCATGATGCCCCGCAGGATGTGGTTTATGATGCAGTAGCCAGAGACTTGGTCGCCCAGGCCCTTAATGGATATAACGGTAAATGTTCTTGTCATTGCCTGTGCAGTCTTCAGTTTCCATCGGGAATGGGAGCAGCGTTGAATGTGTGTTACCTCAGCCGTCCTCCTCTGGCAGCCTTGTCTGAATGTTCCTTGAGGCCCTGTATCCTATTCTGATGGTCCAGTCTGTTAGGCATGCAGTACCAGACGCGGGTGGTGCTGTGGGTTAAACCACAGTGCCTAGGACTTGCCGATCAGAAGGTCGGCGGTTTGAATCCCCGTGACGGGGTGAGCTCCTGTTGTTCGGTCCCAGCTCCTGCCAACCTAGCAGTTTGAAAGCACGTCAAAGTGCAAGTAGATAAATAGGTACCACTCTGGCGGGAAGGTAAACGGCGTTTCCGTGCGCTGCTCTGGTTCGCCAGAAGCGGCTTAGTCATGCTGACTATGTCAAGGTCACGCTGAGCCAGGAGAAATAAATTCCTGTGCTCAGCAAGCCACTCTCTCTCTCTCTTACTTTCGTTTGCACGGTAGTTGTAACGAAGTTCTTTTCACCTCAGGAAAGTTTTCCCTTTACTGTGAATCTTTTGACTCTGCGTGATTCTTTGATTCTTTTTTTTTATTGCAAGACACCACTGTCTCTCACATATTGGGAGAGGCTGTCCTTGTGGTATTGCGGTCCTGAGCCATTGAAGGCTTTATAGGTCAAAACTAGCACTTTTAATTGGGTTTGGGTCTGGATACTAACTGGCAGTCAGTGTAGTCCAGTGTTTCCCAACCTTGGGCCTCCAGCTGTTTTCGAACTACAATTCCCATCATCCCTGACCACTGGTCTTGCTAGCTGAGGATTATGGGAGTTGTAGTCCAAAAACAGATGGAGGCGCCAGGTTGGGAAATGCTGGTAGTCAATCCAGGATCGGTGCAATATTCTCAAACCATCCTGCCATGGTGAGCTAGACGGGCCATTGGCCTGATCCAGAAGACTCTTCTTGTGAGTTCACGGTGTCTCATTTGAACATAGCTGTCAACCGTCCCTTATTTGGCGGGATAGTCCCTTATCCCAGCACCGTGTCCCGCTGCTGTCCCTTATTGATGATGTCCCTTAAATTTCCCGGGTTTCAAAGGAAGCAGCTCCTCTCCCTCCCTCTCTGCTGGCCAGGGAGGAGAGAGGCTCCAACTGTGTTGCTTGGCTGCATTGCTCACCCAATAAGGAGTCTAAGAACGACTGGGGGGTGGAGCTTGCATGCCTTGTGCCGATCAAATCAGCCGTGTTGCCTGGGGACTCGCCTTTGCTCAGCGCTTCCCAGCGGAGAGGTGACGGTGGTTTTCCTTGCTGCATCCCCTTTGCCGGGTTGCTGCGCTGTGGGAACCACCGCTTGAGGCTTCGTTTGGCTGCTGCCTTTGCCTCGGAGGGGCTCAGAAGCTGAACATACCTGTGCTCTGAAAATCCCTTATTTTGGCTGCTGATCCCTTATTTTCAAGGCTGCTATCCCTAATTTTTAAATCTGTAAGTTGACAGCTATGCATTTGAAACTTGCAGGTACTATATTATGCTATGGGCAAACTGGAGCTGGCAAGACTTTCACTATGACGGGAACAACGGGAAACTACAAGCATCGAGGGATCATACCCCGAGCTATCCAACAGGTAACCCTTTCCACGATGCAGTGATGCCGATGAAGGAGGAAGGTAAAACAGTTGTCCATGTGGGTGTTAGGATATTTCCTTTCCACCTTAAAAGGGAGCAGGCTTTGTGAGTCACAGAGTCTGCGCATTTCCTGTTCACAGGATGTTTATGTTTTCTATTGCTTTCGTTTCTCTCTGTGTCGTAGACACTGAAGCAGGCAGTCATGTTTTTCTTTGTTCTGATCAACGCTGAATAAAACTTGTAAATAATGCTCTCCTGCGTGCAACTTCTGCTGTGAACTATCTGCTGATAGAGTGTGCATGAGCTCTGAAATGTGGCAAGATATTTTCTAGAAACTCGTGTCGCTAATTGCTGATACTGTATCTACGGGAGATCGATGGATCGTCCGGCAGCCGGCTTGGGGGCCATGATGGACTTTGTCTCCCTGGCAGTATCCCAACAGTGGGCACATGGGAATTCCTGCCAACCTGTGACGGTTAAGGCTGGTGTCGCTGACAGAACAGAAAGTGGGAGGGGGGGAGCCCTGGGGCAGCCCCTACCTCCTAGACAAGGAGCAGTGAAGGGGCACGGGAGGGCCTGATTCTGCACCTATTTGGCCCCCATCCAGGTGACACTTCAATCCCTGGCATATCCTGTTAAACTTTAAGAGACTTTCTCCATCTGGCTATCTGAGGTCCTTTAATGGGAGCTCTCAAAAAATGACCGAATACGCTGAATTAGACCATTTATCAGAAAGAATAAAAAATAAATCAAAGGAAGTATTTACCACAAAATGGGAAGTCCTTAAAATTTGTTTGAAAAATAGCAATGGCAGTTTGAAGTGTGTAGCAGCATTTGAATAACTTCAGTAATAATAATAATAATAATTTTATTTATTTATTTATTTATTTATTTATTTATTTATTTATACTCCACCCATCTGGCTGGGTTTTTTGCGACTTTATCTGCAAAAATCTTTGCAAAATCATTGCAGGAGATCATGTGGCCCGTACTGGGCTCTGATGTAGCAGGTGGTTCCGCTAAATTGCGAACCACCTGAAAAAGTCTCCTGCTGCTGTTTTCTGCAGATGCAATAGAGGCGGTGAAGAAAGCCTTCTTCGCCGTCGCTACCGCCACTTGGTAGGCTCGACATTGAGCCCTAACCCGTGTCCGGTCAGCTTCAGTAGGAGTTTTAAATCTGATGGAAAACCTAGGATAGAATAAATAACATTAAAGCCAAAATATGCTATAATATGGTAGTGAATAATGGATGAGAAATAGAAGAAGTGAGGAGTAGACGGGAAGTCAGCTATATAGGGAAAAGTCAGGGAAGAGCCAGTGTGGTGTAGTGGTTAAGAGCGGTAGTCACGTAATCTGGGTAACCGGGTTTGCGTCTCCGCTCCTCCACCTGCAGCTGCTGGGTGACCTTGGGCCAGTCACACTTCTCTGAAGTCTCTCAGCCCCACTCACCTCACAGAGTGTTTGTTGTGGGGGAGGAAGGGAAAGGAGAATGTTAGCCGCTTTGAGACTCCTGAAGGGGAGTGAAAGGCGGGATATCAAATCCAAACTCTTCTTCTTCTTCTTATGTTAAATGTATTGTGAGTAATATTTAATGCATTGGTGTTGTTTATTTTTATTTTCTTTTTTAGTTGTTAGGAGGTGATGGATATTTGTGTATCTTCATATTTTCCTTTTGTATGTGGTATATTAAAATTAAATAAAAACTTTTTTAAAAAGGAGCTCTCGGCTAGTTGGGTTGGAAAGAGCCTCTTTTGCAGTTCCTGCTTATTTCTTGCTCAGGATGAGCTTCCCACTTGAATGGGAGAACTTCTGACTGGGCTGTGCTCTTAATTTACCACCCCTGGGTAGTACTCAACGCTTGTCCTGCCCAGAGCAGACCCAAATGAAATTAACAGACACGAGTACGAGTAGGTGTATTAATTTCAGTGGGTCTGCTCTGAGCCGGATTTAGAGGTCTCCAACCCCCTCTCTTCCCATCTTGGAAAAAAGCACAGATAACGTGATTGACAGCAACTTTGCTGAGGTCCGTCCATCCTTCTCTACAGGTATTCAAGTCGATGGAGGAACACGGGAGTCAGTTCATCACCGTTCGAATTTCGTACCTGGAAATCCACAACGAGATCATCTTTGACCTTTTAGCCACGACGCCCAGTGACATTCCACTGTCTATAGGAGAGGGACCCCAAGGCGTCTATGTGAAAGGCTTGACGGTGCACGCAGCCCCCCACGAAGAAATTGCTTTAAATCTCTTGTTCGAGGTAAGAAGAGTCAGTGTGGCCTCGCGCTTTCTCTCCTCCGTGTTACTTCTGAGCTGTGTTATGTTTTTTATAGTCATTGAATTGGCTACTTCCAGGTTGTGCAACCTGAATTTGCCTGTAGGTGATTGAACCCCACCCATATAACACCGGTCCTGAAAGACCTACATTGGCTCCCAGCACGTTTCTGAGCACAATTCAAAGTGTTGGTGCTGACCTTGAAAGCCTGAAATCAGGGGTCAGCAAACTTTTTCAGCAGGGGGCCGGTCCACTGTCTCTCAGACCTTGTGGGGGGCCAGACTATAATTTGGAGGGGGAAATGAACAAATTCCTATGCCCCACAAATAACCCAGAGATGCATTTTAAATAAAAGCACACATTCTACTCATGTAAAAACACGCTGATCGTCCGTGGGCCGGATTTAGAAGGCAATTGAACCGGATCCGGCCCCTGGGCCTTAGTTTGCCTACCCATGCAAATGGCCTTGGCCCTGTATACCTGAAGGAGCATGTTCAGCCCGGACACTGAGGTCCAGCTCCGAGGGCCTTCTGGCAGTTCCCTCCCTGTGAGAAGCAAAGTTACAGGGAACCAGGCAGAGGGCCTTCTTGGTAGTGGCGCCCGCCCTGTGGAACGCCCTCCCCTTTATATGTCAAGGAAATAAAGAACTATCTGACTTTTAGAAGACACCTGAAGGCAGCCCTGTTTAAGGAAGTTTTTAATGTTTGATGTTTTAGCGTGTTTTTAATATTCTGTTGGGAGCTGCCCAGAGTGGCTGGGTAAACCCAGCCAGATAGGCGAGGTATAAATAATTTTTTAAAAATTTTTATTATTAAAACAGAAACTGCCTGGAAGTGCCCAAACTGAAATAGTTGGTTGGGAAGTATTCTACGCCAACCCATCTTTCCCTAAACATTGGACTTTTTTGCAGTAAAGAATGGGATAATATAGGGTAGAATCTCCTATGACCCAGTGTCATCTTGTCTCCCTGCAGACCACTGAGGATGAGTGCTTAGAAGACAGGCAGTCTGAAGGCGCCCTTTCTGTTTATTCCTCGCTGTCAGCTGGCCTGAGAATGTTGCTGTGGCCTATAAATGTAGCAGAGAAACAAACTCCTTTTGTTCTGTCCTTGGTTTATTTCTCTGCTTTTCACTTTCTTCTCCAGGGGGACACCAATAGATCTGTTGGTCAACACGCTCTGAACAGGAACTCCTCCCGGTCTCACTGCATCTTCACAATTTACATCGAGGTCAGGGCTGGCGTCGTTTTCTCTTTTTTTAATAATATTTTTTATTAAGTTTTCCATTTTAACAATCCAATCACATCACATTCATTATTCCAAATTATACCAATACATATCATAAAGTCCAAATATTTTGCCAAATTATAAATTTCTGTTGGGGGTTCCCATGCTTCGAGTTCAGTAGGGTCCGATCATCTCATATTTCTGCTGCTTTTAGTATTCACCAGTCCCATCTTTCAGTCTTCTTGCTGTTATCCTTTTTCTTCTTAATAGCCTCTGAGTTGTTTCCACAGGCGAGTTAAAGTAAGCAATATTATGCTTCTGTGTGAACTTTGTATAGCTCTCCCTTTTTTTAAAAGCTGGTAAGTCTTTTGTTTGCAATAAATCCTCACACGCTGTTATTTATGCCGAATCCTTCCAAAAATCCTCCTTGGGTGGCAGGCGCCATCTTTCTCAGTTCCGATGAAATAGAATCTAGGCGTTTGCTCATTAATTTCCCCAGACAAGTTGCACCATAAATTAGCCTTTTCGGGGAAGATTTGCCAAGTCGATCTTAGAATGCAAACATGATAACAAAGTAATGGCTCGCCTCCCCCTATGGCTATTAATCTCTGCAACGTAGCCTGTCTCATAATGGCGGATCCTGATTAAAAACTGCGTCACTGGAGAGCCTTTTATTTAGGGCTGGCGGCATTTTCATGGGGTGGTCGGGAAAATCCAGAGGTCTGTGGATCCTCTGGTGCAATTCAAGAGTCCTCTTGCGTTCAAGGTGCGCTAATGTCCCTGATCTCCCACCTCAGTGTCATTCCAGAATTCTTTCTGATGCCCGTTACGTGACCTCCAAAATTAACCTGGTGGATCTAGCAGGCTCAGAGAGGCTAGCAAAGACCAAAGTAAGTCCGGTGGGAGAGCTTGTTTTTGCCTGTAGCCGGTGAGTTAGCTAACTTCGTTTTAAGTGGTCAAGAAGCTAGCTTTCCTTTTACACTAACGGAAAAAGAAATCCCCATGACAATGTGTGCATTAAGTGTCTGTCTCTGTGTGATTGTGTCGAGGGGATGCTCATTTTGTTGTCACTTTGCGGCTGGTACCGAACTGGGAGGGGTAGCTAATGCCGCAGAAGACAGAATCAGAATTCAAAATGACCTTAACAGATTGGAGAACTGGGCCCAAACTAACAGAATGAATTTCAATAGGGAGAAATGTAAGGTTCTGCACTTAGGCAGGAAGAACCAGACGCACAAATATAAGACGGGGGACTCCTGGCCTACTAGCAGTACATGTGAAAAGAATCTTGGGATCTTGGTGGACCACAAGCTTAACATGAGTCAACAGTGTGATGCAGCAGCAAAAAAGGCGAATGTTATTCTAGGCTGCATCAACAGAAGCATAGTATCTAGATCAAGAGAAGTACAGTGGTGCCTCGCAAGACAAAAAGAATCCGTTCTGTGATTCTCTTCGTCTAGTGGTTTTTTCGTCTTGCGAAGCAAGCCCATTGACGGATTAGCGGATTAGCGCTATTAGCGGCTTATCTGCTGATCAGATCAGCTGATAAGCGGCTTAGCGGCTTAGAAAAAGGGGGGGAAGGAAAAAAAACCAGCAGGAACTTGCAAGACATTGTCGTCTTGCGAAGCAAGCCCATAGGAGATTTGTTTTGCGAAGCACCTCCAAAACGGAAAACTCTTTCGTCTAGCGAGTTTTCCGTCTTGCGAGGCATTCGTCTTGCGGGGCACCACTGTAATGGTACCACTCTATTCCACCTTGGTCAGAGCACACATGGAATACTGTGTCCAATTCTGGGGAATCTCAATTTAAGAAGGATGTTGACAAGCTGGAAGGTGTGCAGAGGAGGGCAACCAAGATAATCTGTCTGGAAATCAAGTCTGGAAATCAAGCCTGATGAGGAAGGGTTGAAGGAGCTGGGTATGTTTAGCCTGGAGAAGAGGAGACTGAGAGGAGATACGGCAATCGTCTTCAAATATCTCAAGGAAATGTGCTTTTAATGTGTGGGTTGTACACAGCCTAACTTACTCTTGCATTTTAATTCTGTTTTAAATTTGTTGTTGTTGCTTAGTAATCATGTGGTTGTGTGTCCACTCTGTTTTAACTGTGTTAGCCACCTTGGGTAGTTTATACAGAAAGGCCAGATCAAATAATTCAAATGAAACGTAAACCGCACTTTCTAAGGTGTCCTCTTGTTTCCCCTTTTTAACAGTCGGAGGGGTATGGACTGAAGGAAGCAACTTACATCAACAGGTCTCTGTCGTACCTGGAACAAGTTATTATTGCGTTGGCTGACCGTAACCGGGAACACGTTCCTTTCCGCCAGAGCAAGCTCACTTACACCCTGAAGGATTCATTGGGTAAGGACTTGGGTTGGTGGTACTGGCTGGAGTGTTGGGTTTGGGCGAACCCGGGTTCAAGTCCCTGCTCATGTCAAATCTGGCCTTGACAGGGCTGTTATGACACTTCGCCGACACTCTGAGCTTAATTTAACATCACCTGATCTCTAAAATGTAGTTGCTTCTGTTCCCCCTTTCTGTTAAACAGCTCCTAAAGTGGCCAGGAAAAAAATTAAGTGCCATTAAAATTTATAATTTATTTGCAAGGTTCCCATTAAAAAGAAAATAATCTCTCTCTCTCTTTGTGTCTCTCCTAGGCGGGAATTGCAACACGGTCCTCGTAGCCAACATCTGCAGTGAAGCCATCCACATTGTGGAGACGGTAAGCCTCCTGGCGGGGACTCAAGGGACTGAGGCATGGATAGAAGTGAAGTGACCATTCCAGGTGTTTAGGCACATGCACCCAAATGCAAAACTGGGATTGTTTGAAGGCAGGGAGAGCCAATGTAGCAGCCTCCATATGGACTACAGCTCCCTATCATCCCTGGCCTTTGGTTGTGCTTGTTGGATTTGATGGCAGCTGGAGTCTGGAAATTGCTGGAGAGCATCACGGGCAGGGTATAAATAAAATATTCTTCTTCTTATTATTGGGTACCCCTGGTTTAAGGTGTGCTCTACATAGGCAGCAGAGCGAGAGTGGACTGTTCCACTTCAGACTGCAGGTGGGATATCTGTGCAACGCCACTTCTAGCCTAACTGCACTGGGTGCCACGTTGGGGCATGTGCAGAGTGCCTATTAGGGTATACACTCTGCAACCTGAATTCTCCTGTATGTGATTGAACCCCACCCATACAACACCGGTCCTGAAAGACCTACATTGGCTCCCAGTATGTTTCTGGGCACAATTCAAAGTATTGGTGCTGACCTTGAAAGCCCTAAACGGCCTTGGCCCAGTAGACCTGAAGGAGGGTCTCCACCCCCATCGTTTAGCCCGGACACTGAGGTCCAGCACTGAGGGCCTTCTGGCGGTTCCCTCATTGCGAGAAATGAGGTTACAGGGAGCCAGGCAGAGGGCCTTCTCAGTGGTGGCGCCTGCCCTGTGGAACACCCTCCCATCTATTTTTCCTCTATTATAATACATGCTATGCAAATTACATAATACACGATACCGTTACGTATACAGAAATTGATGTATTGATTTCGGGTTGACCTTTTCTCAAAAGATTTGTAAATGGCAGTTCATTCCTTTTTTTTAAGGCTTAAAAAGTTTGCTGACCCCTGTAGATTTTGCTGACTCATTCTCACATTCTTAGGTAGCTGCAGGTGCAGGACAAAACACACTCAAATTAAACAGATATTTTTTCTAAAAAAGATGTTTCGACATACTCTCATTTTGACTCAAGAAAATCACCTTTTTGTAGTTCATATCGGGGGAAATAAAGACAGTAAATGGACAAAAGTACAATGATTCACAAAATGTTTAGGAATATCCGTACCCCTGCATCCCCCCAGAAAAAAAGCACTGAGCACACCTAACTTAACCCCTTTTCTGTCCTTTTTTCTCTGCATAAACTCTTATACATTAACATGTCAGTCCATTTCCAAGCCCCTTAAAAAGCAAGGGTGGGAAACTGGATCAGCCTCCTTAGCCCGCTGTGACAGGTGGGCAAGGATTCCGCCCCATCCCCTGGCACTGGAACCTTGTGGTGAAAGGCAGATAAGAAATCAAAATAATTATAGTTACATCTATTACTTGGCATTCAGATAGGCTCTTGGGCATGGTTTTCTTGACTCCAGAACAATTGCTAAGTGACATTCATTTCTCTTAAGCTGTCCACGCTGCGTTTTGCTACCAGAATGAAATGGGTGACCACTGAGCCAATTGTGAACGAAAAAATCAACCCAGAGGTAGGTGCCGCCCTTTGTGGGCAATTCCACTGGCTGGCTGGCTGGCTGGGAAGAGAGGTTTGGTCAGTGGATGAGTGGTTAGTAGGACGCGGGTGGCGCTGTGGTCTAAACCACTGAGCCTCTTGGGCTTGCTGATCAGAAGGTCGGCGGTTCGAATCCCTGCAACGGGGTGAGCTCCCATTGCTCGGTCCCAGCTCCTGCCCACCTAGCAGTTCGAAAGCATGCCAGTGCAAGTAGATGAATAGGTACCACTGCGGCGGGAAGGTAAACGGCGTTTCCGTGCGCTCTGGTTTCCGTCACGGTGTCCCGTTGCGCCAGAAGTGGTTCAGTCCCGCTGGCCACATGACCCGGAAAGCTGTCTGTGGAGAAACGCTGGTTCCCTCGGCCTGAAAGCGAGATGAGCGCCACAACCCCAGAGTCACCTTTGACTGGACTTAACCGTCCAGGGGTCCTTTACCTTTACCTTACCATAATAATAATAATACAGTGATACCTCTGGTTGCAAATGGGATCCATTCCAGAGGCCCATTCGCTACCTGAAAAGAGCTCAGCCCGAATTGCTGTATCTGCGCAGGTGCGCGGTGCAATTTGGTGTTTGTGTTCATGCACAAAGCGCGATTTAGCACTTCTGTGCATGCGCAAGCGGCGAAACCTGGAAGTAACCCCTTCCGAGTTGCTGCGGGACGCAATCTGAAAAGACATAATCTGAAGCGTCCGTAACATGAGGTATGACTGTAGTAATAATAATAGTAATAATAGTAATAATAATAATAATAATTATTATTATTATTCCCCAGCCACTCTGGGCGGCTTCCAACAGGAGATTAAAAATACATTAAAACATCAATCATTAAAAAACTTTCCTAAACAGTAGGAAGTGAATGGGGTCACTAACTGTTTGGGCTGTGAGACCCTACCTGCACATGGCCCGTGGGTGAGGGTCTCGCACGGGGATTCGAACCTCCGACCTTCGATCAGCAAGCCCTAGTCTCTGTGGTTTAACCCACAGCGCCACCTGCGTCCCTTCAATAGTTGTAAGTCACCCTGATTATTGCAAATGCACTGGAAGGCTGTTTCTTAATTTCTGCAATAAAAATAGAAGAAATAGAAGAAATATAGCGATATAAATCTCTTCTTGCTGGCTGAGGTAGAGTAGGGGTGATGACGGCAACCAGGAAGGACTGGAAACTGAAACGCAGCTCTGGATCTTTCTACTTCTCTCTCTCTTTCCCGCTTCACTCTCACCTTTCATTCTCTCCCTTTGCTTAGCGAATGGTGAAAATTCTGGAAAAAGAAGTCCTTTACCTGAAGGAGGAGCTGGCCATGCACAACAGCTTGGTGAGAATCAGCCTCTGGGGACGCAGTTAGGCTTTGAAAATGACGGCCTCTCAAGGATTCTTTAGCTGTGATTCCTGGATTTCCGGGGGTTGGACTAGATGATCGCTGGTACTCCCTTCCAGCTCTATGATGGTAGCATCACCCAACCCAGATTGGGCCACCTACCGCTAAAGGGATGGTGAGGAAACTTTAATACACAACGTGGGGTGGGCAGCTGGACCATGCTTCACTCCCTTCTCCCCATAAACTGCTCTTAGCCACTTTTCTCCTGGCCCTGGGGAGTGGGGGAGAATTTGATTCACATTTAAAGGCAAATCTGCCAAATCCAAAACAATATACGAAGCAAAGCAGAGCTGTCCTTTGTCTACCAGTTCCACCTGGTACGCAGGCTGAGACCCTCCCTGCCCGCAGACTGTCTCGCCAGAGGTGTGCATGCTCTAGTTATCTCCCGCTTGGACTACTGCAATGCGCTCTACGTGGGTCTACCTTTGAAGGTGACCCAGAAACTACAACTAATCCAGAATGCGGCAGCTAGACTGGTGACTGGGAGCGGCCGCCGAGACCACATAACACTGGTCCTGGGAGATCTGCATTGGCTCCCAGTACGTTTCCGAGCACAATTCAAAGTGTTGGTGTTGACATTTAAAGCCCTAAACAGCCTCGGTCCAGTATACCTGAAGGAGCGTCTCCACCCCCATTGTTCTACCTGGACATTGAGGTCCAGTGCCGAGGGCCTTCTGGCGGTTCCCTCATTGCAAGAAGCCAAGTTACAGGGAACCAGGCAGAGGGCCTTCTCAGTGGTGGTGCCCGCCCTGTGGAACGCCCTCCCACCATATGTCAAAGAGATAAACAACTACCTGACATTTAGAAGACATCTGAAGGCAGCCCTGTTTAGCTAAGCTGTTAATGTTTAATAGGTTATTGTATTTTAATGTGTGACATTTTAATGTATTTTTAATCTTTGTTGGAAGCCACCCAGAGTAGCTGGGGAAACCCAGCCAGATGGGCGGAGTACAAAGAATAAATTATTATTATTATTGAAATTCAGATTTCTCCGAATTTTGCACTGCAGTTGTCCAGCCATAGAAACAAGCAACACGCACACATCATAATGGCCTGCCTTTTGCAACAAGGCTGGTTGGTATAGTGCAATGACTAAGAGACTGAGCTATGGCTCAGGAAGACCCAGGTCCAGATCTTGTGTTTGCCGTAACTTCAGTGGGTTGGTCATTCTCTTGGGTTCTGCCCTGCCTCATTTGCCGCAGCCTGGTGATATCACTCAGCTATTTAAGGAAGATGTTGTATATCAGGTCAGACCAATTCAATTTCTGGTCCTACCTGGAGATGACAGGGATTGAACCTGCGACCTTCTGTGTGCAAACAGTTGCTCCAGCTTTTATCGTACATTGCTGTTGTAAATTCTGCAGCAAGCTAATGTCTTTGAGATGCTTTGCATGCTCTAAAGTGCCATAAATGCTAATAGTTATTCCAGCTGTCTTCTCCATGGTGTGCAGATGGTTCCACCTTTAGGCAAGCAGTTGAAGGTTGTACAGTTCTCTTTTGGGGAGTGGGGAAAGATGGCTGTGGTCCTCACCGCCTAATGACATTCTGGGCACCACAATTTAAGGAGGAGGTTGAGATGCTAGAACAGGTGCAGAGACGGCCAACCGAAATGATTAAGGGTCTGGAAACCAAGCCTTAGGATGAATGGGTGAGGGAGCTGGGTATGTTTAGCCTGGAAAAGAGCAGGCTGAGAGGAGATAGAATCATAGAATAGAATCATAGAATCATAGAGTTAGAATAGACCACAAGGGCCATTGAGTCCAACCCCCTGCCAAGCAGGAAACACCATCAGAGCACTCCTGACATATGGTTGTCAAGCCTCTGCTTAAAGACCTTCAAAGAAGGAGACTCCACCACACTCCTTGGCAGCAAATTCCACTGTCGAACAGCTCTTACTGTCAGGAAGTTCTTCCTAATGTTTAGGTGGAATCTTCTTTCTTGTAGTTTGGATCCATTGCTCCGTGTCCGCTTCTCTGGAGCAGCAGAAAACAACCTTTCTCCCTCCTCTATGTGACATCCTTTTATATATTTGAACATGGCTATCATATCACCCCTTAACCTCCTCTTCTCCAGGCTAAACATGCCCAGCTCCCTTAGCCGTTCCTCATAAGGCATCGTTTCCAGGCCTTGGACCATTTTGGTTGCCCTCCTCTGGACACGTTCAGTGTCCTTCTTGAACTGTGGTGCCCAGAACTGGACACAGTACTCCAGGTGAGGTCTGACCAGCAGAATACAGTGGCACTATTACTTCCCTTGAACTAGATGCTATACTCCTATTGATGCAGCCCAGAATTGCATTGGCTTTTTTAGCTGCCGCGTCACCCTGTTGGCTCATGTCAAGTTTGTGGTCAACCAAGACTCCTAGATCCTTTTCACATGTACTGCTCTCAAGCCAGGTGTCACCCATCTTGTATTTGTGCCTCTCAATTTTTTTTGCCCAAGTGCAATACTTTACATTTCTCCCTGTTAAAATTCATCTTTTTTGTTTTTGCCCAGTTCTCTAATCTGTCAAGGTCGTTTTGAAGTGTGATCCTGTCCTCTGGGGTGTTAGCCACCCCTCCCAGTTTGGTGTCATCTGCAAATTTGATCAGGATGCCCTTGAGTCCATCATCCAAGTCGTTGATAAAGATGTTGAATAAGACCGGGCCCAAGACAGAACCCTGTGGCACCCCACTAGTCACTCTTCTCCAGGATGAAGAGGAACCATTGATGAGCACCCTTTGGGTTCGGTCAGTCAGCCATATAATAATAGCCATCTATTATAGCCATCTTCAAATATCTCAAGGGCTGTGCCATGGAAGATGGAGCAAACTTGTTTCCTCCTGCTCTGGAGGGTAGGACTCGAAGCAATGAATTTAAGTTTGAAGATGAGATTCCAACAAAGCATCAGAAAGGACTTTCTGGCAGTGAGAGCGGTTAGACCAGGGTTAGGCAACCTAAGGCCCATGGCCACAAGCAGCCCACGAAAGTCATTTCACCAGCCCACGAGCCGGCCGCTCTTCGAGTCCCCGCGCGCTGCGCTAAATCAGCGCAGCGCATGATGGACTATGCAGAATTGGATAAATTAACAGGAAGGATTCGAAACCTGCGGGACCAGAGATTCTTAGAAGACTGGAGTAAATATACGAACTATTTGAAAAGCAATTGTAATGAACAGATTACGCTAGTAGTAGGACTGCAAGAAGTTCTGTAAGGAGGACTATCTCAAATATTGCAAGACTATGAGGAGAATTATTAGTTAATGATAATTAAGAATAATAGAAAAATTAAGAAATGCAGAATAAGGGAGAAAGAACGGAAAATCATCAGGAAGTCTAAAATATTGTATAAGATGAGAAGAAATGTTATATGATTGTTGGAAAGGATATGTTAAAAAGACTAATACAAATGTATATATATAAAAAATCAGCGCAGTGCGGGGACTCGCTTCCGCGGTGCCAGAAATCGCGTCTGCGCATGCTCAGACACTGAAAATCGCGTCTGTGCAGACGCTAGAAATGCAGCCGAGCACGCAATCTGGGCCACAGGAGGGATGTCTGCTGAGTAAACCGGCCCAGGCGAGGTAAACCTTGCTGGCCCCTGTGTTAGACAGTGGAACCAACTCCCTCGGGAGGTTGTGGACTCTCCTTCCTTGGAGATTTTAAAGCAGAGGTTGGAAGCCATCTGTCATGGATGCTTTAGCTGAGATCCCTGCATTGGGTTGGACTACAGCAGCAGTTCTCAACCTGTGGGTCCCCAGATGATGTTGGACTACAACTCCCATCATCCCTGAGCTCTGGTCTTGCTAGCTAGGGCTGATGGGAGTTGTAGTTCAACAACATCTGGGGACCTACAGGTTGAGAGCGGCTGGACTAGAGGATTTTAGATGGGGCCCTTCCAACTCTACGATTCTATGAAGCATTGGACGGAAAGTGATTTTGGCATGGCCAGGAGAACTTCTAGCATTATGGAGAACAGGGATGGGCCTGCCTCTCTCCCGTCACCTAACTGCTGACCTTCTGTTCTCTTACGTTTGCAGCTCAACCGCCCTCCAGTGTCTTACGAGCCCCTGAATGAAATCCAGGTGGCAGAGATCAGCTCCCAAGTCCGCCGTTACCTCGATGGAACCATAGATGAGTTAGATGTAGGTACAGTCATACCTAATGTTACGTTTGCTTCAGGTTGCACGTTTTCAGGTTGCGTCCCGCGGCAACCCAGAAGTACCGGAAAGGGTTATTTCCGGGTTTTGCCGCTCGCGCATGCGCAGATGTGCAAAATGATGTCACGCGCACATGCAGAAGCAGCGAATCGCGACCCTCGCATGCGCAGACGTGGGTTGCATTCTGCTCATGTTGTTGACACAGCGATTCTTCAAACAGCTCTTTATTCAGATGCCAGAACAGAACTGAACTGAAGGGCTCAGTCAGCCTGCTTATATAGAGCTCCAGTACCTTGTTACTGTAAGAACTTTCTAAAACTATCCAATCACTGAACGTCACTTTCGATCCTTCATTTGCATAACTATCTACAGTATCCCCCTGCTGGCCCAGGGTGAGAACTTCAGTACATAACACATGTTGTGAACGGATCCCGTCCCCTCCGGAACGGATCCCGTTCGCAACCAGAGGTACCACTGTAGTTGTCATCTTGCAGATCCAGGGGGTGTCTTCAGAGATGGGTTGGGCAAATCATAGTTTCTTGCTCATTCGGAAGCAGTGGGGCCCAAGGCAGGGCCATACGGATTAAGGGGAGATAAACACAGTCCGGCTGCGGGATCAGGTCAAAGGCCCCTCATCTAACTTCCTATTCTCATAGCAGCCAACCAGGTCCCTCAGCAGGAAGCTAATTTGACCCTCTCATTCATGGGTAGGCAAACTAAGGCTTGGGGGCCGGATCCGGCCCAATCACCTTCTAAATCTGGCCCACGGACGGTCTGGGAATCAGCGTGTTTTTACATGAGTAGAATGTGTTCTTTTATTTAAAATGCATCTCTGGGTTATTTGTGGGGCATAGGAATTCGTTCATTTCCCCCTCCAAAATATAGTCCGGCCCCCCACAAGGTCTGAGGGACAGTGGACCGGCTCCCTGCTGAAAAAGTTTGCTGACCCCCGCTCTCATTTTACCATGAAACATTTGAAAACGTTGGCCAGGGCTGCCTGCCTCATTATGTCATTCCCTCTGCTTTGCCAGATTTTGAGCATCAGACAAATCCACGAAATATTCAACCAGTTCAAAACGATCTTGAGGTAAGTGCTTTGGCTTGCCTGTGCTTACACTCCGCTGACGCCTGCACTTAGAAACCCTTCGCTGGTGTTCGTAATTCCCACTCACGATGCCGTTGTCAGGGCTGGAGTCGGACGCAGGCCAGCAAGAAAGAAAGCAAATCTTCAATGCCAGTGAAGTTAACGCTTTATTCAGCCTCGTGGTCTCAGCAACCCTTCCCAGCAGGTCTTGCCTTCATGGAGCAGTTGCCAGAACCCCTCCTCTACCACCCTTAAGATGACTTCTCTTCTGGACATTTCCCAAGCAGTCACAAACTGTGTCTGCACACCTCTGATGTCTGTTCCGCCCTCCTCATCCTGCTGTTCCTTAGAGATCAGCGGGGAGGGGAGCTTATCGCAGCAGGAGGGGAAGACTCCCTGGATTTTTCTGCACTCTCTTGACCCCCTCCTCTGCTTCAGCCTCAGAGTCTGCACTGCTCCCTGTCACAGGCTCTTCCTGCTCACTAAAGCCTATTGTCCCTTCAGCTTCCGACACCTCCTTCCACCAATCTTCTCCCTCTGACCTCTCCTTGGTGTCCCACCACCAACCCCCTGGCTCTTGAGTCTCCCTCCTCTAGGTTTTTGCTTGGAAGTTCCCCGGCTGGTGCCTCGCATTGCTTCTCTTCACCCAGCCGTTTTCCCGCAGAACATCACATCTGCTTGGTATTTGTTAGGGAAGCCTTTCCCAACCATGGTTTTGCAGTACAACTCCCACCATCCCTGACTATTGGACATGCTTGCTGGGTCTGATGGGAGTTGTAGTTCAAAAAGTCTGGAGGCCACCAAGTTGGGGAAGGCTGTGTTAGGGTATACAGTGGTACCTCAGGTTAAGAACTTAATTCATTCTGGAGGTCCGTTCTTAACCTGAAACTGTTCTTAACCCGAAGTACCACTTTAGCTAATGGGGCCTCCCACTGCCGCACGATATCTGTTCTCATCCTGAAGCAAAGTTCTTAACCCGAGGTACTATTTCTGGGTTAGTGGAGTTTGTAACCTGAAGCGTGTGTAACCCGAGGTATCACTGTATTTCATGGACGCACAGACACAACCTCCGTTCATTCTCTAGAACTAGGGTGGTGAACCTTAGGCCATATCTTCTCCCCAGGTTGTACCTGTCCTGGCGCTGTCAGGCAAGGCATGTCCAGAGGAAGGAATTAACTCTTTATCATCAAAAGTACACTTGCTGTCAGGAGTTCAGCCTACACTCGAGTAGGACCCTGGCAGAGACACAGATAACTGGCATGTTATCTCCCTCCTGGTCGATCATTCGGGAGCTTCAAAAGCTTTCTTCAGCCCGAACATCACAGCGACCAATGCCAACTGACACCGGCACACTTAGGGATCCACAGAGTCTTCACAGCATTGCGTGGCAGACCTCAGCAACTCAGCATTTTGGCTAATCGACTTTATTTACATATAAACACACACAGAGCACTGTAACATGGCTCCCTCTCTCTCTAGCATCAGACAGCAAAGAGAAAAAGAACAAAGGACAAGAGTCCCACTTCACGGAACACAGTAACACAAACATCCTGTCTCCATCACTTCCCACTCTGTGGAGTCAAAATATATACCATCATGTGAAAGACAACAACCCCACGACTGCAATCATAGATCAGGAATTCTAACACTTGCAAGTTAGGGAAGGGCATGTCCACCAGTCCTATGTCTCAGCTCCTTCTAGGTGTGCACCCAATGAGGCAGTTGCCGCAACAGAGAGACCCTGACCTTGACTTATGCATCTCCCCCACCACCAAGGTGTGCTCAGGCAGGCAAAGACTACACTTGCGTGCCACCCGCTTTTTTTCCTCCCGCTTCAATCCTCTCCTGGTCCTGGGAGATGGTGGAACAGGGGTAGCAGGTGCAGGAGGCAGCTGCGACAGCTCAGCCCAACGGTATGGGTGCATGTTTCTGTCTCTCCCCCCTCCCCAAATGTATTCATTTTATAACACAACTGAACAAGACAAACAGAAAAACAAACAATACAAACAAATTATTGTCTTATCCTTATTTTTTCTAAACATTGTTAGGTGAGCTTCCCCAAGTCCCCCCTATCTGATTTACATATACAGTATCATAATTTTTAACCATTTTTTAAACCACACTTACTTTTACCATAAAAATCTTCACATTTTATTCACTTACAAATAATACTCTTTTAAAATACACTATCTTCTGCTTCTGACCCTACAGCCTATATCCACTTCCAAAGCTATTCTAAGATTTAAATATTAACATATTTTTTCAAAGATTCTTTAAACTTCTTCCAATCTTCTTCCACCATCTCTTCTCTCTGGTCTCGGAGTCTCCCGGTTAGTTCGGCAAGTTCCATATAGTCCATCCTCTTCATCTGCCCTTCTTCGATAGCTGGTTAATCTCGTTGCATGTTTCTCTTTTTTAGCCAGCAAGAGCAGGAAGTGGAAGCCAGGCTGCGGAATAAATACACATTGATAGACAAAAACGACTACGCAACCCTGTCTGCAGTTCAAAAGGTTGGTGTTTGTGCACTAGCACACGTGTGTGAGAGAGAGAAGGAGGGAGGGAGAGAGAGGGAAACCGAGATCACTGGGCTGGAACCCGGAGCCAGGTTCAGCAATTGCGTTTTAATTCTCCTATATTTGGTTCCACTTCAAGGCCCACCCCGGAAAACCTATGAGAGGCATTGCAGCCCGGCAATATTTCAAATCAAATCAAATTTTATTAAACGGTCACAGACCGGATTAACTCGTACAGCTAGTCAGCGAAGCATAACACCGGAAAAAACAAAGGACAATTTCAATACAGATTAGGCCATAACAGGAATTTAAAATTAGACAACATACATAAAATTAAGTATTTGCCTTCGCCTGCATATTGACATTGGAAAGCTCTTGTTTCCTGCGCCTAATAGCGGCTACACAAAATTTGGCCACATTGGTCGTAATTTCAGGAACCTTATCTTCTATCAAGGCTCTCAGACGTTGGAGTTCTGGTTCATTTTTACACTTTGGTAGAACTGGGGCAGTAAAGGTCAGGCGTCGATCCTTGTAGTAACTACAGTGCAGCAACACATGCAGACTTGTTTCCGGCAATATTTTGCAGGCCACGCATTTCAGATGGCTCTGTTTGTCCACATCAGAAAAACACGGTTCTCAGTGTTTCCGTGTCCCGGCCAATTTCCACTCCTAACCTGCCTCCCAAATTTAAACCCATGCAATCCAATTCGACTGAATAATCCTGGTATCCTAAAAACAGAGGCAGCAAGGGTTCTGAATTTTTTGCTGGAAACTGCAGGAGACAGTGGGCCCTCGTGCTCGGATCCTGCTTGCAAACATCCCATAATAAGCACCTCGCTTCTCACGTTCTGATGTCCTCAGAGTTTGGCTTGTGTGTGTATGTAAGTTGCTGGGGAGGCGGCACATTTCCCAAGGAGTGGAATCCCAGCTGCAGATTCCAGGGGCAGAGATTTGAAACCGCTTAACAGCCCCTCCGATCTCCACTGTCGCCAGGCAGGACTGGTCGATGCCGAAGGCCACCTGGTTGGGGAAGTTGACGGGCAAGGATTTGGCATCGGAGTCGCTCCGTTCTCATCCAAGCCCGGCGGGAAGAAAACGAAAGCAAAGAGAGGCAAGGACCAAGTCAGGTTGGTTCCCCCCTGTTCCCACAGTCAGGCGTCTTCAGGTCATATTTCTTACGCTCCCGTGGGCCGTGGCAAATGCGGACCCCTGAGCATTGCTTCTCTGCCTGCTGTAGTGGTGGGGTTGGGGGGTTGGCAGCTGGGTTGTGGACCCTTCTGTGGCCCAGAGGCAGGAGCCGGTGTGGGCAACACCAGGGCTTCTCTGTGGCCCCTCACTGCAGAATAATGATAACAACAACAGCAAAACAACAACAACAACAACAATTTACCGTATTTTTTGCACCATAACACTCACTTTTTTCCTCCTAGCAAGTAAGGGGAAATGTCTGTGCGTGTTATGGAGCGAATGCCTGCGGGTGGTGGTGGGATCTGCTGCAGTCGTGAGTAGAGGATCCATGGTTCCCCTTCCTTCCCTCCTCCGTGGTTACAAAGCATGGATCCACATGGATCCTCAGGATTTTTGCATTGGGCTACTCCAAACTCACTGTCAGATCACATGTCTGTGGCCACAGCATGAACCACAAAAGTCATATATCCACTATTTCGTTTAGAATATTTTTTTTCTTGTTTTCCTCCTCTAAAAACTACGTGCGTGTTATGGTCTCGTGCGTGTTATAGAGCGAAAAATACGGTATTTATACCCCGCCCATCTGGCTGAGTTTCCCCAGCCACTCTGGGCGGCTTCCAACAGAACACTAAAATACAATACAGTGGTACCTCGGGTTAAGTACTTAATTCATTCCAGAGGTCCGTTCTTAACCTGAAACTGTTCTTAACCTGAAGCACCACTTTAGCTAATGGGGCCTCCCGCTGCTGCCGCGCCGCCGGAGCACGATTTCTGTTCTCATCCTGAAGCAAAGTTCTTAACCCGAGGTACTGTTTCTGGGTTAGCGGAGTCTGTAACCTGAAGCGTATGTAACCCGAGATACCACTGTAACCTATTAAACATTAAAAGCTTCCCTAAACAGGGCTGCCTTCGGATGTCTTATAAAAGTCTGGCAGTTGTTTTTTCTCTTTGACATCTGGTGGGTGTTCCACAGGTCGGGTGCCACCACTGAGAAGGCCCTCTGCCTGCTTCCCTGTAACCTCGCTTCTTGCAGGGAGGGAACCGCCAGAAGGCCCTTGGAGCTGGACCTCAGTGTCTGGCTAGAACGATGGAGGTGGAGACGCTCCTTTAGGAGCGTGCTGGATTGCACAAAATAAGGGGAAAGGAGGTGGCCAGGGAGAATTATGTATCTTTCTGATCCCTGAATCGGGAGAGGCATTGAAACAGAGCAGGTCTTGAGCAGAGCAGGTGTCCTGGACTGGTTGGACGCAGAGGAATGGTGGGAGGAACCAGCTGGGGGGACCCCCTAAGGGAAGAAAGCTCGGAGCCCAGAGAGTGGTGGTGGGAAGACTGGGAATAGGAGGTGTCAGAAGCTGAAGAGGTAAGAGGGCTTAGTGGGCTGGGAGAATGTGGCAGAAGGGAGTCCAGAAGCAGAAACAGGAGAGTGGAATGATGGAGGCCAAGAGGCAGAGTTGAATCAGGCTGGTGAAGAAGCATGGGTTGTCTCCTCCTCACTGGTCTCCCAGAACCCTGAGAAGCATGAAGTGGGAAGAGCAAAGGCGGACATGCCGGCGTCGCCTAGGGTTGCTTGTGAAAGATCTGGGAGAGGTGGAGACTTAGGCAGCTGCGGGAAGGCCTTCAGTCTGCACAACTGCCTCATAGGGGCAAGACCTTCTCAGAAGAGCTGCTGTGCTCATTAGGCCGGACACTCCTGAGCAGATCCTGTTTATTGCTGGCTTGCTCCTGATGGCGGAGTATGCATTGCAGGGGACTGGATTAGATTATCCTTTGGGTCCTTTCCAACTCTACAATTCTCTGGTCCTGGCTCTGAGAACTGCATATACCGTATTTTTCACTCCATAAGACGCACTTTCCCCCTCCTAAAAAGTAAGGGGAAATACGTGTGCGTCTTATGGAGCGAATGCAGGCGGGAGGCTTTGCTCAGCGCTCCCTTTAAAGAGTCGCATGGAACAAGATTTGGGCTCCACTTTTAAGTATGGAGGTCTGGCTGGAAGAAACATTGTCCCTATCGGGCCAGAGCGTCTCCGAGATCTGGTGTTTAATACTAAGGACTATCAAAAAAACCGGCAGAGAGGAACTGAGAGAGAATTGAGAGCCTCGGACGTGAGATCTCCAGGCTGATAGCAGATTAAGACTGATGGACATTTGTTGGGGATTGAAACCGGGAAAGGGGACAGGGTGGGGTTTGGGGATCCAAAGGGTGCATAATTATAATCCGTCCTTTTTCTTTTTATTTTGTTTTGTTATTAGTATGAAAAGTGGGGAATTCGTGGAAGGGAATTTGGGCCGACTTTAGAAAAAGGATTTAAGATTTAAGAATGAGCACTGATGTATAAACTTTGATGTTGTAAAACTGTTTTTTTTTATTGAACTAAATATAAAAAGGTTAAAAATTGGGGATAAGAACTTGTTGAATTAACAATTTGAATTGGAATATAAGAAGGGTAGGTGTGGGGAAGTCAGGGAAATATGTTATAGAAAAATAAGGATTGTAAACTGTATATGTTTTCTTTTCTTTTTTTCTTTTTGGTTTTTTAATGTATTAAAATGGAAAATTCTTAATAAATATCTTTTTTTTTAAAAAAAGAGTTGCATGGAGCGTGTGTGCGTCTCTTGGGGGCTTTTCCCCAAGGAGGGAGAAAGGCAGCCCATCAGTCCCTCCTCCCTCCTCAGGGAAAAGCCCCCAACACACACTCCGCACGGCTCTTTAAAGGGAGCGCGGCTCTTGGGGGCTTTCCTGGGAGGTGGAGGAAGGGACTGATGGGCTGCCCTCTGTCCCTTCCCCCACCTCCCACAAAAGCCTGCAAGCGCCGCAGACACGCTCCACGCGGCTCGTGAAAGGGAGCGCTGAGCAGAGCCTGGGATGCACATAGGTTCTGCTCAGCGCTCCCTTTAAAGAATTTTTTCCCCCTAGCTTTCCCCCTCTAAAAACTAGGTGCATCTTATGGAGCGAAAAATACGGTAATATGCCCCCTTTCAGAGGCACCAAAGGCTCCCAGAGGGCCGGAAAGCTCTTGCAGGACTTTTGATCTCTTCATCACCGGTCTTCCCCTTGGCCAGCTTTGGGTGGTGGTCCTCAAAGCTGCATCCTCAAGTGCCCCAAACTAGAGCTGAGCACCTCCCAGTTTTGCTGAGGAAGGGTCAGGTCACGGCCTCAGTGGAGCTCAAGCTCAGCCCTGGATCCGGCCATAAAACGTTGCCCTCTTCTTCTTTCCCAGTCCCACTCTGAAGAAGGAAGGCTTGGCAAGTCCTCTTTCTGGGAAGGACCTGGAGACCCTTTCCCCGTCCCGCAGCCAGGTAGGGGCAGTCACCAAGGACCCGGAGGCAAGGGAGGGCTTGATCCGCGATCAGGACGCCATCAGCTTCGAGACCCATCGCTCTGACTCTGCGCCAAGAGAGGAGCCCAGCACGAGGCCCAGGTTGGTTCTTTGCCTCTTAGGAAGGTCGTGAGCCCTGTCTGTAGCCGACTAGGGTGCTGTTCCCAAAACTGATGGTGGGGATAACCACCATCTCTGCGCCTGCGCGCACACACCGTTTTTATAGTTCAAATTCACTCAAAGTCAGATCAAGGGGAGTAATAGTACTGCTCTAGTCTGCCTCGGTCAGACCCCACCTGCAGTCCTGTGTCCAGTACTGGGCACTCCAGTTTCAGAAATCTCTGGGCGCCACAATTTAAGGAGGACATTGACAAGGTGGGACGTGTGCAGAGGAGGATGACCAAGATGATCAGGGGTCTGGAAACCAAGCCTTATGAGGAACGGTTGAAGGAGTTGGGTATGTTTAGCCTGGAAAAGAGGAGACTGAGAGGAGATAGGAGAGCCATTTTCAAATATCTTAAGGCAGTGATGGCCAAACTTGGCCCTCCAGCTGTCTTGGGACTACAATTCCCATCTGTGCTGGGCCCGGGGGTTAATCCGAGCCACACTGTCCAGGTCCGGTCCCGAATCCAAGGGTTCCGCGAGGAGTCAGTCCAACAGGGCCAAGGCAGGAAACTGGGCAAGATCAGGCACAGGATAACAGGCAGATTCCAGCAGCAGCAATGTTGCTCCCACAACCTGGGGCGGAGTCCGGCAGCCTTTTATCTCTGACGGGTAACGGCCGGTCCTGATCCCCCGGTGACTCAGCTCCCTGTCTCTCCTGAAGGTGAGCACTCCTCCTGCGAATACTCAGGTCTCTCCTCTCAGACCTCAGTCTCTGCAGCTCGGGAGACATCAGTGGGTTACTAAACCCAGAGGCTGCCTCAGCCTCCCCTGACCCAACCGGTAGTGAAGCAGCTGTAAGCGATGGCCCAGCTGGAGGCAATGAGGTCATCCCTGCATCTGGAGCCAGGGCAGGCTCAGGCCCGACTCGGCCCAGCTGGTGCTTGTTGCAGGGGAACCTGTGCAGACTGGGACTCTTCAGGATCAGGCCCCAGACTAGGTTCAGATGCCGCCTAAGGCAAAGGATCCGTTGCAGACTGAGACTCCTCTGGTTCCGAGTCTGAGCCCCAGTCCCAGGCCATCACACCATCATCCCTGACCACTGGTCCTGTTAGCTAGGGACGATGGGAGTTGTAGTCCCCAAACAGCTGGAGGGCCAAGTTTGGCCATCACTGTCTTAAGGGATGTCACATGGAAGAGGGAGCGAGCTTGTTTTCTCCTGCTGTGGAGGGTAGGACTCGAACCCATGGCTTCAAGTTACAAGGAAGGAGCTTCTGACTCAATACCAGCAAGAACTTTCTCATAGTAAGAGCAGTTCAATAGTGGGACCGGCTTCCTCAGGAGGTTGTGGACTCTCCTTCATTGGAGGCTTTTAAGCAGAAGTTGGATGGCCATCTGTCATTGATGCTTTAGCTGATTCCTACACTTTAGGGGGTTGGACAAGATGATAATAATAATTTATTATTTATACTCCGCCCCTCTGGCTGGGTTTCCCCAGCCACTCTGGGCGGCTTCCAACAGAATATTAAAATACAATAACCTATCAAACATTAGAAGCTTCCCTAAACAGGGCTGCCTTCAGATGTCTTCTAAAAATCTGGTAGTTGTTTTTCTCTTTGACATCTGGTGGGAGGGCGTTCCACAGGGCGGGCGCCACGACCGAGAAGGCCCTCTGCCTGGTTCCCTGTAACTTGGTTTCTCGCAGGGATGGAACCACCAGAAGGCCCTCGGCGCTGGACCTCAGTGTCCAGGCTGAACGATGGGGGTGGAGATACTCTTTCAGGTACATAGGGCTGAGGCTGTTTAGGGCTTTAAAGGTCAGTACCAACACTTTGAATTGTGCTCGGAAACGTACTGGGAGCCAATGCAGGTCTTTCAGGACCGGTGTTATGTGGTCTCGGCGGTCGCTCCCAGTCCCCAGTCTAGCTGCCGCATTCTGGATTAGTCATAATTTCAGGGTCACCTTCAAAGGTAGCCCCACGTAGAGCGCATTGCAGAGACTCTTGGTCTCCTGTTCCAACTCTATGATTCTGACTCAGGCGGACTCTTATGGGGCTTATCGCCAGTCTCCAAGCTCAGCCTTTTCCCTCCCTGTGCCTGAAGGGTTTATTTTCCTCCTGGCTCTGTAGGGAAATTCATGACACCCCAGAGAATGTCCCCCACACAAACATACACATATACCACTTCTGGCTTGGAATGGCTGGGTTTTTTAAAAAATTGTCCTTCTCTTCTTGAGTTGAAGTTTTCATCTCCCAAAAAGTTTCTGATTTGAATTTCCATTGAAATGAGGCTGCATTTTAACATTTTAATGTTTTGATGTTGTATTTTAATCTTGTTTTTAAATCAATTTGTTTTTATATCGGGTGTTAGCCGCCCTGAGCCCGGTCTTGGCTGGGGAGGGCGGGGTATAAATAAAAATTATTATTATTGTTATTATTATTATTCTTTGGAAACAGTTCCCCACCTGCAAAGACAGCAGCCTTTGAGGAGTTCAAGAACGAGCGCGGCAGCGAAATCAACCGGATATTCAAGGAGAACAAAGCCATCCTGAATGACCGCAAGAGCAAAATGAACGAGGTCGCCCAGAGAATCAACGTGCTCAAGACCGAGATGGATAACATCAAGCAGGCACTGGACACCCAGAAAGCTGAACGCGATCAGCAGGGTGAGCAGGGCCTGGGCTGCGTCAGAGAATCTTACGAGTTGGAAGGGACCCGAGGGTCATCTAGTCCAACCCCCCCCCCGAGAGCGGGAGAGACTCATGTTAAAGTTGGGGCGGGGGGAGAAGCCGTGCCATGCCTGCCAACTAGGGAGGGGAAAGGAATTTGGTTTGGTTTGCGTTTAAACGAGAACCTACCTAAGTCACGCTTTCAGAAGCAGTTCTCCAAAATTCCTTTCTCCAGATTCTGCAATGCAGTCCTCCCACCAAGTTACAAATCCAGGGGGAAACGACACCCCAAGATGTATTACACTAAGGGCTCACAAGTGACTTCAACTCGAGGGCCTCCTCTGTACGCCCCGAGATGGACGGCATTGTGGTTTTGAGGTGCACTCCCAACCCGTAAAACTTTGTTCTGTTCTTGGACCCTCCAGGAGAATACCAGAGCGAGGACGGACAAATCATTATTGACGAAGAGGAGTTCATGTTGATTATGAAGATGAAGGACCGGAAGAAACAGTACCGGGTGGATTACGAGGAGCTGCGGAACCTCCGGTCGGAAGTCCAGTATTGCCAGCACCTGGTGGACCAGTGCCGCAACAGGCTGGTCTCAGGTACTGCCGGTGGGCAAAGGGCATGGCATGCGCTTTCTAGCCCAGCGTGCGCTGAGCATGCGCTAAGCCTTAGCACATGGCCTGCGTTGGTCTTGTTGGGCAGAAGTACAGGAAATCCATATGTTGTTGGTCTCATAGCAGGCTTCCTCAGGTCAAAAATAACGTATTTTTTGCTCTATAAGACTCACTTTTTCCCTCCTAAAAAGTAAGGGGAAATGTGTGTGCGTCTTATGAAGTCAATGCAGGCTGTACAGCTATCCCAGAAGCCAGAACAGCAAGAGGGATGGCTGCTTTCGCTGCACAGTGATCCCTATTGTTGTTCTGGCTTCTGAGATTCAGAATATTTTTTCCCTTGTTTTCCTCCTCCAAAAACTAGGTGCGTCTTGTGGTCTGGTGCATCTTATAGAGTGAAAAATACGGTAGCTGGAACAACCAAGTTTTAGCTGGTTGGAGGGCTGCGTTCAGCACCCCCCAGCATCTTCAGAGGCTTGGAATAAGGCAGAGACAGAGGACCCCAAACCGGAAGGGCCTGAAAATACTCCAGGGGAACAGATGAAACGTTCCAGATTCTTGAAAGAAATTATGATAGCAACAGGCTCAAATTAGAATCACAGTGCCCTTAGTACGCACAGGTCCCCCTTACTGAACACAATGCATTCCCAAGAAATCATTTGTTAGGAGAGTGTTCGCACAACAAGTCCACAATTTCCATTATTTCCTAAGGGGACATTTCTAATGCGGAATTTGTCCACTCCCCCCTACCACTCCATGGTTTCTTCCTGAAATCACTGCAGCCTATCAGTAAAACAGAGGCAAAATTTAAAAACTGATTTGCCTGACCCACATTTGTCAGATTTTTCTGCTCTTCGATTCATCTGCTCTTGTTCCCAGTACATTTCCGAGCACAATTCAAAGTGTCGGTGTTGACCTTTAAAGCCCTAAATGGCATCAGTTCAGTATACCTGAAGGAGCGTCTCCACCCCCATCGTTCTGCCCGGACACTGAGGTCCAGCGCCGAGGGTCTTTTGGCGGTTTCCTCACTGCGAGAAGCCAAGTTACAGGGAACCAGGCAGAGGGCCTTCTCGGTAGCGGCACCCGCCCTGTGGAACGCCCTCCCACCAGTTGTCAAAGAGAGAAACAACTACCTGACTGTCGAGTTGCAGCTCGGCATCTAAAGAAAAATCAGTCTCACACCATGATGGGTTCCGAAATATGGCTGCTCGTAGGGCTAATGCAGCACAGCTTTTATTGTGTGAAATCAGAAAGATACAAAATACAAGCAAGCAATTTGTTCTAAGCCAGAAGATAAGGACCTTCGCACTAGCATCAGGCCATGCTACGTTAGCCAATCATATGGGACAGCACGAGCTGTTCACGCGCTGTTCATGCTCCAAGGATGCTTCTAGCTATGAAATCACCCTGCAACAATAAGAACTTTGCTCATGCTTTCATGTACAAGCAATCATTTTCCCACATGTCCCCTTTTCTTGTTTATATTATTAGAGGAAAAGAGGGACCATCATTCCAAATCGTACACTTCATTGCCTAAGCGTCTACACTTTGCAACATAAACTCCTCTTGTAACCCCTGTGGTGGGCCGTGGTCGGTACCACCATGCAGTGCATTGGGAAATCAAAGAGGGTATGCATTGAATGCAACAACACACCATGATGAAACCAGCAATACATGCAATTACAATCAATAATATATTTCTTAACCATAATCCATTAGGCAACTGTCAGGGCTGCTACCCAGTCCCAGCTCACATAGGACCACGCTACCAGCGTTCACGTTATACAGGTTCCATTTTCAAACTGCAATGTGCAGCCCTACGTCTTCTATGTCAGGCCGGCGAAGATCCGTCTGAGTCTCCGCCTCTTGCACACCAGCTTAATACCCTAGCCTTGCTCCACCTCCTGCGCCTCTCCTTAACGTCTCTGGGTCCTTCTGCCTGGGGTTTCCCCCTGCTCTCCCCCCTTGCTCTGACCGCTGGCGCTCCCTTCTGGGAATCCCCGGACTCACTGGACAGGCTCGGGGATCTCGGGTCGTCATCCCCACTCATCCCTCCTTCGTATTCCTCCCCCTCGCTCTCTGTTTCCTCCCTTCTCTGCGTCTCTGCTCCTGAACCCCTGACAGCAACCAAGAAAATAAGCAATCCCATGGATCAAAACCTTCAGGTGGATTCAAAGGATTATGGGCTATCATTTGTTCCATATGATCAATAGTAGCAGAGATATTGGTCGATTGATCAGTTATATACATACAGCAATGAGAATGAATTAAGGCACAAATTCCACCTTTAGAAGCAAGGATCACATCTAAAGCATAATGATGTTGAAGAACTACATTTCTTATTTCTGATATTTCTTTGTTAATAGCTTTTTTAAAATCATTTTTCTCAGCAGCTAAAAGGCACTAGCCAAGCATATTCCGCTTGCTGTAACTAAAAAGATTGCAACAAGGTCGAAAACAGAGCCCATTGTCTCCACAGGCCTTGCTAAAGAACCATATTGCAACTTTCTGTCCGGGAACAATGCCAAAGCACAAAAATGAAACAAACTGGAACACACTGAAATTCCCTCACCCCCTCCCTTGCCAAGAGTCCACAATAGTTCCAAGACAGCCCTCTGTACATGTTCAGGGGAACACATCATAGGGCAGGACTCCTGAGGGAGGAGAAAAAAAAATATCTGGGGGGTAAAATCCAAGTGATGTCAATAAGGATGAGAATGGTAAATTAGTCCAATGGCTGTTTCTGAGCAACCTGCGTGATATTTCGTGGCTCAATTATTGGCATGTAAAAACCACAATCCAGAAGAAGTCACACAACCATTTCTGCAGATACAGGAGCCCATTTGCTGTAAATAAGTCTGATGTATTGCTCCTTGTACTGCTGAGTCAAAAGTCCAAGCCCAACGAAACGTGATGACACAGATGGGATGGTTGCTATTAGGAGGCAGCAAAACTGTAATGATGTTTGGTGGTTGAAGTGGCTTCCCAGGGAAAAGGGGGGCCAATGCAGTAGGGGTGAAGATGGCCTTTCAGCGTGCCAGGAAACACTGGAACAGCTGTGGAAGAGCCTCTTCCATTGCAGAGGTGACTGTGATCTTGTCCGCTGGATCCTTATGTCCTTTAAGGGCAGAAAATAGTGGAGACAAAGTGGAGGTGGGCAGGTCCAAATAACTCTTTATCCAATTCAGCTGTCCAAGAATTTGTTGTAAATCCACCAGTTTAAGATGATCAGGAAACTGTAGTTGAGGCGTAACTGGAATGGCTGCAGATGCTGTCAGCTTGTGTCCCAGGTACATAATAGGTAAAGTCCGCTGGATTTTTTCTTTAGCCATTGTCAATCCAACAGGTTGTAACCTTTGCAGGAATTTGGGACACGGTGGAGGACAAGGCCGTGGCTAGCAGGCTGTGGCTAGCAGTGCCCACTGACTGGCAGGCTTTAAGCATATCAGCAATGGCTATATTTGATGTTGCCATTAGAAGGCGCAGCTCTTGCTTACAGTCATTAGCGAACGCAAGCTGGCGTACAATCAGTTCTTGTGCTGCCAGGTCCTGAACTTGCCGCTTGAAGGTATTATACAAGCGATCAACAAATTGTCCATAGAGCTTTGCAGGGCCCTGTCTGACGCTCCCCAATTGGCCATTGCGCTCATTCTTGTCATCAGGGACAGAGGCCAAAGCCTCTTGGGCTGAGGCTGTGGTGGCTGCCCAATACATAGGATCAAGGGCCAACTGTTGGGCAATAGGAAGAAAATTTCCTCCTCCCGTCAGCCCATCGAGAACATCGGTTTGGGTCAGCATGACGGGGGCTGAGGGTGCAGGAGCAATCACAGGAAAGAGATTTGGAGTATCAGAATCAAAAGGCAGCAACGGAGCGGCGGCACGGAGAGATTTTTGAAGAGGAATGGTAGGAGCGGTGCCAAATGCCTTGGGCGGAGGAGGTGGGAGAGCGGGGGGTGCTGCAGAATTTGAAGAATGCAGGGGAGTGACAGGAGGAGCCGAAGGGAAAATGTCCGGCGGTTTAGGAGGTAGGTTTGAGGCAGGCAAAGCAGGAGCGGGGAGGGCGGGCGAAGAAGTTGTGGCAGCAGCCAGAAGAATGTTTGAAGGAGTTAAGCACGACATAGCTTTGTAGACGTTACTCCAGGCATGCAAAACCTTGACATCAATCTGAGGATGATTTTGAAAGAAGTGTCCAATTTTTTTCCAATCGTCTAACTCCCAATTTCCGTCCTGGGGGAACCAGGGGCAGTGAGTGTCCAGGGCTTTTATAAGGGACTTAAGGTCAGCTTTCCGAACAGCAAGGTTGTTACTGGCCAAAAGGAATTTAAGGTCTTTATAAAATTTTTTCTGTGGTGCAGAGAGAGACTTTCCCATGATTGCAAGAGTTGCAAAAAGAGCAGGGAGCACTTACCGGAGGGATCCTTAGAAGGATGAGGGAGGCGCCTTTTTGCCCTGTCCGGGCGGAAGTAAGTGCTGATAGGTCCGTAACGTAGTCCAGAATCACATTCACACGGGAGCTCTCACCAGGGATCCACTACGTGGATGAACGACGCGTCTGCAGCCCTTGCCAGGCGAGGTGAGGCTGAACGTTGTTTAACAGCATGAAATCCAAAAGAAATCACACGGGAGCACTCACCAGGGATCCACTACGTGGATGAACGACGTGTTGGTGAGTGCTGAATAATGAAAAACAACGTGAAGTCCGAAGGCAGTCACACGGGGCACCAATTGTCGAGTTGCAGCTCGGCATCCAAAGAAAAATCAGTCTCACACCATGATGGGTTCCGAAATATGGCTGCTCGTAGGGCTAATGCAGCACAGCTTTTATTGTGTGAAATCAGAAAGATACAAAATACAAGCAAGCAATTTGTTCTAAGCCAGAAGATAAGGACCTTCGCACTAGCATCAGGCCATGCTACGTTAGCCAATCATATGGGACAGCACGAGCTGTTCACGCGCTGTTCATGCTCCAAGGATGCTTCTAGCTATGAAATCACCCTGCAACAATAAGAACTTTGCTCATGCTTTCATGTACAAGCAATCATTTTCCCACACCTGACATTTAGAAGACATCTGAAGGCAGCCCTGTTTAGGGAAGCTTTTAATGTTTAATAGATTGTTGTATTTTAATATTCCGTTGGAAGCTGCCCAGAGTGGCTGGGGAAACCCAGCCAGATGGGCGGGGTATAAATAATAAATTATTATTATTATTATTATTATTATTATTATTATTCCTGCTTTCTGCCTGAAAGCGGCTGCCACTGACCAGCAAAGCACAAAAAAAGGAAGTCGACTGTTTAGATAAGTGAATCCGCAGAGCGTAGTGAAGTTTGGGCATAATTATTTAAGTGCAGATAAGTGAATTTTCAGAGAACAAGCATGCAGATGGTGTGACCTTCGTGTTTTGACTGAAGGTTACAGGCGGGCAAAATGGACTTGGTTGTTCAAATGCAATTTGAAAAATACACAAAGAAAAACAAAATGCATACAATATATATGATGTAGGAGATAACTGACCATATGTCCACCTCCTTCCAGAATTCGAAATCTGGTACAATGAGTCCTTCCTCATCCCAGAGGAGGTCCAAGGAGCCTTAAGGCCTGGAGGAGCCATAAGGCTGGGCATGATCCCAATTAACAGAGTCCTAACTCTGGTAAGTAAAGGCGAGACGCATACCTTGGCCTTCCTCGCCCTGTTTCACTCATCAGCTGCTAAGCGCTAATCAGCTGTTGGCACCCAAGAGCTGATCCACACCAGCAACTGCCAAGTTGTTGCAGACCCAGAGAACCCCCAATATCTCTTGCAAGAATCCCTGTGCCCTTAGGAGGGGGAGAAAAGGGATGTGCTTGTGTATGTGTGTCACACGATGCACAGTGCAAGATTCATTGAAGGGAAGATGGCCTTTCCTATCTTCTGAAGGACACACCATGATTTATAAGGGGGAAAAGGGAGGTCTTTCCTGATTCCTCCCTCCACAACAGACTGCTTGGTGTTGCAACGATACGATACGATAATCTTTATTGTCATTGTCCCATACAGAACAACGAAATTGAAAAAAATCTACATCAGACATTCAAAAACCTACAACCTTGCTATACCAGCCTGGTTGACCCCCTAAAAACTCTGATACCCCATAATATGCTCCCACAAAGTCTACCTTAAAGGTAAAGGGACCCCTGACCATTAGGTCCAGTCGTGGCCGACTCTGGGGTTGCGGTGCTCATCTCGCTTTATTAGCCGAGGGAGCCGGCGTACAGTGTCTGGGTTCTGTGCCCAGCATGACTAAGCCGCTTCTGGCGAACCAGAGCTGTGCACGGAAACGCCGTTTACCTTCCCGCCAGAGTGGTACCTATTTATCTACTTTCACTTTGACGTGCTTTCGAACTGCTAGGTTGGTAGGAGCAGGGACCGAGCAACGGGAACTCACCCCGTCGCAGGGATTTGAACCGCCGATCTTCTGATCGGCAAGTCCTAGGCTCTGTGGTTTAACTCATAGCGCCACCCGCATCCCAGAGGCTACCTTACACTGCATTTAAAGCCAAAATCACATTTGGATTTCTCAGGCGGCTAGTCCTAGTCTTCTTGGGGCTCCCTGTATCTCTTTGACCATGCCTTCTCCTCCTCTGGAGTTACAGAGATATTTGGCGCATGCATCAGCCAGGTAGACCGTCTTTGCTTCCCACTTCTCCCCTGGTGGGCAGGACACCATTTTGTGGTGTGTGTCCCCCTCCCAGTGCCAAAATGTATGGGCTGGCCCTGCTTCCCATCATTCAGTAGGTCAGATTTGCTGTGTACGTTGATGAAGCCCCTCTATTTCATTCTTTGCTTTTGCATTCCTCTCTTCTTCTCCTCCTTCCAGGATGAAGACGAACAGGAGAGGTTTGAGCGGATGCAGCAGGAAGTGCTGCCATTCTGCCCGGATTCTGTCTCCTTCTACAATGCCAAAGCAAAGGTGGACCGGAAGGTAAAACTGTGAACCTCTAGGCTCCTTTGGTTCTATATCAGATGCTGAAGGGAATCAGGAGATGGCCGTGATCTTTTTAGCTCCTCTTTCTGAGTTTTCCAGAGGCATCTAGCTGGGGCTAATATTTTACAATGTCACGGTCCGGTTCATGGGCGATCGAAGTCCTGGCAGGGGACGTCAGGACCGGGGGCAAGATGGTGGGGTGGGAGCAGGAACGGGGGTCCAGAAGCCAGGAGTCAGGAAGCCAAGAGTCCGAGGGTCAGAAAGCAAGGAGTCCCAAAGTCAGGGGTCCGAGGATCAAGAAGCAAGGAGTCAAGGGTCCGAGGATCAAGAAGCAAGGAGTCAAGGGTCCGAGGATCAAGAAGCAAGAAGTCAAGGGTCCGAGGATCAAGAAGCAGGAAGTCAAGAAGCCGAGGTTCAAGGATCAGGAAGCAAGAAGCCAAACACAACAAGGCAGGAAGCGTGTTGCTGTGGCAAAGAGCCGAAGGGAAATGCTGACCTTATATCCCTTCCTGGCTGTTGCCACCAGGTGCTGTGAGTTACCAATTGGCCTCACCTGTGTGACCGCGCCTTGCCTCTCCAGAACAAACTTAGGAAGGCCCCAGTCCTGCAAAGCCCTACTGGTCACAGGGCCTGGCTCCTGCACGCACACCTGACATACAACAGATGGACCCTTGGTTCTGATCCAGCTGGGCATCTCTTGTATCCTTTGCTTTCCAGGGAATAAGAGCTTCTGGGTTTTCCTTGGGGCATCCATCCTTGGGGCAGGAATTTTGACTGCTGTGAGACTGGATGCACCTTTGGCCTGATTCATCAGCCAGCCTCTTCTTATCATCCCGTTAATGCCCTATAACAGATCAAAGTTGGTGCCTGCGTTGATCTTACGGAAGTAAAATCAACAAAACGATGTCTCTTATTAGACCCCAGCAGGAACAGAAAGGCATTTAAAAGTTTCGTATTTCGCAGAACCTTTTGCCCCACAAATAACGAGCAACCGGTGTGTAAAAAGGTGGAATGGGTTCTTGGATGTTCATCTTCGGTATCCGGTTGTGCAGACAAAAGCTTATCAGTTGCTGCTGGTTAGAATCCAGAGGATGGGATGTTGCTGCTGGCTCTCAGCTTGCAAAACTGAGATCTGTCCCAGTATGTGATGGCCTGGGACTGGGGCTCGGACTCGGAACCAGAAGAGTCTCAGTCTACACCGGATCCTTTGCCTCGGGCATCATCTGAACCGAGTCTGGGGCCAGATCCTGAAGAGCCCCAGTCTGCACAGGTTCCCCTGCAACAAGCACCAGCTGAGCCGAGTCAGGGGCCTGAGCCTGCCCTGGCTCCAGATGTGGGGATGACCTCGTTGCCTTGAGCTGGGCCATCGCTTACAGCTGCTCCACTACCGGTTGGGTCAGGGGAGGCTGAGGCGGCCTCTGGGTCTGGTAACCCACCGACGTCTCCCGAGCTGCAGAGACTGAGGTCTGAGAGAAGGAGAGACCCGAGTACAGTGGTACCTTGGGTTACATACACTTCAGGTTACAGACTCCGCTAACCCAGAAATAGTACCTCGGGTTAAGAACTTTGCTTCAGGATGAGAACAGAAATAGTGCTCCGGCAGCGTGGCAGCAGCAGGAGGCCCCATTAGCTAAAGTGGTGCTTCAGGTTAAGAACAGTTTCAGGTTAAGAACGGACCTCTGGAACGAATTAAGTACAGTGGTGCCTCGCAAGATGAAAAGAATCCGTTCTGTGATTCTCTTCGTCTAGCGGTTTTTTCATCTTGCGAAGCAAGCCCATTGATCGGATCAGCTGATAAGCAGCTTAGCAGCTTAGAAAAAGGGGGGGAAGGAAAAAAACCAGCAGGAACTCGCAAGACATTGTCGTCTTGCGAAGCAAGCCCATAGGAAATTCGTTTTGCGAAGCACCTCCAAAACGGAAAACTCTTTCGTCTAGCGAGTTTTCCGTCTTGCGAGGCATTCGTCTTGCGGGGCACCATTGTACTTAACCCGAGGTACCACTGTATTCGCAGGAGGAGTGCTCGCCTTCGGGCGAAACAGGGAGGTGAATCACTGGGGGATCAGGACCGGCCACTACCCACGTCAGAGATAATAGGCTGTCGGACCCCGTCCCAGGTTGCGGGAGCAACATTGCCGTATGCTAGATCCTGCCTGAGATCCTGTACCTGTCCTTGCCTGGTCTCCTGCCTGGTGTCCAGCCTTGGCCCTGTCGGACTGACTCCCAGCAGAACCTTCGGATTCTGGTCCGGTCCTGGACTGTGTTTCACGGGTTACCCCCGGGCCCAGCACAGTAATTCCAGCAGGATGTTAACATGGTGCAGGCCTCCCCCCTCATTCACCTGAAATATGGTCCATCGAAAGTGGCAAGCGCTTTGCTAGAATAGTAAGCAGACAAGCCAGAGAGTGCAGCCGCTTCTAGAAATGATGATTGGACAACGGAACCTACAATAATTCTGTCATACACAACGCTGCAGCTTAATTGGCAGCATTTTGCCTGCAGAAATAGGCCAGGATGAGACCGAAAACGGACGCAGAGGAGCTCATTCTGCACTTCAGCACTCTATAAATACTCACTTGGTCTCATGGAAGAGGCCTGCAAAAAGTTCGTGCTTGTTTGAACTATTGGTTTGACCTAATGCTGAATCTATTTTTGCAACTTACGTCAAGGTTAGGGGTGGGGGAAGTTTGAGTATTAAAAGGGATGGGGAGAAAAGGCCTAGGAGGAACAGAGCAGAGTGGGAATTTTGAGCACCCGAACACCCCATCCAAAATTACTGGACGCCTCCCAGGCCTTGACAAGAAACCTTCTAAAACCCCACATGGGCTGGAGGCTTAAATAGATTTTGTTTTAACTGAAAGCCAATATTATCAGGGCTCTGAAAAGCCATTTCTGGTTGGCAAGATCTTAAAGGTAAAGGGACCCCTGACCATTAGGTCCGGTCATGGCCGACTCTGGGGTTGCGGCGCCCATCTCGCTTTATTGGCCGAGGGTGCTGGCGTACAGCTTCCGGGTCATGTGGCCAGCATAACTAAGCCGCTTCTGGCGAACCAGAGCAGCACACAGAAACGCCATTTACCTTCCCGCCGGAGTGGTACCTATTTATCTACTTGCACTTTGACGTGCTTTCGAACTGCTAGGTTGGCAGGAGCAGGGACCGAGCAACGGGGGCTCACCCCGTTGCGGGGATTCAAACCGCCGACCTTCTGATCAGCAAGCCCTAGGCTCTGTGGTTTAACCCACAGCTTCATCTTGCATCCCTCTTATTTCAAGACATATTTTTTTTGCACCCCACGCCCAAGAATGCCAGGAATAACAGCCCCATCTCTTTCTTTCTTTGAAAGCACAAATACGCTGGAGCCATGTCTACCCTTGAGCAAATGCGGAAGAAGCCCGGATCCGTCCAAGCAGCGGTGAAGAACAAGCCCCCTTCCGTCCTCAGCATCGTGTAGCAGAGCCAGAATGCGCCAGGTCTTATTTCTTACAGGTGGAACTAAAGAAATGGACCTCTGAGCACGTCAAAATATGTTTTGTTTTATGGAATAGGCAGAGAGTATAACAGACATCTAGGGAATCTACATTGTTAATAACACTTGTACATTTCACCATATGGTATTCACAGAGATTGGTAATAAATTAGTGAGAGAAAACTTATAAACTTTGCTGAAAGTGTCGGAAAAAGACCCAGAGTTCTGCTGGGGGAGGTGCAAATCAAGATTTGTCAGTGGGAGGAAAGGCTCTCAGGCTGGCGTCCCACTGATTCTCTCCCCGCAAAAGCAAAACAGGACTGTAAGGCTTCCTCAATAATTTGGATGTTCTTATAGGTAATGCAATGACTCCAGAATCCCTCAATAATAATAATAATAAATTTTATTTATACCCCACCTTCCCCGGCCACAGCCAGGCTCAGTGCAGCTAACACCAATAAAAGAAAATCACAGTAAAAACATAATAGGGGGGAAAGAGAGGGAGGGGGGAGCAATTTAAAATACAGGTTAAAATGCAATTTAAAATGCAGCCTCATTTTAAAATAGCTCATAAGGGGAGGGAAACATAAGGGTCAGACCGAGCCCAAACCAAAGGCGAGGCGGAACAGCTCTGTCTTGCAGGCCCTGCGGAAAAATGTCAAGTCCCCAATGTCAATGAGAAGGGGATGCTGGGAGTTGTAGTTGGGGAAGGCTGAGCTAGGAAACCTCCCCTCCTTATCCTGTTGCTGATAGGTGGAGAGAGAGAGAGAGAGAGAGAGAGGAAGACGAGGGCTTCATTCAAACACTTCTCAAGAATGGGGCCAATTCCCCTCCAAAGAGGAATCTACCTGGACAGTTTGGTTTGGGACTGCATCCTTTTGTCCTACATGCTCCTTCTGCCATCCTTGTAGAGGAATTTCTTCCCAGCGGCCAAGGGCTTCAAAAGACAGCAGGGTACCCGTTTCAGGGGATATCCTACATTTCAGGAAAAGTCCATAATAGGGGACTCAAGTCTCCAAATCAAGCAGCTCATTTTTCTTTTTTCAGTTTTTTAATTGATTTTCACAGTTTCAAAACACACAAACAAACATCTTATTTAGATCTTGGTAACATTATTAAGTGACTTCCTCAAACCCCCTTGGTTGATTTTCATTGTATCTCATTTTTAACAGTTTTCCAAAATCGATTTTCTCAAAAAATTAACTTGGGTCACTTAACCTCTTTCATTCTTTCTAGTTTGACATTAAACATCTTAAATCTGATCCTTACATATTTCACTCCTAAGCCTATCGATTTATTTGCGAGCTCTTCCCATTAAGTTATCTTAACATATTTAACTAAGGAATCTTTAAATTTCTTCCATTCTTCGTGGTACTCCTCCTCCTTCTGGTCGCGGACTCTTCCAGTCAGGTCGGCCAGCTCCGAAAAACCCATCATCTTCATCTGCCAATCTTCCACTGTTAAGCAGCTCATTTTTCAGTGGCGCGGACTCTTTGGAGAGGCAGTTCAGTGAAGGGATGGCCCGACATTGCCTGTGATTGCTGTTGGAGCAGACCTTCCTCTTGAATAGCAAAGGTCTTGACACGACCTTGACGCTTGCTCCTCCTCTGCCCCTGCAAGATGGGAGATTGGAGGGTGATGGGCAGTGTAAGGATATCAGGGGGTTGCTCAAGAGCAATCAGGCAAATGCCTCCCTGGTCTGTTGTAAAGCCCTGTTATTGGTGCCAGAAAAAACCTTCACCATGCAGAGTGCCACTATTCCGTGGCTGGCTCATTCACTGGCAGAATCTGAGAGTGGGCAGTCCTTAAACCTTCCCCAGCAGAGTAGTTTCTTGACGCCCAGTCTGCGCCTCCCCTCTCAGCGCAGAGGCCTACTGCGCAGGGAGGGCGTGGGTAACGGAGGACCTCTCTTCTGCCCGCTTTGCCCAGGCAAGGTGTCCTGGCACCACCACGCCTCCTCTGAGCCCTGAAGCTCCTCTCCACTGGAGGCATGGCTACTCTCCTCCGCTGAGGAGGCGCTGCTTTCCACAATCTTTGGGGGCTCTCTGTAATCCACTCTGCTTTTCCCCTCTCCCCCCTGAGCCGATGGCAGTTCTCTGACAGGCAGGGAAAGCAGTTTCCTTCGCCGCAGCACGAGGGCACTGCCACCTCTGCGCCTGTGATGGGTTTGTTGAGCCCTTTGCAATAAATCCCTCTGCTCAATCAGAGACGTATTTTACAGCCTTTTATTGTACATATTTACAAGGTACAGAGCATCACTTCCAGCGTCCGAATCATCCATAGCAGATCCTGGGAGAGGGCACTTCCTCCTCCTCCTCCAGCAAAGCAGCTTGGGCAATCCCAAACGGTTGTTCCCGGCGTTTTAACCCCCTCCTGTCCTGAGCTGACGGAACAGGTCTTCCCTCTCCCTCTGTGCCTGTGATGGCCTGTGATTCGGACTCGGAGGCTGAACCTGAGGGATCCCAGCCTGCACAGGAGTCCCCGCCTCCAGAACCAGCTGATCCGGGGCCGGGGCTTGAGCCTGAAGGGTCCTCACCTGTGCTAGTTCCTCAGGTGCAGGCATCAGCTGAGTCTGCTCTGGCTCCTGAGGTGATGGAGGACCCATTGCCTGCAGGTGCTCCACTCTCAGCCCCGTCAGAGGAAGCTGGGGTTGCCTCTGGGTCCGGTAACCCTCCAGTCTCTCCTGAGCTGCAGAGGCTCAGGGCAGAGAGGCGGAGGGAAGTAAGTTCCCGCAGGAGGAGTGCTCGCCTCCAGGCCAGGAGAGGCGAGTCACCTGAGGATCGGGGCCGCCCTATGCCTCGGGGCAGATAAAAGCCAGCCAGCCCTAGTCCCAGGTTGCGGGAGCAACATTGTTGGTAGCCTGTTCCTGCCTGCACCCTGTCCTGCTCTTCTGCCGGAGTTCCTGACCTCACCCAACTCCCTGCCTTGGATCCCGCTTCAGCTTTGATGGACAGCCTCCATACGGCACCGTCGACCTCGGACTGGACTCGGACCTCGCCGCACGGTTAACCCTTGGGACCAGCACAGTGCCTGAGCTGGCAGAGAGGTGCTGATGCCCGCTAACATCACCCTTGCTCTCCACCCTCTTTTACTTCTGCCTCTTCTACCGGCCCCTCTCTCCCCCCCTCCTTCAACTCCAGAGCCTTCCCTGCCAGCTCCGTGACAGTACCCATCTATTAGAACAGAGCTCCCCCAAATAGCGCCTGGCCTCACCCACAGAGGTCCCCCCTGGCACCCACAGTGCACCCTTTCGTACTGGCCTTTTGGGAGTTGCAGTGGCAAACATCTGGAGAGTGCTGGGGTGGCGTGGGGCAAAGGTTGCCCTATGTACACTACGCATCTCCAACTAAGGGACGTTGCTGGATGTTTTAAAGCACAGAGCACTGGTTTCCAAACCTTCCACGGGCCACTTGAAAGCTACTGAGGGTCTTCACGAACCACTTAATGATTCTCCTGCCTGTTGTATAGCAACTGTCCAGCACTGTGATAAATGCTTTGGAATTTATTAAAATTAAAACTCTCCAGCATGGACATTCACAGACCACTGCTGGTTGGTGGGACACTATCTGGGAGCCCATCGCAGATGGACACGTGATTCTTTCACAGAAAGTCAGTAGGCAGGTTTTGGAGATCCCTATGGACAGGCCTCGCTCAAAGAGAGGGATGAGGCTCCTGATGCCCTTCGGATGTCGCCAGACTGCAGCTCCCATCATCCTTGACCAAAAGCCATGCTGAATGGGGCTCATGGGAGCTGAAGTCCAGGAAGTGCCCCGAGAACTTTAGGTAGAGGACTCATTCTGACCCTCCCAAGAGAATCATTCCCAAAAGCATTCCTGGGTGGGCCAGAGCGCCTGTAAAAGGGATTCCAGGTATACATTTGAAAGCCAGAGTCAGGTCCTTTCCCCAAACTTGGTCTCCCACAGTTTTGGGACTACAACTCCCATCATCCTTAGCTAGCAGTAGTCAGGGATGATGGGAACTGTAGTCCAAAAACAGCAAAGTTTGGAAACCCTGTTTTACACAGTCACACAGCCATGCTGACCCTGGGGTGTGTTCAGGTGTGGATTGCAGGGGGTGGCACATTCATAACGAGAGTCGCCCCGTATTTCCTTGGGCCCCGCTCCTCCCAAGTGTTACGAGGTGGTCTGTTAGAGGTCCTGCATCCGTCGCGCTCACTCCCCGAGGTGGCTGTAATCTCCCAGGACGGAGCGCACCGTCTCAAAGGCCTGCTCAAAATCTCCTTCCTCGCAGCCGTGCCTCCAGTACCAGTGCAGGAAAGCGTTGCTCTCGTACATGGCCCTTGCCCGCCGCTCCACCCGCTGCAGGAGGTCAGCTGAGCTGCTGTGGTTGGCACAGACGGTCAAGCTGTGCCGGCCGGGAGCCACGAGGCTGGCAGCATCTGGAGGGAGGACAGAGGTGGTGGATTAGCTCAAGCTCTGGAGCCAGCCTTAAGGAAAGGCTTAATTCTGAAGGAAATCAGCCCTGAGCGCTCACTGGAAGGACGGATCCTGAAGCTGAGGCTCCAAGACTTTGGCCACCTCATGAGAAGAGAAGACTCCCCGGAAAAGACCCTGATGTTGGGAAAGATGGAGGGCACAAGGAGAAGGGGACGACGGAGGACGAGATGGTGGGACAGTGTTCTCGAAGCTACCAGCATGAGTTTGACCCAACTGCGGGAGGCAGTGGAAGACAGGAGTGCCTGGTGTGCTCTGGTCCAGGGGGTCACGAAGAGTCGGACACGACTAAACGACTAAACAACAACAACAACTGGAGCCAGCCTAAAATATATAGATTTACAGCAGATGTCCAAAGCACATCATCAGGATGTGTTGGGAACTGCATGCAAAGATGCCCCCACCCCATGGAACAGCCTCCCCAGGGAAATTCTCCTGGCATCATAATTCAGCCAGGCCTTTAAAACTAATCGTGCTTGGATATAATATTAAAAAGCAGAGACATCACCTTGCCAACAAAGGTCTGTATAGTTAAAGCTATAGTTTTCCCAGTAGCGATGTATGGAAGTGAGAGCTGGACCATAAAGAAGTCTGATCGCCGAAGAGTGGATGCTTTCGAATTATGGTGCTGGAGGAGACTCTTGAGAGTCCCATAGACTGCAAGAAGATCAAAGCAATCCACTCTGAAGGAAATCAGCCCTGAGTACTCACTCAGCGGACTAGCAGGTGAAATTATCAGACTATGCAGAGATAGCAAGATTGATAGGGAAAGTCAGAAATCAGGAGGATCAAAACTTCAACAAGGAATGGGACAAATACAAAATGTATCTAAAGGAACACGGTAATCACTTGAGTTCTTTGGCAGACTTTTAACAACTCCTGCAATGTTAAAGAGACTATGGATATTGTGGAGAACTTCAATGTGGATAAATCATAATATGCAGTTGACTTGGATATACTAAGGACCCATGGAGGGGGAGGAGGGAAATCCTAAGATTCAAAAGAATCTTTTTAAATTTTGGAATATCAATGTGTTAACCTGAGATTTATTTTGTAAAATCAATAAAAAATATTTTTTGTGCTTTATGGTTTGGCCCTCTTAAATACCTGACTTTCTCCTTTCGCATAGCCTTCATTGTCCTACACTGCACTTCAAGTGTTGCTATTTATGAGCTGCTCAGAGAAAACTTGTGTTACTGGGAGATTTCACTACAGTGGTACCTTGGTTCCCAAACGCCTTGGTACTCAAAAAACGTGGAACCCAAACACTGTAAACCCGGAAGCAAGTATTCTGGTTTGCGAACATTTTTCGGAAACCGAACGTGCACTATTTTGAGTGTTACATTTACCATTTGAGTGTTACACTGAGTTCTGTCTGTTTTTGCTATTTATTTTGTGTTTTTGTGGCTGTGTGTGTGTGTGTGTGTGTGAGAGAGAGAGAGAGAGAGAGAGAGAGACTGTGTGGAGCCCAGTTCAGCTACTGACAGATTGATTGTGTGACTGCAGTACATTGTTTATTGCTTTCATTTTATGGATTAATGGTCTCGTTAGAGAGTAAAATTCATGTTCAATTGCTGTTTTAGGGGTTGTTTTTAAAAGTCTGGATTATTCCATTTTGCATTACTTTCTACAGGAAAGCGTGCCTTGGTTTTGGAACACTTTGGTTTTGGAACGGACTTCCGGAACGGATTAAGTTTGAGAACCAAAGTACCACTGTATATAGATTCAGTAAGCAGTACAGTGGTACCTCTGGATGCGAACGGGAGCCGTTCTGGAACCCCGTTCATACCCTGAAGCGAACGCAACCCGCGTCTGCACGTGCTGCGATTCGCCGCTTCCGTGCACGAGTGTGACGTCATTGTGAGCGTCTGCGCATGCGTTAGTGGCGAAACCCAGAAGTAACGTGCTCTGTTACTTCCGGGTTGGCGCGGAGCGCAACCTGAAAACACTCAAGCCGAAGCTACTTCAACCCAAGGTATGACTGTAATAGTAGTAGTAGTAGTAGTAGTAGTAGTAGTAATAATAATAATAATAATAAATGTCCTGGGCAGAACCAGAGGCTTGCGAGACTCACCGGTCCAGTAAGTGGCAGCGAAGGGGTTCCACGAAACGCAGCGGTAGCCTTCCCTCAGCTTCCTCAGGACCAAACTGGGGTTTGCGAGAAAGGCGTCTTCCCGGGGGCCGCGAGCCACGGCCAGCACGGCTGTGCTCTGGTGCTGCCGGCAAGCCTGCTAAGGACCAAAGCACAAGGGAGATGGAAGAGCCCTCGCCACCCGACCCACCACCTGCTGCCCTTCCCTGGGACTTGCATCCATGGATGCTTCCGAGGGAGTAGGAATTCCTTAGGCTAAACAGAGCAGGAACAGGGAAATCCAGCCGGACAGTTTTCATTAAGGGTATTTGTTCTTTGAAACTACCTTCCAAATTCTGCTTGGGGCTGGATTTTACGAAGAGTTTGTTCCATGGGCAGGGAACTGGATCCGGCCCAATCGCCTTCTAAATCTGGCCCACGGACGGTCTGGGAATCAGCGTATTTTCGCATGAGTAGAATGTGTCCTATTATTTAAAATTCACCTCTGGGTTATTTGTGGGGCCTGCCTGGTGTTTTTACATGAGCAGAATGTGTGCTTTTATTTAAAATACATCTCTGGGTTATTTGTGGGGCATAGGAATTCGTTCATTACCCCCCCAAAAAATATAGTCCGGCCCCCAACAAGGTCTGAGGGAAAGTGGACCGGCCCCCTGCTGAAAGTTTGCTGACCCCTGACCTTCTATCCCAGCTGAATTCCTAGTATGATCTGCTATCCGAGGCAGGAGATTCTTCCTCTGAATTTTACACTGCAGCCTGCACGGGGGCAAAAGCCCAGAGGTAGAGAAGCCCAAGTTACTCATTTAACTCCCTCCAGTGAAAGGATACAGGATTTCCATCCAGAGACTGGCGAGGCAGCGGCTGCAGCACGGAAGACGCCAGCCTGTCCCAAAACACCGTCCCCCTGGGGAAATGAAACGCAGGACCCAATCACCACAAAGGCAATCCCATATGGAGGAAGGTAAGGAGCAATAACTCAAACAGTGTCAGAGAACTTACCGTGTTTTTTGCTCTATAACACGCACCTGACCATAACACGCACATAGTTTTTAGAGGAGGAAAACAAGAAAAAAAAATCTGAATGAAACAGTGGATGTATCATTTTTGTGCTTCATGCTGTGGCCACAGGCATGTGATTTGACGGTGAGTTTGGGGTAGCCCAATGCAAAAATCCTGAGAATCCATGTGGATCTGTGCTTTGTAACCACGTTTTTGCACCACTGCGGCCCCAGGCAACAGTGGGTGCGTGATTTTTTTGATGCGGGCTGTAGCCGTAGACGTGCTATGTGATCTGATGGTGAATTTGGGGTGACCCTGAGGCAGAATGCAGGAAAGCAGTAGCCTCCTCTACAGCTTTCCCTCCTCCGTGACGCGGGATCTGATTTTTGCCTGATTTTTGCCTCTGCACTCGGGCCAGTCGGCTCCAGGGACCACACATTCGCTCAATAACACGCACAGACATTTCCCCTTGCTTTTTAGGAGAAAAAATGTGAGTGTTATAGAAAGAAAAATACGATAACTCTTTTTTCAAAGAAACGAAACAGCTCAGGAAGCCAGGCCTAGTTAGACCCTCAGCAGATCATCTGTGGGGACTGAAGGCCCTTGCTTTCTCACTTTCCCTGCCAGAATCTGAGACTCCATCACCCTGCCTATCTTTGCTCCCCCCTCTTCATACCTCTTCTGGTTCTGAGAGACCAGGGGCAATAGCAGCTGATCACAGCAGGAGGGGGAGACCCCCAGCAACCTGCTTCCCAAGCAACCTGCCTCATCTCTGCTTCTTCTTTTTTTAAAAAAATAATAATTCAAAATTATAACAAGACATATTATCCAAAAACATATCATCCTTGTCCCCCTCCATTTTTCCTCCTTCCCCCCCACAAACCCCCCACCCCCGACTTCCCTCAGTTCCAGTCCTTGGTTTCTCCAATAATGCTGTTTTCTGCATGTTACAAAGTTTTATAGATCCTCAAACTATTTAGCTGATTATTATCAATAAAAGGTTTGTGAATGTTTATTCAAAACCTGCCAAGGAGTCCAGTTCGCTTTGTTGCGTCTTCAAATACTTTGTAAAGGGTTCCCATTCATCCTTAAAGTCACAGTTATCCTTGTCCCGTAGCTTGTATGTCAGTTTTGCCAGTTCTGCATAATCCATCAATTTTTCTTGCCATGATTCTTTAGTTGGGGTTTCTTCAGTCTTCCATCCTTGTGCTACCAGAACTCTCGCGGCCGTTGTTGCATAGCCTCATCTCTGCTTCTTGGCTCCCTTCCTCTCCCTCTCCGGACTGCTCTCTGCCCCAGACTCTCCCTGCTCACTAAGCCCAGTTGCCTCTTCAGCTTCCGGCACCTCCTCTTCCCAGTCTGACCACTCATCAACAGTGTGACGCGGCAGCTAAAAAAGCCAATGCAGTTCTGGGCTGCATCAATAGGAGTATAGCATCTAGATCAAGGGAAGTAATAGTGCCACTATTCTGCTCTGGTCAGACCTCACCTGGAGTACTGTGTCCAGTTCTGGGCACCACAGTTCAAGAAGGACACTGACCAACTGGAACGTGTCCAGAGGAGGGCAACCAAAATGGTCAAAGGCCTGGAAACGATGCCTTATGAGGAACGGCTAAGGGAGCTGGGCATGTTTAGCCTGGAGAAGAGGAGGTTAAGGGGTGATATGATAGCCATGTTCAAATATATAAAAGGATGTCACATAGAGGAGGGAGAAAGGTTGTTTTCTGCTGCTCCAGAGAAGCGGACACGGAGCAATGGATCCAAACTACAAGAAAGAAGATTCCACCTAAACATTAGGAAGAACTTCCTGACAGTAAGAGCTGTTTGACAGTGGAATTTGCTGCCAAGGAGTGTGGTGGAGTCTCCTGCTTTGGAGGTCTTTAAGCAGAGGCTTGACAACCATATGTCAGGAGTGCTCTGATGGTGTTTCCTGCTTGGCAGGGGGTTGGACTCGATGGCCCTTGTGGTCTCTTCCAACTCTATGATTCTATGATCTCTGTCCCAGCAACAAGCCCTGCTGCTCTGAGCCGCCTTTCCTTGGGGGTTCCCCTTGGGAGTTCCCCAGCTGGTGCCTTGCACCATTCTTCTACATCTTAGCCAGCCCATGATGAGCGCTGCTTATACCAAGACAGACCAAAGACCCATCTAGTACAGAGGCTGACAGGTGGCCCTCCAGGGTTTCGGAGAAGGAGATGCTATTTTGGAGGTGCTATTGGGGACTGATCCTGGGACCTTCTACATAACGACTGAGCCATCCCACTGTCTATATACCAGTTAAACTGGGTCAGGCAGCACTATATATTCTGGTACAACAGTGGTACTTTGGGTTACATATGCTTCCGGTTACAGACTCTGCTAACCCAGAAATAGTGCCTCGGGTTAAGAACTTTGCTTCAAGATGAGAACAGAAATTGCGCAGTGGTGGCGCGGCGGCAGCGGGAGGCCCCATTAGCTAAAGTGGTGCTTCAGGTTAAGAACGGTTTCAGGTTAAGAACGGACCTCTGGAACGAATTAAGTACTTAACCCGAGGTACCACTGTATTGAATTTTTATTTTACTTTTGTGTATTAAAATATATATAAATAATTTTTATTTGATTTTAAATGAATAAGAAACAAATGCAACAAAACAAATACAAAAATCCATACACAGAGATTACTCTGAATCTTGTGACCTACTCCCACCTCGGCCATGGGTCCCAATAATAACATTTATAACTGCCTATCTGTTTGTTGGGACGCGGGTAGTGCTGTGGGTTAAACCACAGAGCCTAGGACTCACTAATCAGAAAGTTGGCGGTTTGAATCCCTGTGACGGGGTAAGCTCCCGTTGCTTGGTCCCTGCTCCTGCCAAACTAGCAGTTCGAAAGCACGTCAAAGTGCAAGTAGATAAATAGGTACCACTCCGGCGGGAAGGTAAACGGCGTTTCCGTGCGCTGCTCTGGTTCGCCAGAAGCAGCTTAGTCATGCTGGCCACATGACCCGGAAGCTGTACGCCGGCTCCCTCGGACAATAAAGTGAGATGAGCACCGCAACCCCAGAGTCAGACATGACTGGACCTAATGGTCAGGGGTCCCCTTTACCTTTATCAGTTTGTTGTCTCGTTTTTTGTCCATCTAAATTGTCCGTAATTTTTCATTACATTACAAGAGTGTTTAAAGTCCTGCTAATGCTGTCATCTCCTTACAGTGGTCTCCGAAGTAAACTATAATTCCCCCCCCCCATTCTTTTTTAAAGCTTTGGGTTCCTGAGCTTCCCAGTTAATTTTGCCATTTCGGCATAGTCCATCGTCTTGGTGTGCCATTCTTCTCTGGTCGGGGTTGTCTCTTCCTTCCGTCTCTGGGCTGATAACATCTGAGTGGCAGTTGTTGCCTACTTTATGTATGAAAATATAGACTTCACTCTACACCTTTGTTTGAAATAGAGCTGTTTTAATGAAAATAAGACTTTGGCCTGGATTCGGCATTCTAGCTCCCGCAGGCATCCCCGGACTTGACCCTCCAGCTGTTTTGGGACTACAACTCCCATCATCCCTTGCTAACAGAACCAATGGTCAGGGATGATGGGAATTGTAGTCCCCAAAAAGATCTGGAGGGCAGAGTTTGCCTATGCCTGTGCTAGGGCAACAGGGCTTTTCCTCCACTAGTTCAAACTCCTACAATGCCAGGTCATCTAGTATCACCCCCTGCAAAACAAGCAACACAGCAGTAATAATAATAATAATAATAATAATAATAATAATAATAATAATAATTAATTAATTAATGCCCCGCCCATCTGGATGGGTTTCCCCAGCCACTCTGGGCGGCTTCCAATAAAACACTAAAATACAATAACCTATTAAGCATTAAAAGCTTCCCTAAACAGGGCTGCCTTCAGATGTCTTCTAAAAGTCTGGTAGTTATTTTTCTCTTTGACATCTGGTGAGAGGGCATTCCACAGGGCGGGTGCCACCACCAAGAAGGCCCTCTGCCTGCTTCCCTGTAACTTGGCTTCTCGCGGTGAGGGAACCGCCAGAAGGCCCTCGGAACTGGATCTCAGTTTGCAGGTAGAACAATGGGGGTGGAGACGCTCCTTCAGGTATACAGGACTGAGGCCGTTTAGGGCTTTCAAGGTCAGCACCAACACTTTGACTTGTGCTCAGAAACGAGTTGAAGCCTCCCAGTGAGGCCCCTGCTCCTACCTTGTGCTGGCTTGAGCTGTGTGGAGGAACTTGAAGGCGGGCATGGGGCAGACGGTTCTCAGCAGCTCCCAGGGCTCCATCCCCATGCTAACCCCACTGCAAAAAAAGGGACAGGGAACTGAGAAGAGCAGACGTAACAGGCAACACCTGCCCCAGGGCCTCCCAAACCATTTTGGGGCTGGATAATAAGGATAATAATTTTATACCCTGCCCATCTGGCTGGGTTTCCCAACAGAATACAGTGTACTTAATTCGTTCCGGAGGTCCATTCTTAACCTGAAATTGTTCTTAACCTGAAGCACCACTTTAGCTAATGGGGCCTCCCACTGCCGCCGCCGCGCGATTTCTGTTCTCATCCTGAAGCAAAGTTCTTAACCTGAGGTACTATTTCTGGGTTAGCGGAGTCCGTAACCTGAAGCGTCTGTAACCTGTGGTACCTCGGGTTACAGACGTTTCAGGTTACAGACTCTGGTAACCAGACTCTGCTAACCCAGAAATAGTACAGTGGTACCTCGGGTTACATACGCTTCAGGTTACAGACTCCGCTAACCTAGAAATAGTACCTCAGGTTAAGAATGGACCTATAGAACAAATTAAGTTCTTAACCCAAGGTACCACTGTATTAAAAACACTAAACATTAAAAACTTCCCTATACAGAGGTGCCTTCAGATGTCTTCTAAATGTCAGGTAGTTGTTTATTTCCTTGACATCTGATCGGAGGGTGTTCCACAGGGCGGGCGCCAACACCGAGAAGGCCCTCTGCCTGGTTCCCTGTAACTTGGCTTCTTGCAGGGAGGGAACCGCCAGAAGGCCCTCGGCGCTGGACCTCAGTGTCCGGGCTGAACGATGGGGGTGGAGATGCTCCTTCAGGTATAAAGGGCCGAGGGCGTTTAGGATGGAAGTTGTAGCCCGGAATGCCTGTTGGGTGCTAGGCTGGGGAAGGCTATCTCAGGCGCACACGTCTGCAGAAAGCATTTGGCCTTTCTTAAGAGAATGCAATGGAACGCCTCTTCAATCAAGGGTCGGCTGGACAGGAAGCAGCAAAAGCCGACCCCTGCTCCAAGCGCCTGCCTCGGACTCACCTTTGTGATGTGAAAATCTTTAGTGGGCAGAGAAGCCCAGCAAGGCAGGAAGCGAGGTAGGCATTCATAGAAGGGAAGGAGACTTGGCACGAGGCTTCAGGAGTGTCCTTCCTTGCCAGGGGGGCGGCTGCCTGCTTCAGAACCTCGTCGTTGTGAAACAGAAGGACCCCATCTGCATACCTGGGAGGAGGGCAAAGCAGGGTCAGGGGCATTTCTGATAGACTAATTTATTATTATTATTATTATTATTATTATTATTATTATTATTATTATTTAGTCGTGTCCGACTCTTCATGACCCCCTGGACCAGAGCACGCCAGGCACTCCTGTCTTCCACTGCCTCCCGCAGTTTAGTCAAATTCATGCTGGTAGCTTCGAGAACACTGTCCCACCATCTCGTCCTCTGTCGTCCCCTTCTCCTTGGGCCCTCCATCTTTTCCAACATCAGGGTCTTTTCCAGGGAGTCTTCTCTTCTCATAAGGTGGCCAAAGTCTTGGAGCCTCAGCTTCACGATCTGTCCTTCCAGTGAGCACTCAGGGCTGATTTCCTTCAGAATGGAGAGGTTTGATCTTCTTGCAGTCCATGAGACTCTCAAGTGTCTCCTCCAGCACCAGAATTCAAAAGCATCCATTCTTCAGCGATCAGCCTTCTTTATGGTCCAGCTCTCACTTCCATACATCACTACTGGGAAAACCATAGCTTTTACTATACGGACCTTTGTCAGCAAGGTGATGTCTCTGCTTTTTAAGATGCTGTCTAGGTTTGTCATCGCCTTTCTCCCAAGAAGCAGGCGTCTTTTAATTTGGTGACTACTTTCACCATCTGCAGTGATGATGATGATTATTATTTTATATCCCGCCTATGCTATAAGATCCACTGTCCTGTGATATCATATATGAGCTTGTACTACTGATGAAGCCTAAGATGGTGAAACAAGACTAATATTCCGGAAATCCTTGTCTTAGACTGCCACAACCTTTTGTGTGGATTGTTGGACTCTATGAACAGACAGGTGGAATAGACACTTTCACATATATGGACCTTATGCATAAGCTGTTTAGAGTATGAACTGATCCACTGGATCTTCTACATTTTTCGTTGAACTTTATGAACTACTCATGTTAAAATCTACAATTCAATACAACAAATAGTATATATTATTTTTTCAAACGTACAGCGGGTTATGTCTTGTGTGTTTATTGAATGTTTCACGTAACCAGAGGTTTGTTGTTCTTTTGCGCTTGTTTATATATGAACAACTTGCATATAAACGCAGGCTTGCCATGGACAAATTCAATGATATTTGGAACCCATTCTTACAAATACTGGAACAGGTTAAGATCTGGTGAAGTACAATAACAACCTTGTAAAATATTCAGTTTGGGGTTCCCCCCCCATCCTCCCCCCTTGTTTTCCCTTCTGCACGGCTTCTGTTTCTCCTTATTGGTCGCATCTCACCATGTCTGGTGCACATATAAGGGTAAAGGTACCCCTGCCCGTACGGGCCAGTCGTGTCCGACTCTAGGGTTGTGCGCCCATTTCACTTAAGAGGCCGGGGGCCAGCGCTGTCCGTAGACGCTTCCGGGTCACGTGGCCAGCGTGACGAAGCTGCATCTGGCGAGCCAGCACCAGCGCAGCACACGGAAACGCCGTTTACCTTCCTGCTATAAAGCGGTACCTATTTATCTACTTGAACTTAGGGGTGCTTTCTAACTGCTAGGTGGGCAGGAGCTGGGACCGAAAGACGGGAGCTCACCCCGCCGCGGGGATTCGAACCGCCGACCATACGATCGGCAAGTCCTAGGCACTGAGGTTTTACCCACAGCGCCACCTGCGTCCCTGGTGCACATATAAAGGTAAAGGTAAAGGTACCCCTGCCCGAACGGGCCAGTCTTGACAGACTCTGGGGTTTGTGCGCCCATCTCACATCTATTGGCCGGGGGCCAGCGCTGTCCGCAGACACTTCCGGGTCACGTGGCCAGCGTGACAACGCTGCTCTGGCGAGCCAGAGCCGCACACGGAACGCCGTTTACCTTCCCGCTGGTAAGCGGTACCTATTTATCTACTTGCCCCCGGGGGTGCTTTCGAACTGCTAGGTGGGCAGGCGCTGGGACCGAGCAGCGGGAGCGCACCCCGCCGCGGGGATTCGAACCGCCGAACTTTCGATCGGCAAGCCCTAGGCGCTGAGGCTTTAGCCCACAGCGCCACCCGCGTCCCTGGTGCACATATAGTTAGGTACTTTTTGAACTTTCAGTAAAGATGTTAAAAATAAATAAATGCTTGCCATGCTTGGAGGAGAACCGTTGAAATAAAGTGGAAATGCCTAACTCTGGCACATTCATTCTGACGTGTCTACCCTGAGTACAGTGGTGCCCCGCAAGACGAATGCCTCGCAAGACGGAAAACTCGCTAGAGTTTTCCGTTTTGGAGGTGCTTCGCAAAACGAATCTCCTATGGGCTTGCTTCGCAAGACGACAATGTCTTGCAAGTTCCTGCTGGTTTTCCCCCCCTTCCCCCCTTTTTCTAAGCCGCTAAGCCGCTTATCAGCTGATCCGATGAGCAGATAAGCCGCTAAAAGCAGCTAAAAGCCGCTAATAGCGCTAAGCCGCTTATCAGCTGATCCGATCAGCAGATAAGCCGCTAAAAGCCTCTAAAAGCCTCTAAAAGCCTCTAATAGCGCTAATAGCGCTAATCCTTCAATGGGCTTGCTTCGCAAGACAAAAAAAAACCGCTAGACGAAGAGAATCACAGAACGGATTCTTTTCGTCTTGCGAGGCACCACTGTAGATCTTAAGTCAGCTATATTCCAGTGCCGTTGCTTTTTTCCTTTTGCTGGCCAAGCCTTGTAAGAGACAGACCTTCTTTTACTCACCTCTGAAGCCAAGACAGGCACAACAGGGCGTTGTAGTGCTGCAGGGGGCTCTCACCAGCTTGGTGCGGTGCCACCGATACAGACAGGATGTGGCCAAGGGGGTACTCTTCTCGAATGGCTTCGCACAACCGGGAACTCAGCCCTAGGGGAGAAGAGGCCAACGCAAACGGTTTAGCATTGCTTAACACCAGGGAAAGAAGGAGTTGCTATTATTATCACTGATAATAATAATAATAATAATAAGAATGAATAAATCCCAACAGAAGAGTGGCAAGAGAAACTGATGTATTATGCAGAACTGGCTAAATTGACATACAAATTGCGAGATAAGGACAACTGTGACTTTAAAGAAGAATGGGAACTTTTTACAAATTACTTAAAAAGACAACAAATTGAATTGGACTCCCTGGCAGGATTTGAATAAACATACACAAATTTATTGATTGATAACATGGCAGATAGATAATGTAAAGATTTGCATAATTTTACAACGTGCAGAGAATACTATGTGTTGAGAAATCAGAGAGAGGAGCTGAGGGAAGTCTCTGGGGGAGGGGAAGGAGGATTGGAGGGGGTGGGGGTGGGGGAAATAATGAATATGATATGTTTGGATAAGTTGTTATGTTGAAATTGCTAATAAAAATATTTTAATAATAACAATAACAATAACAATAACAATAATAATAATAATAATAATAATAATAATAATAATAATATGTATATCTCGCCCATCTGGCTGGGCTTCCCCAGCCATTCTAGGCGGCTTACAGCATATATAAAAACTCACCAAAACACCAAGCATTAAAAAAAACAGAATATCCTATATGAGCAACAAACAAACAAACAAACCAATAAATTGATAGAAACCAATAACAACAATAAGGGGTTTATAAAAGGTAAACGGTAAAGGGACCCCTGACCATTAGGTCCAGTCGTGACCGACTCTGGGGTTGCGGCACTCATCTCGCCTTATTGGCTGAGGGAGCCGGCGTCCAACTTCTGGGTCATGTGGCCAGCAGGACTAAGCCGCTTCTGGCAAACCAGAGCAGCACACGGAAATGCCATTTACCTTCCTGCTGGAGCGGTACCTATTTATCTACTTTCACTTTGACGTGCTTTCGAACTGCTAGGTTGGCAGGAGCAGGGACCGAGCAACGGGAGCTCACCCCATCACGGGGATTCGAACCGCCGACCTTCCGATTTGCAAGTCCTAGGCTCTGTGGTTTAACCCCCAGCGCTACCCATGTCCCACAGATAGATAATGTAAGGATCTGCATAATTTTACAACATGCAGAGAATAATATGTGTTGAGAAATCAGAGAGAGGAGCTGAGGGAAGTCTCTGAGGAGGGGAGGGAGGGTTTGAGGGGTGGGAAGGGGGGGAATAATGAATATATGTTTGGATAAGTTGTTATGTTGAAATTGCTAATAAAAATATTTTTAATAATAATAATAATAATAATAATAATATGTATATCTCGCCCATCTGGCTGGGCTTCCGCAGCCACTCTAGGCGGCTTACAGCATATATAAAAACACACCAAAACAGCAAGCATTAAAAAAAACCCAGAATATCCTATAAGAGCAACAAACCAACCAATTGATAGAAACCAATAACAATGATAAAGAGTTTATACTTATACCCAAATTAAAATAACCGCAACCCCAAGACCACAGCCTGACAAAAACAAAACAGAGGAACCACAATTAAAACCATTTAAAACATTTTCGGCATTTGCCCCCACCTAAGAGATGTTCCAGCAATGTCCCTCCGTACATTGTTATGTAATTATTATTATTAGAATGTTAATTGGCCAAAGGCCTTGTTGAAGAGGACAGTTTTTGCCTGGTGCCTAAATATGCATAATGAAGGTGCCAGGCGAACGTCCCTGGGGAGAATATCCCACAAACGGGGGAGCCACTGCAGAAAAGGCCCCGTCCTCGCGTTGCCACACTCCGCACCTCTCAAGGAGGTGGCACACGAAGGAGGGCCTCAGAAGGTGATCTCAGGGTCCAGGGTGGTTCACATGGGAAGAAGCGGTCCTTGAGGTATTGCCGTCCTGAGCTGTTTAAGGCTTTACAGGTCAAAACCAGCACTTTGGATTGGGGCCAGAAGCTAACTGGCAGCCAGGGCAGTTGGACCAGGATCGGTGCAAGATGTGCAAACTGCCTTGTCCTGGTGAGCAACCTGGCTGCCGAATTCTGCGCTGGCTGAAGGCAACCCTGTTTAGTGGAGTTTTTAATGTTTGGTGTTTTATCGTGTTTTTAATATTCTGTTGGGAGCTGCCTAGAGTGCGGCTCCAGATGGGTGGGGTATAGATAATAAATTTGTTGTTGTTAAATTTTATTTATACCCTGCCCTCCCCAGCCAAGACCGGGCTCAGGGCGGCTTAAAGGTAAAGGTAAAGGTACCCCTGCCCGTACGGGCCAGTCTTGCCAGACTCTAGGGTTGTGCGCCCATCTCACTCAAGAGGCCGGGGGCCAGCGCTGTCCGAAGACACTTCCGGGTCATGTGGCCAGCGTGACAAAGCTGCATCTGGCGAGCCAGTGCAGCACACAGAAACGCCGTATACCTTCCCGCCAGTAAGCGGTCCCTATTTATCTACTTGCACCCGGGGGTGCTTTCGAACTGCTAGGTTGGCAGGCGCTGGGACCGAACGACGGGAGCGCACCCCGCCGCAGGGATTCAAACCGCCGACCTTTCGATCGGCAAGCCCTAGGCGCTGAGGCTTTTACCCACAGCGCCACCTGCGTCCCTCAGGGCGGCTTGCACTGGTATAAAAACAATTGATTGAAATGCAACTTAAAAGCAAGATTAAAATACAACATTAAAATGCAGCCTCATTTCAGCAGAAACTCACAAAACTTTTTGGGGGATCAAAACGTCAAGTCTTCACCAAGGCTAACTATCCAGGCTGGTCCTACATGGGCCAGAAAAAAGCCAGGGAAGTCTCCAAATAGGAGTTCCATCACAGGAGGAGAAAGGAAAAAAGGAGAGGGGGAGGGAATCAAATTGATTCCAAGCCAAAGGCCAGGCAGAATAACTCTGTCTTACAGGTCCTGCGGAAAGAAATCAGATCCTGCAGGGCCCTGGTCTCATGAGGCAGAGCGTTCCACCAGGCCGGGGCCAGTGTTGAGAAGGCCCTAGCTCTGGTTGAGGCTAATCTAACTTCCTTAGGGCCCGGGACCTCTAGGGTGTTGCTATTTATGGACCTTGTTGTTGTTGATTATTATTATGAACCATCTTCAAAGGCAGCCCACACCGTGCCTTTAAAAGCACATGGCTTCCCGCAGAGAATACTGGAAACTGTAGCTCACTGCAGGTGCTGGGAAGTTTAGCGCCGTGAGGTGCAAACCACGGATTCCGGGATTCTTTGGGCAAAATGCATTGTGTGGCTGTGGCCGTAGTCAGGGGAGGGGAAAATAACTTTCATTCAAACAACGTCCTCACCAGCTCCTGTGCCCCCGCTGAGGCTGTGGAACAGCACAGTCCCACCGTAGAAATCCCTTTTCTCGGCCTCTTTCCGCAGACTCTCCATTGTCCGACTGCACAAGCTCTGCTCGCCCTCCGAACGGACGCCGTGATAACCTGTGAACCGCAAAAGGTAGAATCATAGAATCACAGAGTTGGAAAAGACCACAAGGGCCATCGAGTCTAACCCCCTGCCAAGCAAGAAACACCATCAGAGCACTCCTGACATATGGTTGTCAAGCCTCTGCTTAAAGACCTCCAAAGGAGGAGACTCCACCACACTCCTTGGCAGCAAATTCCACTGACGAACAGCTCTTACTGTCAGGAAGTTCTTCCTAATGTTTAGGTGGAATCTTCTTTCTTGTAGTTTGGATCCATTGCTCCGTGTCCGCTTCTCTGGAGCAGCAGAAAACAACCTTTCTCCCTCCTCTATGTGACATCCTTTTATATATTGAACATGGCTATCATATCACCCCTTAACCTCCTCTTCTCCAGGCTAAACATGCCCAGCTCCCTTAGCCGTTCCTCATAAGGCATCGTTTCCAGGCCTTTGACCATTTTGGTTGCCCTCCTCTGGACACGTTCCAGTTTGTCAGTGTCCTTCTTGAACTGTGGTGCCCAGAACTGGACACAGTACTCCAGGTGAGGTACAGACACCAAGTGAGAACAGCTGCTGGAGACGAGCAACAGGGCAGGGAGGATCCCTGCTTTTTATTATTATAATTTTTATTAAATTTTTGTTTCACATTTTAGAATACCGTCATACCACGTTACGTTTGCTTCATGTAATGTTCTTTCAGGTTACGTCCCGCGGCGACACGGAAGTACTGGAAAGGGTTACTTCCGGGTTTTGCCCCTCGCGCAAGCGCAAAATGACATCATGCGCATGCGCGCCAAATCGCAACCTGTGCACGCGCAGATGTGCCGCTGCGGGTTGCACTCTTTTCATGTTGCGAACGGACCTCCAGAACGGACTTCCATTCTTCTTTCCATGGTTCATTTTGCACAGCATAAATCCCTACATATTTTATATACCGTATTTTTCGCTCTATAAGACGCACTTTTCCCCTCCTAAAAAGTAAGGGGAAATGTGTGTGTGTCTTATGGGGCGAATGCAGGCTGCGCAGCTGTCCCAGAAGCCAGAACAGCAAGAGGGATCGCTGTGCAGCCAAAGCAGTGATCCCTCTGGCTTCTAGGATTCAGAATTTTTTTTTTCTTGTTTTCCTCCAAAAACTAGGTGCGTCTTACAGAGCGAAAAATACGGTAAACTAAACCAATCAGTATTCCATTATAACAGGCACGTCCAACTTCCAAGACACTGCGATCTACTCCCACTATAAAAGAAACTGGCAGTGATCTACCCACTGGATTGACCAACACTGTTGAGCTTTTTTTAGAAATCCAAAGTTGAGTTTTTTTTAGAAATAAGTAGTAGTTGAACTTTTTTTTGGGGGGGGGGGTGATCAGGGTCCCACAATCAGCCATGATCGACCAGTAGATCGTGTTCGACCTGTTGGAGATCCCTGCATTGTAACATCCATCAAAACTACTTTACACTGTTGAATTTATCTTAATGCTGCTGCCCACATTTTCAGATACAGTCGTACCTTGGCTCCCGAACGCCTTGGGAGTGGAACGTTCCAGCTCCCGAACCATCGAAAACATTCAGCTTTGGAATGTTCTTTTGGAAGCCGAACACTCCTTACGGGGTCCTCGCCGTGGGATCACATTCACCCAGTGCTATACCAGCTGCACTGGCTCCTGGTGGAGTACAGGATCAGGTTCAAGGTGCTGGTTTTGACCTTTAAAGCCCTATACGGCCTGGGACCCTTGTACCTACAGGACTGCCTCTCCTGGTATGTCCCACAGAGGACCTTACGGTCTTCAAACAAAAACATATTGGAGATCCTGGACCACAGAGAGGTTAGGCTGGCCTCAACCAGAGCCAGGGCTTTTTCGGCCGTGGCCCCAATCTAGTGGAACCTGACATCTTTCCGCAGGGCCTGCAAGACAGAGCTGTTCCACCAGGCCTTTGGCCAAGGCACAGCCTGACCCCCTCCTTCGGTAATCCTCACAGAACTCTAGTCCAATGGTTGCCATTAATTTGATTTTGAACTGATTTTAGAATGAACTGATTTTAGAATGCTGTATTACTTTACTGTTTTTAGCCACTCTGAGCCCGGCTTCGGAGGGCGGGATATAAATAAAATTTATTACTATTATTATTATTATTATTATTATTATTATTATTATTATTATTATTATTATCTGACCAGGCTTCCACGGCTTCCGATTGGCTGCAGGAGCCACGCTTTGGTTTCTCCACGTAACAGAAGTCGAATGCACTTCCGGAACGGATTCCGTCCGACTTCCGAGGTACCACTGTATCTGCCATTTCCCTCCATATACCGTATTTTTCGCTCTATAAGACGCACCAGACCACAAGACGCACCTAGTTTTTGGAGGAGGAAAACAAGAAAAAAAATATTCTGAATCCCAGAAGCCAGAACAACAAGAGGGATTGCTGCGCAGTGAAAGCAGAAATCCCTCTTGCTGTTCTGGCTTCTGGGATAGCTGCGCAGCCTGCATTCGCTCCATAAGACGCGCACACATTCCCCCTTACTTTTTAGGAGGGGGAAAGTGAGTCAAAAATACGGTATATTGGCTCTCTTCCACTGTCTTTCCATTCGTATGAGCTTTCCAGAGGTTGTTGGATGCAGAGGAAATGGTGGCAGTGATCGAGCTGTGGAGCCCCCAAGGGAAGAGAGCTCAGAGTCCGGGGAGTGGAGATGGGATGACGATGAGCTTTCAGTGGGAGAAGACTGGGAAGAGGTTTGGAAGCAACACAGCCTAGTGAGCAGGGAGAACCTGTGGCAGAGAAAAGCCCAGAATCGGAGGCAGAAGCCGGAGAGGAAGGAAGCCAAGAGGCAGAGAGGAGTCAGGCTGTTGAAGAAGCCAGAGTACCTCCCCTTCCTGCTGTGACAAGCTCCTCTCCCTGCTTATCTCCCAGAACCAGAAGAGGTCTGAAAAGAGCAGAGCAGAGGTTGGTTGCACGCGGGCGCTGACTTCGGACTGCTTGGGGAAAACCCTGAAAAGGAGGGAGCTTAAGACTGTGGAGAGGTGGGGACCTTGTCTTGGCAAGTGATCCGTGGGTCAAGACACATAGATGTCAACTTTCCCCTTTTCTTCCAAGGAATCCTATTCGGAATAAGGGAATTTCCCTTTTTTAAAAAAGGGAAACGTTGACAGCTATGTCAAGACCTACTTGGGATGATCTGCTGTGCTCATGAGGCCTGACACTCAGCCAAGCCTATGCAGATGTTCTTGCTAATAAAAGTTAACTCCAACATTGAGCGACGTGACGATGGGGCATTGCTACAACGGAGAACTCGGGGGCTCTTACCATAAGCCCAGTTGCTGCCTCGTCCCTGCTTCCCCATGATGAGATTGGACTCTCTGAATAGCCTGGTTTTGGGGTGGGGGGAGGAAAAAGGAATAATGATGATGATAATGATGAAACTGGCAGAGAGACTTTATTTAGGTCTCTGTGCACTAAAGCAATAGAATAAAAATATGTTTCGCGTGGGGGTTCTGTTCCTGGCCCCTGTGCGCATCGCTGCAGTGCATATAAGCGCACTGCGTCACCCCCCACCCCCGTTTCTACCTTCTTCCACTTCCAAAAGGGATCATATGTCAACTGGATGCACCTAAACTGGTCATCACCTGTATACACAGTTTTCACCAAGAAAGTGGATTTCTGCAATCTGAACCAAGCGAATGTGCATATAAAGCTTATTTTGCACAATTTAGCCTTCTGGCTAAATGGGATGCGGGTGGCGCTGTGGGTTAAACCACAGAGCCTAGGACTTGCCGATCAGAAGGTCGGCGGTTCGAATCCCTGCGACGGGGTGAGCTCCCGTTGCTCGGTCCCTGCTCCTGCCAACCTGGCAGTTCAAAAGCACGTCAAAGTGCAAGAAGATAAATAGGTACCGCTCCGGCAGGAAGGTAAACGGCGTTTCCGTGCGCTGTTCTGGTTCGCCAGAAGCGGCTTAGTCATGCTGGTCACATGACCCGGAAGCTGTACGCCGGCTCCCTCGGCCAATAAAGCGAGATGAGTGCCGCAACCCCAGAGTTGTCCACGAGTGGACCTAATGGTCAGGGGTCCCTTTACCCTTCTGGCAACCTTTCACCACTGGAAATCCCGCTGACCCACCCCAGTTTCCGAGATTTCAGAAGACGCTGAAAGCTTCCAAGCCTCTCTCGGCTATGCAATCTCATAAAAGGCTCGTCCCCTCTTGGATCCTTTCCCATCTCCATGGAATACAGTGGTACCTCAGGATACAAACGCTTCAGGTTACAGACTCCGCTAACCCAGAAATAGTGCTTCAGGTTAAGAACTTTGCTTCAGGATGAGAACAGAAATCGTGCTCCGGTGCAGTGGCAGCAGGAGGCCCCATTAGCTAAAGTGGTCTTCAGGTTATGAACAGTTTCAGGTTAAGAATGGACCTCTGGAACGAATTAAGTACTTAACCTGAGGTACCACTGTACCCACTACCCGAATAAATCTATTAACAGTGGCCTGGAGATTTCTTATGTTGCCTTCCAGGGAAAGCAGGGCAGCGGAGATGGAGCCCCCTGCCACTTACCCTCTTTTGATTTGTTTCTGCAGCTTCCTCACCACTTTGGGCTCACTGTCCACACAGACGGCGCTCAGATGGCCATCCTGGGAGCAGAACGGGTAACTGGAAGAGACACAGCAGCAGCTCACATCAGGGGAGACCCAAGACACTCTCGGTCCACCTAGTTTTAGTTGAAATTCCTGCATCGCAGGGGAATGGACTAGACAATTGCCGGGGGCCCTTCCACCTCTACAATTGTATGATTCTATGAATCACGAAGGGACGCGGGTGGCGCTGTGGGTTAAACCACAGAGCCTAGGACTTGCCGATCAGAAGGTCGGCGGTTTGAATCCCCGCGACGGGGTGAGCTCCCGTTGCACGGTCCCTGCTCCTGCCCACCTAGCAGTTCGAAAGCACACCAGTGCAAGTAGAGAAATAGGTACCGCTCTGGCGGGAAGGTAAACAGCGTTTCTGTGTGCTGCTCTGGTTCGCCAGAAGCGGCTTAGTCATGCTGGCCACATGACCCAGAAGCTGTACACCGGCTCCCTTGGCCAATAAAGCGAGATGAGCGCCGCAACCCCAGAGTCGGCCACGACTGGACCTAATGGTCAGGGGCCCCCTTTACCCTTTATGAATCATGGAGTGATTCCAGAACTGCTATGCAAACGATCAGTGCAAAGTCTGTTTAAAATCAATGCAGTGTAGTAAGTGATGGCTTTTTGTCACTGACAACACGCCCCAAAAATGCGAGTTGCTTAAGGAATGGGGAGCCTGTGATCCTCCAGATGTTGCTGGGATCACAACTCCCATCATCTCTCACCGCTGGCCCTGCTGGCTGGGAATGATGGGATCTGGAGTCAAGCGGCAGATCGCCACCGGATCCTAGTCCTTGGGTTAGATGGCTTTCACCATTTCTGGTTTTGAGAAGCCCATTGCTTTTCAGAACAGCTCTAGAAGGAGTTCCAGCCAAGGAAATTAAGAATTGCATCCCTCCCCCAATCATTATATTCAAAATTAAACCCAGAGCTCTGTATTTCTTCCTCCTGGCTCAGCTACTGAGACATACTTGAGGGGTGAGGACGAAGGTCTGTCTCTGATTTGAAGCCTTTTAAAAAGGCAGAGGAATTGATTGACGTATTTTTTTCCTGTCCACCCGGGTAAAAAGGAGGTCATGTTTTTCCCTGGGCTCAGAGGATACAACTATGATTACTACAGAAACGTAACGATTATAAACCACTCCCAAGCGTTCAAAGTTCTTCACGTGTATCAACTAACTGAAAACCTTACAACGACCCGGCAAGAAAAGTCGTGAGAGGAGGATATTAATAGACAGGATAGTAAACTGTTTTTATCTGCAGCAATGGCAGCAAGAGTACTATTGGCACAGAAATGGAAACAAGAAGAACTACCGATGAAAGAAGAATGGCAGGCGAAGTTAATGGACTATGCAAAATTAGATGACAGGAAGGATTCGAAACCTGCGGGAACAGAGATTCTCAGAGGACTGGAGTAAATATGTGAATTATTTGAAAAGCAATTGTAATCAACAGATTACGCTAGTAGGATTGCAAGATGTTTTGTAAGGAGGACTGTACAAAATATTGCAGAGGAAAGTAAAGGTAAAGGTAAAGGGAGCCCTGACCGTTAGGTCCAGTCACGGATGACTCTGGGGTTGCGGCGCTCATCTCGCTTTACTGGCTGAGGGAGCCGGTGTACAGCTTCCGGGTCATGTGGCCAGCATGACTAAGCCGCTTCTGGTGAACTAGAGCAGCGCACAGAAACACCATTTACCTTCTCGCCAGAGCGGTACCTATTTATCTTCTTGCACTGCGTGCTTTTGAACTGCTAGGTTGGCAGGGGCAGGGACCGAGCAACGTGCGCTCACCCTGTCGCGGGGATTCGAACCGCCAACCTTCTGATTGGCAAGCCCTAGTAATAGTGAAATTAATAGAATGCAGATTAAGTGATAAAGACTGAAAAATCTTCAGATGTGATTGATGGCAGTCCAAAATACTGTATAAGAAAATATGTTATATGATTTGTGGAAGTTTTATGTAAAAATTAATATGAAAAGTCATGAGAGACTGAAGGCCCAACTATAAGCCTGTAGTCTGATCCATCAAGCTTTTCTAACAGACGTACAGGTCAGCTTCTCGGTTACTTGTGCCGGTAACGATTTGCCACCATTCCTGCCCAATCTGGTTGCCACACTGTCCAATCTGTAGCCACACGGCAGACATGGTTCCTGGAAGAGCAATGACAAAGAACATACCAGTGTTAGACATAGGACCTCACAACAGGGGAAGATGTTAACTGATTCTGTGGACACGATAAAAGCAGGTGATGTTGAATGGCTATCTTTTGTTGTTGGCATGGGTCTGTCTCGAGTGACAATGGAGTGTGCCTGAGGGGGTGAAGTCAAACCACCGTGTTGGCAGTACTGAAGTAAGCTCCCCGGGGCACAAGCCCGGGCAGTGTGTCTGGAGGTCCTGGGCTGCACAGACGACAAGACCCCGTCTCGGCCTCACTGATGAAGCCCAGAGGAAAGCAGAGCAAGGTGTTTGCCACCTGCTTGGTTGCAGGATTGGCCGAAAGGTGGCATACAACCATTTTAGGGACTCCATTCCAAAAACACTAATACCTCCGCGAACATCCGCCCCCTTGACTGTCCATTTTGGCAAATGTCCACGGCAAACCTGGAAGTACCAGAATGGGTCACTTCCAGGTTTGCTGTTTGCGAATGCACAGAAGCACTAAATCGCGCTTTGCGCATGCGCAGAAGCGCAAACCGCTCCGCGCACAGAGCCGAGCAGTTCGAAAACACGTCAAAGTGCAAGCAGATAAATAGGTACCACTCCGGCAGGAAGGTAAACGGTGTTTCCATGCGCTTTTCTGATTCGCCAGAAGTGGCTTAGTCATGCTGGCCACATGACCCGGAAGCTGTAAGTAAAGCGAGATGAGCGCCGCAACCCCAGAGTCATCCGCGACTGGACCTAACGGTCAGGGGTCCCTTTACCTTTAATCTTTCCTTACAGGTTTGCTGTAATGTTGAGATTAGCTGAGGAGGGGGGTGAACTATGGACTCCTTGGAGAAAAAGGTGGGTATAAATGCAATAAATAATCTGCTTACCTGCTTAAGAAAGCTGGAGAGGCCAGCGAGATGGAGATGCACCTATCGTAAAATGCCCGGGGAATTTCTAGCACTGTTCTGAAGAAACAAACAAACAAATATTATTCATCTATCAGATTTCTTACCCATTCCAGGGTGGTTTAATAGCAGCTTGAAAATACAATAATAACAAGAAGAAAGAAATACTTGTAAGCACGTGATAGGATCAGGCTGCAAACGATGAAAAATTGTGCCCATAGTGGTACAAAAAACACCTGATGCACAGTGAGAGAGATAACAATTATTCCTATGAAGCAAAAAATAAATCACCAGCGCCAATAAATACAGGGGAGAAATGCGTTGGTGCAATGCAAATCAGTCGACAGAAAACCACAGGTGAGAGAACTGCAGACAAAGTCTTAGTAGCAGTGGTATTTAAAGCAAAACACATCAATAATCCGAAATACCGCCGGATGAAGAGCCCGACGCTCTCCGCCTGCGTCCTGGGAAACGCGTCCTCCTCCTCCTCCTCTCCAAGGAGCGCGGCGGCGCTTTGCAGCAAAAGCGCGCTTCCTTCGGAGCTTGCAAACCGGCTCTTGCAAGCCAGAGGGGAAGGAGAAGCGTGTCGGGATGGCGTCGGAAGGGAGGACCCGCGACCCGCAGCCGCGCAGCGCTTAAAGGAAGCCTGCAGGAGAAAGGGGCGCCGGTTGCGCGGAGCTGCGCCTTTGCGCTTTTGCAGCAAGTAGGAAGTCGACGAGCTACAGTTTCCGTTTGGACGTTTCAGGACTCCGGGAGGAGGAGGAAGAAGAGGAGGAGGAGGAGGAGGAAGAGGAGGAGGGAGGTGGCGGCGGCTGCTCCTCCTAGGAGCGCGATCGCCGCCGTTAAACGAGGACAAAAAAAGAAATAAAGCCAGGGAAGAAGGGGCAGAGGAAACTCGGAGAGGGAAGGAAAGGAGGCAGCAGCAGCGAGGAGGGCGAGGTTGGTGCCAAGAAAAAGCCCTGCAAAAATCAAAATACAAGCCGCCGCTGGAGGATCGCCCGTTGGGGGAAAGAAGAAGAAGAAGGCGCCTGGATCTTGCCCAGGGAAGGAGCTCGTGGGAAAGGGCCGGAGGAGGGAGGTCAAGGAAAGGAGAAGGGCGTTTTGGGGAGGGGAGGTTTGGCTCCCGTCTCCCGATCCTGCCCATTTCTTCGAAGGCTCGTCTGGGGCCTAACTTTCTCCTCTGCCCACCTTGCCCTCGTGGATAAAATATTTCGGTTGCAAGCAGCAGCAGCAGCAGCAAAAAAGAGAGGAGCCTTTTGCAAAGAAGCGAGCGCCGTTTCCCCTTTTCTCCGCTCGAGGATTTTACAAATTGCATTATTATTATTTTGCGCCCCTGCTGCGCGCCTGGGACGCGGGGAGCACAGTTTGCAGAGAGACCCATGGCCTGATCTGCAGCCAGCGAGGATTTGCAGCGCTTTTCTTGGAGGGGTTTGGTGGGGGGGGGCGTCCTGTTTTGCTTTGGGGTGGGGGGCAAGGAGGCCAGAAAAGGGTAAAAAGCAGCAGCACATCTTTCCGCCGCCGGAGAACTTAAATTTGGATATCTATCTTGGCTTCCCCGAAGAGGATGTGAAGGAGGCGCCGGGAGCCAGACCCACCGAGCGGCCTCCTTTTTGGGGGGCAGGTCAGGAAGAGGCTTGGGGGTTTCCTGCACGCCTGTTTGGGGGGGTTTGCAACCTTGGGCGTTGGTGGCGGGGGTCGTGGTCGTTTCCCCCCGCCGCCCAGCCCCATAGCGATCCCTTATGTGGGGCGGAGGCTGCGCCTGCCCTGATCCTCCACGCCGGGGCTGCTGCATCGGATGAAGAAGAGGCCGAAGATGGGGGATTTCTACGACCCGGAACATCCCACCCTGGAGTAAGTACCACGCTGCCTGGCTCTCAGACACGGGTGCGGGCGCTCGTGTGGAAGGGACCCCGACTCGGGTTGCCCCACTTCCAGGATCGCGCGGAGGTGGGGCAATTTCTGGGGGGGGGTATCCTCCATTTACACCTCCCTCCCCATCTTTATAGCCTATAAAGGGGGAATGGACATATCCCCCCCCCAATAATAAACCTTTGCATTGCAAGGATTAGGCTCTACATTTCTAGGGTTTTGTAATGTTAAGGGGATGTCCCCCACCCCATGGGAAAGTTCAGCAAGGCCTTGGCCCCCAAATATGGGGTGCCCCACAAGACCCCCCCCCCACTCCTGGGGTGCAATGGGGGGTATTTATTTTCCCCTGGGGGCTACAGACATGGTGGACTCTCCTTCCCCTCCATACAAAGGGGTCTGTCAGGCGAAAGGCCCCCCCCCCACAAAAAAAAATAATAGCCCCCTTCCTGCAAGATAACGGTGGGGGGAGGGAAGAGCAGCAGCTTCTCGCCACGGGCCTAAACGGAGAGGCTTCAGGCGGGGCCAGGCCTCGCATCCCCGGCCTCTCGTGAGAGCCCTGGCCGGCCCGAGGGGAGCCGTCGGCGGCGAGCGGCGGAGGGAGGAGCGGGCGGGCTTGGGCGCTGGAAGGCCGCTTCTGGAACCGGGCGGCGGGTGGGTGGGTGTGGGACGAGGGCACGCCGCCTCGTCAAATGGTGAGAGGCTGGCCTTGAACCCTCACCTCACCTCGGAGGGGGAAAGGAAGGCGCCGGGGAGGCGAATGCCCTCCTCGGCGAGGGTCATGGCGGGCCGCTGTTTTGCTGCCAGCCATTTGTGGCCACAAGGCACCTGAAAAGGGACACTTTCCCCTTTCCTCCTCCTTATTTTTTTTTGGGGGGGGGAATAAAAAAATATAGGGCCAGCATTCTCTGACTCCCATGTGTGGAGGGGCCGGAAGAGGAAAATGGGGCTGAGAGAAGGTGTGTGTTTCCTTTCTTTCAGGGGAAAAGGATTAAGGGTGAATATTTTCAGGAATAGGGGGCAAAAGGGGGCCTTGCCTCCCCACCACATGCTCACAAAGGGGGGCAGGAGGGCACCGCAAATGTGCCATTTTCCTCCCCCTCCCTTGGGCACCTGGCCCGGCTTGAGAGGTTATAGGTGCCGTGCCAATTATTTTGGGTGGGTGGGCTGCAACGGGGAGGAAAAACTGCCCTTGCAAGTGCAACACGTGGGGAATAATAATAATAAATAATTTTATTTGTATCCCGCCCTCCCCAGCCAAAGCCGGGCTCAGGGCGGCTAACAACAATCAAATAATACAACATTCTCAAATCCTTTCATTGTGAAATTAATTCAGGGACACGCAGGACCCCTAACAACAGGTGTTTGCTTTTCTGCACCCAAAATGGGGCCACCGAGAAGCAGGCATTAAAAAAAAAAAAATGCCCCGCCATAAAGGCAAAACCAGACACCAGTTGAGCAAATCATCCAGACTTAATTCAGCCTAAAACTTCCTCCTTTTTTCAGGAAATTCATTGCCTGGAAGGGACAACGTTGCTCTGAAAAGAGCCACTTTCCTTGTGGGGCTTTGGAGCGCCCATGTGGGTCTCTTCAGGAATCATAATAATAATAATAATTTATACCCTGCCCATCTGGCTTCGTTTCCCCAGCCACTCTGGGTGGCTTCCAGCAAAATATTAAAATATAATAATTGTTAAGGGTGCACATGCCTTCTTGAAAGGTTTGGGGCGGGGCAGGCCGCATTTTCCCCGTTTTAATTCATTTAATTTAACTGTTCCCTAATTCAAAGGGGCCGAGGCAGGTTCCCCCGTTTTAATTCTTCACTTTGCATTGTGTTGGGGGGCACAGACAGATAAAACCCACGTGTTCACATTGGCTGGTTGCTTGGGGTGAGTAAGAATTGCCTTTAGGCGACTGGGCTCAGGAGCTACCATTTGCTTCTTTTGTTATTATTAATTATTTCATAAAATGTATATGCCTCTTGATGGTTTCAAAGAGCCTCAAAGCAGCCTCAGAGAGGCATGTTTGTGAGACAGGCTTGCCCCCCCCCCCAAGTTTCTGAAATAATAATGTTTACGAGCAAGGCTGGAAGGGCGGTTTCCTTGACCGCTCTTTGGACTTCATTGTGGGACATCTGAAGATGAGAAGAAAAGGGCCATTAAATGTACTATAAAGGCTGAAATCCTAAACTTCCCAGGGTGTGAATCCCATTGAACACAAACTGGGGCTCTTTCTGATTAAACATACTTGGGGTGTGCGGTGATAACCGTTCTTTATTTTTGCACCTCTTATCCCAAAATGGGTCCACAAAGAGGCAGACAAAAAATAAAACTTCATATACAAGGAATAAACATTAGATGGCAAAATTGGACACCAGTCGCATAAATCACCAAGTCTTAGTTTAACTTTAACTTAAACGCCCCCTGAAATGAAGCTATTGGCCACCTAAACATTTAAAGCAGACGAACAAGTCTTGGTGCCACCACTAAGCAGGCCCTCTTGCCTGTAGCCAACACCCACAGCTCTTTTTGAACCAATGTGTACAACACTCTGCAAAATAGCAATGAAAAGAGATCTCCCCGTCTTGAGGAGTGTAAAACTTAACACAGAGATGGCAGTAGCTGGTGGGGAAAGGCAAGTAGGGGAAGATTATGTGTTGAGTTTGATCAAACATTGAGCTTCCACCCCATGACCCACTTTACTCATTAACGTGTACTGGAAACAGTGAGGAGGTGCGGGGAATCCAGTCATAACAGCTCTTTTAGCCATCCTTTTCGGAAATGCATCTTAGAAGTTAAAGGGGTAGCTAATCCTTGTGATCCAATCTTGAGTATGAGCCCAGTTGCCTCCATTTTGAGTTCGCTAAGGGACATTTCTTACAGCCTTAGACCTTTATGTGTTAAATAATGTCGCTACATAAGACATATGGGCATTTGTAGGGCAGGAGAGATTTTGTCCTGGAGTGAGCCATGCCCATGTTTCATATATGGAAGGAAGATAACACACACACACATTTTTATTATTAGTTTTCCAATAGCCAAATTATAACAATAACAATCCCCCAAATTATTCAGTTATCAAAATGCCAATCAACTTCCCATTAATAAACTTCCCTTTTATTGACATTTGCTTTGTTTTTCTTTTGCCACTGAATTTCACTAAATGCACATATGTAGCCATTAGCAGGGTTGACCTGCTTTCTGTTCTTAATTTCTTTCGGAGAAGGTGGCGAAGTAGCTCAGACCCTCCTTGCTTCCCTTCTCTCGGATGTACCTCTAACCCACAACCGTTTGTCTTGAATACTATTTTATTTTTATAGCACAGCTTTCATGTCGAAGGATCCCAGTGGACATCATAAACCTAATACGTCCAGCATCCCTGAAATGCAGTCACCTCTGAGGTGGAAAGGGACAGACAACTGGTGTATCTTTCCACAGAATATGGATGGGTCTGAAGAGGTAGAAAGGTAAAATTTTGGACAAGGGCAATAGGGTAAACCTTTGTTTTTGCAAAACACTACTTACTGTATCACCATCTTTCAATACCAGTGCCAAAGTATGTTTTCTACAACTTCTGAAATTAGTGTCGTGTGAAACAAATTTGAATTCAGCTTCTATTTTACTAATTCAAATCGTAGTCATGTTTTTTGTCAGGTGGTCTTTTTATGATTGGCAGTATATAAGTTTAATAAAGAATAACATTATGGTTTTTTCCTACTCATAAAAAGTATTGTACTTGTAAGAATGCCCTTAACAGGTAGTTACTTAACAATAGTAAATAGTGTTCAAGTATTGGGTGGGAATTATTTTTCAGAATCTCACTGGTTTCACAAGCTCCCATTCTTGCAGACTGTTTTACATTACTGCTTTGTTTTTAAACCCAAGCTTCCTAACAGTTTAGCAGAACAAGTTGGCCTTTTATTTTGGGGATTCTGTAACGCAATAGCTTTCCACTCTTCATGGCTCCTTTTGTCAGCACTGCATTGTTAGGTACATCCAAAAATATGACATGTCTTCTAAAGATGTGCGGAGATGTAATCCGAAAGATATTTCACCGTGTGGCTGGCCACTTGCATTGTTTCCTGTGTTTATAAATTACTTAGCTATACAGGGCCCAACATTATGTGAGAGCAAATATTGGATCTCTTCTTTAGCAAAGGGCGTAAAGGTGCATGTTCTTTATGAAGGCATTTTTCATCTGAGTTTGGTTGCGCTTGCATTTAAATAGCTCGTCTAAACTTGCATCTTCAACAATAGCCTCCTTTCTGCCCCTCAAAGTGCCACAAGATGTTTTAAATATGCTACGATGGTGGCATTCCTGGAACCAGATGGGGAGGGGGGGGAGCATGGAGCAATTTGAAAACAAACCATCATGGCTGCAGGATATTTTCTGCTTGCTGGAGAACGTGGCTTCCTCCAAATAGGGTACCTTAAATAAGGCAGACACTGACAGCTTATCCACAGTAAAGCTACAGACAGCTTTCTGGCCTTTTTTCTTTCTTCTTGAAATGAGAGAGAGCGCGTTAATTTCCCCCGTTTAATTAATGTGAGCAGGTAGTGTTCTAGGAGCGCAGCTGTTTGAAACTGTAGGCGTAAAGTAGTAATTTGGAAAATTGGAGAAATGGCTAGTTGGCTTTCTCTCTTAACTGGAAGCTGGCAATCCGTTGTCCTGTCTTGTGCAGTTTTTTCTTTCTTAATGTGATTACTGCAGAGAAGGGAGTTTTAAACTAGATGGATGAGGTAGGAGGTAACTGTTCCCTTATGTGATGATCCGCAGCGTTTTAGAAAGTGACAAGATCAGCTGTGTTGGCTCAATTCATTTGTATGTAGAGGAGAAACACTTCCTTTTGCTTTGGTGTGGTTGAAACCGTTAACCTTGACCGGTTCCACAATGAATCAAAATAAGTTTGTTCATTCAGTTTGGTTATGGAAAATAATCCGTTAGCTGAAGATGCAACAAACCTCAAGTATGTAAGCCAAATTAGGCAAGGACTTTTTCTGCGTTTCTTTTTATAAACTACTAGGCTATCTGTAAATGGAAAACATCACCAAAGAAACCTGTTCAGCAAAGAGGTCTAGGAACCTGCAAAAGCTTCAAAATCACAGCTTATCTTTCCTGCCCCTTATACTCCAGGTTTATTAATCCACAGTAAGTTATTGTATTCTACTTGTAATTCTCAGAAGGAATTTGCATATCTGCTCCACACGGATGGTTTGAAACAGCGTGAGGGAAAATCTACCGTACTTTTAATTACCTTGGTAGAGGGTTCAAAACAGCAATTCTCTTTGTAAACTGCTTTGAAGTTGTTTTTACTAACAGGCGGTGTATAATTTTTTTATTAAATGAATGAAGGGGTACATTCACGTTAACAGTGATGAATCTGGACCATTAAAGAGTAATACATTTCTGGCTTGAGCCGTTCTAGTACTGTAGGTTTAGGTTTTCGCTGTAACGAGCTAAAAGGATTATTTCCCTTGAATACAAGTCCAGCCTTTCTCACCCCTGGGTCCCCAGATGTTGGACTACAACTCCCATCATCCCTAGCTAGCATAACCAGAGATCGGGGAAGATGGGAGTTGTAGTCCAACAACATCTGGGGACCCCCAGGTTGAGAATGGCCGTTCGGCTGTTAATTATGTATGTAAAGGAAATAAATTAATACTCTTTATGATTAAGTGGTTTGGTATAAGAGTAATGAACACTTCATTGTGGAGCTAAAATCCAAAGTGCAGTTGGGCTTAAATGTTAGGGGGCATGGGAAGGTCTGTTGAATTTGAAGTTCAGTATAGCTCCTTCACCACCCTTCCCTAAAAACGTATTCATCCTCAATGTCATAAATCTGCCACACTTCATATTTGCCATTGTAGTACCTGAAAAAACACACTATTTAATAACCCGAAGTACACGCAATAAGGGGATGAGTGCAATATGTTCGTTCATTTCATTCATTCCTGTTGTGCTTAACTTTATTATTATTGAATTTTAGACAGTTAACGGAAGCAAATACTGAAGTCAGCCTTTGGTCATAATTTAGCTGCATCTTTCGTACAGAACCTACCACCACAGGCTGGATTTGGACTACTGTTCTGTTGTCGCTGGTTTACTGCTGGGGTGACCATATGAAGGCTTTCTGTGTGGATAATTGGACGCTTAATCAGACTCGACTACTGTAGATCCAAGGGCGGTTTGAACATCCCAGAGTAAGATTAGTGTGGACAGTTCTGGGGTGCTTGGAAAGATTATACGCTACCTTTTCTGCAAGCTAGCAGTTGAGGCAGCTTGGTAGTGAAAATACAAAGCAGCGTAAATACAAAATGATAAAATAGAAAGTAGCAGCCACTGTAGAAAAAAGAGCTGCTGTAATGTAGATAAAATATAACTCATTCCTCCCCCACCCCAGTAACATAGCACACATCAGTAAAACAATTCAGCCATCAGAAACTCCCATCACAGCCCAAAACAGTTTAGAACAGAATGTCCTTAAGTTTTAACATTTTCACTTTGAAGGGCTGTGGCCTAGGCACAGCATTATAAAAAAAAAAATTAAAAAATTACCCTCCCTTCACCGCATGGTCTCAGGTTACTACTATTTAAAATACAGTGGTACCTCGGGTTAAGTACTTAATTTGTTGCGCAGGTCTGTTCTTAACCTGAAACTGTTCTTAACCTGAAGCACCACTTTAGCTAACGGGGCCTCCTGCTGCCGCCGGAGCACGATTTCTGTTCTCATCCTGAAGCAAAGTTCTTAACCCGAAGTAATATTTCTGGGTTAGCGGAGTCTGTAACCTGAAGCGTATGTAACCCCAGGTACCACTGTGCAAAGAAATCATTTTAAACAAATAATCAAGAGAATAAGGTGGCCCCAGAATATACCTCTCAGAATGTCAAAAGCCAGTGTAAAGAGGTGGGTCTTCAGCATATGACAAAAGCTACATGTGGAGGGGAAATTCCACAACTTGGGGCCTGCCGCAGAGAATACTCTGGCTTGAAATACACTTTAGGGGGGGACCAGTGTTGGAACTGGGATAGAAAAGCTATTTACCACATGGCTCTTGGAACCTGTGCTGTGGGCACCAAAACAGAATGCTTAGTCACATTTTTTTTTAATTCAGCAACATTTTCATAAGCACGAACTAATACTGTTCTTTAACCAGGTAGAAGAGCGCTTGAATCACTTGGCTCATGTGCCTCTTTAGGTGCTCTACTTCTGCGCGAATCAGCTGGTTCATGGGGCAGCGCAGAGCCAAAAGAGGCGTACCTTTTTGTGCCCTGCTGTCCCTCAGACCATTTGCAGCCACACCAGCCATCCAGATGGCGATGTTAGGCACCAAAACTGGCGCTCAGACATCTCCACCTCCTCACGAAAGGCCGGTTCCCTGTGGGAAAATGTGCCTGGCCCCTGGCAGGCACAGTGGGAGGGTAGGGCAGAAAAAAATGGTGTGTCAGAATTCAGTGTAGAAAAGCTTCCTAGGACTAGGTTGCTGAACTCTGCTTGCTGGCTGTGCAGGAGGTTATGAGTTGGAATGATAATGAAGCTGATTATTGGCGCAAGAGAGGCTTGTGCCCTAATGTAGGGGTGTGAAACTTGTGAATCTCTGTTGTTTTGGGACCCCTAACTGCCATCAGTCCAGCCAGTATGGTCAGTCATCAGGGATGATGGAAGTTGTAGCACAGCAATGGCTGGGGTGCTGCAGTTCCTCTGTCTGCTTTAGGGAAGGGACGTGGGTGGCGCTGTGGCCTAAAGCACTGAGCCTCTTGGGCTTGCTGATCGGAAGGTCAGCGGTTCGAATCCCCACAAAGGGGTGAGCTCCCGTTGCTCTGTCCCAGCTCCTGCCAACCCAGCAGTTCGAAAGCATGCCAGTGCAAGTAGATAAGTAGGTACCACTCCGGCGGGGAGGTGAACGGCGTTTCCGTGCCCTCTGGCACTCGTCACGGTCCTCCATGCGTCAGTAGCAGTTTAGGCCTGCTGGCCAACTGACTGTGGACAAACGCCGGCTCCCTCGGCCTGAAAGCGAGATGAGCTCTGCAACTCCATAGTCACCTTTGACTGGACTTAACTGTCCAGGGATCCTTTACTTTTTATCTTTTACCTTTTTACATGCTTTAGGACAAGCTGGTTTTCAAGCTCGTTGCTGCCTTTACGACTAAAAGATTTATTTAGTGGCAGTAGTAAGCTAAGAGATGGTTAACAAATCAGCGACCCAGGCATCCCCAGGAACCACTATCGCATACTTTGGACTTGTGACAAAGGTTGGCTATGACCAGGCTAGGAGATGGAGAATGTGTAATTTGCATGGTCTTTACAGACTGAGTTTACATTCTGTGTGGAGTTGTCCCTCAAATGCAGAATGTAAGCTCAGTAGGGGCAGTTTGGTTGGAGTACAGAAGGAAATGAGGTGGTTCAATAAAACAGTCCTTTGAACCTTTTGGAAGAAATTAAGACTTCTCAAACAGAAGCTCCACAGCTGCCATGATTTTGAATCACTTTAGAAACTTATAGCTAGTGCAAGTCTCTCGGACAATTTTGTGTCCCTTGCGGGTTTATTTTCCAAACCTCCTGTGGATATGTCTTTTCTTTTCTTCCCCACGGAGTGGATTATTGGTAACTTTAGCCCTCAGCGAAATGTTTTCCTACTTGCAGAACACATTTACGTGGATAAAGACAAACAGAGCAAAGTTGCTTCCTCAATTATTTTATAATCGTAATGCATCAGGGAGACAGTAATGGCTCTGGAAAAGAAAGATTTGTTTTACACCTGCACCTCTTCACCATCACTTCCTTATTAAGGAAACTAATGATTGTCTCTGAGGGCATTAAAGTGAAGGGAGGAAGGCTTGACTGCTGTGGCGTGTAATCTTTCTTTAAAAAAAGAAGAAAAAAACTTGCTTGGTAACGCTGCCCTTCGCAACTGAGCTAAGATGCCACTTCAAAATGTACCTTACATAAACTGGATGCATGGATAATGTTGGGTTCAGCTGATGTACCAAATTTGGGTGGGTAGGTGGTGAATGTACTGGGGACAGGCCTTCCTTTTGCATATTTTTTCCTTTTGCCTAAAATGAAGATGGGTGTGTTTCCGCACGTGTGCATATTAACATACACATACTTGGTTGGAAAGTGATTTCACCCTCCTTTTTGTGTCTTGTCACATACTTCATCCCCAATATCTCCTGTTAGTTAGCCATCTGCATCTGTGCAAGGTATTGCAGCAAAAAACCTGGTCCTAAAGTTATTAGGCAGTGAAAATGTAGCTGCTAAAATATACCAATGAAAACAGATAAGGCTAGAAGGAACTTTCATTTATCACAGGCATAGGCAAACTTTTGGGACTACAACTCCCATCATCCCTAACTAACAGGACCAGTGGTCAGGGCTGATGGGAATTGTAGTCTCAAAAAAACTTACGGAGGGCCGGGTTTGCCTATGCCTGATTCATCCTTTCCTGTTAAATGCTTGTCCTAACAGGAGAAGCTTACTTAGGAAGTAAATTCTGAATTAGGAAGAGGCCATCAAGAATTCAGCCTCTTCTGCCCTTAGCATGAAAGTTGTACAGTGGTGCCTCGCAAGACGAAATTAATCCATTCCGTGAGCCTCTTCGTCTAGCGGTTTTTTCGTCTTGCGAAGCAACCCTCTTAGCGGATTAGCGCTATTAGCGGTTTTGCGGCTATTAAAGGCTTAGCGGATTAGCGGCTTAGAAAAAGGGGGGAAAGCAAAAAAAAATCGGAACACTCGCAAGACGTTTTCGTCTTGCAAAGCAAGCCCATAGGGAAAATCGTCTTGCGAAGCTGCTCAAAAACGGAAAACCCTTTCGTCTAGCGGGTTTTCCATCTTGCGAGGCATTCGTCTTGCGGGGCACCACTGTACACTTGAAACATTCTCTCATACCATCCTCTTGTGGGACAGTGTTTAAGACCAGCCACCGCGCCGTCGGAGCACGGTTTCTGTTCTCGTCCTGAAGCAAAGTTCTTAACCCGCGGTACTATTTCTGGGTTAGCGGAGTGTGTAACCTGAAGCGTATGTAACCCGAGGTACCACTGTACTTCGAATTTTACCCTTGGTGATGGGAAGGTAGTGGAGATTCTGGACTACTGTTACAGAATATTTACAGTGACTCACCTCCATTAGGTTCACTACATAGATTTCTCAAGAAGGCATAAACTGCATAATTTGACCCAAAGGCATCTAAACAAAGGGACTTTTCAGCTGGTGTGTAAATCAAGTGAAAAAGCAAGTGATGCTTTTTCAGCGCTCCTTTGCTCAGAATCCCTTATGCATTTAAGGCAGCATAATGTAGTTCTGTGTCCTGCTTGCTTTCATTTTTGTGTGTGTGTGTGGGGGGGTAACAGTTCTTATTTGCATGCAAACAGCGCAGCCTCTTCTGTAGTTTTGCAAGGCTTTCTACTTTCTTTTTTCTCTGCTGCCATTTCATCGCCAGAGTATTTTGTTTGTTGTCTCCACAGCAACCATCTCAGATGCAGAACAGTACTGTAAAAGTCAATAATCTTGCCTTTTATGCTTGCCTAGGGAGATGACTCCCTGACCTTTCCGTGCTCAGGAGGCCTTCCCTAAAACTTGGCAACCTTCCTTAGCCCCAGAGAATCGTTTTAAGTATAAGAACGCCTGGTTTAACAACCTATGCACACGTTCACGCGGCCAGTTTGAGTTTGCAGTGCTGTAGCTGGAACATTCTCACAATTCAAAGACTTGGCCTTTTGCAGTTTTCTGTCCCCTTCTCTCTCCCCCAACCCCTTGTTTTTTCAGAATGCAAGTAGAAAGTAGTTGTATTGGAAGCAGATTGCGATTCTGAGCATGGAAAGTCCAGAATAGATCTGTCTGGCCATATGTTTTTTACTAAGCAACTCTGTTCCTAATGCTGGTTGAAACATTTGAAAACCTCACCCTACAAACGTCTTTCTGAAAACAAAAGGCTGCAACACGCATGAAGTGAAATTTCTGTGCTTTGTATAGTCTTCTCTTCTTCCCTCGTTTACCATTCATTAACAATATTCCACTTTTGGGTTTCAACAAAAGGTCACAGAGCAGTTAGCCAAGTGAAATGGAAACCCATCTTTAAAAAAGTAAACAAAAGCTAACATTAAGTAACCTAACAGTAGGTGAATTCTTCTAGATAGAGAAATAATTTTTAAAAGCCTAGTGGCATAAAAAAATATTTGCACCTGTTTCAGAACGGACCCAAATCAAGTAGGGGAATTTCGTGTTCCATAATTCCAGGGCAACATCAGAAGCAGTTCTAGGATGCATCTAACATTGGTTCTACTTGGATTAATTCTCGTTGGATACAACCTTTAGTCTGGTAGATGACATGCTTGCCCCCAGTATGAGGAACAGTGTTAGAGATATGAAAACTAGGAGCTAAATGGCACCTTAAACCTAGGTTATAGACGCAAAAATGGAATGTCTAGGTTTGCTTTTTTATAACAGGAATTTATAGCAAGCTGAAAATAAATGAACTGCAGCTAAAATCTTATGTTCATTTTTCACATGGTCTAGTCCTTCCCCTGCCCACCCCCCTAATATTCTTAAGAGGGTCTCTGCTCCAGTGTTCAGAGAGTAGCCGGAAGTGGGGAGACAGAAAAGGGTCCTCCTTTCCTTCCACTCCACAGTTTAAATCTGAAATCTTAGGTGCAGCCCTGCGCCCAGAGCTCAGAAACTGCTTGTGCTAATGAAATTCCCTGTCGCAGAATGCCCCAGAACAATGGGAGTTTCAAACACTGTTGTGGTATCCTGTAGGAGGGAATCATTGGCTGATCTTAAGGCTTTGAGGAAGATCAAAAAGGCCATGCACACCCACATAGTTATGTAGAAATGCAAATGACAGGTTCAGAAACACAGCATGCTTAGTGATCGGATTTGTGCAAAATAAGCAGATATACATTTACTCCACTATTGAAACTTGGAATGTAAGCTAGCTGTTTGCTTATGTTAATACAGGGGAATCCCCACTTACATGAGGGTTCCGCTCCTGGCATTCCCACGCATCATTGCTGCGCACGCAAGTGGGGATTCCTCTGTTCTGCCCCCTTTCGGCGCTGAAAACTGCACGTGTCAGCAGGACACAGGTGAGGGGATGCCTTTATTGCAAAGTAGCATGTACACTGATGATGCTATATCGCATAGCTTACCTTTCGGGTGGCGCTTCTTGGGCCCTCTGTTGCTGTCTAGAAGGCATCATTGGAAAGCTTTGTTGACATCCACAGAAGCAAGTTGCAAGACAACCAGTGATTTATGATTAGCTTAGAGCTGGTTGTGTTTATTGCACGAATGTGAAAGAGAGGGAAACGGTGGGTTTTGAGGCTGGATGTGATGGAACTGGTAAGGATGACCCTGTGCAGAATTCTCCAAAAGACGTGAGGCGAATTGGAGGATCCTGGGATGCCTAGCTGCTGTTGAGGTGTTTCACAAATGACAAGTACAGTGGTGCCTCGCAAGACGAAATTAACTCGTTCTGCGAATTTTTTCGTCTAGCGAATTTTTCGTCTTGCGAAGCACAAAATCCCATAGGAATGCATTGAAAATCAATTAATGCGTTCCTATGGTCAAAAAAAGTCCAAACAAAGCCAAATTTGGTACAACAAGAGTTTATTAAGTGCTCTTTAAAGTCACACATACTGTAAAGAGCATTTCAAAATTCAAACCCAGAATTTTTTTATGGTCACAGAAAATCATAAAAATGCAGGGGGGGGGGGAACAAGCTTCCAGATTCTTGCAAACCCCTCCCCAACTGTTCCCCCAGCCACCCAGCACACAGAAATTCAAATCCAGAATTTTTGTTTTAAAACAGCAGAGTGGCCCAATGGTCACAGAAAATCATAAAAATGCAGAAAAAAACACACAAGCTTCCAGATTCTTGCAAACCCCTCCCCAACACCAAGTCCTTGAATTCCAAACACCCCAACCCAAAATCCAAACCCCCCCCAAAAAGTTTTAAAAGCTTAACTTACCAAATAGCTGCAAAAGAAGTTTTGGAAAAGCTTCAAAAATCACCAAAGTCTTTAAAAACCTCAAAAAAGGCTACTTTGTCCACTGCGTTCTATGAGTTGCTCCTCGAAGTCAAGTCGCAGCTGTATTAACGGTGTTAAGAAAAAGGAAACAAACTTGCAAGACGTTTCCGTCTTGCAAAGCAAGCCCATAGGGAAATTCGTCTTGCGAAGCAGCTCAAAAAACGGAAAACCCTTTCGTCTAGCGAGTTTTCCGTCTAGCGAGGCATTCGTCTTGCGGGGCACCACTGTATTGTTACATGGCTGGAATGCAGAGGGTGCATTTAGATCATTAGACCACCTGATCATATCATAGCAAGTCTCCTAAGGGAAGAAAATGTGTTGTCGAGATTTGTCTAGCAGTGCCCACTGCTATGGCAACAGCATGGCATAGGATGGCTTGCCACAGTAGTTCAGATTTTCTCAGTTGTGAATCTGCCAGGAAAAGGGGGTGGCTGGATGCTGTTGCTGTTTTGCAAGCTTTGCCAAGAATGGTTGGGTGTAAAAGAGAAGCTGCTGCTTGGAGCCTTGCGTTGCTTCTAAGCTGCCACTTGGACATCCAGCGTTTACCTGCAGGGCACAGGTTCAGGCTAGCCCTCCCTTGTGAGTAGTTGAATCAGGCCTTATTGCCTTCTGTTATCAAGGTCAAGAACCAGGTGGAAGAGTGGGCTACCTGCATTTCGTTCCAAGGCAGTTGTTGGGGCTCTCCTGAGCTACAGGCTGCTATTGGATTGGTCACCTGTCCTATTGCTCCCTTTGTTGCTGGCCACCCTCCAATCACAATCTCTTGAGCTCCTCCTGCTCCGGGTTTTCCCGTAGGGCCTTAACCAGGCAGCCTCTACAAGTCTACTTGAATTTGCCTAGACTAGGGGTCTGCAACCTTTAAGACAAAAAGGGCCACTTGGACCCGTTTCCGAAGGAAAAAAACCTGGGAGCCGCAAAACTCGTCATTATAAAAATAACTTTTTTGTCACTTTTTTATTATTATTTCTTTGTTTGACCCCTCCGAATTACTCCTCCTCATAGAAATAAACGTTAAATTAACAAGTTACCTGTGTGTGTGTGTGTGTGTGTTCTTCACTCCCCTTCAAAACAGTGACCAGCGTACATGCCCCCTTTCAATGCAGTGACCAGCGTACATGCCCCTTACAATGTAGCGGGTGGGTGGGTGGGAAGGTGACGTCGGGACGGTGCGTGACTAACGCACGCACCGCCCCCATGCGACGTCACAGCCAGTACAGCGCCCGCCACAGTGGGGAGTGTCGGGGCGCACAATGCGCCTCCTCCCCTCGCTAGTATCAGCCCCGGAGCCGCAGCAAAGGTGTGAGAGAGCCACATGCGGCTCCGGAGCCGCGGGTTGCAGACCCCTGGCCTAGACCGTTGCACCTTCTCAGGCTGCTGTCATTGTCATCTCTCAGTACCTCCCATCTCCCTATTGCTTAAGGGTGGCCTTTATTCTGGTCAGGAGCTGTGGGACATTCTCATGGCTCATGAGACGCAGAGTGTCTTACCTGGGAATGTCACACAATTGGACCCCTAAGGCTGGCACAAAGCACTGCCACCCCAGGGTTTAGCTTGAGGTTGTGTTGTGCCTGAACAGTTCGCATCTAGTCCTTCGCCATCTTCCAACCCTGCTGTCAATCTCCTCCTCCTCCCTCACAGTGTTCAAAATTCTCTGGGCGCATTTTGCACCTAGCTTTCAACCTCTTGTGATCAACTGAAGATTCCTGGGTGCCAGGACAGGACGTGACAACCTCCACTATCTGGAGATCGTTGGATCTGGACTGTTTTCACACACTAATACACCATCCTGTAGAATTCTATCACTTACATTTTTAAAAAAATGATATTTATTGAAATTTTACAGACAATAAAAGGTTACAAGATTAGAAATAAGAAATAAAAAAGAATAACAATAATAAAAGAAAAAAGATACAAAAATACAAAACAAACCACATAAAAATTAAGAAAAAGTTAAAGAAAAAACCAATATTTTCATGTCTTATATTTCATTTACTTGTTTCCTGACCTCCTCACATCCCCCTTTTTTGTATTCCAATTCACATAATTAATTCAGCAAATCCTTACCCGCTATCATTTATCTTTGCTCAATATCTTAACCTATTATGACTATATATTTTAAACCATTGTCAATCTGTATTCACATATTCTTGTTAATCTTTTTACCAATACCGCTTATTTTCAATCCAACATCCCTTTAACATTCATTAATTTTACAGTATTTCTGCAAGTAGTCTTTAAATTTCTTCCAGTCTTCTTCCACCACCTCTTCTCCCTGATCTCGGATTCTGCCAGTCATTTCTGCCAGTTCCTTCTATCACTTACATTTTATCTGCACAGTCAGAATGAATTTCTGGAACCAACTCGCTTGAAGTCACCATGAAGAAAGAGGTTGGAATAAGCGAATATATGTGTGGACTGTTCCTGGGTCAAGTGACTTTTTTAACCTTGCTCAAGGTTGTCATCTGAACTAGCCAGATGCTTAACTGAGAATCAATCGCAGCCAGTCCATCCTTTGAAAAACAAGACTTTAGAGCAGTCTTGCCCTAAAATGGCAACTAGACCTTCCATTTTGGTGACTGTAACCTTGGTTTTAAGGGGCCATTTGGCACCTAGCTTATATAGATGAGTTTTGAACACCGCGCAAAAAGAGTGTCCATACAGATGGGATACAGATCCCTTTCCAACTGCCACACCAGAGAACTTCTCCTTGTCCTTTTTTCTAAGGCTTGGGGTACACAAACGTTTTTGAAATCTAGGTGGAGTTGCCAAAGGAGGTGTCTCCTCGTGAGGACTGTTTGGAGCCTGAGTTGATGCTTGCTGTCAGCCGAAATATTGTGCCAGCCGCTTGATATCCAGAGCTTACAAAGAACGAGAAAGCTAAATTACGCTTAACCTGCAACGCTGTATAAACAAACCTTTTATTCAGTTAAAACCACAAGTGGTATCAAATGCTTGCTGGCTGCTGGGGTGGTTCTTTGTTTGGAATAATGTGTTGTACAGCCAAGAATATAATCCTGAGGGCAGCAAAGAGCAGTACTATTCCTTTCCAAAGGTTGTGTTTATTCACAGGACGATGATTGGTTCAACAAGGCTTGAGTCATCTCAGTGTAAAGCTTGTGTAAACTATTTTAGAAGGGAGAAAGGAATACTCCAGGTTTTAACAGAGACTTGGCCATAGTTATACATATATTACTTCTTGCTTTGGTTATAGAGAGGGAAATGAGTTTATTGCATGGCTCTGCGATGGGGTGTCTCCCACACCCATGGGAACTTTTTAATGAAGTGTTTTCCCGGTTGTGGCTGTTGATTTCTACATCTTTTTACAGGCTGCTCCCCAATTTTCTAATTGTAGGAGAGCGAGGCTTTATACACCTACATGCACACACTACGGGCCACACCTGTATATGCTAATTATTCATGTATCAGCCAATCTTGCTTTCTCTTTCACACACCATCACCAACAGACAAATTTTGTCTTCAAGGCTGGTCTTCCCTTACTCATTTCCTGCTTCATTTCTAACCGGCCCTCTGTAATGAAAAAAAACAAAAACGCACCCGGGGTCTATTATTCTGGTGAAGGCTGACTTAGGTTTACACATATGGGTAAAGGTAAAGGGACCCCTGACCATTAGGTCCAGTCGTGACCGACTCTGGGGTTGCGGCGCTCATCTTGCTTTACTGGCCGAGGGAGCCGGCGTATAGCTTCCGGGTCATGTGGCCAGCATGACTAAGCCGCTTCTGGTGAACCAGAGCAGCGCACGGAAACGCCGTTTACCTTCCCATCGGAGCGGTACCTATTTTTCTACTTGCACTGGTGTGCTTTCGAACTGCTAGGTGGACAGGAGCAGGGACCAAGCAACGGGAGCTCACCCCGTCACGGGGATTTGAACCGCCGACTTTCTGATCGGCAAATCCTAGTCTCTGTGGTTTAACCCACAGCGCCACCCACATCCCACACATATGGTTATTTCATAGCAATTAGGTATGCCAGCAACTAGGGCTGGGCGATACCTGGTTTTCAAGATTGTGATATATCACCAACTAACATCACCTAGCCCACCTAGCAGTTCGAAAGTACCGTATTTTTCGCACCATAGGACGCACTTTTTCCCTCCTAAAAAGCAAGGGAAAATGTGTGTGCGTCCTATGGAGCGAATGCAGGGGGGAGGCAGGCGGGAAAAGCCCCCAAGAGTCGCACACAAGCTCCGTGCTCTCTTGCGGGCTTTTCCACAGGAGGGAGAAGGGACTGACTGGCCGCATCAGTCCCTTCTCCCACCTCCCAGGAAAGCCAGGAGAAGCCGCGCAGCCCCTTTAAAGAGCTCACGGCTTCTGCGGGCTTTTGCGAGAGGTGAGGGAATTCCCCCACCTCCCAGGAAAGCCAGGAGAAGCCGCGCAGCCCCTTTAAAGAGCTCACGGCTTCTGCAGGCTTTTGCGAGAGGTGAGGGAATCCCCCCACCTCCCAGGAAAGCCAGGAAAGCCCTGCGCAGCGTCTCCCGGCAAGGAGAGGCTGTACGGGGCTAAAGGGGAAGGCAAACCAGCAAGTGGGATCCATCCCGCTCGCTGCCTTGCCTTCTTCCATAGCTGCGCGCAACCCCTCCGCAAGGAGAGGCTGCGCCGGGCTAAAGGGGAAGGCAAAACAGCGAGCGGGATCCATCCTGCAGATAAAGATGTAACTGTGTAGAGGCGAACAGCAACCTGTGCCAATACTGAGTTGCATACTTTTAAAACAGGTACAGTTCTTAGCCTCCTTCCCCAGCAGTTCTGTTGGATCTTCCTGCTTTTCATGGGGTAAGAACAGAGAAGGTTCCCCCCCCCAAAAAAAAACAAACAAAAAGAAGGGGATGCTTTGGGGACAGTGGTACAGTGTTACCAGCTGCATAATTGCTCGTAGTAAATTAATGTGCCATTTATTTCACTTAATCCTGGAAAATAGCAGTAATTTTATCTCTGGGCACATTAGCAAGTAATTATCCAAACATGATAAAACTTGAAAGTCATTTTGCCTTTTTTAAAAAAACAAAACAAAACACCCCACTAGCAACTAATAGCTACATCTATCAGCTGCTGAGTGACAGCAATGATAATTTAACAGCTGAATTTAATTATGGTTGGGGTTTATTGCTTTTTTAGTAATCTCTCATTGATGATCCTGAACAGCTCTTGGGTTTCCTTAATATCGTGGAAAGGGATATTGCCTGTCCTGGCAAGGAATCTGTAATTTTGTCTAATTTGGACTGCCCACACCATTACCTTCCTATGAACATTGGTGTTAAAGAGAACAACTCCCGGCGGGAGTTGCCGCCGAGCTCACAAGGCTTGCGGACATTGCGCGAAGCATGGGGCGCCCTCCGGAGCATGCCCCGTGCTTCGGGCTGCAGGCTGCTGCCCGCAAGCCTTGCGAGCCCGCGGGAACTCCCGCTGGGCTTGCAAGTCCTGCGGATAGCTTCCTGAAGCCTGGAGAGCGAGAGGGGTCTACGCGCACCGAAGCCTCTCACTCTCCAGGCTTCAGCGAAAGCCTGCATTCGCCCCATAGGACGCACACACATTTCCCCTTCATTTTTGGAGGGGGAAAAGTGCGTCCTATAGGGCGAAAAATACGGTACGTCAAACTGACAGACTAAGGCTATGTAATCTCCCTGCAATATTCCTTTCATTATTTTGCCATATTTTTGAAATCCAAACCCGTCAGTGAAGGATGGTCACTGCTGGTCGTAGGCCTCACTGTGCTTTCCGCTAGCTCACGGGTTGTTGGAAGAAAAAACAGCAATGACAGGAAGCTCTGATACTGTTGAGTGATAATGCTGTCATTTTCAATGCAGAATCGATTCACTAGAGCAAGTAATGCGCTATGGGTATATATTTAAGTTGACAACCATTCTCAAATTGCCAGTTAAATTCTGAGGATCTTTACTGCTGCTTCCCAGCAATCGAGTAGTACGTGCTCCCCCATTTGAATACCGGGTGTTTCATCTTTGTTTATTTATTTTCCTTTTTTTTTTTAGCTGAAGGGGGGAGGGATTTGCATTTCACAAATATTTTTTTGACCCCTGGAAATTGCCCCTCCTTCACAAATTTAGTGAAGTTTTGCATGCCTTTGTGTAATTGTGCGAAACAGTTTGCATGTGCAGTGTTAGAAACTCAGATATATCAGATCGGCACCAAACGGCTCCTTAAATCAGGGTTGTTGTTGTTTAGTCGTTTAGTCGTGTCCGACTCTTCGTGACCCCATGGACCAGAGCACGCCAGGCACTCCTGTCTTCCACTGCCTCCCGCAGTTTGGTCAGACTCATGCTAGTAGCTTCGAGAACACTGTCCAACCATCTCGTCCTCCGTCGTCCCCTTCTTCTTGTGCCCTCCATCTTTCCCAACATCAGGGTCTGTTCCAGGGAGTCTTCTCTTCTCCTGAGGTGGCCAAAGTATTGGAGCCTCAGCTTCAGGATCTGTCCTTCCAGTGAGCACTCAGGTCTGATTTCCTTAAGAATGGAGAGGTTTGATCTTCTTGCAGTCCATGGGACTCTCAAGAGTCTCCTCCAGCACCAGAATTCAAAAGCATCAGCTCTTTGGCGATCAGCCTTCTTTATGGTCCAGCTCTCACTTCCAAACATCACTACTGGGAAAACCATAGCTTTAACTATACGGACCTTTGTTGGGAAGGTGATGTCTCTACTTTTTAAGATGTTGTCTAGATTTGCCATCGCCTTTCTCCCAAGGAGCCTTTCTCTCCTTCATGGATCACTGCCTTGCCGTGGCGAAGGGGCTTGAACAACTCAGAGAAGTTATGAGCTATGCCGTGCAGAGCCACCCAAGATGGACAGGTCATAGTGGAGAGTTTTGACCAAACATGATCCACCTGGAGCAGGAACCGGCAAGCCACTCCAGTATCCCTGCCAAGAAAACTCCATGGATAAAGACAACAGGCATATAAAAAACCAGGGTTACAGTCACCAAAATGGAATGCCTAGTTGCCATTTTGGGGCCAGGCAGCTTGAAAGCCGTATCTTTCAATACGACTTTTGGGTTTGTGAAATTTGTCTTGTTGTGCAGATAAAATGCAACAGATGGGATTCTACAGGATGTGTAGCTAGTGTGTGAAAAGAGTCGAGATCCTAGCATCCCCAGATAGGCACCTCCAGATGGTGGAGACGTCAGGCACCCTCCTGGCGCCCGGGCATCTTCACTTGGCCACAAGTGGCTGATAGCCAGGTGCAAAATGCACCTGGCAAATTTCGACTGCTGGGCATGTGCATCTGGTGAGAAAAGGGAAGCACCTCCCAGTTGCTAAAGCAGCAGATAGATGCTCCCGTTGCATGAAATTGCGGCAGCATGTTGCTGAAGAGGTGCGTTCTGAGACGTTGGATCAGATTGGGAGGGATTCATCTAGTTTTTCGGAGACACTCACAAAGCCAAATCTGACTCTGTAACGCCATTATGTTTTCCTGGTCACTATGTGAACCCTTTCTTTCTGTGGTCACACACAGAAGGAGCCCTGTCAAGTTCTTTTTTAAAAAAGAAGGTACAGTGGTGCCTCGCAAGACGAAAAGAATCCGTTCTGTGATTCCCTTCGTCTAGCGGTTTTTTCGTCTTGCGAAGCAAGCCGATTAGCGCTATTGGCGGCTTTTAGCGGCTTATCTGCTGATCGGATCAGCTGATAAGCGGCTTAGCGGCTTAGAAAAGGGGGGGGAGGGGAAAAACCAGCAGGAACTCGCAAGACATTTTCATCTTGCGAAGCAAGCCCATAGGAAATTCGTTTTGTGAAGCACCTCCAAAACGGAAAACTCTTTCGTCTAGCGAGTTTTCCGTCTTGCGAGGCATTCGTCTTGCGGGACACCACTGTACTCAAGCAGGAATCATTTCTTGCATTTATTTATTTGGCAGGTGTGAAAGGCATAAAACAGTGGAAGTTTATGTTTATCTTGGAATGTTTTCATGCAGGAAAAACAGAAGCTACCGAAAATGCTGTTGAGATGCTGGTACTGCTTGTAGTATAGTATCTTCCATAGAATTTATTAACTCACTGAATGCTATCTTCTTGCATGGAACTGGCCTTTTGTTGTTGAATGGCTTGCTCTGGGCCTGCAAAGCCCAACGAGACATTTATGTGTTTTGCTTCCAGAGCTACCAAATCACCACGGCTTGGCGGCTTGTCACTTTGCTGAGTTGTACGTGCTCTGGTGTTCTTGTTTCCGTCCGATGATGTTCTTTAGTAATAAAACAGTTTTTGAGAAATGCTGATTTTACAATTAAAAACTGTTCCGTATGTAAAAATTACAGGAATGTTTTATACCTTGTCCACCTAGCTGGGTTTCCCCAGCCACTCTGGGCAACTTGCAGCATATCTAACAACATAATAAAAACGTCAAGCGTTAAAAATCTCCTGATACAGGGTTGCCTTCAGATGTCTTCTACAAGTTGTGCAGTTCTTTACCTCTTTGACATCTGATGGGGGGGCATTCCAAAGGGGGGACGCCACTGTTGAGAAGGCCCTCTGCCTGTTTCCGTGAATCTTTGCTTCTCAGTGAGTGAACCGCCAGAAGACCCTCAAGAGGAGGACCTCAGCGTCCAGGCCAAATGATGGGGGTGGAGACTAAAATAACTTATATATCTTGGTATGCGTCTTACTGGAGTGCTTGTGTTAACATTCCTGGAGCCATTGTGGTTGCACTGGAGACAGATACCAACGTAACTGCTAAATACTAAATAACACTATTCACTAACCTTTCACTGACCTTTAAAGCCCTAAACTGCCTCGGCCCAGTATATCTGAAGGAGCGTCTCCACCCCCATCGTTCTGCCCGGACACTGAGGTCCAGCGCCGAGGGCCTTGTGGCGGTTCCCTCATTGTGAGAAGCAAAGCTACAGGGAACCAGGCAGAGGGCCTTCTCGGTAGTGGCACCCTCCCAGTGGAACGCCCTCCCAGCAGATGTCAAGGCGATAAACAACTACCTGACATTCAGGAGACATCTTAAGGCAGCCCTGTTCAGGGAAGTTTTTAATCTGTGATATTTTACTGTATTTTTCGTTTCCATGGATGCCGCCCAGAGTGGCTGGGGAAACCCAGCCAGATGGGCGGGGTACAAATAATAATAATAATAATAATAATAATAATAATAATAATAACTATTATTTATTTATTTATTTATTTATTTATTTATTTATTTATTTATTTACACCTTAGAGCAGGCTTTCCCAAACTTGGGTCTTCAGCTGTTTTTGGACTATAATGCCCATTATCCCTGACCAGTGGTCCTGCTAGCTAGGGATGATGGGGGTTGTGGTCCAAAAAGAGCTGGGGAGCCAAGTTTAGGAAACCCTGGTTTAGAATGTCCATCTCAGAACTTCCCATTAAACTACATGGATTGAAGCAAGAAATGTAAAAATAGCATCTTTTCCGTAGTTTTACAGCAGTAACTCAGAAACAAACAATTTGCTCAATACAGTGGAAAACAAACCCATTCAAAGTGCACTAAATCATACTAGGGTTTAACCACAAAGGAGGAATAAAATACAAATGTGGTGACTAGAACATTGAACTTGCTTTATAAAGTGCCTTTTAGGAGTTATTCTCAGCCCTACCTAGAGAGTCCAGTGATCGAAATCAGAGTCCTTCATTCTAAATATGTACTGTGTCACAGAGCTGTGAGCTTTATAATGTGCTAATTGTAGTAATTAGTGATGAATGATGGGAGATCATATTCCTATGAAGATCACTAAATAACCTATTTGTCCTTTGGGGTGTAAGAGCAAGAGGCAGTGCCTTCGCTATATGGATTTTCTGTTATTTTTACTATTATACCTTATTTTTCATCACTTCCTGCTAGAAAATATGATTTCTCCACCTTAATTTGTTAGTAAAAGTAGAAGCTGAATCATTCGGAACACGTTGGGAGTGGGGTGTATAAAGAAGAAAAATAACCGAAAACGGAAAGCTTAATTTGCTTTAACAAGGTTTACCCTATAAATGTATGTTGAATGTGAAAATTCTGGGAAATGATTTCTCTCCAAAATTAAATACCTCTTCCTCCTTGGAGGTGGCTGGCATACACAGTCCTGTGCCTCAATTCCTATTTCTAAAATCCCAATGAATTGTAACACAGGAAGGATTAAGAGATGTAAGACATACCTTTAAGATAGACATTCTGCACTGCTGGGACCCTGACATGCTATATTCTCCTTGGAAGCAGACAGTTTAAGATTCCTCCCATTTTGTTTTAATAGGTTGTTAGATGCAGGAATGAGATGCCAGAGTATCCCCCTTTTGCCTAAATGTAATGGAGCCTGGAAAAAACAGTCCTTTTAAGTCTATAACAGTGATGCCTTTTTTATATATATAAATGATCGGACACTTTCTGTAGCCAGCACAGGCAAAGCAATTTTACCTGAAAAGCAAGCGCCTTGTGTTTCCACTTAGTTTTCATGCTTTCTCTGTCCTGTTTTTTTGCATGCCTTCTTGATGGACTACAACAGAGAAGAAGAAAATGACGTGAGTATATTCTAAACTACGTTTCTTTGTGTCTTTTTTTGAAAAAGAATTAGTATGATTCCATTTGTGACCTAAAAGTTCTCCAAGTGACTTAACTTTTAAAAACAGAAATACAGTAGTACCTTGGTTCTTGAATTTAATCTGTTCCGGGAGTCTGTTCAACTCCCGGTCCCGGAACGGTTTGAAAACCAAGACGCGGCTTCTGATTGGCTGCAGGGGCTTCCTGCACTCAAGCGAAAGCCGTGTCGGACATTCGGCTTCGAAAAAGCGTTCACAAACCAGAACACTCACTTCTGGGTTCGCGGTGTTCAGGAGCCAAGCCATTCAACTACAGTGGTGCCCCGCAAGACGAATGCCTCGCAAAACGAATCTCCTATGGGCTTGCTTCGCAAGGCAACAATGTCTTGCGAGTTCCTGCTGGGTTTTTTTCCCTTTCCCCCCCTTTTTCTAAGCCGCTTATCAGCTGATCCGATCAGCAGATAAGCCGCTAAAAGCCGCTAATAGCGCTAATCCGCTAATCCGTCAATGGGCTTGCTTCACAAGACGAAAAAACCGCTAGACGAAGAGAATCACAGAACGGATTCTTTTCGTCTTGCGAGGCACCACTGTACCAAGGTACCAACATACAGGCAACTCTCAATTTACACGGGGGTTATGTGAAATCGTGTATATTTGAAACACACTAGAAAAGGCCTGCAAACACCCTCTAAACCTCTGGAAACCCTTATAAAACCCTTTTAAAAACCTGTACTTAATCAGACACTAAACTCCATCACAACTTCCTTGCTCAAACTCCAATTTTCCACATGCCTCAATGGTCATTGCAAGGAGTCCTGGGATTGCACTTACAAAGGCTCAAGGGATTACTAGGTTCTGTTTCCACACCCTTTTGCCCATTCTGGGGTCTTTTAGGGCCGCTTTTGCCATTTTTAAAGTTACTTTCGGGTTTAGTGTGATGCTAGTATGCATGGTCAGTTGGACGCACGTCAATTGGGCGTTGCCTGTACATTATACCGTGGAGTGGAGAATATAAAACATTAACATATTCATACAATACAACTATATATGTGTGTGTCTTTGTGCATACATACAAAAACACACACACTATAATGGATACAGCTGAACTTTTTAAAGCTTTTGTTTAGTTTCATTTTGCTTGAAAGGAAGGAGAATACATGGCTGGGGCATCACAGATGAGAGGCATCATAGTTTTTGTTCCCTTATTTAGACTTGCTAAAAATGCAAATAAGGTTGGCACCAGGTGGGTCTAAGAGGAAAGGTATTCCACAGTCTATCATAGAATAAAAAATCGTAGAGTTGGAACAGATCCCAAGGGTAATCTAGTCCAATGTGAAGTTCATACTGCAGTCTGCACTGCCACAGCTCAGAATTTGTGTCCTGTGGCTTCCTGTTTTTTGGTGACGCACCTTGATTCCACAGCTGCTCAACACCTTGCCGAAAGAAGGGGAAATGGGGCAGTGCCTGGTGGGGATGTGGTCAAAAAATGAGCTACTGGGGTATTACCTTGGTCACAAGGAAGCCTTAACAGCAGCTGGCCAACATGTGTCAGGTGATATTTTTCGAGGTTTATAATAAGGCTTCTAGGTATCTTAAGCTTGTCCACTAGTCTAAGCAACTCATGACTCTTTATGTTAGAGGACCCCTGTCACCCCCAACCCTATTATTATTATTATTATTATTATTATTATTATTATTATTATTTGCCTTCTGGTCCTTTTTGTATTTCCCTTTCTTTCCCTTTCTTGCTGTAACGTGAGTACAATTTTCAAAGCCACGATTTCACCAGCTCATTTCTTGTGTTCTAGGGCAAGACGGAAAATGCGCAGAAACCTGGCTTTGTCAAAGGGACAGTGTTCAAAGGAGTCGCATCGAGCCGCTTCTTGCCCAAAGGCACCCGGACAAAAGTTAACCTTGAGGAACAAGGCAGACAAAAGGTGTCCTTCAGCTTCAGCCTAACCAAGAAAACTTTGCAGAACAGATTTCTGACCGGCCTGGGGAATGACAAGCAAAACGAGGCTCCGAGCTCCCTGGGCACACCTCTTCAAACTGACATTGCCTCTAAATTTAAACTGGATCTTGGGGATTATCCGGATGTCGTGGAGGAATTTTCACCCCCAAAGCCTAAGGTGGAATTGGGCAAGATCCACTTTAAGAAACACCTGCTGAATGTTACAACAAAGCCGCCCCCTGCTGCCGCCATGCCACTGCCACCAGTAACTGTCGGACCAGCTACTGCAGCAGAATTTGTGGAATTGCCACCATCACCGCCGCCACCCCCTCCTCCTCCTCCCCCACCTCCTCCGCCCCCTCCACAAACACTACCAGCGCCAAAACCAGTACTAACCCCAGAAATTTTGCCACAACTTCCAGTAGCAGTACAGACAGCAGCTGCACCTCTGTTGCCATCGCCTGTAGAAACTGTTGTCCGCATAGCAAAGGAGCCCTCGGTGAAAGCAGCTCAGGAAACTTTAGAACTGAACATTAAGCAAAATGCTGTGTTGGAAGGCTCTGAAGAACAGCTAGCTCAGGTTATTCCTGAAGAAGCAGAACCAGTCCCAGCGAAAGGAGATTCCCATATTGGGAGGGAGGAGGACATATCAAGTGCTTCAAAGGGTGCTTCTCAAAGTTCTAAGAAACAGAGTTCCAAGAGGAAGTTGTCTGATGGAGCTTTGCCAGGTTCCGAATCTGATGAAGATTCCGTGAGGACCTCTTCAAGTCAGAGATCTCACGAGATTAAAATATCGACAAGCTCAGAGAAGGAAAAAGATTCACGGAAGAGCTCTACTTCTGTCAGAACTGAAGAGCAGGTGAAAAGTTCGTCACGGTCTAGATCTGAAAGGGATGAAAAATATTCTAGTTACTCCTCCAGATCTGAGAGAGACTCGAGGTACTCTTCCTCCCGTTCCAGATCTGAAAGAGAGAGGAGGCGAAGCAGATCCCGTTCTCGTTCTAGATCAGAGAGAGGTTCCAGAACCAGTTCTTCCTATTCCAGATCTGACCGGTCACATTACTATGACTGTGACCGGAGGTACCACAGGAGCTCACCATACAGAGAGAAGACACGATATTCTCGTTCGTACGTGGATAGCAGGACAAGAGAAAGCTCTGATTCAGAAGAAGAGTATCGGAGGACATACTCCAGGTCTACAGACTCCAGGCGTACATCCTCTCATTCCTCATCTTACAGAGACTCTAGGACCTCTTTTTCTTATTCAAAGTCAGAGCGGGATAGCAAGTTGGAATCCTCTCATACTGACTCAGAGAGAAAAGGAAAGCCTACAAAATCAGACAGGGACTCCAAAAGGACTTCAGAAAGTGACGTATCAAAAAAGTGCTCTCCAGTCAGTGAGCTGCGTCATCGGGGGGGAACATCCCACTCTAAAGCAGAGAGCAGTGTAAGTTCTTCCCGACACAAGTCCTCCTCTTCAAAGACATCTACTCCAAAGTCTGATAAATTTAAAAGTTCTTTCTGTTGTACAGAATCTGAGGAAACCAGAGAGCAGTCTAATTGTATAGACTTGGAGGCGTCTTGTGTACAAAGCTGTGAAACGAAAACTGCTATTGCACAGAAGCCAGAAACAGAAAGGACTGTTTCTCCGTTAAATCAGTTGAATGATTCACCTATTTTCAAAAAGTTAAATGAATCAAAAGAGATGTCTCCTATTTCTAAATCAAATGTACTTGCAGGAATTGATAGCCATGGCAGTATTAAGGAAGAGGAGTCTTTAATCAAGGTAAAACATGAACCGTTAAGAACTTGTTCTCCAGTAGAATTGAATATAAATGGATCCCCAGAAGGAAGGCCCAGTGATAGGGCATTGTTCCGTGCCCCCAAAATAGAAGAAATTGTAACATCTGATGATAGTTTAGACGGAACTGAACCACCACTTCCAGTCAATAGTCCAAATTTGAGTAAGTTACCGTCTAATGGGTTTCAGTGTGTGTATCAGTCTAAAGGACACGATCCGGATGATTCTCTTGTCCTCCTGAGTGACTCCAACAGTTTTCTTAAAGAAAAAATGGAAGAGTCAATTCCCTCTGAATATGATTGTGTACCTTCTTGTATTGTGAATGTAAATAATTCCAAAATACATGCAGATAAAGCGGATGATCTCACAGATCCTTGTGATAAAGCCAAAGACCCAGTCTCCTGCTATCTTTCAGATGATGCAGCTCTTTCTTTGTATTATTCAGAAGTTGAAATTGAAGCTGAGCCTTCCAGTGCAACAGTTACTCCAGAACCTTTTATGGATGTTCAGTCATCTGAAAAGTTTACATACGCTGATGTCGAAGATCAGAATCCGTCAAAAATTGCTCACGAGGATGAAAAACGTGCTAGACGTTTCAGCTTGTCAGAGTGCAGCCCAGTCAGAGACTCTTCTGCAGAAGAATATATTGTGGAAGAGAAATTTGACAATCAGTGTATTGCGCAGCAGCAGCAGCAGGCTTCCGAAAATGTGTTGTCCCACCCAGAGACAACTCTGGGGGAGGAAAAGGAAGAACTCTTGGAGTGTCCCGAAGTAGCACTTGAATTGGATGTTTCGCATGTTGATTCCGTTGTAGAGAAAACAAAATCGCCTTTTAAAAATGAGCACTCTTATTATTTAGAGATGCCAACAGAGGACTCTGAGAAAGAGGAGCCAGATGATGAGGAAGACTCTGTGGTCCTTGATGAAAGAACTGTAGTTGCTGACTTGAAGGCCCATGCTCCTGAAGTCTTGATGGTAAATGAAAAAAGTGATGACTCCTTCGTAGGATCTGCGTTTTCAGACGCTTTGTCCCCATCTTGCGATATTGTTGTGACGGTAGAAGAAACCGAAACTGCTGCCGAAGTGCCCAGATGTGACAGTAGGGGCAGTACCCCTGAGCTCACTTCCATCCGCCACGAAGAGTATTCTGACACAGCTGAAAGTGTGAGTGAACAGGACAGTGATGACAGTGACACAGAGGACTCTGATTCAGATGATAGCAGTGTTCCAAGGAACCGCCTTCAGTCAGTTGTGGTCATTCCAAAGAATTCTACCATAACCATGGAGGAGAGCAGTTCTTGTTCCTCCCGGAACAGCCAAAGTAACAGACGCTATGTGGATCACTGGGAAGATGGCAGGCCAGAGTCCAGCAGGCAATTCTGTGAAGAAATGCCGGGTGACGTGGGATCTAATAATGGCCTGCAAAATGAAAGCAAGTACCTGCCTTCTAGGGATGCAGAGGGGAGGCTAGCGATATCTACTGAGCTCAACAGAACAGAGAGTGAAGACCTCCGGCCTGGTATCCCCCATCCTCAGAGCGATGGCGTTGACAGTACGAGTCAGTCAGAGCAGGCAACAGGTTTTATTCACAAGCCAAACCCAGATGAAAGATCAATATTAACTGAAAGCATGTCTGTGGCTCGATCAATTGATGCATCGCAAGAAGGGGAGCTGCATTATATTTCCAAGAACTTTGAAATGATTGACAATATGTCCAGGCTGCAGACCAGTATTTCCAAGCCTGACAGCAGGCAGGGGAAGTCTGGTTTTGGCGAGCCCATGGAAACTGGAGATTTCTCCAGAGAGGATGGCTTCCATTCAGCAGAAGACTTGAGTAGCTTGGGGTGGGATTTCTCCCAACCAGAGAAACCAAGCAGTACATACCAACAGCCTGATAGCAGCTATGGCATCTTCCCAGGTTATGTTTACCCCCCAGCTCCGGGAACATTTGTTGGGCCTCATAACTACTGGCATGACAATGGCTATTGGGATCCAAGGTTGACCAATAGACCCTCTGAGATGAACTACGATCAAATGCAAGGGCAGGTTCCCGATTCGCTTACAGAAGACCATGAAGAGTATGAAGAGGTTGACCGCTGGGTTGACGAAAGCCACGCCTTCTTCCCCAACCAGTCAGTGAAGTTCCAGTCACGTGACCCTAGAGAGAAGGGTTCGGTGCAGGCCCATGAGATAAGCAGCAACTCCACTAAAGAGCCAATGGCCCCAAGTGAGAGGAAAGAGCAAGCGAATAAGGTTTTGGATAAGAATGACATGAAAGAGCGGGGACCGTTGAAGAAAAGGAGGACGGATTTAGAGAGTGACTCAGAGAGCGATGCTGACTTCCGGGAAAGGAAGAAGGTCAAGACAGAGGGAGAGCGGTTGCCAGCAATACTTCAGGACTCTTCCATGGTTCGTCCGCTATGTTTCATGGAAGACTTCAGGGACTCGCAGCGTTGGAAAGAGTTTGCCAAGCAAGGGAAAATGCCCTGTTACTTCGACCTCATAGAAGAAAATGTGTATTTGACGGAAAGGTAATAGGCCTCTTACTTTTAAAAACGCCTTTTATGCTAACGTGGTAATAGCGTGCCATAAATGTAATGTGAAAATTGTTTGCCCAGGGTAGTATAATACAGTCGAAGCTCCGTTTACGGAACCCTGTTGTTTTTACTGGGTTTCACTGCATGCACAGAAGCTGTCCTCAGGTTGCGGAAACCTCGGGATCCGACCGGACCTCTGGAACGGATCCCCCCCACAACCGGAGGTGCCACTGTAGTGTGCAGTAAGAATATTAGAATAGGGGGAAATGAGGTTGCGGTTCATACTAGTATATCAGGCTGGTTTAGAGTGCCAGTTGGGGTTGGAAGACCCCTTCCAAAATGGGTATTGGCCCTTTGACATACTCCTTATTTTGTATTGGTAAGTTTTATATTCAGTGTGCTGTTCAGTAGGAGTGAGTAATAATTCCCTATTAACGCAAGCAAATGTTAAGGCTACTGTAAAAATCTCAAGCGTTACAATCTTGGAAGCACCTGCTTAGTTTATAAGCCTTTTGAAGGCATCCAAAAACATTTTAAAGTTTTGTTCCCACCAAAAAAAAGAGTTGGAAACCTACTTGGTTGAATTAGCTCCCAGATCCTGAAATTGTGAATTTCTTTAAGATGCAAAAAACTCATGCTGTCGGCTGATGTGTCAATCCCACTTCAGATTTGACTTGGGTTTGCGGCAAATCAGTGGGAATTCTCAAAACATCTGTATTGCCTCAAGGCATTTTGAAGTACCATGTGTTAAAATTTAAAAGCCTGCTGTACTTTTATTTTGGATAAATTCTTCAGTTCTAGCTGGTATAATGCAGTCAGTTTTAAAGTTTGTTTTCTGGAATGCTGCATAGGAAAAAGAATAAATCTCACCGTGACATCAAGCGGATGCTGTGTGAATGTCCCACGCTTTCAAAAGATGAGCGAGCTCAAGGAGAGGTGGCGTGTGGAGAAGACTGTCTAAATCGTCTACTCATGATAGAATGGTAAGGGTCCTTTTGAAGGTTAGTCTGCTGCTGTCATCACCCACCCACATCATGACACACAGCACAGGAAAAAGAGGTTTTGATGTAAAACGCAATAATCTTTCTGGTTGTTGAAAACAGCAGGCACACCGCACTTCCGTTGTAAGTTCTTGTTGATCACAGTCAAGTGAATCTGCTTCTTGCAGTGTTGTAGAAGCAACTGCTTGGAGGAAATGTAAGACTGGTTTGGATTGCCTTGCTACTTGTAAAGCTTATGTTCTTTGTAAGCAGCTTTGAGCATAATGAAAAGGTGTATTATAAATGCCGAGATCATGTTTTCCTCTTTCCGAAAATCTGGGATAAATTCCAACATAGATATCGAGGGGTGGGGGGGCAACATACCTTAAAATGTAACCCTCTATCAGTGTTGTTGTTTAGTCGTTTAGTCGTGTCCAACTCTTCGTGACCCCATGGACCAGAGCACGCCAGGCACTCCTGTCTTCCTTCCACTGACTCCCGCAGTTTGGTCAAACTCATGCTGGTAGCTTTGAGAACACTGTCCAACCATCTCTTCCTCTGTCATCCCCTTCTCCTTGTGCCCTCCATCTTTCCCAACATCAGGGTCTTTCCCAGGGAGTCTTCTCTTCTCATGAGGTGGCCAAAGTCTTGGAGCCTCAGCTTCAGGATCTGTCCTTCCAGTGAGCACGCAGGGCTGATTTCCTTCAGAATGGATAGGTTTGATCTTCTTGCAGTCCATGGGACTCTCCAGAGTCTCCTCCAGCACCATCATTCAAAAGCATCCATTCTTCGGCGATCAGCCTTCTTTATGGTCCAGCTCTCATTTCCATACATCACTACTGGGAAAACCATAGCTTTAACTATACAGACCTTTGTTGGCAAGGTGATGTCTCTGATTTTTAAGATGCTGTCTAGGTTTGTCATTGCTTTTCTCTCAAGAAGCAGGCGTCTTTTAATTTCGTGGCTGCTGTCACCATCTGCAGTGATCATGGAGCCCAAGAAAGTAAAATCTCTATGCAAATACACTGCTTCCCAGTGATACATTTTCCATACTTCAGATAAAAAGTGCCTATAGTAGTCTTCTGTCATCATTCAAACAGAAACACTCAAATTTATTCAGTACCAAGTTACTGGTACTAGCGTACTGGAGTTTTTAAAAATCAGGATGGAGGGAAATATCAGGGTTAAAAGTACATACAGCGTGATGGTTGCATTCTTTTCCTTTTGTTGGAGGATTCTGGAATTCAATTTAGTTCAACCGGCAAAGGGAAGCTGTTTCAAATGCCTCTTTAAAACTTGCTATTTGGGCAAAACCTCTCTGTCATCCTCTCTTAAGTCTGACTGGGATGATTAACCCATGTCTGGGCTTTACCACTTCAGACCGCGGGTGGGAATGGGAATCACCCATGGTGGAATACTCTGCTTTATAAACCAGCTCCGCCTTCCTCCCCATCTGGTGCCTTCCAGATGTTTTGGACTATATAACTCTTAACTCCCATCAGACCTGACTATTAGTCACGATGGTTGCAGCTGATGGGCATTCCAGTGCAATATCATGTGGAGGTCATCAAGTTGGCGGAAACCTCATTAAATGTCAGGGAGCAGGTTTCTAAACCACTTTCTCTTTGCGTGCAAGTCTTTCATGTGCAGGGATTCTTTTATCTTTTTGTAACAGAGGACTATTCTATTATTTAAGCTTTCATCTGAAGTGAAGAACTTCAGGGAGTTCTCACCTGAGGAAGAACCAGTCTCCTAGGCATTTTGGTGTGAAGTTTCTATCTGGATAGGAGAGGAGATATTACTAGAACTGTAGTTCTAGTAGACCTGGGACTCACCTTTTCCCCCCAATCTGACTCATTTTTCCCAACAGTTGTGTCTTTATTTTCTTTCCTTTTTATCTTCCTTTTTGGCAGTTCTCTCTATTTTTCTCATTTTCTCAAAACAATTAACCTATCAGACAAGAAGACCCTTGTGTGACCCCCCCACCTTAGGTCCATGTGGGTCTTGACCAATGTACTAGATCTCCTTGGGTCCTCGTGGTTCTTTATAGCAAAACTTTTGGGTCTTCGTGTCATGCGATAGATCTTAGATTTGAATGTGATAATTACTGTTATGTTATATGTGATGTCCATACATTGGCTTAACAGACGCATTAAGACTTCTAAAATAGTTTGCATGCTGAATAGGTACAAATGTTAATGATTATTGGAAAAATGCCGGAATGTTTGTTAATCTGAGAGTACAGTGGTGCCTCGCAAGACGAAAAGAATCCGTTCTGTGATTCTCTTCGTCTAGCGGTTTTTTCGTCTTGTGAAGCAAGCCCATTGACGGATTAGCGCTATTAGCGGCTTTTAGCGGCTTATCTGCTGATCGGATCAGCTGATAAGCGGCCTAGCGGCTTAGAAAAAGGGGGGGGAGGAAAAAAACCCAGCAGGAACTCGCAAGACATTGTCGTCTTGCGAAGCAAGCCCATAGGAAATTCGTTTTGCGAAGCACCTCCAAAACGGAAAACTCTTTCGTCTAGCGAGTTTTCCGTCTTGTGAGGCATTCGTCTTGCGGGGCACCACTGTGCGGTTACATCATGGTACCTAAGTTCAAAATCTGAGACTTGTAGGATTTGTTGTGCTTCCTTAGAGCAGTGTTTCCCAACCTTTTTGGGGCAAAGGCACACTTGTTTCATGAAAAAAATCTCGAGGCACACCACCATTACAGCCCCGTGACGTCAGCGCGCAGTGTCACGCCGGGAGAGACATGAATTGCTAGCAAATTACATAATCACCTCCTTGAGGGCTGGCTCATCTTCTCCGAAGGCAGAACCCCATTAATTAACAGCACAGACTCACACCATAGCCAAGACGAGGGGGGAAAACCTCAGTCATGCACAGTCATGCACATGTGGGGGCTAAATGAGGACGAAGACCAGGCAGAGAGCAGGGTTCAAATCACCCCACCTAGCCAGGACAATCCCTGGGTGCTCCCTTGGGCCACTCGCCTGACCCACCTCGCAGGGCTGTTGTTGCGAGGATAACACGGGGAGAACCATGCGCGCCCCCGGGAGCTCCTTGGAGGAGAAAGCGGGCGATGAATGCAATGCACGAAATATATGAGAGGCGACCAGGTTTTGCAGGTGAGGGGCCCCCGCCAGCCTCCGCTTCCAACACCCGGCGCAACGACGCCGAAGTTTGCCCCCGGGCTCGGCTCGGGGAGCAGCGCTGCTCCCCCCGGCTCCCCTTCGCCCTCCCGGCTCTCTCTGCCGCCCACTGGGGACCCCCCTCACCTGCCAAGTCCGGAGCGCCGGTGGAAGTTGCATGCAGGGCGCCGCGTTGCCATTGCATTGCACTGCACTCCATGCAACGCCTGCACGCATGCATTGCCTTGCACGCCCGCCAAGGGGTCTCCCCGCGGTCCGATGCGTCCCCTCCGGCGCGGATGCAGCATTGCAAAAATAAACACCCCCCCGACGCAGCCCTACCTGGGGGGCAGCCTCCGCCTCCGCGGGGATCCCCGGGCTCCATCCTGCCGCCCGATCTCCGCGGGGACGCAGGCAGGCTGCGCGGGGTCTGCGCGGAAGAGCCCCTGCCCGCCCGGCCGCCGGCGCTGCGCTCATTCCATGGCCGGGAGAAGAGCGCTTCAAACAAAACGCCAGGCCACGCTGGGAAACGTAGTTTGCGTACCCCGCGCGGGCGCGGAGCCCAAGGGCGAGGGAACTACGGATCCCAGCAGCCCCCGCGCCGGGGACGGAGGGGGAGAGGCTGGGTGCAGGGATGGAGGGACGGGTGGGCGAGCGAGTGAGTGGCAGCCGCCAAGCCTTGGCCGAGAGCCAGGAAGGGCCTCCCCGGAGGAGGAGGAGGAGGAGGAGGGAGGCGCAGAGTGGGAGGGAGGGAACCCCAGGGGTCATCTAGTGACAGCGCCCCAATCGAAAATTTGACTTTAAAAAAATAATATATATTTTGATTTTTTTAATTTTTCCCGCGGCACACCAGGCAACATCTCGCGGTACACTAGTGTGCCGCGGAACAGTGGTTGGGAAACACTGCCTTAGAGAAACGTGTGTGCGATTTATAGAGTGTCCGCTACAAGCAGGCCAGTGAATATCCACATGCTTACTAACGCATACATAATTTTCCCTTCTGCTTAGTTCCTCAAGGTGCCCCAATGGAGACTACTGTTCCAACCGGCGGTTTCAGAGGAAGCAGCATGCAGATGTTGAAGTCATTCTGACCGAGAAGAAAGGCTGGGGGTTGAGAGCAGCAAAAGACCTACCCTCGTAAGACTCCCCTCGTTTTAAAGGATCTCCACCTTAGCAGTTTTACCCTCTTGGGCACGGCAGCAGGGAAGGTTTCATTCTGGGCAGCAGAGGGATTTTGCAGAGGGAGGCTGTTCCCACTCCCTTGCCTTTGGAATAGCTATAAGCATCATATGGGTCAGCACTTTTCCATGTACAGTGGTACCTCTGGTTATGTACTTAATTTGTTCCAGAGGTCCGTTCTTAACCTGAAACTGTTCTTAACCTGAAGCAGCACTTTAGCTAATGGGGCCTCCCGCTGCTGCTGTTCCGCCGCCGCACGGTTTCTGTTCTCATCCTGAAGCAAAGTTCTTAACCCGAGGTACTATTTCTGGGTTAGCGGAGTCTGTAACCTGAAGCGTATGTAACCTGAAACGTATGTAACCCGAGGTACCACTGTACCAGTGAATGAATGCACTGTTAGGATGTGCTCTGCAGATGGACCGGTTGGCTGTCCAGGACCATAGTGTATATGTACGTGCGCGCACACACTCCTTTTGGGAAGGAGAAGGCTGGTCAGAGGCCAAAGGCCAGCAGGATCAAAGCAGAACACCTTCATATTCCTCCCCAGGAGAAGGCAAGGCAGTAATAATAATAATAGTAATAATAATAATAAATTTTTATTTATACCCGGCCAGAGATGGGCTCAAGGCGGCTAACACCAGTAAAATTACAATAAAAACATAGTGGGGGGGCAATTTAAAATACAGGTTAAAAATACAATTTAAAATGCAGCCTCATTTTAATAATAGCCCATAGATCAAAACCATAAGGGGAGGGAAACATAAGGGTCAGACTGAGTCCAAACCAAAGGCCAGGCGGAACAGCTCTGTCTTGCAGGCCCTGCGGAAAGATGTCAAGTCCCGCAGGGCCCTGGTCTCTTGGGACAGAGCGTTCCACCAAGTCAGGGCCAGTACTGAAAAGGCCCTGGCCCTAGTTGAGACCAATCTAACCCCCTTGCGACTTGGGACCTCCAAAGTGTTGTCATTTGTGGACCTTAAGGTCCTCCGCGGGGCATACCGCGGTCCTGTAGGTACGAGGGTCCTAGGCCGCGTAGAGGAGAAACAGGGTGATGCCACGTTCCAGGGGTGTTACATTCTGTGTTGTATTCAGTCCAAATTAGGCTGGTGTGTGGGTACAGCCTGGAGCTTATTAACAGGACTCAGGTGAGAGCTATGATGTATACTTCTTGCAAATGCCATCTTTTTTATTGAACACATGGGAACTGTTTTACCACCAGGCTGTTGGTCCATCTAAGCCAGTACTGTTTATTCTGACTAATAAGTTAAGTGAAACCCCTGTTTTAAAATTAACACACAACTATGCCCAGCATTGTTCAAACTCCCTGGCTTTGGTTCAATATTGGTTCTCTTTCTAATTAGTGTCTAGTCATTTCTCAACAGTATTTATATACTGTTTTTCAGATCTAATCTCCAAAATGCTTAATAAAAAGAAATAATACAATTGCAGAATCCAAGGCAAAATTAGATATTTTTTTTCCAAGTGAAGCATGCCTGGTTGACAGCAGATCATTGGAAAACAACCTCAAACGTTTAGCGAAAGGGAGAGTTTCTTGGCCACTTTCTGAAAGTTCACATTGCTGAAGTAACCACCAGGAAGGCCCTGTTCGTAGTGGGTACCAATCTAGCACCACCAAGAGGTGGCGCTCTGAGCAGGACCTTTCTAACAGATCACAGAGTTCAGGAGGTTAGTTTCCTATTTGGAGGAAGGCAGTCCCTAAGATATTCCAGACTCAGATTGTTTAAGGTATTATAGGTCCAAGCCAGGATGCTGCTATTGTCTTAGGCTTTTTTCTTTCTTTCCTGGGCCTACTTAGCAACACTTTTGTACTGGAATACTGTGGTGAAGTCCTCGATCACAAAGAGTTCAAAACCCGAGTGAAGGAGTATGCCCGAAGCAAGAATATCCATTACTACTTCATGGCATTGAAAAACGATGAGGTGAGTTACACATCGTTTTCAGTGCTTAGGCTGTGCATTGTCCGAGTACTTTTAAGAGTTCACTGTGCATGCGTGAACCCATTGTTCGTTTTCTCTCTCTCTCGCCTACTGCTGTACTTTGTGCGCTATAAAGAAAGCCCCACAACTTCTACAGAGGGGCTTGTGATCCTTTCAAGTTGCAGGCTACTGCTAATACGCGTAAATTCTAACATACCGTATTTTTCGCCCCATAGGACGCACCTAGTTTTTTGGGGGGGAAATTAAGGAAAAAAATTTATTCCCCCCCCCCAGGTGCGGGGCTGGGGCGGGGGAAGCCCGAGCTTCCCCCGACCCCAGCCCCCAGAACAGGCTGCTATCCGCGAGCCGTGGGAGAGCTGCGCAACTTTGCGCGGCTCTCCCACGGCTAGCGGAGCGCTGCGCGAAGCCCGAAGCTTGGGGCGTGCTGAGCTCAGCGCGCCCCAAGCTTCTGGGTGCAGGCAAGCTCTCCGCTAGCCGTGGGAGAGCTGCGTCTCCCACGGCTAGCGGATAGCTTCCTGAAGCCTAGTGAGCGAGAGGGGTCGGTGTGCACTGACCCCCCTCGCTCTCCAGGCTTCAGCGAAAGCCTGCATTCGCCCCATAGGACGCACTCATGAGAAGAGAATACTCCCTGGCAAAGACCCTGATGTTGGGAAAGATGGAGGGCACAAGAAGAAGGGGACGACAGGGGACGAGATGGTTGGACAGTGTTCTCGAAGCTACCATTTTTGGAGGGGGAAAAGTGCGTCCTATAGGGCGAAAAATACGGTACGTTGAATTAGTTCTATATAAGGATACCGTCATTTTCTCCGTCAGCGTGGCCTAACAACACTTGAAGCAGACAGAATTCCATTTGGAACCCTGTAGAAAGTCTTTGAATATGGGTCAGGCTCCATTTTTTTAATGAAGAGATACAAACAAATGTTTTCCTTTTCAGATAATAGATGCCACCCAGAAAGGAAACTGCTCTCGTTTTATGAACCACAGCTGCGAGCCAAACTGTGAGACGCAGAAAGTGAGTCGCAGGAAGAAACTGATGCAGTTTTTATACTTGATTTTGGCCTAAACGAGGGTTTATATTACAGCTCCTTTACATGGAAGCGACCATAAGGCATATGGGTAGCCAGCGCAGTGAGAGACACATTTTAAAAGGCTTTTACCCCTCTTCACTCGCTGGGCTTTGGTGTGCGGGGTAAGAGCATTTTAAAATGCATGCTCATCTCGTGAAAAGTCAGCAGAGATAAACACTTTTGGCAGTGTTCTTGTGCGGGGAGCGTCACCTCTATGATGGGGAGGTTTATAAATCAAACTATAGATTTATAGTTTTATATAGTTATAATTTTATAATTTATAAATTGGAACTTCAGATAACATAAAACCAAACAGATCAACATGAATTGTGTTAACCAGTTACCATAAAGCAGTTTTATACACAAAAAACAAACCTTTTAAAACAATTCAAAATCCGTGTATGATACCACAGGGAAAACATACAACTAGCAACAAGTCATGTTGCTTCACTTCATCTAAAAGCCTGAGTAAAAAAGATGCATCTTTAAATTGGTGCCAGAAATGAAGTAATTCAAACTGTGTGTCAATAGTAGTATCTTGAATTCAGCTCAGAAATTTATAAGCAACCAGTACAAGTTACTCTGGCTGGTGTTATGTGGTCTTGACTAGCTGTGCCACTCAACAATCTGACAGTCACTTTCAGGACTAGTGGCATCTTTTAGACAGTCTTCAGGGTAGCCCCACTTAGAATGTATTACAGTAATCAATTCTAAAACTTAGATAACTGAATGACATCCACATATGCTGTATTCAGAACAATAACTACCAGGCTTTTAGAAGACATCTGAAGGCAGCCCTGTTTAGGGAAGCTTTTAGTGTTTGATGTATTGCAGTATTTTAATATTTTTTTGCAAGCCGCCCAGAGTGGCTGGGGAAGCCCAGCCAGATGGGCGGGGTATAAATAATAAATTATTATTGTTATTATTATTCCTGATATTATTTTGCTTTTGATGATTTTAAACATGTTTGCAAATATTAAACACTGGCAATAAAATTTTATAAAAATAACTAGGTCAGTTAAGGCACGCTGATAAATTTCCAAAGTTGAGCCCTGGCAATCAACAAATTGTCCATGTCTTGCCATTTCCATGTAGATTTTAATACAGTTCCTATTTCCCCCCCCTTAATTTTTCAGGCATGTGCATTTTGCATGTGCCACTGGCTGAACTGCTGTGAGGTCACTGCATTCACAGGTCGGGAAGCTGTCAGCATTCAGATGTTTGCAAACTACAGCGCTTTTGTACACAGGCTTGGGAGGGTGTTGGGGAGCTGGAATTCTGAGTAAGAAGTGTTGTCTCTTCCAAGGGCCAAGTTGCCCAAAAGCTCAGTGGCTGAGCCAGCCAGGGAAGACGGGTGGAGGAGATCCCAAGTGGGGAAAGGCTTTGATGTTAATAATAATAATAATAATAATAATAATAATTTTTATTTATACCCTGCCCTCCCCAGTCTTGGCCGGGCTCAGGGCAGCCAACAAGCAATAATAAAAACAAGTTGAATGTATACAACTTAAAAACAAGATTAAAATACAACATTAAAATATTGAAATATTAAAATGCAGCCTCATCACAGGAGGAGAAAGAAAAAAGAAAGAAAGGGGGAGGGAATCAAACTGGCTCCAAGCCAAAGGCCAGGTGGAACAACTCTGTCTTACAGGCCCTGCGGAAAGAAATCAGATCCTGCAGGGCCCTGTTCTCATGAGGCAGAGCGTTCCACCAGGCTGGGGCCAGTGTTGAAAAGGCCCTGGCTGTGGTTGAGGCTAATCTAACTTCCTTAGGGCCCGGGACCACTAGGGTGTTGCTATTTATGGACCTTGAGGCTGTCCACGGGACATACCGGGAAATGATGAGAAACATTGCCTAGGAGCAGAAGCAGATTAATGCTGTGACACAGGCAGGCAAAAGATCTTTGAAAGATGCGCCCAGTGGTGGCCAGGAAAGAGCAAAGAAGCCGTTGTGCACATGTGTAGAATTTATTATTTCAAAGCGCACAGAATTGAAGTAGCAAGCAGTATAAGAATACTGAAATTGGCTTTGGGGTCACATGGCCTGCCAGGTGCGTAAAAGACAACATCACCTGGCCAGAGGCATGTCTTGAGTCCAATTCAGGCGCTTGTCGTCTTGGCATATAAACAAATATCCTGAGGGCGAATGGAGGGGGGTTACACCACCAAGCTCTGCCTCCTCTGGCCCGTCGTAGACCAGTATAAATTAAGCAGCACATAAGCAGCACACAAAACACTACCAAACCATTCTACGTACCAAATCTTATATTAATAATCCAAAAATTGAGAGAGCTATATGATGTTGGATGTACCAAAATCTTGAGGGAGAATTTCCTGAAGAAAGAAATTAAATAGTGAAACTTAATCTAAGAAGAAATATAACATATGGACGTAAACATTTATAAATATATCAAAACCGTGAGAGATTTTACTGAAGAAGCCCAAGACTCTTCACGGGTGAAACAGGTGACAAACCTGTTTGTGGCTTGTAGTAGATCTTGTACATAGCTCTCTCAATTTTTGGATTATTATTACTTTATACTGGTGTACCACGATAATTGGGACGTGGGTGGAGCTGTGGGTTAAACCACAGAGCCTAGGACTTGCCGATCAGAAGGTTGGCGGTTCGAATCCCCACGACGGGGTGAGCTCCTGTTGCTTGGTCCTGGCTCCTGCCAACCTAGCAGTTCAAAAGCACGTCCAAGTGCAAGTAGATAAATAGGTACCACTCCAGCGGGAAGGTAAACAGCGTTTCTGTGCCGAAAGGAACTAAGGGCGTTTCTTAACACCATCCATTTCTGAAGGGGGACAAAACGAGCTTGCGTCAACATACCTAATGTAAGCGAAGTGCTGTGAACTCCCAAGCATTGCAGTTAAAATGGAGTTGGGTATGAAGTATGTTTTCAAATGGATTCTCCTGGCATAGAGATTTGTGTGTTTGCTGAGTTCTCCAGAGATACAGAGCCTTTTCTAGAATAGATGCCCTTTAAAAAAAAGCCCACAGTCCATGAATATACATATTGTTCTAATCATCTTTATTCTCTCTCCTCCCCCCCCCTTTAGTGGACAGTGAATGGACAGCTGCGGGTTGGCTTCTTCACCACAAAACTTGTTCCGTCAGGCTCAGAGCTAACCTTTGACTACCAGTTCCAGAGATATGGGTAGGTCTCGACCTGATTTACTTGCTTTGTTGTTTATAAATGACTCTCCTTGAAGAGAAGCCAATAAAGTGATCTTGTGCACAATCAAGCATAGGTCATATTTTCTACAGGGGTCAAGTGCTCATTAGCTGATTCATTCGTGTTTCCCCTGCTCTTGTTCTCACTTGGTTTGGAAGAGATAATGTGTGGGTGTTTTTTTTCATTATCATTTTCCGCCTTGCTACAGAGTGTTCAAGGTGGATGACGAGGATGAAGTTAAAAACAACAAGTGTGTTTTTTAAAAGAGTGCATATCCCTAATCATAACATAATTGCATTGTTGTACCACAGTACAGTGGTGCCCCGCAAGACGAATGCCTCGCAAGACGGAAAACTCGCTAGAAGAAAGAGTTTTCCGTTTTGGAGGTGCTTCACAAAACGAATTTCCTATGGGCTTGCTTCACGTATTGTGAGTTCCTGCTGGTTCTCCCCCTTTTTTCTAAGCCGCTAAGCCGCTTATCAGTTGATCCAATCACCAGATAAGCCGCTAATCCGTCATTGGGCTTGCTTCGCAAGACGAAAAAAAGCTAGACGAAGAGAATCACAGAACGGATTCTTTTCGTCTTGCGAGGCACCACTGTAGAATAGTCTCTCCTAGTGGATGCCCCCCCAAAAGAGAAGCAGTTACTTTTCTCTAAAAGAAAAAGAAGAAACCAGAGCAGAGGAAAACTTTGGAATTTTCTAACTGATTTTGATGGGAGAGGGGGAAAGAAAGTTGTTTGAACAATACATTAGTTGTTTGTCATTTATGTGTTGAATTTTTAACTTTTATTATTTGTTGTAAGCTGCCCTGAGAACATTTTGTTATTGCTGGGGTGGGCAAGCTGTAACGAAAGTTCTCTCTTCATGTGTGAGCTATCGAAGGCTCAGTTTTCAAGTTAGTTAAAATCTGCTTACCATTGAACCCTGTTTTACTGGAATAACTTTGTGCCGTAATTTTGTAAATCCTTTAAAACCTGAGTGGTGCTTGTTGGAGACGTCAGATTTGCCAGTACGCTTGGAATACGTTTTTTGGTTGTCCTGTTGCAGGACTAGCATGCTGTAGAGACTGAACCACACATGAGATCAGCAAAGGAAAATTAACAAATAATAAAAATAGGTGATGGTGTGAAAGGAAATAGTGGTAGGAGTTCAACTCGAGGTCAGGTTTTGAACTTCTGGCAATGCCAGTGACAATAATTATCCATTCTTCTGCAGCATGTGTGGGCAGCCTGTGGGTATTTCAATAGAATTCATGGGCCAGATTTGAAAGCACTGTGCTTAGCTTTTATTTTATTTTTAAAAGAATTTATCGTAGTACAACCCCATCTAGAGCAGGCAATTGGCTTATCTTCTAGACCAGGAATATCCCCAAAAAGCCTCCTCCTTGGCACGATTCAGTTTCAGTTTATTGGTCTGGCCTCATCCTTGATTCAGACGTTAAAGGGAAAAACAGGGTGTCGGTGACGCCTTGCTCCAAATCCCCTCATGGCCACACTCAGCAGCTTTATGTAGATATTAAACCAGACGGTGGAGCCAGTGGCATCCACAGTACACTTTCCAGGGGCTAACAGGCAGTCACTTTCTGAAACCAGCCCCTAAGATGGGAGCAGAACCACTGCAGCTCCAGGAAAATCCCGTTGATCATTCCTGGCCATTGGCCAATGATTGCGAGCGCTGATGGGAGTTGTAGTTCAGCAACAACTCAAAGACCCATAATTCCCTACCTCTGGTTAACAGTATCAAAAGCTTCTCAGAGAGCTTTTATCTTTAATTAGGTGGCGCTGTGGTCTAAACCACTGAGCCTCTTGGGCTTGTTGATCAGAAGGTTGGCGGTTCGAATCCCCACGATGGGGTGAGCTCCCGTTGCTTGGTCCCAGCTCCTGCCAACCTAGCAGTTCGAAAGCACGTCAAAGTCAAGTAGATAAATAGGTACCGCTCCGGCGGGAAGGTAAACGGCGTTTCCGTGCACTGCTTTGGTTCGTCAGAAGCGGCTTAGTCCTGCTGGCCACGTGACCTGGAAGCTGTATGCCGGCTCTCTCGGCCAGTAAAGCGAGATGAGCGCCACAACCCCAGAGTCGGCCACGACTGGACCTAACGGTCAGGGGTCCCTTTACCTTTATCTATAAGACCTGAATAATAGGGACATGGGTGGCACTGTGGTTTAAACCACTGTGCCGCTTGGACTTGCTGATTGGAAGGTCGATGGTTCGAATCCCTGCAACAGGGTGAGCTCCCGTTGTTCGGTCCCAGCTCCTGCCAACCTAGCAGTTCAAAAGCACACAGTGCAAGTAGATAAATAAGTACCGCTACAGCGGGAAGGTAAACGGTGTTTCTGTGCGCTGCTCTGGTTCTCCAGAAGCGGCTTAGTCATGCTGGCCACATGACCTGGAAAAACTGTCTGTGGACAAACTCCAGCTCCCTCGGCCTGTAAAGCGAGATGAGTGCCACAACCCCAGAGTCGTTCGCGACTGGACTTAACTGTCAGGGGTCCCTTTACCCTTTACCTTAAGACCTGAATAGGAAAGATGAACATTGTAAGAAAAAGCAGTTAAGCATTTGTACAACTGATTTCGTCACTCTCTTTTCTAAGAAGCTGAACAAAGCCCAAGATTCTTCCAGGAGCACTATAAAGCCTTTCTATATACTTCTGGGTTTGAGCTGGCAATGGATGCTCTGGTTTTTAACAAATGCTGGCTTTTGCCTTCAAGGAGGCCATGGAATAGGACAATCAATGAGCTGAACTCTATAACAGTGGAATTTTCAAGCACTTCATTTTCGTACTATGTGTTTCTTTCCAAAACAGCAAAGAGGCACAGAGGTGTTTCTGTGGCTCTGCCAACTGCCGGGGTTACCTTGGGGGAGAAAACCGGGTCAGCATCCGAGCTGCAGGAGGCAAAATGAAGAAGGAGCGGTCTCGTAAGAAAGATTCGGTAAGTGTTGGAGGGATCGGGAAGGAGAAGATTCATTTTTCTTTTCTTCTGCAGTGGGACTTACATGTGTACCACTGGGGTCGAGAGGTTTTCAAAACCAGCAGCTGATTTTCATATTCCTTCCTGTGACTTCTTCAAAAAGCAGAACTGGGTGCATGATCCCTCTGCTGGGTTCAGACAGTCAGGTGCTCCAAACCTACAAAACCACATAGCTGTTCCTGTCATTCAAAGTGACTTGGGCCCACAAAAGCGCCGTAGCATCCTGCACAATGCAAGTGGGACAGATCTGTCCAGTAGTGTTGGCCATTAGCTACGATCCCTTTACTGGGGTGTGGCTTTGTACAGTGGTACCTTGGGTTAAGTATTTACCGTAAATTTCGCTCCAAAACACGCACTTTTTTGCTCCGAGAAAGTAAGGGAAAATGCCTGTGCGTGTTAAGGAGCGAATGCACGGATCAGAGCCATGGCTGCCGTCAGTCAGGCAAAGCTGGAGCCACTTACACGCCTACGAGGCTCTCACTTTGCTTTCTTTAAAGCGACCTGGAGCCAGGAAGGAGGGAGGGAAGGAGAGCCATAGCAGGCAAGCTGGCAGCAGCCGCTTACACGGAAGGAGGGACAGACGCTAGCAAAGGTCTGCCCGCTCTCTAAACAGAGCAATGAGGCTGCAGAGAGACGGCAGGAAAGATAAAATTTAAGCAACCAGCAGCAAAATAAAACCAACCTCGAGCTCTGAGCCAGCGCAGTGAAAACCAGGAAGTAAAAAAAAAAAAGGCTGGGGAGGGCATGAGGGAGAGGGGAAAACTTCGCAAATCCAGCTGATTGGCTGGGATGGAGCAGCTTGTTTTCAGGCAGGATAGATTTGAGCATTGTCTGGGTCCTAGTGCCCCTACCGCTTTTTTGTGCTCCATTCTATTGCTGCTGGTGGCTGCTTATCATTCAGGCTGCAAGGAGGAGCACTTTTACACAGCTAATGGCGAATCCCCTGTAATCCAAGTCCTCCTCACTTGCTCAAATCTATTCCGCCTCAAAACAAGGAGGGGAAGGAAACTGTTAAATGGAAAAAAAAACCCAGGCACAGGGCAAATACCTTAAGTATACCTTTAAAGCAACAGTGCTCTTTCCCTCCCTCCTCCCCGCGGAAAAGCTCCTTGTCCCTTGAGTTCTTTTCCTTCCCTCGCCACTTAAAACGTGGTTACAAAGCACGGATCCACATGGATCCTCAGGATTTTTGCATTGGGCTACCCCAAACTCACTGTCAGATCACATGACTGTGGCCACAGCATGAACCATAAAAATCATACATCCACTGTTTCATTTAGAATATTTTTTCCTCGTTTTCCTCCTCTAAAAACTACATGCGTGTTATGGTCAGATGCGTGTTATAGAGCGAAAAATACGGTAATTCGTTCTGGAGGTCCGTACTTAACCTGAAACTGTTCTTAACCTGAAGCACCACTTTAGCTAATGGGGCTAAATGCTGCTGCTGCGCCGCCAGAGCACGATTTCTTTTCTCAACATGAAGCAAAGTTCTTAATCTGAAGCACTATTTCTGGGTTAGCAGAGTATGTAACCTGAAGCGTATGTAACCTGAGGTACCACGGTAGTCTGGTTTTGCCTCCACCATCTCTGGACTTACCAGCACTCTCCCCAATTACCTAATTTTCAGTAAAGTTGTTCCACCCCCGTCCCACCCCCATGGCCAGAGCCACTTCACATCAGTAACACCTGACTCTTTGCATCTTACAGTAGCTTCCCATGCCAAAGCTGCACCTCCATTGCAGACATGGAAAACAGCCACGTGATTCAGAACACGTGTGTGATGTGGAACATTTAGACTATGGCTGCAGCAGGAGAGTGTCAGTCGTGCTCCAAATGTAATGTGCAAATTCTGGTTTGGTTTTTTTGTTGGAATAATCATTCACCAAATTCAAATTTTTAGCATTTTTTTACAGTGGTACCTCGGGTTAAGTACTTAATTCGTTCCAGAGGTCCGTACTTAACCTGAAACTGTTTTTAACCTGAAGCACCACTTTAGCTAATGGGGCCGCCTGCTGCTGCCGTGCCACCGGAGCACGATTTCTGTTCTCATCCTGAAGCAAAGTTCTTAACCTGAAGCACTATTTCTGGGTTAGCGGAGTCTGTAACCTGAAGCGTATGTAACCCGAGGTACCACTGTACTGGTCTTAAATTAGTGGCTTTTGCTGGAATTGCAGAATTAATCAGGTTGGAAAAGACTCAGACCACTGTCTTGAAACTGAAACCACCACCACCCCAAATGCAAAATAGTCTGAACAAATTTGGCCCTGTAAGAGAAAGCGTATATTTTTATCATTCAGATGCAAAGAGCAAGCAGGACCAAGGTCAACTGCGTTGGAGCTCCCTGCAGAATAAGGAAGTTTTTTCCTGTTTAGGATGCATTTGATCTCTCCGCAACTTGTAACCTCAGCACTCTGGAAATCCAGTGTGACCTATTCCAAACCTTTCCCACCAGTAAATAAACTCTCCTTCCGAATAAATGCCAATTCGCAAAGGGTTGGGGGACGGAAGTGCACTTGTACTTTGTACATCTTTTCTTTTGCTTTTGGTAGGTGGATGGAGAATTAGAGGCACTCCTGGAAAACGGAGAAGGACTTTCAGATAAGAATCAAGTTCTTAGCTTGTCCCGGCTGATGGTGCGAATCGAGACTCTGGAGCAAAAGCTCACCTGTCTCAAACTTATACAGGTGATTATTCCTTCTTTTATTTGACCTGGAAGTGGTTGGCAAAGAAGTTAAATAAATTCTAATTTAATATTCCACTTTTAATTCTGGGGCTGAGAAGTTTTGAGGGATTGAAGTAGCCTTGCTTGGGGGAGGAGGCACATTTCCAACTTCATGTTTTATCTGTCATCACACTTACTGATGGGATTTTGCTTATGGCCGGGTTACATGCCCCCTCACTTTTTTGACTTTTATTCACTGTTTTATGTAGTGCATCATCTAATTTAATCTCCCTCTTTGTTACTATTAGGACTATCACATTTTTCATTGCTCCTGTTCTCTGTCTTACAGAGAACCTGTATGTTCCCCTTAGTGCAGGAGCTAGATCTGAAGAGTTCTCGTGTTTCTGTTTTCAAAGGAGGAACAGCCACTGTTCCTTTGTTCCTTTAGTCATGGTGCAATCAGAAACCTGTTGTTGATCCCAGCACAATCTAACCAAATTGTGTCTGCATAAGACCTCCTGCCCTCCCATCTTGTTGCAAATTGCAGAGTTTGGGCTTTTCCGCCACAAACATCTCCGCTCACCTGCACGGATGTGGGCTGCAGGTTAGCCACCCCGGGTCATCTATTCAGCTTTGCTGAATAGAGTGGAAATGCAATTAGAACTTAAAATGTACGCGCAATGAGCACAGTCACCTTTTGCAGCTAGCAGCGATTGACAATAGAAAACCCTTGGAATTGCTGGGTAAAATAACACCTTCAGTGGGAAAGGAAGCAATGGTCTCTATTCAGACTGAAATGAATAGAATTAGATTTTTGGGTGCATTGCCGTTCAGCAGTTTCAGATTGGAGCCTCCCTTTGAAATTGCTTTTTACAGTTGCCTGAGGGAGTAAGTTTCCCAGAGCTACACAATGAGGCCTCCCAGATCTAAGTTATGAAACCTATATCGGAATAATTCTTAGCTCTTCAGACTATGGACATGTTTGTTACTTGGTGTGAAGCAGTTCTGCCCGATGATGGTGGATTTTTGACTTTAGCATGAGAACATCAGAGGCTGGCTGATGAATTGGGCCAGTGGCCATTCTAGACCATCATCCTGTTCTCACAGTGGCCAGCCAGATGCCCATTATTAGGAGCTTGCAAGCCATACTGGGTGCAGCAGCATAGCTGTCAACCACCCTGTATTTGGCGGGACAGTCCCTTATCCCAGCGCCGTGTCTTGCTGCTGTCCCTTATTGATGATGTCCCTTAAATTCCCCGGGTTTCAAAGGAAGCAGCTCCTCTCCCTCCCTCCCTCCCTGCCAGTCAGGGAGGAGGGAGGCTCCAACTGTGTTGCTTGGCTGCGTTGCTCACCCAATAAGGAGTCTAAGAATGACTGGGGGGTGGAGCTTGCATGCCTTGTGCCGATCAAATCAGCCACGTTGCCTGGGGACTCACCTTTGCTCAGCGCTTCCCAGTGGAGAGGTGACGGTGGTTTTCCTTGCTGCATCCCCTTTGCTGGGTTGCTGTGCTGTGGGAACCACCGCTTGAGGCTTCGTTTGGCTGCTGGCAGGGCTTTCTGCCTTTGGCTCGGAGGGGCTCAGAAGCTGAACATACCTGTGCTCTGAAAATCCCTTATTTTGGCTGCTGGTCCCTTATTTTCGAGGCTGCTGGTCCCTTATTTTCAAATCCGTAAGTTGACAGCTATGTGCAGCATCCTTCTGGTAGCTCCATCCTTGCCGTGTGTGTGTCTGTGTGTGTGTGTTCTTTTTTTCTTTTGCTTTGTTGGGTCTGCTTTAGTTTTGCTGGTTTGCAGCAACTGTGAAAACGTGGCTGTGTGGTCTCTTGGTCATTCTCTCTCCCTGCTCCCCTTCTTTCTCTTCACAGAATACTCACTCCCAGGCCTGCCTGAAGACGTTCTTAGAATGTCATGGATTGTCCCTTCTCTGGATTTGGATGGCAGAGCTTGGTGATGGCAGGGGAAACATCGCCAACAACTTGAAACTCCAGATAGAGGTCAGTGGCTGCCCTGGGATTTCTGTGTTGCTGCGTTTTCAAAAATAGCTGCGCAAGAGTTAAGTCAAGCTTCTAACTTTAGTTCCTTGTCACTGGTTTCTTTATGGCATCTCCCATTCAAGCCAATTTGTGAGGAAATCATTCGCCCTTCTAAGAATCTTGTGGTCAGTGTGGGGTGGAGATTCGGAAGCTATTTTCCATTCTCGGTTCTGCTTCTGGCTAATTATTCCCAACATCTGTGACCCTGCCTATTGCTCTCTACCATACCACTCACTAGCAAAACAATTGGGGGGGGGGAGAATAAAACTGGATGCTATATAGATTGTGCAAGTAAACTATGATTATAGTTCCCAGTGCAGAGGTGTATTTCCACAGTTCAGTGCCTGGATTTTTGAATGCACATCTGTGGTTGTGCTTTTATTTGGAAGAGACTCGAGCAATTGCTGTAGTGTGTATCTGGCATGTAAAAAAGGTAAAGGGACCCCTGACCATTAGGTCCAGTCGTGACTGACTCTGGGGTTGCGGCGCTCATCTTGTTTTATTGGCCAAGGGAGCCGGTGTACAGCTTCCGGGTCATGTGGCCAGCAGGACTAAGCCACTTCTGGCGAACCAGAGCAGCGCATGGAAATGCCGTTTACCTTCCCACCTATTTATCTACTTTCACTTGGATGTGCTTTTGAACTGCTAGGTTGGCAGGAGCAGGGACCGAGCAATGGGAGCTCATCCCATCGCGGGGATTCAAACCGCCGACCTTCTGATCGGCAAGTCCTAGGTTCAGTGGTTTAACCCACAGCGCCACCTGCGTCCCTTCTATCTGGCATGTAAACAGTGCCAAATTAGAGAGGTCATTTCAGAGGTCAGGCCTGCATCTGGATCTGATTACATCCTCACATTGTTAGATATTTTGGTTCTTGTTGTATGTGACCTATTCAAGTCATGCCTAGCATTGTATAATTGCTCATTGACATTTAATTAACCTTTTTCCCTCCAAAAGGGATTTTATTTTTCTGATTTGCTGTCAGAAATTTCAGGCTACATCTGCTTAAGGGGCACTCTGGTTCAGTTCAGACTTTCTCCAAACCATGGTTTTGAGGATTGGGAACAAGCTGCGGAATCATACACTCCTCTGTCCCCTGTTTAATCATGGCTTTCCCTTCCATTTCCTTTTTAGCAGTAACCATAATTTGCTATGGTATTCAAATCTGCAAATTATGGCTAGTGCAGTTTCCCCCTGCAAACCAACATCTGAAACAACTTTGAAATGGACTTCTGGTTTGAAGGGCACATGTTAGCTGTTCTGTGCTGATTCGGACATCACAGTAAATTATGGTTAATGCTAAGAAGGAAATGGAAGAGGGAACGAGGGGGACACTGGACCATGGAGCTTGTTCATGAACCTTCAAAGGTGGAGGATAGTCTAAATAGAGCCCCAGTTAGTGTGTCGGCAGAGCATAATAATAATAATAATAATAATAATAATAATAATAATAATTGGGCGGCTACCAATCAAATGGTAAAAACAATACAGCATTAAATATTAAAAACTTCCCTAAACAGGGCTGCCTTCAGATGTCTTTTAAAGATAAGATAGCTGCTTATTTCCTTCACATCTGAAGGGAGGGCGTTCCACAGGACGGGCACCACTACCGAGAAGGCCCTCTGTCTGGTTCCCTGTAACCTCACTTCTTGCAATGAGGGAACCGCCAGAAGGCCCTCAGCGCTGGATCTCAGTGTCTGGACAGAACGATGTGGGTGGAGATGCTCCTTCAGCTAAACAGGACCGAGGCCGTTTAGGGCTTTCAAGCTCAGCACCAACACTTTGAATTGTGCTCGGAAACGTACTGGAAGCCAATGCAGATCTCTCAGAACCGGTGTTATGTGGTCCCGGCGGCCACTCCCAGTCACCAGTCTTGCTGCTGCATTCTGGATTAATTGCAGTTTCTGGATCACCTTCAAAGGTAGCCCCATTGCAGCAGTCCAAGCGGGAGATAACTAGAGCATGCACCACTCTGGCGAGACAGTACGCGGGCAGGGAGGGTCTCAGCCTGCGTACCAGATGGAGCTGGTAGACAGCTGCCCTGGGCACAGAACTGACCTGCGCCTCCATGGACAGCTGTGAGTCCAAAAATGACTCCCAGGCTGCGCACCTGGTCCTTCAGGGGCACAGTTGCCCCATTCAGGACCAGGGAGTCCCCCACACCCGCCCGCCCCCTTTCCCCCCAAAACAGTACTTCTGTCGCCAAATCTAACTTCAATCAAACCGACCATTCCTGAAAGTTTACAATTCTCCTTTCCTGTTCTGTGATCAGATTATGAAGACTTTGGAGCTTTTGCCTATTCCCAATAAAAACATGTTGGAGGAGAGCAAAGTGCTTCCCATTATCCAGCGCTGGGCTCAGACTAAATCCGCTATTCCACATCTCAGCGAGGGAGATGGCTATTCGAGTGAGAACACATCGCGGGCTCATACTCCACTCAACACACCCGATCCTTCCGCGAAGTCTAGCGTGGAGGGGGACACGGACACGCCCAAGAAGCTTTCTTTCCGGAAGCTCAAGATCATAAGTGAGAACAGCATGGACAGCGCCATCTCCGATACGACCAGCGAGATTGAGCTGAAGGAGGTCAAAGAGGACCTTGAGCATCCAGACAGTGTCCCAACAGAGACGGCAGAGGAACAGCCACCCCAGCAGGAGCCTGGCAAGGATGCTGCCCCCGAGGTCTCAGCAGACACCAGCAAATCTCAAGCTGTCGAGCAGGATGTGGAACCCGAGACAGAGATGAAGGAGACCTCCGCTGCAAAGCTGGAGGAATCTGTGGCTGCAGAAACGCCCTCTCAAGATGAAGAGGAGGGCGTGTCAGATGTGGAGAGTGAGAGGAGTCAAGAACAGACCGATAAGATAATAGATGCAAGTGATTTGGCGACCAAGCTTCTAGATTGCTGGAAAGACCTAAAAGTAAGTTGGCTTCTCTGTAGCAGATGCTTTTTATCATTTAGAGGTAATGGAGGTTTCCCACAGTTGACTTGTTTCTCTTGTGCAGAGTGTGTGTGTGTATTCTGAACGGCTGCAGATTTCCTCTTTTTCTTTTAGCGGGAAATCCAAATGGGCCAGGCTAAAACTTTTTTTTTAATGCTTGTAGAGAAAACCTTATAAGCATAATTGTGACCTTTTCTCCTCACACCCACCCTATTAGCCAGTAGTGTTGAATGATCAGCAAACTGTGAAGATTGGGAAATGGATTAATTATGCAGTTTGTATCCTCTATTCACAAAAATTGCATCTACGGGCCCTGCTTGGTAAAATTTGGATTGGAAAAGGTGGTGGGATTTGTTGTTCACATGACAAACTAGGGGAAATACCTCCCATTAGAAAATGATTTGACCAAAAGCTTTCCATAAGTATTCTGTTTTTCCTTTTGAAGCAAAACTGCCTACACTTCGTTAACTGGCAGTTCATTAGATGGTTAGCAAAACAGATATACTTCAACTTTGCAAAGAGAGCATTTCTCCCACTAATTTAGTATTGGTGTCTTTGACCCAAAATTTCCTGTTGTGCCCTCACTAGTTTACAGACCAGTGCAACTAGCTGTTAATGAATGAATCAACATTTTTTTCTGCTAAAAATGCTAAGTCACAAGAATATGTAACAGCGATTTGAATCTGTTTGGCAGAAAAGTGAATTATCACCTGTTCCGAAAAACATAGGCTGTCTGCTGTGAAACCTTTGAGAAATGCTGCTATCCTGTTATGTTTTTTTTTGCAAGAATAGTTAGCCTGGAAACAGGCATGCTACTGAAGAGTTTTGTGTGATGTTTTGCTGCCTTTTTTTATTAGCCTGGTGGAAGGAAGGATAGTGGGGGTGGCAGGTGTACCTGTTGTCTCTGAGATGCCAAAAGATTCAAACCACCAGTAGTTACTACTCTTCGTTTGGCTAGATTAGCTACCACGTAAGAAAACAGAAGCAGAGTAGCAATTTCTCCAGTTAGCCCCTCTCTTCTTTATCAGTGGACAGTCTTATTAGCTCTTTTGTTCTTCCTACAAGGATATGTGTGGGTAGATTCAGTGGCACTTAGGGCTGAGAAAGACAAATTATAATAATTAATAATAATAATTTATTATTTATACCCCACCCATCTGGCTGAGTTACATTGGAATCCAGAGACCAGGCAGGATAAGCCAGCATCCTTTTCCTAAACCTTTGCCTTGTTGGAATTCCTAAGAAAGATACTAAGCAGGATTCACACAACTTAAGAACGGCCCACTTCTAAAATCGGGCATGATTCCATCTGGAGATTTGCTCAAATGATTATTTTTGAAGTGCGGCAGATGCAAAGAAATCATGCTATTTCCTCTGTGTCCTTCAGGAGCATTTTACGATACTTGGTCCGTGTGTGTGTGTTGATACAGATAGGTCGGGAGTAAGGTGCTTTTTAAAAAAAAGAATAATAGCCCTGATTCTCTGAAGAACTTGACCTGTATTTGCAAGATGAGTGTGGGATTAAAAAAATTAAAACTTGATTCTTTCAGTGTAATGAGAGAACTAACAACAAGATGGATAATTAATAATATATGCCAGGCTGTCAAGTGTCGTCTACGTAAAAATAAGTTTGTGCATCTTGTTCTTTCTGCCTAGAGTATGCCCAGTATATATTGCATCTTGAATGGGCTTAGGCTTTGCCTCTGATAATCTTTTTCTGTACCCAGAAAAGGGAGCAGGCCTTGGGCTTGCTTGCACCTTAGAATCATAGAATCATAGAGTTGGAATAGACCACAAGGGCCACCGAGTCCAACCCCCTGCCAAGCAGGAAACACCATCAGAGCACTCCTGACATATGGTTGTCAAGCCTCTGCTTAAAGACCTCCAAAGAAGGAGACTCCACCACACTCCTTGGCAGCAAATTCCACTGTCGAACAGCTCTTACTGTCAGGAAGTTCTTCCTAATGTTTAGGTGGAATCTTCTTTCTTGTAGTTTGGATCCATTGCTCCGTGTCCGCTTCTCTGGAGCAGCAGAAAACAACCTTTCTCCCTCCTCTATGTGACATCCTTTTCTATATTTGAACATGGCTATCATATCACCCCTTAACCTCCTCTTCTCCAGGCTAAACATGCCCAACTCCCTTAGCCGTTCCTCATAAGGCATCGTTTCCAGGCCTTTGACCATTTTGGTTGCCCTCCTCTGGACACGTTCCAGTTTGTCAGTGTCCTTCTTGAACTGTGGTGCCCAGAACTGGACACAGTACTCCAGGTGAGGTCTGACCAGAGCAGAATACAGTGGCACTATTACTTCCCTTGATCTAGATGCTGTACTCCTATTGATGCAGCCCAGAATTGCATTGGCTTTTTTAGCTGCCGCGTCACACTGTTGTCTTGTTCTGCTCTGTTGGCCTTGTTCTGCTCTGTCCCCAGGATGGAGATTTGAAGACAAGCTGCACACACACCATACATTTAAAACACATTTTACCTCCCCAAAGAATCCTGGCGACTGTATTTTAAAAGGATGCTGGGAATTGTAGTTGTGCCAGGGGTTCCAATGATCCTTTGAAGGAGGAATGTGCTTTAAGTGTATGCAGTCTTAGTGCAATACTGGTTTTCATGTACCCAGGAGCTCCCCAGATCTGCTTCCCATGCCTAGATCGAAATCCCAGAGTATCATTCAACCACTTCATGGAGCTCCTGGGCATATATGAACCCGGTGCCTGCCACTTTTATGCGGGGAGAGGTCATTGTGAGTATGTCGCCACTCCCTTCTCGCATCAAGTAGAATAATGTTCATATCAGCAACTCCTTAATTTGTCTAGATTTGGGGCTTTGTGTTTGATTTTAATCCCCCATACCTACTTGTCAGTCTATGCCCTGGTGCTGAGGATTGAAAAGAAAATACAATTTAGTTGTTAAAAAAAACACAACCAAATCAAAAACCTAATTGTTGTTCAGTTGTGTCTCAGATACGTTGTCTTGTGAGGATTCATGGTGGGGTTAGCATGAAATCATAATTTTCTTGCTAAGTTATCTTTCTACTCTCCCTCTCCCCTTTTGGGATAGCCCTGGCTGAAGAGCAGTTTGCTCACATCTGTGGTCAGCTATGGAATCATTATCCATCAAAAGTCACTGTTTTGGATTTTTAAGCCCTTTCTGTTGCAGATCACATCACATAATATTGAGAAGGTCAATACATGGTTTAAAATATTGCTGCCAGTATTACATATATTGATCTAGCGGACATAGATTCTGATCTCGTGCTCAGTGCAGTAGCCTCCCTATAGCCTAAACCAAGCCCCTTCCTTCCACCCATCCATCAAAAACAATAGTCCTCCTTTTTAGATTCCTGTGTTTGGGAGCTGCTGTATCACAACGCTGAATTTAATCTGTCCTGCACTGCATTACGATTGCGCTAAGAGTTAGCTGCTTCTGTCTGACATTAACTGCTTTTTAAAAAAAACTCCAGCGCATTTATGCTTGAAAGAGATACCTGTAAACAGCATAGTTTTTTTACCTGATGCAAGAAAACAATTGGGGCCTGTTGTCTCTGAGATAAACACGGAGCCCATTTGTCCATGTTCCATGCCAAAACCGATTGATGCTGGTTGCTTTAGGGTCTTCCAACCCCGTAATATTAGTCTGGAGTGCTGGTCATCTATGTAGCGTAGACTGATTGGGCGGGAGGGTGTGGAAAGCTTGTAACCTAAAGCTATGTCCTTCCCGACCTCTTGATGCTGACCCCTTTGTAGTAATTTCAACCATTTCCATCCAGCTTCTCAGGGCAGCCAGGAGCTTGTTAACATCATCCCCAGCTGACCATGAGTCTCCTTTTCTCAACTCCATTTTCAACTCCGCCCTGAAGAAAGGAGAGAACGTAGCGTGCGTACTGTGAAGAAAGCAGGAAGATGGTTGGGAAGCTGGATGATGCATGAGAAATATAATAGGTGGAAAAAGAGAGGACAGAGGTGGCTAACTCATTGATGCCGACGTAATTTTGGTGCGTCCATTGCCGGCAATGGATGTCGCTCTGGGAGAATCCCCCTATTCCTGGCGGGGAAGGATCGAGTGAGCTATTCTTTTTTATATCTATATATATATCTATATATACCTCTTCACACAAAAGACAGCTGCTGCGGCTTTTGAGCATTCAAGGCCTTCATGGGCTTGAATTCCAGGAGGAACACCAGCAAAAGGCAGCACACAACCCACTGCAGCCACACGCAACACACACACAAAACCCCAGACCGGGTACGTTTTCAGCACGGGTTTCTGCAAGCGTTTCCTGCCGACTTCGGAAATGCTGCATGTGTCTCCCTGTGCTGAAAATGTGCTCCGAACTGGTTTAGACATGCAACAGGAAATGGCTAAAAACCAGCATAGCGCTTCGTTTAGCTCACACGGAGACCTGCCATTTGACCAGTTCTCGTTTGGGCATAGGAGTAAAACAGGTAAGTCCCCCAGGAAGGACGGATGAAACTTTGAGGCATTGTCGGGGAGGGAATCACAACATCTCTTAAGGTATGATGGATAATGGTTCCATTGCTGTCCACCCCTCTGGATTTGAACGACAATCCGGTGGGCATCTGTGGCCACAAACCGTGTGAGGCGCTCACCTCTTTCACTGGAATAATTTGATGGATCGGGAAATTATGCTTTCAGCTCAGCATGAGGACCAATTTAATCAATCTGTAGGTAGTAGTGTGGTAATCAGGCAGTTAGCGGCTCTGGTTCTTATTTTCTGGCGGGAACATGGAAGTACATCACTGGCCGGAATAAGGCTGGAGCTGGATTAGTTCAGCCTGTTTCCTTGAGGCTAGTTTTGTGCTGTGTGTGCATAGCAGGATGGTACCCTCGCAGTCACTCAGTTACTCATGCAGGTAGAGTGGTGCCCCGCAAGACGAATGCCTCGCAAGACGGAAAACTCGCTAGACGAAAGAGTTTTCCGTTTTGGAGGTGCTTCGCAAAACGTATCTTCTACGGGCTTGCTTCGCAAGACGAAAATGTCTTGCGAGTTCCTGCGGGTTTTTTTCCCTTTCCCCCCCTTTTTCTAAGCCGCTAAGCCACTTATCAGCTGATCCGATAAGCTGATAAGCCGCTAAAAGCCGCTAATAGCGCTAATCCTCTAATCCGTCAATGGGCTTGCTTCGCAAGACAAAAAAACTGCTAGGCGAAGAGAATCACAGAATGGATTCTTTTCCTCTTGCGAGGCACCACTGTATGAAGGGATGCTTTAGGAAGAGATCAGAGTTAACAGCAACCTGGAAGTTAGAACTTCCTCAAGGCGTAGCCATTTTGGGGGGCATTTCAAGGTCTCTTTTTTCTTTTTACTCTTTGAACTACCAACACAGAAGTGGCGTTTTAGTCCTCAGTCATATATTGGATTTAGGCTTTGCTTCAGATGTGCCGGTTGTGTTACTGGTCTGGTAACGGCTTAGGGATTATAGGTTTCTTTGTAAAAATGGTTTCATAGGCAGTAATTGGCGCTCTCTGCCCCCATTTTGGTCCATTTACTGCGCACCCTTCCCATTCCCTTCCTCCACTTTGTTGCTTTCAGTTGGCCGATGTGGCAACTCCTCGCAGCTGTTGGCTGTGCTGGCATTCCACACAGGGGGCTGCACAGTGATGCTTGAGAGAGCCTAGGTTATGGTTATAGTCATAGCTATCCCAGGTCAAGCTATTTGCTCTTAAGATACATTAAAGGCACGGCAGGGAGGGCAAATCTGGAGCTGTTAAACTGCTTTATGGGCAGGTTGCTGCGTGCTAGCATTATAATCCCTTGAACATGTGTGGCATAACAGTGTTTAAGGCATCGGCCCCATTTCGGGACTGTCTCTGGCAGTCTAAATTCTTATGCCATGGAATTTGTCCCACCAGCCCATGTTGAACTGGCCTGGGCCCATTTAATACTAACACTTCCTGGTTAAAATGGTGAGGGTCTTTAAAGCAGGTTATTTGTTCATCTTTTATTTAGGAAGCTTGAGGAGCTCCCGACTTCCAGTTCTTGTAAAAGTTTACAAGAACTTCTCATTCTTTTTTTTTTTTAAAAGCCCAATACTCTTTTGTTAGACAAGCCAGAGATTGATTAGTGTTGCACCCCAGAATTTCAAGCCTTTGAAACAGGCTTTCTCAGCCTCAGCCCTCCAGATGTTTTTGGCCTACAACTCCCATGATCCCTAGCTAGCAGGACCAGTGGTCAGGGATGATGGGAATTGTAGTCTCAAACATCTGGAGGGCTGAGGTTGAGGAAGCCTGCTTTAAAACGTTACGAGAGAGGTGTGTAAGTGGGAAGAGCTTAAATAGCAAAACAGCTCATTGCTGCTGTTGGGGACAAAGCAATTACCTTGTCTACTGACTAGTGGAGCAAGCTTTTAGCATATTTCTACAGAAATCCGTATGGATTTTTATACGGCTTCGTACTCTCTTAGGCGGTTGTTGTAAGACAGATCTGAAACTGGAAAGTATACATAAGGGAGAAAGGCAGTAGCTTGGGCTGAAAAACAATGCAAAGACTGTTCTGTTGAGCAGCCTTTCCAAGACCAGGAATTCTTCAGGATGGAAAAGCGAAGGCAGTTTTCCAACTCCTTCTCCCATACCTGTGTGTTACTTTGGCATTAAGTCATGCCCTGTGTGTTTCTGTTTTATCTATAAGCTAAAAACTAGTTTGTAGCTCCAGTGTGCTAAGGTTTTGTATGGCTTGTGCCAAAGATAAGGTGTCTTTTGTTGTTGTTGTGGTTTATGGTGCAAACCAGTTGAATGCTTGGGGGGGGGGGGAGAGAAAGTAGAATGAAGAAAGCATGAAGAGCATATGAAATTACACACAAACCCTGCTTTTGTGTTAATGGCAATCTAAATATACCCCAATCCCCATAGCTGTCAGAAGGAGGGCGCTAAGCATGTTGGGTGTGGAGGAAGAAAATAATAATAGGGAAGAAAATAGGACTTATAAATTCACTTGCCTACCCTGCACTATGGGTGTGTCTCATTTTGCAGAGTAATCTTTCATTTCCCCCAGGGGTAGTGGGAGACATTTTCCCCATGTGGCCAAAGGATTCCCCCACCCACCCCTTTTTTGTACTAAGTTTTTAAAGTTTACAGTGGTGCCTCGCAAGACGAAAAGAATCCGTTCTGTGATTCTCTTGTCTAGCGGTTTTTTCGTCTTGCGAAGCAAGCCCATTGACGGATTAGCGCTTTTAGCGGCTTATCTGCTGATCGGGTCAGCTGATAAGCGGCTTAGAAAAAGGGGGGAGGGAAAAAAACCAGCAGGAACTCGCAAGACATTGTCGTCTTGCGAAGCAAGCCCATAGGAAATTCGTTTTGCGAAGCACCTCCAAAACGGAAAACTCTTTCGTCTAGCAAGTTTTCCGAATTGCGAGGCATTCGTCTTGCGGGGCACCACTGTATTTTCAAACAGTAATTTTTTCAGCCTTGATACAGTTTCCTCAGCCTTCGATTCTACTGCAATATATTTCTATTTGGCCTTTCAGCAACAATAGTGAGGCAGAAGAAGGAGTTTATTGCGTGGACCTCTCTGTGTGCTTTGTTTCAGAAATTTGGGGAAACAGGGTAACCACATAGGTCACATGGAGACAGTCTATATTGGAGCCTTTGCTTTTATTTGTAATAATTCTTAAGCAGTCACTCCAGATTTAAATAATAAGGTTAATGTATAAAGCTAAAATGTTCGATGTTTCCCTCTTGGGTTTTTTGTTATGTTAAATGTTTTGTGGATGCTTCTATGTCGAAAAATAAAGACAAGTTGCCTTAGGTTACATCCCAACTGACTAGTAGTTGTCCTTTATAGTGAGGAGGTATAAGTTGTTTCTGATGAGGACACAGAGCAGAAAAGTAATCGTGTCTGCATTACAAATACAAACGTAAACTGGTTTTCCTGTTAACAGTTTTCATTTGTTTAATTGGTTTAGATTTAATCATGTTCCCCAAAGCTCAGAGCAGATAACAGTATTTAATTGGCATGTGTAATATTACTTGCAGTGGAATTTTAAGGGCCATTAAATAAAATCTTAACAAACGAATCCTCAACGCAGAGTTGCTTTGAGCTTGTTAACATGTGGCATTGCTCATCCTCATAAACAGCCTGATCTTTTCAGTTTACACTTTTGGTGTAACATGCAATGTGTGAATGGGGATTGGGCAAGGCAAGATTATTTAAATGGCTGCTGGCAGTACCGTGATTGAGGCAGCGCTTTGAGCAGTCGTTGGGCAGAAAAGGTGAATAGGCATGCATAAATTATAGAGCCAAGTGGTGGTTTTTTTAAAGCCCAAATTGACAAAGGAACGCAAAAGGGTATTTAAAGGGAGATGGAATGTAGAAGCAAATGCAGGAAGCTAGAAAGCCAATACAGTGGTACCTCGGGTTACATACGCATCAGGTTACAGATGCTTCAGGTTACAGACTCCGCTAACCCAGAAATAGTACCTCGGGTTAGGAACTTTGCTTCAGGATGAGAACAGAAATCGTGCAGCGGTGGCGCGGCGGCAGCAGGAGGCCCCATTAGCTAAAGTGGTGCTTCAGGTTAAGAACAGTTTCAGGTTAAGAAATGACCTCCGGAACGAATTAAGTTCTTAACCCGAGGTACCACTGTACTGGTGAATTAGGCAGCAGTCTGTGCATTTTACGTAGGAATAAGGCCCATCAAACTCAGCGTGACTTGCTTCTGAGTAGACATTCACATGGTAGCACGGTTGAAAATGCAGGGTTTTGAAAGTGGGTTTGAAAAGTGGTCAAATGAGAAACCTATTGCACAGTCATCCCTGGGTGTATAATCTATAGAAATGAAAGAGTAGCCTGCGTTGAAAATGGTATTGCTTATTGCGGGAAAAGGTGCAGTGTGTGAAAAAAAATTAGGAATCCTGAAAGAAACTCTTCCCCGAAACTACTGCGGGTAGAAATTCCAAGAGAAAAAGCATATCTGCTATCAGGCATCTCCACTCAGTTGACCGCTGTCCTGGCACAATGGCTGACTTCAAAGTATCCTCAGACCAGGTAAAGGTCAGCTTGAGTCATGGCACAGAAAGAGGCCGGGATCTAAAGCAGCCTTTCTCAACCTGTGGGTCCCCAGATGTTGTTGAACTACAACTCCCATCACCCCTAGCTAGCAAGGCCAGAGCTCAGGGATGATGGGAGTTGTAGTCCAACAACATCTGGGGACCCACCGGTTGAGAACCGCTGAAGGAAAGTGGCATTAATTAAGTCCAAGGTGGCTTTTGGCTTGTTTTTCTCAAAAAAAAAAAAAAGAATAGTTTCTATACTGCATGGCTACTATATGTGTAAAACAAACGTCATGAAACGTCTGGTGGGGAATCTAAACAAGTCTTCTGGTCTATCAAGCCCTACACAGAAGTGAAAGGAGCTCTTGATTCCACACACATGAATGGTGGAAATTGCCCAGACAGTCTAATACAGAATGGGAACTGGTAAAAAAATAAAAATAAACAAGGGGATTAGTCAAAGGGAAGAGGAATATTGTGTCTCTTTAGGAAGGTTGGAGTTTAGTTAAACCAACTGTAATCGAGTAAACTAAGATGAATGCCACAGATAGGAAGAGGCACAAATAATCCAAAAGGTTGCTTTAAAAGCCGAGGAAAGAAGAGTTCTTTAAAAAGCACAAGTCAAAATAAATAAAAACTAAATGTAAACGTGAAACTGATGAGGAAACCAAGGTGGAACCTAGAAAGTTGTCTTGTGCAATATTGCCCATCAGAGTTAGAGCCAGGTGAGGGGAGACTTTCTGGGAAGCGTGTTTAACAAGCTGAGTACCACAGCTACGAAGTCCCTCCTTCCAGTCACCACTTGTCTAACTTTAGATGGCAGGGAGAGAGGCGGAAGAAGGTGACCACAAGGTTCAGGCAGGTTCCTGTGATGGAAGACAAATCGCTCCGAGCCACTTGGGACTAGATGAATTTATCTGGTCAGATCCAGTTAGACGGTGTCTATTTCCATGCCTGTTACAACAGCTGGATAGCTCAGTCAGTAGAGTGTGAGACCCTTAATCTCACGGTTGTGCGTTTGAGCCTCCCAGTGGGCAAAAGATTCCTGCATTACAGGGGTTGAGCTAGATAACCCTTGTGGTCTTTTACAATTCTATGAACTGTGAAGTCCTACGGTTACGAAGTGATGGCTGCTAGCTCCAGGTAAAGGTAAAGGGACCCCTGACCATTAGGTCCAGTCGTGGCCGACTCTGGGGTTGCGGCGCTCATCTCGCTTTATTGGCCGAGGGAGCCGGTGTACAGCTTCCGGGTCATGTGGCCAGCAGGACTAAGCCGCTTCTGGCGAACCAGAGCAGCGCACGGAAACGCCGTTTACCTTCCCGTACCTATTTATCTACTTGCACTTTGACGTGCTTTGAAACTGCCAGGTTGGCAGGAGCAGGGACCGAGCAACGGGAGCTCACCCTGTTGCGGGGATTCGAACCGCCGACCTTCTGATCAGCAAGTCCTAGGCTCTGTGGTTTAACCCACAGCGCCACCCGTTAGACAGTGTCTATTTCCATGCCCGTTACAACAGCTGGATAGCTCAGTCAGTAGAGTGTGAGACCCTTAATCTCACAGTTGTGCGTTTGAGCCCCCCAGTGGGCAAAAAGATCCCTGCATTATGGGGGTTGAGCTAGATAACCCTTGTGGTATTTTACAATTCTATGACCTTCAGCTCAGTTTTGGAGAAAAGGAACATCTCTCTTCCAGTATACTTTATTTTATTTTATTTTATTTTATTTTATTTTATTTTATTGGTATTGGCTTCTATTTGACCTTTCAAACTAATATTTTTTCCAACTGTTTTAAATGTTGCCTTTGTATTTACACTTTTTTGTAAAACCATATGGATATTTGTATTTTGGAATTGTCCAGTGTTAGAAGTATGGGTTTTTTTCTTTATGATTCTATAGGGTGAATTGTTATATTGGAGATGGGACAGGATACATTTCCTAATTAGTGTTATGTATTTTAAGGACAAGGTTTGAGGGATCTGACCTAGCGAGAGAGAGAGAGAGAGAGAGAGAGAGAGAAGTTGAAGCCACCCGACAGAGGCACCTATTTTCATTTCATATACAAATTAAACTACACCTTATGGCTTAAACATGACTTAAAGAAAGCAGGAGTGCTCTGATGGTGTTTCCTGCTTGGCAGGGGGTTGGACTCGATGGCCCTTGTGGTCTATTCCAACTCTATGTTTCTATGATTCTATGACCTGTGAAGTCCTACAGTTACGAAGTGATGGCTGCTAGCTCCAGATAAAAGTGATCAAAGGTAATAAATACATTGCTGTGCAAGGCGTATCTTTTTAGGCGAAGATTTCCTTACACCTGGGAACTTGTATGACTTTAAAAGAGGACTAGACAAATTCATGTGAAAGTGTCCTATATGCCAGGGAAAGAAATACCTGCCGATGCACTAACCAAAGTTGTTAACAGGGAACAAATGGCTCTGTATGTACATAGATTGCAAATGTGTTAGATTCTGCAATGGTTGGTATGAAAAGGGGGAGAATGTTGATATTTCCGCCCCCCTCCCATTGCGAGAATCTCCTGATAGGATGTTTTCAGAAAGGAGGGGGCGGAAACTGCTCTTCGCTTCTTCCGTTCCTGCCTGACTCTGTGTGGAGTCTGTGTTTTGAGCCCTTCAACAGCTTAGCCAGGGAAGATCTGGTGTCTTCCTGCCCTGGTTGAAGAACGTGGCTGTGATCTGTTCATGTGGAACCTGTAGTGATTAGATGGCTGCGTGGGAGCTGTAACACTTATGCAAGCCAGTAGCTCTTTAGTTCTTAGCTTGTAGTAGCTATTAGAAATACAGTGGTGCCCCGCAAGACGAATGCCTCGCAAGACGGAAAACTCGCTAGACGAAAGAGTTTTCCGTTTTGGAGGTGCTTCGCAAAACGAATCTCCTATGGGCTTGCTTCGCAAGACGAAAATGTCTTGCGAGTTCCTGCGGGATTTTTCCCCTCCCCCCTTTTTCTAAGCCGCTTATCAGCTGATCCGATAAGCTGATAAGCCGCTAATAGCGCTAATCCTCTAATCCGTCAATGGGCTTGCTTGGCAAGACCAAAAAACCGCTAGACGAAGAGAATCACAGAACGGATTCTTTTCGTCTTGCGAGGCACCACTGTAAAAGAAGTTATGCTTCACAGCAAGCTTCCGCTTTGTTTATACTCTGCTGGGGTTAGTGCTCACAATGCACAGTTGTGAGTCCAGTGCACTGAGACCTGCTTTCCAGGATGGGAAGGTCTCCAGTCACCTAGCCCAGTCAGGGCAGAACCAGTTACTGAGCCCAGTCGCTCAAAGGCGTACTGACAATTCTATCTGTGCCTACTAGCCGTAAAGTCTATGCTGTTCTTCCATGGTTAGAGGTATTATGCATCTGTATACCAGTTGCTGGAAATTACAAGTGGGGAGAGTGCTGAGGTCCCGCTTTTGCAGGCTTTCCATGGTTATCTGGTTGGCCACTGTGAAAACGGGATGCTGGACTGGGTGGGCTGTTGACCACCCTGTCTCAACAACCTCCTGGGGTATAGATGGGGAGCCAGATATTGCATGACTACAAGTCCCATCATCCCTGACCATACCATTAGGGGGCAAGTGGTAGTTGCAGTCCAAAAACATCTGGAGGACCCAAGGTTTCCACACCTGTCCTAGGACATGGGTCATGGGTGACCAACCCGCAGATCACTGGCTGAATAAGACCTGACAGCCTTTTCTACTCACCCCAGTAGCTGCTGTGTCAGAAACAAAACCCCACACATTCCTTGGCAAGCAGCTGTAACACGTGAAACAGCAATTCCGAACCGGCAAACTTAGAGAAAGAGAAGATTTCTTAGAGGCCTCCCCCTTTGCAGCCACCTTTGTTCAAGAGGGGCTGTAGCTGATACCCTCTAAGAGGGAAGGTACCATCAAAAGTTGGGTTTTGAGCCCTTCAACAGCTTAGCCAGGGGAGATCTGGTGTGAACATGGCTGTGATCTGTTCTTGTGGAACCTGTCTGCTTTCAGATGTTGGTATACAACCTCCATCCTTCCTGAACCGTTGCCTGGAACTGGTCCAACAACATCTGTAGGGACCACTTGTTTCTAGGGAAACGGAAATAGGTACACACTCTTCTTTGTCAATATATATATATATATATTTAAAATTGTCCAGTAGCACCTTAGAGACCAACTAAGCTTGTTCTTGGTGTAAGCTTTCGTGTGCATGCACACTTCTTCAGATACCAAATTAGAGATTGTAAAGTCCTTTCAATCCCTGCATCAGGGTTCTGTTCTTGTACTTTGTAAAATGCCACACACGCTGATCGCTGCTGATTAGCAGAATGTAGCCCCAACTAGTCATCCCAAAACTAAAATGGTTGACACAATGTGCTGCGTAGCCTTGCACTCTTCCATTCCGCTTTCTCCAAGCTAATGCCAGCAATCTCCCATTTCCTCCTTCTATTCAGAATTGTTCGGCTTTATTATTTGATTTGATTTGTATACCATCCATCATCTAAAAATCTCAGGGCGATTCACAACATAAACATATATCCCTCAAGTAATTAAGGAACAAAAGAAGAAAAGGCACACTAATCTAGGAACTTCCTCTCTGCCCAGAACGTTGGAGGCTATACACCACACCCCTCAACAGTATTTATAGGAACTCAAACACCAGATTCTGCTCTGTTCCAGTAACAAGAAGCCGAAAGCACCAGCCTGAAGATGACGAGTGAGACCTCGTCGAAACGTCGCACAGACACCCCGACTCTTACACGGGAAGACACCCGAAGACACCAAAACCTGCATTCCTGTACCCGTGAAAATCTACGAAAGCAAATATATATATATATATATATATATATATATATATATATATATATATATATATATGAAGACACCAAAACCTGCATTCCTGTACCCGTGAAAATCTACGAAAGCATATATATATATATATATATATATATATATATATATATATACACACACACACACACACACACACATACATACATACCCGCACGCACACACACACACACATAAAATAAAATAAAATACATAATAAAAAGAAAACAAAACCAAATAACCCTCCCCACAAACACAAAAGGACATAGAATGCTAATCAGCCAAACGCCTGGTTAAAGAGAAAAGTATTTGCCTGGCACCTAGAGATATGTGATGAAGGTGCCAGGCAAGCCTCCCTGAGGAGAGCTTTAATTTTCTGTTTTAATTTTACAATTAATGACTCTTGACTTTGTTCTCTCTAACCCTGTCCTCTGAGGCTCAGAGGAGATCACCACCCGCCTGCTCGCTTTGGTTTTTAAAGGACAACAAATGATCCTCTGTCTGCTAACAACAAATCCAATACTAATTTAATGTTACATTCAAGCGCCCTCTCTTCCCCCCCCCCGCCCCCCAATCCTTAACCCTGCCCTATACTTCCTTGCTGTTGAGCATAGGGGGCATAGTATAGGGATAAAATAAGTATAAAGAAAGGGCTTACACAGACAGCAATTTGCTGTTCCCTCTGTTCAGCCCTTGAAAGTTGGGGAGCTCACAAGGTTGGTCACTTCCAAATCTAGGTATGATAATGGCCCTCTGTGCCTGTTCCAGCAGCATGAACAAGCAAATAATAATAATAATAATAATAATAATAATAATAATAATAATAATAATAATTTATTTATACCCCACCCATCTGGCTGAGTTTCCCCAGCCACTCTGGGCGGCTTCCAGCCGAATATTAAAAACAATACAGCGTCAGACATTAAAAACTTCCCTAAACAGGGCCACCTTCAGTTGTCTTTAAAAGTAAAATAGTTGTTTATTGCCTTGACATCTCCTGGGAGGGCATTCCACAGGGCAGGCGCCACTACCGAGACGGCCCTCTGCCTGGTTCCCTGTAACCTCACTTCTCGCAGGGAGGTAACCGCCAGAAGGCCCTCGGAGCTGGACCTCAGTGTCCGGGCTGGATGATGGGGGTGGAGACGCTCCTGCAGGTATACTGGACCGAGGCCTTTTAGGGCTTGAAAGGTCAGCTCCAGCACTTTGATTTGTGCTCAGAAACGTACTGGGAGCCAATGAAGATCTTTCAGGACTAGTGTTATATGGTCTCGGCGGCCACTGCCAGTCACCAGTCTAGCTGCCGCATTCTGGATTAATTGCAAAAGCTGAGATGAGGGTCACTGGTGCCTTTGGGTGACAAATGGCCACAGTTCCATCCCCCTTCACAACAGTTCCCCTAACTCTTAATGAAATCAGATGATCCTTAACTTCAGGCACAGGGGGTGAATACAACCTATCTGACCCCCAGAACCCTTCCCAGGCCACAGCTCTGCTTTTTCCTAGTTGAATTACATGTTTGAACTACGCCTCTTGTTCACCTGGGTGGGGGATAGAAAGGGGTGTATGAGTGTGTGTAAAACCTAGCCTACTGTAAAGGTAAAGGTACCCCTGCCCATACGGACCAGTCGTGTCTGACTCTGGGGTTGCGCGCCCATCTCGCTTAAGAGGCCGGGGGCCAGCACTGACTGGAGACACTTCCGGGTCACGTGGCCAGCGTGACAAAGCTGCTCTGGCGAGCCAGCACCAGCGCAGCACACGGAAACGCCGTTTGCCTTCCCGCTATAAAGCGGTACCTTTTTATCTACTTGTACTTAAGAGTGCTTTCGAACTGCTAGGTGGGCAGGAGCTGGGACCGAACGACGGGAGCTCACCCCGCCACGGGGACTCGAACCGCCGACCATACGATCGGCAAGTCCTAGGCGCTGAGGTTTTACCCACAGCGCCACCCACGTCCCTTAAAAGGTAAAGGTAAAGGTACCCCTGCCCGAACGGGCCAGTCTTGACAGACTCTGGGGTTTGTGCGCCCATCTCACTCAAGAGGCCGGGGGCCAGCGCTGTCCGGAGACACTTCCGGGTCACGTGGCCAGCGTGACAAAGCTGCATCTGGCGAGCCAGCGCAGCACACGGAACGCCGTTTACCTTCCCGCTGGTAAGCGGTACCTATTTATCTACTTGCACCCGGGGGTGCTTTCGAACTGCTAGGTTGGCAGGCACTGGGACCGAGCAGCGGGAGCGCACCCCGCCGCGGGGATTCGAACCGCCGACCTTTCGATCGGCAAGCCCTAGGCACTGAGGCTTTTACCCACAGCGCCACCCGCGTCCCGGTCCCACGTCCCTTAGCCTACTGTAAATGGATATAATTTCAGTTCCTCCACTTGCTTTTGCATCTAGTCCCACCTCTGGAAGAAGGGAATGTAGCTCTCAGGCTCTCCCATGTCTGCACCAATCTATAGGTCAGAGGATTGTGATCAAGCCATGGCCTTTAGCTTCTTCCTTCTTCCCCCTCCCTCCCTCTCTCTTTCTTTGATACAGGGTAGGGGCTGTACTTCTGGCCAATTGCCATCCAAACCATGGTTTTCCGTTATGTCCAAACTATAGTGCAAGAACGGAGGCAGCTGGAGGGGCATCTGCTAAAGCTTTTGGTTCATTGGCAGTTTCCCCAAGCCATGGCTTGAAGGATCACTAGGATGCAGCCATGGTCTTTAAATATCTTTTGAGGAAATGCTTAGGATTCTGTAGTTGTGATTCCTTCATGTGCCCTGTGCATATGAATTTGGCCTAAGTCAGCCGCCGAACCTGACTTAGTTTCTGTGACTTGTTTTTGCAGGAGGTGTACAGAATCCCGAAGAAGAGCCAAGCGGAGAAGGAGACCACTGGTACGTACTCGTAGATGCTCTTCTTTGGGTATCGATCAGGTTGAGAAGAAGGCCATTGAGTAGAACTTCCTTAAAAGCACTCTGTGATTCATTAGTGCTACATGACTTTATAGGGATGGCTCCTTTGTTCTATCCTTCTCTTCCTTCGTTGCTCTCTTCCTGTGGCTCAACTGAAACAGCATAGCCTTGCTTGACCACAGAAGACTTCCCTGAGACCAGGGAGGAGGACAGGCTTAGAGGTGGCACGTGGTTCAAGCTCTAGTGTTAATCAGCACTTGTTCCTTAGCAGGAGCAAAAAGAGAATTTGAAAAACCATTTCTCAGAGTTCCTTGCAAGTCAAGATATCCCTACATTTAAATATAAATCCTTATATAAAGGTAAAGGTACGCCTGACCATTAGGTCCAGTCGCGGATGACTCTGGGGTTGCGGCGCTCATCTCGCTTTACTGGCCGAGGGAGCTGGCGTACAGCTTCCGGGTCATGTGGCCAACATGACTAAGCCATTTTGGCGAACCAGAGCAGTGCACGGAAACTGCGCTTATCTTCCTGCCATAGCAGTACCTATTTATCTACTTGCACTTTGACGTGCTTTCGAACTGTTAGGTGGGCAGGAGCATGGACAGAGCAACGGGAGCTCACCCCGTCACGGGGATTCGAACCGCCAACCTTCTGATCGGCAAGCCCTAGGCTCTGTGGTTTAGACCACAGCTCCACCCACGTACCATAAATCCTTATATAGATTTGGTTAAATAAAATATATCAGCATCAGTCAGGTATCTTCTCTGTACTCTTTTTTTGGACCTAAAAAGATCTTTGTTTAGACAAGCCTATGCAGATACATAGAAATTAGCAAGTGTTTTAATCTGTTTTTAGCCGATTCTTGGTTATCATATTTTTTTTTAAAAAAAAACCTTTTAACTTTGTCTTTTACTGACAGTTTTAACATTTGGGTTATTTTGTCATCCATTTAGGGGTTTATGTACAATCAAATGGTATATACATTTTGTTAGATATTTAAATACATGAGCTAACGTGGCTTGCCTTCAGGTGTACAGACGGGACTTAAATAATGATTTACAATTGAGGGTGTTGAATGCACTCCATATAAATTACCTTAGTGTGATTCTTTTGGCTCACTTCTGTATGCTAGGTCAGTATTATTATCTCCATGTTCCAGATCAGATTCTGGGGGGGTCAAGGAGGGGAACAAAAGCTATGACATGCCCAAAGGTCACATAGTGAATTCACAGTGGAGGTGACATTTGCACCAGGGACTTCCTGATTTCATAACTCAGTCTCTTAATAAAGAAAACTGTTGTGGGTGAAGCAACTCCAAAGAGCCAACGAAGAGTGTGTTGATTGTTAAAACCCTTCCTCAATCCTTTGCCCCTTTACTTGGAACTAAATATTCTCGACATCTGGATTATTGACATGCACAGAATTGCTCTGCGAGTTCCTTGGGTTGGTGGCTGTCTTTCCCAAACACATACATTTCTTGCTTCTCCACACTGAGAACAATATTCTACTTTCGCGTACAAGTCCATGAGGGCTACCAGTCTACAAATGATTATTTGGAACAGAACAAAGAAGTAAATGGCATAGTGTTTAATTCCCCAGGTTTAGAGACTTTCTGCATAGTCTGTAATTTGACCAAGATCAGAAATACTGCAAGCACGCCTCCAGTTTATTGCAGCTTCAGATCTGCAAGTTCTGCCCAAAAAGTTGAGGCTTCGTGGCCTAAATGGAGGCAGGAGCCTGGGAATCAAACTTGAGTTAAAACAAAATATTTTATAGTATCAATTGACCACAAAACCATGGTTTATCATAATAGAAACAAGCTGAAGCAAGCCTCAGACTTGCTGAAGCCTGTGCTCTAGTTCCTTTTCAATGTATAGAATCATAGAGTTGGAAGAGACCACAAGGGCCATCGAGTCCAACCCCCTGCCAAGCAGGAAACACCATCAGAGCACTCCTGACATATGGTTGTCAAGCCTCTGCTTAAAGACCTCCAAAGAAGGAGACTCCACCATACTCGTTGGCAGCAAATTCCACTGTCAAACAGCTCTTACTGTCAAGAAGTTCTTCCTAATGTTTAGGTGGAATCTTCTTTCTTGTAGTTTGGATCCATTGCTCTGTGTCTGCTTCTCTGGAGCAGCAGAAAACAACCTTTCTCCCTCCTCTATGTGACATCCTTTTATATATTTGAACATGGCTATCATATCACCCCTTAACCTCCTCTTCTCCAGGCTAAACATGCCCAGCTCCCTTAGCCGTTCCTCATAAGGCATCGTTTCCAGGCCTTTGACCATTTTGGTTGCCCTCCTCTGGACACGTTCCAGTTTGTCAGTGTCCTTCTTGAACTGTGGTGCCCAGAACTGGACACAGTACTCCAGGTGAGGTCTGACCAGAGCAGAATACAGTGGCACTATTACTTCCCTTGATCTAGATGCTATACTCCTATTGATGAGGCCCAGAATTGCATTGGCTTTTTTAGCTGCCACGTTACACTGTTGGCTCATGTCAAGTTTGTGGTCAACCAAGACTCCTAGATTCTTTTCACATGTACTGCTCTAGATCCTTTTCAATGTAGCTGCAAGGCATTTGTACGCTTTTTAAAGATTTAACTGCAGCTTCTCCTTTTGTCCTTACTTGACAAGCTGCTCTAAATCTCAACCATGGTTTGTTTCAAACAAACCCACTTCAAACAAAACTATAAGCTGAGGTTATTCAAGAACAGAAGCAAAAGCCTTCAGACTCCGTGTGGCTACACCAAAGGAGAATGAGGTGAGCCCAAGGCTTGCTGTGGTTTATCATGATGTATGAACCACAGTCGTTTTCTTAAGCAGGTAAACAGAAATTTTAAAAGTAGAGCTGTATTATGAGGATTTTTAAAAAATAAATCAAAACCTCTTGTAGATCTAAAATACGAACAGGAACAATCCACCCAGTGTTACGCACTTCAGTATTGCACGAAGTTCATTCAAAGAAGAGTTTAGCATTCTGAAATAACTTAAAATGGCTTAAGTTTGGCTGGATCATACCCTATACAGATAACTTCCCTCTCGTGGCTAGGAAATCTTTTTTTCTGGGAAGATCTTGCGTCTCTGGTGGTTGACATAAGCCACGCTAACAACTTCTGCCTGTTTTTGACAGCAGATCGTGGGAGAGAGTCAGCAGGCCGAGACCCAGCCGCTACCCCAAAAAACCTGAGCAGAGAACGGGACCCCGAAAGGCAAAGTCAGAGCAAGGAAAAGAAAAAACGCAGAGATTCTTTGTCACCCCCGTCGGCGTATGAACGAGGCACCAAACGACCAGATGACAGGCAAGTTGTTTTCTTCTTTTTACATGTCTCCAGATAAAGGCTTGGGGTTCTGAGCTTCCTGGTTTGAAATCATCAAGTGATAATAACAGAGAGAGGTTTAATTCGATGATCTGTGCTTCTTCTCCAAAGACCATCAATAATGGCTTGATAAACAAAGCTTATCTATTGTTTTGTGCAATATCTTGTTTGAAGATCCATTCTAGACATTGGTCAGCGATGTCTGATGTGGCTTTTCAAACTACGGTTTTTCAAACCCTACATGTCAGCCTTTTCATAACTCTACCCCGCATAAGAAGAAGGCAGAGAACCCATTTTCAGGTTGAGAGCGGGAGAGGCGATACAGAGGGCAAGGAGCAAAATGAATCTCTGCCTGGGCTGGGCTGCAGCAAAGACATTAGGGGAGAATCTCCTCCATCCCTCCCATTTTTCCACTCCTCTGGAAGGCTTAGGGAGGTAACAAGACAATTAAAAATGAATGTGAAATTGAATCTGAACAAAGCAGTTAAAAGTGGGCTAGGTCCCTGTTCCTGCAGTTGGTTTCATTTCAGCACCTGAAAGCCAGGTATGATGGTGATGATGATGATGTTGTTCTTCCTCCCAAAGCATGCCAGTTCCTGCTTTCAGGCTTTCCATAGACTTCAAGTCACCCACTGGAAGAACATGAAGCAAGACTAGATGGGCCTTTGGCTTTATCCAGCAGCCTAAAGTATTGCCTAAGGCCCCAATCCTCACCTGTGTGTGTGTTGGGCGGGGGGGTTATTGGTTTGTTTTGTTCTTGCTTTTATTACGCATTTTGTGTTTTCAACTTGTATTTCTCTGCTGCCAACTGCCGTGAGATCCTCGGATGAAGGGCAGTATGCAAACAACAACAACAACAACAACAACAACAACGAATTCACAGCCAGCCACAATGCTATGCTGGCATTTGCCCGCTTACCCCAGGCTAATAGCCATGGGATCATAGCAGTGGCAGCTAATAATAATAATAACAATAATTTTGTATATATACCCCGCCCTTCCTGGTTCAAAAACTGGGCCCAGGGCGGCTAACAACAAATCTAAAACACTTAATTGCAAAAGCAACATAAAATACAGTATAAAAACATGAATAACAATAAAATTCAAAGTTCAGAAATCAATTTAGGGGAAATCTATCTAATAAGCGTTAGATAATCACCAGGGCTAGCTGGCTGAATTAGTCCTACTTGGGCCAGTGAGGAGGCTAGGGGAAAATTAGCTGTGGGGTTTCAGAGTGGGTAATCTTCATAAAAGGGGAGGGGGGAGGGAAGAGAAGAGAAGAGAAGGGAAAAAGAAGATCAGGCTGAATTCACATTAAAGGCCAGGCGGAATAGCTCTGTCTTACAGGTCCGACGGAAGAGGTTAAATCCTGCAGGGCCCTGGTCTCATGGGACAGAGCATTCCACCAGGTCAGAGCCATCACTAAGAAGGCCCTGGCCCTGGTGGAGGATAGTCTGACTTCCTTAGGGCCCGGGACCTCTAAATTATGGTTATTCATGGACCTTAAGGTCCTCTGCGGGGCTTACCAGCAGACCATTAGGTACGTGGAGGCCAGGATTGTTTGACACTCCCTTCGTCTCCTCTCCCCCAGATACGACACACCAGCCACCACCTCCAAGAAGAAAGTCCGGATCAAGGACCGCAACAAGCTGTCCACGGAGGAACGCCGCAAGCTCTTTGAGCAGGAGGTTGCGCAGCGTGAGGCCCAGAAGCAGCAGCAGCAGCAGTTGCAGACCCTTGGGATGGCCTCCCCTCTTCCCTACGACTCCCTGGGCTACAGCGTCGCGCACCAGACCTTCTTGGGCTACCCGCCCGGCTACCCCATGCAGGCCTACGTGGACCCCAGCAACCCCAATGCCGGAAAGGTGCTTCTCCCCACCCCTAGCATGGACCCCATGTGCTCCCCGGCCGCCTACGAGCACCCTCAGACTTTGGTCGGGCACACGATTGAGCCGGCCCTGGCCGCCCCTCAGCCGGTGCCCGTCGTCCAGCACGTAGCAGCAGGCACCCTGGAGGTGTCCGCCCCGCAGTACGTAACGCAGGGCGACCCGGTGGTCCACCAGGAGCAGAGCATCGCGGTCTTGCCGGTACCGGCCCCGGTGCAAGGACAGAGCTATGGAGTCTGGGATTCCAGCCAGCAGACGGTAGCAGTGCAGCCGCCCTATTCTCCAGCCCAGTCCCAGCCAGCCATCTACTACCAAGGGCAGGCCTGCCAGGCTGTTTACGGAGTCGCGTCGCCCTACTCGCAGACCACGCCACCCATCGTGCAGGTAAATCGCGCGGTGCAATTGCCCCAAATGATTTTGGTGTTTTTTTTACACAACCTTCACAAAGGTGTGCTCTCCAAGGCTTAAGAAGTACAGTGGTCCATTGCATTTTGAGAAGCAGGGTTTTTTGTTTTACACGCTCCATTCCATACTCAGTAAAGTTGGGCAGGGATCTCCTTGCACTTGATCCAGAAGCTGCAGTTAGTGCAGAATGCTGCAGCACAATTGCTGGCAGAAGCGAGGCCTTGTCAGCGCATCACACCGCTGCTCGGAGATCTGCCCTTGTGGCCAATTTGCTACCAGGCCAAGTTCAAGTTTTTACTATTGTTATATAAAGCCCTTAAGAACCTGGGACCGGTTTACCACATGTGCCCAGCAGAATTGGCACTGCTATGTGTGCCACATAATACACGTTCTGTGTTTGTAAGAACTCAGCCATTTAGTGTGGCGCTGCCTGCGCATTGAGAACTCCTTCTCTGTTGAGAGCACAGTTATTGAGAACTTTTCTGCTTTCGGCATCTGCTAAAAATGTTGTTTAGCTAAGCCTACCCAGATGCTTAGAAAGTTGGTGTAATTTTAATCTACTTTAGTATCTTAACTTTTGTATGTTTTAAAATATGATTGTGGATTTCACACACACACACACCCCTTGATTTTACTGTTTGTCCTTCGTAAACCACTTTGAGGTTTCTTTATGGACAAGCGGGATATAAATTTTATGAAATAAATAAACAAATATCTACTGCCAACTTGGCAGAGAGAAGTGGAAATTGGCAAGGGAAGAGATCTGTGAGCCCATATCCTCTCTGTCCCCTTGGCACCTTTGCTAAGCCTCTGTGCCTGCAGTTGAATAGGTTCATCAGGAACTTCTAGGGTGCAAGAAGCATAGGAACTATGTAACTGCAATGGGATAGAACTTCAGCCTCAGCCACTGACTATTACACAAAACAAAACAAAAGAATTGCCGTGAAAAACCCTGAAACGAGAGGTAATCGGATATAGAATTGAATAACAAATTAAAAAAAAAATTAAGGAAAAATTAACCTAGAATTAAACAAAGACTTAACGAGATGCCAGCTACAAAACTCGTTTCACTGAACTAATCAGTTTCCTCAGAAGGAAATAAATAATTTTAAACCTTAAATAATTTTATGTGATATCAAACAAACTCAAGAGCAGGGCTGAGACGCTTCCTTGAGTTTACAAAAAAGGTATAAAAACCTCAATGACAATTTTTAAACATAGCCCTATTTAAGAGAACGTTATAAACCTTAAATGGTTTTCACTGATTTCCAACAAACTCAGGAGCAAGGCTGGAGTGCTTTCCTGAGTTTACAAAAAAGGTTTTAAGAAAAACTTACAAAGGAATACTAGATAAGCTGTTTAAGTTTCAAACAAGCTCTAAAACAGAGCAGAAATTCAAAAAACAGGGCTGAAGCGCTCCTGACTGCTGATGTTAAAGACTGCTGCAACTGACTATGGCAACAGACTTTATTCATCTGAAATAGCTGTTTTGCCATATACTGTCTACAGCATAAAAGGACTGTACATTTGGTTGTCTGGTCTGCACAAGCATTGTAGCTTTTTGGGCTTCTTTGCAATGCTCAGTTTCTCAATGCAAGAGGTGCAATGTGTTGCCTAGAAGTCATTTCCTCTGCCCTGGAAGTCCTGCTCCAACTCTCTATTTTTAATGGAAGGTTGCTGTTACTCCGCATTTTGCACATGCTTAATTTGACCTCAAACTATTCTTTAGCTTTTCTGATTTAGCATCCTTGTCACAACAGCGCCTGAGATTGTAGCTGCTGATGCTAAAAAAAGGTGGAATGCAGATCTGCCAAGTATCTGTTAAATCTGAAAACACAGGACTACTCTTTTTTTGACGGAGGCGCTGTTATTGGGTTGTTGTTTTTATTTTGATTATACTGTGGTTTTTATGTTGATCTTTTTGGTGAACCAACCTGAGACCTCCGGGTATAGGGTGGTATATCAATTCAATTAATAATAATAATAATAATAATAATAATAATAATAATAAATTAATAATAATAAAAGAAATTGTTACAGTGCAGTATGGAAGACACCCAGCTACAGTGGTGCCTCGCAAGACGAAAAGAATCCGTTCTGTGATTCTCTTCGTCTAGCGGTTTTTTCGTCTTGCGAAGCAAGCCCATTGACGGATTAGCGCTATTAGCGGCTTTTAGCGGCTTATCTGCTGATCGGATCAGCTGATAAGCGGCTTAGCGGCTTAGAAAAAGGGGGGGAATGGAAAAAAACCAGCAGGAACTTGCAATACATTGTCGTCTTGCGAAGCAAGCCCATAGGAGATTCGTTTTGCGAAGCACCTCCAAAACGTAAAACTCTTTCGTCTAGCAAGTTTTCCGTCTTGCGAGGCATTCGTCTTGCGGGGCACCACTGTATTTGTCTCGAAGATTCTGTTGTTTTCTCCTCCCCTCCTTCAGAAGCGCTAGTGGGGTTCTCCAAGTAATTCTCTAACTGCTCTCTTGTTTTCTCCCTAGAGCTACGCACAGCCAGGTCTCCAGTATATCCAGGGGCAGCAGATTTACACTGCTCATCCCCAGGGCGTTGTGGTGCAGCCTACGACGGCAGTGACAACTATTGTAGCCACAGGACAGCCCCCGCCTATACAGCAGGTAAGGTTTGGGGAGTGTGGTCTTCTTGGACTTGCAGAAGGGCCTCCTCTTAGCCGACCGGAATGAACCTTCGCAAAACCTTCTGCTCTCACAAGTTGCAGATGAAAGAGATTAGGTCCAGTTGTTCAAGTGAGAGGGGCGGTCACTGAAGTGCCTATTTGGAAATCTGACATCATTTGTGCAATGCAGGAATAAAAAACACAATCTGTTTTCTCTAATAAAACACAACCTTTCTCTGGGTGCGTGTTTAAAAACTTTAGCAGATTTAATTACCAAAAGTAAAAGAAGATGCATAAAAATTGGCTTGTGAATGACTTGTGTGAGCGATTTCCTGCGTTTTCCTAATCAAAATGCTTTCTGCATAGGAAGAGTGCAGCCAAGTGGCTCGAACTCTGTTTTATAAAACTAAGAAGAAGGCAGAGAGTTGAAAGATTATGGCCAGCTTTGTTCTCAAATATAGCACTTCACATCAATGTCGCTATTTCTGGAACCTTGGAGTATTACCATTCAGAGAGGGGATTTTTTATTTTTACAAATGTTCTGAAAAATTATTGGACAGGACAATAGCAGAAGATTCAAGGTTAATCAGGAACAGATTGTGGTCCTTACCTCGCTTAAGAAAATGCTCCACTTCTCTCCCTTTTGTTGATGCGTTTGGCCCTCTTTCAGTTCCGTTGCTACAGATCAGTATTTTTCATGTTTTCTCTTCTTGTCTCGCCACTTCCAGCCGGAGCTGGTGGTCACCAACAACCTCTTGGACCTGCCCCCTCCATCTCCTCCCAAACCCAAAACCATTGTCCTCCCTCCGAACTGGAAAACCGCCCGGGATCCTGAGGGGAAGATCTACTACTATCACGTGGCCACCAGGTCAGCGACCTTTTCATGTTTGTTCTGCTATTTATGCCTGTTGTTCTCTTTTTTTAAAATGTCTGTTGTTTTGGGTATTTCACATGATGGGAAGGATCTGGGTGCATGGAACCTGGACTGAGTGGATAGGGAATCACTTTCTGAATGACACGCTCAGCTCAGTGAAACACTATCATTTGAGAACGTAAGGCGCATCTTATACGGTGGCTTTGAGATGTTGTAAAACAAAAATCTGCCCTTTTTCCCTTATGGGGTATCCAAGAGCCCATATAGAGTCCTTTCTGTAGGCACCACTTTCTCGCCAGAGTGGTGCATGCTCTAGTTATCTCCTGCTTGGACTACTGCAATGCGCTCTACGTGGGGCTACCTTTGACGGTGACTCGGAAACTGCAACTAATCCAGAATGCGGCAGGTAGACTGGAGACTGGGAGCGGCCGCCGGGACCATATAATACCAGATCTGAGAGATCTGCATTGGTTCCCAGTACGTTTCTGAGCACAATTCAAAGTGTTGGTGCTGAGCTTTAAAGCCCTAAACGGCCTCAGTCCCGTATACCTGAAGGAGAGTCTCCACCCCCATCATTTATTCCTAGACACTGAGATCCAGCGCCGAGGGCCTTTTGGCGGTTCCCTCATTGCGAGAAGTGAGGTTACAGGGAACCAGACAGAGGGCCTTCTCGGTGGTGGCGCCCACCCTGTGGAACACCCTCCCTTCAGATGTGAAGGAAATAAGCAGCTACAGTGGTGCCCCGCAAGACAAACGCCTCGCGAGACGAAAAACTCGCAAGACGAAAGGTTTTTTCGTTTTCGAGTTGCTTCGCAAGACAAATTTCCCTATGGGCTTGCTTCCCAAAACGAAGCTTGCCCCGGCACCCCGGACCCCGTTTGAACCAAGGGGCGGCAACGGGGAGAAGCGATTCTCCCCGTTGCCCCTTCCCTTGCTTTAAAACAGGTCCAGGGACAGAGGGGAAGGCGCGCCAAGCAGGAAACACCATCAGAGCACTCCTGACATATGGTTGTCAAGCCTCTGCTTAAAGACCTCCAAAGAAGGAGACTCCACCACACTCCTTGGCAGCAAATTTCACTGTCCAACAGCTCTTACTGTCAGGAAGTTCTTCCTAATGTTTAGGTGGAATCTTCTTTCTTGTAGTTTGGATCCATTGCTCCGTATTTAATGCTGTATTGTTTTTAAAGACTCGATTGGAAGCCGCCCAGAGTGGCTGGGGAAACTCAGCCAGATGGGCGGGTATAAATCATAATTTATTATTATTATTATCATTATTATAGGCAAACCCAGTGGGACCCTCCAAACTGGGACAGTCCGGAAGATGATGCCAGCCTTGAGCACGAAGCTGAAATGGATCTTGGAACCCCAACTTACGACGAAAACCCCATGAAGGTGAGTTCACCTGACTGGTGGCTGAAACTACCTGCATAGTAGTAACTCGGCTTGTTCCTAGCAAATTAAGGATAAGTATAGGTTCCTAGCTCAAAAGGTGATTTATCTCCTCCAGACCTGGAAAATGAAGTTAAGTTTTCTAATAGGCCACAGAGCTGATCTGCCCAGACTTGTTGCATAACAACCTCCAGACAAAAGGTAGTGTAGAACTATAGTTGCATGTGATCATTGTAATGTGTCGAGTCCTGTTGGTGCTCAGGTGGCAAACCAAACTCTGCTCGTGGCTAGAGGTACACCTGCAAGCCATGGTGCTGTTGCTTCCGCTCTGACAGCCTCTGCACCAGGAGGCTGGAGTGCTGAATGAATGGAAAATGAGAGAAATACAGTGGTGCCCCGCAAGACGGAAAACCCGCTAGACGAAAGAGTTTTCCGTTTTGGAGGTGCTTCGCAAAACGAATCTCCTATGGGCTTGCTTTGCAAGACGAAAATGTCTTGCGAGTTCCTGCGGGGTTTTTTTCCTCCCCCCCCCTTTTCCCCAAGCCGCTAAGCCGCTTATCAGCTGATCTGCTAAGCCGATAATAGCGCTAATCTGCTAAGCCGCTAATGGGCTTGCTTCGCAAGACAAAAAAACCGCAAGACGAAGAGACTCGCGGAACGGATTCTTTTCGTCTTGCGAGGCACCACTGTAATCAGGAATCAAACACCCCCCCCCCCCCAAATTTAAAGAGTGGGACTGCTATGGAGGGTACTTAAAAACACACACATTGCTCCCAAATAAAATCCTTGGTGTGCTTTGATTAATTTTTGCAAATTGCAAGACAGATGGATAATGTAATGTAATATAAGGCTGATGATTGATAAGGTGAAAAAGGACACAGTTGGTTTTTTTTAAAAAAAAAGGAAGAAAGGATTTGTAGTGAGGTAGACAGAAGTCATATAAGAAAAGTAGAAGATTATTTACGACTTAAAGATACGGAGATTTATGGTGGTAGACTTTGGGAAAACGACTCTTATTATTAGTTTGCGAATTGTATCGTTGCACCGAAACAAGAGTTAGAGTGGACTTAAGAGGAAGCTTATTGGAACCATTCAGGACATCAAAAGGCATGAAACAAGGCTGCATATTGGCTCCCACACTTTTTAACTTTTATGATATGGTGCCACATCTAACACAAGCGCAATCCCCCACTCCATCAGTTAGTAATAGGAAGATATCCTGTCTTCTGTACACCAGTGATGTGGTGCTGCTATCACTCTCTCGATTAGGTCTTAAAAATCTGCTCACAGCTTTTAGCTCGTATTGCACGCGAGAAGAGCTTGGCGTGAATTACTCCAAGACCAAAATTTTGGTCTTTGGGAAGCGTAGCCCCAGATATACAGTGGTACCTCGGGTTAAGTACTTAATTCGTTCCGGAGGTCCGTTAATAACCTGAAATTGTTCTTAACCTGAAGCACCACTTTACTTATGGGGCCTCCTGCTGTGGCCACACGATTTCTGTTCTCATCCTGAAGCAAAGTTCTTAACCCGAAGCACTCTTTCTGGGTTAGCAGAGTCTGTAACCTGAAGCATATGTAACCTGAAGCGTATGTAACATGAAGCGTATGTAACCCGAGGTACCACTGTAAATGGAAAATGGACCAGTCGAATCTGGAGCAGATACGCTCCTTTAGATATCTGGGTGTTCTTTTCACTGAGACACTATCATGGAAGGGACACATCAAGGTTGCGAAACTCAAAGCGCAGAAAGCACTAATGAAATTCTCTTTTATGCTGGGTGGCCAGTTATTAGAACCTGGGCCGAAAATCTTCGCCAGTAACGTGGTTTCCCAAATGCTCTATGGAGTACCAATATGGGGCATGGACCCAAATGCTAACAAAGCCTTAGTGCAGAACCAATTTCTCAGGAAAGTGCTCTTGCAATGGGACCCCAGCTTGGGGTGGGGCGGATTAAGCTTCCTTTTCATTGAGCGGTTAATAGAGCCCTGGAGATCCGGTTTCAGTTTTGTGTTTCAAGGGCTTGTCTGACCTATGAGCAAAGTGCTGGAGGTCGGAGACCAGGTCCCACTTTGAGCGCAGCCGCAGGCTTGCTGGATGGCACTGGGCACCTCTCAGCCTCTAGGTAAAGGTATAGGGACCTCTGACCATTAGGTCCAGTCGTGGCCAACTCTGGGGTTGCGCCGCTCATCTCGCTTTATTGGCCGAGGGAGCTGGCATACAGCTTCTGGGTCATGTGGCCAGCATGACTAAGCCGCTTCTGGTGAACCAGAGCAGCGCATGGAAACGCCCTTTACCTTCCTGCTGGAGTGGTACCTATTTATCTACTTGCACTTTGACGTGCTTTCGAACTGCTAGGTTGGCAGGAGCAGGGACCGAGCAACGGGAGCTCACCCCATCACGGGGATTCGAACCGCCAACCTTCTGATTGGCAAGTCCTAGGCTCTGTGGTTTAGACCACAGCGCCACCCGCATCCCACTCAGCCTCTATTCCACTCCATTTATTTACAAGATTGATAGTGTAAGATGTTGAGAAAGACCTTCTGAAAGTGATAGTAAATAACGAACAGGGAGGGGGCGTCAGGTGGACTAAATTGGCTTTCCCCAAACCGATGCCCTTCAGCAGCTTTGGTCTAAAGCTCCCATCATTCCTAGCTATGGGACATGCTTGCTTTGGCTCGTGAGAGTTGTAATCGAAAGCTGTTGGAGGGGGACGAGGTTGGAGAAAGCTTGAGTCAGGTGGTCTTTGGGATCCATTGCAGCTATATGATTCTGTATTGATAAAACACCAAAATGTTCAGAAGAACTGGAAAAAAGCATTTGTTATGGAATAGTTTAAACCTGATGATCCAGAAAAAGCAAATGTATTAAATGGGAAATTCCTAGGGAACCGAAAGGCTTCCTGCAGAATTCAATAAGCATTTCAAATCTCAAATTTGTAGAATCTATTTTGGACACATTTCAGCAAAAGGCACTACTTCAGACTCTTGAGAAACTGCTCTAAGAATTTTTGCTCCCCAAACTTGGCAAGAATGCCGTGCAGCTGAAACAAACCAAATTACTCCCCTTACATCTGTTTGTTTTCCCTGCTTTCTATTTTTGACTGCAAGCTCTTTGGTGGCAAGGACTTGTCTGCCTTTGCCCATGCAACTTTGCAAGATGCCGTGGACTCAGCTGGTGCCGTGTAAAGCGTAATCAATGTGAGAAACATATTTGCATGCCTCGTGGCAATGTAAGGCTGTCCATAGATACATAATTGTAGAATAAATTAAAGCACCTTAAATTAAGTGCTGAGTAGCAAAATTATCTGTGCATTTGTTAAAAGTCTGCAGTTTGAGCGTTTGACTGCATAAGTCAAACACCTTATTTTATGTCACTGGGCCCCTCAAACCAGCTCTGATCCCACCAGCTGTTAATCTTTCATAACCTGGGATCCAACCTAGCATGACAGATCTGGCAAGGGAAGTCTTGAGGATTCCTCTCTGAGCTGCATCCTCTTCTCAACATGCTCCCCTAAAATAACACGACCTCATCATGCAGAGTGCGAGTCTGGATGTTCTGAATTCCCAGGGCAGGTGTCTCCACATTTCTCTCTGTCTCAGCTGACGTGTACCAGAGATCTGCTTCAGTCTTTTGCTGCCTAGGCTAAGAAGGGAAAGAACACACAGGGACCACAAGCATGTCATTCTCTCCGTGAAATGAAACCGGCACCTCCAAAAATGAATCTTCTATCCTTTCTGTCTCTTTGCAGTCTTCCAAAAAACCCAAAACGGCAGAAGCAGACACTTCCAGCGAGCTGGCCAAGAAGAGCAAGGAAGTTTTTCGAAAGGAGGTGAGATCCAGCTTCGGAGTGGGCAAAGTTTTTGCTCCTCCTCTGGGGCTGAGCTACTGGTGCCCTTTGAATTAGTGGGTGTTTGAGAAAGATCCAGGGTAGTGCCAGATTAAGGGTTGGTAGTCAACAAAGTTTTACTTTGAGTAGGCTAGTTGAAATTAGTAAACATGACCCAAGGGCTGTTAATCGCAATGGGTCTACTCTGAGTAACACTTGGTTTGATACCACCCCAACATTCTTGCCCTGGACCAAGTTTCCAAATGATACGCAGTCGTGCCTTGGTTGTCGAACGCCTTGGTACTCGTACGTTTAAGCTCCCGAACGATGGAAAACCAGAAGTGGTTTTCGATTTTGTTTTCGGAAGCCGAACGTCCGATACAGCTTCTGCTATTTTTTCCGGCGCTCCTGTACAATTGGGAGCCGCGCCTTGGTTTCAGAACATTTCAGAAGTTGAACAGACTGCATTCTGTTCGAAAACCAAGGTATGACTGTACCAGAGCCAGGGCCTTTTCAGCTGTGGCTCCGATCTGTTGGAATGCTCTGTCACAAGAGACCCTGTGGGACTTGACATCTTTCCGCAGGGCCTGCAAGACAGAGCTGTTCCACCAGGCCTCTGACCAAGGCACAGCCTGACCCCCTCCTTTGGTAATCCTCACAGAACTCTGGCCCAATGGTTGCCATCAATTTGATTTGAACTGATTTTATAATGAATTGATTTTAGAATGCTGTATTATTTTACTGTTGCTAGCCGCTTTGGCTGGGGTGGGTGGGATATAAATAAAATTTTATTATTATTTATTATTATTATTACTGAGAAGATGTTTCAAGAAGGTTTTTGCTCATGCGTCTCAACAGCTCCTGCACACACTTTCTCCCTCCCTCCCTCCCTCCCTCCCCCAGCCCAGCCCCCCTCTTCTCTTGCTGAATTAGGGAGAAATTGTCAGTGGCTCAAACTAAGGATTGTCATTTAACGCCCCCCCCCTTTTTCCAGATGTCTCAGTTCATCGTGCAATGCCTGAACCCCTACCGCAAACCAGACTGCAAAGTTGGGCGGATAACCACAACCGAAGATTTCAAGCACCTTGCACGGAAGGTATGGCATGCCTTTTCCTCAAGAGCCAGTGTGGTGTAGTGGTTAAGAGCAGTAAATTCGTAATCTGGGGAACCGGGTTCACGTCTCCGCTCCTCCACATGCAGCTGCTGGGTGACCTTGGGCCAGTCACACTTTTCTGAAGTCTCTCAGCACCACTCACCTCACAGGGTGTTTGTTGTGGGGGAGGAAGGGAAAGGAGAATGTTAGCCGCTTTGAGACTCCTTCGGGTAGTGATAAAGTGGGATATCAAATCCAAACTCTTCTTCTTCATCTCCGTTTCCACTCGAGCTGCCGGTGACGCCGGCCAAGCTGAGGCCAGGAAATGAGCTTTAAGGGGAAGGAAGCCTGGAGGGGGAAAAATTGGGTTAAAAGCAGAAGATTTCCTGGATTATCCTTCCTTTGAAGGCCTGACCTTGGGAATACTGGAGGGACCTTGCTTCAGGGGTGTCTCACAGGATTGGACATTTGCTCCCATTTCCCCCAGGGGCCTCTCTTGAAGACCAGGTCCCTAGACAAATCAGTGAGGAGCATGTTCGCGAGTTTGCATCGGGAGGAGCTACCGCCGATGAAACTCCTCTGGCTCAGAAAGCGATTCCGTTTCTCCCTGACTTGCGGAGGGTGTGAATCGTTTCTAAGGCAAGAGCCATTTGCAGGAATCCACCTGGCTGCTTGCGAGGCCAGATGGTTGCAGAGACTTGCTTGCTGAGGCTTGAGTTGCGGATGGGATGGAAAAAGCCGGGGCAGGCGGGCGGAAAAGTGCCGTATGTGTGGGGGCCGTTGAGAGGGGAAAGAAACTCTGTGCGCCTTTGAGCTAGAGGAGTGGAAATGGGAACTGTGTGTGCCAGCAGCACCATTTGGAGACAAAGTGCTGCCTTTGAAGCCCGTGCCAAGTTTCCTCTTCTGTAAGAGAGGCCCTCTATCTTCTGAGCACCGCTCTCTTGCGCTCTCTTGCTCAGCCAGCACCTCTGTTCCCAGAGCCAGCAGCCCCAGGGTGGTGTTGAAGATACCCCAGGCAGTTGGGGGCCTGCACTTGACCATAGCCTCTCCTGCTGCTGACCAGAGCGGCTGGCTTGGCTTGCGGCTGTCAGGCTCCTGCTCTGGAAGGGGGAAATGGCAGAGAAGGTCCCGCCAGCCATCAAGCAACGAGAGGCAGTGTGGCATAGTGGTTGGGCTAGGACCTGGGAGACCCAGGCAACTGGCGGAGGAAGAGGCGTGCGGTGGGAGCGCACCACCCCTGGCAGCACAATCCCAGCACGGTGCCATCGCGGCTGCCCGCCTGTGCTGGGCGCCATGCCCCTATGGGTGGCACACCACACCCCCAGGACATGCGCCACGCCCCTGGGACGCACGCCAGCCCCACCCCGCCTGCTCTCCGCCCCCCAGTGCCAGAGCATGAAGCTCTGACACTGATCCAGGGTTCAAATCCTCAGCCGTGAAACTTGCTGGGTGGCATTGGGCCAGTTACCATCTCTCAGCCTAACCTACCTTGCACAGTTGTTGCAAGGATAAAATGGGGGCAACAGGGACCGCATACCGTATTTTTCACTCCATAAGACAGACTTTTTTCCTCCTGAAAAGTAAAGGGAAATGTCTGTGCGTCTTATGGAGCAAATGTGTGGTCGGTCGCTGGCTCCCTTGCCCAGGCCTCCATAGTTGAATGTTCTGCAGGCGGAGGCTGTTTGTTTCCCCAGCGACATGTGACTGGCTGGTTAGATTATCTGTCTGGAAACTGTAGAAACGGCTCCCTTTCCTAAAGAAGTTGCAGAACTGAGTTGAACCCCATAAAAACAGGATTTTTTTCCCTTTGCAAAGTAAGCTCAACAACTTTGAGCTGATCCTCAAAAAAGGGGGCTTTTCCCCTTTGCAAAAGAAGCTGCACAACTGTGAGCTGACCCCCCCCCCCAAAAAACGGGGCTTTCCCCCTTTCCTCCTCTAAAAACTAGGTGCGTCTTATGGAGCGAAAAATACAGTACAGCTCCCTGAGCTCCTTTGGAAGAAAAAGGTGATTTATAAATGTAATAAAATTTACAATAAAAATTAACTGGTAGACTAAAATAACAAAAACAGCCAAACGGTTTAAATGCAATCAATCAATCAATCAAGTATCAAGCATTTTCTGATTTCTTTCCTCCTGGATAGAGCTGGAACCTTGACCCTTAGCTGGCTCTGAGGAGGACCACACTTCCTCGCGCTTTTTAAAAATAAAATTGGGACACACACAAAGCAGCTTACAAAAAAGGAGTTCAAAAGAACTTTTTAAAAACCAGCAAGAAGTGGGCGATGCCCAACATCAGTCCTGCTCAGAGTAGACCCATTGAAACCAGGTGACTTAATTTCATTTATTTCAGTGGGGCTGCTCTGAGTTATGACTGGTGCTAAAGGCACTGCAGCAATATGGATAATCAGGAAGAAGAAAGATTAAAACAGGAAGGATTCTCTACCCTGTTGGTGGAAGACCCAAGTGTGCAGGTGGCTTGGCAGATGTCTCTGAGCCACAAGAGGGGTGCCAGCACCGAGAAGACCCCGTTCCGTGTCCCGTCAGCAGTGGGGAAGGAGCCCCTTTTGCAAGGCGTGTTGAGCATCTCTGGCAGCACCCTTTTCAGTGATGGCTCTGACCTGGTGGAATGCTCTGTCCCATGAGACCAGGGCCCTTCAGGATTTAATCTCTTTCCGTCGGGCCTGTAAGACAGCTATTCCGCCTGGCCTATAATTTGAATTCAGCCTGATCTTTTATTTCCCTTCCCTTCCCTCCCCCTCCCCTTTTATGAAGATCACCCACTCTGAAACCCCACAGCTAATTTTACCCTGGCCTCCTCGCTGGCCCAAGTAGGACTAATTCAGCCAGCTAGCTCTGGTGATCATCTAATGTTTATTAGATGGATTTCCCCTAAATTGATTTCTGAACTTTGTATTTTATTGTTATTCATTTTTCATACTGTATTTTATGCTGCTTTTACAATTAAGTGTTTTAGATTTGTTGTTAGCCGCCCTGAGCCTGGTTTTTGAACCGGGAAGGGCAGGGTATAAATAAAAAATTATTATTATTATGCACATCCTGTGCTCCGTAACGCTGACTAATGTTTGCTTCTCAGCTTTCATAGAAACATGGAATCATGTCGTTCAAATAAACCCCCAAAGGTCATTCAGTCCAGCCCCCTGCAATGCAGGAGTCACAGTTTAATAATCCCTGACAGCTGGCCATCCAACCTCTGTTTTAAAAGCCTCCAACAAAGGCGAGTCAGCCGCCTTAACAGACACTTGTGGCACTTTGAAATTTATCACAACTTAAGCTTTCACAGACTAGAGTTCTGTTCCTCAGATGCAACATCCGTACAAACGCCCAATGCTCTTTTTACAGTGGTGCCCCGCAAGACGAATGCCTCGCAAGACGGCAAACTCGCTAGACGAAAGAGTTTTCCGTTTTGGAGGTGCTTCGCAAAACGAATTTCCTATGGGCTTGCTTCGCAAGACGACAATGTCTTGCGAGTTCCTGCTGGCTTTTTTTCCCTTTCCCTCCCTTTTTCTAAGCCGCTTATCAGCTGATCCAATCAGCAGATAAGCCACTAATAGCGCTAATCCGCTAATCCATCAATGGGCTTGCTTCGCAAGACGAAAAAACTGCTAGATGAAGAGAATCACAGAACGGATTCTTTTCGTCTTGCGAGGCACCACTGTATCTCTAAAATCTCGCTCCCACTGATGAGAATCAGCTGACGGAGCTTTCCCCTTGAACCTGGGTGGCACAAAAGGGAGCAGGTTTTCCGGGGCACCCCTTGAGCGAGGGGCCTTGTTTTGTCTTGATTCCCCCTCCCCAGCACAGTTCCGCCTTTGCAGAGAGCTGCCCCCCTCGCCAGTGAATTCCTACTGTAGCCCTTCAGACTTTTCCCATTGGTTGGGTGCGCAGTTACATACTGCTGATATCCCCTTCAGGTCCCCTTTCCCCCTCCTCAGGAATCCAGTCTCATAAGTTTGTACACGTAAGTTACATCCTTGAGCATGAACAGAAATTCCTGTTTCTGTACTCTTATCTTGGGGTAAGAAGGTCACCCAACTATAGGAGTACTCCTGGCGCCATCCCTGGGCACGGGGGCTGACAGGACTGTCTTGCAAGGTCTGTGCGTCAGCGTGGTCAGGAGAGTTACAACCTATAAGACCCAGATCTGCCATCCCGTCTCCACTCGGAACTGACAAGGCCATCCATCAAGCCTTCATGGACTGATAAAGGAGAAGGCTCTGTTTGTACAGCTGGGTTTGGGTTGTACAGCTCAAGCTAATGGATTTTAGTTCATGGATCCTTGAAGAAGGAATTTGGGGATTTTGGGGCCCAGTTCGGGTGGCTGCACAGTCAGGTTTGGGTAACTTGTTCCTTCACTACAATCTCCTTAACCCGGCTTCTCTCTCTGTTTCCTCTCCTCTCCCGCAGCTGACCCACGGAGTCATGAACAAGGAGCTGAAATACTGCAAAAACCCTGAGGACCTCGAGTGCAACGAGAACGTGAAACACAAGACGAAGGAGTACATCAAGAAGTATATGCAGAAATTTGGGTCCGTTTACAAGCCCAAAGAGGACACGGACTTGGAGTAGCAGTCGCGGCGGGAAAGGCACCCTCTCTTCCGCTCTAGGAGCTCCCCTAACAAGGACACTTCTTATTTTCCTTTTGTTTTCCACAGGATTTCCGGCTCTCTCTCTCTCTCGATCTTTTCAAGTCGGGTTTGAGGAGGCCAGGCAGAAACTGCAGTGTGTGTGTGTAGGGGGGAGGGAGAAACTAACTCGCACAAAAACACTCACCCCATGGTACAGTTGTGACTCACTCACCCCATTGTTCGTTCCCTCTCTGCAAGGAAAGCCGGAACTTCCGGTCCGTTTGGTGCTGTTCTAGCGCAACAAACTCGAAAGCGCGTCTCGTCTCTCCCCCACGAGATCTGTATCATATTTTAACGTATATGTGAATATATTGAGTTCTCCCACCCCCTGCCCGCCCCCCTTTAGCCCGAAACGTGTTGATATCATGGGAACACTTTGTAAGAATAGTTTTGAGAAAGGGGTGGGGTGTGGGTTTTTTTGTTTTGTTTGTTTCCGTTTTCCTTTCTTTTTTTCGTTCTCTGCAAGGTTACTCTGTTATCATGTAAATATTTGCGAACAGGCTGCCTCAGGGTTTCTGGCAAGCCGCGTGCTATGTTGATAAGATTGATTTTACTGCTTAAATCATTTTACTTTATCCAATTTTTACTGAAGTTTTTATGTAAAAGAAAAAAATTAAAAAATTAAATAAAACGGCAATGAAAGAACAACAGCCGCTCTTGGGTTTTTGTGCAGCGTTTGAAAAAAAAGCGGTGTCTTTTTCCACAGTGGAAGTTTATGATCCTTGAGACGGCTTTTATCTTAGCCTTTCTCTTAAAGAAAATAGGAGGCAAGATTCACCAACGAACGCCCTGTGTGAGGCTGTTCCACCCACCTCCTGAAATAGGTTCTGGGCATAACTATCAACCGTCCCTTATTTGGTGGGAAAGTCCCTTATCCCAGTGCTGTGTCCCTTATTGATGATGTCCCTTAAATTTCCCGGGTTTCAAAGGAAGCAGCTCCTCTCCCTCCCTCCCTCCCTGCCGGCCAGGGAGGAGGGAGGCTCCAGCTGTGTTGCTTGGCTGCGTTGCTCACCCAATAAGGAGTCTAAGAACAACTGGGGGGTGGAGCTTGCAGGCCTTGTGCCGATCAAGTCGGCCGCGTTGCCTGGGGACTCGCCTTTGCTCAGTGCTTCCCAGCGGAGAGGTGACGGTGGTTTTCCTTGCTGCATCCCCTTTCCCGGGTTGCTGTGCTGTGGGAACCACCGCTTGAGGCTTTGTTTGGCTGCTGGCTGGGCTTTCTGCCTTTGGCTCGGAAGGGCTCAGAAGTTGAACATACCTGTGCCCTGAAAATCCCTTATTTTGGCTGCTGATCCCTTATTTTCAAGGCTGCTGGTCCCTTATTTTCAAATCTGTAAGTTGACAGCTATGGTTCTGGGGCTGTTGGGAGAAATCCCCCAGTACAGTTTGTGAGGGGAAGGTTGTCATTCTGTCTGGCAAACTGATATATGCTTGTACAGATGGGACATTCAACATAACCAGACGTCAGATAACACCCTAAGCTTCTAGTCCTAGTCCTCATGCTACATCACATTCCTAGGAACTGTTGCTTGCTGATGGGAATTGTGGCACTGCAAGGGCAGAACTACAGTTCCCAGAATTCTCTGGGGAAAGCCACTTGCTTTAAATGCATGCTGTAGGTACGACCCAAGATCTGGGAGCTGCTGCTTCTTTGGCGATCCCTCGTAGCCAAGTAAGATTGTCTTCCATAAACATGGTTTAACACTGAGTCCGTAAGTGACTGCGGAGGACAGTTCTGGATCCACACGTCCTTCCACAGTGGGGACATTGGTTTCTGGGCGGGAGTTGATCCTGGTGTGGATTTGCCAAGTGTGCCTTCCTCTTAGCACCTTTCTCCCTTGCGTCCTGAGTTCGAGTGTCTTCAAAGCCCATGACACCTTTGGGAAAGGCTGTTCTCCACCTGGAGCACTCGCAAGCCAGTGTTTTATATGGGCTTGCTTAGAAAAGGAAGGGCCTTCTCCTCTGTTTCTGTGGGTCATGCCCTGCTAGAGGCGAATGTCCCGATTCACACCAAATGCATTTTAAAACTGGAAAGTACATTTTCCCCTCCTCCTTACCTGCAAAGGTATTAGTAACATGGTGATGAGTGCAGGTAACACAAATAACTAGTTTCTAGGCTTCAGCAGTGTTTAGTGAAGGCAGGGAGAAGAAAAGAAAGCAAGGGATGGGAGCGGAAAATAAGTCATTTGCTAAAAGAGGCTGCTGGATCCAGCCATCTAGTTTAGTATCCTGTTCTCTTTTTTCTTTTTTATAAATATTTATTAGGATTTTACAAATTATAACAGACATAACAATGCACACAAACACAAACAAAAATAAAAAAGAAGAACAAGTATAATTTCAAAACCTTATTTTCTTAAAACCTATTTCACCGACCTCCTCATACCTCCCCTTTCTGCATTCCCATTTCAAAAATTTAGTTCAGCAAATCCTCACCCTTAATTTTGCCTAATTATCATCCTTACTTTCCTTTCAACTTAGTCTTTACAGCTGTACTCCATTTGATTTAGAAAACCACATCATTCTAAGACTCATGTATTTTACAATATTTCTTAAGATAGTTCTTAAATTTCTTCCAATCTTCTCCCGCCGTCTCTTTTCCCTGGTCTCGGATTCTGCCAGTCATTTCTGCTAGTCCCATGTAGTCTATCACCTTCATCTGCCATTCTTCCAAGGTGGGTAGGTCTTGTGTCTTCCAATACTTTGCGATGAGTATTCTTGCTGCTGTTGTAGCATACATAAAGAATGTTCTGTCTTTCTTTGGCACGGTTTAGTATCCTGTTCTCAAAGAGGCTGACTGGATGGGGAACGGGCAAGCAGGATTCGAACACAAAAGCCCTCTCCCCTATTGAGGTCTTCAGCAAGAGGTCTTCAAAAGCATGGCGGCCTTTGGCTGTGGAGGCACAGCAAAACCATCATGGCTAGTAGCCATTGGTAATGTTCTGTTGTTTAGTCGTGTCTGACTCTTTGTGACCCCCTGGACCAGAGCACGCCAGGCACTCCTGTCTTCCACTGCCTCCCGCAGTTGGTCAAACTCAGGCTGGTAGCTTCGAGAACACCATCCAACCATCTCATTCTCTGTCGTCCCCTTCTGCTTGTGCCCTCCATCTTTCCCAACATCAGGGTCTTTTCCAGGGAGTCTTCTCTTCTCATGAGGTGGCCAAAGTCTTGGAGCCTCAGCTTCAGGATCTGTCCGTTCAGTCAGCACTCAGGGCTGATTTCCTTCAGAATGGATCGGTTTGATCTTCTTGCAGTCCATGGGACTCTCAAGAGTCTCCTCCAGCACCAGAATTCAAAAGCATCCATTCTTCGGCGATCAGCCTTGATGGTCCAGCTCTCACTTCCATACATCACTACTGGGAAAACCATAGCTTTAACTATATGGACCTTTGTTGGCAAGGTGATGTCTCTGCTTTTTAAGATGCTGTCTAGGTTTGTTGTTGCTTTCCTCCCAAGAAGCAGGCATCTTTTAATTTCGTGACTGCTGTCACCATCTGCAGTGATCATGGAACCCAAGAAAGTAAAATCTCTCACTGCCTCCATTTCTTCCCCTTCTATTTGTCAGGAGGTGATGGGACCAGTGGCCATGATCTTCGTTTTTTTGATGTTGAGCTTCAGACCATATTTTGCGCTCCTCTTTCACCCTCATTAAAAGGTTGTTTTAATTCCTCCTCACTTTCTGCCATCAAGGTTGTGTCACCTGCATATCTGAGGTTGTTGATATTCCGGCAATCTTAATTGGTGACGTTATACTCACTGAATTTGTCTAATCCTCTTAAAGCAGGCATGGCCAAACTTGGCCCTCCAGCTGTTGGGGACTACAATTCCCATCATCCCTGACCACTGGTCCTGTTAGCTAGGGATGATGGGAGTTGTAGTCCCAAAACAGCTGGAGGGCCAAGTTTGGCCATGCCTGCTAAAGCCATCCAAGTTGTTGGCCATCAAAGCCCTCCTGTACAATGTGTAGTACAAACTATACATTGCCTTTCTCATATCTGTCCCAAATATTCCAACGTTCAGCTTCATTGCGTACCGATGAGTTCTAGTATTTTGTGTGTGATGGGGTGGTGGGTTTTCCCGCAAGGCAGGGCCCTGGGGAGAGGGGGCGGGGAATTGGCTGTCCTGGCTGAAACAGGAATATTAAGAGGCCTGCTTTCTGCAGGGACTCTCAGCAAACATTGCCTACCCTGCTCATAGAATCAGTATCGTGGAGTTGGAAGGGATCCAAAATAAGAAGAGGCTGTTGAATCAGGCGAATTACCCATCTAGTCCAGCATCCTGATGGGTCATTGGCCAGCCTGATGCCCATCATGGGAAACCTACAATCAGGATTCGAACACAGGGCACACACTCCCCTCCTGCGGTTTCCAGCTACTGGTCTTCAGAAGCATTGCTGCTTGAAGGCAGAGCATAGTCATCCTGGCTAGTAGCCATTGAATTCATTCAATCCTCTTAAAGCCATCCAAGTTTCTGCCCCCCCCCGCCTCCTGGGGGAGCAAGTCCGAATCTCCTGCAGTTGCTGGATATCCCAACTTCTGCTTAAAAACCTCCAGTACAGTTGAGTCTTCAACTCCCAAGTACAGTGGTACTTTGGGTCTCAAACGCCGAAAACCAGGAAGTAAATGTTCCGGTTTTTGAACGTTTTTCAGAAGCCAAACATCCGAGGTGGCTGTCGGCTATTGTTTCCGGGGCGCTTACACCAATTAGAAGCTGTGCCTTGGTTTTTGAACATTTCGGAAGTCAAACGGACTTCTACAATGGATTAAGTTTGGCGCTTTTGTTTTTGCTATTCACCGTATTTTTCGCTCCATAACACGCACCCGACCATAACACGCACTTAGTTTTTAGAGAAGGAAAATCCGTAGGCATGCCACCCGTAGGCATTTCCTCCATAACACGCACAGATATTTCCCCTTACTTTCTAGGAGGAAAAAAGTGAGTGTTATGGTGCAAAAAATACGGTACCGTATTTTTCGCCCCATAAGACGCACTTTTTCCCCTCCAAAAATGAAGGGGAAATCGGGGTGCGTCTTATGGGGCGAATGCCTGCAAGCCTCGCGCGCCCGGCAGGAGGTCCCACTGGGTGCGCGAGGCTTGGGGCGGCAGCCTGTCGCCCGAAGCACGGGGAGCCCTCTGGAGGGCTCCCCCTGCTTCGTGCGAGTGTCTGCAAGCCTCGCGCACCCGGCAGGAGGTCCCACCGGGTGCGCGAGGCTTGGGGCGGCAGCGGACTGCTTGCCGGCATGCAGAAGCTTGGGGCGCGCTGAGCTCAGCACGCCCCAAGCTTCTAGGTGCGCGCAAGCAGTCCGCTGCCGCCCCAAGCCTCGCGCACCCAGCGGGACCTCCTGCCGGGTGCGGGAGGCTTGGGGCGGCAGCGGACTGCTTGCCGGCACGCAGAAGCTTGGGGCGCGCTGAGCTCCGCACGCCCCAAGCTCCTGGTGTAGCGCAGCGCACCTGGGGGGGAAATAAATTTTTTTCCTTTATTTCCCCCCCTAAAATCTAGGTGCGTCTTATGGGGCGAAAAATACGGTATTTTGCGTTTTTGTTTTTGAGGCTTTTTCGATTAATTAGTTTTTGTGACACTGTGGAACCCAGTTCAGCTACTGATTGATTGATTGATTGATTGATTGATTGATTGATTGATTGATTGTGTGACTGCAGAAATGGATAAAAGCCCCCCATCCAAACAATGACTATCATCAGTGCAGGTAAGAATTTTTTTTTTTATCATCTACAATACAGTGGTACCTCGGGTTAAGAACTTAATTCATTCTGGAGGTCCGTTCTTAACCTGAAACTGTTCTTAACCTGCGGTACCACTTTAGCTAATGGGCCTCCCACTGCCGCCGTGCCACCGGTGCGCGGTTTCTGTTCTCATCCTGAATCGAAGTTCTTAACCCGAGGTATTACTTTTGGGCTAGTGGAGTCTGTAACCTGAAGCGTCTGTAACCCGAGGTACCACTGTACCATCTTATTTATTTTATAGTACAGTGCATTAATTCTTGCTTTCATTTTATGGATCAATGGTCTCGTGTGAAATTGCTGTTTTAGGGGTTCTTTTTAAAAGTCTGGAACGGATGAACCCGTTTTGCGTTACTTTCTATGGGAAAGCGTGCCTTGGTTTTGGAATGGACTTCCGGAACGGATTAAGTCTGAGAACCAGGTACCACAGTAACGTACTGCTTGGGACCTCCCCCCTGAATTTCACCGCCACTGTTTCTCGTGCCCGGAAAGAATTAGAGCAGGTTCAGGAGTGGGGTGGGGGGTAGAATTAGCCACTGAGGATTCCTCTTTTCCTCCTGGAGCTTTCTCTGTTCAAAGAAGGGGCGGCGAAAGGCCTTAAAATCGCAAGGATTAAACCCAACCCGGGAGCTGTGCCAGAAGATGGGGTGCCAAGTGGTATATCAGGAGTGTCTCTTTAATTACTGCCAATTAAAAGAAGTACAATTTCTCGGGCTGCCGCTGCGCTCCTTCCTACCCCCCCCCCCAAAAAAGAAGACAGACTCTGGAAGCTTTCAGCTGCTTAAAATCGCTAGCCTCTTGCCCTGTGCTATTAAGTCGAATGAAAGGGAGAAGAGGCAGGGGCACTTTCTAATAACGAACACTTGTAGCCAGAGCGACGCTAGAGAGCAAATGTTTTGGCCTCGGGCGAGCAGGAAAGGGGGGGAATTAATCCGTGTCTCCAGCCTTTGTGAGTCAGAAAGCCGTCTCCCAGAAATGCCTCGTTGGGCCAACGGATTACGAGGCCTTCTTTTGCCTCGGCCCGAGACAGGATTTCGAGCCGCTCTGATCCTCCCCTCTTACGAAAGGCCTCGTGCCGGGGTATTTAGGGCAAGACTGAAAGCTTGAAGAAGCTTTCACACCAAAACTGGATAAGGGTTTTTCATCCCCTTGTGCCACAGTCCTTGGAAACGAGCAGCAACGTCTCCAAGCTGAGAATAAAAGATGTCATTCATCCAAGCCTTTATTGGTATCATCTTCTTCAGCGATCCCTCATAGCCGAGTAAGATTGTCTTCCGTAAACACGGTTTTAACAATGAGTCTGTAAGTGACTGTGGAGGCCAATTCTGGATCCACACGTCCTTCCACAGTGGGGACACTGGTTTCCGGGTGGGAGTTGATAATGGTGTGGATTTGCCAAGCGTGCCTTCCTCTTAGCATGTTTCTCCCTAGAGTCCTGAGTTCGAGTGTCTTCAAAGCCCATGACACCTTTGGTAAAGGCTGTTCTCCAACTGGAGCACTCGCAGGCCAGTGTTTCCCGGTTGTCAGTGTTTATACTACTTTTTTTAGATTTGCCTTGAGACAGTCTTTAAACCTCATTTGTTGACTACCAGCATTACGCTTTCCATTTTTAAGTTCGGAATAGAGTAGTTGCTTTGGAAGACGATCATCAGGCACCCACACAACATGACCAGTCCAACGAAGTTGATATTGAAGAATCATTGCTTCAACACTGGTGACCTTTGCTTCTTCCAGTACACTGGCATTAGTTCGCCTGTCTTCCCAAGTGACGTGTAACAATTTTCGGAGACACCGTTGATGGAATCTTTCGAGGAGTTGGAGGTGGCGTTTATAAGTGGTCCATGTTTCACAATCATACAATAAGGTTGTAGTACAATAGCTTTGTAAACAAGCATTTTGTTTTCCCTGCGAATGTCCCGGTCCTCAAACACTGCACTTCAGTCGGTAGAAAGCCGCACTCTCAGAGCTCAGGCGATGCTGGATTTCGGCATCAGTGTCGACCCTTGTGGAAAGATAACTGCCCAGGTAAGAGAAGTGATCAACATTTTCCAACATTGGGGATGAGGCATGGAGGATTGGAGCTGCAAGGTAACTTTTGAATAAACGTGTTTTTAAAACATAGTCAAAATAAAAATAAGAGCTCCCTCTCACCGCAACTCCTGGATGTCCAGTGGTGCTGAATGTCGGAAGATTCGGGACAGAGGAAAGAAAACCCTTTGTGCTGGGTTCGAATCCTGCATGCAGGTTTCCCGTTGGGGCATCTGGCTGGACAAGATATAATAGTGCCACTGTATTCTGCTCTGGTCAGACCTCACCTGGAGTACTGTGTCCAGTTCTGGGCACCACAATTCAAGAAGGACACTGACAAACTGGAACGTGTCCAGAGGAGGGCAACCAAAATGGTCCAAGGCCTGGAAACGATGCCTTATGAGGAACGGCTAAGGGAGCTGGGCATGTTTAGCCTGGAGAAGAGGAGGTTAAGGGGTGATATGATAGCCATGTTCAAATATATCAAAGGATGTCACATAGAGGAGGGAGAAAGGTTGTTTTCTGCTGCTCCAGAGAAGCGGACACGGAGCAAGGGATCCAAACTACAAGAAAGAAGATTCCACCTAAACACTAGGAAGAACTTCCTGACAGTAAGAGCTGTTTGACAGTGGAATTTGCTGCCAAGGAGTGTGGTGGAGTCTCCTTTTTTGGAGGTCTTTAAGCAGAGGCTTGACAACCATATGTCAGGAGTGCTCTGATGGTGTTTCCTGCTTGGCAGGGGGTTGGACTCGATGGCCCTTGTGGTCTCTTCCAACTCTATGATTCTATGATTCTATTCTATGATAAGATACTGGACTAGGGCAATGGCCTCATCCATCAGACTCCATGGTTGGAGTCAGGTTGCGCCAGATACATCTACCCCTCTGGTCAGCTCGAATCGTTCCCCTTCTGTTCTCGCAGGGGCCAAGCAGATACACATCATTGGAAATTCACACGCAGGATCTGAGCACAAAAGCAACTTTCCTGCGGCTTCGAGCAACTGGAATTTGGGAGCAATGCTAGCTCTGGCCATATTTGCATTTTCTCTTGCACGATTTTATCAACCTCTGTCCTGTTCTCTGTCGCTGCCTGTAATGCCAGTGATGGGCAGCAGGTGGCGCTGCAAGAATGAAATTCTTATTCCAAGGAAGGAGGAAGAAGAGTTGACTCTCCTCATTTCTTCCTGTGCCCATTGCATTTCGGAGTGTGCGTGCGTGGCTCCCGCAACCATGCGTCCATGCGCATAGCATGTGCCTCTCCAGCCTAACGTGTTTGAAGCAGCGTGCACCGATGAGCAAATCTGCGGCTGCTCTGTCCCGTTCAGGCCTGTCGTGGCGGCTATGCAACTGCATTAATAATAATAATAATAATAATAATAATAATAATAATAATAATAATTTTATTTATACCCCGCCCTTCCTGGCCAGAGCCGGGCTCAGGGCAGCTAACACCAGTAAGATTACAGTAAAAACATAATAGGAAGAGAAACCAATTTAAAATACAGGTTAAAATGCAATTTAAAATGCAGCCTCATTTTAATACTAGCCCATAGATCAAAACCATAAGGGGAGGGAAAACATAAGGGTCAGACTGAGTCCAAACCAAAGGCCAGACGGAACAGCTCTGTCTTGCAGGCCCTGCGGAAAGATGTCAAGTCCCGCAGGGCCCTGGTCTCTTGCGGCAGAGCGTTCCACCAAGTCGGGGCCAGTACTGAAAAGGCCCTGGCCCTAGTTGAGACCAATCTAACCTCCTTGCGGCTTGGGACCTCCAAGTGTTGTCATTTGTGGACCTTAAGGCCCTCTGCGGGGCATACCAGGAGAGGCGGTCCCATAGGTACGAGGGTCCTGGGCCGTATAGGGCTTTAAAGGTTTAAACCAGCACCTTGAACCTGATCCTGTACTCCACCGGGAGCCAGTGCAGTTGGTAAAGCACTGGGTGAATGTGATCCCGCAGAAAGGACCCCGTAAGGAGCCTCACCGCAGCATTCTGAACCCGCTGGAGTTTCTGGGTCAGCTTCAAGGGCAGCCCCACATAGAGCGAGTTACAGTAATCAAGCCTGGAGGTGACGATCACATGGATCACTGTGGCCAGATCAGGGCGAGAGAGGTAAGGGACCAACTGCTTAATACGGCAGAGATGGAAAAATGCAACCTTATACTCAAGAGAAGAGGCTCTTGAAGTGGAGCGCAGGCTCGTGGAATGCCTCTCTGATGCGCAGCTCTTTGACTATCAGGACTGCATATTGTTGCCACCCTTGCGTCTCAAGAGACAATGGAGTGTGCCTCCAGGGGTGAAGTCAAACCGCTGTGTTAGCAGCACTGACGTGACCTCCTCGGGGCGCAAGCCTGGGCAGTGTGTCTTGAAGTCCTGGCCTCCTGGACGACAAGACCCCCTCTCAGCCTCGCTGATGTGGTCGAAAGGAAAGCAGAACAAGACGTTTGTCACCAGCTTGGCTGCAGAAGTTGCCGGAAGGAGGCGTACAAGGCGCCATCCAACCGTCTTACGCCTGGGTAGGCAAACTAAGGCCCGTGGGCCGGATCTGGCCCAATTGCCTTCCAAATCCGGCCAGTGGACTGCAATTCTGTTTCTTAGTCTCCTTTGCTAAATCAAAAATCACCCTCTTCTATTTGTTCTTTGAAACTACAGTGGTGCCCCGCAAGACGAATGCCTCGCAAGACGGAAAACTCGCTAGACGAAAGAGTTTTCCGTTTTGGAGGTGCTTCGCAAAACGAATTTCCTATGGGCTTGCTTCGCAAGACGAAAATGTCTTGCGAGTTCCTGCAGGTTTTTTTCCTCCCCCCCCTTTTTCTAAGCTGCTAAGCCGCTTATCAGCTGATCCGATAAGCCGCTAAAAGCCGCTAATAGCGCTAATCTGCTAATCCGTCAATGGGCTTGCTTCGCAAGATGAAAAAACCGCTAGACGAAGAGAATCACAGAACAGATTCTTTTCGTCTTGCGAGGCACCACTGTACCTTCCAAATTCTGCTTTGGGCTGGATTTTATTCCATGGGCCGGCAACCTAAGGCCCGGGGGCCGAATCCGGCCCAATCGCCTTCTAAATCCAGGCCATGGATGGTCCGGGAATCAGTGTGTTTTTACATGAGTAGAATGTGTCCTTTTATTTAAAGTGCATCTCTGGGTTATTTGTGGGGCATAGGAATTGGTTCATTCCCCCCCCCCTTTCAAAATATAGTCCGGCCCCCACAAGGTCTGAGGGGTGGGGGAGAAATAACTTAAATCTCTTTCTAAAAGATAAGAACGGGAAAATATGGCAATAGGAAATTGGGGGGGTCTCTCTTGGATGGAAAGGGGAAATAATGAAAATGTGATGTCTGGACAGAACATTGGGAAAACATCAGCAAAGAGAGGAATAAATGGATATTACCGTACACTATTATGAGGAATGCTTGCTGGCACAATTGACGGATGGATGGGTGGAAGTCACTTTTAATTATCTTTCTCTATTTTGCTATTATTCTTATCTTTCTCTCTCTTGGTATTCTATTATCATTTCTGTAATTATTTTATCTTAACAGTATTTGGGTAAGAATTGCTTACGGGTGAAGTCTGAAGGACCTTGGGGTGAGAGACCGGAGAAGAGAGGGGTTCTCTCGGGTGAGAGCTTCACAAAAGTTAAAAGGCATCTCTGAGAGAAGATTCCGTATTTACCAATCTCTTCTCTCTTTCCTCTGTTCTTTTATTCTTTTTATGTACCGGTAATTAGTTTGTCTTTTACTTTAATGTGAAAACTGTTCATAAAACGTTTGCCTTGGACATTGGCGATTATTGTTCAGGAGAAAGGAAGGAAGGAAGGAAGGAAGGAAGGAAGGAAGGAAGGAAGGAAGGAAGGAAGGAATCATAGAATCACAGAATCAGAGAATGTTAGAATTGGAAGGGAACCTATGGGTCATCTAGTCCAACCCCCAGCAATGCAGAAAATTTTCACCCAACTTTGGACTTGAACCCAGGACCATGAGGCTGAGAGTCTCGTGATCTACTGACTGAACTGTCCTGTGGGCAAGGGTTCTGTGTTCGCCACGAGGAAAGAAGGGAAGCAAATTTGGGCAGGTGCTCAGAACAGAAAAAGGAAAACCTAAGAGCTCAGAATTGGGATGGAGGGAGATGAGGCTTAATAAATAAATTAACAACAACAACAACAACAACAACAACAGCAACAACAATTTTTTATACCCCGCACTCCCCAGCCAAGACTGGGCTTGGGGCAGCTAACACCAAATATAAAAACAATTGATTAGAATACAGCTTAAAAAACAACATTAAAATGCAACATTAAAACATTAAAATGCAGCCTCATTTCAGTGGAACTCAATCGAAAACTTTTTTGGGGATAAAAACGTCAAGTCTTCACCAAGGCCAACTATCCAGACTGGTCCTTTCCAAGGTGGCGGCTGCATTTGGCAAGTCCGGACCTTTTGCTCAGTAGAGTAGACCACCGGCTCCCTCCCAGCCCTCTAAAGGCTTCAGGGGGACTTTAATAATCCAGACATCACCCACAGGGGAGCACGACAGCCCAAAACAGGTGTCAGGAGCCACAGGCCGAGGCAGGAGGCCGCCAGTTTGACAGGGATGGGATCAGGTTGTCAGTGACTGTTGTTTCAAGCAAAGTAAGCCGTCAAAATCGTGACAGGCTAGGTGGGGAGGGGGGGAGAGGAGGCCTGCCTGGAGGAGCAACAGCTGAAGCATTAAGAAGGATGAGGGCATCCGCTCCCCTGCTTTTGTCCTGCGGGCAGAGCCTCCGAAAACGGGTGTCCCTGTTGCACACGGAACCGAAAATATAAGAGGAAAAAGCTTTGCCTGCTCATCTCAGCACTTCAGTTGCCCATCCAGAGCTTGCAACCAAGTTAACTTTGCTTTTCCTAGCACAGTGATGGAAACCAACACGGAGGTCCAGCTCCGAGGGCCTTCTGGCGGTTCCCTCACTGAGAGAAGTGAGGTTACAGGGAACCACGCAGAGGGCCTTCTTGGTGGTGGCGCCCGCCCTGTGGAACGCCCTCCCACCAGATGTCAAGAAATGGGCACCTCTCTGCACATCCTAGAAGGAATGGCAAGGACATTTGGCCCGGGACTTTTAATAGCTTAAAGGTCCCGGGCCCTAAGGAAGTCAGATTATCCTCCACCAGGGCCAGGGCCTTCTCAGTGATGGCTCCGACCTGGTGGAATGCTCTGTCCCACGACACTAGGGCCCTGCAGAACTTTATCTCCTTCCGCAGGGCCTGTAAGACAGAGCTATTCCGCCTGGCCTTCAATTTGAATTAGCCTGATCCTCTATTCCCTTTTCCCTTTCCTCTTCTATGAAGAAACCCTTTCTGGGACCCACATTTAAATTCTTCCATGGTCTTCTTGCTGGCCTTAGTAGGACCAGCTTGGCCCGTTAGCCCTGGTGATCATCTGAGGTCTACTGACTGACAAACTGGAACGTGTCCAGAGGAGGGCAACCAAAATGGTCCAAGGCCTGGAAACGATGCCTTATGAGGAACGGCTAAGGGAGCTGGGCATGTTTAGCCTGGAGAAGAGGAGGTTAAGGGGTGATATGACAGCCATGTTCAAAGATATAAAAGGATGTCACCTAGAGGAGGGAGAAAGGTTGTTTTCTGCTGCTCCAGAGAAGCGGACACGGAGCAATGGATCCAAACTACAAGAAAGAAGATTCCACCTAAACATTAGGAAGAACTTCCTGACAGTAAGAGCTGTTCGACAGTGGAATTTGCTGCCAAGGAGTGTGGTGGAGTCTCCTCCTTTGGAGGTCTTTAAGCAGAGGCTTGACAACCATATGTCAGGAGTGCTCTGATGGTGTTTCCTGCTTGGCAGGGGGTTGGACTCGATGGCCTTGTGGTCTCTTCCAACTCTATGATTCTATGACTGGGTTTCCCCACCCCTCCAAAATGACCCCCGAATTTTTATTGACATTGATGCTGCATTTATGTTGTATCTTATGCTGTTTTTAAGTTGCATTTTAATCCATGTTTAATATTTGCTGTTAGTCGCCCTGAGCCCGGTTTTTAAACTGGGAAGGGCGGGGTATAAAAAAAAATAATATGATTATTATACATGTTTGAAGGGTCGACTGGTGGACATGCCGACAGCCAGCCTGTTCCACAAAGAATTTTGGTGCTCTGTGTGTCGGGATGTGTGTCTGTGCGCAGAGACCCCCGCTTTGTCTCTCTCTACCCCCTCTCCTCCGGCTGGCATTGGTCTCCGCGCCACGGCCACCCGCTATCCGGTTTCCATGCCTGGCTCCCATTAGCAACAGATGCTTCCTCTTCCAGCTGCTCCCCCTTCTCTGCCTTTGATCCCCAAGGCCCGGGCCCTGGAGATTTCAAAGGCAAGAGCAGGCCAAGAGCACATGTGTGCGCTTTGCAAGAGGAGCAGCCGCGAGGGGCCCTGTGGCGCCCGGTATGCGCTCCCTTCCAATGCACAGCCAGTTCCAGCATGTGGGGAAAAAACTGCCCTACATAGTGGAAACTGGAACTAGGTGCAATGAGACTGAGGGTATTGTTGTTGTTTAGTCGTTTAGTTGTGCCCATCTCTTCGTGACCCCCTGGACCAGAGCACGCCAGGCACTCCTGTCTTCCACTGCCTCCCGCAGTTTGGTCAAACTCATGCTGGTAGCTTCGAGAACACTGTCCAACCATCTCGTCCTCTGTCGTCCCCTTCTCCTTGTGCCCTTCATCTTTCCCAACATCAGGGTCTTTTCCAGGGAGTCTTCTCTTCTCATGAGGTGGCCAAAGTCTTGGAGCCTCAGCTTCAGGATCTGTCCTTCCAGTGAGCACTCAGGGCTGATTTCCTTCAGAATGGAGAGGTTTGATCTTCTTGCAGTCCATGGGACTCTCCAGAGTCTCCTCCAGCACCAGAATTCAAATGCATCCATTCTTCGGCGATCAGCCTTCTTTATGGTCCAGCTCTCACTTCCATACATCATTAATGGAAGACTGAGGGTACCTTCTATCATACCGTATTTTTCGCCCCATAAGATGCACTTTTTCCCTCCAAAAATGAAGGGGAAATCGGGGTGTGTCTTATGGGGCGAATGCCTGCAAGCCTCGCGCGCCTGGCAGGAGGTCCCACCGGGTGCGCGAGGCTTGGGGCAGCAGCCTGTCGCCCGAAGCACGGGGAGCCCTCGGGAGAGCTCCCCCTGCTTCGGGCGACAGGCTGCAAGCCTCGCGCACCCGGCAGGAGGTCCCACCGGGTGCGCGAGGCTTGGGGCGGCAGCCTGTGCTACTAGGTGCGCACAAGCAGTCCGCTAGCTTTGGGAGAGCCGTGCGGCTCTCCCAGGGCTAGCGGACTGCTTGCGCGCACACAGAAGCTTGGGGCGCGCTGAGCTCGGCACGCCCCAAACTTCTGGTGTAGCACAGGGGTCCGCTAGCCCTGGGAGAGCCCCACGGCTCTCCCAAGGCTAGCGGACTGCTTGCGCGCACACAGAAGCTTGGGGCGCGCTGAGCAAAGCACGCCCCAAGCTCCTGGTGTAGCGCAGCGATCCGCTAGCCCTGGGAGAGCCCCGCGGCTCTCCCAAGGCTAGCGGACTGCTTGCGCGCACGCAGAAGCTTGGGGCGCGCTGAGCAAAGCACGCCCCAAGCTCCTGGTGTAGCGCAGCGATCCGCTAGCCCTGGGAGAGCCCCGCGGCTCTCCCAGGGCTAGCGGACTGCTTGCTGGCACGCAGAAGCTTGGGGCGCGTTGAGCTCCGCACGCCCCAAGCTCCTGGTGTAGCGCAGCGCACCTGGGGGGGAAATAAAATTTTTGCCTTTATTTCCCCCCCCCCAAAAAAAATTAGGTGCGTCTTATGGGCCGGTGCGTCTTATGGGGCGAAAAATACGGTATATGGTAGGCCTGTAAAAGGGATTCCATCAATAAAAAAATTACGGGTGCATGCATGTCTGCTGCTCATGATTCTTTATGATTCTGCAGAGTGCAGAACATTTGAGGACCGGGACATTCACAGGGAAACCAAAATGCTTGTTGACAAACTATTGTACTACCAACTTCATTGTATGCTTGTGAAACGTGCACCACTTATAAACACCATCTCCAACTCCTAGAAAGATTCCATCAACGGTGTCTCCTAAAAAATTTACACATCACTTGGAAAGACAGGCGAACTAATGCCAGTGTACTGGAAGAAGTAAAGATCACTTGTGTTGAAGCAATGATTCTTCAACATCAACTTCTTTGGACCGGTCATGTTGTGCGGATGCCTGATGATCGTCTTCCAAAGCAACTACTCTATTCCGAATTTAAAAATGGAAAGCGTAATGCTGGTGGTCAGCAAAAGAGGTTTAAAGACTCTCTCAAGGCAAATCTTTAAAAATGTAGTGTAAACACCGACAACTGGGAAACACTGGCCTGTGAGCGCTCCAGTTGGAGAACAGCCTTTACCAAAGGTGTCATGGGCTTTGAAGACACTCAAACTCAGGACACAAGAGAGAAATGTGCTAAGAGGAAGGCACGCTTGGCAAATCCACACCGTGATCAACTCCTGCCCAGGAACCTATTTCCCCACTGTGGAAGGACGTGTGGATCCAGAATTGGCCTCCACAGTCACTTACGGACTCATTGTTAAAATCGTGTTTATGGAAGACAATCTTACTCATCTACAAGGGATCGCCGAAGAAGAAAGACAGTGGAACCTTGGTTGCCGAATGCTTCAGAAGTCAAAAGTTTCAGCTTTCGAACACCGACAGCCCGGAAGTGAATGCTTCCATTTTCGAACACACCTCATAAGTTGAACGGCTTCTGGGATGTGTTTTTCACTTTTCTCCATTGAAACTGCTCACCAGCAATTGTGCCTCAGTTGTCAAACATTTCAGAAGTCAAACGGTCTTCCAGAACGGATTATGTTCAACAACCAAGGTTCCACTGTATTGTGAAATAATTCATAATGAATTGGAAAAAATGTTTAAAGGCACTTTTCCAAAAATAACCCCAGTCCTTTTGGTTGGGGATAATTCAGACGGAAATTCCCAGGTGTCAAAAAAGGTTATTTTTGTATGCTACTGCTGTGGCCCGTGTTTTGTTAGCCCAAAAATGGAAAATGAGCAAGGTCCCAACCAAAGAAGAATGGCAACTTAAATTGATGGAATATGTGCAGATTTTGGACCTAACAGAATAAGAGAACATGAAGAACATACATTTAAAGAAGATTGGAAAATGTTTATTGAATATATGTGGGAAATGGGGTACACTTGAAAACATTGGCAGCATTAAGATAAATTCAACAGTGTAAATAAGTTTTCATAGAATCATAGAATCATAGAGTTGGAAGAGACCACAAGGGCCATCGAGTCCAACCCCCTGCCAAGCAGGAAACACCATCAGAGCACTCCTGACATATGGTTGTCAAGCCTCTGCTTAAAGACCTCCAAAGTAGGAGACTCCACCACACTCCTTGGCAGCAAATTCCACTGTCAAACAGCTCTTACTGTCAGGAAGTTCTTCCTAATGTTTAGGTGGAATCTTCTTTCTTGTAGTTTGGATCCATTGCTCCGTGTCCGCTTCTCTGGAGCAGCAGAAAACAACCTTTCTCCCTCCTCTATGGGACATCCTTTTCTATATTTGAACATGGCTATCATATCACCCCTTAACCTCCTCTTCTCCAGGCTAAACATGCCCTGCTCCCTTAGCCGTTCCTCATAAGGCATCGTTTCCAGGCCTTTGACCATTTTGGTTGCCCTCCTCTGGACACGTTCCAGTTTGTCAGTGTCCTTCTTGAACTGTGGTGCCCAGAACTGGACACAGTACTCCAGGTGAGGTCTGACCAGAGCAGAATAAGGTGGCACTATTACTTCCCTTGATCTAGATGCTATACTCCTATTGATGCAGCCCAGAATTGCATTGGCTTTTTTAGCTGCCGCGTCACACTGTTGGCTCATGTCAAGTTTGTGGTCAACCAAGACTCCTAGATCCTTTTCACATGTACTGCTCTCAAGCCAGGTGTCACCCATCTTGTATTAGTGCCTCTCATTTTTTTTGCCCAAGTGCAATACTTTACATTTCTCCCTGTTAAAATTCATCTTGTTGATGGATGTAATAATGGAAGACGGAATGGTTTAGTTTATGTAAAACATGCAGGGATTTATGTTATGCAAAATGAACCATGGAAAGAGAAGAAGGGAAGTCATTGGTATTTAAAGGTGGTTTAAATGAATATTATAAAATGTAAAACAGAAAATTTAATAAAAATTATAGGAAAAAAGGAAAACCAGAAACGAACTAGGGATCCCAAGATATAGCGCCCGGGGTTTTGAGGTCGATTGCCTGGAGAAAGAAAGCTCAACAGCTGTTGTGTCCCCAATTTTACTTCTAGAAATATGGAAACTGTACCTGTAGGATCATTTTACATCGGGGCCAGTGGTTTGGGGGAGAAGAACGTAAAAGACTAAGTTACCCTTTGCCAACCTCGTGCCCACCAGATGTTTAGGATTCTAGCTCCCATCCCTCCAGCCAGCTCAGCCATGCTGGGCTGATAGTAGTCCCATGCATCTAGAAGGCACCCATTTGGTGAGGACTGGGCGGCACAGGGGAGTGGCACCCATGTTCTCGAACCCACCTGTGTCTGTCCTTCGCTTGATCTCTGTTGCAGCAGCCATAGGTGCCAGCTGCCTGGGGCGCTGGGTGCCCAAACACCCACAAAATTTCCCATGAAGGGGTTGGACACCTAAACATTTCGGTGCCAGGCACACTGCATGCCATCCAGGGTGTGATGGCCTGGGATTCGGACTCGGAGGCTGAACCTGAGGAATCCCAGCCTGCACAGGAGTCCCCGCCTCCAGAACCAGCTGAGCCGGGGCTGGGGCTTGAGCCTGAAGGGTCCTCACCTGCGCTGGACCCTCAGGTGCAGGCACCAGCTGAGTCTGCTCTGGCTCCTGAGGTGATGGAGGACCCATTGTCTGCAGGTGCTCCACTCTCAGCCCCGTCAGGGGAAGCTGGGGTTGCCTCTGGGTCCGGTAACCCTCCAGCCTCTCCTGAGCTGCAGAGGCTCAGGGCAGAGGGGCGGAGGGAACTAAGTTCCTGCAGGAGGAGTGCTCACCTCCAGGCCCCGGAGAGGCGAGTCACCTTGAATCGGGGCCGCCCTATGCCTTGGGGCAGATAAAAGCCAGCCAGCCCCAGTCCCAGGTTGCAGGAGCAACATTGTTGGTACAGTGGCGTAGCGTGGGTTGTCAGCACCCGGGGCAAGTAATTTGCGCCCCCTAACCCTAACCCCCAGATGTTGCGCCCGGTGCGGCCGGCCCCCCCTGCACCCCCGCTACGCCACTGTGTTGGTAGCCAATTCCTGCCTGCACCCTGTCCTGACCTCGCCTGACTCCCTGCCTTGGACCCAGTTTCAGCTTTGACGGACGGCCTCAATACTGCACCCTCGACCTCGGACTGAACTCGGACCTCGCCTCACGGAAACCCATGGGACCAGCACACAGGCCCTGGGCACCCATGGTCGCAGGGCCAAGTTGGCACTCTGTCGGGCATTTCCACTGACCGCCAGGGTTTTTCCTCATTCGCTGGTGTGTTCAATATATGCATCAAAAGTCTCTCTGGATTTTCAAGAGATAGATCTCTGGCATAATAAATGCAGACTTTCTGCAAATGATTAAAGTGACCCGGCTCTGGAGCGTGGTGCTTGGATGTGAGCTTTCTCTCTCTCTCCCCCCGTCTCAAATAAGTAAATTAAAAAATGCAACATCTGTTGGACATCTGGGAAATGTAAGGGTTGATGTGACCAGCCAGAGCAAGGGGCCCTGGTGGAACTTTGTCCGGCTCAGGAATTTTGTGCACAGCAATAAACCGTCCTGACTTGCAGAAAATTGTTTTCCCTGGGCTTGTATTCCCCCCACAATTTTGCACAAAGATGGCAGTGGCATAAAAGCACCCGCTCTGTGGAGTGCATTCAATCCCAGCTTTCTTTTATTTTTAAAGGGAGTTTCTAGTCCATATGATTTTGCGATGGTTTTAGATTAACCAAATGAAGTTTATAGTCCTTACCGTGCAGAATGTTGTGCTCAATACAGTGATACCTTGGGTTACAGACGCTTCAGGTTGCGTTTCTGAGGTTACGGACACTCTGAAACCTAGAAGTACCGGAACGGGTGACTTCCGGGTTTTGGAGGTTGCGCATGCGCAAAAGCGCTAAATCATGCTTTGCGCATGCGCAGAAGTGCCGGGTCGCAACCCGTGCGTGCGCAGACGCACTGCTGCGGGTTGCGAATGTGCCTCCCGCACGGATCACATTCGCAACCCGAGGGTCCGCTGCATACAATTCAGATTCTGTGATTATCAAGTTTCTTTCTTTTTAAAAGGGAAAAAACACACTGATGTTTCCAGACCTCATGGCTGTGAAGATGTGCTTGAAAACTGTGCACAAGCAGAAGTCAGAGAGGTGGCTGTGAAAATCCCCATCTGCCATCCCCACAAAAGCAAAGAATGCCTTTTAACCAAAATCGTGTTTAATGCATTTGTTTGGTATGGAGGAAAGTGACACTCTTCTTTCTGTTCAATAAAACGTGGCAGAATTTGACCGCAATAGAGATCAACCAATCCCAGAAGTAAAAAAAATAAATGGTGAAATTAGTTACACACACAAATGCCGTGGGTGGAGAAAGACCCAAGTGAAAAACACATTCCTTACAAAAGGATGGAAGAAAATAAAGTATATTACACATTTACAGGAGGAAAACGAGGTTGCGGCACATTAACAGCGTCTATAAACATGAGCAGCAATGGAACTTCATTGAGCCGGTAAACCTGCGTTTGGGCTCGTACCACTTTCAACTACGGGGGGAGCTTATGTGACTGAACGCTCTTCCGTACCAAAATAAAATCCACACACAGAGAAAGTTAAGTCTAGAAACATATCTGGTTTCATTAGAGGAGGGTTGTTTTTCCACTGATTTGACAATAAATCACTCCCACCGATAGTCTAATAACTGACAGATTTCAGGAACAAGTTGTCCACCTCACTGAAGACTAGGATCATGACAAATCTTGATGGAGTCTGATTTCCCTGCGATGTCCGAGTCGGCCTGTTTAGGAGAGCGAAAGCTCAAAACTGAAGCCAGCAGAGTCTCTGCTGAACGCTTGCTGTGTGAACCAAGGCACATTAGAAATGAACAAATTTCTGCCCTTTGCATCAGAGCCAGCGACATGTCGTTTCACAACTCCTCTTTAACCGAGCTTGTGGTTCTGTATCTGTAAGAGGTTCAGGAAGTTACAAGCCCCCAGTCCCCACAAAACGTCTGTTCCTTCTCCAACATCTATACTAGTTTTCCTTAATGTTGTGCCCTCCGGACTACAACTCCCATCAGCCCCTGTGAGGTTTGTGTCCAAATAATCTGGCGAGCGTCAGATCTGAGAAACCCAATCTTTAGTCCTGCAAACAGGTCAGCAACGTAGAACTGGCCCGACAATTTTGGGGGTGTCAGTGCGAGACCAAAAATAGAGTATTTTTTAGCATTTCCTAATTGTTGGATGGGACGCGGGTGGCGCTGTGGGTTAAACCACAGAGCCTAGGGCTTGCCGATCAGAAGGTTGGCGGTTCGAATCCCTGCGACAGGGTGAGCTCCCGTTGCTCGGTCCCTGCTCCTGCCAACCTAGCAGTTCAAAAGCACAAAAGTGCAAGTAGATAAATAGGTACCGCTCCGGCAGGAAGGTACACAGTGTTTCCGTGCGCTGCTCTGGTTCGCCAGAAGCGGCTTAGTCATGCTGGCCACATGACCCGGAAGCTGTATGCCAGCTCCCTCGGCCAGTAAAGCGAGATGAGCGCCGCAACCCCATAGTCGGTCACGACTGGACCTAATGGTCAGGGGTCCCTTTACCTTTAAGTGTTGGATATCTGGAAGCTGGTGGTGAGTTTTTTTTATCCACAGAGAGCAGGGCAGGAAATGCAAGCTTAGATTTGTTCTGTAAAAGAAGCCCAAACCCCGAGGTGACACAAAGGAGTTGCCCGATTTCCCTCGGCGTTGGGAAGGCTGGCGAAGAAGGCACACATTCTCTGGACCCCACGAGGCAGACAAGGTTAAGCGCATGGCCAGAGGCGTTCTCAAGGCTCACCGGTGGAAAATGCTGCCAGTCCATCTCCCCAAGTTGGGCAGCTGCGGGCTCAGGGCAGTGCCACCCTCGCTAACCCCCCCCCTCAAAATCCGCAGAGAAGAACAGAAGCAGACGTTCTCAATATCCTCCGGCAGTGAGAATTGCAAGAAGGCAAGAAGTTTAAAAAAATGTGAAAAAAGAATTATTACGCCCTTCGAAGAATTAGTAATAATAATAATAAATTATTATTTATACCCCGCCCATCTGGCTGAGTTTCCCCAGCCACTCTGGGCGGCTCCCAATCAAGTGTTAAAAACAGTACAGTGGTGCCCCGCAAGACGAATGCCTCGCAAGACGGAAAACTCGCTAGACGAAAGAGTTTTCCGTTTTGGAGGTGCTTCGCAAAACGAATTTCCTATGGGCTTGCTTCACAAGACGAAAATGTCTTGCGAGTTCCTGCGGGGTTTTTTTCCTCCCCCCCTTTTTTCTAAGCCGCTAAGCCACTTATCAGCTGATCCGATAAGCTGAAAAGCCGCTAATAGCGCTAATCCGTCAATGGGCTTGCTTCGCAAGACGAAAAAACCGCTAGACGAAGAGAATCACAGAACGGATTCTTTTCGTCTTGCGAGGCACCACTGTACAGCATTAAATACTAAAAACTTCCCTGAACAGGGCTGCCTTGAGATGTCTTTTAAAGATAGGATAGCTGCGTATTTCCTTGACATCTGAAAGGAGGGTGTTCCACAGGGTAGGCGCCACTACCGAGAAGGCCCTCTGTCTGGTTCCCTGTAGCTTCACTTCTTGGAATGTGGGAACTGCCAAAAGGCCCTTGGCGCTGGACCTCAGGCTTAACAATGGGGATGGAGACGCTCCTTCGGGTATACAGGACCGAGGCCGTTTAGGGCTTTCAAGGTCAGCACCAACACTTTGAATTGTGCTCAGAAACGTACTGGGAGCCAATGCAGGTCTCTCAGGACTGGAGTTATGTGGTCTCGGCAGCCGCTCCCAGTCACCAGTCTAGCTGCCGCATTCTGGATTAATTGCAGTTTCCGGGACACCTTCAAAGGTAGTCCCTTCAAAAGGTAGTGAAAGGATATAGGACAGATTGGGCCGAAATAATTTCAAAATTGTATAAGGTGTTATTAGACAAATAGAAATCAGCAAAGGAAAGTTTGAAAGAATATTGGAAGCTAGATATTCAGGAACAGATTTTAGATGGAAGATTGGGAAAGAGTCTTTTGGAAACCACCCTTTGTTGCGACCTCTAGGATAATCCAGGAACAAAGGTTGTTGTTGGTACAAAAATGGTATTACACACCTGTAAGGTTGTATCATATTACAAAATCTGGAAGTAAGAATTGTTGGAGGAAATGTGGAGTGATGGGAACGTACAGTCATATGTGGTGGGATTGTCCATTAGTTAATGAATTCTGGAAACAGATTGGCATAGAAATATCGGGAATTGTGGGCAGGAAGGTGGAAATATCTAAATTAATGGTTCTTATTAGCCTGAGTAGCACAGAGTTAGAAACAAAAGAGGAATTTAAAGGGGTAAAACTGATGGTAATTGCAGCCAGACAGGTTATAGCGAGTAATTGGAAAAATGCAGAAGAGTTGGGGTGAAGCAATGGAGGGAAAAACTGAATAATATTATAATCTTAGAATATCTAACCGTGAAGATACATAAAATGAAATAGTTTAAGGTCAGCGAAAAGGAGGAGGATTGGTTGAGAAGATATTGAATTATTTGGGCAGGTTTGAACAATTTTGGGCAATTAAAATGTTAAAAGTTAAATAAACCGAGGGGAGGGAGGAATGTTAAGGTACCTCGGGTTACATACGCTTCAGGTTCCATATGCTTCAGGTTACAGACTCCGCTAACCCAGAAATAGTGCTTCAGGTTAAGAACTTTGCTTCAGGATGAGAACAGAAATTGTGCTCCGGCGGCGCGGCAGCAGCAGGAGGCCCCATTAGCTAAAGTGGTGCTTCAGGTTAAGAACAGTTTCAGCTTAAGAACGGACCTCTGGAACAAATTAAGTACTTAACCTGAGGTACCACTGTATAGAATTGTACATATGGTTGATTTGAATATGTTATTATTGATTATGTATACCCAATGTATCAGCTGCCGGGGGGGGGGGGGTTTCACTGTTTTGTTTTCACTCTTTGTGTTTGGGTGGTTGGTAAAAAAATAAAAATTTAAAAAAGAGGAACAAGAAGGCATCTCCACCTGTGGATAAAAATGGACTCTGGACACAGAAGGACCATGTGGACATGGGGGGGGGGGTCTTAACTGGGGTGGGTGCTGAAGTTGCAAGGTGTCCCCTTGGAAGTGGGGGTTATTCCAGGTTGAAGTCTTAACTGCGCACTCCTGCAATGCTGTCCACTCTGGAGAGACAAAGATGGGTTCACACTGGGCATTTTTCACCCATCTAAGGACAGCCCCATAGGAGCCTTTTGAGAGCTAGTCGCCTCCCCCCTTAGATGCCATGGAAAGGACATTTTCCAAGGAGAAGCAGCCCCCCCCCAATTATACCTCAGTCCAAGCTGCTATTATGAGCAGCCACGAAATGAAAAGACGCCTGCTTCTTGGGAGAAAAGCAATGACAAACCTAGACAGCATCCTAAAAAGCAGAGACATCACCTTGCCAACAAAGGTCCGTATAGTTCAAGCTATGGTTTTCCCAGTAGTGATGTATGGAAGAGAGAGCTGGACCATCAAGAAGGCTGATTGCTGAAGAATGGATGCTTTTGAATTCTGGTGCTGGAGGAGACTCTTGAGAGTCCCATAGACTGCAAGAAGATCAAACCATTCTGAAGGAAATCAAGGACAGATCCTGAAGCTGAGGCTCCAAGACTTTGGCCACCTCATGAGAAGAGAAGACTCCCTGGAAAAGACCCTGATGCTGGGAAAGATGGAGGGCACAAGGAGAAGGGGACGACGGAGGACGAGATGGTTGGACAGTCTTCTCGAAGCTACCAGCATGAGTTTGACCAAACTGCGGGAGGCAGTGGAAGACAGGAGGGCCTGGCGTGCTCTGGTCCAGGGGGTCACGAAGAGGCGGACACGACTAAACAACAACGAGAGCAAACGGCAAGCATTGTGACTCAGTGGCCTGCTTTGCATTCAGATCGCCACCATTTCCTAGTAAGACCGGGCGAGTCTCCTGCCTGGAACCCTGGTGAGCTGCTGTTGGTCAGAGTACACAATATTGACCTAGAAGGACCCATGATCTGGCCCGTGCATGTGTGGTATGTTCCTTCCTGCATTATGCACCGCTCAATTCTGCAACCCGCTCCCATTGAGTCCCTTCGGAATCCGCTCAGCTGCCTGCTCAGTGCCAACATGCCAACCACCTTGTCTACGTACCACATCCTTTGCCAAGCTGCTGCCATCCAGCTGATTTGGGCTACCACTCTCGTCAGGTTAAAAGTGGGTATGGTGAGGATCTATAATGAATTTTAAAAGATGCTTAAATATACATTCCCAAAAAAGCCTGAAGAACTATTGCTAGGTTTGATAGGAGAGGATTTTAAGAAGATGGACAAAAGATTATATATGTATGCTATGACAGCTGCCGGAGTTTTGATAGCCCCAAAATGGAAAACACATGAGATACCAACTGTGATGAAGTGGCAGACAAAGTTGGTCGAGTACGTGGAATTAGCAAAACTGACCCATAGGATTCGTAGTCAGGAGGAAACAAAGTACCAAATACAATGGAGTCAATTTATGGTCTATATAAGTGAGAACTGTAGAAATTTGAAGACGTTAGCAGGACTGAAATAAATCTTATGTCATGGTTTAGTTATTATTAAGGAACTGTGGATTAGGGATTGCAATAAGAAAACCAGCGGAAGGGAAGGAGGGAAGTCAACTGCTCTACGGAGCATAAAGTAAGACAGATGTAAAAGGATTTGAAATATTTGTGTATTTTGATGGTGGTGGTGTATTTGAAATGAAAACTTAATAAAAAGCATTTTTAAAAAAGTGGGTACGGTGAGACTGCCCTCCTCCAGACCACCTCCTCCCAGACCTCTTCCCCATCCATCACGATTTAAAACATTTCATTGTTTATTATTAAGCACAATAAACCAAAACAACTGAAATAGTAAAAGTTTGGGGATTGTTATTATTATTTTAAAAAGGACACGATTTCTGAGGACCGTCCCTGCACTGTAAAAAAGCAACACCTGCAAGGTGGTCCTGGAGACGGGGTCCAGCTCACCTGAAATAGAAATACGTAGCAGGTGCAGAGAGGATGAAAACCCCTTTGCGTCCAATCTTTTGCTGAAAGGGAAAACCACACATGCCTGCCTCTCCCCCAGCACAAACACACCGTGTAAACCCTGGAGGACCCCAAACAAGGAACCTGTTCTATGAACAAAGCCATATCCCCTCTTCCTTGTACCTGCAGGTCACCTGGGGCAACGCGGTCAGATGCGTGGGGTACCAATCGTAAAATTATTATTATTATCCATCGGTGTTCAATGATGTCCACTGCCGTTTGCTCAAGTTCCCATGTGTTTTAAGAAATCCCTTTACAGTAAAACCAACGTCCCGATCCCTGACTTGCCCCTTCTTCCCGTCCCATCCCACCCCCACCCCCAATTTTAGTAAAAACCCAAACCCACAAACGGAACCCTAAGTCAGTCCACCTGCCGGGCCAGCAGGTCCGCTCCCCCATCACACCACGGAGCTGACCTCGGCAGGGGCGCTCAAGTTCTCTGCCACGTCCGCCCTCTCGATGGCCGCCAGGGCCGTGTAGAGGGACTCCAGCGTGGCCCCTTCCTTGGCCGACCAATCGGAGAGCAAGGTGTGGGCGGGGGCCTCCCCCCGGCCGAAGGCGTCGATGGTCTCTTCCTCGTAGCCCAGGTAGTTGGCCAGGCAGCGCCAGTCTTTGCCGTGGGCGGGGGCTTCCAAAAGCTGCTCCACTTCTTCCTGCTTGTGGGGCGGCAGGTTCGTGTACAGGCGGGGTTCAATCCTGTGCCCTGTTTTGCATAGAGGGGGGGGGTCAGAGAGGATATCACGAATATATGCTCTGAAGGAGCTCTGAAGGAGCGTCTCCACCCCCATCGTTCTGCCCGGACACTGAGGTCCAGCACCGAGGGCCTTCTGGTGGTTCCCTCCCTGCAAGAAGCCAAGTTATTGGGAACCAGGCAGAGGGCCTTCTTAGTAGTGGCACCCGCCCTGTGGAACGCCCTCCCACCAGATGTCAAAGAGAAGAACAACTACCAGACTTTTAGAAGACATCGGAAGGCAGCCCTGTTTAGGGAAGCTTTTAATGTTTGATGTATTACAGTATTTTAATATTTTTTTGGAAGCCGCCCAGAGTGGCTGGGGAGGCCCAGCCAGATGGGCGGGGTATAAATAAATTATTATTATTATTAATTTGTTGTTGTTGTTGTTGTTGTTGTTGTTGTTGTTGTTGTTGTTATTATTATTATTATTATTATTATTATTATTATTCCCCCTTGCCCACTTTGATCCACGTAATACCTGTTCCAAGATTGTGGTGGCAACTAAACTCTGAAACTCCCTGCCTATTGACATTCACTGTACCCTTTTTTGCACCGGCTAAAAACATATTTATTTAAGCAAGCCAACCCAGATACTCAGAAACGCTGATTTGCATTTTGATCTGCTTTCGGTTTCTTGCCGATTTTATGTTTTGCATGCTTTAAATAGCGGCTTTTAACTGTTTTCACCCCCCCCAAAAAAAATTATTGTTTCGTTCCAAGGTCTGTTACAATCAAGAAGTACAATCAAAGGCGGCATTTTTTCATCTCCGCCAAGCTAAGCAGTTGGCTCCTTACCTCTCTCGCCCTGACCTAGCCACTGTGATCCACGCGACGGTCACCTCCAGACTGGATTACTGTAACTCGCTCTACGTGAGGCTGCCCTTGAAGCTGACCCAGAAACTCTAGCTGGTGCAGAATGCCGTGGCGAAACTCCTTACGGGGTCCTCGCCGTGGGATCACATTCACCCGGTGCTCTACCAGCTGCACTGGCTCCCGATGGAGTACAGGATCAGGTTCAAGGTGCTGGTTTTAACCTTTAAAGCCCTATACGGCCTGGGACCCTCGTACCTACGGGACCGCCTCTCCTGGTATGTCCCACAGAGGAACTTACGGTCTTCAAACAAAAACATCTTGGAGGTCCCAGGCCACAGAGAGGTTAGGCTGGCCTCAACTAGAGCCAGGGCTTTTTCGGCTGTGGCTCCAACCTGGTGGAACGCTCTGTCACAAGAGACTAGGGACCTGCGGGATTTGACATCTTTCCGCAGGGCCTGCAAGACAGAGCTGTTCCACCAGGCTTTTGGCCAAGGCACAGTCTAACTCCCTCCTTTGGCAATCTTCACAGAACTCTAGCCCAATGGTTGCCATCAATTTGATTTGAATTCATTTTATATTGAAATGCTTTTAGAATGTTGTTTCATTTTATTGTTGTTAGCCGCCCTGAGCCCGGCTTCGGCTGGGGAGGGCGGGATATAAATAAAAATTTATTATTATTATTATTATTATTATTATTATTATTATTATTATTATTAAAGGTAAAGGTACCCCTGCCCGAACGGGCCAGTCTTGACAGACTCTGGGGTTTGTGCGCCCATCTCACATCTATAGGCCGGGGGCCAGCGCTGTCCGGAGACACTTCCGGGTCACGTGGCCAGCGTGACAAGCTGCATCTGGCAAGCCAGCGCAGCACGCGGAACGCCGTTTACCTTCCCGCTGGTAAGCGGTCCCTATTTATCTACTTGCACCCGGGGGTGCTTTCGAACTGCTAGGTTGGCAGGCGCTGGGACCGAGCAGCGGGAGCGCACCCCGCCGCGGGGATTCGAACCGCCGACCTTTCGATCGGCAAGCCCTAGGCGCTGAGGCTTTTACCCACAGCGCCACCCGCGTCCCTTTATTATTATTATTATTATTATTATTATTATTATTATAGTATAAAAAATTCATGAAATAAACAAAACTTATTGCACTTATTTGTGTCTTTAAAAAAACAAACAAGATGCAAATTCAAACATTAAAACAAAAATGGAAATGAAACAAAATAAAAAAATCTAAAAACAACCAGTCTCAGTTTAGCTGTGCATCTCTTTGATGACAAATGCTGCTGCATAAAGAGGTTCATTTTGTATGTAGGTTTTATTTTATTTGTTTTTCATCCTATATTCTGGAAACGTACATCCAGTTTTTTCTCCTTTAATTTTTTTGGGGGCTCCCAAGAGAGTGGGGCCCGAAACTATAGCTTGTTTAGCTTCAACGTAAATCCGGCACTGGCCAGGGGGGGTGACGTTCGGCACACTGCCCACAACTCTGAAGTCTACCCCGAGCCATCGATGTATGTGTAAGGTGTGTGTGACAAAAAAAATCTACACCGGGTACCACCTCACCTCGCTACGCCACTGCCTGCACCAGTTTGGGCCAGGGTGCACCAGCCACAAATCACGCCACCCTGTTTGTGCTTGGGAAAACCCTGGGGGCACAAGCCTTGCCTCACCAGAATGGTGCATGCTCTAGTTATCTCCCGCTTGCACTACTGCAATGCGTTCTACGTAGGCCTACCTTTTAAAGGTGACCCGGAAACTACAGCTAATCCAGAATGCAGCAGCTAGACTGGTGACTGGGGGCGGCCGCCAAGACCACATAACACCGGTCTTGAAAGACCTACACTGGCTCCCAGTACATTTCCGAGCACAATTCAAAGTGTTGGTGCTGACCTTTCAAGCCCTAAACGGCCTCGGTCCTGTATACCCGAAAGAGCGTCTCCACCCCCATTGTTCTGCCCGGACGCTGAGCTCCAACGCCAAGGGCCTTCTGGCGGTTCCCTCATTGCGAGAAGCAAAGCTACAGGGAACCAGACAAAGGGCCTTCTCGGTAGTGGTGCCTGCCCTGTGGAACGCCCTCCCATCAGATGTCAAAGAGATAAACAACTACCTGACATTCAGAAGACATTCAGAAGACATCTTAAGGATGTTCAGGGAAGTTTTTAATGTGTGACATCTTAAGTGTATTTTTGGTCTTTGTGGAAGCCGCCCAGAGTGGCTGGGGAAACCCAGCCAGATGGGCGGGGTACAAATAATAAATTATTATTATTATTATTATTATTATTACCCTTCTTGGGAAGGTGCTGATCCTGCAGGCTGTGGGTGTCGAGGAAGACTCCGCTGTCGCTGTGAAGCTTCTCGCCCTCTGGGGACGTCACGAGTTCGCCCGCTCGGGCCTTGGCCAGCTGCTTTTTCTGCTTGCATGTGGTCCAGCTGCAATCGTGCCGAAAAGGATGGAGAGGGGGACACACGGACGTCAGCGAGGGGCGCAGAGCAGGAAGAGGTGAACCCCAGATCTCCCCCCAAACCCGTCCCCCCCCCACGAAAGCTACCAATCGCTTCTGTCTCGCCCTGAAGACCCCAACCAGGAAAGCGCTGTGGCTTAGTGGGGAAGAATCTGACGTGCGTGAAGACCGGGGTGGGTAAAAATCAAGACTGGAGTAAATTTACGGACAATTTGAAAAGCAATTGAGACAAACAAACTACGCTCGTTAGGTTTGCAAGAGGCGTATTGCAAAAAAAGATAAGGAGGAGAATTATTCGTTAAGGATAACGAAAGGTAACATGAAATTAAGAAATATGTAAGAAGTGATAAAGAACAGAAAATCGTCAGAGGTGTTGACGGAAGTCCAAAAATATTGTATAAGACAGGAAGTTATGCTATATGAATTTTGGAATTAATATGTTAAAAAACTAATAAATATGTTTTTTTTAAAAAAAATCAATTATTTTAAAAATAAATAAAATGGATTGATTGCTTTTATTTTATTTCAATCGGATTTTTTTTAAATAAAATGCTTTCGGAGGAAAAATCTTTCTAAAGATAGTTTTCTATGTAAGTTACAGTCTAGTCCAAAGGCTATTCACGAGGAAATGAGGATTTGTTTTAAGTTTTTCATGTGTGATAAAAGTCAGCCTGTTGTTTTTTTTAAAAACTGTTTAAGCACATCAATTAACAAATATGGATACGTATGCTGCTATATTGTTATTGTTTTAGTTAATTAAATTGTTTAAATTGTTGTGAAGGAAATGAATGTTTTTCTCCTTCCAATGAAGGGCAGCAGAAAAGTTGCCCAAATATAAACAGTTAACTTATTAAACCTCACAAGTCTTATTATTATGGGGGGCGGCGGAATCCCCTTATTATGTGGATGGCCAGAAATGAGCACAGAGGACACTCCCTGCCTTCTATGAACTGTTGCAACTGCGCCCCAAATTACCTTGATTACTTCCCCTTTATCTCCCTTTCCATCCTTCTGCACACCCACCAGCCGGTTTCCTCTCCCTCTCTCCTCCTTTCCTGCCAGTTCCCCCATCCCCTTCTCCTCCTCCTCCTCCTCCTTCCTGACCCAGCTGTTTTCCACTCCTCCGCCACAGAATTCCTCCTCGCAGCAACTTCTCTTTCCGCCAGAATTTTCTGGGCCATCTGTCTTAAGATGCCAGCAGGGGAGAGAATTGATGCAGGCTTATTATCCCAGACTTGGAGGGCCTGTGGAGAGGAGAGCAAGGGCTTCTCGCCCCCCCCTCCCTGGCCACTGACACCGGCTCCGCTGGCAGATGAGCTTGCAGCCCCCACCCCGCCATTTTGGACCAACCTCTGTTGTCGCCTTCTTCTTTTTTGGCAATCCCCACCTTCTATACAAATAGTCATCTGGGGTAAGAAGCCCTTGCGTTATTCTCTCAACGCCAGAATCTGGGGTAGGGCAGCCTTTTCCCAGTACAGTGGTACCTCGAGTTACATACACTTCAGGTTACATACGCTTCAGGTTACAGACTCTGCTAACCCAGAAATAGTGCTTCTGGTTAAGAACTTTGCTTCAGGATAAGAACAGAAATCGTGTTCCGGCGCCGCGGCGGCAGCAGGAGGCCCCACTAGCTAAAGTGGAGCTTCAGGTTAAGAACAGTTTCAGGTTAAGAATGGACCTCCGGAACAAATTAAGTACTTAACCCGAGGTACCACTGTAGTGATGTATGGAAGTGAGAGCTGGACCATAAAGAAGGCTGATCGCCGAAGAATGGATGCTTTTGAATTCTGGTGCTGGAGGAGACTCTGGAGAGTCTCATGGACTGCAAAAAGATCAAACCGATCCATTCTGAAGGAAATCAGCCATTGAGTGCTCACTGGAAGGACAGATCCTGAAGCTGAGGCTCCAAGACTTTGGCCACCTCAGGAGAAGAGAAGACTCCCTGGAAAAGACCCTGATGTTGGGAAAGATGGAGGGCGCAAGGAGAAGGGGACGACAGAGGATGAGATGGTGGGACAGTGTTCTCGAAGCTACCAGCATGAGTCTGACCAAACTGCGGGAGGCAGTGGAAGACAGGAGGGCCTGGCGTGCTCTGGTCCAGGGGGTCACAAAGAGCCGGACACGACTAAACGACTAAACAACATCTGATCACTTGCCTGCATGGTGCTATTCCATATGGATTTAATTAAAAAGCAAACTCACTCTCTCTCCACAGACATATAGACATAGACATATATATATGTCTAACCTTAGTGGGCTTCAATTCCCCAATATATATATATATATATATATATATATATATATATATATATATATTGGGGAGGAAAGCCCACTGAGGTTGGGAAAACATTCATGTTCTCGCTCTCAGTTTTACTTTTTCATTTAATCCTTTGTTTCTTCCTCTTTGTTCTTTCCTGGCATCTCTGTACAGTGGTACCTCAGGTTAAGTACTTAATTCATTCCAGAGGTCTGTTCTTAACCTGAAACTGTTCTTAACCTGAAGCACCACTTTAGCTAATGGGGCCTCCTGTCACCGCCGGAGCACGATTTCTGTTCTCATCCTGAAGCAAAGTTCTTAACCTGAAGCACTATTTCTGGGTTAGCGGAGTCTGTAACCTGAAGCGTATGTAACCCGAGGTACCACTGCAATACGTCTGGGAATCTTACTTAAAACGGGGGGGGGGGGGGGCTGGGATGAGCAGGGAGGAACAGAGAACACCATCTTGGAAGAACGGAACAGAAGCTTTTAAAAAATTCTTTTCTAAACCAGTCCTAAAAGAATGGGGCAGCCGTAGAGCCTTCTCTCCTTCTGCGGTTTCCGACCATGCTTCTGACTACGGAGGCTGAGCTTAGCCATCGATAGCCCTCCATCAATTGTCCAATCCTCTTTTAAAGTCAGATAGGTTGGTTAGAAGGATGTTGGATAGAAACTAAGGGGTTTCCAGCTGTAATGCTTTAGGAGATACGGGAAAAAAAAGGTTTATAAATGGGTAAAAGCTTAATGGTAAGGATTTGCTGAACTAACAAATTGAAGTGGAATACAAAGAAGGGAGGTATGAGGAGGTCTGGGGAAATAAGCGTAAGGAAGATATGTTATGGAAAATTATTTGTTTTTTCAACTGTTTTTATGTTGTATTTTGTATTCTGTTTTTTTTTGTTTTTTTCATTGTTATATTTTAAAAAACTTTAATAAATATCTTTTGAAAAAAATAAATAAAGTCAGATAGGTTGGTGTCCTGTGGCAGGGAGTTACACAGGCTACCTCTACGCTGCGTGACAAAGGGTTTTATTTCTCTGTCCTACACCTTCCAACGTTCAGCTTCATCCCACGAGTTCTACTGCCATACGAAAGTTTAGGAAAGCTTTTCTCTTATCAACTATCACCAGGCCACGCATAATCTCACGTCTCTCCTCTTCCTTCCCTTTTCTCTAAACGGTCCTTTTCCTTCGCTCCATCCCCTCCATCTTTTCCCAACCTCTTCCAACTCCGCTTTGAGACGAGGCGACCAGAACTTGGGACCCGCAGTGTTCCAAACGCACCCCAGATTTTTTAAACCGATAACAGACCACTGAGCAAATTTGCAAGAGGGACCCCCTGCCATGTGGACAGCCGGCGGACATTGCTGCAAAACCGCAAAGGTTTGCGCTGCAACATTGTGTGTGTGTGTATGTGTGTGCTTTTTTGGGAGGTGGTCCAACAGGGCGACGCCAGGAAGCGGGGTGCAGATGGGGCCGGAGGAAACATCTCGGAAACTGACCGCTGTGTGGGAAAAGATTGGCTCCTCTCCTCCCCAAAGAGAGGGGGGACGACGGCGTCACCTCGAACTAAATTTACGAGGGGAAATCAGAAGTGGGAGGCGGATTTGGGGAGCCAGGGGAGAGCAGTTGTGGGGCCGTCGGCCGCAGCCAAATCTATAGAGCCCTGAGCAGCAGGAGGGGCCGGGGCTTGGGGGTCTGTCGGTGTGAGAGGAATGTATAAAGAGCGAGAGCCCCGCGAGGGGGTGAGGCGGCTCGGAGGGAAATAAATCCGCCCCAAAAGCCGGCACAAAGGGGGAGTTTTGCCCGTTCCAAATAGAACAGCAAGCGACTGGGCTTCTTTTCAGCCAAACCCCATTAATCTCAGCCTCCCCGGCTGGCGAGAGAAGAGACTGGCCTAATCTGGACCAGAGCATCCCAGCGCCGGGCTTAATCCTATTCAGGCGACAGGCCCCAGCGGCGAGACCCAGCCCAGCGGGGAGGGCGGCCTCTCCCCACATTTTCGGATAATGCTGTGTGTGTGTGTGTGTGTGTGTCTTTTTGCAACCCTATTGTGGCCAAGTCGCTGCCTCGCCAGGACTCAACACAGCACCTGGGCACAGACGAAAATGGGGGGGAAATGTTGATGGTGATTTTATGTAAGCTGTGTTATTTTTACTGTGGTTAGCCGCTCGGAGCCCGGCTTCGGCTGGGGAGGGCGGGATATAAATAAAATATTATTATTATTATTTTAGGATTTTTTTAAATGCTGGTTTTAATGTGTGCCCAGAGTGGATGGGGAGACTCAGCCAGATGGGCGGGGTATAAATAATAAATTGTTGTTGTTTGTTGTTAAATTGTTGTTGTCTTTTTCGTGTTTGCTGTGTGCAAAGCCTGCCTGGGAGCTGAGTGCCCAGTTCTGAAGGGGAGCCTTCAGAATAATAATAATAATAATTATAATTATAATTATAATTATAATTATAATTATTATTTTCGTTTCCAATGCTGCAAGTTATTTTGAGCAGCCGTGCCCCCCAAACCCCCTCTTAAATCTAAATAATAATAATAATAAACAACTGTGCAAACACTCCTTTTTGCTCTGCCCTCCAAGTGTGCTCCAACCACTAGCCTGCACAGCCGCAAAGGCACACTGCTTGCCAAAATCCCCTACACACACCCGTCCCAGACGTACGATTTGAAAGCCACGTAGGCAACGAGTCCCACCACCACGGCCGCCAGGATGGAGCAGTAGACGGGGATGATGTTCTTGCTGTTGTCCTCGGCCAACGGTGGCACGAACTCTGAAGAGGACGCATTGGGAGCAAGGCTGCTTTCTGAATCCAGAAGCGGTGTCTTTTTCGGGAACTCCTTCCGGGCCTCACCCTCGCTGTGTTTCAGGATCTGAAGCTCTTTATCTGGAAAAAGAAGCGCAAAAGTTATTAAGTGGGGAGGCCTTGGCTAGGTTGGTCAATAAGAACCACGTTGCTTGACGACACTGCCAGTCTGGTGCCATGTGCGCCAATCATGCTGACAAAAGTTGTGTTTGGAAAAACGGGGGTTTGCAGGAATCTTTGGGGACAACAAACAACACAAAAAACACGAAGACTGTATACTAGATAGCACTGCAATTCTTATTGCATGATATACATGATTTAGTACAACAAAAACACAGTGTGTACACTTGTAAATTCTCTAATATATTTGAAATAAATGAACACATGTCTGTCACTCTTTGAAAGTCCGTAGAAGCATAATAAGTCTATGGTTGAAACATAATAATAGATGCTATCCTAAGCGGGCTAAGCGGTAAAACTTTTTTTAGGTGCCAAAGTAGTAAGTGAATAACAACGTAGGACAGTGATCCCGGATAATCTGACTCTTTCGCTGGAATCTTCTTCAGCGCAACTACAAAAGAATTCAAATATGAAACAATGACCTGTGTACATGAAAACGATATAAACTTCACACATTACAACCCACATGCTACAATTATGATGTTTGAAAGATCATTGTAAGCAATTAACATCACTAGCAGGGTTGTCTGAAGACTTGCAATGAGAATTGGGAAACGTATAAATGGCAATGATATAAAGGTTAATTTTGAAAGTCAACAGGCTCTAAAAGCCAGAGCAGTACAGTGGTACCTCGGGTTACAGACGCTTCAGGTTACAGACTCCGCTAACCCAGAAATAGTACCTCAGGTTAAGAACTTTGCTTCAGGATGAGAACAGAAATCATGTGGCAGCGGCGGCAGCGGGAGGCCCCATTAGCTAAAGTGGTACCTCAGGTTAAGAACAGTTTCAGGTTAAGAACAGACCTCCAGAACGAATTAAGTTCTTAACCCGAGGTACCACTGTATAGTGAATAATGATGATGTGAACGTAAAATATTAATTGGAGGAAAATAAAAATTATAGATAGATAGATAGATAGATAGAGATACAGTGGTACCTCTGGATATGAACGGGATCTGTTCCAGAGCCCTGTTCGCATCTTGAAGCGAATGCAATTTGCGTCTGCGCGTGCCGCAATTCGCCGCTTCCGCACATGATGTCATTTTGACCGTCTGCGCATGCGTGAGCGGCGAAACCCGAAAGTAACACATTCTGTTACTTCCGCAACCCGAAAACTCTCAACCTGAAGCAACTTCAACCCGAGGTATGACTGTAGATAGATAGATGGCACGTGCCGTAGACTGAGGGGAGTGAGGGACAGGTAGAGGTCATCATCTTGGGAAGGGAGCCTGTCTAAGAGAAGGAAATATCTGATCCTAAACCTCTGCTAACTTGCAGGATATCATTGGGAGTAGGAGAGGCTAAGAAGTGAAGCCTACACAAACCCAGACTGGGGTCCCTAAGGCAGTTGGATGGCACCTTGTACGCCTCCTTCCGGCAGCCAAGTGGGTGCCCAACATCTTACTCTGTTTTTCTCAGTGAAGCTGAGAGGAGGGTCTTGTCGTCTGGGCAGCCCAGACTCACTGCCCAGGCTTGCACCCCTTGGAGGTCGCTTGGCTGCCGCTATCGCAGCGGTTTGTCTCAACCCCTGGAAGCGCACTAATGTCTCTGTGTTTTGTCCAAGAGGGATTTCTTGTGCGATCCTGATCTAAACCTGTCAGGAAGCTCGAAAAATAGCTTTGCGGGAAGCCTAGCGGTAAGGCCAGCTCTGCCATTATCCCAAAATCAGCACAATGATGGGAGTTGTAGTCTAGAGACGCCCGGGACAAGGGGGACAGGCTTCTCAGCTCGGCTTTGAGTGTGGCCGTTATTCTGTATATCCATAGCTGTCAACTTACAGATTTGAAAATAAGGGACCAGCAGCCTCAAAAATAAGGGAACAGCAGCCAAAATAAGGGATTTTCAGGGCACAGGTATGTTCGACTTCTGAGCCCCTCCGAGCCAAAGGCAGAAAGCCCAGCCAGCAGCCAAACGAAGCCTCAAGTGGTGGTTCCCACAGCGCAGCAACCCGGCAAAGGGGATGCAGCAAGGAAAACCACCGTCACCTCTCCGCTGGGAAGCGCTGAGCAAAGGCGAGTCCCCAGGCAACACGGCCAGTTTGATCGGCACAAGGCATGCAAGCTCCACCCCCCAGTCGTTCTTAGACTCCTTATTGGGTGAGCAACGCAGCCAAGCAACACAGTTGGAGCCTCCCTCCTCCTTGGCCGGCAGGGAAGGAGGGAGAGGAGCTGCTTCCTTTGAAAACCGGGAAATTTAAGGGACATCATCAATAAGGGACAGCAGCGGGACACAGCGCTGGGATAAGGGAGTTTCACGCCAAATAAGGGACGGTTGACAGCTATGCATATATTCCAAAATCCACAGTATGAAAGGCAACAGTCCAGCGTTCATGAAGGCCATGTCCAGACCTCTACCAAAAGCCATTTGGCCTCGCTTCTTCTGCCTCTGTGCCCTAGTGCACTTTGCTTGCGACGTTCACAGCCAAAGGAGACGATCTTGACGGTTGTCTCTGCCAAAGCGAAGTGAAGAAAGGGAATCTGTTCTCTCTTGCAGAGAAACGGAGAAAATGAAAGCATTTTGGGGGGTCGGAGGATGGGGATTTCTGTGAAGCTCGGGCTATTTTCTCAAAATAAAAGAAACTCTCTTCTATAGTAGCTTTCAGACATTTTCTTCTCATTCTGAGCGAGAGCTTGATGTCAGCTTGCCAAAACGTAGCAGGCGAGTTTATTTTTTTTCTTTGCAAGAATAAGCAAGATTTGTTGTCAGCAATTGGCGGCGAGGTTACACCAATGTGGTTAGGGGGCTGGGAGACCTGGGTTCAAATCTCCGCTTAAGCTCACCGTGTGACCTTGAGCCGATCGATCTTTTCTACCTCTCAGGTTTGTTAATAATAATAATAAATAATAAATTTTTATTTATATCCCGCCCTCCCCAGCCGAAGCCGGGCTTAGGGCAGCTAAAACAATAAAATAATACAACATTCTAAAATCATTTCATTATAAAATTAATTTAAATCAAATTAATGGCAACCATGGGGCTAGCGTTCTGTGAAGATTGCCAAAGGAGGGAGTCAGGCTGTGCCCTGGCCAAAGGCCTGGTGGAACAGCTCTGTCTTGCAGGCCCTGCGGAAAGATGTCAAGTCCCGCAGGGCCCTGGTCTCTTGGGACAGAGCGTTCCACCAGATCGGAGCCACAGCCGAAAAGGCCCTGGCTCTGGTCAAGGCCAACCTAACCTCCCTGTGGCCCAGGATCCCCAAGATGTTTTTGTTTGAAGACCGTAAGGTCCTCCGTGGGACATACCAAGAGAGGCGGTCCCGTTGTAAGAATAAAATGCAGAAAAGGAGAAAGTATACCGGGAAAGTGCAAAGATGCCCTGAGAAATGTTTTGGAGGCAGAGGGCATTGCCAGCCTTGCCTGCAGAGGCCCGGGATTGAATTTGGGGTGTTCTGCAAGCAAGGAAACGCTGCTCTGCAACTGACCTAAGGCCCTCACCCCCCAAAAAAGGATTCGCCGGCCCTGCCAGCTGACATTCTTCTACCTAAGAGATGCAAAGTTTTGAACCCGGGACATTCTACATGCAAGGCAGCTGCCCTTCCACTGAGCAACTGGTATCAGAGCCCATCCCCGGTTCGTATATCCTCACAGCGAGAGGAAGATATTTAGCTCTCCCAGAATCAGAGCACCTCTGCAAATGTAGTAAACAGGAACCTGACACTTTGGAGCATATTTTCTTTTCACGTGATTTTGGCATTTATGCCAGGAGGAAATTATCAAAGGCCTTACAACTTAATAGGCAGGTTTCTATGCTGCCAGCAGTTCTGGAGCTGCTTTCGGACAGGAATGATCAAATTACTTTAATAGTGGCTGGATTTTTGAGTGCTGTCCGTGTGGAAAGACTGAGCCATTACAAAGAGAATTAGTGGTTCTTAATTGACTGGGGAATTCGGTAGTGCTGTATTGTATTATTTATGCAAATTGATTTTCTCTGGAGTTGAAGATCTGACTGGGACAAACCTTGTTATGTTGAGTTCATATTTTGCACAATTTGTATACGGTGTCTGTTTGATAATGTGTGGTTTGCTATGCCTAATAAAGGATCTAACTCAAAAAATATCCTCACAGCAGCCCCCAGCAAGAAAGCTTAAAAGTAACTTAAACCCTTAGTCTGTCTTTATTAGATTTATTGCATTAGCCGTGTGGCCATAGCATGATATACATTGAAATAACAACATAAAATAGGGGTGGGGAGGTAAAGGTAGGTATCGTCCTGGGCGGTTACTTGAAGAAAGAAAAAGAGAGAGAGAGAAAAAACAAAACTGCTGAGGCTGGAGGAGGACTGTTAAAGGGTCCTTCAGCTCCTCAGATATGTCCTAACTCGATTGTCCTTGTACAATAAGGCTACTTGGAACTTCGTTCGGTCGTGCGGCGTATCGACTACAGCTGTGGTGTTAAGGAAGAAGTTAGTGCCGCTTTCCTCTTCATCACACTAAGCAGGAAGTTAGCTGTCATCTCGGTAATCCAGCAATCAGAATCCTGCAAAAGGAGGGACACTATCCAAGGCTGGATTGGGAGATGAAGCTTATTCACGAGGGGAGTTAAAAACCGAGATCTTTCATCTGTCCAGTTGGGACAGAAGAGCATTACATGTTCCATAGTCTCCAGGGTCATGTCATTACAGGTGCATGTTCTATTTGCGATGGGAACTCTGGAATAACGACCCGACAGAACTGCTGTAGGAAAACAGTTGAGACGGGCACAGGTAAAGGCCCTACGCTTAGCCTCCGAAGAAATTGTGAAGCAGTATAGAGGGATCCCTTCAGGGGGTGGAATAGCTAGGGCTAGGCCAGAACACGGTCCTCTTGCATAGGAAGCTGTGTTAGAGAAGTCAAGTTGCTGTAGTTTCTTTTTAATTGGAGGTAGGGCCGCCGGGCTGATATACTCTGAGTTAAGAACAGTTTTACAATTCAAATTGAGAAGAGAGCGGAGTTTGAGGTTAATTGTAGTTTTCCAAGAGGAGTTATGAATATCTCTTAGGATCAGATTGGAAAACCCACCTCTAATTCGAGCATCTGATGCTAATAGGTGGGAGCTATAGGAAATGGCTCGACTCCATGCTCGTTTTACAATTGAGGGCTGGGCGAACTCGAGTCGTAGGGCTGCACCTGAGACACATCTCGGGACACCGGAAAGAGATCTCAGAAACATATGAAGAGGGCGATCCAAGTTAGCTGATATTGCTGTAGTCCATACTTCGCATCCATATAATAATTTAGGGACAACTTTGGCATTAAATATTTGAATTGCTGCTGGAAGGTGTTTGCCGCCCTTCTGGTGGTAAAATCGGACAATGGCGTTAGAGGTCGTGGTTGCAGCGAGAAAGGCAGATTGTAGATGGGTGGTCTATCCAACCTAGTTTGGCCTGCAGTGACTGCGAGCGCCAAAGGCCCAGGCTTTCAGACCGTGAGGCTTTCCCACCTGTTAGGGAGACACCCTAGACAGCATCTTAAAAAGCAGAGACATCACCTTGCCAACAAAAGTCCATATAGTTAAAGCTATGGTTTTCCCAGTAGTGATGTATGGAAGTGAGAGCTGGACCATAAAGAAGGCTGATTGGCAAAGAATGGATGCTTTTGAATTATGATGCTGGAGGGGACTCTTGAGAGTCCCGTGGACTGCAAGAAGATCAAACCTCTCCATTCTGAAGGAAATCAGCCCTGAGTGCTCACTGGAAGGACAGATCGTGAAGCTTAGGCTCCAAGACTTTGGCCACCTCATGAGAAGAGAAGACTCCCTGGAAAAGACCCTGATGTTGGGAAAGATGGAGGGCGCAAAGAGAAGGGGACGACAGAGGAAGAGATGGTTGGATAGTGTTCTTGAAGCTACCAGCATCAGTTTGACCAAACTGTGGGAGGCAGTGGAAGACAGGAGTGCCTGGCCTGCTCTGGTCCAGGGGGTCACGAAGAGTCGGACACGACTAAACAACAACAACAACAACAACAACAGGGAGACACCCGGGGCTCAGCCTGGGGCCTTCTACATTCAAAGCAGCTGCTCTGTCAGGGAATTTGGGTTGTGTCCCCGAAACACTGGATTCCAGCTTAGTTGCAAAGCCTCTTTCAATAATAAATTTCAAGTTTAGGGGAGTGAAAAAATGAGGGCTGAGTTGGAGAGGACAGAAAATCAGGGGAGGGTGGGTTTGCAGAGATGGGTATACATGCTGTTGGAAAACTGAATATATTTTGTGGAGGGGGAACGACAGGGATAATTCCTACAATATTGTTGATAGGAGACTCGTTCCCCCTGCTGTTCTTTTCTGTCCTCCCTGCAAATCCCACAAGGGTCCTGTTTCATTTTGGGACCCATTCACAGCCCCGTTTCTCCCCCCCTCCTCCCCACCAAATCACACACACAACCGCCCCCAGCCCCACGGCTAGGAGCGAGAGACGCCGTCCCAAAAGGCGGCGAACGTTAAGGAGCGAAAGATTGAACGAACACGCAGAGGGAGAGGGGGTCAGCCGTGGAAACCTCTTGCCACGGAGGCCCCCACCCCAGCAAAACTCTCCCATCCGCACACTGCGAGGGATCGCAGCCTTCTCAGGGTGCTCAGGGAGGGTGAATTGAGCAAGGAAGATGTGAGAGAGAGGCAGCCAGAGTAGGATTAGGGGCAGGAGCCTTGGACAAAAGGTGGATTAGCCGCAACCCAGGGAGACTCTGTTCTCGCAGACAAAAAACCGCAACTGTAGCTCCGAAACAAAGCTTGAAAGGCCTTGCGGGAGAGCAGGAGCAGCGAAGTTCACGGCGGTGGTGGACACAAGCGCTCCTCTCTCAGGGGAAAGTTTTCCTCCAGGAGCAGCAAGATGGATGCCCAAATCAGCAAAATCACCATCACCAATTATTTCTACACCACCCATCTGTCTGGGTTTCCCCAGACACTCTGGGCGGCTCCCAACAGAATATTAAAAACACGATAAAACATCGAACATTAAAAACTTCCCTAAAGAAGGCTGCCTTCAGATGTCTTCTAAAAGTCAGACAGTTGTTTACAGTGGTACCTCGGGTTACAGACGCTTCAGGTTACAGACGCTTCAGGTTACAGACTCCGCTAACCCAGAAATGGTACCTCGGGTTAAGAACTTTGCTTCAGGATGAGAACAGAAATCGTGCTCCAGCGGCGCAGCAGCAGCAGGAGGAGGCCCCATTAGCTAAAGTGGTGCTTCAGGTTAAGAACAGTTTCAGGTTAAGAACGGACCTACGAAATGAATTTAGTACTTAACCCAAGGTACCACTGTATTTCCTTGACATCTGGTGGAAGGGCGTTCCACAAGGCGGGCACCACCACCGAGAAGGCCCTCTGCCTGGTTCCCTGTAACCTCGCTTCTTGCAGTGAGGGAACCGCCAGAAGGCCCTCGGAGCTGGACCTTAGTGTCCGGGCTGAACGATGGGGGTGGAGACGCTCCTTCAGATATACTGGACCAAGGCCGTTTAGGGCTTTAAAGGTCAGCACCAACACTTTGAATTGTGCTCGGAAACGTACTGAGAGCCAGTGTAGGTCTTTCAAGACCGGTGTTATATGGTCTCAGCGGCCGCTCCCAGTCTCCAGTCTAGCTGCCGCATTCTGGATTAATTGCAGTTTCCGGGTCACCTTCAAAGGTAGCCCCACACAGAGCGCATTGCAGTAGTCCAAGCGAGAGATAACTAGAGCATGCACCACTCTGGCGAGGGAGTCCGTGGGCAGGGAGGGTCTCATCCTGCGTACCAGATGGAGCTGGTAAACAGCTGCCCTGGACACAGAACTGACCTGCGCCTCCATGGACAGCTGTGAGTCCAAAATGACTCCCAGGCTGCGCACCTGGTCCTTCAGGGGCACAGTGACCCCATTCAGGACCAGGGAGTCCCCCACACCCGCCCGCCTCCTGTCCCCCAAAAACAGTACAAGTCTTCCATGGGGAGCTTTCCCCAAGTCAGCGCCCGCCAGGTGTTTGGGACGATGGCCGGCTGATGGCAGTTGCAGCCCCAAACAAGGATTTAAATAAGAAATTCATGGAAGAGAGGGCTATCGAAAGCTACTGGCAATTTTCTGCCTCCATGGTTGTAAGCAGCAATGATTCTGGGTGCAAGTTGCTGGAAACCGCAGAACGGAAAAGGGGTCCTGTGTTCGAATCCTGCTTCTCAGAATCCTGCTCGGCTCCTGTGAGAACAGGATGGGACACCAGCCTGATCCAGAAGGGGAGGAGGGAAGTCCATGGGAAATCATGGAATTCTTCTTTTTATTTCGGGGTGATTGATGATTGTTTGTAAATTTGAAAATTAAATAAATTTATATATATATAAAAGAAGGCGCTTTTTGTTTTCTTGTTCCGGCTGAATGATAATGTTCCTGGCAAACCTTTGACATCATTAACCGAACGTACAGGATCATTTAAAAAATATTTAGGAATTCTCCGAACATTTTACAATGTTTTCAAAGTTTCAATTTGCCTTTTAAAAAAACCCCCAAACCTGTATGGTTTTGCTGTCTGCAGGCCTAGGCTCCTTTGGAGAGCAAGGAGGGGTAGGAAAGACCTTTAATAGACAGGTATACAGAAATGACAATACTCGGAATAAGAACCTCATTTTTGGGGTGCAAGTTTGGCTTATAAAAGTGCAATCTTCTCTATAAAATCATCTTTAATGTGTGTGCATTCGGGGGCAGTGATGTGTGTGTGTGTGTGGAGACTGCTCTACTAGCAGCAATAACAGTAATACCCAGATCTTCAGCTTTTGTTTCTTAAAAGTTATAAGCATCTGTAGGACCTGAGATGTGAGGCAAAATGTGCAGATGCCGTTCTAAGTTTTTGTGTGTGAGAGAAGCTGTCTTGCTCCCCGGTTTTAGTGCTTCCGAAAACAGGCTTTTGCACGGCCACTGTGCAAAAGATGGGATGGGGGTGAGCAGTGGTAGAAATCCCCCAGGTGCCAGGTGCACTTTGCGGCTGGCAAGGGTCTAATTGCAACCCCTGTGGAGATCTCTGGGTGTCAGTCAGATTGCCGACTGACATCTCCATCCACCTGGCTGGTCCCTCCAGATTTCTTAAGCAGGTCCATTCAGCATTGATGCCTCTGTTAGTTAAAAGGACCCCTGACCATTAGGTCCAATCGTGGCCGACTCTGGGGTTGTGGCGCTCATCTCGCTTTATTGGCCAAGGGAGCCGGCGTACAGCTTCCAGGTCATGTGGCCAGAATGACTAAGCTGCTTCTGGCGCACCAGAGCAGTGCACGGAAACACCGTTTACCTTCCCACCGAAGTGGTACCTATTTATCTACTTGCACTGGTGTGCTTTCGAACTGCTAGGTTGGCAGGAGCAGGGACCGAGCAACGGGAACTCACCCTGTCGTGGGCATTTGAACCGCCGACCTTCTGATCGGCAAGCCCTAGGCTCTGTGGTTTAGACCACAGCGCCACCCGCCTCCCAGAGGGCAGAGAGGCACCCTAAATAAAATAAAACCAGCTTGACCTTTCTCCCGTCGCGCCCATAGCTGTCAACTTACAGATTTGAAAATAAGGGACTAGCAGCCTCAAAAATAAGGGATCAGCAGCCAAAATAAGGGATTTTCAGAGCACAGGTATGTTCAACTTCTGAGCCCCTCCGAGCCAAAGGCAGAAAGCCCAGCCAGCAGCCAAACGAAGCCTCAAGCGGTGGTTCCCACAGCGCAGCAACCCGGCAAAGGGGATGCAGCAAGGAAAACCACCGTCACCTCTCCGATAGGAAGCGCTGAGCAAAGGCGAGTCCCCAGGCAAGGTGGCCGACTTGATCGGCACAAGGCATGCAAGCTCCACCCCCCAGTTGTTTTCAGACTCCTTATTGGGTGAGCAACGCAGCTAAGCAACACAGCTGGAGCCTCCCTCCTCCCTGGCCGGCAGGGAGGGAGGGAGAGGAGCTGCTTCCTTTGAAACCTGGGAAATTTAAGGGACATCATCAATAAGGGACAGCAGCGGGACACAGCGCTGGGATAAGGGAGTTTCCCACCAAATCAGGGACGGTTGACAGCTATGGTCGTGCCTATGTACCTACCCATGCACAGCGTGTCGGAGAGAGGGGTGCAGGCCTGGATCATGACCTCGTTTTTGCCGCACGCTTGCCGGCAGGGCTGGCAGGCTTCCAGCGAGCTCTTCGACTCCGAGTAATAGCCGTCCGGGCACCTCTGGCACACGGCGTCACTGCTGGGGCCACAGGGCTTGGAGGCTCCATAGCCTTCGGGGCAAACTTGGCAAGGGAGGCACTGCCCGATGCCCTGGCTCCCGTTTCCAGCAGGGTGGTAATGCCCCCGGGGGCAGCTGGCAGTGCAGACTGTGTCGTGGGCAGGGGTGCAGGCATCCAGTAGGAGTGCATGGCCTGGACATACGGAGCAAGGCTGGCAAGGCTCCGTGGCGCTGGCAATGGAGGAGAACGTCACACCTGTGGTGGAGAGAGGAAGGCTAACATTAGATAAGTAGGAGTTCTTGTTATTATCGTATTTTTTGCTCTATAAGACTCACTTTTCCCCTCCTAAAAAGTAAGGGGAAATGCGTGTGCGTCTTATGAAGAAGAGGAGTTTGGATTTGATATCCCGCCTTTCACTCCCTTTAAGGAGTCTCAAAGCGGCTAACATTCTCCTTTCCCTTCCTCCCCCACAACAAACACTCTGTGAGGTGAGTGGGGCTGAGAGTCTTCAGAGAAGTGTGACTGGCCCAAGGTCACCCAGCAGCTGCATGTGGAGGAGCGGGGAATCGAACCCGGTTCCCCAGATTACGAGACTACCGCTCTTAACCACTACACCACACTGGCTCTTATGGAGCGAATGCAGGCTGCACAGCTATCCCAGAAGCCAGAACAGCAAGAGGGATTGCTGCTTTCACTGCGCAGCGATCCCTCTTGCTGTTCTGGCTTCTGAGATTCAGAATATTTTTTTTCTTGTTTTCCTCCTCCAAAAACAGTCTTGTGGTCTGGTGAGTCTTATACAGCGAAAAATATGGTGAATGTACCAAGAAAAAAGCACACCAAGAACTCAGGCCAATGTAAGTTTCAGTCGTGGGAGTGGTCCCTACTCACAAATCAATAGTCAATAGTAACAAAAACTAACCCATTCAAAAGTATGTATTCTGACAAGGATTGCAAACTCAAATAAAGATTACAGATCCTAACAGAGATTACAAACCTGGCTTCTAATCCATAATTGACTCCTGCTTTAGTCTCCATCTGCAAGCTGATAAGTTATAAGGATCAACACTATTGTCGAGTGAAAAAGAGAAAATCTTTGTAACGGATTATTGTGTTATACATATCTTTATGAGTTTGTAATCTCTGCTTGTAAATATTAAGATTATACCTGCAAGAGTCTTTCTGTAAAAAAAAAAAAAAATTATTTAAATCGAGTCTTACTGGCTAGTGATTTAAATCAAATCTTACTGATCAGTGATTTAAATTGTGCTTTAAATCAATTTGTTGATTTAAATCAAACCCACCCTGTTTACAACACATTGAAACTTCAGATAAAACAGAATCAAGCTTCAGGTGAAATAAGTCAGGTCCTTCTCTAAGGGACATTTTGCTTTCCCCATATTGATTTGCCTACGTAATTTATCTAGTTGGCTCACAGCAGAAGGCTTTGCTTTCTCAGACACTGAGGTCCAGCTCCAAGGGCCTTCTGGCGCTTCGCTCCTTGCGAGAAGTAAGGTTACAGGGAACGAGGCACAGGGCCTTCTCGGTGGTGGCACCCTCCCATCAGATGTCAAGGAAATAAACAACTCTCTGACTTTTAGAAGACACCTGAAGGCAGCCCTGTTTAGGGAAGCTTTTAATATTTGGTGAATATTTTAATATTTTGCTGGAAGCCGCCCAGAGTGGCTGGGGAAACCCAGCCAGATGGCGGGGAATAAATAAATAAATAAATAAATAATTCCTCTGCCACTTACTTTCTTGACATGGCTCGCACTTGGTGTTGGCGCTCCCGCAAGGAGCAGCCACCCCAAAACCTGGGGGGCAAAGGTCGCAGCAATCTCCGGCGGAGGTGAAACGCCCGTTTTCGCAGCGCTGGCGGGCCCAAACCTGGAGAGGGTAGAAAGCGAGATGCGCGCAGGTGATGAGTCGGGCCAACGGAACGAGATAGAGTCCCACGCCTGCGGCCAGTATCTCCATGGCACAAAGCCATAGCCCCCGCAATCATCCCGGGAAAACTGGGACACCCTGTTTTTTTCTCACAAGAGAACGGTGGCCATTTTTGGGCGCCGCAATTTTGCACTGCGATTTTCCACTGGAAATACAGTATTTTTCGCTCCATAAGACGCACCTAGTTTTTAGAGGAAAACAAGAAAAAAAATATTCTGAACGAAACAATGGATGTATGATTTTTGTGGTTCATGCTGTGGCCACAGACATGTGATCTGCTGGTGAATTTGGGGTGACCCGATGCAAAAATCCTGAGGATCCATGTGGATCCGTGCTTTCAAACCATATTTTTGCGCCATTGCGGCCCCATGAAACAGTGGGTGCGTGATTTTTTTTGTGCAGGCTGTAGCCATGGACATGTTATGTGATCTGATGGTGAATTTGGGGTGACCCAATGTAAAAATCCTGAAGATCCATGGGCTTTTACCTCCTCCCTCCCAGGCAGCCTCCACTAGCATCCCTTATCTCTCTTCCCATCCCACCGATCAGCTGTTTCCTTTCAATACTCCCTTCCCTCACCCCGTCGCGGGGATTCGAACCACCGACTTTCTGATCGGCAAGTCCTAGGCTCCGTGGTTTAACCCACAGCGCCACCTGCGTCCCTATTGTGTTAGTTGCCTCCTAAATGGTAGAATCGTAGAACTAGAAGTGATCACATCGGTCAAACCCACTGCAACCCAGAAATCTTTGCCCAATTTGAGGCCTGAACCCACAATTTTGAGATTAAGAGTCTCATGGTCATCTAGTTTATTATTCTCCATGTGTTTAAAAACAACCTTTTCAGTTGGTGACCACAGTACAGCGGTACCTCGGGTTACAGACGCTTCAGGTTACAGACTCCGCTAACCCAGAAATAGTACCTCGGGTTAAGAACTTTGCTTCAGGATGAGAACAGAAATTGCGCAGTGGACTATGCAGAACTAGATAAACTAACAGGAAGGATTCAGAACCGGTGGGACCAGAAATTCACAGAAGACTGGAGTAAATATACGGACTATTTGAAAAGTATTTGTGAAGATCTGACAACGTTTGTAGGTTGCAAGAAGTTTTGTGAGGAGTATTATTGGAATTATTGCAAAAATGGAAAAGGGGAAGGATGATTTGTTAAGAGATTTAAAGGCAATACAAAGTTAAGAAATGCATAAGAAGTGATTAAAACGTTGGATCATCAGAGGTGCTGATGGAAGTCTAAAAAGATTGTATAAGTGATAAGTTTTCTGGTACATTTTATAATTTATATGTTAAAATCAATAAAAAATTATATATATATATATATATATAAAGAGAACAGAAATTGGACGGCGGCAGCAGGAGGCCCCATTAGCTAAAGTGGTGCTTCAGGTTAAGAACAGTTTCAGGTTAAGAACGGACCTCCGGAACGAATTAAGTTCTTAACCCGAGGTCCCACTGCACACCTCTTGCAGATAACACAGTTTAACTATCCGGTGTGCAAAAAAAGTTGCAGGAAAATAACCTTCTAACCCAACTTTTTTTTTTAGCAAGACCTCGGTTTCCTGGGATCCAGGAATTTGCTGATTCCTCGATCTGCTGGGAGGATTAACCGATCTCGCCGCGTACCCTTTGGCCTGCTGGGAGAGCGAGGCTCCAACCCCTGAACTTTGGAGACTGTGGGGCAATTCTTCTTCCCAGCTCCCCCCCCCCCCGGAGGGTCTCTATTAATAAACTTTGGAATGCAGGCATGTTACACACCGACACACCTCTCTCAGACCAGAACTGGGCGGTTGCAAACGCGAAGGCTCACAGCTGGCAGACGCCAAACTTTTTTCCATCCCAAAGAGAGAGAGTGGAACAAAAACGCCCGTGTTCTTTGCTCCGCGGAAGCATCCTGCCCCCATCCTGACACTCCCCGCCTGCTTTGGAATCCCAAAAAATAAAATATAACCCTGTTCCAATTAAGCCTAAACCTGCCCTGTCACTCCCCTCTGTTTTCGGAGTTAGACGAATCATGTTACAAGGAATCATCGGATCCATACTTTTTTTGCACAACACAGAGTTGGGGGGAGGAGTGGGTGGGTGGAGAGACCCCCCCAGTCTCCTCTCTCTCTGGAACAGCAAGAGGCTTTCTTGGAATATCTCCTCCCCTCTGCCCCCGAGCCAAGAACAAAGAAAATTAATTGGCTAGCCTTGCATCTGGAGATACTTAATTATTGCAAGGCCCTCTGTTAAAGGCAGAGCAGAAAATTGCAAGGAGGCAGCGGACGAGAATCCTGATCTCCAGCATGTTTTGTGTGTGTGATTGTGAGGTGGTTTGGGGGGTCTGCTCCCTCTCCTAACAGCTTGCAAGTTTCGGAGGAGTTTGCAAAACAGAAGGCAGCCCTGTTCCAAGCAGATTAGCTCCAGACAGGTCTCTGCAATTCCCACTCTCTGCAACCAGGTGTTCAGACTTTGACGGTTAACCTTTGGTTTGCTGGCTCCCGGTTCTTTCTTTTTTTCCTTTTGGCAGGCTGGTAAAGCTTGAGGAAGCACAAGACTGTGACCTTAAGCTAACCTGGGATAAAGCAACTGGCTGGGGAGCCTAAAAGCCTTAAGACCACCCTGCACGCTGTCGTCCAGGTCTTTGTAAATGCCAAGCACACCACATTGCAATCAGGGTTAGAAATTTGCCGGTTAATTGCATTAATCTCCCATCTTCTTCTCCAAGGGGTGAATGGTTCATGTTAATCCCTTCAATGATCCTATGCAGTGTGAGAAACTCAGATATACAACTTGGATTAAGAATGCTGCAAACCCGGAAGTCGGTGTTTTGGTTTGTGAACTTTGCCTTGGAAGTGGAACATGTTGAGTGTGTTCCATTTGTAAATTGAGTCCCCCACTGCTATGGGAAAGCACGCCTTGGTTTAAGAACGCTTTAGTTTAAGAATGGACTTCCGGAACGGATTAAGTTCGTAAACCAAGGTACCACTGTATAAACTAGGCGCCAAACGGCTCCTTTGAATCAAGGTTACAGTCGCCAAATGGAATGTCTGGTGCCATTTTGGAGCAAGACTAAAGCCTAATTTTTCAAAGGATGAGTGACTGTGACCAATCATCAGTTAAACATCAGGCTAGTTCAGATTGATATACGATATCTTTATTGTCATTGTCCCACACAGAACAATGAAACTGAAAATCTACATAAAACATTCAAAAGATGACAGGCATAAGGTAAAGGTAAAGGACCCCTGGACGGTTAAGTCCAGTCAAAGACGACTATGGGGTTGCAGCGCTCATCTCGCTTTCAGGCCGAGGGAGCCGGCGTTTCTCCGCAGACAGCTTTCCGGGTCATGTGGCCAGCAGGACTAAACCGCTTCTGGCGCAACGGGACACTGTGACGGAAACCAGAGCGCACAGAAACACGGTTTACTTTCCCGCTGCAGTGGTACCTATTTATCTACTTGCACTGGCATGCTTTCAAACTGCTAGGTTGGCAGGAGCTAGGGCAGAGCAACGAGCGCTCACCCCATCGCAGGGATTCGAACCGTCGACCTTCCAATCAGCAAGCCCAAGAGGCTCAGTGGTTTAGACCACAGCGCCACCCACGTCCTTGAGCTAGGTTGAGAACTTTGAGAACTTAAGAAGATAAAATCACTTGACCCAGGGACCATTCATAACATAAGAATATACTGTGAGCAGGGCAGTGGGGTGCGTTAAGCGAAGACAAGCAACAACAATTGGCTGTAACGCTGCTCCCTGCTCAGGCCGCACAGAAAAAGCGTTTTGGTTCTGGAAATTCATTCCGATTGTGCAGATAAAATAGAACTGACAGAATTATACAGGTTGTAGTATTAGTGTGTGAAAGCAGTCCCGATCCAAGGATCCTCAGATTGTAGAGATGTCTGGTGCAATCCTGGCCCCCGGGCATCTTCACTTGATCGCAAGTATTGCAAGATTGTCACGGGAGCTCTTAAGACTAAAATTGTCAACTGAAAGCTTTACTTTTCTGGTTTATCACCACCACAGTTCCTAACACTGGGCTTCATTAAGGCAAATAATTTAATTAAGCAGCGCCTATATGATATCGAGCAGGAGGAGAGAGGGAAGGAGAGATATTTTCCCCCTCCTCCAGCTGTTCCTTTCTGGGGCTCTCAAAATCACCTGTGACTGTCTCTTCTTTTTGGAAGTTTTGCTGTGAGAAGGCAAGTTACAGGGAACCAGGCAGAGGGCCTTCTTGGTGGTGGCCCCCGCCCTGTGGAACTCCCTCCCACCAGATGTCAAAGAGAACAACAACTACCAGACTTTGAGAAGACATCTGAAGGCAGCCCTGTTTAGGGAAGCTTTTAATGTTTAATAGACTATTGTATTTTAATATTCTGTTGGAAGCCGCCCAGAGTGGCTGGGGAAACCCAGCCAGAGGGGTGGGGTATAAATTATTATTATTATTATTATTATTATTATTATTATTATTATTATTCCACATAAGGGGCCCAAAGGAGGAAAAGGAAGCTGGAAAAAGGGTCAGGGGATGGGAGGAAGATGGAGTTTATCAGCACCAGTTTCCCCATCACCACACTGGGATATGTACTGGAATAACCTATTAAACATATTTAAGCAGAGCTTGGGTGGTTATCTGTCAAGGATGCTTTAGCTGTTATTCCTGTATTGCAGGGGGCTGGACTAGATAACTCTTGGGGTCCCTTCCAAGTCTACAATTCTATGATTCTAGGAATGGGCTGGCTCCAGAGAAACATAGCAAACTGTTTTATACAGTGCCAGGCGGTCCGTGTGTTTCGTTCAAGAACGTCTGCACGGACCGGGGGTGCTCTCTGGGGCTTTTGACCAGGGGTCCCCAAACTAAAGTCCGCGGGCCGGATAAGGCCCGAGGGACTCATTTATCCGGCCTGCAGCAACTCCCGCCGCCCGCTCTTACCAGCGCTGCGCGGCTGCCCACAAGCATTATTTGCTTATTTCCTGTGCACATCCAGGTCAGAGGAGGCCCGTGCACAGGCGCACAAGCTATTTCCGGTGCTCCTCCGACCCGGAAGTGCGCCAGAAATAGCATGTGCGCACGCGTATGGGCATGTGCTCCCCTGCCCTCCGGCCTGCCACGCGATTGGCGCTGGAGACAGCGGCGCAAGGCGTAGTAAGTTTGCTGACCCCTGCTTTTGACAGTCAGCCTCTCCCAGTCCACTGCCGGAACATTCTTGGTGTAAAAATCACAGACTCACAGAGTTGGAAGGGTCTTCCAAGTCTAATCGCAGCGCAAGAATGGCAGTCCAAGCTATGTTGGAAAACAGCCCAGGAAGGAGAGCTCTCCACCTTTCAAGGGGGTCCGTTACGCTGTCAAACTACAAACCAAGTGAATGAGTTTATTGCTCTTAATTTTGTTCAGTTGTATCATGAACCTGGGACGTGGGTGGCGCTGTGGGTTAAACCACTGAGCCTTGGGCTTGCCGATCGGAAGGTCGGCGGTTCGAATCCCCACGACAGAGTGAGCTCCCGTTGTTTGGTCCCAGCTCCTGCCAACCTAGCAGTTCGAAAGCACGTCAAAATGCAAGTAGATAAATAGGTACTGCTCCGGCGGGAAGGTAAACGGCGTTTCCGTGCGCTGCTCTGGTTCACCAGAAGCGGCTTAGTCATGCTGGCCACATGACCCGGAAGCTGTACACCGGTTCCCTCGGCCAATAAAGCGAGATGAGCACTGCAACCCCAGAGTCGGCCATGACTGGACCTAGTGGTTGTTGGTTTACAAGACCCCTCCAGAGAGGCTGCCCACTCACACTGTCCTCTGAGCTTGTTTACCAGTAACCTCCTCTGGCTGACATCCCGGACATACCAGGGAGATTTTGATAGGCGACATTTTCCCAGCGTGGGTAAATGCACACCCCCTCCTCCTGCTTTTTCCCTAGCAGGGAAAGGAGACAGTTAAAAACGTCTATTTACATTCTTTTATTTCTGACTTTACAGACACTACAGAAAAACATGTCCGATCAATTCTGGTTAGGGTCCCTTTACCTTTATCATGAACCTATGGCACTTTTGATTGCCTGGACGCTGCCACGTAAGTCGGCGTTCGCCCCCCAGATATCTGGCAACGGATGGGAGTTGCAAGTCTCTAGGGCGGCAGGTTGGCAAGAAGCTGGTGTAAATAAATAAAACTCAATTCAAGGTCAGCTAAATGTTTGGGAACGGACACGGAGCCTTAACCTCTGCAGTTGTTCTGAAAAGCTCGGATGTGAAAAGCAGAAACAAACAAGCAAAAACCTACCGTATTTTTCGCTCTATAACACACACCAGACCATAACACGCACGTGGTTTTTAGAGGAGGAAAACAAGAAAAAATATATTCTAAACGAAATAGTGGATATATGATTTTTGTGGTTCTTCATGCTGTGGCCACAGACATGTGATCTGACAATGAGTTTGGAGTAGCCCAATGCAAAAATCCTGAGGATCCATGTGGATCCATGCTTTGTAACCACGGAGGAGGGAAGGAAGGGGAACCATGGATCCTCTGCTCACGACTGCAGCAGATCCCCCCCGCCACCCGCAGGCATTCGCTCCATAACACGCACAGACATTTCCCCTTACTTTCTAGAAGGAAAAAAGTGAGTGTTATGGTGCAAAAAATACGGTATTTCCCAAAGTCTGGTTTGGGGGCGAAAAACTCTACACTTGCACTATATAAAACCCTACTCAACAGGAAGTAATATGATTTAGAATATGATAAGACAAAAATGGAGTGAAGTGTTTGGGGTACAGATAACAAATGATATATGGGAGTCAAGTATAAAATCAACTGAAATAGTCTTAGATCCATAGAGGCTATTTCGCCCATTTTGCAGCTCATAAAAATGTTTTGCAAAGAGGCTGCGCCCTCCTCTTCTGTGTGGGACGGCAGTATTTCCAGCTGACTCACCCTTATAAATCTGGGTGCAAGAAATCAGACGCTGTGGGGTGGCCATTGCTCCCTTGAGGAGAAAGAAGAGGCTGGAATAAGATTGCTCTTGTCTCCATTGGCCTGGGTTCCATCAGTCTATTCGGCAATTTGCAGCCTCGCCTAAGCAGAAAGGGGCAAGTCTCTGCCCCGAGGTGGCTCCAATCTAAACTGAGAAAGGGTAACTCCATGGGCGGGCAAACTAAGACCCGGGGGCTGGATCCAGCCCAATCGCCTTCTCAATCCGGCCCGCGGACAGTCCAGAAATCAGCATGTTTTTACATGAGTAGAATGTGTCCTTTTATTTAAAATGCATCTCTGGGTTATTTGTGGGGTATAGGAATCCGTTCATTTCCCTCCCAAAGGCTTGCACAGCTGTATGTTGCAGCAGCCCTGGCTACAAGCGCCGCAGGTGAATGGCGCCTCTGACACTGGCCAGGGGGTGCTGGTTGCCTGGAGAAATCTCCAACTCCTCGAAAGATTCCATCAAAGGTGTCTCCAAATTTTTTTACACATCACTTGGGAAGACAGGCAAACTAATGTCAGTGTGCTGGAAGAAGCACAGATCCCCAGTGTGAAAGCAATGATTCTTCAACATCAACTTCGTTGGACTGGACATGTTGATATCGTCTTCCAAAGCAACTACAGACATACCTCTTGTTACGTTCAGTTCAGGTTACGTTCTTCCAGGATACGTCTCACGGCGACCCGGAAGTAACAGAATGTGTTACTTCTGGGTTTCGTCGCTCACGTATACGCTCAAAATGACATCACACGCATGTGCAGAAGCGGTGAATCGTGACCTGCGTTCTGCTCATGTTGCGAACGGGGCTCTGGAACGGATCCCATTCGCAACCAGAGGTACCACTGTACCCTATTCCAAACTTAAAAATGGAAAGCGTAATGTTGGTGGTCAACAAAAGAGTTTTAAAGACGGTCTCAAGGGAAATTTTTAAAAATGTAGTATAAACACCAACAATTGGGAAACACTGGCCTGCGAGCGCTCCAACTGGAGAATAGCCTTGACCAAAGGCGTCATGGGCTTTGAAGACACTCGAACTCAGGACGCAAGGGAGAAACATGCTAAGAGGAAAGCACGCTTGGCAAACCCTCACCGTGATCAACTCCCGCCCAGAAACCAATGTCCCCACTGTGGAAGGACATGTGGATCCGGAACTGGCCTCCACAGTCACTTACGGACTCACTGTTAAAACCGTGTTTATGGAAGACAATCTTACTCGGCTACGAGGGATCGCCAAAGAAGAAGCTGGTTGCCTGGAGCCGAGGCGGTTTGAGAGTAAGTTGGCAAATGGGTAGGGAGCCCTGCCAGCCAGCCCACCAGCCCTTGCTGTTGGGAATGGGCAGACCAGAGGCTGGGCGGGCAGGAACTGTGCTAGTATACCTGAAGGAGCGTCTCCACCCCCATCGTTCTGCCCGGACACTGAGGTCCAGCTCTGAGGGCCTTCTGGCGGTTCCCTCCCTGCGAGAAGCAAAGCTACAGGGAACCAGGCAGAGGGCCTTCTCGGTGGTGGCGCCCTCCCATCAGATATCAAAAAGATAAACAACTACCTGACGTTTAGAAGATATCTGAAGGAAGCCCTGTTCAGGGAAGTTTTTAATGTGTGACATTTTAATGTATTTTTAATCTTTGTTTGAAGCTGCCCAGAATGGCTGGGGAGATCCAGCCAGATGGGCGGGGTACAAATAATAAATAATAACAATAATAATAATAGTCTTTTTCGTGTTTGCTGTGTGCAAGGCCTGCCTGGGAGGTGAGTGCCAGGTGATGAAGGAGTGCCTGCTGCTGCCTGCCAAAGTAAGGCGCTAGCCTCACGTTCACCTTTGCCCTGTCTCCATTGGGCCACTAAGCCTGGGGGCACCCTCTTTCCAGGCCCTGTGGGGCAGTGTGAGGAGGCCCCTTTCTGTGGGACAGGAGGGGCAGCTCAGAGACCGGGGGCAAAGGACTCCCAAGGAGATGGGAGAAGGGAGGAGGCTGAGGATACCATAAGGGAGCGTGTTCGAAAAAGGGCGAGAGGCTGCCAGCTCTGCAGGCAAGGGGTGATCTAACTGGGCTCCAGAGCCCCCCAGGGGTGGTACAGAAAGAACATACAGTGGTAACTTGGTAGTCAAACGCCTTGGTTCCCAAACGCCAAAAACCCGGAAGTAAGTGTTCCGGTTTTCGAACATTTTTCGGAAGCCGAATGTCCAATGCAGCTGTCGGCTATTGTTTCCGGGGCACTTGCACCAATCAGAAGCCGTGGCTTGGTTTTCGAACATTTCGGAAGTCAAACAGACTTCTGGAACAGATTAAGTTTGGCGCTTCTGTTTTTGCTCTTTATTTTGCGTTTTTGTTGCTTTCTCGGTTTATTTTTGTGTCTGCGTGGAACCCAGTTCAGCTACTGATGGATTGGTTTGGTGACTGCGGAAATGGATAAAAGCCCTCCCCCCCATCCAAACAATGACTATCATCAGTTCAGGTAAGCAAAAAATAATGATTTTAATTTTTATCATCTACAATACTGTCTTGTTTGCTTTATAGTACAGTACATTGATTCTTGCTTTCATTTTATGGATCAGTGGTCTCGTTAAGAGTAAAAGCCATGTGAAATTGCTGTTTTAGGGGTTGTTTTTAAAAGTCTGGAACGGATTAATCCGCTTTGCATGACTTTCTATGGGAAAGCGCACCTTGGTTTTGGAACGCTTTGGTTTTGGAACGGACTTCTGGAACGGATTAAGTTTCAGAACCAAGGAACCACTGTAGTTGGTCATGGGAGCTGAGGACCCAAAAAGGTTGAATACCTCTGGTCCAGTGATGTCCAGTGAGCTACAATCTGCTACAGATGTTTCATCTGGCTGCAAGGAAGGCAATTTAAGGGACAGTTGTTGCAAAGCGAAGTCTCCACAAGCAAACAAAGGGTTGCATTTTCAACCCAGACGTTTCTCCCTTGTTGTTCTCCTCCTCCTCCTCCCTCCTGGGTTCCTGATTTCCAGAGAGCTCAAATCACTCTTTGCTATCCCCTCCGGGTAAGGCAGGGCGTCTGGGAGATGAATGAACTCTCAGAGGCTGGATGAATGGCAGGGGAGCCCCGGCCCCCTAGCTGCCTGGAGGGATGGAGTGGGAGCAACAACGCTCACCTGGAATGCAGAAATAAAAAAGGGAGGGAGATATATTTCTGCAACACATCGTCAGCTCTGTGTGGACATGCCCAGAGAAAGGGGAAGAGAGAAAAGAGGTGGGAGGGATTCAGGTGGGCAGCAAGGAAGATTTGCACTAGTTAATAGCGCTAACCATGTATTTGTACAATCTTCTTTTAAAGGCAGCTAGGTTGGTGGATGGATGCGGGTGGCACTGTTGGTTAAACCACAGAGCCTAGGACTTGCTGATCAGAAGGTCGGCGGTTCGAATCCCTGCGACGGGGTGAGCTCCCGTTGCTCGGTCCCAGCTCCTGCCAACCTAGCAGTTCAAAAGCACGTCAAAGTGCAAGTAGATAAATAGGTACCACTCCAGCGGACCCGTCAAAGTGCAAGTAGATAAATAGGTACCACTCCAGCGGACCCGGAAGCTGTACGTTGGCTCCCTCGGCCAGTAAAGCGAGATGAGCGCCGCAACCCCAGAGTCGGTCACGACTGGACCTAATGGTCAGGGGTCCCTTTACCTTTACCTTTATTTAAGACAATGTCCTTCTCACTCTCTTCAAACAATCTAGGAAGCCCAAAACTCCTACAAAGTTAATTTCACCCTGAAGCATTTGGGGTTGAAACAAAGAACCCAAATCAGCTTTCCTCCAACCCCCCCCCCACTCCTGCATTCGTTACGTTTTTTGCCATCCCATCTAAAAAAATTCTAAATAACGCCCCCAGCCTGAGCGCCCCCACCCCAAAGTTGCAACTTAATAAGACTAGAGAATATTAAGCTGTGCAACATTAATTAGCTTCCCCAGGAAGTACAAGGGATAAAGGCAGCTTTTATATGGTCTGACCGCGTAATTACAGGGGCTGCCTGGGAAAAAATGTTAATACCAGACCAGGGGAAATGTGTTTCGCATTAGCCCCGACGTGAAATTTGCTGGAAATAGTGAATGGAGGAACGTACGGCTTTAGTTGCCTCTCTTCTGACGTGAGAACGATCGTCGATGCTTAATTTGATCCAGGCCTCAGCCTCGGAACTGCACAAATCAGAGTCAGACCATTGGTCCAGCGACCTCAATATTGTCTACACTGGCTGGCAGCAACTGGCAAGGGGTTCAGGCAGGGGTTTCCCCCAGCCGTACCTGAAGGTGCCAGGGAAGATGGGCTGTCACTGAGTCACGACTTGTGCTATGATCTCTTTCATCGGGTCAACCGGAAGCTTAGGGAGAGCGAAAGCTTTTGAGAGCATCTTGGCGGAGATGCAGGGATGCTTTTGCTGCGGCCGTCAGCATCTAAGAAGATGGAGGAGATGACAGTGTATGTGAATAGGATCTAGGGGTCTTGGTGGACTGCAAGCGGAACATGAGCCCAAGGTGTGATGCGGCAGCAAAAAAGGCTGATGCTATTCTAGGCTACATCAACAGAAATCTAGCTTCCAGGTCATGGGTAGGCAAACTAAGGCCCAGGGGCCGGATCCGGCCCAATTGCCTTCTAAATCCGGCCCACGGACGGTCTGGGAATCAGTGTGTTTTTACATGAGTAGAATGCGTCCTTTTATTTAAAATACATCTCTGGCTTATTTGTGGGGCATAGGAATTCGTTCATTTGTTTCCCCCCCCCAATATAGTCCGCCCCCCCACAAGGTCTGAGGGACAGTGGACCGGCCCCCTGCTGAAAAAGTCTGCTGACCCCTGTTCCAGGTCAAGGAAGTGAAATCGTAGTACCACTCTATTCTACCTTGGTGAGGACACGCCTGCAATACTGGGTACCACAATTTAAGAAGGATGTTGACAAGCTGGAAGGTGTGTAGAGGAAAGTGCCTGATATGACTGAGGGTCGGGAAGGCAAGCCTGGTGAGGAACCGTTGAAGGAGCCGGGGATGTTTAGCATGGCAAAAGAGGAGAGTGAAAGGAGATATATGAGATATCTGCTCTGGTCAGACCTCACCTGGAGTACTGTGTCCAGTTCTGGGCACCACAGTTCAAGAAGGACACTGACAAACTGGAACGTGTCCAGAGGAGGGCAACCAAAATGGTCAAAGGCCTGGAAACGATGCCTTATGAGGAACGGCTAAGGGAGCTGGGCATGTTTAGCCTGGAGAAGAGGAGGTTAAGGGGTGATATGATAGCCATGTTCAAATATATAAAAGGATGTCACATAGAGGAGGGAGAAAGGTTGTTTTCTGCTGCTCCAGAGAAGCGGACACGGAGCAATGGATCCAAACTACAAGAAAGAAGATTCCACCTAAACATTAGGAAGAACTTCCTGACAGTAAGAGCTGTTTGACAGTGGAATTTGCTGCCCAGGAGTGTGGTGGAGTCTCCTCCTTTGGAGGTCTTTAAGCAGAGGCTTGACAACCATATGTCAGGAGTGCTCTGATGGTGTTTCCTGCTTGGCAGGGGGTTGGACTCGATGGCCCTTGTGGTCTCTTCCAACTCTATGATTCTATGAGAGAGCCATCTTCAAATATTTCAAGGGCTGTCGCACTGGAGAGGGAACAAGCTTGTTTTCTCCTGCTCCGGAGAGTTGAGGACTTGAATGGCCGGTGGCTGGAGCCAGCTGGGGCCCGGCCAAATGCCCCCGTCTCCCCGGACGCATCCCAACAGCGCCATGGGCATCATGATGGGCGCATCGCGGGGCTTGGCAAGCCACCTGGGAGATCCACAGGGTCGGGCCGATGAAGTGGCAGCTGCTAGTCAACATTGCTGGTGAGTGGGAGGCGCCGAGATGCGCTCCTGAGCGTGTGCAGAGTGCGTTCCTCCTCCAGGTCCGGAGGCAGCTGCAGGACAGGATTGCAGGATATTTATATTTTTCAAAATACACTGGACGCTCAGGTTGCGAACGTGATCCGTGCGGGAAGCACGTTCGCAACCCGCAGCGTTCGCAACCTGCAGTGCAGTGTCTGCGCACGCCCGGGTTGCGATTTGGCACTTCTCCGCATGCGCAAAGTGTGATTTAGCGCTTCTGTGCATGCGCTGAAACCTGGAAGTAACCCGGTCCGGTACTTTTGGGTTCGGCGCGGTGCACAACCCGAAACGTCTGTAACCCGAGGTGTGACAATATAGTACGGCCCCTCACAAGGTCTGAGGGACAGTGGACCGGCCCCCTGCTGATAACGTTTGCTGACCCCTGCTCTAGTCCTCAGTGAGGCTGTCTCACCCACAGATTCCAAACTGTAGGTGTGGACTCCTCACAATCTCTCTCTTAATTCAAGAATTGTTTTTTTAAGCATAAAGCAGCTGCAGCAATTGCAATCTGGATCACCGGAACTGCTTATCTCTTGCCCTTTAGGCCTAAAAACCCCCACCATAATTGCCCCTTCCATGATCTCTTTATCTTGGTATCTTGTTCCCCAAGGGGCCATCTTGATAAGAAAAATGGCTCCTAAGGAAAAGGCTCATTTCCTTGTTCAGACCTCAGATTCCAAAGCAGTGGTAAAACCCACAAAAGACATACCCCAGTCTCATAATACGCTGTTCTATCCCAGTTCAGACTATTTGTCCATCAGCGCTGTCTGCGCTGAATGGAGCTAGCTCAGTCATCAGATCTTGAGATGCTTAACCTCAGGGTGGTGAATTCGAGTCCCACGTTGGGCAAAAGATTCCTGCTTTACAGGGGGTTGGACTAGATGTCCCTCGGGGTCCCTTCCAACTCTACGATGACCGGCAGCTGCCCTCCAGGGTCTCGGGCACACAACACACTTACTGATCCTTTTTTCCTAAACTTGGAAACACTGGTTCCGGAAAAAGGGACGCTTTGCGTGTGAAAGCAGGTTTTCTGCCACTTAGCTTAGCCCGCAACGCGTGGAAAATACTTCTCCAACTGAAGAAGTACCCGTATCCTGTGTGAGAGTCTGGAGGCATTTGGAGGATGGATAGCGGCTAACAAATTGAGGTTGAATCCTGACAAGACAGAAGTACTGTTTTGGGGGGACAAGAGGCGGGAAGGTGTGGAGGACTCCCTGGTCCTGAATGGGGCAACTGTGCCCCTGAAGGACCAGGTGCGCAGCCTGGGAGTCATTTTGGACTCACAGCTGTCCATGGAGGTGCAGGTCAATTCTGTGTCCAGGGCGGCTGTTTATCAGTTTCATCTGGTACACAGGATGAGACCCTATCTACCTGCAGACTGTCTCGCCAGAGTGGTGCATGCTCTGGTTATCTCCCGCTTGGACTACTGCAATGCACTCTACGTGGAGCTACCTTTGAAGGTGACCCGGAAACTACAACTAATCCAGAATGCGGCAGCTAGACTGGTGACTGGGAGCAGCCGCCAAGACCACATAACACTGGTCTTGAAAGACCCACATTGGCCCCCAGTACGTTTCCAAGCACAATTCAAAGTGTTGGTGCTGACCTTTAAAGCCCTAAACGGCCTCGGCCCAGTATACCTGAAGGAGCGTCTCCACCCCCATCGTTCTGCCCGGACACTGAGGTCCAGCTCCGAGGGCCTTCTGGCGGTTCCCTCAGTGCAAGAAGCCAAGTTACAGGGAACCAGGCAGAGGGCCTTCTCGGTGGTGGCACCCGCCCTGTGGAACGCCCTCCCACCAGATGTCAAAGAGAAAAACAACTACCAGACTTTTAGAAGACATCTGAAGGCAGCCCTCTTTAGGGAAGCTTTTAATGTTTAACAGACCACTGTATTTTAATGTTTTGTTGGATGCCGCCCAGAGTGGCTGGGGAAACCCAGCCAGATGGGCGGGGTATAAATAAATTATGATGATGATGATGATGATGAAGTGTCCCATGCAACAGGCTAATAAATTCATTATGGTGGACGGCAGCCCATTTCACCTAATGCAGGACTTGTTAGCCTTACACGGACCCTAAGAACTAGGCATTTGGTGCCTCTTCAATAACTTTTTGGGATACCAAATTGGAAGGGACCCAAAGGTCATCTAGCCCAACCCCCTGCAATTGCAGCTCAGGTTGAGCTAGCGCAGACGGCGAAACCTACAGCATGCCTGACCCTCAGACACATAGAAGTAAACTCTCTTTACTGCTCAGCAATACGGCCAGCTCTGCCATTAGGCAAAGTGAGGCAACAGCTTCAGGCAGTGCCCTAAATTAGAACTACAATTCCCAGCGCCTTTAAACTACAGTTCCCGGGGGAGAGATGTTTCTGCTTTAATTGTACGGTGTGTACCCAGCCCAAGAGTCTTTCATATTCTCTGTGTGCAAAAGGCCTGCCTATTGTGGCCTCTGTGTATTCCACATTTTAAAAATGAAAGACAACAACGGAAAAATCTGAAGAGACTGCATTGTGGTTTTTTTATTATTTCTTTGTCCTTTGCACAATTGTTTCTGCCTTTAGTTGCCATGGCAAAGAATTATGCAGGATTCTGGACTCCTGCCCACAAAGGTTCATGCACGCAGAATTCCTGGTGCATGGCATAATCAAAAACAGGCCTAGGAAGTTGGTTCTGGTAAGGAAATATCTCTCTGCTCATGCTCAGAGGCAATTTTTCCTCCGGCCAACCTGAATGTATGCAAAAAGATTATTCCAAGCATTGCATGAGATGGGAGACAGGCTGCAGTCCTACACAGGATAGTTACCTAGGAGTAAGCCCCATTGAACCCACGGGGGCTTACTTCTGAGTAGACGGAGGATTGGATTGCGCCGCCTGCCACACCATATTGGCACTTCAGAAAATCATAAACGCAACCTATTCTGTCAATTTGATTTCCTTCCCCTTTCTTTTTTCCTTTCTCCTCCTGTGATGAGGCTGCATTTTAATGTTTCAATGTTTTAATGTTGTATTTTAATCTTGTTTTTAAGTTGTATTCATTCAACTTGTTTTTATTATTGCTTGTTAGCCGCCCTGAGCCTGGCCTTGGCTGGGGAGGGTGGGGTATAAATAAAATTATTTATTCTTATTGTTGTTGTTGTTGTTGTTGTTATCTAGGCATGAAATTATCCTAGTTTAAGAACATTGCACGGGTGGCGCTGTGGGTTAAACCACAGAGCATAGGGCTTGCCGATCGGAAGGTTGGCGGTTCGAATCCCCCCGACAGGGTGAGCTCCCGTTGCTCAGTCCCTGCTCCTGCCAACCTAGCAGTTCGAAAGCACGTCAAAGTGCAAGTAGATAAATAGGTACCACTCCAGCAGGAAGGTAAACGGCGTTTCCGTGCACTGCTCTGGTTCACCAGAAGCGGCTTAGTCATGCTGGCCACATGACCCGAAGCTGTACGCCGGCTCCCTCGGCCAATAAAGTGAGATGAGCGCCGCAACCCCAGAGTCGGCCACGACTGGACCTAATGGTCAGGGGTCCCTTTACCTTTACCTTTAGGCATGAAATTATCCTAGTTTAAGTACATTGCAAGAGATGAAGATGGCATCCTAGATTATTTCACATCTGTTCCAGGTTCAAAACTCCACGTTTTTACAATCTAAACAGCAGTAAGGGAAATCTGGGACCTGCTCTGTGTTACTTCTGAGAAAAGTCAGCCCCACAACCCAGACACGCCTGTCTTCAAGCCTTGACTGACCACAGATTTTCACATGAATAATACTTAGAAAGAAAAACCCCACAATTTTAGGGAAAACAGATTTGTACTTGCTGGAGTTAACCCCCTGGAGTCACAAGTACTATTGAGGGCACAAGTCCCATTCACATGAATGGGATTATTTTCGTCTAGCACAGCCCCCATTCACTTCAATGGGACTTTTGTAACGGAACTCGCCTTTCGATTGTGCCCTACGAAGTTGAAGTTTAATAGACTTTTAAAATCTATTTTCTCAGGGACCCTCCTTTACAAAGTACAGACACAAACCCAACAAGCAAAATACAGTTTAATGCTTTAAATGCTGTGTGTTTGCCTGCAAATTAACATCAATGGGAGGCAATGTTTGGTTTCCCTTAAATTGTGGGTATTTCCGCCCCCCCCCATCATGTTTCACTAAAATTCACATTCCCCCGTCTTTCGTACTGCTTAATAAGCGCTTGAGGGAAGATTTAGATCACATCGCCTTCAAAAATTCCAAATATCTTTCCAGAACCATTTAAGGGAAGACACCCTGAGGCAAAGTCCACAGTCCTATACATCACAGAGGCATGTAGCCCTGAGCAAAAGCAGAGGCAGCTAGCCAGCCTCAAAGAAACACCAGCAGACTTTGCTCCACACATTCAAGGTTTTGTATCTGCGGCCTAACAACAGCTCTCTGTGTATGCAAAAACCTGGCGCTACAAAATGCACCCCTGTCAAAGCTGGAAGATCTTCAGAGAGATCAAGTGGTGTTAATAAAATAACCTGAGCCAACTTTGCTACAGTGGTGCCTTGCTTCTCAAGCTTAATCCGTTCTGGAAGTCCGTTCTAAAACCAAAGCGTTCCAAAACCAAGGCGCGGTTTCCCATAGGAAGTAATGCAAAGCGGACTAATCCGTTCCAGACTTTTAAAAACAACCCCTAAAACAGCAATTTAACGTGGATTTTACTCTCTAACGAGACCACTGATCCACAAAATGAAAGCAAGAATCAATGTACTGTACTATAAAATAAATAAGACAGTATTGTAGATGATAAAAATTTAAAATATTATTTTTTCGTACCTGCACTGAAAATAGTCATTGTTTGGATGGGGTTTTTAAAAATCCATTTCCACAATCAATCAATCAATCAATCAATCCGTGGGTAGCTGAACTGGGTTCCACACCATCACAAAAACAAATTAACCGAAAAATCCTCAAAAACAAAAGGGCAAAATAAATAGCAAAAACAAAAGTGCCAAACTTAAACTGTTCTGAAAGTCCATTTGACTTCCGAAATGTTCAAAAGCCAAGGTGCGGCTTCCGATTGGTGCAGGCGCCCTGGAAACAATAGCTGACTCCCGCATCGGATGTTCGGTTTCCGAAAAACGTTTGAAAACTGGAACATTTACTACCAGGTTTTGGGCGTTAGAAAACCAAGGTACCACTGTACTTCTAAGAGAAATCCCTCCTTCGTCACGCCTGTTCATCCATTACCGTTTACACTGTAAGCTCCTAGGAAGCAGGGACTTATGTGTCTTTTACCTCACTATGGCACCAAACACATGGGATAAAGAATAGTTAATAGTTAATCGTTTCTACCCAAATGCAATTCTGGTTTTAAACGCAGTACAGTGGTACCTCGGGTTAAGTACTTAATTTTTTCCGGAGGTCCGTACTTAACCTGAAACTGTTCTTAACCTGAAGCACCACTTTAGCTAATGGGGCCTCCTGCTGCTGCTGCTGTGCCGCCGGAGCACAATTTCTGTTCTTATCCTGAAGCAAAGTTCTTAACCAGAAGCACTATTTCTGGGTTAGCAGAGTCTGTAACCTGAAGCGTATGTAACCTGAAGCGTATGTAACCCGAGGTACCACTGTATTTTAAAATGGAGTTTCGGAGTTTTTAGGAGTTTCTGAATGTCTTATGTAGATTTTTCAATTTCATTGTTCTGTATGGGACAATGACAATAAAGATATTGTATTGTATTGTATTGTATTGTATTGTATTGTATTGTATTGTATTGTATTGTATCATTGCTGCTTGTCCTCCCCACCCCATTGCCCTGCTCACAGTTGTGAAGAATATTCTTACATTATGAATGGTCCGTCTCACCATTAAGAAAAAGAGGTCGGAATAGGCCAATATATATGTGGACTGTCCCTGGATCAAGCGATTTTTCTTCTTTAAGTTATCAAAGCTCTTAACCGAGCTCAAGTTAGCAATCTGAACTGAGCCAGATGTTTAACTGACAATCAATCACAGTCAGTCCATCCTTTGAAAAATCAGACTTGAGAGCTGTTTTGCCTCAAAATGGTAACTGGACCTTCCATTTTGGCGACTGCAAACCTTGGCTTAAAGGGCCATTTGGCACCTAGCTTACATATATGAGTTTCTAACACTGCCGTCGAAAGCCAATACAGCGTGAAATACTATAACCCAGTAGAAGAAGAGGAGTTTGGATCTGATATCTCGCTTTATCACTACCCTAAGGAGTCTCAAAGGACGCGGGTGGCGCTGTGGGTTAAAGCCTCAGCGCCTAGGGCTTGCCGATCGAAAGGTCGGCGGTTCGAATCCCCGCGGCGGGGTGCGCTCCCGCTGCTCGGTCCCAGCGCCTGCCAACCTAGCAGTTCGAAAGCACCCCCGGGTGCAAGTAGATAAATAGGTAAACGGCGTTCCGTGTGCTGCGCTGGCTCGCCAGATGCAGCTTTGTCACGCTGGCCATGTGACCCGGAAGTGTCTCCGGACAGCGCTGGCCCCCGGCCTATAGATGTGAGATGGGCGCACAAACCCCAGAGTCTGTCAAGACTGGCCCGCTCGGGCAGGGGTACCTTTACCTTTACCTTTTAAGGAGTCTCAAAGCGGCTAACATTCTCCTTTCCCTTCCTCCCCCACAACAAACACTCTGTGAGGTGAGTGGGGCTGAGAGACTTGAAAGAAGTGTGACTGGCCCAAGGTCACCCAGCAGCTGCATGTGGAGGAGCGGGGAATCGAACCCGGTTCACCAGATTACGAGTCCACTGCTCTTAACTACTACACCACACTGGCTCCCAGTGATGTCCAACCAGTCGACAGGTAGATTCCCTGGAGATTGCGGTCGATCGCAGGATACTTTTTGATCTCGTGATTAAAGAAGATGTGGAATGAATGTATCCACCCTCCACCCCCTCCCCCCCAAAAAAAACCTCAACCACTCTGGGTAGGACATTGCCATTTTTTAAATACAGATTTATATAGATCACAGTCTCCCCATCATTCTGCCCAGACACTGAGGTCCAGTGCTGAGGGCCTTCTGGCGGTTCCCTCCCTGCGAGAAGTGCGGTTACAGGGAACCAGGCAGAGGGCCTTCTCGGTGGTGGCGCCCTCCCATCAGATGTCAAGGAAATAAACAACTCTCTGGCTTTTAGAAGACATCTGAAGGCAGCCCTGTTTAGGGAAGTTTTTAAAAGTTTGATGTTTTATTGTATTTTTAATCTTTGTTGGAAGCCGCCCAGAGTGGCTGGGGAAACTCAGCCAGATGGGTGAGGTACAAATAATAAATCATAATCATAATCTTGTGAGTTGGATGTGTCTGCTATAACCAATTAACCAATAAGTAAGACGAAGACGAGTCGAAGATACTGGGCAGCTGAAAAGACTGAGGGCTCTTTCTGCAAGATTCCTTGGTCCTCATACACTTGTACAGACCAATTTAAATCACATATACAGAGCAGAAACGACAGAACTTGCTCCCAAAAAGGATGCTTAGGACTTTAACATGCTATTTAATCCGTAGCACAACTCCCTAAATACCACTGCGGAAGTAAAGCCACACGAATGGGCTTCACGGCCAGGTTAAACGTAAAATAAATTGCAGCCTCGAGTCTCAGAATAACCCTGCTCACATTTCACAACAGGCGAACCAAGTCTGAGCTGCAGTGGTGGGCTGGAAGTCCAAGGTGAAGTTGGGAATTCGAACTCTTGATCTTGTTTCCCTCTAGCCCTTCCCCTTTTTACTGGGGAATCGTGGAACTGCACAGAATCATAAAACTGCAGAGTTTTGTGCTATTGTAGACCCTTCTGCCAAGGGCCGAAATTTAGGCTCCTTGTGTTTGCTGTCACTAAAAAGCACCAGGAGCAATCATACCTAACCACATTGCATACAAAATATTATTATGCATTAAATTTGCATGCCACCCTTCGCCCGCGGATCTCCGGGAGGTTCACGACGCAAAATCACAACATAAAAACTGCAAAATGCACAGTGAAAACGCCCTTCCTGTTTTAACCAGAGGTAAATCTCTGTACCTTCTCGAACACAGATCCCGACGCAATGCATGCGAAACAGCCTCATCTATGCAAAAGTGGGGACAGAGAAAAGGAAGGGTCCCTCTTTTACTTTCCATCACCCCAAAAGCAAAGCTGACTGGGTAATTTAAAGGGCAACTATTTTATATTTTGAGATCTCAAGTAGAGAGTCTGGATTTCCCAGGAAAACACCCTCTCACCACTGGTGAATGTGCTTTTAGTACTCTAAGGCTGGCAAGGGGGCCTGTTTCCTTTCTCTCTCAGTCTCCTCCACCTGGTGACAAGTCCTTTAGAAGCCAGCAGTTCGAAAGAATTCAAGAAGTTCTGGAGAACTGAGACCTTATCACCCTTTTTCCAGAGGGTGTGGGGCAGTGAAATAAATTGCCCAAGCTTTGGAGCCAGCTGCAAGCCTGGCCGGCCTCACAGGGCTGTTGTACTCTGCCCCCCCTTTTTTTAATCTTGTGATATCTTTTGAAGAAGGGTGGTATATATATCTACAGTGGTACCTCGGGTTAAGTACTTAATTTGTTCCGGAGGTCCGTTCTTAACCTGAAACTGTTCTTAACCTGAAGCACCACTTTAGCTAATGGGGCCTCCTGCTGCCGCTGTGCCGCCAGAGCACGATTTCTGTTCTTAACCTGAAGCACTATTTCTGGGTTAGCGGAGACTGTAACCTGAAGCATATGTAACCCGAGGTACCACTGTATTAAATAATACTAAAACAATACAAAATAATGCACAGTAAGTGCTAGGGAAACAAAAACAAAATCTGCACAGTAAGTGCTAGGGAAATGAATGCCACCAAATCATAATTTGTTTTGTTTTTTTCCTCATCTGTTTTTAGTCTATTGTTATCCTTTAGCTTTAAATTACTGTTGCTGCCTTTTCTTTTTTGGTTTTATCTCTTTTCATTTGTAAACAGCTTTGAGATTATTTTTTCAACAATCAAGCAGTACATAAATTTTGTGCGATTAGAGAGATTAAGCAGTACTCTCGCATTTTAAACACCCAGCCCCAGTTATGAGGGTCAGGAGAGGCGTTTGCTGCGCGCTACTCCAGGCTGAGAGCAACGCGCTCTTATTTATGCTCAGAGGTACTCTTTCAGACCATCCGAAAGAAGCTGCAAGCCTCTTAAATCCAACTTTGCGCGTGTGCTGGGAAACTAGCGCGCTGCTGCTCCTACAAACTATTTCTCCAAACTCGTGCACTTTAAACAAACGTCCCCCCACACACAATATATATAAAAAAAATCACGGACCAACTGCATCAGCCAAATTCAAACTCATCGTCAAGTCCCTGTCCGGACACACCCCAGCCACGCCCTTCCTTGAAGACGGAGATCCTCTGGAAGAGCGCGGCTTACTCCCGAGAAAGCGCGCAAGTCCCCCTTCATTTCCTTTGGAGAGATCGACGCGCAACTTTCAAATCCAAGCGGTGGTTGTTTTCCAAGGAGCGAAGGGCGCGCAAAGATCTTCGCCCACCCGAACCCAAATATGACCCAAATATCCAAGTTTCCAAGGGTCGAAAGGGAACGGAATTAATTGGAGGGGGGTGGGAATAAGCTCCGGTGGGGAGGAGGAGGAGGAGAGGACAGGATCCTAGAATTGCGAAGGTGCAAGGGAACCCCAAGGGTCATCCAGCCCAACCCCCGCTTGCAACAGCGCAGGAACCGCGTGGAAGACGAAAGCTGCGTTAGTAATAGGAAGACAAAGGCAAGACTCACCTGAGCAGGGAGGGATTGGAGCAGCAGCAGCAGAAGGCAGGTAAACGTGGCTCTGCTCACTTTCACGTCCGTTTCACCAGAGACTCTTTCTTGGAAATGCATCTTGCACGCCCCTCAATGATATATATATTTCTTTTTCTTTTTTAATGCAAGCTAGGAATGCTTCGATCCGAATGCACAACCGCTCTTTTCTTAATGGGTGTGGGGTTTTTTGGGGGGGGGATAAATAAATAAATAAATACAGAGCCCCCTCCCGCCCACTGCTTAACAAGTTACCAACCACCAAACGCTTCTCGCGGTCCAAAAATTTGGGTAGAGAGCGCGCTCTGCAATCGCAGAGAAACGGGACGCACTTTTCTCGCCAAAGAGGAGTACAGATTTGTCCCTTCCTGTCCCTCCTTCTTTCTTTCTTTCCTTCTTTCTCTCTCTCCCGATTAAAAAAAATAATAAAGGCAACCCAACTGCTAAAACGAAGCGGCCTCTGGGGAGAGCGAGCGCGGAGCTGCGTTTGGCATCTGGAGAGGCCGGAAAGCCGCTCCAGATGTTGCTCCAGAGGCGTCGGCGCGCGCAGGAGGAGCCTCTTTCTTCCCAGAGGAGGAAGGTTTGCAGCTTTGCAGAAGATAAACGAGGAGAGAGAAAAGTGCGGAGGAGAACAAAAAGGGCGCAGAGTCGCTTGCTGGATCCCTCGCTGGGCGTTGCGCAGCTGTTTTCCTGACCGGATCTCTCTGGCACCGTGGAAGTTCGCCCGGGGCTGGCGAGGGTGAGAGCGGGTTCCTTTCTGCTTCCTTCCCGGCTCCTTCTTTTTCTTCTTCTCCTCCGCCTCCTCCTCGCAAGCCCCGCAAAGGAGCAGCTGCTGCAACGGCCGGGGACGCGCCCCTTCTCCAACACGCGCTCCCTGGCGGCTGACTCGCCCGTCTCCTCCCAGAGGTGGGCGCGCCCGGCCTCGCCTCCTTTCCCTCCCTCTCTTCCCCCTCCTGCCTCTCTCTTCCTCCGTCTTTCTCTCCCACCTCCCTAAATTATTATTTTTTTTAAAAAAAAACCCAGGAAACATACGGACAGCATTTCAGGATCAGGGCAATTGCGCTTCTTCAAGCGCATCCATCAATTTGTGTGTGAAAGCAGCAGTACCGTATTTACTATAAGCTAAACAAGCTCTAGCTTAGGGCCCCACTCTCTTGGGGCCCTCAAAAAAATTAAAGGGGAAAAAAAACCTGGATGCACATTTCCAAAATATAACATTAAAAAAATAAATAATAAAACCTACATACAGCAACAGTGTTTTGTGTTGTGTATCGACCTGTTAGGTCCATAAATTGTTGTTGTTGTTGTTTAGTCATTTAGTCATGTCCGACTCTTCGTGACCCCATGGACCAGAGCACGCCAGGCACTCCTGTCTTCCACTGCCTCCCGCAGTTTGGTTAAACTCATGCTGGTAGCTTCAAGAACACTGTCCCACCATCTCGTCCTCCGTCGTCCCCTTCTCCTTGTGCCCTCCATCTTTCCCAACATCAGGGTCTTTTCCAGGGAGTCTTCTCTTCCCATGAGGAGGCCAAAGTCTTGGAGTCTCAGCTTCAGGATCTGTCCTTCCAGTGAGCACTCAGGGCTGATTTCCTTCAGAATGGATACGTTTGATCTTCTTGCAGTCCATGGGACTCTCAAGAGTCTCCTCCAGCACCAGAATTCAAAAGCATCCATTCTTAGTCATGCTGGCCACATGGAAGCTGTATCCCGGCTCCCTCGGCCAATAAAGCGAGATGAGCACCGCAACCCCAGAGTCGGTCACAACTTGGACCTAATGGTCAAGGGTCCCTTTACCTTTAAATATGGCACTGCTGCTTTCACACACAAATTGATGGGACCTCCCATTTAGAGGCAGTCTTGGGAGAAAAGCAATGACAAACCTAGTTACAGATAGGTAGCCGTGTTGGTCTGCCATAGTCAAAATAAAAAAATTCCTTCCAGTAGCATCTTAAAGACCAACTAAGTTAGTTCTTGGTATGAGCTTTCGTGTGCATGCACACATGTGTATCTTGCCAACAAAGGTCCATATAGTTCAAGCTGTGGTTTTCCCAGTACAGTGGTACCTCCGATTACATACGCTTCAGGTTACAGACTCCGCTAACCCAGAAATAGTGCTTCAGGTTAAGAACTTTGCTTCAGGACATAGGCGCCGACTCCATGGGGCCTGAGGGGGCCCGAGCCCCCTCAAAAATTCGTTTGGGGGGGCTCAGCCCCCCCAATAATCTCGGGCGGCGGTGGGCACGTCCGCGGCTTTTATAGGGCGCCCGGCACGCACCAGCTCAATAACGGGCACCGGTGCGGCGGGGGGCGCCGGGCCAGGGGAGGGGGGCGGCCGGCCTGTCTCCTTGGCAACCCCATTGAGCAGCGCCGGCTCCCCCGGGAGGGCCATCCTCCCGCGCCGCCGATCGCCAACACCGCCGACGCTGTGGCTGCCCGAGCCCGAGCCTGAGCCCGAGCCCTACCCGAAACCTGAGCCCGAGCCTGAGCCCGAGCCCAAGCCCATCAGTCAGTCAGGAAGGAAGGAGAAATGGGGAGGGAGACGAGGGAGGAAAATTGCGCGCAGGGTGAAGAAAGGAGAAGGGCGAACGAGACGAGCTTCCAACCCAAAAAAGGGCTGGAAGACTGGGAGGATGAAGGATCGGGAAAGAAAGCGACGCCTTCCCCGCCCGCGACGTCGCCCGCTTGTCATTGGCAGCGCAGCGGGCGCCCGGTGGCCAGGCAAGCTCGGGCGGGGACCCCCATGCGAATCTAAGACGGGAGAAGAGGGCAGAGCAAAGGGGGTCCCTTCCCCAACCTCCGGCTCTGAGACTTCCCTGCGCCCCAGAAAAGCGAAAGGATTTTCTCTTCTTTTTTTTAATAAATATTTTATTAAGTTTTCAAATACAAAGTTAGAAACATACACTGAAGAAAAAAGTAAAAGAACAAGAAAAAGAAAAAAAGAAAAAGAAGAAAAGAAAACCAACCATTCAATACATTTTTTATATAACTAACTGGACTTCCTCGCATCTCCCTTACCCTGCATTCTTTATAATAAAGATATCAGCAAATTATTACCTTGTTTCGTACCTTATTTTGTACTTTTCAAATACTATACCTCTAAATTTAACATACTTTTCATCAGTTACTTATATCTTAAATTAAACATAGTATTACCTTAGATTTTGACCTTTTCTTACTGAAAATATAATTTCCTGTTTCCCAAATCTAATTGCTGAAGCTATAGTTTCCGAATCGTGTAAATTTTTAACATTCATACAACTTATATTGTTTTTGTAAATAGTCCTTAAATTTTTTCCAGTCCTCTTCCGTTGTTTCTTCTCCCAAATCTCGGATTCTGCCAGTCATTTCAGCCAGTTCCATGTAGTCCATCAATTGCGTCTGCCACTCTTCCAGTGTGGGCAAATCTTGTGTCTTCCAATATTTTGCGATAAGTATTCTTGCTGCTGTAGTTGCATACATAAAGAAAGTTCTATCCTTCTTTAACACTTTCTGGCCAACAATGCCCAAGAGGAAGGCCTCTGGTTTCTTGGGAAAGGTATACTTAAATACCTTTTTTAACTCATTATAGATCATTTCCCAGAAGGCCTTCACTTTTGGACAAGTCCACCGGAGGTGAAAGAATGTCCCTTCAGCCTCCTTACATTTCCAACATTTATTATCAGACAGGTGATATATTTTTGCAAGCTTGACTGGGGTCATGTACCACCTATAAATCATTTTCATAATATTTTCCTTCAAGGCATTACATGCCGTGAATTTCATTCCGGTGGTCCATAACCTTTCCCAGTCCTCAAACATGATGTTATACCCAATATCCTGAGCCCATTTTATCATGGCTGATTTGACTGTCTCATCCTGAGTGATTTTCTCTTCAACCTGCCCTCCATCCTCTTGCAGAAAACTCTTTGCCTGCCCTGCCCGTATCTCGTTTTTGCTTTTTAATTCCACACACGCACCCTTCGGACTTCGTGGCAATCGGGCGCGTGGGTGCGTTTCCTAAGAGAGTGAGGACCCCCGCCTCCTCCCCACCTGCTCCCTCGCCAGCCAGCCAGCCCCGCGCCCTAGCCGGAGAGCCCCGGCCGTCCCCGTCGCGCAATCGGCTGGATCTCCCTTCAGCAGGCCGTGCTCACAACTCGGCCCAGGGACCCCAAGCAGCGGATCTCCGGCTCAGCTGAAGAATCCGGCAACAAGCCCCCTCCTCCCCAATCTCTCCGCCGAAATACACTCCAAAACCCCCCAGATAGGCCGCCGGCCGCCAAGTCTAGTGGCGCCCTGAGCGAGGGTCTCTCCCCAACACCGCCACCTCGAACTGCGTTCTCCCGGCTACCCGAGCGAACCAGCGGCAGGACCCCAGTATGGGCCCCCCCAATATTTTTTATAAGTCGGCGCCCCTGCTTCAGGATGAGAACAGGAATTGTGCTCCAGCAGTGCAGCGGCAGCGGCAGCCCCCATTAGCTAAAGTGGTGCTTCAGGCTAAGAACAGTTTCAGGTTAAGAACAGACCTCCGGAACAAATTAAGTACTTAACCCGTGGTACCACAGTAGTGATGTATGGAAGTGAGAGCTGGACCACAAAGAAGGCTGATCGCCGAAGAATTGATGCTTTTGAATTCTGGTGCTGGAGGAGACTCTTGAGAGTCCCATGGACTGCAAGAAGATCAAACCTCTCCATTCTGAAGGAAATCAGCCCTGAGTGCTCACTGGAAGGACAGATCCTAAAGCTGAGGCTCCAAGACTTTGGCCACCTCATGAGAAGAGAAGACTCCCTGGAAAAGACCCTGATGTTGGGAAAGATGGAGGGCACAAGGAGAAGGGGACGGCAGAGGACGAGATGGTTGGACAGTGTTCTCGAAGCTACCAACATGAGTTGGACCAAACTGCGGGAGGAAGTGGAAGACAGGAGTGCCTGGCGTGCTCTGGTCCAGGGGGTCACGAAGAGGCGGACACGACTAAACAACAACAACAAAGAAAGCCAAAAACACCAGGAGCCGAATTTGCCTCTCTTCTGCTTGATTTAGGATTCTGTGTTTTAAATCTCTTTGAAGATGCCGCAGTTATTAAGAGGTGTTAACAAATTAGAGCAATGGCTGCGTTCCAAAGGGTGTGTGTGTTTTTGTGCGCCACTCACAGCACAATCTGCTTACTCCTAAGTAAACCTCACTGAGCTCTATGGCAGGGCTCAGCAAACTTTTTCAACAGGGGACCGGTCCACTGTCCCTCAGACCTTGTGGGGGGTTAGGCTATATTTTGGGGGGAAATATGAACGAATTCCTATACCCCACAAATAACCCAGAGATGCATTTTAAATAAAAGGACGCATTCTACTCATGTAAAAACACGCTGATTCCCAGACCGTCCGCGGGTAGGATTGGGAAGGGATGTAAGATAAAGGGGGGGGGATTATTTTCTTTTTTTAAAGAAATAATATTTATTAAAAGTTTAAAGATTACAGAAAGAAGTAAAAAAAGAGAGAAAAAGTAAACAATACAAATCAATTCATTACAATACATTAAAAAAGACACAATACATCAAAACAAAAACAAAAGCAAAAACAATTTAAAACACATCCAATATTTCCATATCTTTGTCTTTCATTAACTTGTTTCATCGACCTCCTCACACCTCCCTTTTTTGTATTCTAGTTATTAATTATTTCAGCAAATCCTTTCCATCTTTCACTGTTTTCTGTCATTTAATTGTCTTGATTTATTTTAACCTTATCTTACCATTAAAACCCTAAAACTTATTTGAACTTAACTCCTTATAACGTTTCTACTAAAGCCATGTAATTTCATTCCAACATTTTTCTAACACTCATTAATTTTACAATATTTCTCCAAATAAATTTTAAACTTTTTTCCAATCTTCTTCCACCGTCTCTTCTCCCTGGTCTCGGATTCTGTCAGTCCTTCCTATCAATTCCATATGGTCCATCAACCTGGTGATCTTCTACCCGAGGCTCTTAATTCTTTTCCATGTCCCTTCTGCAGATCTTCTTCATATTTATACATGCACTTAACTTTATCTTCTGCTGATCTTGTTCTTAATTTCCTTCCTTTGGCGCTGAGGAGTAGATCTCGGGGAAACTCCAACCTAACAATGTCTTTATTCCTTCTCGACAGGTCAGCCCATTCTCCATAGTCAAAACTAAAGTCCATATTTCAGAGCGTGTTTCAAAATCCCTCCGAAGCTAAAGGCCCCCACAACTCCAATCTCCCCCTGACCCAAATCCAGATCCCAAAAGCCAGAACCTCCCTGCATAAGGGGATCTATCCAACTTTCCTTCTCCATTCCAAGCGGGACTCCATCCCTCCAAATCTGGCTTTATATTCAATTGTAGAAGGCAACAGCTTATATTCATCAAATTGCCTCTGAACGGCTGGGGCTCTCTCCACTTGTATTACTTGAGGTTCAACAACAGCTTTCTCCCTCGTCTTCTCCACAACTTGCCATGTCAAAGTGGATTCCTGAATCGATTCCTGAGTAGTTTCTGTATAGGTATTCACTTTTTGTCCCAAATCAGTCATTTTTTGTCCCAAATTATCAATTTTAGTAGTCATCACATCCGTCTTCTCATGAAGCTGTTCCAATAAAGCACTTATCTTGCAAAATGCAATCACTAAGGCTTCTTCTGTCGACATTCTTGTCCAAGGTCAATCTCTGATTCTCACGGTCTTTAATCTCTGCATCTGGAAAATTCCCCAGCTCCACTCCTGCAACAGTTTCAAAAGCTCCCTCTAGGGGAAACAATTTCTATTTGTATCCGTACTTTTAAACGCAGATCCAGCAACAAAATTAGTTTCAATTTTCAGCTCCTTTTGCTCCTTTTTAGGTGCGAAAGGAAACAATGGAAACAATATATTTCTCTTATTTAACTGTCAACATACGTTTTATTCACAATGAACTTTCCCAAAACGTCGATCTTACTGGCAGCCCGTTCCCAGGTTCAAAACGGTGGTAATTTATCTTTCTTCACCCTCTCTCCTGCAGGCTTAGGCAATCTAAAATTTCCCCCCTCTTCTCCTGCTTCCAAGGGGGGTTTAGTAGTTTTAACCGATGGAAATTTAATACTTTAAAAGAGGCTTTCCAAGACTTTAGCTTGCAGCGCCTTTGCTTCAATCTATTTACAAAAGAGGAAGGCGGACTTCCTGTTTGAAACCTTCCCATTTCGGTGCCAAATTAAGATGTTTAAAGATCCAATTTTCCATTCTACTCATGGGTAGTTGTTTAAAGTCCAATTGTCCACAGGAAAAAGTCAGCGCTGTCCGGCAACAGCAATGCGACTTCACTCCGTGAAAGAAGCAGTCGATTCGAAGCACCGCGCCGCTCACCCCACGTCGCTACGGATCCCCGAAACCGGGTTTCCCCGCGAGTAGGGGAGGCGCAAAAGGTGCCAGCCGAATCCCATGTCCACAGGCTTCTCCCGCCTGTGGTTTTTAGTGGGTCTCTGCCTCACCGTGGCGGTCCAGACCCTGATTTCCACGGAGCAGATTCCTCCCGATCAGAGGAAATCCACCATTGCCGGAGGCGCTAACCCGAAAGTCTGGGGGGGGGGAATTATTTTCATTATTATTATTATTTTGCGTGTGTGTGTTTTGTATGGAATGTTTGGGAGGAAATAAGACGGTAAATAACAAATAACAAACAAAATATTGATGTATGTAATTTTTATTTCTCAATTATATTTTGTGGTGGTATGGTTGTAATGTTTTTTTTGCAACATAAAATCATTCAATAAAAAATATTTTTTTAAAAAAGAGAAGGTGATTGGGCCGGATCTGGCCCCCGGGCCTTAGGTTGCCTACTTCTGCTCTATGGGGCCTGATTCTTAGGACAGGCCTAGGCAAGCCTACTCAGAAGCAAGCTCCCTTGAGAAGGGATAGGATTCCAGCCTTTCCATGTCATCCGATAATGGTCTACTCAGAAGTATATCCGACTGAGTTCAATGGGGCTTGCTCCTAAGTATGTCAGTATCGGAGCGCAGCCTTACAGTGCAATCAAATCAGATAAGTAGGGATGGAAGGGGTACCCCGCGGTCATCTATTCCAACCCCCTGCAATGGAGAAACAAGTGAGTGAGTCCTATTGAATCCTGAGGGACTTAACTCCCAGATAAGTGGGGTTTTTCTAGAGCAGGCATTTCAAGACTGCAACCCAATATACCTGCTTTCCTGGGAGTAAGGCTCTCTGAATCAGTGAGACCGACTTCTGAATGTTGTAGACAGTTTGGCGCCTCTAGGGCACCTTCCTTTTTCCCAACCAGGGAGATTTTAATCGCAGCCGGTATTTGTATTGGGGTTGAAATTGCTGCTTGCTTTTATTGCTGATGTGCGCGTTTTTAATTTTCGGCGTGTTTTTTTAAAATTGCTAATCGCTTCGAGGCATCTCCGTGGGAAAGCGATTCATCACTTAAGCAAGCCAATAAGGAGAATCGAGGACGGCGCTTTGTTTTCTCGCTCTGTGCTTGGCCACGAAGACGTTCTCTTTAAAAAAATAAATAATAATCTTGCTCCTCTTCCCTGGTGGCGCACAAAACAGCTTGCAAAATTAAAACGCAGCAGCGCTGAATAATCTCTGAAACCATGGCGGGTTCGAGACCGCAGCAAGAGAGTGTAACGCAAAGAGCAGGTTTTATTAGGGGCAGAATAAAATCCCGAGCTTGACAGCGCTCTGTGGCAGAAATAAAAGTTTTCAATGGATGTATTGAAATTTAAAGGGGCGTAGGGGAGGGGAAAGGGAAACTCCAAAAAATAAATGCATTAACCTTGGCTCATGGTGGATAGCTCAGTTGGGAGACCATGAGACTCTTAATCCCAGGGTTGTGGGTTTGAGTCCCATGTTCGGCCAAGGATTCCTGCAGCGGGTTGGGCTAAATGACCTTGGGGAACCCCTTCCAATTTTACAGTTCTGTAATTCTACGCTGTGTGTTCAGGTCCTGCTTTCGGGCTTCCCATAAGGGGCATCTAGTTGGCCGCTGCAAGAGCTCTGCTTGCGTACTGATCGCCAATCTTTCCTGGAACTGTGTAGTTAAGGCGCTCAACGACATGAATTCTTCTTCTTCTTCTTCTTTGGCAACCCCTCATAGCCAAGTAAGATTGTCTTCCGTAAACACGGTTTTAACAATGAGTCTGTAAGTGACTATGGAGGCCAATTCTGGATCCACACGTCCTTCCACAGTGGGGACATTGGTTTCTGGGCAGGAGCTGATCACGGTGTGGATTTGCCAAGTGTGCCTTCCTCTTAGCAGATTTCTCCCTTGCGTCCTGAGTTCGAGTGTCTTCAAAGCCCATGACACCTTTGGTAAAGGCTGTTCTCCAACTGGAGCGCTCACAGGCAAGTCTTTCCCAGTTGTCAGTGTTTAAACTACATTTTTTAAAAGATTTGCCTTGAGGCAGTCTTTGGATCTCTTTTGTTGACCACCAGCATTTTTAAGTTCAGAATAGAGCAGTTGCTTTGGAAGACGATGATCAGGCATCCGCACAACATGACCAGTCCAACGAAGTTGATGTTGAAGAATCATTGCTTCAACATTAGTGATCTTCGCTTCTTCCAGTACAGTGGTACCTCATGTTACATACGCTTCAGGTTACAGACGCTTCAGGTTACAGACGCTTCAGGTTACAGACTCCACTAACCCAGAAATAGTGCTTCAGGTTAAGTACTTTGCTTCAGGATGAGAACATAAATTGTGCTCTGGCGGCACGGTGGCAGCAGGAGGCCCCATTAGCTAAAGTGGTGGTTCAGGTTAAGAACAGTTTCAGGTTTAGAATGGAACTCCGGAATGAATTAAGTACTTAACTCGAGGTACCACTGTACACTGGTACAGTCATACCTCGGGTTACAGACACTTCAGGTTGCGTTTCAGGTTACGGACCCGCCGTACAGCTTCCGGGTCATGTGGCCAGCATGACTAAGCCGCTTCTGGCGAACCAGAGCAGCGCACGGAATCGCCGTTTACCTTCCTGCCGGAGCGGTACCTATTTATCTACTTGTACTTTGACACGCTTTCGAACTGCTAGGTTGGCAGGAGCAGGGACCGGGCAACGGGAGGTCACCCCGTCACAGGGATTCGAACCGCCGACCTTCTGATCGCCAAGTCCTAGGCTCTGTGGTTTAACCCACAGTGCCACCCGCACCTTCCCAAGTGATGTGTAAAAATTTTGAGAGACACCATTGATGAAATCTATCGAGGAGGTGGAGATGGTGTTTATAAGTGGTCCATGTTTCACAAGCACACAGGAAGGTTGGTATAGTACAATAGCTTTGTCAACAAGCATTTTGGTTTCCCTGCGAATGTCCCGGTCCTCAAACACTCACCTAAGAAGGGAGACAGGATTGCCAACCTCTCGCTCCGCCTAACACCCCTGGCCCAGTTGTTATTGATTTCGGAGAGGCTAACTTTGATCGAGGCTGAGAAGCCCGGAGCCCGCAGTTTAAAATAATTAAAACCAGAAAGGAGATTGAGACACCCCCACTGCTTGGGTTTATTGCAAGGAGGGGAATTGAGGAGAAGGGGGAGGGAAAAAGAGGGGAGAGAGGAGGACATAAACTTGCCCTGGCCCCAGGGGGCTGACCTAACAGGTCTTTCTTTTCCATCCCTTGATCTCTGAAAACCCCCGGCCCCTTCCCCCAGTCCAGGAAGGGCCTTGTCTACATACATCCCTCCTGACAAAAGAGACAGCGGGATGCAGAGTCAATAACCATTTTTACAAGCTGACTGTGAATGTAGAGATAATGTTGAAAGGGGAGGGTGGGGTTTGGGGTGGGAAGATGGCATTGGCAAGAGAAAAAGAGGGGGGTTTGGGGGGGGAGATGTCCGCCAAAATTGTACATGGCGTGCTATCGGGGTTTTTTTTAATATTACAAGAAGAAGAAGAAGGAGGAGGAGGAGGAGGAGGAGGAGGAGGAGGAGGAGGAGGAAGTTTTTAATGTTTTATGTTTTTAACATTCTGTTGGGTGCTGCCCAGGGTGGCTGGGGAATGATGGGCAGGGTATGAATAATAAATTATGATTATATTATGATTATTATCTTGTGAGTCAGATGTGCCTGCTATAACCAATTAACCAATAAGTAAGACGCAGGTGGCGCTGTGGGTTAAACCACAGAGCCTAGCACTTGCCGATCAGAAGGTCGGCGGTTCAAATCCCCGCTACGGCGTGAGCTCCCGTTGCTCGGTCCCTGCTCCTGCCAACTAGGAGTTCAAAAGCACTTCAAAGTGCAAGTAGATAAATAGGTACCACTCTGGCGGGAAGGTAAACAGCGTTTCCGTGCGCTGCTCTGGTTCGCCAGAAGCGGCTTAGTCATGCTGGCCACATGACCTGGAAGCTGTACGCCGGCTCCTTCGGCCAATAAAGCGAGATGAGCGCCGCAACCCCAGAGTCGTCCGCGACTGGACCTAACGGTCAGGGGTCCTTTTACCTTTACCTTAAGACAAAGGTGAGCCGAAGAGCAGCTGAAAAGACTGTGGGCTCTTTCCCCAAGATTCCTTGATGCTCATACACTTGTACAGACCAATTTCAATCACATATACAGAGCAGAAACGACAGGACTTGCTCCCAAAAAGAATGCTTAGGACTTCAGCTGAAGATGATGATGATGATAATTACAGTGGTGCCTCGCAAGACGAAGTTAATCCGTTCTGCGAGTCTCTTCGTCTAGCGGTTTTTTCGTCTTGCGAAGCAACCCTATTAGCGGCTTAGCGGATTAGCGCTATTAGCGGTTTAGCGGCTATTAAAGGCTTAGCGGCTATTAAAGGCTTAGCGGATTAGCGGCTAAAAGGCTATTAGCGGCTTAGCGGCTTAGAAAAAGGGGGGGAAGCGAAAAAAAATCGGAACACTCGCAAGACGTTTTCGTCTTGCAAAGCAAGCCCATAGGGAAAATCATCTTGCGAAGCAGCTCAAAAACGGAAAACCCTTTCGTCTAGCGGGTTTTCCGTCTTGCGAGGCATTCGTCTTGCGGGGCACCACTGTATTCTATACGGTGATTCCAACTTTTCATTTCCGGGTGACCTTTTTCCACAACTGAGAAGAATTAGTCCCTTTTTCAGTGTTTCTAAGCAAAGGTTCATCCCTTGATGATAGAGGAAATTGTCTTTTTTTCCAAGAAGAAAAAAGCTATAATATTAATATTAATAATAATAATTCATTATTCATACCCCGCCCATCTGGCTGGGTTTCCCCAGCCACTCTGGGCGGCTTCCAACAAAGTATTAAAATACAGTAGTCTGTTAAACATTAAAAGCTTCCCTAAACAGGGCTGCCTTCAGATGTCTTCTAAAAGTCTGGTAGTTGTTGTTCTCTTTGACATCTGAAGGGAGGGCGTTCCACAGGGCGGGGGCCACCACCAAGAAGGCCCTCTACCTGGTTCCCTGTAACCTCACTTCTCGCAGGGAGGGAACCGCCAGAAGGCCCTCGGAGCTGGACGTCAGTGTCCGGGCAGAACGATGGGGGTGGAGACACTCCTTCAGGTATACAGGACTGAGGCCGTTTAGGGCTTTAAAGGTCAGCACCAACTCCTTTTCACAACGCTCTCCTGCGCAAGTGCCATTGAAATAAATGGAGCTGCTCTGAGCCACTGCTGCACTCCCATTCATCGCAAAGGGCAAGGAGAGATCCCAGCAGATCTCTGCCATCAGTTCCCCCCACTTTGCGGAGAGGTCTTTCACCTGCCTGTTTTTAACCTGGCTTGCCGAAACACAACATTTCTCCGATGGAAATTGGGACGGCCTATACCATAATCATACAGTGGTACCTCGGTTTACAAACCTTCCTTTTGTTTTTGCGATTTATTTTGCGTTTTTGTTTTTGAGGCTTTTCGGTTTGTTTTAGTGGCTGTGTGGAACCAAGTTCAGCTACTGATGGATTGATGGTGTGACTGCAGAAATTAATTTCAATTTTTATCATCTACAATACTGTCTTATTTATTTTGTGGTACAGTAGATTGATTCTCGCTTTCATTTTACGGATCAATGGTCTCATTAAATCCATGTTAAATTGCTGTTTTAGGGGTTGTTTTTAAAAGTATTGAAAAGCATTGCATTCTATGGAAAAATGCACTTTGGTTTTGGAACAGACTTCCGAAACGAATTAAGTCTGAAAACCAAGGTACCACACACGCACACACTCTCTCTCTCTATATGTATATATGTTTGTGTGTGTGTGTGTGTGTGTGTGTGTGTGTGTGTGTATATATATATGCTTTCTTCACTGAAAAAGCCGCTACCATATGAATTAGGAAGACCTTTAAATGCACGCGAGAGCTGCTGTGGTGTAGTGGTTAGAGCGTCAGACTAGGATCTGACGGGAGCTCAGGGTTCGAATCCCAACTCAGCAACGAAGCTCATTGAGTGCGCCTGGGCTAGTCACGCACTCTCAGTCTAACCCACCTCACAGGGTCGTTGTGGGCATTAAATGAGGGGGGAGGGAGGGGAAAACAAGCCACCTTTTTGCTCGATGGAGGCTGGATACAAAAACAACAAACCCTTAATAATAACGTCCGTTTAAATCATGGGTAGGCAAATTAAGGCCCGGAGGCCAGATCCGGCCCAATCGCCTTCTCAATCCAGCCCACAGACGGTCCGGGAATCAGCATGTTTTTACATGAGTAGGATGTGTGCTTTTATTTCATAGAATCATAGAATCATAAAATCCTAGAGTTGGAAGAGACCACAAGGGCCATCAAGTCCAACCCCCTGCCAAGCAGGAAACACCATCAGAGCACTCCTGACATATGGTTGTCAAGCCTCTGCTTAAAGACCTCCAAAGGAGAAGACTCCACCACACTCCTTGGCAGCAAATTCCACTGTCCAACAGCTCTTACTGTCAGGAAGTTCTTCCTAATGTTTAGGTGGAATCTTCTTTCTTGTAGTTTGGATCCATTGCTCCGTGTCCGCTTCTCTGGAGCAGCAGAAAACAACCTTTCTCCCTCCTCTAGGTGACATCCTTTTCTATATTTGAACATGGCTATCATATCACCCCTTAACCTCCTCTTTAAAATGCATCTCTGGGTTATTTGTGGGGCATAGCAATTTGTTCAGTTGTTTTCCCCCAAAAAATATAGTCCGGCCCCCCACAAGGTCTGAGGGACAGTGGACCGGTCCCCTGCTGAAAAAGTTTGCTGGCTCCTGGTTTAAATGATTCCTGTCGTTCAAATGTATCAGAATGCAGGTCGTGGGAGTGTTGGAAAACCCTAAACCTGTTCCCAGGCAGGGTTTGGGTTTTTTTTGGTCCTGAACAGGCCAGGATAGTGTATTTGGAGAGAGCGGGGGCTTGCAAGGGGTATAATTTTGGGGCAGCCCACAAGCTGTTTGCAGAGCAGGCCTGTTATCTAAATACCACTCATTTAGATAAAAGGGGGCTTGTTCATTCTTCCTCTTCCTTTTTTTTTTTGGAAAGGGCGTATGTGTGCCTTTCCCTCTGATCTCTCCCTCCCACTCTTTGGAATCTGCCAGGCCAGGGAGGGTCTATTAACCCTGCCAGATGAACAGTAGCAGAGGCTGGTGCCTTTGATCTTGCTGGTATCCCAGCTGGGTTTTAAGAGCAGGAAGCAGGCAGAACAGCCCCCCCTTCACCCCCAGGCAATGTTGCTCAGAGATGCCCAGGCAACTTGCAGTGCTTCAGTGAGGATGTCCCCCTTGCTTATTAATTCTTTGCGACCGCCTAGGTCGCTCCTCTGAATTTTGCAAGGCGGACTTGTCAGACCGGAACACATCCATGGCGGTGAAAGTACGCAAAAATATGGGGAAACAGTGAGAAATAACATCCAATGTGCAAAGGGAAAACCTCCTGCAAAAAAAGAGAAGTACAGTGGTACCCCGGGTTAAGAACTTAATTCGTTCTGGAGGTCCGTTCTTAACCTGAAACTGTTCGTAAGTACCACTTTAGCTAATGGGGCCTCCCACCGCCGCCGCGCAATTTCTGTTCTCATCCTGAAGCAAAGTTCTTAACCTGAGGTACTATTTCTGGGTTAGCGGAGTCTGTAAACCTGAAGCGTCTGTAACCTGAAGCATCTGTAACCCGAGGTACCACTGTAAATTTAGTCACACACAGATGTGTTTATTGTTAGGATCGCCTACTCTCGTGTAGGACCTGGCAGAGAAATCCATACTAGATGAATTTTCACGAGGGAGAACTAATTTTTGGGAGAAACCAAGGAGCTGGGACATTCGATTCCAACCCTGCAGTTACAGTGGGACCTCGGGTTACATACGCTTCAGGTTACAGACTCCGCTAACCCAGAAATATTACCTCAGGTTAAGAACTTTGCTTCAGGATGAGAACAGAAATCGTGCTCCAGCGGCGCGGCGGCAGCGGGAGGCCCTATTAGCTAAAGTGGTGCTTCAGGTTAAGAACAGTTTCAGGTTAAGAACGGACCTCCGGAACGAATTAAGTACTTAACCCGAGGTACCACTGTATTTGATTCTATGATATTTCCTGTCTAATAATAATAATAATAATAATAATAATAATAATATATTTTATTTATACCCCGCCCACTCTGAGCGGCTTCCAACAAAAGATTAAAAATACATTGAAACATCAGTCATTAAAAACTTCCCTAAACAAGGCTGCCTTCAGATGTCTTCTAAACGTCAGATAGTTGTTTATTTCTTCGACATCTGATGGGAAGGCGTTCCATAGGGTGGGTGGGTGCCACCACTGAGAAGGCCCTCTGCCTGGTTCCCTGCAGCTGGACCTCAGTATCTGGGCTGGAAAATGGGGGTGGAGACGCTCCTTCAGGTATACTGGGCCGAGGCCGTTTAGGGCTTTAAAGGTCAGCACCAGCACTTTGAATTGCGCTCGGAAACGTACTGGGAGCCAATGTAGGTCTTTCAAGACCGGTGTTATGTGGTCTCGGCAGCTGCTCCCAGTCACCAGTCTAGCTGCCGCATTCTGGATAAGTTGTAGTTTCCGGGTCACCTTCAAAGGTAGCCCCACATAGAGCGCATTGCAGTAGTCCAAGCGGGAGATAACCAGAGCATGCACCACTCTGGCGAGACAGTCTGCAGGCAGTGAGGGTCTCATCCTGCGTACCAGGTGGAGCTGGTAGACAGCTGCCCTGGACACAGAATTGACCTGCACCTCCATGGACAGCTGTGAGTCCAAAATGACTCCCAGGCTGCGCACCTGGTCCTTCAGGGGCACAGTTACCCCATTCTGGACCAGGGAGTCCCCCACACCCACCCACACCTGTCCCCCAACAACATTACTTCCGCCTTGTCGGGATTCATCATCAAGTCCCAGGAGGCTTGTGTGTAGCAACGGCAATGTTAAGGACCCTGGTGTGTGCCCCTTGTCTTCCACATTACTTTGCTGGTCCACCCCAATCCCAAAATACCTGATTCTCCTGTTTTGCAGACCTGCTCTGATTTTGCAGGGGCCGCCAGCTGGGGGTGTGTATTTGCATGTTTGCACTCTGAATGCAGGTTCAGCCCCCAAAAAGTTCCCATGTGATGGGGAACCTGCTTAAAAGCCTGAAGAACCAGTTGCCTCCCGGGGTCACCACAAATTGACGATGAGTGTTTTGCAAACTCAGAAGTTGGGCCTGGCCAGATCTTATTTTGGGGTTTAGGGCAGGGGTGGGTAACCTCCCAGGAGGACCGCACGTCAGAGGTGGGCAGGGCCAGAAGGAAAAAGTAGGCGGAGCACCAGGCACGATTCTTCCCTTTGTACAGCAGGCTTCATTATGGCCAGGCAAAAGCTAAGAGTTTTGTGCACCCAGCTCAACTACATCACCACTCTGGTTAACAACAATCCTATTATTCTGGGTAGATTACAGAAGGGCCATGCAATAAATAGGGAAATCCAAATTTTCTCATTGGTATTCTGTTTTTTTAAAACAGCATTTTTAGAGCCGGTTATTTTACTAGGGACACGGGTGGTGATGTGGGTTAAACCACAGAGCCTAGGACTTGCCGATCAGAAGGTCGGCGGTTCGAATCCCCGCGACGGGGTGAACTCCCGTTGCTCAGTCCCTGCTCCTGCCAACCTAGCAGTTCGAAAGCACATCAAAGTGCAAGTAGATCAATAGGTACCGCTCTGGCGGGAAGGTAAACGGCGTTTCCGTGCGCTGCTCTGGTTCGCCAGAAGTGGCTTAGTCCTGCTGGCCACATGACCCGGAAGCTGTACGCCGGTTCCCTCGGCCAATAAAGCGAGATGAGCGCCACAACCCCAGAGTCGGCCACGACTGGACCTAATGGTCAGGGGTCCCTTTACCTTTACCTATTTTACTAAATGCATGTGTGCTTCCTGAAGAAATCCCGGAGGCTGGATGGCCAATCGTCATGGATACTTTGGTTGAGATCCCTTCATGGTAGGGGTTTGGTCTAGATGACCGTCAAGGTCCCTTTCAACTGTACAATTCTGTGATTCTGTGAAATGCAGTCCTGGATGTTGGCTCCAACAAGCTCACTTACGAAGGCAGATTCTGTACTTGTGGCCAATATCAGGCAGAAGACATTTTCCCCTGTCTGCTAATCTGCCCTAATACGGTGATCCAAGAGAGATTTCTGAAAATCTTTGTTGACACATAGAAGGAATACCTTGGTAGAAACAGCACAATTCTTTTTCTTGGGTGAAACAGGTGGCTTTGTGACAAAGGAAGTGCCTGTCTTTGCAAAGGCTGCAAAGAAGATTAGAGATAGATTCATAGTGTTGCTGCAAATTGTTTCATATGATCATAGCGCTGCAAAGGGACCCAGAGTCTCATCGGGTTCAACCTCTTACAACGCAGGAATCACAGCAAAAGTTTTTGTCACTCTGGGGTTTAATGTGAAGTCAAGTTAAGTGGGAAGCATATGAGGTGCTAGGGAAAGTGACTGCGGAGGCCAATTCTGGATCCACACATTTTTGTTAGGGATTGTAGGAAAAAACCTGCCAAGGAAACTAAAAAATATCTTCATGTACGTGACAACGGTGGCAAGAGTCTTAATAGCACAAGGATGGAAAAATGAAGAAATCCCGACCAAAGATCTGTGGCAAGAGAAACTGATGCACTATGCAGAATTTGCAAAACCAACATATAAATTGCATGACAAGGATAACTGTGCCTTTAAAGATGAACGGGAACCCTTCACAAAGTACTTAAAGAAACAACAAAATGAATTGATCTCTTTGGCAGGTTTTGAATAAACATACACAAACTTTTTATTGATAATATTTAGATAGATAAAAAAAGCAGAGATATCACCTTGCCAACAAAGGCCTGTATAGGAGACTCTTGAGAGTCCTATGGACAGCAAGAAGATCAAACCGATCCATTCTGAAGGAAATCAGCCCTGAGTGCTCACTGGAAGGACAGATCCTGAAGCTGAGGCTCCAAGACTTTGGCCACCTCAGGAGAAGAGAAGACTCCCTGGAAAAGACCCTGATGCTGGGAGAGATGGAGGGCACAAGGAGAAGGGGACGACAGAGGACGAGATGGTGGGATAGTGTTCTCGAAGCTACCAGCATGAGTTTGACCAAACTGCGGGAGGCAGTGGAAGACAGGAGTGCCTGGCATTCTCTGGTCCAGGGGGTCACAAAGACTCGGGACACAACTAAACGACTAAACAACAACAACAAACAATTCTGTGACATACAGAGAATAACAAATGTTGAAAAACCAGAGAGAGGAGCTGAGGGAAGTCTGGTGGGCGTGTGTGTAAGGGTGGGGTTTTTTTTGGGGGGAGGGAAAAATGGGGAGGGGAAAAAATGGATGAGGATGATGTATTTCTGATCATTTGTTATGTTGAAATTCTTAATAAAAAAAATTCCAAAAAAAAGAAGACGTACCAAGCAAGGTGGACTTCTTGTTTCCTCACAGACCCTCTTTTCCAACGCCCCCCCCAAGTGTTTCCCAGGTACCTGCCCAGCCACCCCCAATTCTAACCTGCAGGATTAACAAATGGTATATATTTTTCCGCTGGTGGGAAGAATAGGCAGGAGTTGTAGAGGCACTTCAAAGGAGGGTCATTGAGAAAGATCAGAGGCAGGCAGCTGTGTGGCCAGGCTCTCCCCCCCCCCCACTGGGAAGGAGAGGGCCCTATAATTTTATGATCCCCTGGCCGGATCCCTTTAAAGTCCTGGGATCTTTGTGTTACGACCCTCGCACAGCCAGCGCTCTCCCTCGCTCTTAATCTTTCCGAAGCTGCCTGTTCTGAAGGGGTGGGTGTGTTTTGGGGGAAACGGGGTGAGTGCGTAGGGCTCCCAGCCCCCCAAGTCCACAAAGCCAAAGAAATTTCAAGATGTCAGTCTATTTAACAACCACCACTTGGGTCTGGCTGCCACACATTTGCTCAGTGAGGAAGATATAAGAGGAATAACACGGTTACAGGTAGGTAGCCGTGTTGGTCTGCCATAGTCGAAACAAAAATTAAAAATTCCTTCCAGTAGCACCTTGTTGTTGTTGTTTAGTCGTTTAGTCGTGTGCGACTCTTCGTGACCCCATGGACCAGAGCACGCCAGGCACTTCTGTGTTCCAATGCCTCCCGCAGTTTGGTCAGACTCATGTTTGTAGCTTCGAGAACACCATCCCACCATCTCGTCCTCTATCGTCCTCTTCTCCTTGTGCCCTCCATCTTTCTCAACACCAGGGTCTTTTCCAGGGAGTCTTCTCTTCTCCTGAGGTGGCCAAAGTCTTGGAGCCTCAGCATCAGGGTCTGTCCTTCCAGTGAGCACTCAGGGCTGATTTCCTTCAGAATGGAGAGGTTTGATCTTCTGGCAGTCCATGGGACTCTCAAGAGTCTCCTCCAGCACCATAATTCAAAAGCATCCATTCTTTGGCGATCAGCCTTCTTTTTGGTCCAGCTCTCACTTCCATACATCACTACTGGGAAAACCATAGCTTTTACTATGCGGACCTTTGTTGGCAAGGTGACGTCTCTGTAGCACCTTAGAGACCAACTAAGTTTGTTACTGGTATGAGCTTTCAGGTTTGCCTTGGGGCAAAAGATGCGTAATAAATTGTAGTTGTAATAATAAGAATATTTAATCTGAGGTTAGGAGCTGATAAGCATCAAAAGCGATAGTTGTGGCGGTCTGGTTTTTACAACTAAAACTTTTTAAACCTCTCAGTTCCCAGCGCCGAATCTTTCTATTATCTTTTACGAGTGGCCAAGGGCTCCTTCCAGAAGAACCTGTTTATCAAGCACTCATCCTGACTGGCACACACAAAGCTCACACAGATGTTAGATTATAGCCGCTGTTTATTGATCGTTTGTTCTGATCCGTTTACAGGAGTGGTTATGTCCATCTCATTTATTCATTTAACAAAATCTGAATCTTGCCTATTTGTAATCAAACCTCTAGGCGGTTCACTACATTAAAATCATCCGTTAAAAAAAGTTTAAAGCAAGGCATTAAAAACATTTTTAAAAATCATTACAGTTAACAGCAGGTTGAAAGGAGATTAAAACCTGTCACCATTTACGCGTCTGGGCAGGCTTGCCTAACAAAAAATGTTTTAAGCTGGGGGAAACTATGCTTCAAAGGTTTCAATAGGCAGGGAGTTCCATAGTGTAGCTGCTCACAGACTTAAGAGATGTTTCTGGCTGCCCAACTCACAGGGTGGATAAAAATCAATAGTTTTGTTTTTTAAAAAACAAAAACAACCCAAAATCAGATTTTTAAAATTTAAAAATTGTTTTTTTTTATTTGAATCAGATTTTTAAAATAAAATGCTTCTGGGGGTAATATCTTTCTAAAGATAGTTTTCTGCTGAAGTTACAATATAGTCCAAAGGCTATTCATCAGGAAATAAGGATTTGTTTTTCATGTGTGCTAAAACCCTGTCTAAGTATGTGTTTTTTTTAAATTGTTTAACCACATCAGTTAGCAAACATGGATACACATGCTATAATGTTACTGTCTTAGTTAAATAAATTGTTTAAATTGTTACTAAGGAAATGATTGTTTTTCTCCTTCCAATAAAGGAAGGAATAAATATAAACAGTTAAACCTCACCATAATGTCATAATTATCGGCCTATGTATTTCTAATAGCATACCCAAATCAGTAATTTTTGACATAACTGTGAAAAATACTCTGAAACTTTTATTATTCCAAAAGTGACACCTTAATCTGGTTGTCAATATTAGGACGATACCAGCAAGAATGAGTCTGTCTGTTAAAAAAGAGAGATTTGAATCAAGTCTTACTGACTAGTGATTTAAAATCGTGATTTAAATCGATTCGATTTAAATCAAACCCACCCTGCTAGCTCACCCCCATTCATTCACATATATTCATTTGAAATAAGATGGGGTATGTACTCTTTTTCATTACTGTTTGTATCACAGTTTATAATTTTTGTAAAGTGATGTGTCATGCAGGTCATCGTCTGTAAAATTTTATTTTCAGTTTATGAAACAATTCTAAATTCTCCCACCACACTGACGAAGAACTATGAAACAGCAGTCAAAATCTGGGGTCTGTTCAGTGTTGGACATTATATTTGCTGAATACACAAAGCTTCACAGCTTATCTTTCATCGTACTAAGTTTGGTATCTCTCTTCATTTAAAGGCTTTCAGAGACTCCTGAATCTAAGATTTCATTTTGAACTTGTTATTGTTTAAAGGAATTCTATAAAGATTGTCTATTACGTACCGTATTTTTCGCTCCATAAGACGCACTTTTTTCTTCCTAAAAAGTAAGGGGCAATATCTGTGTGTCTTATGGAGCAAATGTGTGGTCCCTGGAGCCAAATTGCCCAGGGGCAAAAAGCATATCATGCTTTTTTTTTGAAAGGGGAAAAGGGGTGTTGAAAGGAAGCAGCTGATCATTTGCCGGTCAGGGAGAGAGATAAGGGACGCTAGAGATAAAGGAGGCTGCCAGGGAGAGGGGAGGTAAAGGCAGCAAACTTGCAAAGAGGGGAAACAGGAAGACTAAAGCAGTAAGGAGAGAAATTAGAAGAAAAGGAGGAGCAAAAAACTGCTCCAGCTAAGGGAAAGACAGGCAAAACAAGAGGGAAGGGAGTGTTGAAAGGAAACAGCTGATGGTGGGATCGGAAGAGTGATAAGGGACGCTAGCGGAGGCTGCCTGGGAGGGGGGACGTAAAGGCCCATGGATCCTCAGGATTTTTACATTGGGTCACCCCCAATTCACCATCAGATCACATAGCATGTCCATGGCTACAGCCTGCACCAAAAAAATCACGCATCCACTGTTGCATGGGGCTGCAATGGCGCAAAAATGTGCTTACAAAGCACAGATCTACATGGATTCTCAGGATTTTTGCATTGGGCTACCCCAAACTCACCATCCAATCACATGTCTGTGGCCACAGCATGAACCACAAAAATCATACATCCACTGTTTCATTCAGAATATTCTTTTTCTTGTTTTCCTCCTCTAAAAACTAGGTGCGTCTTATGGTTGGGTGCGTCTTATGGAGTGAAAAATATGGTATGTGTATTACCTAAACATTGTTGACAAAGCTCACCTCCAACTGCTGCAGATTTTTCTTGAGGAATGCAGAAAAAAGCTTCATAGTTTTACTGAACTCATCCCGTGAGGCCCGAGTTCGAAAGCGCTTTGCACACTTTCTGGATCATAAAGGCAGTTCCCATCTCTCTTCTGGCTCGGGAGTCTTTGCTCGCCTCCTCGTCTTCCTACCAGCCTCTGACTGGTTTCCAGGTAGCGACCACACGCCCCTCGCTGTGGACGTAGTAGACAGGATGCATGGCAGCGGTGGCGCAGGCCTGTCGGGGGCACAAGAGTTGTGTGTGTGTTAAAAAGCCAGAAGCTGAAGAAAATGTTTAAAAGGACATTTGTAAAAAAAAACATGGTCTGAAGCTCAACATCAAAAAAACGAAGATCATGGCCACTGGTCCCATCACCTCCTGGCAAATAGAAGGGGAAGAAATGGAGGCAGTGAGAGATTTTACTTTCTTGGGCTCCATGATCACTGCAGATGGTGACAGCAGTGACGAAATTTAAAGACGCCTGCTTCCTGGGAGAAAAGCAATGACAAACCTAGACAGCATCTTAAAAAGCAGAGACATCACCTTGCCAACAAAGGTCCATAGAGAGCCAGTGTGGTGTAGTGGTTAAGAGCGGTAGTCACGTAATCTGGGAAACCGGGTTCGTGTCTCCGCTCCCACACATGCAGCTGCTGGGTGACCTTAGGCCAGTCACACTTCTCTGAAGTCTCTCAGCCCCACTCACCTCACAGAGTGTTTGTTGTGGGGGAGGAAGGGAAAGGAGAATGTTAGCCGCTTTGAGACTCCTGAAGGGGAGTGAAAGGCGGGATATCAAATCCAAACTCCTCTTCTTCTTCATATAGTTAAAGCTATGGCTTTCCCAGTAGTGATGTATGGAAGTGAGGGCTGAACCATAAAGAAGGTTGATCACCGAAGAATGGATGCTTTTGAATTATGGTGCTGGAGGAGACTCTTGAGAGTCCCATGGACTGCAAGAAGATCCAACCTCTCCATTCTGAAGGAAATCAGCCCTGAGTTCTCACTGGAAGGACAGATCCTGAAGCTGAGGCTTCAAGACTTTGGCCACCTCATGAGAAGAGAAGACTCCCTGGAAAAGACTCTGATGTTGGGAAAGATGGAGGGCACAAGGAGAAGGGGACGACAGAGGACGAGATGGTGGGACAGTGTTCTCGAAGCTACCAGCATGAGTTTGACTAAACTGCGGGAGGCGGTGGAAGACAGGAGTGCCTGGCGTGCTCTGGTCCAGGGGGTCACGAAGAGGCGGACACAACTAAACGACTAAACAACAACAACAAAAACCAGAAGCATTTCTGTTAGGGATTGTAGGACAAGACCTGCCCAGAAAAAACAAAGAACCTATTTATGTATGCTACACTAGCGGCAAGAGTCTTGATAGCACAAGGATGGAAGAATGAGGAAACCCCAACAAAAGAACAGTGGCAAGAGAAATTGATGAACTATGCAGAACTGGAAAATTGACATACAAACAGCGAGATAAGGACAACTGTGACTTCAGAGAAGAGTGGGAACTTTTTACAAATTACTTAAAAAGACTACAGAATGAATGGGACTCCTTGGCAGGTTTCGAATAAACATGCACAGATTTATGGAGTGTTAACACAGTAGACAGATAATATAAGGATTTATACAGTTTTACATTATGCAGAGAACTATATGTGGTGAGAAATCAGAGAGAGGAGCAGAGGGAAGTTTGGGGGGGGGAGAGGGAGAGTTTGATGGGGAGGGGAAAGGGGAAAAAAATAACGAATATGACATGTTTCGATATTTTGTTATGTTGCAATTGTTAATTAAAAAAAACCTTTTTTAAAAAAAACACCAGAAGCTATTTTGTTAGGCATTACCGTTCAAGACTTGCCAAAAGAACAGAATAAGTTATTTATGTATGAGACAACAACGGCTAGGATTATACTAGCCCCCCCAAAATGGAAAGATGACAAGACTCCAATGAAAAAAGAAAAAAGGATGGAATATGCTGAAATGGCGAAGCTAAGGGCAAAAGATAAGAGATAAGGACAGAGGTAGGCAACCTAAGACCCGGGGGCCGGATCCGGCCCAATCGCCTTCTAAATCTGGCTCACGGACAGTCTGGGAATCAGCGTGTTTTTCATGAGTGGAATGTGTCCTTTTATTTAAAATGCATCTCTGGGTTATTTGTGGGGCATAGGAATTCATTTATCTCTCCCCCCAAAAAAATATAGTCCGGCCCCCCAAAAGGTCTGAGGGCCAGCCCACAGCTGAAAAAGGTTGCTGAACCCTGGATAAGGACAATAGAGATTTTTTTAAAAAGACTGGGAACCATTTATGTTGTACTTACAGAAAAACCAAAAAGATGTAGCCTCGCCGGCAGGGTTTGAGTAAACACTACCAATTAACTACGTAGAAATTAAGATGTAAAAATGGGGAAATAATAAAGCGCAAGAGGAAATGTGAAAACAAGTAGGGGATAAAAATGTGAAGAATGTAATAATATTTAAGTTAAAGACGGCATATTAAGGTAAAATAAAACAAGCAGGGGTAAGCAAACATTCAAAGAACCAGAAAAGAAATAGACTGGAAAGAGAAGCTGCTGAATTGCAACTCATTACCAAACTTAAAACCATGGAGAGACCTGGTCTGAACAAAGACATTGGATTCTTATCTCATTATACATGACTAAGCCATTTTTCACCTTCTCACCCCTTGCCTTTTCCTGTAAGACCTATTACAGTCGTTAAGAGTCGTCAACAGGCTCATCTCAGCTACCTTCCAATCTCCCATTCCCACCACCCTTCTGAGTAATACCCCTCCCCACCTTCTCACTATATAGAAGGATCTGGCAACTTCTGTTTCAGTGTATCTGAAGAAGTGTGCAAGCACACAAAGCTCATACCAAGAACTAACTTAGTTGGTCTTTAAGGTGCTACTGGAAATAATTTTTTTATTCAGAGAAGGAAGTTGAGGGAAGTTGTGAGGGGTTTTTTGGGGGGGGGATTTATATCCTATTTTGTTTTTGAGATAATGTTGATTGTGATTGTGATAAAATCTGTAAAACTCAATAAAAATTATCCCCCCCCAAAAAAAAGTTGTGTGTGTGCAAGAGAGAGAGAGGATCAAGAGGGAAGACCACACACACAGAGAGAGGGGGGGTGGAAAGGCACTCTGAACATGGTCAGAGACACTCTTCCCTCCAGTGATGCTGAAGGCACGCCAGCATCTCAGCGCGCAAGTGCTCTCCAGTGCGCAAGCCGTACTTACGTGATAAGGGATCAGCGCCAGGAGGCTGCCCAGGGGGAACTGGGCAAAATCCAGCTTGCCTGCCACGGGTTCGATTCTGCCGTGCTCCTGGGTCATCCCTACCAACCTGCAGAGGGAAAAGAGAGATATGTAAGCCCGCTGGGATTTGCTTCGGAGTCTCTGTTCCCCCCCGACCCTGCCTCAGGTTGCCTATTGACATCAGGCCAGCGCCGCAAAGAGAATAGGGAAGACGCCTGCCTGAAGTCAAGTGGCAGGGAGTTCCGGGGGTTAGGTGCTGCCACATGAAAATAGCCATTTCATGGGTGTGAGGCAAACATGGCACCTGTAAGGTGCCAGCCGCATTTGGGAGGACGGTGTACAATTCTGGCCGCCTCACCTCAAGAAGGAGATGGTCAAGTTGGGAAAAGGTTCAGAAATGGCCGCCAAAATGATCGAGGGGTTTTAGAGACCGCCCGGTGCAGCGTTTCGGACTCTTTTGTTTAGAGAAAAGGCGAGTAAAAGGCGAAATGGTAGACATTTACAGTGGTACCTCGGGTTACAGACGCTTCAGGTTACAGACTCGGCTAACCCAGAAATAGTACCTCGGGTTAAGAACTTTGCTTCAGGATGAGAACAGAAATCGAGCAGCAGCAGCGGCAGGAGGCCCCATTAGCTAAAGTGGTGCTTCAGGTTAAGAACAGTTTCAGGTTAAGAACGGACCTCCGGAACTAATTAAGTTCTTAACCCAAGGTGCCATTGTATATAAAAAAAAATTCCCTGGAAAAGCTACGATTTACCGCCAAATCGGAACAAACGTTTCCTCCGGTTTGACGCTTGTTATGATTCAGGATCAAATTTGCGGGTTTTCGTACGGAAAGAGGCAAGACAAAAGGAAGGTGTTTCCAAACTGTGCCCAGAAATCGTGGGACAAATGGAAAAAATTGTGCGATGCCATGAGGATGATGATAATAATAATAATAATAATTTTTATTTATACCCCGCCCTCCCTGGCCAGAGCTAGGCTCAGGGCGGCTAACACCAGTAAAATAACAATAAAAACATTGGGGGGGGGAACCAATTTAAAATGCAATTTAAAATGCAGCCTCATTTTAAAAGTAGCCGATAGATCAAGACCACAAGGGGAGGGAAACATAAGGGTCAGACCGAGTCCAAACCAAAGGCCAGGTGGAACAGCTCTGTCTTGCAGGCCCTGCGGAAAGATGTCAAGTCCTGCAGGGCCCTGGTCTCCTGTGATACAGCGTTCCACCAAGTTGGGGCCAGTGCTGAAAAGGCCCTGGCCCTAGTTGAGACCAATCTAACCACCTTGCGACTTGGGACCTCCAAAATGTTGTCAGATAAGCCCTGAGACAGTATGCTGGGGAGACATATGACAGCAGTAGGCTATTGCCTGCGTTCTGGGCTTCCCCAAGTCAGGATGCACGTCTAAATGGGCCTTTGGTCAGATCCTGCAAGGCCCTTTGTAGCAAAGCCAAATTTTGGAGGCAGTTCCTTTTAAGATGTTGACAAGGCCAGGATTAACAGCACCAAAGCGAGTTCCATTTACTTGAGGTTGGGATGGCCTTCCACCAGGGCGTAGCCAGTCGGCAGCTGCCCCAGGCTGTGGAGACTCAGGCCGGTCCAGCCGCAGTCCACCAGCATCTGGTTGCGGTGTGGGTAGTGACCAATGACCCTGGTCAAGACCCGGACGGCAATGTCCTCCAGCTGGCAGGAGCCGATCATCATCTGCTGGGCATCTGGAAGGCAGAGAGGGAGGGGAAGTTTCTCACATAAATGAATTCAAATGAAATTGTTCCAGGGGCCACCACAGAAAAGGCCCCGCTGCTGGAAGACGGTGGCTTTGAGGGCTGCATTCCGTCCTGGGCAAGATTCAGAGGGTCATTGGTCAGTGGCAGATGGGGCCGTAGGTAATAGTGACCACCGAGATCTCTGTGATCAATAGGTCCAGTCGTGGCCGACTGGGGTTGCGGTGCTCATCTCGCTTTATTGGCCGAGGGAGCCGGCATACAGCTTCCGGGTCATATGACCAGCATGACTAAGCCGCTTCTGACGAACCAGAGCAGCGCATGGAAACGTCGTTGACCTTCCCGCCGGAGTGGTACCTATTTATCTACTTGCACATGACGTGCTTTCAAACTGCTAGGCTGGCAGGAGCAGGGACTGAGCAACGGGAGCTCAGCCCGTTGCGGGGATTCGAACCCCTGTCCTTCTGATCGGCAAGTCCTAGGCTCTGTGGTTTAACCCACAGTGCCACCCTCGTCCCTCCCTGGACCCCTGGGGACCCCTCTCAGACACTGCGCCGCTCTTGTGACGCTGTGCCAAATGTCGCCAACTCAAGGGGCCTCCCGGATCGCTCGGGCTGATTTATTCTTTCCCCGCAGGGGGACAGATTCCCTCGCCACCCCTCTCCACCAGCATAGCTTTGGAATGAGCTCTGTGGGGGAAGAGAAACACATGGAAAGTGTTACTGGAAACGGAGGAGTAAATCTACATAAATTATGTGCAGGGGGCGCGGGAGAGAGTGGGAGTGAACTTCCATTTCTGGTGGATCTTTCCAGCAAAAAAACCCCAAACCGGTGGGGCTTGGCATGCCATTCTTAACTTTTTCCATCTGCCTTTTTCAATGGGAAGCTTTCTGCATGCAGAGCACAGTGGCAGAGTCGTCTCCAGCTAGAAAAACAGATCTCAGGAACTTCCACAGAGCAGCCCTCTCAGCCAGAGAGGACTTGGAAGGCTGCTGCAAGCCAGAGCCTGGCTAGCTTGCTGTTCTTTGTGGAGCTGGTGCTACCATAATGGCTTCTATTCCTCGCACGGAGCTGCCTGAGCTTTGAGATCCTCAGGGGAGGCCCAACTCTCAGTCCTGCTGCCCCCCTCCCTGGCAAGCTTCTCGGTGGGGCAGGGCCTTCTCGGTGGTGGCTCCTCCCAGGCAACTTTGGAATTCCCTGCCTAGGGAAGTGAGACTGGTTCTCTCCTCGATGTCTTTATTGTTATTTATACCCCGCCCATCTGGCTGGGCTTCCCCAGCCACTGTGGGCGGCTTCCAACAAAATATTAAAATACAGTGGTACCTCAGGTTCAGTACTTAATTCGTTCCGAAGGTCTGTACTTAACCTGAAACTGTTCTTAACCTGAAGCACCACTTTAGCTAATGGGGCCTCCTGCTGGTGCCGTGCCGCCGGAGCACGATTTCTGTTCTCATCCTGAAGCAAAGTTCTTAACCTGAAGCACTATTTCTGGGTTAGCGGAGCCTGTAACCTGAAGCGTATGTAACCTGAGGTACCACTGTACCATAATACATCAAACACCAAAAGCTTCCCTAAACAGGGCTGCCTTCAGATGTCTTCGAAAAGTCTGGTAGTTGTTGCTGTTCTCTTTGACATCTGATGGCGTTCCACAGGGTGGGTGCCACCACCGAGAAGGCCCTCTGCCTGCTTCCCTGTAACTTGGCTTCTCGCAGGGAGGGAACCACCAGAAGGCCCTCAGAGATGGACCTCAGTGTCCGGGCAGAATGATGGGGGTGGAGACGCTCCTTCAGGTATACAGGACCGAGGCCGTTTAGGGCTTTCAAGGTCAGCACCAACACTTTGAATTGTGCTCGGAAACGTACTGGAAGGAGCAGGATGTGTCCCCCACCCAGAGCTACTGCCCCCTTCCCAAATACTCCATTTATCCCACGAAGCTTACCATAAAAGAGAAAGTTCCCAGGGTGGACTTCGCTGAGTTGCGCCATCTCAGGCACTGGGTGGCTGCAGGAGGGAGTGGAACCGATACTGCAGATGGAACAGGACACCCCGGCTTCTTTCAGCCTGGAGGAGATGGGAAAAGGTTAAATTATGGTTACCAGACATCCCCGTTTCCCAGGGACAGTCCCCGGATTTACAAATCTGTCCCCAGACAAAATCCGTCCCCGGATTTCACTGAATGTCCCCGGATTTATATTTTTAGTGTTGTTGATTTATTAGTAGGGAGTGAATGTTGCGTAATTGGTTCAACGGCACAAGACACATCATATGGGGACTTCTGGTGGTGAGGCAAAATGGCGGGCGCTACGGCAGCGAGCAGCTCCTGAAGCCAGCAGCACTACCATATAATATAATAATAATAATTTATTATTTACACGCTGCCCATCTGGCTGAGTCTCCCCAGCCACCCTGGGCGGTTTCCAATAAAGTACAGTCATACCTCGGGTTAAATACGCTTCAGGATAAGCATTTTCGGGTTGCGCTCTGCGTTGATGAAAAGATTTAAGGATGCTAATGTTCAAGTTAAATTTTATAAGAACTGTGATTTGCATTGAAATTCAACCAAGGGGAAGAGAGGAAGTCACTTAACAATGTTAATAAGTATATTTTTTTAATAAGGTTAGGATGTTTGTTTCTAATTTTGTAAAAATCAATAAAATAAATTGGGGGGGAAATGTACAATACAGAAGGATCTCAGAAGAGTGAGGGAAGATAATGTTGCAAAGCTATAAGGCTCGCGGTGGGTAGAGTTGAAGAAAAACCATCTCTCCTTCCCCTTGACCCCTCCTTAAGTTTGCAAATGGATGTGAGATTCGAACTCGGGTCTTTGTGGCTCACATAAGCCTCTGCAGTGTTTAAACCCTCTGAAAACCCTTCTAAGTAGTATGGAGGCGAAACAAGTTGTTATTTTATTTTATTGGCAGCTGCGTAGGCGAGAAGAGCCCAAGAGCCCAGAGGGCGCAAATGTTGGCAACTCGTTTCTGTGTCCCTGGCCTTGCCTGCCCCCAAACTCAGGGGCTGCTCCCCCCACCAAAAACTGCCTCTTTCCCCTCATTCACCATGTCTGTTTGTGACATCACAGGAAGTTGGTAGATGTCTATGACATCACAGGGAGCCCGTAGCCAATGGCCACAGCTGGGGAAACATCTGCACAGCCCCCGCTGGCCTCACAATGGGGGTACACCTCAGCAGTCATTTATTAAAAATGATGTGTGTCCCCCCCCATTGTGAGGCCTGTGCAGATGTTTCCCCAGCTGTGGCCATTGGCTACCAACTCCCTGTGATGTCACAGGGAGTGACATCACTACTTAGAAATTTCCCCTATAATAAAAACATGGCACAAAACAGGGATTTCTTTTCAGAAAAAGTTTATTTTGTAAAAAATTAGAAAGCCGTTTATTTAGAAAACAGGAGCTGTCTGGCTTAAGTCCTGCGGTTCTCTTCCTGACTTTCACGGCTGGTCTCGGGGGAAACCTCGCCGGCTCCGGCCGTTCCTGAAAGGCAATTTGTGGGGTCAGTGAAGCAGAAGATCTTCCTCACTGCATACTCCATGGTCAGCTCTATCAAAACCCCAGAGAGATTTTTGGGAAAGATGTTGGCACAGACAGAACCCAGAAGGGAAAATAGGTTGGCTATTAGCTGACTGAGATGCTTGTCACATATAAAACAGTCTTATTGGGATTCATTTATTTGATTTATTGTAAATAGTTGCTTGTTTCTGGGTCTTCTTAATAGGTTTTATTGGATTGGCTACTTCTGGAACTGGATCTTTATTTATTTTTTTTATAAATATTTTATTAAGTTTTCACAATAAAAGACAAAGAAAATACAAAATCACAAAAAAATACAATACAAAAATACAAACATTAAACACATCAAAAGAAAAAGAAAAAAGAGATAAAGACACATAGAATAACAAAAAACAAAAATTCCCTCTTTCTTAATTTCTCATCTTCAATTAGCTTATTTTCCCGACTTCCTCACGTCTCCCGTTCTTGTATCCCTTTTTAGAAATTAATTCAGCAAATTCATATCCTATTAATTTATCTATTGTTAATCCAATCTTACATTTTACTTTGTTGCTAAGGCCCCTGCAATTCATTTCAATGTCCTTAACATTCATAAATTTTACAGTATTTCTGCAAATAAATTTTAAATTTCTTCCAATCTTCCTCCACCGTCTCCTCTCCCTGGTCTCGGATTCTGCCAGTCATTTCCGCCATCTCCATATAGTCCATTAGTTGCATCTGCCAATCTTCCAAGGTGGGTAGATCTTGTGTCTTCCAATGCTTTGCGATGAGAATTCTTGCTGCTGCTGTAGCATACATAAAAAAAGTTCTATCCTTCTTTAACACCGATTGGTCCACTATGCCCAGGAGGAAGGCCTCTGGTTTCTTCGGGAAAGTATATTTAAATACCTTTTTCAGTTCATTATATATCATTTCCCAGAAGGCCTTAATCCTTGGGCACGCTGGAACTGGATCTTTAATGGCTTTTAGTCAAATACAATAAATGATTTTTTGATGAAAAGGTGCTTTTTTCCTGAGATGATCACGTTCTCCCTGCATGTCACTGCTTGAAAAGATTCCTGTGCATAGATGAGACTCACTTTCATTGTTCTGTTCATTTGTGTGTTTGACCAGTGTTGTGTGGAGGGAAGCGCAACCACTGGGCTTAAAAATGCCCCCCTCCTGCCCCCCTGGGTTTCCAGTGTGGCATTCACAGATACTGGAACAAACTGGGGTACCGGGGTGTTATATATCTCCTTGGTCAAAAGCCAAGGAGCCAATGGCTGCTGAGCTGCGCCCCTCATTGTGAGGTCTGAGGGGTGATGGAGATGCCTCCCCAGATGCTGCCATTGTGAGGCCACAAAAACACTGGGCAGCTGAGAGGGTATAAATGCTGGCCAAGTCAAAGGCCGAGGCAGTTGCCTCAGTGGAGGCACTCAGCTCGGGTGGTCTCCTGCCCCGTGGGGCAAGCTGGCCGGAGGAAGGAGGCGATTGCCCGGCGCTGGGATGCTGTGGAGCAAGGAGAAGGCAAGTTGAGGCTTACTTGCTGGTGGGATCGCACTTGAAGGTGGATGAAATTCAGGTCTGAAGCAGGGGGAGGTGTGGCAATGGACCTGGCGCGGCTGTTGGTGGTGGACGGATTGCCGGAAGGTTTGCATTCAGTGCCTGGTTGATGCCGCAAGGCTACAAGACTGGCCGAGGGGATGCAAGCGGGCTTGGAAGCCTAGTTTGCTTATTAACAGGCGGACAAACCGAGGAGGGACGCTGCCCCTTTGGCGGCGGGTGAGTGTCCCTTGGCGAATTCTGTGGTGAGGGAGAGTTGCCCATCGGCTTCTAGTGGTGGCGCCTTGGAGAAGCCAGGTTCACATTTGGGGATGTCAGTGCAGGCCGAGAGCCTGTGAAGCTGGCCGATCCATTTGTGAACGCTATCTGGTGACATTCACTTTTGTCTTTGGCCCTCAACCCAAGGTCAACAGACCTACCTTTTGAGACTGTCAGCTTGCTGACATTCGTAGAGCTCTTGACCTTACGTCGACGGCCAAAGCGAGGAGGGAAACTACCCGGCACAGCCCTAGAGGTGGAAAGCAGGGAAACCAGTGTAGTCCCATGTGGATCTACCGCATCAAACTGGTGGCCCTCCACCTCTGCAACCTGCCTTGACGGGGCAGGCCAGTCAGGGATGAAGTTGTCAGACCAAAGCCTGTGGAAGAGTCTGGGTGGACGCTGTGATAGTCGCCATCCCATCAACGTGTTTGCCTTTGCCCTTCAGGGACATCCAATGGCGGCGAGGTTTTCCCCAAGACCAGACGGTGGCGGCAAGCTGGCAAGCGGAAGGAGGCGATCGCCTGGCGTTGGGATGCTGTGGAGCAAGGAGAAGGCAAGGGGTCTGGGTGGACGCTGTCGGATGGTGGCCATCCCACTCATCTGTTTGCCTTTGCCTTTCAGGAGCCGGCGAGGTTTCCCCCGAGACCAGCCGTGAAAGTCATGAAGAGAACCGCAGGACTTAAGCCAGACAGCTCCTGTTTTCTAAATAAACGGCTTTCAAATTTTTATTCAAAATAAACGTTTTCTAAAAAGAAATCTGTGTTTTGTGCCATGTTTTTATTGTATGGGAAATCTCTTAAGTAGTCATCTCACAGGAAGAGGGGGCAGCACCCCCTTGTGACATCACAGGGAGTTGGTAGCCAATGGCCACAGCTGGGGATACATCTGCACAGCCCTCCCAGGCCTCACAATGGGGGGGTCACCTCATTTTTAATAACTGCTGAGGTGCCCCCCCATTGTGAGGCCAGTGAGGGCTGTGCAGATGTCTCCCCAGATGCGATCGTTGGCGTCAGACTCCCTGTGATGTCATAGACATCTACCAACTTCCCGTGATGTCACAAACGGATTGAGGGTAAAGAGGCAGTTTCTGGAGAGAGGGAGCAGCCCCGGTAGTTTGGGGGCAGACAGGGCCACCCGGGGACACAGAAACGAGTTGCCAACATTTGCGCTCTCTGGGCTCTTGGGCTCATCTCGCCTTCGCAGAGGCCAAGGAAATAAAAAGAAATCACAACTGCTTTTGTCACCCCAACCTTATTGGGGACGCCCCAATAAGGGGCGTGAATTCAGAGAGAAATGTTATGTAAAATGACCCCACAGTGCAAGCAAACCTTCCAAGTGCTCCTATTTTGCAGGGACAGTTGCCCAACCACTGGACTTAAGCCAGCCACCTTCAGTTTTCTAAATGAATAAATAAATGCCTTTCTAATTTTTGTTTTTTAAATAAAGGTCTTTTTGAATACCAATATTTTGTGCCATGTTCATTGTATGGGAAATCAAGGTCCTGAGTAAAATAAAGGGCGGAAATAATAATAATATCTCAGCTCCAAAAACTAATGGTCTTGGAGCACTCCAAAAACAAGTGCCTCTTTCCCCTCATTCGCCATGTCTGTTTGTGACATCACAGGAAGTTGGTAGATGTCTATGACATCACAGGGAGCCCGTAGCCAATGGCCACAGCTGGGGAAACATCTGCACAGCCCCCACTGGCCTCACAATGGGGGTACACCTCAGAATCATTTATTAAAAATGGGGTGTGTGTCCCCCATTGTGAGGCCTGTGCAGATGTTTCCCCAGCTGTGGCCATTGGCTACCAACTCCCTGTGATGTCACAAGGGGGTGCAGCCCCCTCTTCCTGTGACATCACTACTTAGAAATTTCCCCTTTTAATAAAAACATGGCACAAAACAGGGATTTCTTTTCAGAAAAAGTTTATTTTGTAAAAAATTAGAAAGCCGTTTATTTAGAAAACAGGAGCTGTCTGGCTTAAGTCCTGCGGTTCTCTTCCTGACTTTCACGGCTGGTCTTGGGGGAAACCTCGCCAGCTCCGGCCGTTCCCGAAAGACAATTTGTGGGGTCAGTGAAGCTGAAGATCTTCCCCATTGCATACTCCGTGGTCAGCTCTATCAAAACCCCAGAGAGATTTTTGGAAAAGATGTTGGCACCGCTATAGGGGCAGAACCCAGAAGGGAAAATAGGTTGGCTATTACCTGACTGAGATGTTTGTCACATATAAGCCTTCTTGGAATTCATTAATTTGAGTTATTGTAAATAGTTGCTTGTTTCTGGGTCTTCCTTAATAGGTTTTATTGGATTGGCTGCTTCTGGAACTGGATCTTTAATGGCTTTTAGTCAAATACAATAAATAATTGATTGATGAAAAGGTGCTTTTTTCCTGAGATGATCACTTTCTCCCTGCCTGTCACTCCTTGAAAAGATTTCTGTGCATAGATGAGACTCACTTTCATTGTTCTGTTCATTTGTGTGTTTGACCAGTGTTGTGTGGAGGGAAGCGCAACCACTGGGCTTAAAAATGCCCCCCTCCTGCCCCCCTGGGTTTCCGGTGTGGCCTTCAGATACTGGCACAAATTGGGGAGGGGGGTGTTATATATCTCCTTGGTCAAAAGCCAAGGAGCCAATGGCTGCTGAGCTGCGCCCCTCATTGTGAGGTCTGAGGGGTGATGGGGAGGCCTCCCCAGATGCTGCCATTGTGAGGTCACAAAAACACTGGGCAGCTGAGAGGGTATAAATGCTGGCCAAGTCAAAGGCCGAGGCAGTTGCCTCAGTGGAGGCACTCAGCTCGGGTGGTCTCCTGCCCCGTGGGGCAAGCTGGCCGGAGGAAGGAGGCGATTGCCCGGCGCTGGGATGCTGTGGAGCAAGGAGAAGGCAAGTTGAGGTTTACTTGCTGGTGGGATCGCACTTGAAGGTGGATGAAATTCAGGTCTGAAGCAGGGGGAGGTGTGGCAATGGACCTGGCGCGGCTGTTGGTGGTGGACGGATTGCCGGAAGGTTTGCATTCAGTGCCTGGTTGATGCCGCAAGGCTACAAGACTGGCCGAGGGGATGCTAGCGGGTTTGGAAGCCTAGTTTGCTTATTAACAGGCGGACAAACCGAGGAGGGACGCTGCCCCTTTGGCGGCGGGTGAGTGTCCCTTGGCGAATTCTGTGGTGAGGGAGAGTTGCCCATCGGCTTCTAGTGGTGGCGCCTTGGAGAAGCCAGGTTCACATTTGGGGATGTCAGTGCAGGCCGAGAGCCTGTGAAGCTGGCCGATCCATTTGTGAACGCTATCTGGTGACATTCACTTTTGTCTTTGGCCCTCAACCTAAGGTCAACAGACCTACCTTTTGAGACTGTCAGCTTGCTGACATTCGTAGAGCTCTTGACCTTACGTCGACGGCCAAAGCGAGGAGGGAAACTACCCGGCACAGCCCTAGAGGTGGAAAGCAGGGAAACCAGTGTAGTCCCATGTGGATCTACCGCTTCAAACTGGTGGCCCTCCACCTCTGCAACCTGCCTTGACGGGGCAGGCCAGTCAGGGATGAAGTTGTCAGACCAAAGCCTGTGGAAGAGTCTGGGTGGACGCTGTGATAGTCGCCATCCCATCAACGTGTTTGCCTTTGCCCTTCAGGGACATCCAATGGCGGCGAGGTTTTCCCCAAGACCAGACGGTGGCGGCAAGCTGGCAAGCGGAAGGAGGCGATCGCCTGGCGTTGGGATGCTGTGGAGCAAGGAGAAGGCAAGGGGTCTGGGTGGACGCTGTCGGATGGTGGCCATCCCACTCATCTGTTTGCCTTTGCCTTTCAGGAGCCGGCGAGGTTTCCCCCGAGACCAGCCGTGAAAGTCATGAAGAGAACCGCAGGACTTAAGCCAGACAGCTCCTGTTTTCTAAATAAACGGCTTTCAAATTTTTATTCAAAATAAACGTTTTCTAAAAAGAAATCTGTGTTTTGTGCCATGTTTTTATTGTATGGGAAATCTCTTAAGTAGTCATCTCACAGGAAGAGGGGGCAGCACCCCCTTGTGACATCACAGGGAGTTGGTAGCCAATGGCCACAGCTGGGGATACATCTGCACAGCCCTCCCAGGCCTCACAATGGGGGGGTCACCTCATTTTTAATAACTGCTGAGGTGCCCCCCCATTGTGAGGCCAGTGAGGGCTGTGCAGATGTCTCCCCAGATGCGATCGTTGGCGTCAGACTCCCTGTGATGTCATAGACATCTACCAACTTCCCGTGATGTCACAAACGGATTGAGGGTAAAGAGGCAGTTTCTGGAGAGAGGGAGCAGCCCCGGTAGTTTGGGGGCAGACAGGGCCACCCGGGGACACAGAAACGAGTTGCCAACATTTGCGCTCTCTGGGCTCTTGGGCTCATCTCGCCTTCGCAGAGGCCAAGGAAATAAAAAGAAATCACAACTGCTTTTGTCACCCCAACCTTATTGGGGACGCCCCAATAAGGGGCGTGAATTCAGAGAGAAATGTTATGTAAAATGACCCCACAGTGCAAGCAAACCTTCCAAGTGCTCCTATTTTGCAGGGACAGTTGCCCAACCACTGGACTTAAGCCAGCCACCTTCAGTTTTCTAAATGAATAAATAAATGCCTTTCTAATTTTTGTTTTTTAAATAAAGGTCTTTTTGAATACCAATATTTTGTGCCATGTTCATTGTATGGGAAATCAAGGTCCTGAGTAAAATAAAGGGCGGAAATAATAATAATATCTCAGCTCCAAAAACTAATGGTCTTGGAGCACTCCAAAAACAAGTGCCTCTTTCCCCTCATTCGCCATGTCTGTTTGTGACATCACAGGAAGTTGGTAGATGTCTATGACATCACAGGGAGCCCGTAGCCAATGGCCACAGCTGGGGAAACATCTGCACAGCCCCCACTGGCCTCACAATGGGGGTACACCTCAGAAGTCATTTATTAAAAATGGGGTGTGTGTCCCCCATTGTGAGGCCTGTGCAGATGTTTCCCCAGCTGTGGCCATTGGCTACCAACTCCCTGTGATGTCACAAGGGGGTGCAGCCCCCTCTTCCTGTGACATCACTACTTAGAAATTTCCCCTTTTAATAAAAACATGGCACAAAACAGGGATTTCTTTTCAGAAAAAGTTTATTTTGTAAAAAATTAGAAAGCCGTTTATTTAGAAAACAGGAGCTGTCTGGCTTAAGTCCTGCGGTTCTCTTCCTGACTTTCACGGCTGGTCTTGGGGGAAACCTCGCCAGCTCCGGCCGTTCCCGAAAGACAATTTGTGGGGTCAGTGAAGCTGAAGATCTTCCCCATTGCATACTCCGTGGTCAGCTCTATCAAAACCCCAGAGAGATTTTTGGAAAAGATGTTGGCACCGCTATAGGGGCAGAACCCAGAAGGGAAAATAGGTTGGCTATTACCTGACTGAGATGTTTGTCACATATAAGCCTTCTTGGAATTCATTAATTTGAGTTATTGTAAATAGTTGCTTGTTTCTGGGTCTTCCTTAATAGGTTTTATTGGATTGGCTGCTTCTGGAACTGGATCTTTAATGGCTTTTAGTCAAATACAATAAATAATTGATTGATGAAAAGGTGCTTTTTTCCTGAGATGATCACTTTCTCCCTGCCTGTCACTCCTTGAAAAGATTTCTGTGCATAGATGAGACTCACTTTCATTGTTCTGTTCATTTGTGTGTTTGACCAGTGTTGTGTGGAGGGAAGCGCAACCACTGGGCTTAAAAATGCCCCCCTCCTGCCCCCCTGGGTTTCCGGTGTGGCCTTCAGATACTGGCACAAATTGGGGAGGGGGGTGTTATATATCTCCTTGGTCAAAAGCCAAGGAGCCAATGGCTGCTGAGCTGCGCCCCTCATTGTGAGGTCTGAGGGGTGATGGGGAGGCCTCCCCAGATGCTGCCATTGTGAGGTCACAAAAACACTGGGCAGCTGAGAGGGTATAAATGCTGGCCAAGTCAAAGGCCGAGGCAGTTGCCTCAGTGGAGGCACTCAGCTCGGGTGGTCTCCTGCCCCGTGGAGCAAGCTGGCCGGAGGAAGGAGGCGATTGCCCGGCGCTGGGATGCTGTGGAGCAAGGAGAAGGCAAGTTGAGGTTTACTTGCTGGTGGGATCGCACTTGAAGGTGGATGAAATTCAGGTCTGAAGCAGGGGGAGGTGTGGCAATGGACCTGGCGCGGCTGTTGGTGGTGGACGGATTGCCGGAAGGTTTGCATTCAGTGCCTGGTTGATGCCGCAAGGCTACAAGACTGGCCGAGGGGATGCAAGCGGGTTTGGAAGCCTAGTTTGTTTATTAACAGGCGGACAAACCGAGGAGGGACGCTGCCCCTTTGGCGGCGGGTGAGTGTCCCTTGGCGAATTCTGTGGTGAGGGAGAGTTGCCCATCGGCTTCTAGTGGTGGCGCCTTGGAGAAGCCAGGTTCACATTTGGGGATGTCAGTGCAGGCCGAGAGCCTGTGAAGCTGGCCGATCCATTTGTGAACGCTATCTGGTGACATTCACTTTTGTCTTTGGCCCTCAACCCAAGGTCAACAGACCTACCTTTTGAGACTGTCAGCTTGCTGACATTCGTAGAGCTCTTGACCTTACGTCGACGGCCAAAGCGAGGAGGGAAACTACCCGGCACAGCCCTAGAGGTGGAAAGCAGGGAAGCCAGTGTAGTCCCATGTGGATCTACCGCATCAAACTGGTGGCCCTCCACCTCTGCAACCTGCCTTGACGGGGCAGGCCAGTCAGGGATGAAGTTGTCAGACCAAAGCCTGTGGAAGAGTCTGGGTGGACGCTGTGATAGTCGCCATCCCATCAACGTGTTTGCCTTTGCCCTTCAGGGACATCCAATGGCGGCGAGGTTTTCCCCAAGACCAGACGGTGGCGGCAAGCTGGCAAGCGGAAGGAGGCGATCGCCTGGCGTTGGGATGCTGTGGAGCAAGGAGAAGGCAAGGGGTCTGGGTGGACGCTGTCGGATGGTGGCCATCCCACTCATCTGTTTGCCTTTGCCTTTCAGGAGCCGGCGAGGTTTCCCCCGAGACCAGCCGTGAAAGTCATGAAGAGAACCGCAGGACTTAAGCCAGACAGCTCCTGTTTTCTAAATAAACGGCTTTCAAATTTTTATTCAAAATAAACGTTTTCTAAAAAGAAATCTGTGTTTTGTGCCATGTTTTTATTGTATGGGAAATCTCTTAAGTAGTCATCTCACAGGAAGAGGGGGCAGCACCCCCTTGTGACATCACAGGGAGTTGGTAGCCAATGGCCACAGCTGGGGATACATCTGCACAGCCCTCCCAGGCCTCACAATGGGGGGGTCACCTCATTTTTAATAACTGCTGAGGTGCCCCCCCATTGTGAGGCCAGTGAGGGCTGTGCAGATGTCTCCCCAGATGCGATCGTTGGCGTCAGACTCCCTGTGATGTCATAGACATCTACCAACTTCCCGTGATGTCACAAACGGATTGAGGGTAAAGAGGCAGTTTCTGGAGAGAGGGAGCAGCCCCGGTAGTTTGGGGGCAGACAGGGCCACCCGGGGACACAGAAACGAGTTGCCAACATTTGCGCTCTCTGGGCTCTTGGGCTCATCTCGCCTTCGCAGAGGCCAAGGAAATAAAAAGAAATCACAACTGCTTTTGTCACCCCAACCTTATTGGGGACGCCCCAATAAGGGGCGTGAATTCAGAGAGAAATGTTATGTAAAATGACCCCACAGTGCAAGCAAACCTTCCAAGTGCTCCTATTTTGCAGGGACAGTTGCCCAACCACTGGACTTAAGCCAGCCACCTTCAGTTTTCTAAATGAATAAATAAATGCCTTTCTAATTTTTGTTTTTTAAATAAAGGTCTTTTTGAATACCAATATTTTGTGCCATGTTCATTGTATGGGAAATCAAGGTCCTGAGTAAAATAAAGGGCGGAAATAATAATAATATCTCAGCTCCAAAAACTAATGGTCTTGGAGCACTCCAAAAACAAGTGCCTCTTTCCCCTCATTCGCCATGTCTGTTTGTGACATCACAGGAAGTTGGTAGATGTCTATGACATCACAGGGAGCCCGTAGCCAATGGCCACAGCTGGGGAAACATCTGCACAGCCCCCACTGGCCTCACAATGGGGGTACACCTCAGAATCATTTATTAAAAATGGGGTGTGTGTCCCCCATTGTGAGGCCTGTGCAGATGTTTCCCCAGCTGTGGCCATTGGCTACCAACTCCCTGTGATGTCACAAGGGGGTGCAGCCCCCTCTTCCTGTGACATCACTACTTAGAAATTTCCCCTTTTAATAAAAACATGGCACAAAACAGGGATTTCTTTTCAGAAAAAGTTTATTTTGTAAAAAATTAGAAAGCCGTTTATTTAGAAAACAGGAGCTGTCTGGCTTAAGTCCTGCGGTTCTCTTCCTGACTTTCACGGCTGGTCTTGGGGGAAACCTCGCCAGCTCCGGCCGTTCCCGAAAGACAATTTGTGGGGTCAGTGAAGCTGAAGATCTTCCCCATTGCATACTCCGTGGTCAGCTCTATCAAAACCCCAGAGAGATTTTTGGAAAAGATGTTGGCACCGCTATAGGGGCAGAACCCAGAAGGGAAAATAGGTTGGCTATTACCTGACTGAGATGTTTGTCACATATAAGCCTTCTTGGAATTCATTAATTTGAGTTATTGTAAATAGTTGCTTGTTTCTGGGTCTTCCTTAATAGGTTTTATTGGATTGGCTGCTTCTGGAACTGGATCTTTAATGGCTTTTAGTCAAATACAATAAATAATTGATTGATGAAAAGGTGCTTTTTTCCTGAGATGATCACTTTCTCCCTGCCTGTCACTCCTTGAAAAGATTTCTGTGCATAGATGAGACTCACTTTCATTGTTCTGTTCATTTGTGTGTTTGACCAGTGTTGTGTGGAGGGAAGCGCAACCACTGGGCTTAAAAATGCCCCCCTCCTGCCCCCCTGGGTTTCCGGTGTGGCCTTCAGATACTGGCACAAATTGGGGAGGGGGGTGTTATATATCTCCTTGGTCAAAAGCCAAGGAGCCAATGGCTGCTGAGCTGCGCCCCTCATTGTGAGGTCTGAGGGGTGATGGGGAGGCCTCCCCAGATGCTGCCATTGTGAGGTCACAAAAACACTGGGCAGCTGAGAGGGTATAAATGCTGGCCAAGTCAAAGGCCAAGGCAGTTGCCTCAGTGGAGGCACTCAGCTCGGGTGGTCTCCTGCCCCGTGGAGCAAGCTGGCCGGAGGAAGGAGGCGATTGCCCGGCGCTGGGATGCTGTGGAGCAAGGAGAAGGCAAGTTGAGGTTTACTTGCTGGTGGGATCGCACTTGAAGGTGGATGAAATTCAGGTCTGAAGCAGGGGGAGGTGTGGCAATGGACCTGGCGCGGCTGTTGGTGGTGGACGGATTGCCGGAAGGTTTGCATTCAGTGCCTGGTTGATGCCGCAAGGCTACAAGACTGGCCGAGGGGATGCAAGCGGGTTTGGAAGCCTAGTTTGTTTATTAACAGGCGGACAAACCGAGGAGGGACGCTGCCCCTTTGGCGGCGGGTGAGTGTCCCTTGGCGAATTCTGTGGTGAGGGAGAGTTGCCCATCGGCTTCTAGTGGTGGCGCCTTGGAGAAGCCAGGTTCACATTTGGGGATGTCAGTGCAGGCCGAGAGCCTGTGAAGCTGGCCGATCCATTTGTGAACGCTATCTGGTGACATTCACTTTTGTCTTTGGCCCTCAACCCAAGGTCAACAGACCTACCTTTTGAGACTGTCAGCTTGCTGACATTCGTAGAGCTCTTGACCTTACGTCGACGGCCAAAGCGAGGAGGGAAACTACCCGGCACAGCCCTAGAGGTGGAAAGCAGGGAAACCAGTGTAGTCCCATGTGGATCTACCGCATCAAACTGGTGGCCCTCCACCTCTGCAACCTGCCTTGACGGGGCAGGCCAGTCAGGGATGAAGTTGTCAGACCAAAGCCTGTGGAAGAGTCTGGGTGGACGCTGTGATAGTCGCCATCCCATCAACGTGTTTGCCTTTGCCTTTCAGGGACATCCAATGGCGGCGAGGTTTTCCTCAAGACCAAGGTTTTCCCCAAGCTAGCAAGCGGAAGGAGGCGATCGCCTGGCGTTGGGATGCTGTGGAGCAAGGAGAAGGCAAGGGGTCTGGGTGGACGCTGTCGGATGGTGGCCATCCCACTCATCTGCTTGCCTTTGCCTTTCAGGAGCCGGCGAGGTTTCCCCCGAGACCAGCCGTGAAAGTCATGAAGAGAACCGCAGGACTTAAGCCAGACAGCTCCTGTTTTCTAAATAAACGGCTTTCTAATTTTTATTCAAAATAAACGTTTTCTAAAAAGAAATCTGTGTTTTGTGCCATGTTTTTATTGTATGGGAAATCTCTTAAGTAGTGATGTCACAGGAAGAGGGGGCTGCACCCCCTTGTGACATCACAGGGAGTTGGTAGCCAATGGCCACAGCTGGGGATACATCTGCACAGCCCTCCCAGGCCTCACAATGGGGGGGTCACCTCATTTTTAATAACTGCTGAGGTGCCCCCCCATTGTGAGGCCAGTGAGGGCTGTGCAGATGTCTCCCCAGATGCGATCGTTGGCGTCAGACTCCCTGTGATGTCATAGACATCTACCAACTTCCCGTGATGTCACAAACGGATTGAGGGTAAAGAGGCAGTTTCTGGAGAGAGGGAGCAGCCCCGGTAGTTTGGGGGCAGACAGGGCCACCCGGGGACACAGAAACGAGTTGCCAACATTTGCGCTCTCTGGGCTCTTGGGCTCATCTCGCCTTCGCAGAGGCCAAGGAAATAAAAAGAAATCACAACTGCTTTTGTCACCCCAACCTTATTGGGGACGCCCCAATAAGGGGCGTGAATTCAGAGAGAAATGTTATGTAAAATGACCCCACAGTGCAAGCAAACCTTCCAAGTGCTCCTATTTTGCAGGGACAGTTGCCCAACCACTGGACTTAAGCCAGGCAGCTTCAGTTTTCTAAATAAATAAATGCCTTTCTAATTTTTGTTTTTTAAATAAAGGTCCTTTTGAATACCAATATTTTGTGCCATGTTCATTGTATGGGAAATCAAGGTCCTGAGTAAAATAAAGGGGGGAAATAATTAATACTAATATCTCAGCTCCAAAAACTAATGGTCTTGGAGCACTCCAAAAACAAGTTTAGGGGAAAGCTCATAGTCTAGTAAGATGGTCTTCCATAAACACTGTTTTAACAATGAGTCCGTAAGTGACTGCAGAAGCCAATTCTGGATCCACACGTCCTTCCACAGTGGGGACATTGGTTTCCAGGTGGGAGTTGATCCCGGTGTGGATTTGCCAAGCGTGCCTTCCTCTTAGCACGTTTCTCCCTTGTGTCCTGAGTTCGAGTGTCTTTAAAGCCCATGATACCTTTGGTAAAGGCTGTTTTCCAACTGGAGCACTCTCAGGCCAGTGTTTCCCAGTTGTCAGTGTTTATACTACATCTTTTAAGATTTGCCTTGACAGTCTTTAAACCTCTTTTGTTGACCACCAGCATTATGCTTTCCATTTTTAAGTTCAGAATAGTTGCTTTGGAAGACAATCATCAGGCATCCACACAACATGAACAGTCCAACGAAGTTGATGTTGAAGAATTATTGCTTCAACACTGGTGATCCTTGCTTCTGCCAGTACACTGATATTAGTTCGCCTGTCTTCCCAAGGGATGTGTAAATTTTTTTTATTTTACAGATGGAGGCGCCGTTGATGGAATCTTTCGAGGAGTTGACGGTGGCATTTATAAGTGGTCCATGTTTCACAAGCACACAATAAGGTTGGTAGTACAATAGTTTGTCAACAAGCATTTTGGTTTCCCTGCAAATGTCCTAGTCCTCAAACACTCTGCAGAATTGGATAGAATCGTGAGCAATAGGCATGCATGCACACGTAATTTTTTATTTGTATCCCGGCCTTTCCGCAGTTCAGACCGTGATCAAGGCGGCTTACGACATGGAAAAAGCCCATAATTACAGCATCACAAAAGTAGTCATGGAATTGCAGAGTTGGAAGGGACCCCCCAGGTGGGATTCGAACGCACAACCCTGAAATGAAAAGTCTCATTCTCCACCATCTGAGCTAAATAAAACATTTTTTAAAAAAAATTGCACAACCAAACGGAACCATTTCCACACAGATCACAACAAGAGCTAGAACCAAGATACAAAAAATCCAACAGCAAGAACCCTCCAAACATAACCCCGGCCCAGGAGTCTGTTCAACAGTCTCAGCTTTTGTAGCTGGAGTCAGTCCACACCCTGACTGCCCAGGCCAGGTGGGAAAAGGCTTGTAGGGCAGGGAGATGATACTCCTGAATTACCAGGAAGATGGTTTCTGAATATATGAGACCCGGCACAAAATGCCAGCTTTTGCGCAAACCAAGAATCCTTTCCTCAACGAAGGCAAATATTGGAAGATTCAGAACGGATAAAAGAAAGCAAATTTTCTTTTTTCAAGTTTTTTTATTGATTTCCCAAAAAATTTAAACAAACAAACAAACATACATACATACATACATACATACATAAAAAGGTAAAGGTACCCCTGCCCATACGGGCCAGTCTTGCCAGACTCTAGGGTTGTGCGCTCATCTCACTCTAGAGGCCGGGAGCCAGCGCTGTCCGCAGACACTTCCGGGTCACGTGGCCAGCGTGACAAGCTGCATCTGGCAAGCCAGCGCAGCACACAGAACGCCGTTTAACCTTCCTGCTATAAAGCGGTACCTATTTATCTACTTGCACCCGGGGGTGCTTTTGAACTGCTAGGTTGGCAGGCGCTGGGACCGAACGACGGGAGCACACCCCGCCGCGGGGATTTGAACCGCCGACCATGCGATCAGCAAGTCCTAGGCGCTGAGGTTTTACCCACAGCGCCACCCGCGTCCCACTTACATACATACATACATCTTAATTATACTTAATCCAATCTTAGTAACATTATTCAGTGACTTCCTCAAATCCCCCGGCTGAATTTCAGTGTATATCATTGTAATGTGGGAGGGTATGCTTCCCCCAATGCAAACAATTACTCCACCCTCCCCCCATTCACAGCCAGGTGCTAAACCTCCCCAACCATTCCCTCCAGGGTGTGAACCCTGATATGGCTTTGTGTGGGTGTGTTTGCAAGTTGCGTTGGCAAACATCAGCCCCAACTTTCCCTCGGCCTTTGAAGAGGTAGCTTCAAAGGCTCTCACCTGAATTCAAAGGCCCTCACCTGAAACTAAGGGAGGAGGAGAAAGAGGAGGGACACAGCATAATATTAGCCGGGTGCCTCGTAAAAACAAGCCAGAGAACTGCATTTATGGCCTTTTTAACTGGTGGAGGACATCAAGGGCAGCCGGCTTGTGTGCAGAAGTCCTCTGACCCCTAAGCAGGTGGGGGGGAGAGGGAGATGCCACCGAGATGCCACCAGGATGGGAGGCAAGCGTAGGGCACTACAAGGATTAACCCGTAGGACTCGCTGCCACAAGACACAGAGATGACCATGGGGAGACGACGATTGATGGCCACTAGCCATTTTGTAAACAAAACCTGTCCTTTCCCCCTTACAGGGTGTCATGGAACTGCCATCAGAGGCAAGAGGAGAGGTAAGTCGCTCCAATGATGCAGGGGAGGGAACTAGCAAGGAGAGAGAGAGAGCTTCCGCTGGGGAAGGAAATCCAGGGGACACCAGGGAGAAAGGGGAGGCTGAGAGTACTGAGGAGGGAAGGCTCTGAGACTCTTCCAGTGAGATCAGCGGAGAGAGCACAGAACCTCCGCTTGGCACGCCCACGCTGCACAGAAGGCTTCCGCGCAGAGAATCTAGGAGGAGACTTGGCGTCAAAGAATTTCTATGTTGGAGGAAGTTTAGGAGACGCCCACTCACGGATTCTGCCAGTGACTAAGACAGTCGCTGTCAGGGGTTCAGGAGCAGAGGCGAGGGAAAGGGAGGAAACAGAGAGCGAGGGGGAGGAGGCAGAAGAAAAGATGAGTGATGACGACGACCCGAGATCTCCGAGTCTTTCCAGTGAATCAGAAGATTCACAAAAAGGAGCACCAGTGGCCAGGGCAAGGGGGGAGACTAGGGGGACACCCCAGGAAGATAGAGCCAGAGGGGACTCAGAGGGGAGCAGTTGGAAATCGGGACCAGCGTCACCGCCAGAGAGCAGGGATGAGGAAGGGCGCCAGGGATCAAGCGCTGGCAGCTCACAACAGGAGGGAGGGCACGAGTCAGGAGTGGCCACACCTCCATCGGGGAGCGAAGAGACGGTTAGACGGAAAGTGGAAGGTTGGGCGCGCGCGCCAAGTTCAAATGCACAGGAAGGTGGCGCAGTAGGCAGCCCGGAAAGGGAGCCAGGTCCTAAAGCCCGGCGCAAGGAGACAGAAGGGTCCGGGGGGTCAGCGTCAGAAGAATCCCGGAAGGAAGAGACCCCGGGGGGCAGAGGGACCCAGAGGAGAACTGTCAGGCGGTAAAGGTGGAGCAGGGCTAGGATATTAAGTTGGTGCACAAGGGGCGGAGACTCAGACGGAGCTTCGCCGATCTAAGCATAAGACGTAGAGTTGCGCGCAGCAGCTTGAGAATGGAGACTGTAACTCAATAAAGACTTTTATTTAATGATCGCTGGCTGGCGTGATCCTCTGTGAGCTAGGATCTGGAAGCAACCCTGACAGTAAGCTCCGTCTCTTCAAATTGTGGGCATCCACGGCCTCGCGGAGAGGAGAGAAAGCGGGTGCCTACTAGAGAGCTCACGAACGGCAGACGCCATGACGGCCGAACAGCAAATAGCGGAACTGAGAGAAGCAGTGTCACGACTGAATGCCGAGGCGCTGGCATCCAGGAAGAGAGAGGAGGACGCAGCTGCCGCCTACAGGGATCTCCAGGTCAGGTTGGACGTGCTTACGAAGCAAGGGCAACAGACACCCAAATCAGAGGGGATTGGGTTGGGGAGACGCACAGGCGGTCTGGTCTCTCACTTCGATGGGAATTTGCAACAGTACCCCAACTTTAGAGCAGACGTAATGTGTGCACTGCAACTACTGCACAAAGACTTTAGAGATGAACAAGAGAAAGTGGGGTTCATCATGTCCCATTTGCATGGAGACGCAAAAGCATGGCTGCGCAATTTGTGGAGAGATAAGGATCCTGCGCTCCAAAATGCGGACGCCTTTATTAAAGCGATGGATGGGTGTTTTTTATCAAGCATTGACGTGGATCTTGCCCGGAAGGAGGTGCATGGACTAAGGCAAGGGAGAGCCAGCGTAAGGCAGTACCATGCCCGCTTTTTCGCTTTGGTCAGTGCCCTGGAATGGGACAGAGATTCGGCTCCTGTCAGAGACCTTTTTTGGGAGGGCTTGCACAGCTCGGTTAAAGATGAGATTGCGAGGGGGGAGAGACCCCGGACCACGCAGGAGATCGTTCAGAGGGCGCTGGCGGTGGGGGTGCGGCTGGAAGAACGTCCGTGGAGCAGGGAAGAAGGGCGCAGCGGGCGCGAACCAGCCAGGGGCTCCTCCTTCCTTCCCAGAGAAGCAGCGCGTGCGCAATCCACGCCTCCAACAGGGGGAGGGGTGGAACCGATGGAGGTTGGGAGTGCAAGGGCTCAGTCAGCAGCCAGAGCCCTAGCACCGGCAGCAGTGAAAGCGAAGCCTCCTAGAGGGAACAGGAAGTGTTATATCTGCGAGGATCCAGGGCATATGGCGAAAGAGTGTCCCCGGAGGCTCCACAAGCACACTGCAGCTTCGGCAATGGTGACTGCAGCAACGCAGCAAGGAGAACCGCAGCAGGGAAACGACGATGTCTGGCTGGAGGAAGAGGCACTGGGGCCCAGCCAGACGTGTCAGTGAAGCAGTCCCCAGGGAATTTACCGCCCATGGACCCCCTCCCGCCCAAGCCAGTAGTGAGGCTCACCGCATCGCTCCAGCTACCCAATGGAATCACCATGGACGTGCCAATCACCGTCGACTCGGGAAGCAATGCAGACTTCATAGGGCAGGACTTTGTCGACCGGCACGCTATACAGTTGCTGCCTGCCACGCTGCCCCTGCAGGTTGTCACGGTGGATGGCAGGGAGCTGCTAGGGGGGCAAGTGGTGAAGCAGACGCCACCTATGGTGCTGCGGCTTGGAAATCACAGGGAAATCATCAGCTTCAACGTCACTCAACTCTCGGACACGCCAATTGTATTGGGCATGAGTTGGCTGGACAAGCACAGCCCGACGCTGGCTTGGTACCAGAGGCAGCTGACCTTCGGCTCTTCCTTTTGTGCTGAACACTGCATCATGCCCCAGCAGGAAGGGGAGCAAGAGGAGTCACAGCTGCTGCTAGGCACGCTGCAAGCGATTCCCCACAAGTACGCAGAATTTTTGGAGGTTTTCTGCGAGAAGGAGGCAGACAGGCTACCCCCCCACAGACCATATGACTGCAAGATTGACCTGCTGCCGGGGGCGGCGCTGCCCAAAGGGAAGCTGTATTCCATGTCTGAGGACGAACTGCAGGAACTCAAAGAGTTCATAGATCATAATTTGGAGCGCGGTTTCATCCGAGAGTCCAGGGCAGCGGGGGGCAGTCCGGTATTCTTTGTTAAGAAGCGAGACACGCCCCAAAAAAGACTCGTGGTGGACTACCGCATTTTGAACAGTGTGACCAAGCCATCGGACTTCCCCATGCCCCGAATCGACGACCTCCTCGCAAAAGTACACAAGGGCAGCGTGTTCACCAAGTTGGACCTGCGAGGGGCGTACAACCTCATTCGCATGCGGGAAGGAGATGAGTGGAAGACAGCCATGTTCACGCCCCTGGGCACCTACGAATATAGAGTTATGCCTTTTGGATTACAAAATGGCTCCCACGTTTTTCAAGCTTTCATGCATCACGTGTTGGCGGGGCTCCTCTACAAGACGTGCGTCTGTTTCTTGGATGACATCCTGATCTTTTCGGAATCGCAGCAGGAGCATGACGGACACGTCAGGGAAGTGCTGAGCAGGCTGCAGCAACATAGGCTGTACGCCAAGCTTGAGAAGTGCCAATTCGACGTGACGGAGGTGGATTTCCTGGGCTACAAGTTGTCTGACAAGGGGCTCGCCATGGACAGAACCAAGGTTCGAGCGGTGTTGGATTGGAAAAGCCCGCGCAACCGGAAGGAGGTCCAACGGTTTGTCGGCTTCGCGAACTTCTATCGCAAGTTTATCAAAGGCTTTGCTATGCAGACAGCGGCCATCACGGACACGCTCAGCTCCAAGAAAAAGAAGTTCATCTGGACAGCGCAGGCGGAGCAGTCCTTTCAGGCACTCAAGCGTCTCTTCGCGTCGGAAGAACAGCTGCTTCATGTCAACCCCAGCAGGCCGATGAGGGTTGAAACAGACGCCTCAGACAGGGCCGTCGGAGCCGTCCTGCTGCAGAAGGACCCGCAGGGGGTTTGGAGGCCGGGAGCGTTTTACTCCAGGAAGCTCAGCAAGTCCGAACAGAACTACACCATCTGGGACAGGGAGTTGCTGGCCATTCATGCAGCATTCAAAGCGTGGAGGCACTTCCTGATCGGCGCCAAGCACACGGTGCAGGTATGCACGGACCACAAGAATTTGGAGCACTGGCGCACGGCACAGTTCCTGAACCAGAGGCAGATACGTTGGGCTGAGTTCTTTGCGAACTTCGACTTCCGAATAGAGTATGTCCCTGGGGACACCAACATCATGGCGGACGCGCTCTCCCGTAAGCCACAGTATCTGGAGGACGCCACGCCAGCGGCCGCCATGCACATCTTCGCACCAACAGTGTGGGCGTGCGCTGCGGCGACAGTGGACCTGGAGGCGGTGCGACGAGCGTTGCAGAATGACTCCTTCGCGCAAGCTAAGATGGCAGAGATGCAAAGGGGCACGGCGGCGACCGATGGGTTCCAGCTGAGAGATGGATTGCTCATCCGTAAAGGGGCCATCTACGTGCCGGGAGACGAACTTCGCGCCAAGGTACTGCATCAGCTGCACGACGCGCCCACTGCCGGGCACTTTGGCAAGGAGAAGACGGTGGAATTAGTCGCCAGGGATTTCTGGTGGCCCGGAATGAGAGGGGAGGTCGCGGACTACGTGGCGAGGTGCGACACCTGCCAGAGGGCCAAACCAGTGCACAGACCGCCGGCCGGACTGTTGGAACCGCTGCAAACTCCAGTCGAACCATGGGAGAGAGTCGCCCTGGACTTCGTCACGGATCTGCCCAGCTCGAGGGGCAAGACGGCTGTGCTGGTGGTGGTGGACTTGTTCTCCAAGATGGCACATTTCGTCCCGTGTGCAAAGGTGGCCACGGCGGAACAAACCGCCAAACTGTTCATAGACCACGTGTTCAAGGTTCACGGTCTGCCACGGTCTATTCTGTCCGACCGCGGGCGGCAGTTCATCTCGAATTTCTGGCAGAAGCTGATGGGCTTCCTAAACGTCAAGATCAACCTGGCGTCGGCGAGACACCCGCAGACCAACGGGCAAGCGGAGCGGGTCAATGCCATCATGCAGCAGTACCTAAGATGCTATGCTAATCAACAGCCTGCGACGTGGGTGGATTACCTGCCGCTCGCCGAGTTCGCCTACAACAACACGAAGCACGTGTCCACGGGGGTCACGCCGTTCTTCGCCAACAATGGGAGGCACCCCAGAACCTTCCCGGGACTGGAAAGAATGGTGGAGGGGGAGCCGCAGACAGCAGATGCGTTCGCGTCGGAGTTGCAGGAGGTCCACGATCAGCTGCGGCGGCACCTGGAGCTGGCCAAACACGCATACAAGGTGCAGGCAGACAAACACAGAAGGGTTGGCGAAGAGATCCATGTGGGAGACTGGGTCTGGTTAGCAGCCCACGCAGTGCCGGCCAGGTCGTTGGCCAAGAAGAAACTAGGGCATAAGCAACTGGGGCCCTACCAAGTCGAAGAGCAGGTCAACCCGGTGGCTTTCAGGCTGGCGCTTCCGGAGGGTTCCAGGATGCATCCGGTGTTCCACAGATCGGTGCTCACTCCCTACAAGGCACCTCACAGATTTCAGGAACCAGGAACGGCGCCGAGTCCACTCCGAGAGGGAACCGGGCAACGGGGAGTGGCACAGGAGGTGCGCATCAACGAAGTCACGGAGATTTTGGACTCCAGATGGGGGGAAGAGGGGGTAGAATACCTTCTCGCTAAGGAGGGCACCCCGGCCAGTGCCAACAGCTGGGTGCCGGGCTACGCTTTAGACGAACCTCTGCTCAAGGAAGAGTTTCATGCCCTTTTCCCGCATAGGCCAATGCCAGCGGACTTTTTCGACGACTGGCTTTTCACGCCCACGCTTTCAGCCAACACGTTCCGGGGGTTCGACTCGGATGAGGAACCGACACGAGACGCCAGTTCCCCGGAGGGGTCGTCCTCGGGATCTGCTTCAGAACCCTCGTATTGGTGGGATGATCGACCAGAGGAGCAGTGGCGCAGGAAGTGGCTGGAGGGTCCAGGACGAGCAACGCCTCCAGAAGGAAGCGAGGGAGAGACGGACATGGACGTTTTCGGGGACGACCAGGGTTTCGAGCACGGCGGCACAGAGATGGAAGCAGAGGTGACCGTCGTCGACGAGAGCAGGGAGGAAGAACCGGAAGACTTCAGATGGAGGCCCGCCACGGGAAGCAAACTGTACCCGACATTCGTTCCCTTGACACGGCAGCACCCAGCTCCAGCACCGGAAGGCGGGGAGGGGGGAAGAGGGGGCTTCGAGGGGGGGATGGATGTCAGGGGTTCAGGAGCAGAGGCGAGGGAAAGGGAGGAAACAGAGAGCGAGGGGGAGGAGGCAGAAGAAAAGATGAGTGATGACGACGACCCAAGATCTCCGAGTCTTTCCAGTGAATCAGAAGATTCACAAAAAGGAGCACCAGTGGCCAGGGCAAGGGGGGAGACTAGGGGGACACCCCAGGAAGATAGAGCCAGAGGGGACTCAGAGGGGAGCAGTTGGAAATCGGGACCAGCGTCACCGCCAGAGAGCAGGGATGAGGAAGGGCGCCAGGGATCAAGCGCTGGCAGCTCACAACAGGAGGGAGGGCACGAGTCAGGAGTGGCCACACCTCCATCGGGGAGCGAAGAGACGGTTAGACGGAAAGTGGAAGGTTGGGCGCACGCGCCAAGTTCAAATGCACAGGAAGGTGGCGCAGTAGGCAGCCCGGAAAGGGAGCCAGGTCCTAAAGCCCGGCGCAAGGAGACAGAAGGGTCCGGGGGGTCAGCGTCAGAAGAATCCCGGAAGGAAGAGACCCCGGGGGGCAGAGGGACCCAGAGGAGAACTGTCAGGCGGAAAAGGTGGAGCAGGGCTAGGATATTAAGTTGGTGCACAAGGGGCGGAGACTCAGACGGAGCTTCGCCGATCTAAGCATAAGACGTAGAGTTGCGCGCAGCAGCTTGAGAATGGAGACTGTAACTCAATAAAGACTTTTATTTAATGATCGCTGGCTGGCGTGATCCTCTGTGAGCTAGGATCTGGAAGCAACCCTGACAGTCGCGTTGTAAGGGCTGTCAAACCAGGGAAAGGTTTAGCTATACAACCAGCTTGGAGCAGTTTGCAGTTTACGCACAAGCAACCCCAATTCCCATTACACAGGGTATCCAAGAGCCCATATAGAGTCCTAACATAGGTTCCCTATTGGTAGGAGAAAATAACAGAGGCCAACCAGAGAATTCTGAGAAGCAAAGCAGCTAGTAAGCCTGATCTTTATTGATCTGTTGCAACAGGGTGCTCCCCTCACACGGAGGAAAGGAGGAGGAACCCAGAACAATGGCGCACAAGACTTTTGAAATTGCCACCCTGTAGATCAAGACCACCCCCAGGAACATCATACATACATCACAGAAGGGGTGTAGCTCAAGACCGCCCCCCCCAGATACATCATACCTTGTTGTTGTTGTTTAGTCGTTTAGTCATGTCCGACTCTTCGTGGCCTCCTGGACCAGAGCACGCCAGGCACTCCTGTCTTCCGCTGCCTCCCGCAGTTTGGTCAAACTCATGCTGGTAGCTTCAAGAACATGGTCCAACCATCTTGTCCTCTGTCGTCCCCTTCTCCTTGCATCAGGGTCTTTTCCGGGGAGTCTTCTCTTCTCATGAGGTGGCCAAAGTCTTGGAGCCTCAGCTTCAGGGTCTGTCCTTCCAGTGAGCACTCAGGGCTGATTTCCTTCAGAATTGAGAGGTTTGATCTTCTTGCAGTCCATGGGACTCTCAAGAGTCTCCTCCAGCACCACAATTCAAAGCATCCATTCTTCGGCGATCAGCCTTCTTTATGGTCCAGCTCTCACTTCCATACATCACTACTGGGAAAACCATAGCTTTAACTATACGGACCTTTGTTGGCAAGGTGATGTCTCTGCTTCTTAAGATGCTGTCTAGGTTTGTCATTGCTTTTCTCCCAAGGAGCAGACGTCTTTTAATTTCATGGCTGCTGTCACCATCTGCAGTGATCATGGAGCCCAAGAAAGTAAAATCTCTCATTGCCTCCATTTCTTCCCCTTCTATTTGCCAGGAGGTGATGGGACCAGTGGCCCTGATCTTCGTTTTTTTGATATTGAGCTTCAGACCATATTTTGCGCTCTCCTCTTTCACCCTCATTAAAAGGTTCTTTAATTCCTCCTCACTTTCTGCCATCAAGGTTGTGTCATCTGCATATCTGAGGTTGTTGATATTTCTTCCGGCAATCTTAATTCCGGCTTGGGATTCATCCAGCCCAGCCTTTCGCATGATGAATTCTGCATATAAGTTAAATAAGCAGGGAGACAATCTACAGCCTTGTTGTACTCCTTTCCCCATTTTGAATCAATCGCCTTCATGGATCAGTGCCTTGCTGTGGCGAAGGGGCTTGAACAACTCAGAGAAGCTATGAACTATGCCATGCAGGGCCACCCAAGATGGACAGGTCATAGTGGAGAGTTTTGACCAAACGTGATCCACCTGGAGCAGGAACCGGCAAGCCACTCCAGTATCCCTGCCAAGAAAACTCCATGGACAAAGACAACAGGCACTTTTCCTTAGGACGTCCCTATTTTCACTGGAGAAAAGTTGGAGGGTATGGAGTTATCCGACCCCCGAGCCATCTAAGGCAATCCTGTATGGGGAAGTTTTGGGTTTTTTAACATTGAAAGTTTTTAAAAATTCTTTTATTTTTTTTTAAGGCAGCCCTGTATCGGGTAGGTTTTAATGTCTGACATTTTATTATGCTTTTACACATACTGGAAGCCGCCCAGGGTAGCTTTTTATATATGTTGGAAGCTTCCCAGAGTGGCTGGGGCAGCCCAGTAAGATGTGTGGGGTATAAGTAGCAAAAATTATCATGACAGAACGGGACGTCCCTGTTTTCATCAGATAAATGTTGGAGGGTATGGTAGGATGCCCCTATTTTCACAGGGGAAATTTTGGAGGGTATGGAGTTATCTGACCCCCCGACCTGTCTGAAGGCAATCCTGTATGGGAAAGTTTGGGTTTTTTAAAACGTTTAATTATGTCTTTTATATATATGTTGGAAGCTGCCCAGAGCGGCTGGGGCAACCCAGTAAGATGTGTGGGGTATAAACAGCAAAAATTATCGTTTTGGAACGGGACGTCCCTGTTTTCACCAGAGAAATGTTGGAGGGTACGCTATCCCACTTGATTGCTCTGAGTTCCCATCACATCAAAGCTCACATCAAAGACTCTGAACTTCCAACGGCTGGAAAAGGAGGTGCATTCTGGAGGGCAGTGGTCTCTCCGTCGAATCCCCCTCTTTCCCGTCTGCTTTGCATGTGGGTGATTTAAAGGCCTGGCCTGGAAAGTATTGTGTCTGCACCCCCCCTGCTTTATTCTCCTCTCCCCCCCCCACTCCGCCATCCCTCCTCCTGCCCCTAAACTGTGTTCCACTTCCTGCCTGCAACTAATCTGAACCTCCACGGAAACATCTGAGAAGAATTTGCCCCAATAAAACAGGAAACTTTCTCATACCCTCGCAAAGAGAGGGAGAGAGAGAGAGAACATTGGAAGACGTTCCGGCGATAGAGGAGTGGAATTTAAAACAACGGGACTTGTATGGAGACGGCAAAATGGACGGCAAAAATAAGATACCCAAAAGACAAAAACGTTCGTGGAAGAGCGGAGAACCTTTTCGGATTATCTGGGAAAATATTACAGCCAAAGGAAATGGCTGGCTGGACGGGAAATATAGGCAAAGGAACGAGAACGATAAGGGAATGTAATGTAGGATATATGTTAATAAGTATTACGTTTAAGATAAAGGATTTGAACATCATGGAAGTTAAGAATGGGGAGTCAAAATGCTACATGAATATTGTACGGAAACAATGATATTTGTTAAGCTGTATTATTATTATTATTTGTTAAATCTGCATACCAACCTATACCTGTAGATCTCAGCGCAGTTGACAGCATAAAATGCAATATAAAAATACACAAAATACACAATGAAAACCAAAACAGGCTTAGTTGTTTCTGCTATGGCCCATAAGGGACTTCTGATGCTGACAGCCCACTGCCCCCTAGTGGCCACATGGGGGAGGAAGCACACAAAATGCACCTCTTTTTATAATAAAAATACTGTACACAGAATTCAACGGGGATCCTGAAGGTCATGCAGCCCAACCCCCTGCAATGCAGGAATCTCCTTGCCCAACACAGGTTCGAATCCGTGACCCTGAGATTAAGAAACTCCTGCTCTACCAACTCAGCTATTTGTAGTCGCACTTGTGTTAAGGAATGCAATCAAAGAGCGTTAACATGTGGAATCCTAAGGTTGGGATTGCGAACTCTACAGTTCTATGATTCTATAGGATCACAGGATCCTGCTGCCATGTCATGCCTGCTGGCCTGTATTGGACCGGATCCTGGGCCCCATTGTTTGCCTGCTCCAGATCCGGCCAGCTACTCCCCTTGCTCTGTTAAACTAGGGCAAGAAGGAGTTTGGGCCCAACTCAGCCAGGGCAGCTCCTAGTGGCTCAAAGCCAGAGTGGCGGAAGTATATCAGACTTGAGTTCGAATCCTCCTTCAGTGCTGAAGCTCACTGAGTGACCTTGCTAATCCAAGCGAGAGATACTGCAATGCGCTCTACGTGGGGCTACCTTTGATGGTGACCCGGAAAGTACAACTAATCCAGAAGGCGGCAGCTAGACTGGTGACTGGGAGCAGCCGCTGAGACCACATAACACCGGTCTTGAAAGACCTACATTGGCTCCCAGTACGTTTCCGAGCACAATTCAAAGTGTCGGTGCTGACCTTGAAACTCTAAACGGTCTCGGTCCAGTATAACTGAAGGAGCGTCTCCACCACCATTGTTCTGCCCGGACGCTGAGGTCCAGCGCCAAGGGCCTTCTGGCGGTTCCCTCACTACAAGAAGCAAGGTTGCAGGGAGCCCAGGCAGAGGGCCTTCTCGGTGGTGGCCCCCACCCTGTGGAACGCCCTCCCACCAGATGTCAAAGAGAAGAACAACTACCTGACATTTAGAAGACATCTGAAGGCAGCCCTGTTTAGGGAAGCTTTTAATGTTTAACAGACCACTGTATTTTACTACTTTGTTGGAAGCCGCCCAGGGTGGCTGGGGAGACCCAGGCAGATGGTCAGGGTATAAATAATAAATTATTATTATTACAGTGGTACCTCGGGATGCGAACGGGATCCGTTCCGGAGCCCCGTTCGCATCCTGAACGCAACGTAAGCAGCGACGGCGCGTCTGCGCGGGTCATGTTTTGCCGCTTCCGCGCATGCGCGTGACGTCATTTTGAGTGTCTGCGCATGCGCGAGTGGCGAAACCCGGAAGTAACGCACTCCGTTACTTCCAGGTTGCTGTGGAGCGCAACTCTAACACGCTCAACCCGAAGCACATTCAACCCGAGGTAAGACTGTATTATTATTATTATTATTATTATTATTATTATTATTATTATTATTATTATTAAGCCAGCCGTTGCGTCTCAGTTTGACCTACCTCAAAGGCTTGTTGTGGGGACTAAATAAACAGTGTACGTCACCTTGAGCTTCTTGGAGGGGAAAAGGTGGGATATTTAAAGCTGCAAATCAATAAATATATGCTGCAAACGAATGAAGGCTTAAAAGCACTCACTGTTCCATGAACTTCAGGGTCAGCGCAGTGGTGGTGCGAGCCATGGCCTGGATTTCCGACGCTCCGTGGCAGCTGTAGGAATTGCCGCAGTGTGCGTATATCCCTGCCAGTTCGGTGGCCCCTTCTGCGATGGCCTTGGCGAGCTCGAGGGCAGCGGGGTCCGAATGCCTCAGGCCGGCTGGAATTAAAGCGGAGAAAAAGGGATGGGAGGGGTAAGGCACACAAGTTTTCTGGCTGGTGCCCATTAGGACTTGATAGGGCGGAAAGCAAAATATGGCAAGTTCTTAAAGAAATGGGAGTGCCTGATCACCTCATCTGTCTCCTGAGAAATCTCTATGTGGGACAAGAAGCTACAGTTAGAACTGGATATGGAACAACTGATTGGTTCAAAATTGGGAAAGGAGTACGGCAAGGCTGTATATTGTCTCCCTGATTATTATATGCAGAATTCATCATGCGAAAGGCTGGGCTGGATGAATCCCAAACTGGAATTAAGATTGCCGGAAGAAATATCAACAACCTCAGATATGCAGATGACACAACCTTGATGGCAGAAAGTGAGGAGGAATTAAAGAACCTGTTAATGAGGGTGAAAGAGGAGAGCGCAAAATATGGTCTGAAGCTCAACATAAAAAAAAAATGAAGATCATGGCCACTGGGCCCATCACCTCCAGGCAAATAGAAGGGGAAGAAATGGAGGCAGTGAGAGATTTTACTTTCTTGGGCTCCATGATCACTGCAGATGGTGACAGCAGCCACGAAATTGAAAGACGCCTGCTTCTTGGGAGAAAAGCGATGACAAACCTAGACAGCATCTTAAAAAGCAGAGACATCACCTTGCCAACAAAGGTCCGTATAGTTCAAGCTGTGGTTCTCCCAGTAGTGATGTATGGAAGTGAGAGCTGGACCATAAAGAAGGCTGATCGCCGAGGAATGGATGCTTTTGAATTCTGGTGCTGGAGGAGACTCTTGAGTCCCATGGACTGCAAGAAGATCAAACCTCTCTATTCTGAAGGAAATCAGCCCTGAGTGCTCACTGGAAGGACAGATCCTGAAGCTGAGGCTCCAAGACTTTGGCCACCTCATGAGAAGAGAAGACTCCCCGGAAAAGACCCTGATGTTGGGAAAGATGGAGGACACAAGGAGAAGGGGACGACAGAGGACGAGATGGTTGGACAGTGTTCTGGAAGCTACCAGCATGAGTTTGACCAAACTGCGGGAGGCAGTGGAAGACAGGAGAGCCTGGCGTGCTCTGGTCCAGGGGGTCACGAAGAGGCAGACAAGACTAAAAGACTAAACAACAACAACAAGGAGGTGCCACAGAGCCAACGATTGCAGTAGTTGTCCCATGTTTGCTTCCATCCTCCTCCCAGTTGAGTTCCACAAGCAGCAGCGAGGAGGAGGAAGCTGTGGCTCCGCCCCTTGTCTCCAAGCCCCACCCCCAACCCCAGGCTCCGCCTTGCATGGGGAGTCCATAGAATCGTAGAGCTGGAAGGGAGAATCATATAGTCCCTTCCTCCAGCAATGCAAGGATGTTTTGCCCAACATGGGGCTCGACCCACACAACCCTGAGATTTAGAAACTCATGCAAACTTTTCCAGCAGGGGGCCGGTCCACTGTCCCTCACACCTTGTGGGGGGCCGGACTATATTTTGAAAAAATAACCATGAAAGAATTCCTATGCCCCACAAATAACCCAGAGATGCGTTTTAAATACAGTGGTACCTCGGGTTACATACGCTTCAGGTTACATACGCTTCAGGTTACAGACTCTGCTAACCCGGAAATAGTACTTCAGGTTAAGAACTTTGCTTCAGGATGAGAACAGAAATCATGCTCCAGCGGCGCGGTGGCAGCAGCAGGAGGCCCCATTAGCTAAAGTGGCACTTCAGGTTAAGAACAGTTTCAGGTTAAGAACGGAACTCCGGGACGAATTAAGTACTTAACCCGAGGTACCACTGTAATAGGACACATTCTACTCATGTGAAAACACCAGGCAGGCCCCACAAATCACGCAGAGATGCATTTTAAATAAAAGGACACATTCTACTCATGTGAAAACGCGCTGATTCCTGGACCGTCCGTGGGCCAGACTGAGAAGGCGATTGGGCTGGATCTGGCCCCCAGGCCTTAGTTTGCCTACCCATGGACTGAGCTACGTAGCTGCATGAAAGGGGTGCTGAATTGTTCAACTTCTGACTTCCAAAAACGAGAGGGGTGCTCAAAAGTTGCAACACGACCGGAGAATTCAAAAGATAGTTTGGTTTCGTTAATACGGTCGTGGGGAAAAGAAAACACTCCCTCTTTGAATTCTGTGGTTGTACAGATCAGAACTTGATTAACAGCTACCTGTTCCTTAGCAGGTCTTAAAATTAGGTAAATGCAACCTCAGATGAACAATGGCACATGACATATTACTCTGTGTCATGATTTATTTAACAGAAATAAAGCCAAAACGGGGGAAACCATATGTGAAAAACTAAGTACACCCTTACTGCTTTCACAGTAATTAAGCCCTCGCTTTATTGGCCGAGGGAGCCAGCGTACAGCTTCCGGGTCATGTGGCCAGCATGACTAAGCCGCTTCTGGCGAACCAGAGCAGCGCATGGAAACGCCGTTTACCTTCCCACCGGAGTGGTATCTATTTATCTACTTGCAATTTGTGCTTTTGAACTGCTAGGTTCTTTGAGGCCAGGGGCGGTCCCGGCCCCCAGGTGACCCGCCTCTCCTGGGCTTAAGGCGAGCACTCCTCCTGGGAGAAACCAGTTCCCTCCGCCTCTCTGCCCTGAGCCTCTGCAGCTCAAGAGAGGCCGGTGGGTTACTGGACCCAGGGGGAGACTCACCTTCCCCTGACAGGGCTGGGAGAGGCACACCTGTAGGCAATGCATCCTCAATCGCCTCCGGAGCCAGAGTGGATTCACCTGGTGCCTGCTCCTGAGGATCCGGCACTGGTGAGGGCCCTTCAGAATCAAGCCCCTGCCCCAGCTCAGCCGGCCCTGGAGGCGGGGACTCCTGTGCAGGCTGGGATTCCTCCGGTTCAGCCTCAGGCCATCACACCTAGGCTCTGTGGTTTAACCCATAGCGCCACCCACGTCCCTAGTATTAAGTTCCGCCCCCCAAAATGAGATGCCCTGCACCAGGCACCCTGGCAGAGCGGGTGCTGGCCTGCCCCCGGCAAGAGCCCCCGGTACCTCGGTGGTTCTCGCAATCGATCTTCAGCCACACTTTCCAGCGTTTCCCATGGCGCAAGGGCCTCTTCTTCAGGAGGGAGAGCGCTGCGTGGCTGTCCACGAGGACATGGAAGGCATCCAGCCTCTCGGCCAAGGCTGCACACTCTTCCACCTTGTCAAAAGGCAGAGGGTAGGCGTAGAGGATGTCGTCAAAGCCGCCATCGGCGAAGAATCGGGCCTCGGCCAACGTGGACACCACAATCTTCCTCAGGGTGCCTCCGGTCATGAGACTTCCACCCTCCCTGAGGGAAGAACGCAATCACAATTAATATATATATTCATTTCCCCCTATAATATTTACAATTTAAAGTACAGCGGTACCTTGGTTCTCAAACGCCTTGGTACTCAAACAACATGGAACCCAAATACTGCAAACCCGGAAGTAGGTGTTCCGGTTTGCGAACGTTTTTCGGAAGTCGAACGTGCTCCGTTTTGAGTTTTACACTTCCGATTTGAGTGCCACACTTCCGTTTTGAGTGTTACGCTGAGGTCTGTCTGTTTTTCCTCTTTATTTTGCGTTTCTGTTTTTGTGGCTCTTTTTCGTTTTGTTTTGTGACTGTGTGGAGCCCAGTCCAGCTACTGATGGATTGATTGTGTGACTGCAGTACATTGTTTATTGCTTTCATTTTATGGATCAATGGTCTTGTTAGGGAGTAAAATTCATGTGAAATTGCTGTTTTAGGGGTTGTTTTTAAAAGCCTGGAATGGATTAATCCGTTTTGCATTACTTTCTATGGGAAACGACACCTTGGTTTTGGAACGCTTTGGTTTTGGAACGGACTTCCAAAACGGATTAAGTTTGAGAACCAAGGTACCACTGTACTCATTTTTACATCCTTAAGGTATCAGTGACTTCCCTTCTACTCTTTCCATGCATACTCCACACACACTCCGTAGCAGCCCCGGGCCCTGGCAACCCACGTTACACCACTGCCATAAACTGGATCCGCAAAACCATAAAGGCTTTTCTCCGTCGAAATTGACCGGGAAGATTAGACACCAAGAAGACAATTTTTTTAAAGAAATGAATGGATTAACTTTACAGAATATATGAAGGGGCATTGCAAACATTTAAAAATGTTAGTAGGATTGGATTAGCACTTGTAATATAATTTGATAAGGGGTATTGAAAAAGGGACGTGGGACGTGAGTGGCGCTGTGGGTTAAACCACAGAGCCTAGGACTTGCCAATCAGAAGGCCAGCAGTTCGAATCCCCGCCACGAGGTGAGCTCCCGTTGCTCAGTCCCTGCTCCTGCCAACCTAGCAGTTCGAAAGCACCTCAAAGTGCAAGTAGATAAATAGGTACAGCTCCGGCGGGAAGGTAAACGGCGTTTCCGTGCGCTGCTCTGGTTCGCCAGAAGTGGCTTAGTCATGCTGGCCACATGACCCGGAAGCTGTATGCCGGCTCCCTCGGCCAGTAAAGTGAGATGAGCGCCGCAACCCCAGAGTTGGACACGACTGGACCTAATGGTCAGGGGTCCCTTTACCTTTACCTATTGAAAAAGGAGACTTAATAGATTGGATAAAAGGATAGAAATTCAATAAATCCTTGGGAATTTCCTTCTGGGGCTTCTCAGGCGGCAACGCAACGCAGAACCTATCGTTTCTCCTACACATGAGAGACCAATTACAGAGTCAGTTCGGGAAACCCAGACAAAGAATCCACCGGCTGCTCAGACCGTCTCCCAGCAGATTAGCAAAATGTGGAACAGATCTGGCGAGCTCAAGATACAAAATTCCTGCAAAAAAGCAAGGGGCAGGGTGGTGAAGGCCTTTGGGCTATAAAAAGATGATTATAAACAGATGATAGGGTAATATGCGAAGATTGGGGGGAAAGCTTTGCAAAGTTTGGAGCAGATTTCAAGCCGTAGGTGCGGGATTTCGATATCCGGTTCCTTTTTCAGGATTCAGAATTCGATTTACAGTGGTACGTTGGTTCTCAAGCTTAATTCGTTCTGGAAGTCCGTTCCAAAACCAAAGCGTTCCAAAACCAAGGCGCGCTGTAATGCGAAACGGATTAATCCGTTCCAGATTTTTAAAAACCCCTAAAACAGAAATGTAACGTGGATTTTACAATCTAACGAGACCACTGATCCATAAAATGAAAGCAATAAACAATGTATTGCAGTCACACAATCAATCAATCAATCAATCAATCAGTAGCTGAACTGAGTTCCACACAATCACAAAAACAAAACGAAAAAGAGCCACAAAAACACAAATTACATAGCAAAAACAGGCAGACCTCAACACTCAAAATGGAAAAATAAAAAAATTCCTTCCTGTAGCACCTTAAAGACCAACTAAGTTAGTTCTTGGTATGAGCTTTCGTGTGCATGCACACTTCTTCAGATACACGAAAGCTCATACCAAGAACTAACTTAGTTGGTCTTTAAGGTGCTACTGGAAGGATTTTTTTTATTTTGACTATGGCAGACCAACACGGCTACCTATCTGTAACTCAAAATGGAAGTGTGACACCCAAATCAGAAGCGTAACACTCAAAACGGAGCACGTTTGGCTTCCAAAAAAAGTTCGCAAACTGGAACACATACTTCCGGGTTTGCGGTGTTTGTGTTCCAAGTTGTTTGAGTACCAAGGCGTTTGAGAACCAAGGTACCACAAAAATGGAAGCAAGAAAAATTACTGACAAAAGAAGAATGGAGGATGAAATTGATGGACTATGCAGAATTGGATAAACTAACCGGCAGAATTCGAAACCTGTGGGACCAGAGATTCACAGAAGACTGGTGTAAATTTACGTACTATTTGAAAAGTAATTGTGATGACCAGATTACGTTTGCAAGAAGTTTTGTGAGGTAAATTATTTGAATTATTGCAAAAATGGTTAAAGAGGTATATTGTGAGTTAAGATAATTAAAGGCAATAGGAATTTAAGAAATGCAGAAGAAATGATAAAAATGGGGGATCATCAGAGTCCAAAAAGACTGTATAAGATGGGAAGTTCTGTGGAATGTATAATAATTGGTATGTTGAAATTAATAAAAATTATATATATATTAAAAAATAGAACCAAGATACAACTGTACTTTGACTTGCCAAATTGCAGGCAAGATGGTAATGTGATCTCTCACTTTGCCCCGCCTGTAATTTATTATTACAATCCAATATGGTGCCACTCACAGCGTTTTGTGGGTTTTCATGTGGGGCCTCAAGACCACGCCCAGGGCCTTGCAGCGGTCCCTCATCTTCTCGGCGTTCCTCTTCGCCGTGTCCAGGTCCACAGTGAACGCCGGGCTGGGCAGCTCTCCCACGGGTCTCCCAGTCCACATCTGTCAGGAGGAGAAACTTGGCAGAAGACCCGCGCGAATGGCACAAAGGATGCTTAAAGGTAAAGGGACCCCTGACCATTAGGTCCAGTTGCGGACGACTCTGAGGTTGCGGCGCTCATCTGGCTTTACTGGCCGAGGGAGCTGGCGTACAGCTTCTGGGTCATGTGGCCAGCATGACTGAGCCGCTTCTGGCGAACCAGAGCAGCGCATGGAAACGCTGTTTACCTTCCTGCCAGAGTGGTACCTATTTATCTACTTGCACTTTGACATGCTTTCGAACTGCTAGGCTGGCAGGAGCAGGGACCGAGCAACGGGAGCTCACTCCATTGCGGGGATTCAAACCGCCGACCTTCTGATCAGCAAGCCCTAGGCTCTGTGGTTTAACCCACAGCGCAGCACCCAAATGGAAAGCTCAGCTGGTGCTATCAGAGCGTGGTGGCAATAACCCCAAGGTTGCAGCTATCACCAGATCCTGGTTTAACGTCTGACCTGCCAGAGCTTCCGTCCTGACATGCAAGGTCTAAACCCAGAACTGGGAATTGTTGGCCATCCAGGTGTTGCGGAACTACAACTCCCATCAGCCCTAGCAGGCATGGCTAGTGGTCAGGGATGATGGGAGCTGTAGTTCAGCAGAATCAGCCTGCATAGCCTTAGAGCAGCGGTTCTCAACCTGTGCGTCCCCAGATGTTGTTGGACTACAACTCCCATCATCCATGAGCTCTGGCCTTGCTTGCTGGGGTGATGGGAGTTGTAGTTCAACAACATCGGGGGACCCACAAATTGAGAAAGGCTGGCTTAGGGTGTTGTGCTGATAACAAGGTTGCGGGTTTGATCCCATTTGGGACAGCTGCATATTCCTGCATTGCAGAGATCCTGTTAGCTGGTCCCATTAGCTAGCGATGATGGGAATTGTAGTCCCAAAACAGCTGGAGGGCCAAGTCTGGCCATCACTGATCTAATCAATGCAAACCTGTGGCAATCTTTTGCCCAACGTAGCCTATTAGCCACTGGGCAACCCAGCCAGATGGGTGGGGTATAAATAATAAAATTATAATTAAAATTATGTTGGGTGCCCACCAACTCGTCTCCTCCTTGGGAGAGAAGAGATGCATCCGTATCATCTCGTGTCTCTGATCTTTGAGAAGACGCAAAAATCTTATCGGAAAACTCTCCTGATGATCTTGTTCTCTGAACCCCAGTGCAAAGGAGAAGAAGGGCACGAAAGAACAGTGGCAAGAAAAATTGATGACTTATGCAGAACTGGCTAAATTGCGAGACAAGGACAACTGTGACTTTAAGGAAGAATGGGAGCTTTTTTACAAATTATCTAAAAAGACAACAAAATGAACTAGAACTCCTTGGCAGGGTTTGAATAAACATACACAAATTTATGGAAGAAGACTGGAAGAAATTTAAAGACTATTTGCAGAAATACTGTAAAATTAATTAATGTTAAAGGGACGTTGGATTGAAAATAAGCGGTATTGGTAAAAAGATTAACAAGAATATGTGAATACGGATTGATAATGGTTTAAAATATATAGTTATAATAGGTTAAGATATTGAGTAAAGATAAATGACAGAGGGTAAGGATTTGCTGAATTAACTATGTGAACTGGAATACAAAAAAGGGGGGTGTGAGGAGGTCAGGAAAAAAGTAAATGAAATATAAGACATGAAAATATTGATTTCTTTTTAAATTTTTTCTTACTTTTTATGTGTTTTGTCTTTGTATTTTTGTATCTCTTTTTCTTTTATTATTGTTACTCTTTTTATTTTTTATTTTTAATCTTGTAACTTTTTATTGTTTGTAAAATTTCAATAAATATCTTATAAAAAATGAATAAACATGCACAAATTTATTGGTTGATAACATGATAGATAGATAATGTAAGGATATGTACAAGTTTATAACATGCAGAGAATAATATGTGCTACGAAATCAGAGAGGAGCTGAGGGAAGTCTGGGGGGGGGAGGGTTTGATGGGGGGAAAGGGAGGGGGAATAATGAATATGGTATATTTTGAGATTTTTGTTTTGCTGAAATTGTTAATAAAAATTATTTATAACAAAAACAAAGGACAGGAAGGGATCTTGAAAGCATAGAGGCCAAGAGAGCAGTCAGGCAGCGCAATAGTATTCTTGGCTACTTCGGGGAAACAGACAATTTTGCATTTGAGGCTCGATGAAAGGGAAGGGAAATTTATCCGTCTGCAACAAGAAATGGAAGGTTTTCTTTTAACCTGCCGGCCTGTCTTGAGACACTTAAGGAAACGGAATGAAATCTTAATTTGGAAAGAATAAGTGTACCTCTTAGCAGACTTGGTTTAGCTCAGATCCAGCTGCTCTTAAGTTGGGTAAAGTCCACTTTTGCAGCACAGAGACAGCTGGTGGCTGATCAGGGCTGAGGTCATATGACACGGGGGGCGGGACATTGGGGGGTGTTGGCTTTGCCGGGAGCCCCATTGGCTTAGCCAAAGGGGGTTCAAGACCCACCTCTTCTTCCTATTGAATTAACCGCTTGCCACTCCAAAATCAAAACACAGAAACCGACGTAAGTTAATGCAGAAAAGCAGCTCTAACGCTTGCATGTCTGTGCACTGGTGAAAAGACATTTTGCAAAACCCAAGAAAGAAAAAGGACTTTGTTTTTCCAAATGAGGAAATGTTTAATGCATACTTTGCAAGCTTTGTGTATAGGTTTTTACATTAGTTGATCTTCTAAAGGTCACTTGTAACAACAACATGAATAAGGTTTCAAAATTGGACGGTTAAGAATATAAGATTTTTACGGACGTGCATGAATAAGTATATAATAATGGAACCAGGAGGGGGAGTGGAGGGAAGTCAGTTAAGATGTATGATTTAAATTTTTGACGATGGTGTTCTCTTTTTTTGATTTTTTTGTTATTATAAAATTAATAAATTGTATCTAGCTTTGCACAAATGGCTTAGGATTTTTAATCTTGTGTCCTGTTTCTTCTTCTGCTGCTGTCAGTGCGACTGAGTTTAGTGCCTCAATAAGTCTGACGAGGAGGACTGTGGTTGCTGAAAGCTTGCGTCACGACAACCAACGCGTGAGCCTTTAAGGTGTTGCAAGTTATATAAAACAAAGAGACTTGTGTCACCTTAAACTGTATAAAAATCATACAGCCGTGCCACTGATGCTGTAAAAAAATTTAGTGAATGGTGCCGCTCAAATTGCTTAAAAATCTTTGCCGTTATATCCTTCTGGTTATCCTTTTCATAAAGGTTCAAGTCCCCTCAGGGAGGGTCTCTTGAAAAGAAACAAATAAATGATGGCAGTTTTGGGGCGAATGCAAAGAGGGGATGCCTAGAAGGTTGCCAACTTTTTCCAAAGAAGATTGGCAAATTAAATTAAAGGAATATGCTGAAATGGCAAAATTGACAATGAGACTAAGAGGAAGAGGAACAATGAATTCAAAGAAGATTGGAAGGACTTTATTGCATATACAGTGGTACCTCGGGTTACATACGCTTCAGGTTACATATGCTTCAGGTTACAGACTCCGCTAACTCAGAAATAGTACCTTGGGTTAAGAACTTTGCTTCAGGATGAGAACAGAAATCGTGCTCCGGTGGCGTGGCGGCAGTGGGAGTCCCCATTAGCTAAAGTGGTGCTTCAGGTTAAGAACAGTTTCAGGTTAAGAACGGACCTCTGGAACGAATTAAGTACTTAACCCAAGGTACCACTGTATACAGAAGCAATGTACACAAGTTAATACATTAGCAGGGTTCTAGAACTACCAGACAGCATCTTGAAAAGCAGAGACATCACCTTGCCAACAAAGGTCCGTATAGTAAAAGCTATGGTTTTCCCAGTAGTGATGTATGGAAGTGAGAGCTGGACCATAAAGAAGGCTGATCGCCGAAGAATTGATGCTTTTGAATTATGGTGCTGGAGGAGACTCTTGAGAGTCCCATGGACTGCAAGAAGATCAAACCTCTCCATTCTGAAGGAAATCAGCCCTGAGTGCTCACTGGAAGGACAGATCCTGAAGCTGAGGCTCCAAGACTTTGGCCACCTCATGAGAAGAGAAGACTCCCTGGAAAAGACCCTGATGTTGGGAAAGAGTGAGGGCACAAGGAGAAGGGGACAACAGAGGACGAGATGGTGGGACAGTGTTCTCGAAGCTACCAACATGAGTTTGACCAAACTGTGGTAGGCAGTGGAAGACAGGTGTTAAATTGTGGGTGAACATATCAGACGACACAGCGATTCTTCAAACAGCTGTTTATTCACAAGCTAGAACAGAACTGAACTGAAGGGTTCAGTCAGCCTGCTTATATAGAGCTCCAGTACAACATTACTGTAACAACTTTCTAAAACTATCCAATCACTGAACATCACTTTCGATTCTTCATTTGCATAACTATCTACAGTATCCCCCTGCTGGCCCAGGGTGAGAACTTCAGTACATAACAACAGGAGTGTCTGGCGTGCTCTGGTTCATGGGGTCACGAAGAGTCGGACATGACTAAATGACTAAACAACAAAGAACTACTTGTAATTTGATTATGAATGGACAATAAGTAATTTTAGTGGTTTTTTAATTTACAATGGACTTGTGGTATGTTGATAAATAATGGAGCCAAGGAAGGGACTAGGGGGAAGTCAGTTTTTTGGTTTGGTTTTGAATTTGTATTGTTGTTTTATTTTTGTTATTTTTGGAAAATTAATAAAAATATTCCAAAAAAATACTAGGTTGCCAACTTTTTCAGCGGCCCCTGCTCCTCTGCCCTCCCTTCTGCAGCATGCAGCATCGTGCTGCTTGCCAGCACCACCAAATCCTCCAAGTTTGCTCCCCTCAATTAAAAATATTGCAGGATCTCGCCCCAATATATTCATCCCAGGGCTTCAGTGCACGCCGGGCAGGATGGGGTTAACTCTGCCTTCCGCTGAGATTTCAGAACGAGGCTGCCGAGAGAAAGAGCCGATTGCGCCCGACCGCGCAACTTCTGCGCCTCGTCCCGGGAGGAGAGCCGCAGAGCTGCTCCGGACCGGGAGAACTTAATGGTCGCGCATGCGCGAGCTGGCCCCGTCCGCCGGCGTTTATTCTTGTGGTGGCTGTCTTGCCCGCGCGCCGTTCTTTTCTAAGGGATGACTGCGCAGCGCCACCTGCCGGCAGGAGCGAGGAGAGCACAGGCTCGTTCCGCCTCTCTGACCGCTGCAACCCAGGGCAAGTTCTGGGATTTTGCAGAGCAGAGCGCAAAATAAAATAAAATAAAATAATGCACGGTGAGCGGTTTTTTGCAGCTCTTGCACGGTTGCAATTCCGGAGGAAAGGCATTCCGCTGCTGCAAAGCCCCCGTTGCAAGTCCCAGCATTTTCCTGCCTGCAAGATTTGGCAGGAGAAAGGGAGAGAAAGGAAAGGAGATGCGCTTCTCCCCGGGCAGGCAGCACTGGGAAGCAGCAAGAGCAGGAAAAAAGAGCTCGGGAGGTGCAAACTCTTGCAAAGGCGGAGTCAGGACTAGAAAAGGGCCATTGAAAGCTCTTTTGCTGCCTACAGCCACACCACCCTGAATGCACCCGATCCCGTCCGATCTCGGAAGTTAAGCAGGGTCGGGCCTGGTTAGTACTTGGATGGGAGACCGCCTGGGAATACTGGGTGCGGTAGGCATTTTGCAATTTCCCCTTTTGCAACTCAGACCGAGGAATCCTCTCTTTTTTTTTATCAAAGTCCACGGGCTTTTGCCTTGAAAGGCACATTGGTTGCAAAGAAATGCTCTCCCTTCCGTCTCACAATTCCCCCTGAAATTGCAGCCAGTTACACCGAATGGGAAATGCATGCATGGTAAAAATCTGCATCAAATCTCCCTTTTAAGGTGTCAGAACTGTCTTTGGATTTTTTGGGGGAAAAGAGATGGTTCCTGAGCTCTGAGATGGGAAAGTCGAAGTGACAATCAATGGGAGCAAAAGCAAGAATCTCACCATACATGACATTTCCAGGTAGTCTCCCATCCAGACCTGACCCTGCTTAACTTCCAAAATTAGATGGCACCCAATAACATAGCTCTAGATGCAGCTGCTGTTTGTAGGCTCACAGAACTGTCATTTTTTTATTTTTGCATTTCCACTTCCATTTCCCCAAAAATCTGCAGGCCTCTGAGTCATCTGGAAAGGCAGATTGGATGCCTAAAGTTGCAACCTGATTTTTTTCACATGCATGCACCCTGCATTCCAGATGCACGCAAGGAGGTGTGCTTCCTAACCTGTCTGCAATTTAGGAGAAATTGCGAGATGGGGTGAGACGATCACCCTTGAATGAGGATGCTGACGCTCACCTGGAGAGCTTTTTCGCACCCCAAGCCCAAGCTTGCGGAGCTGCATGTGAGATTCCCAGAGACACCTTGCTGCCTGTTGCATGTCTGAACCTAGAGCCACTTGTTTCTGCAAAAACAGGCCGCGGGAACCATTTCCTTGCTCCAAAAGTGTTAAGCTGCTGGAGCTCCCACCTGCCTTTTCAATCTCTGGCTCTGCTTTTACAATATGGACATTAAACCGGGCGATTGCTTCTTTCTTTCCCAGATGTGCCTGCCTGAGCACTGTGGCTTTACATGGGACATTGTGACACGGGCCCAAAAGCAGGGCCACAAACCTGAAACAGATCAGGAACTGTGGAAATGCATGATTCACTTCGATGGGAACTTATGTAGGTAACCCTCCAGGAAGAGGGCGCCTTTGTCAACCTGGTACCTTCCAAAAAAATTGGACTACCACTTCCATCAGGCTGTGCTGGTTGAGCCTGATGGGAGTTGTAGTCCTGGAGGGAGAGGATACCCAAATCCTGTCTGTGAAGTCACCCCGAAGCCACCCCAGGCCTCAAAACCAAATTTCCCCTTTCTTCTAAAACAGCTTTTCTCTGCTCTTCTCTGCTTTCTCACAAGATGCTGTTGCATAGGCAAATGTTACTTTTATCAGTACAGTGGTGCCCCGCAAGACGAACGCCTCGCAAGACGAAAAACTCGCAAGACGAAAGGTTTTTTCGTTTTCGAGTTGCTTCGCAAGACGAATTTCCCTATGGGCTTGCTTCGCAAAACGAAGCTTGCCCCCAGACCTCTTTTGAAGCAAGGGGCGGCAGGGAGAAGATCGCTTCTCCCCGTTGCCAGCCCCACAATCTCCGGGGACAGAGGGGAAGGCGTGAGCGCGCCTTCCCCTCTGTCCCCGGACCCCTTTTGAACCAAGGGGCGGCAACGGGGAGAAGCGATTCTCCCCGCTGCCCCTTCCCTTGCTTTAAAACAGGTCCGGGGACAGAGGGGAAGGCGCGCGGCCATTCCCCTCTGTCCCCGGACGGTCTCCATAGGAACGCATTGATTGATTTTCAATGCATTCCTATGGGAAACCGTGCTTCGCAAGACGAAAAACTCGCAAGAAGAAAAAACTTGCGGAACGAATTAATTTCGTCTTGCGAGGCACCACTGTACGAGAGAGCTTCAAAAAGGCTAATGAATAGGCTCTTGTCAGTGCCAAGAATACTCAGGCCTGGGAACTGACTCTTTATCTCATTCGGTTGCAACACGTCTTGGACACGCTGAACCGCAAGGCTCCTCAACCCCCTTGGCTTCTCATCCCCCTTTCCTGGGAAGGTCGCCAAGGGTCCCAAAGACAGGTTCTTTTTGTTTATGCTCAGGAAACTCATCATGGGGCAGGGCTCCTGAGGAGGAGGAGAAAGGGGAGGAAACTGGAGGGGAATATATATGCTCTGTGCAAATGACTGTGAACTTGTGCTAAGCTTGTGAGTTATCACGCTTGCTCCTTCTACCAGCCCGGATGGTAGAAATAAAGCTCTTTCTCTGAAATTATCCCTTGAGTGTCTGTTTGACTCCCATTTCCCTGTCCTGGGCGCAATGCTCTTCCCACCCGAGGGCAAAGCCTCATAAGGCTACAGTCCAAAGAGTTGGCAATGACTGCCTTAATCTCTCAGGACTTGGAAGGAACAGCGAGAGCCGGACCAAAAGAACTCACAGGCTGCGCTTGTTTCTTTTCAAAGTTTATTCAACGTGAACAGGATACCACCATGTCTGTGGGGCAGGCCCAGTACAGCTCAAGGCAAGTAGTCATTTTCAAGTTTAAGGCATATTTATATTAAAAAATAATAATAATCGGAAGTTCAGATTGTGCTTTTATTTCCTTTTTCGGAAAGAAGAACCGTGGACAGATCCTTGGATTTGCTGCGTTTTCCTGAGAGTAGATAGCCCAATGTGGATTTGTCCTTGTCTCCACCATCTTCCCCAAATGGAAACATTTAATTTTTTTGCTCTCACGCTAGAAAGTAAAAGGACAATTCGTGTGTCCCTCTAGGCACTTCCATAGCACTGAACGCCAAGAAGACGACCCCAAAAGCACCGATGGAGCCGATCCCTGTCTATTTGCTGTGTGCCGTTAAGTTTCGCCAGTGAAAACAGGTGCAAATCTACCTTTACGTTTACCTAGGCAGCCTTCATATTAGTTGTGAAAAAGCAGCTACGGGCAGAGCGCTTTAGGAATCAGGCCAGGGGCTGGAAACTTTGCATTATGTTATAATAAAGAGTTCCATTTCCCCTCCCAGGTCTCTCATCTGCTCTCCGCCAACCTCTCTGTGTAAATCATCTCCAATTGCACACCGGAAGGAAAAAGTTAAGATGGTGAAAAGCCTGGCCAGTTGCATGCTGACATTAAAGAAGAGTAAGGCATATTGCAAGTGCTCCAGATGTGGAACTGCTGTGTTTACCAGTCACCGCAGTCCTTCAGGTGGAGGTCTGTATAGTTGCACAAACGGACAGGAGGTTTTGGGGCAGATTTTCCCCAAGCTGGTGGAGTGGACTACAACTCCCATCAGCTGCGGGAGCTGCGGTCTAGTAACATCACGATGGCGCCAGTCTGTTCCAGAGCTGGGACCACCAGCCTTTCCTTGGGCTGTCGCCAAGCGCTCCAGCCGAGTTGCGAGAAAAACCTCAGCAACTGGAAAGGTGGGAACAGGGGCGACGGAGGTGATAAGGCTTTGGGGCATGCACAGAGCGCCCCTTGGAAAATGGGGTCTGTTTTCTGCCTCGGCTGATGGCAAGAGCCGCTCTGACAGGGATCCCAAGCTAAAAGTGGTCCTCCTTCCAGAAATCCTGCTATGGAAACAGATCCCCAGGTGGGAAACAGACAAAGCCACTTAGACAAAGCTCAGTGTTTGTTTCCCCCCCCCCCTTTTGCTGTTTTTTCCTTCTGCATTGAGTGTGACTTGGTTAGGGACGCAATCCAGCAGCCATAGGAAGAGGTTCCTCAAAGCCACCCTTGTTCAACCTCTATTCTGAACCCGTTCCAGCTGGCAGCCCTGGCGTTGTCCCATTTGGAAGCGTGAAAACACAGAATTTCAAAGACACGCACGTGCAAAATGCAAAACAGAAACTCGATTGGGAGCCGCCTAGAGAGGCTGGGGAAACTCAGCCAGATGGGCGGGGTATAAATAATAAATTTTTTATTATTGTTATTATTATTTATCCCCCCTAAAGCCAGGAGATTGCAAGGTCAAAGCGAGGAGGTAACAAAAGACCTCTCCGGTGAAACGTTTGCTACGCCTTAGGAAGGTGGCAAGAGCCCCTTAAATCCTCAATTGAAACAAAAGGACAAATCCACATGGAGAAACATCAGAGGTGTTTTGAGTCTTGCTCTCTCCAAGCCAGCAGGATCTAAGAAAACAGATAAACTCCCCCCCCCAAATCCGCTTTAAATACAAAAAAATAGAAAAGTTTGGATCAACATTATTCATAAAAGATACAAAACCTGTGTGTGTATATATATATGTACACAGAAAACAGTGGGTTTTTTTGGGGGATAGGGGAGTCTTTTTTGCCAAAAAAGAGAGCGCGGATATTGCACTTTGTGGAATTTGGTCTTCACCCAGGAATTATTATTTTTGGAAGAGGTCGATGGGGAGGTGGGTGGGAGAAATTGAAGGCGGCTTTTGCTTTTAGAGCGCAGGTCTTCCCTTTACGAATGAAGGGAGGCAAGTGCCTATTGCAGCCGGCGGATGCCCTCCAAATGTTTTGGACTACAACTCCCATGAGGTTTGGCGCTGGCTGGGCCTGATGGGAGTTGTAGTCCAAGACCGTTTGAAACCGCCCAGTGGCCTGTTGTACGAATGCAAACTGCTCCTCTGGTGAACCTGGAACTCAGATGGGACAAGGCAAATTGACGGGTCGTAGGCGGAGAATTCTGCAAGACTCTGCTATTCCTCACCTGGAATATTCACCCTGCCGGAAGGAACCCCAACGATGCCTGCATTCTGCCATCTTTCTCCTTTCCCCACGGTGCTGGTAGGAAGGCGACAGACAATGGAGTCTACGGAGAAGGGGCCGCCAGTCCAGCCGACCGCAGCCGTTTTCCCCGGCCCCGGTCGTAACAGCCGGTGGGAAGGGAGGAAACATGCGACTCTCCGCAGCAAAAAGCACAACACAGTTGCTCAAGGGGGCAAAGAGAAAGATGGACTTGTTTCCCCACTGAGAACCTTCTAACAGAACCGAGGGTCTACGGTGCGCGGGAGAGTCGTGGCGGAGCGTTATCTGCACGGCGGTGTGCCAAGGAGCGGCGCAGCTGCGCAGAGACGGGAAATTTGGGGCTCGGGTTTCCTCTCCCGTCTTTCTGCAAATGCAGAGAACCCCAAAGAGATGGGGCCAAGTCGTCCTTCCCACTTAGTGCTTTTGCTAGACTTCTGCAGGACTGGCAACTAGTTTTTCAAAACAGGGGCAATCGCAGAAGTGCGGCAGTGCTGCCCACTAAGGGGAAAGGCCAGTGCTGTTATTTTTTTCTGGTGCCGAATCACCGGGGGGTGGTGGGGTGGACTGGATGATCCTTGAGGTCCCCCCTTCCAACTCTCCAGCCCACAACGACGCCCCTGAACCCACCCTACTCCTTGCGTCCTCTGGGAAGGCAGAATTTGCAGCACACGGGTTATTCTCCCAAGGTTCTCACCCGGCCAAAGTCCTGTTGTTGTTTTTTTAAAAGCTGGACCCCAAGGGGAACTTGCTGCTGGTGACATCAGCTCCCACCAGCCTGGTGCCCCACTCCAAATGTTTTGGGTTGACAGGCCTGGCTGGGCCTGATGGGAGCTGCGAGCCAAAATACCTGGTGCCAACCGGACTGGCTTTTTATGCTTGTGTGATGCTGATGGGAGGCTTCCTGCTAACACCAGGCAAGTCGCCGATTTTAGAGTTCAACCCAAACCTGTTTTCTCCTCCTATCCACTGCCCCAGTCCACCAAGATAAGGAACTGAAGCCCAGACCGATATCTAGGGGTTGGTGAATAGAATAAAAAGCACCAAGGTCTCAAAATTTGCTGCAACCGGTTAAGGGGAGAGTTGGGGAACGGCGTCTAAACCACACACCTTTCAGACTGGTACGAAAACAAAAGACCTGGATGATTCGCCTTGAGGGTTGATACAAAGGTAGCTGTAAAAGTAAAAACCAACCTTCAACACTGAGCAGGTTTGGTGCTTATAAGAGAAAGCACCTTAAGGTACAGGTCAGAGTCACCAGCAGACCTCAGCCAGCTCCTTCGAAGGCTTTTCAATGTTTGACCGGTGGCGGTAAAGGGAGCGTGGCCCCCTTAAGAGAGGAGCGCTGGGCTTGTTCCAAGGGGGGGGGGAGAGCAAGCAGTGGGTCAGACGGAGGGCTAGAAGGCCAGGAATCTCACCTCTGTGGGACCAGAAGACTGCAGGGATGTCTTCTGATTATGCTTAGCAGAGGCCGCCGGAAACTAAGGCTTGCTGGGCAAAAAGTTGGGGTGAAGACACGGAGGTTTACCAAATGGCAGGGTTTTATTGCTGGTGAAGACACTTGCGGGACCCTAAGCCAGCCGTGTGCAGTAAGATTACAGACATCCTGTTGCTCTGCTCCTTGCCCACCCCCATTCCACCAATACGACCCCCTCAACTTGGGGGTCACCGGTACCGAGCAATCCAGTTTCCAGAGCGAGTGGGGCTTTGGGGAGGGTCCCCCTCGCCTCCTCCTTCCCTTTTTCAAACCAGAGGGTAGGTTTAGGGTAGGCACCCCCAAACTCGGCCCTCTACCTGTTTTGGGACTACAAATCCCATCATCCCTGACCGCTGGCCCTGTTAGCTAGGGATGATGGGAGTTGTAGTCCCAAAACAGCTGGAGGGCTGAGTTTGGGGGGTGCCTGGTTTAGGGGGTCGGGGTAGGACGCGCCGAGCTTAATGCTTTGCGGGTTTGCTGCTCTGCCAGAGTTATTTTCCGGCCATTACAGCTTTCTCTCTTGAGAGCAAGAGGACAGAACTCCTGCCTGAGCGAGGGAGAAGCCTCCGTCTTCAGGATCGGTGCAAGTTTCTCGACGTAGTGCAACGAAAACGGGTCCTTTTAAGGCCGCCGGAGAAAGACCAGACCGCAGTCTTGAGGCTGGTGTGTCTATTGCGTTTCTGTCCCCCCAAACTGCCATGGATCGGGGGGAGGCGGATAAGGTATTCTCCCCACCCACCCCAATTCCAGTCCTCTGTCTCTTTTTCCCGGTGTGACAGCAGTGTCACGCAATTGCCCCTTCAAGCGCCGCAGGAATCGAGTGCTTCGGTCGGGGAAACGAGGAGCAGCCGGATGGGCTCTGGGAAGCCCTTTCCCCCACAATTGTTCTGTGCGCGCCGTCCTCAGAAGGTTGCTCCAGGTGTGTGAAGAGACCTCCGACTTGCAGGTGAGTCCCTGAGGAAGTTTGTTTTCCTCCTCCTTCTTCTTCCACGCAGGGGAACTCTGCGGATCGCGACGCTCCGGGGACAATGCAAAGAGGCCTCCGGGCAGCGGAAGACGCCCCCAAAGCGGGTGAGGGTGGGCAGATCCCGTGTCCCGCCGTGGCTGCGAGGCTACAGGTGAAAGCCGACCCGAACTGCTTACTTGGACTCCGCAGGGTTGTATTCTGTCTCCCCAGACGACACCTGGGAGATGCGACGCGTCGAACGCCACAGCCGTCTGTGGAACTGCCCCGACTTCACCTGCAGGCAGAAGGTGGACCAGGAAGTGGGGAATTAGTTTATTATTATTATTATTATTATTATTATTATTATTAGTGTTATCAGAATTCTAAGGTCTCAAATATAAATTAACGTTCATAAATGTACAAGGCAAACGCACACATAGGTATATCTGTGTCTGAAATACCACAGGAGAGCAATCAGGAAGCCATTTTGACTCTCCCAAATTGACCTCAAATATTTCTCTGCACTCATGAAGGAAATGGGAAAGGCACCCCCGCCCATTTTTTTTTGTTTACAAATCCTGTCTTAAGGGCGTATTTGTGTATGAATAGCGTGAGCCTGTGACCTGGATTCAGGAACTAAGGTATTAACCGTCGCAAAAGAATGGCCAGGCTGCCCAGGTAATGCAATCAGTGACCATTATCAGGTATCCTGGCAGGCAAGTGGTACCTTGGGTTAAGTACTAGATTCATTTCGTAGGTCCGTACTTAACCTGAAACTGTTCTTAACCTGAAGCACCACTTTAGCTAATGGGGCCTCCCGCTGCCACTGCCACCCAATTTCTGTTCTCATCCTGAAGCAAAGTTCTTAACCCAAGCCAAGGTACTATTTCTGGGTTAGCGGAGTCTGTAACCTGAAGCGTCTGTAACCCGAGGTACCACTGTATGATGTTTCAGGGGTGTGGTCTCAGGGGTCAGCAAACTTTTTCAGCAGGGGGCCAGTCCACTGTCCCTCAGACCTTGTGGGGGGCCGGACTATATTTTTTTGGGGGGGGAATGAACAAAGGGTGGGACACGACTAAACGACTAAACAACAACATGGGCCACTTCTGGCTTATGGGGCTTCGGTTGCTGACCCCTGCCATACAGGCTCTTGGATACCCCATAAGGGAAAAGGAGCAGGTTTCCCCCCCCCCCCCATAACACTAGGAAGAGTTGAGCTGAAGGGCAGCTGTCACTCACTCACCTCCAGAGGCTGCCCTGCTCCGACCACTATCAGCTTCCCATCCTCCAAGCCCACGAGAATGTGGCTCTTCTCCTTCGTCACCGAGACGCTGTGGATGGGGACCTTCATTGCCAAAGGGGCGACAGCAGCTTGGAGGCTGAAAGGAGAGGAGGGGGGTGGCGACTGTGTTAGGTGCCGAGGCACTTAAAATCTAAAATAGGTAAAGGTAAAGGGACCCCTGACCGTTAGGTCCAGTCGTGGCCGACTCTGGGGTTGCAGCGCTCATTTCACTTTATTGGCCGAGGGAGTTTTTGTGGGGTTTTTCTTTCTAAGTATTATTCATGTGAAAATCTGTGGTCAGTCAAGGCTTGAAGACAGGCGTGTCTGGGTTGTGGGGCTGACTTTTCTCAGAAGTAACACAGAGCAGGTCCCAGATTTCCCTTACTGCTGTTTAGATTGTAAAAACGTGGAGTTTTGAACCTGGAACAGATGTGAAATAATCTAGGATGCCATCTTCATCTCTTGCAATGTACTTAAACTAGGATAATTTCATGCCTAAAGGTAAAGGTAAAGGGACCCCTGAACGTTAGGTCCAGTCATGGCCGACTCTGGGGTTGCGGCACTCATCTCGCTTTACTGGCCGAGGGAGCCGGCGTACAGCTTCTAGGTCAAGTGGCCAGCATGACTAAGCCGCTTCTGGCGAACCAGAGCAGCACACGGAAACGCCGTTTACCTTCCCGCTGGAGCAGTACCTATTTATCTACTTGCACTTTGACGTGCTTTTGAACTGCTAGGTTGGCAGGAGCTGGGACCGAGCAACAGGAGCTCACCCCATCGCAGGGATTCGAACCACCGACCTTCTGATCAGCAAGCCCTAGGCTCTGTGGTTTAACCCACAGCGCCATCCGCGTCCCTCAAAATAACGAGCATAATAAAGGCAGGAACAGGCGTGGGGAAATCTTAGTGCAGTACGACTGTAAGTTAGAATTTAAAAACAAAAAATCCAAATAATTTTAATTGGTTTTCATGTAAATATAAGAGCAACATATACCTCAAGGAGCGTCTCCTATACATACATACATATACATACATACACACACATACGTCTCCACCCCCATCGTTCTGCCCAGACACTGAGGTCCAGCTCCAAGGGCATTCTGGCGGTTCCCTCCCTGCGAGAAGTGAGGTTACAGGGAACCAGGCAGAGAGCCTTCTCGGTGGTGGCGCCCGCCCTGTGGAACGCCCTCCCACCAGATGTCAAGGAAATAAACAACTATCAGACTTTTAGAAGACACCTGAAGGCAGCCCTGTTTAGGGAAGCTTTTAATGTTTGATGTTTTATTGTGCTTTTAATCTTCTGTTGGGAGCTGCCCAGAGTGGCTGGGGAGAGGGCCACAGCTGAGCTCAGGTCGTGCTTTGGGTCTCCCGCAATGGGCATCCGGTTAGCTATTGCAGAACAGGACGCCAGACTGGATGGACCACTGGCCTGATCCAGATGTGCTGCCGGACTCCAACCCCCATGAGCCCCGGCCAGCGTGGTCAATTGTCAGGCATGATGGGAGTTGTAGTCCAACAGATCCCTTGTCGGATGTGAAGATTCAGAGGCTGCTTAATGTGGACTGCTTAGAGTTCCGAGCGAGGCATGTGAGATGCTGTCTGTTCTGACACAAGGGGAACTGAGTCGATCATCAAGGGGTGAGCCTTTACCTCTGCAAGTCCCTGATCTGTAAGGAGCACTGAATGGTCCCCAGAACGACAAACTCCTCCGTTATGCACATGGCGGTGACCTGCTCGTCCAGAGGGATGGAGACCAGATGCTTGCCGTTGACTGAGTACAGGTGTAGGGCAAACTTGTCCTTCAAGAAATGAGAGGTGGAGGTTAATAATAATAATAATAATAATTTTTATTTATACCCCGCCCTCCCCTGCCAAGGCCGGGCTCAGGGCGGCTAACAAGCAATAATAAAAACAAGTTGAATGAATACAACTTAAAAACAAAATTATAATACAACATTAAAATATTGAAAACATTAAAATATAGCCTCCTCGCAGGAGGAGAAGGAAAAGAAAAAAGAGAGGGAGGGAATCAAATTGGCTCCAAGCCAAAGGCCAGGCGGAACGACTCTGTCTTACAGGCCCTGCGGAAAAAGAAATCAGATCCTGCAGGGCCCTGGTCTCATGAGACAGAGCGTTCCACTAGGCTGGAGCCAGTGTTGAAAAGGCCCTGGCCCTGATGGAGGCTAATCTAACTTCCTTAGGGCCTGGGACAACTAGGGTGTTGCTATTTATGGACCTTGAGGCTCTCTGTGTGGCATACCGGGAGAGGCGGTCCCGTGGGTACGAGGGTCCTAGGCCGTGAAGGGCTTTAAAGGTCAAAACCAGCACCTTAAATCTGACTCTGTACTCCACCAGGAGCCAGTTCAGTTTGAAAAGCTCTCGCAAGAGCCGCTCCTTCAAACGGAAACCTTAAGCGGCCCCGCCAATGCCTCGCAAAGTGCACCAGCAGAGGTCTTTGGCGTGTTTGCAAAGTTGGAAGTGAGAGAGGGCCACTGTGCAAGACGCCAGGCCTGGGCAAGGCCCTGGCTCCCAAAATGGGTCTCTCGACAAGCACCCACGAGTCCTGCGCCGCTTCTGCCAATGGCTCCACTTCACCTTTGCCTAAACTCATGCCCGGCAGCAGCGAAGACCCCCCAGAAAAAAATCCTTTTCCTCTTCCCTCCCTGATGTTCTTTCCTTGTGTGTCATGGCTTTTAAAGAGTGTAAGCCTGCGGCTAAGGACCATCTAGTTTTGACCGTACGTAAACTGCTCTGGGATTTTTCTTGGCAGGACAAGTGCTCTGAATAAATACAAAATGAATAAATGTAGGGGTGCAAATATCCAGAGTGTGGGGGTCAGGTGGGACTGCTATGAGGAATTATGAAATATGGAGCAAGCCATTGTGTCAGCGATGAAAGCACTGCGTTGACTGGGTTTGATTCATTGACAATAATTTCTGACCGAATCCCACAAGCCTCTCCATCTCTGCCATTTGCTTTCTCTACGCCTGACAGGCATGTATAAGTATTCTAAATACACAGGACAGTTGTTCATCAGGCATCCTGGGTTATAAAGATAGTATGTAACTTTGATATAGTTAATCTTCAGGAAGATCTTAAGGGCCAGGACGCAGGTGGCGCTGTGGGTTAAACCACAGAGCCTAGGACTTGCCCAACAGAAGGTCGGCGGTTCGAATCCCCGCGACGGGGTGAGCTCCCGTTGCTCGGTCCCTGCTCCTGCCAACCTAGCAGTTCGAAAGCACGTCAAAGTGCAAGTAGATAAATGGGTACTGCTCTGGCGGTGAGGTAAATGGCGTTTCCGTGTGCTGCTCTGGTTTGCCAGAAGAGGCTTAGTCATGCTGGTCACATGACCCGAAAGCTGTACGCCGGCTCCCTCAGCCAATAAAGTGAGATGAGCGCCGCAACCCCAGAGTCGGCCACGACTGGACCTAATGGTCAGGGGTCCCTTTACCTTTAAGGGCCAGGAAGAGAGTTCACAAGGAGATTGTAAATACTCTTTCCTTGCCATCCTTCCTTTCCTGCCTGTTTATGACCTCTGGGGTTTTGCTGAATGCACTCCTCTAGTCCTGTTTTATTTACTCTCTGATATGTATGCATTCTCAAAGTAGTCTTTGTAGTTAACAGGATTTCTTCTGATCTGGCTTTGTCCCACGAGGGGCTTTTTGAAATGCTCAGAGGAAATCTGATTGGTTCTTACGAACACTGTGCGAAAAGTTCTTTTGTGAATAAAACGACCTGGGCCAAGGGGTGGACGGGGGAATTATTATACGCTCTCCTCCCAGAGTCTTGCTGGTCAAGCCTCGTGTGTATTCTATTAATCAGAGTCCACTACCTCCTTGCTTTGGGAACGCTACAATAAAAACCGACACCGAATGAGATTTTCGCTCCGTGGGCTCCTTCCGCCCTGATTCTACAAGCCCCCAGTTTGTCTCTACAAAGGTCCCTGCGCTGCAGAGAGAGACCCGTTTGAGAATCGCTCGGGACTCGTCTCTCTCATCCGCCAAGGTGACCCGCCTGCTTCACCCACCCCAAGCAAGGCCTCCCGGAGCTCACCTTCAGAGAGGCTCTCCCTTCCACGGTCGTCTGCACCACGACCTGCCCCTCGTGCCCCATGGTGAGGTTGGAGACTGTCACTGGCAAGGAGCTCTCGCAGGGAGGCCTTAACGACTGCATGAACTGGCCTCGGCGGACGGTGTGCACAATGACGGTGCCATCCTAGAAGAAGAGAAAGTTTTCCACGATGAGAAGGATGCCAAGGAAGGGAACGTGGTGAGAGAGAAAGAGAGTGCATAACAATAACAGTAATAATTTTTATTTATACTCCCCAGCCAAGACCAGGCTCAGGGCGGCTAACACCACGTATAAAAACCAATTGATTAAAATACAACTTAAAAACAAGATTAAAGTACAATATTAAAATGCAGCCTCATTTCAGTAGAAACTCAAATCAAAAACTTTGGGGGGATGAAAACGTCAAATCTCCACCAAGGCCAACTATCCGATAAGATACCTTTATTGTCATTGTCCCATTACAGAACAATGAAAAATCTACATAAGACATTCAAAAACCCCTAAAAACTCTGAAACTCCATAATTAAATACAATATACTGCCATAGAGACTACCTTACACTGCGTTTAAAACCAGAATCACATTTGGGTAGAAACTGTTTCTCAGGCGGCTGGCCCTAGTCTTTATAACCCTGGACCTTCTTCCAGAAGGCAGAAGCTGAAAGAGATCATTTCCGGGGTGCGCACTATCCTGCGCTATCTCTGCAGCTTTCTTATGATGCTGGGAAGCGTAGATTTGGTCCAAGCCTTTGTGAGGTTCCTAGACACCCTTCTGCCTCTTGTTATCAGAATCTTCTGGGTTCAACTGCATGTGTACCAGGAGGCAGCCGTGAACAAGAATGAGGTCCCTGCTAAGTGGTGTTCCCACAGGAGATCCAGAAAAGGCGCGTCCAGCCCGGAAGACACACACACAGACCCCACTGCGGCTCACCTTGGACCCCGAGACGGCCATGTCCAACTCGGTGCTGATGGCGACGCACGTGACTTCGTCGTCGTGCCCGTAGAGAACCTGGACGGGCTTGGGTGCCAGGCCACAGGAGAAGCCACCCTGGGGCAGAGGAGAGAAGAGGCCGTCAACAGAATCTCTCAGAACCATAGAGATGGAAGGGTCATCCAATCCAACCCTCCTCTTACCTGCTGCAGGACCTGCCAAACCATGCAAGTGGTATCCCGTGACCCGGATATGAGGTAGATCCCGCACAGATCTAAGGCCAGGCAAGTGACGACGTCTGCAGGGAGAGGAGAGGGGAATCACCAGAACAGAAACACACGGATAACGGTCCCCAGTTAGTTACCTTATCTACATGCAGAGGATAAACATATACAGTGGTGCCCCGCAAGACGAATGCCTCGCAAGACGGAAAACTCGCTAGACTAAAGAGTTTTCCGTTTTGGAGGTGCTTCGCAAAACGAATCTCCTATGGGCTTGCTTCGCAAGACGAAAATGTCTTGTGAGTTCCTGTGGGTTTTTTCCCCTCCCCCCTTTTTCTAAGCTGCTAAGCCGCTTATCAGATGATCCGATAAGCCGCTAAAAGCCGCTAATAGCGCTAATCCGTCAATGGGCTTGCTTCGCAAGACGAAAAAACCGCTAGACGAAGAGAATCACAGAACGGATTCTTTTCGTCTTGCGAGGCACCACTGTATACTGTATTTCCTGGCGTATAAGACTACTTTTTAACCCAGGAAAATATTCTCAAAAGTCGGGGGTCGTCTTATACGCCGGCTACAGCAGCAGCTCCTGCAGCAACTCCCCACCAAAGGACAAAACGACAGCAGATTAAATCAGAGGACACCAAGCTCTCTAGATGAAGCAGAAATACGCTTGAAAATTGGCCCCAGAAGCCCCCAGCTACTGGGAAGTGGAGCGGATTTCCGAGCCGGACTGGAGACTGGTTTTCTAAATTTTTATTTGGTGTGCGTTGGAAGAGGGGTAGTCTTATACGGTGAGTATATCCCAAACTCTATATTTTAACTGGGAAAGTTGGGGGTCGTCTTATACACCCAGTCGTCTTATACGCCGGAAAATACAGTACATATGTACAAATGGAGGAGCGTTCAAGGACAACTCCCCGCAGGCAGAAAAGGAGTGTGTCAGGGACGCAATAGTAAGATGACTTTAAAGACAGGAAACAAAGAAGAACAACCAGTTTAGCCACTGCTCACTAGGATGATATTCTTCGAACTTTCAGTGAACAAAACGGGAAAGAAACTTTAGGAAGAGGTAACAGAACAATAATACTATTGGAATTATGAGAACGGCTCGTCTGAAAATCCTCCTTCCCTTCTCTATTAGCATGCATTTGCTAGAATTAGTACATAAATGATAGCTTTTCAGTGGTTAGTTAAGCTTGAAGTCCCTCAGGCATGCTTTCAAAATTATTTAGGTTTTTAAATCGTGGGCAAGAAGATTCACAAAAAAGGAAGGAAATAGCACTCGGTCGTTTCCATTCTCTTCTCCCCGCAGCCATGATGACTAGAAACATGCCCTTTTAAGATTGAAGACAGAACGAAAGGGAAGCAGCAGCTCTCAGGGTGCCAGAGCCTGCACTCAAGAAGGAAAATAATATGCTGGCATTTAGACGTTCAGCATGCTCTGTTTTTCGATTCCTTGCGATTTTCAGAAGGGAGTCTCTCCTCCCGCGAGTCGTGGCCTCCTACCTATGTGCCTGCTGATGTGTCCCACAACCTTCCCTCGGCTGAGGGACGTCACCCGCAAGCTGTTGTCCCAGTGGCCTCCGCTGAAGAGGAGCTTCCCATCGTGAGAGACCGTCAGCGTCTTGGAGGACACTTCCACACCTGGAGCAACGGGTCCATATAGGAAGCGCTGGGTCCTAGCAGGAGGGAGGGAGAAAGAGAGAGAGATGTTCCTGCCAAGCAGCAAAGCCTGCATTTTAGGCAGGTGAGGAAAAGGGACCCATCAAAACACCTGCTGAAACCGCACACCTCGCCACTGAAGACTCCTTTACCTAGGCCAGTGTTTCTCAAATTCCCCGGCTGTTGCTAGACTACAACTCCCATCATCATCCCTGACCAGGGCCGGATTTAGGTTCGATGAGGCCCTCAGCTACTGAAGGTAATGGGACCCTTGATATGTCCAGCTGTCCTTTGTCAACAACAAATTGTCGCTGTTTTTTTTTTGTGTTGAACATATGCTATATGGTACTTTACGGACCTCATAGGTATCTCAAGCCACCTGAACATAACAAAATATGTATTTTATCAAAGTAATTGTTGAACTGAAATACCATTAAAGGTAAAGGGACCCCTGACCATTAGGTCCAGTTGTGACAGACTCTGGGGTTGCGGCGCTCATCTCGCTTTATTGGCCGAGGGAGCCGGCATACAGCTTCCGGGTCATGTGGCCAGCATGACAAAGCCGCTTCTGGCAAACCAGAGCAGCACACGGAAATGCCGTTTACCTTCCCGCCGTAGTGGTACCTATTAATCTACTTGCACCTTGACGTGCTTTCGAACTGCTAGGTTGGCAGGAGCAGGGACCGAGCAACGGGAGCTCACCCTGTCACGGGGATTCGAACCGCCGACCTTCTGATCGGCAAGTCCCAGGCTCAGCCGTTTAACCCACAGCACCACCTGCATCCCCCCATTTGTATATAAAGTCCCAGGCTCAGCGGTTTAACCCACAGCGCCACCCGCATCCCCCCATTTGTATGTATAGCTCAGAATAAATATACTGCACTGAAGAACCTGGAACTCTGAGAATTCACGACAAGGTGGGAGCGAAGCCCAGACTCACTTTGCGTTGGAGACGGTGGGGTCTTTGGTGAAGCTGAAATAGTTGGAGATGTTCTTGTCGTAGGGCAGCCAGCCGTGTGTGCCTAGCAGCCCGTTGGCACTGACAGTGACCTGGAAGAAGTTGTTGGGGGGGGGCAAATTAGGCAATAAGAAGGGCAGGGAAGCAGCTCACGGCGACGCAGGGGAGATGGGGAAGGAAGAGGGCAAACAGGAATCGCAACATCCTTCCTGGGATAAGGGGATGCCCACCCAAAGAGCTGTAGAATTGTTGCAGAATTGGAAGGGGACCCCCCAAATGTCATCTAGTTCAACCCCCCTGCAAGGAGGCCTTGGGAGAAAAGCATCAATTTTCTGACCGGAGGGCCTTCTCGGTGGTGGCACCCGCCCTGTGGAACGCCCGCCCAGCAGATGTCGAGGCAATAAAACTATTTTACTTTTAAAAGACAACTGTTTAGGGAAGTTTTTAATGTCTGACGCTGTATTGTTTTTAATATTTGGTTGGATGCCGCCCAGAGTGGCTGGGGAAACCCAGCCAGATGGGCGCGGTATAAATAATAAATTATTATTATTAGTTTGAACCTACCAGCATATCGGGATATCCCTGAGTCATGAAGGAGTGGGCTTGGTTTTTTGGGACCACAGCCTGGACGAGGGGGATCCCGTCGCTGATGCTCTGAAAAAGGACAAGACGAGTCACTGCTTTTTGCCGCTTGGTTTCGGCAAAATCTGTGCTGTTACCCGGTTCCCGCCTTTGTGATAATTCCCCACCACCAGCTACAGAAGAGGAACACACTCATCTCCACCCTTGCTCTGGGAAAGGAAAGGGAGTCGCAGGAGATAGGCGGGTTGGCAATGCCCTTTCATACGTATCATACAATTGAGGGGCACTCAACGGTCATCTAGTCCAACCCCCTTTCAACGCAGGAATCTCAAACGAAAGCATCCACAGCCACCCAACCTCTGCTCAGCCCGGTCTTATTCAACATCTTTATCAACGACTTGGATGATGGACTCAAGGGCATCCTGATCAAATTTGCAGATGACACCAAACTGGGAGGGCTGGCTAACACCCCAGAGGACAGGATCACACTTCAAAACGACCTTGACAGATTAGAGAACTGGGCAAAAACAAACAAGATGAATTTTAACAGGGAGAAATGTAAAGTATTGCACTTGGGCAAAAAAAATTGAGAGGCACAAATACAAGATGAGGGACACCTGGCTTGAGAGAAGTACATGTGAAAAGGATCTAGGAGTCTTGGTTGACCACAAACTTGACATGAGCCAACAGTGTGACGTGGCAGCTAAAAAAGCCAATGCAATTCTGGGCTGCATCAATAGGAGTATAGCATCTAGATCAAGGGAAGTAATCGTGCCACTGTATTCTGCTCTGGTCAGACCTCACCTGGAGTACTGTGTCCAGTTCTGGGCACCACAGTTCAAGAAGGACACTGACAAACTGGAACGTGTCCAGAGGAGGGCAACCAAAATGGTCAAAGGCCTGGAAACGATGCCTTATGAGGAACGGCTAAGGGAGCTGGGCATGTTTAGCCTGGAGAAGAGGAGGTTAAGGGGTGATATGATAGCCATGTTCAAATATAGAAAAGGATGTCACATAGAGGAGGGAGAAAGGTTGTTTTCTGCTGCTCCAGAGAAGCGGACACGGAGCAATGGATCCAAACTACAAGAAAGAAGATTCCACCTAAACATTAGGAAGAACTTCCTGACAGTAAGAGCTGTTGGACAGTGGAATTTGCTGCCAAGGAGTGTGGTGGAGTCTCCTACTTTGGAGGTCTTTAAGCAGAGGCTTGACAACCATATGTCAGGAGTGCTCTGATGGTGTTTCCTGCTTGGCAGGGGGTTGGACTCGATGGCCCTTGGGGTCTCTTCCAACTCTATGATTCTATGATTCTAAAAACCTCTGAGGAAGGAGAGCCCACCACTTCTTGTGGGGGTCTGTTCCCCTGCCCAACAGCTCTTGCCACCAGAAAATTCTTCCTGATGTTGAGATGGAATCTCCTTTCTTGTAACTTGAAGTCGCTGGTGCGAGTCCCACCCTCCAGGAACAGGAGGAAACAGGCTTCTTCCGTCTTCTACGGGACAGCGCTTCAGATATTTAAAGATGGCTCTCATATCACCTCTCGGTCTTCTCTTCTTCTTGCCCGGGCTAAGCATCCGCAGCTCCTTCGACCGTTCCTCATCAGGCTTGGTTTCCAGACCCTTGACCATCTTGGTTGCCCTCCCTTTGCGCGTGTTCCAACTTGTCAATGCCCTTCTTGAACTGCGGTGTGTTCGCGTGTGCCAGCGGTACCTCTGGTTGCGAACGGGATCCATTCCAAAGGCCCATTCGCAACATGAAAAGAACGCAACCCGCAGTGGCGCGTTTGTGCATGCGCTGGATGTGATACACCGCTTCTGTGCACGCGTGAGCGGAGAAACCCGGAAGTAACCCTTCCCGGTACTTCTGGGTCGCCGCGGGACGTAACCTGAAAGAATGTAATGTGAAGCGGACGTGACATGAGTTATGGCAGTATTCTACACGCGGACACACAAAATCACACCCTGGAGGAAACAGACTTACTTCAGCAAAGAAGGACTTCAGCTCACTGAGGTTCTCAAAGACGTTGGGGGGGATGGTGTCCAGGCGAGAGAGTCTCTTGGACGCTGCGTTTTCGGCAGAGAGCCGGGCTGGATGGGGCTCCTAGAGGAGAGAGGGAGCAGGATATTTCAAACGGGATATTGGCATGTTGCATCCTATTTAACTTTATGTGTCAAACCTCGGTTTCTTATGGCCCCCGCCTATTTGCTGTCCTGTACAATCCACACAGGACACGGGTGGTGCTGTGGGTTAAACCACAGAGCCTAGGACTTGCCGATCAGAAGATTGGCGGTTCGAATCCCCGCGCGGGGGTGAGCTCCCGTTGCTCGGTCCCTGCTCCTTCCAACCTAGCAGTTCGAAAGCACGTCAAGTGCAAGTAGATAAACAGGTACTGCTCCGGTGGGAAGATAAACAGCATTTCCGTGCGCTGTTTCTGGTTCGCCAGAAGCGGCTTAGTCATGCTGGCCACACGACCCGGAAGTTGTATGCCGGCTCTCTTGGCCAATAAAGCGAGATGAGCACCGCAACCCCAGAGTCGGTCACGACTGGACCTAATGGCCAGGGGTCCCTTTACCTTTACAATCCACACACCCCATGAGATGAAAAGGTGGTTAACATTATGGGGAACACAGTGATGAAGGCAGGAGGGGGGGCTTTCCACAGATCATTTCGTAGGCTGACATGCCAAGACATATCCATATGGGAAAAGCCAAGCAGCCAAAATGATATTGTAATGTATTTTTAATCTTTTGTTGGAAGCCGTCCAGAGTGGGCGGGGTGATAATAGTAATAATAATAATAATAATAATTTCCCCAGCCACTCTGGACGGCTTAAAGATTAAAAATAGATTAAATATATTACTATTAAAAGCCGTCAATGGCGCATTAAACCACCAACACTCCCCCTCCCCATTCTGCTGTTTTGCAAATTGGGTACGGCGCTGCTGTCAGTGTCAGGCTAGGATCTGGGAGAGAGCTGGGTTCGAATCCTCCGTTAGCCACAAAGCACACTGAGTGACCTTGGGCCTGTCACGGCTTCTCAGCCTCACCTACTTCGCGGGGTTGTTGTGGGGTGAAAATGGGGAGGGGGGGGACAACTGTGTACACCCCCTTGAGGTACTCAAAAATGTGGGATATACACGCAATGAAATAAATCTGAAACAGAAGCGGTAAGCGGTGTGTGAAATTTAAAAATAGACCCTATTTTCAACGAGAAAGAGAAGCAGAGAAATGCAAACCAGGGCGCTGCCCGCCTTCTGCCATCTTCCACCTGGGCCTTGCAAAATGGCCACCTGCCTACAGGTCAGGTGTGTGTCGCCCCCCCCCCCCGTTGCCTTCTGAACAAAAATCCGGAAGACACCTTGACGGCCCCTCCTACCTTCAGCAGCTGGCAGGGGGTCTGCCCAAAGTTACTGATGATGCCCTCCAGAGCCTTCCTTTGGGTCTCGTCGGCGATGGCATCCAGGTCAACCGCCCCTGAAATGAATTTTGGGTGCCATGAGGGATATACGAAGTGCGGTGTAAATCAGGACTGGGGGAGCTGTGGCCCACAAGATGCAGCAGTTAGGGACTCCACTCCGGGTTGGAGTAGGGTTCGCTCCTGAGCCTTTTTCTTCTCCCGAAGATATCCCACAAGGCAGCAGAGGTTTAGGGTCAGAGTTTTCCTTCTCCTAGATGGGCTCCCTTCCCAGGTGGACGAACCCCATCTGCCCCTCACTTTCCTCTGCAGCCCATGCAAAAACTGCCTTCTTGAATTATTATTATTATTATTATTATTATTATTATCATCATCATATCATTTATACCCTGCCCACCTGGTGGATGAGCCCCATCTGCCTCTCACTTCCCTCTGCAGCCCATGCAAAAACTGCTTTCTTTAATAAATTATTATTATTATTATTACTATTACTATTATTATTACTATTATTATTTTATCATTTATACCCTAGTCCACCTAGTGGACGATCCCCATCTGCCCCTCACTTCCCTCTGCAGCCCATGCAAAAACTGCCTTCTCTAATAAATAATAATAATAATAATAATAATAATAATAATAATAATAATAATAATAATTTTATTATTTATACCCCGCCCATCTGGCTGGGCTTCCCCAGCCACTCTGGGCGGCTTCCAACAGAACACTAAAAAGAAAATAAAACTTCAAACATTAAAAGCTTCCCTAAACAGGGCTGCCTTCAGATGTCTTCTAAAAGTCAGATAGTTGTTTATTTCCTTGACATCTGGTGGAAGGGTGTTTCACAGGGCGGGTGCCACCACCGAGAAGGCCCTCTGCCTGGTTCCCTATAACTTGGCTTATCGCAGGGAGGGAACCGCCAGAAGGCCCTCGGTGCTGGACCTCAGTGTCCGGGCTGAACGATGGGGGTGGAGACGCTCCTTCAGGTCTACTGAGCCGAGGCCATTTAGGGCTTTCAAGATCAGCACCAACACTTTGAACTGTGCTCGGAAACGTACTGGGAACCAATGTAGGTCTTTCAGGACCGCTGTTATATGGTCTCGGTGGCCACTCCCAGTCACCAGTCTAGCTGCCGCATTCTGGATTAGTTGTAGCTTCCAAGTCACCTTCAAGGGTAGCCCCACATAGAGCGCATTGACTGTTGGACCCATGCTTGGTCTCATCCGCTCTATGTGCCACTGCCTGTTTTTGCATTTAGGGAAAATTCCCAACTCACTGAGGGTTTGAGCCCCATCGGCTCCCCTCACCTGGTTTAGCCGGCCTGTCAAAGCCATTTCCTGGGATTGTGGCCGCTGTTGCATGTAGACAGTTTCTAGGAGCCCCAGGTGAGACAGACTACCCTCAAAGGAGCATGACGTGTCTCCCACCTGAGGTACTACCCTGATACGTGCGCACAGAATCAAAGAGTTAGAAAAACCCGTGAGGTCTTCTAGCCCAACCTGATGCAACAGACTGAAATTGAAATACTTTGTTGTCACTTGTACAACTTGTATACAGTGAGATTACACGAGCACCCGCCACTCAGCTCTCTTAGTCTTAATTCCCCTCGTTTACTGACACCCACCCACCAAACCCGAAAGTCAGTTGTCCTGTTGTTCTCTTTTCCTTCAGTAGCCTAACAGCCCACGGATAGAAGCTGTTCTTTACCCTGTTGGCGCGACTAATCCGGCTTCTATCTCTTCTGCCCGAGGGCAGGAGATCAAGAAAGTGCCGGCCAGGGTGTGAATCATCCCTGAGAATTTTCCTCACTCTCCTGAGGCAACCTTCTTCCGCTATTTCATCCAGCGGATTCATGGGACAGCCCATAATATCTTGTGCTGTATTCACCACCCTCTGTAGGCACTTCCTATCCGTTGATGTCAAACCAGCGTCCCACACCGTGATGCAGTAAGAAAGGACACTTTCTATTGTAAACCGGTAGAAGGAGATCATCAGATGTGCAGATCATCAGATGCAACGAGGTCCCACCTTACCTTCATACGTGCAGTAATAGAAGACGTTCAGCGCTTCCACAGCGGCTGGGCCCCGCTGTTTGTACCCAAAGATCAAGTCAATCCACTCGTGGAGGTGGGCAGACACGTACTCCGACTCCTGGCACAGACACAAGGGGACGATGATGAGGTCAAAGCACAGCACAGGCCAGTTTGCATGCCACCCAACCATTAAAAAAAACCACCACCGCTTTTCCTGGGGCGCAATCTGCTCAGAGACAAATACCGGCGAACTTGGAAGCCGAACGCCTTGGCTTCCAAACAAATCGGCTCCCGAACGATCGAAACATGGAAGTGAGTGTTCTGGTTTTCGAATGATTTTCATAAGCCAAACGTCCAGCACGGCTTCTGATTGGCTGCTGCAGGACACTCCTGCAGCCAATCGGAAGCCGCGCTTTGGTTTTTGAATGGTCCCGGGAGTCAAACGGACTCCTGGAACGCATTCTGTTCGAAAACCAGGGTACCGTTGTAACTAAAATGCAGGGACACGGCAAGTAAACTTGAAACTTTCCGCATATTTTTGTTTGTTTGTTTTGCAAATAATAATAAATACCGTATTTTTCGCCCTATAGGACGCACTTTTTCCCCTCCAAAAATGAAGGGGAAAACTGGGTGCGTCCTATGGGGCGAATGCAGGCTTTTGCTGAAGCCTGGAGAGCGAGAGGGGTCCGTGCGCACCGACCCCTCTCGCTCTCCAGGCTTCAGGAAGCTATCCCAAGTCTTGCAAGCCCGGCGGGATGTCCCGCGGGCTCGCAAGGCTTGCGGGCAGCAGCCTGCACCCAAAAGCTGGGGACAGCGGGGAGGCGCAGCGCCGCCACCCCGCTATTCCCCGACCTGATCAGGAGGCTGGCGGGGGGAGAAGCAAGCCTGCTTCTCCCCCCGCCAGCCCCACAAGCTCGGGGGATAGGGGGATGGCGGAGCGCCACCATCCCGCTATTCCCTGACCTGATCTGGAGGCTGGCGGGGGGAGAAGCAAGCCTGCTTCTCCCCCCGCCAGCCCCACAAGCTCGGGGGATAGGGGGATGGCGGAGCGCCACCATCCCGCTATTCCCTGACCTGATCTGGAGGCTGGCGGGGGGAGAAGCAAGCCTGCTTCTCCCCCCTCCAGCCCCACAAGCTCGGGAGATAGCGGGCCAAGCTGTCCCTGAAGGCAGAAGAGGGAGACGAAGTGCTCCGTCTCCCTCTTCTAGCTTGGGGATGGCTGCGCAAACCTGGGGGGGGAAATCAAATTTTTTCCTTTGATTTCCCCCCTCAAAAAATAGGTGCGTCCTATGGGCCGGAGCGTCCTATAGGGCGAAAAATACGGTAATAATAAAATTTTATTTATATCCCGCTCTCCCCCGAAGCTGGGCTCAGAGCTAACTTCCCTGTGGCCTGGGACCTCCATGATGTTTTTGTTTGAAGACCGTAAGGCCCTCCGTGGGACATACCAGGAGAGGCAGTCCCGTAGGTACGAGGGTCCTAGGCCCGCTTCACGAGGGAAAAAGCAGGGTTCCCCCCCAAGTCATTCTGCTGATCAGTTTCAGCGGATTTTTAAATTTTAAAATGGATTTGCATATCGCTAAGATGCCGAGGTGTCCTTTGTGTGAGACTGAAAAGAAGGAATTTAATAAAAGTGCGTCGCTAGCTGTTTGGAAAAGGGCATGTTGCGTACTTTATTTCCCTAACTACAGCCAGAATGAAATGGCCTCAGAAAAGAAGATACAGAACAGCCCTCGACTCTCAGCAACTTGCCCTCAGCAATTAAAGCATTTGGGCTTAGTTAAAACTAAAGGAAAAGGAGGGTAGTAGTATTATTTATAGGGGACGTGGGTGGCACTGTGGGTTAAACCACAGAGCCTAGAACTTGCCGATCAGAAGGTTGGCGGTTCGAATCCCCACGATGGGGTGAGCTCCCGTTGCTCGGTCCCTGCTCCTGCCAACCTAGCAGTTCGAAAGCACGTCAAAGTGCAAGTAGATAAATAGGTACCGCTCTGGCGGGAAGGTAAACGGCGTTGCCGTGCGCTGTTCTGGTTCACCAGAAGCGGCTTAATCATGCTGGCCGCATGACCCGGAAGCTGTATGCCGGCTCCCTCGGCCAGTAAAGCGAGATGAGCGCCACAACCCCAGCGTCGTCCGCGACTAGACCTAATAGTCAGGGGTCCCTTTACCTTTTTATTATTATTTATAGGAATAAAATCTTCCCCTCTCTCCATTGCCCTGCCTGCCTCCTCTTACCAGGGCTTTACGGTGCTTGTGGATGAAATCTTCTGGGGATTTGGCCCATCTGGGAAGGACGACGTCTCCCACTTTCTCATTCGACATCTGCAGAGAGCCTAGATCAAAGCCTGCAGGGAGGGGAAATGTGGGAGAATGCAGCAGGCAGCCAAAACCAGCTATTTCCCCCACCCTAAAAACCCCCCACCTTAGCTCCCCTTTTGCAAACCACACTTCCGATTTCCTAAGTCAAGGACCAGCAACTCACACATGGCATGATCAACCTATGGGACTCGTTACTACAAAGTTACGCATCTTGCTGGCGGTCCCTGACGTCTCCCCTTGATCTCTGTTTACCCACTTAAGGGAGAAGACATACCGTATTTTTTGCTCTATAAAATGCACTTTCCCCCTCCTAAAAGTAAGGGGGAATGTGTGTGCGTCTTATGGAGTGAATGCAGGCGGGAGGCTCTGCTCAGCGCTCCCTTTAAAGAGCCGCCTGGAGCGTGTGTTGGGCTCTTGGGGGCTTTTCCCCGGGGAGGGAGAAGGGCTGCCCTTCTCCATGCTCCACACACTCTTTAAAGGGAGCGCGGCTCTTGGGGGAGCCTTCCTGCTGCCGGGGAGAGGCGGCGCACGGCTATCCCATAAGCCAGCTGCGCTGCGATTCTGCTTGCTATCCTGGCTTCTTGCTTAGCCCTGGGCAGATGGAGCCTTCCTCCCGCTGCCCTTCTCCCTCCTCGGGGAAAAGCCTGCAAGCGCCGCACACACGCTCCACGCGGCTCGTGAAAGGGAGCGCTGAGCAGAGCCTGGGATGCACACAGGCTCTGCTCGGCGCTCCCTTTAAAGAATATTTTTTCCTTGCATTCCCCCTCTAAAACTAGGTGCGTCTTATGGTCAGGTGCGTCTTATGGAGCGGAAAATACGGTAGGCCAGATTTGCAGAGCAAGGCGGGGGGGGGGGAGGTTTTGAAGCATGCTCACCAGCTTCGGGGCAAGGAGTACCCTTCTCTCTTCCCTTCGGCAAACTCCAAAAAGACCCATTTTGCAGCTTTCCCAGCCAGATCCCAACGTTAAATTGAGGATAAGAGAGGCATGACCCGGCCCTGCCTGGCTATTACAGGGACTGAATTTGGGATTTTCTGACTCCATCTTTGGATACAAGCCCTCTCCAAATACTTGGCCGCAAAAGGATGATGACTTATCTCCTGCTGGTGAACTCCTGGGCAGCGTCTGCCTGGTCCGTCAGCCAGCAGAACCGGCAGCCCAGAAGGCCTAGGAATCTGAACCAGCCCAGGAAAGGAACGCTTACTGTTTTGGTTCTCCAGGAAGTCCGTAAAGTAGAAGAATTCCGGGATCAGCTCCTTCACGTCCACGGGGTTTTCCATGCGGGCTTGCCAGGCGGCGGGGACGGAGTGAAACTGGCGGTCGGAGCAGTCAAACCTGCCGGCGTAAGAGCGAGAGGAGTTTGAATCGCAAGGCTGCAGGGTTGGAATTTGTCCGATCCTCTCTGCTAAAGCCGTCCCAAGTCGGGGGCCACCAGCGCCTTGTCAAAATGGGCAGAGAGGCACATTCCTGGTTCCTACGCAGTAATGCCCTAAGCGTGAATTTGCATTTCCTAGTGCAGAAAATTATTGATCTGATGTGTAGAGATCTTAATTCTACTTAATTCAAGAGAGCTCTGGAAGCTTCTCTGTGTGAAAGAAAGAAGCAGAAGGTTCGTGATGTTTGGGTTATATCTTCAGAGAAGCTGAGTACAGTGGTACCTTGTGTTAAGAACTTAATTCGTTCTGGAGGTCTGTTCTTAACCTGAAACTGTTCTTAACCTGAGGTACCACTTTAGCTAATGGGGCCTCCTGCCACCACGACGCCACGGAGCGATTTCTGTTCTTACCCTGAAGCAAAATTCTTAATCCGAGGTACTATTTCTGGGTTAGCGGAGTCTGTAGCCTGAAGCTTCTGTAACCCAAGGTACCACTGTAAAGGTAAAGGGTAAAGGGACCCCTGGCCATTAGGTCCAGTTGCGGATGACTCAGGGGTTGCGGCACTCATCTCGCTTTATTGGCCGAGGGAGCCGACGTACAGCTTCCGGGTCATGTGGCCAGCATGACTAAGCTGCTTCTGGCGAACCAGAGCAGCGCACAGAAATGCCATTTACCTTCCCGCCGGAGCAGTACCTATTTATCTACTTGTACTTTGATGTGCTTTTGAACTGCTAGGTTGGCAGGAGCAGGGACCGAGCAACGGGAGCTCACCCCATGGCGGGAATTCGAACCGCTGACCTTCGGATCGGCAAGTCCTAGGCTCTGTGGTTTAATCAACAGCGCCACCCGCGTCCCTAGGTACCACTGTACAGCTGCCTTAAACTGCTTCTGTTATCTTTCAGTCAAGGTCATGCTGACTATAAAAGTAAGGCGAGAAGGTTTCACTTTTTCTCTCTTTTCCTTCTGGTGTGGTGTTTTGTACATAGTATGCTTAGCGCTAAGGTTTAGACTTATTATAAGTTATTGTAAGTTTAAGTCAAGTCTGCTGTAACTGGATTTCTGATGGACAGGGACAATCCTGAATGTATTGGATTTGCAACCGTTATCCTTATTTGCCTTCAGTAGCTGTAAAGCTCTGCTGGATGAAATACAATTGCCTCTGGTCTATTTTGGGGGGATCCTGCAACATGTTTAAGTTTTTACTCTGCTAACCATACGTCAAGGGGAAGAAATGGAGGCAGTGAGAGATTTTACTTTCTTGGGCTCCATGATCACTGCAGATGGTGACAGCAGCCACAAAATTGAAAGACGCCTGCTTCTTGGGAGAAAAGCGATGACAAACCTAGACAGCATCTTAAAAAGCAGAGACATCACCTTGCCAACAAAGGTCCGTATAGTAAAAGCTATGGTTTTCCCAGTAGTGATGTATAGAAGTGAGAGCTGGACCATAAAGAAGGCTGATCGCCGAAGAATGGATGCTTTTGAATTCTGGTGCTGGAGGAGACTCTTGAGAGTCCTATGGACTGCAAGAAGATCAGAGCTATCCATTCTGAAGGAAATCAGCCCTGAGTGCTCACTGGAAGGACAGATCCTGAAGCTGAGGCTCCAAGACTTTGGCCACCTCATGAAAAGAGAAGACTCCCTGGAAAAGACCCTGATGCTGGGAAAGATGGAGGGCACAAGGAGAACGGACGACAGAGGACGAGATGGTTGGACAGTGTTCTCGAAGCTACCAGCATGAGTCTGACCAAACTGCGGGAGGCAGTGGAAGACAGGAGTGCCTGGCGTGCTCTGGTCCAGGGGGTCACAAAGAGTCGGACACGACTAAACAACAACCACCATACATCGGAGTTCTGCTCTGGATCAATATTGAGTAGAATTCCATGACACTAAGTGCCCATATGACGAGAAGGGAAATGAGCAAACGGTAAGGAAGGCCTCGACCATCATGTCTGCGTGTGTTTACTGGAGGAGCAGAAAGGGAGAAGTCTTATTTTCTGCGGATGGCTTGCTCTCTCTCACTCACCTCCCGCTTTGCAACTGGATATGCAGAGTAGTGAAAGGCTCCGTGCGGATCAGGTAGTGCATGACGCCGGCTGCGTTGGAGTAGTGGGTGCCGTAGTGGAACTTGTCAATCATGCCGGTGGGATCCTCAAAGCTCTCGTACCTGCGGGCGGAATGGCAAAGCCGGAAAGAGGAGAACTCAAGTCTGTGCGGTGACTCCCAGATGGCAGACAGAACAACAACAACAACAACAACAATTTATTATTAAAAACAATTTATTATTAAGTAATTTCGTTGTCCCCGAAGGGGGCAATGACAATAAAGATGATATTATTATTATTATTATTATTATTATTATTATTATTATTATTATTATTTGTATCCCGCCCATCTGGCTGGGTTTCCCCAGCCACTCTGGGCAGCTTCCATAAAAACCAAAAATACAATAAAATATCACACATTAAAAGCTTCCCTAAAGAGGGCTGCCTTCAGATGTTTTCTAAAAGTCTGGTAGTTGTTTTTCTCTTTGACATCTGCTGGGAGGGCGTTCCGCAGGGCGGGTGCCACCACCGAGAAGGCCCTCTGCCTGCTTCCCTGTAACTTGGCTTCTCGCAGGGAGGGAACCGCCAGTAGGCCCTTGGAGCTGGACCTCAGTGTCCGGGCAGAACGGTGGGGGTGGAGACGCTCCTTCAGATATACTGGACCAAGGCCGTTTAGGGCTTTAAAGGTCAGCACTGACACTTTGAATTGTGCTCGGAAATGTACTGGGAGCCAATGTAGGTCTTTCAAGACCGGTGTTATGTGGTCTCAGCGGCCGCTCCCAGTCACCAGTCTAGCTGCCGCATTCTGGATTAGTTGTAGTTACCGAGGCACCTTCAAAGATAGCCCCATGTAGAGCGCATTGCAGTAGTCCAAGCGGGAGATAACTAGAGCATGCACCACTCTGGCGAGACAGTCCGCGGGCAGGGAGGGTCTCATCCTGCGTACCAGATGGAGCTGGTAGACAGCTGCCCTGGACACAAAATTAACCTGTGCCTCCATGGACAGCTGTGAGTCCAAAGTGACTCCCAGGCTGCGCACCTGGTCCTTCAGGGGCACAGTCACCCCATTCAGGACCAGCAACAACAACTGTATACTGCCCTTCATCCAAAGGTCGTGGGACGGTTCACATCGTAAAGGTACAACACAGGAACACAAAATTCAAAACAAAATAAAAGCAAGGCAATAACTCCCCAGTCACAAACACACCGAGCAGCATTTTCGCCGATGGTGGTTCCGAAATGATGCATGTGATTTAGCACGACTCGGTCACTGCTTTTCTGCTTTGAGAAATTCCCCCTCCTGGGCAGCTCCCCTTTCCTAGTCCCCTTTCTGAAACCGTATAACCCCAGTCCTGAAAGACTTACATTGGCTTCGAGTATGTTTCTGAGCACAATTCAAAGTGTTGGTGCTGACTTTTCAAGCCCTAAACGACCTCGGTCCAGTATACCTGAAGGAGCGTCTCCACCTCCATCGTTCTGCCCGGACACAGAGGTCCAGCTCCGAGGGCCTTCTGGCGGTTCCCTCCCTGCGAGAAGCCAAGTTACAGGGAACCAGGCAGAGGGCCTTCTAGGTGGTGGCGCCCGCTGTGTGAAACACCCTCCTGTCAAATGTCAAGGAAATAAACAACTACCTGACTTAGAAGACATCTGAAGGCAGCCCTGTTTAGGGAAGCTTTTAATGTTTGATCTTTTACCGTGTTTTTAATGTTCTGTTGGGAGCTGCCCAGAGTGGCTGGGGAAACCCAGCCACGTGGGTGGGATATTACTACTACTACTACTACTACTACAGTACCTTGGTTCTTAAACGCCTTGGTACTCAAACAACTTGGAACCCAAACACTGCAAACCCGGAAGTAAGTATCCCGGTTTGCGAACTTTTTTCAGAAGCCAAACGTGCTCCATTTTGAGTGTTACACTTCCGATTTGTGTCTTATGCTTCCGTTTTGAGTGCCACCCATGCTCCGTTTTGAGCGTTACGCTGAACTCTGTTTTTGCTATTTATTCTGTGTTTTTGTGGCTCTTTTGGTTTTGTTTCTGTGACTGTGTGGAACCCAGTTCAGCTACTGATGGATTGTGTGACTGCAGTGCATTATTGCTTTCATTTTATGGATCCATGGTCTCGTTAAGATAGTAAAAGTCATGTTAAATTTCTGTTTTAGGAGTTGTTTTTAAATGTCTGGAACAGATTCATCCGTTTTGCATTGCTTTCTATGGGAAAGCGCGCCTTGGTTTTGGAATGCTTTGGTTTTGGAACGGACTTCTGGAATGGATTAAATTTGAGAACCAAAGTACCACTGTATTATTATTATCTCAAATGTTGAGATGAAAGCACTTTATGGACCATAGCGAGGGGGAAAGAGTTAAACCATCTCTCTTTTTCCCCAGCCGTGATTCTGCCCTTCCTGCAATTTGCTAGGGTTGGCAGAGCTGGGAGAGGAAAGAAACTGATGCAAAGGTAACGCTACTAGGGAAGGGAAAGGCTAAAGAGACCATCGGGAGGAGAGGCGGATTGCAGAGAAGCAAAAGCCTAGAGCGGTCGCTTGCCCTCCAAGTGGCTTTGGACTACAACTCCCATGTTGTCTCAAGGGAAAGACGTCTCTGGCATTTCCTTCCACTGAGATGCTTCCTGCCTTCCCAGCTGAGTCCGGCCCCGGAAGGCTGCAACGCCACCAAGAAAACTCTGCACTCACTTCTCTTTGACATCCTTGGCGTGTCTCTCGTTGGCGACTCCAATGGGCTTGGAGAGATCCCGGAACACCACGGGGTTGTTGAGATCTAGAGTCTCCGAGATGTAATCCTGCAGGATCCACGGGAACTTGAAGGGAGGAGAGAAAGGAGAGCCTCTGGTTTTGCCTGCTTGCAGGATCCATAGCTGTCAACTTACAGATTTGAAAATAAGGGACCAGCAGCCTTGAAAATAAGGGATCAGCAGCCAAAATAAGGGATTTTCGAACACAGGTATGTTCAACTTCTGAGCCCCTCCGAGCCAAAGGCAGAAAGCCCAGCCAGCAGCCAAACGAAGTCTCAAGCGGTGGTTCCCACAGCGCAGCAACCCGGCAAAGGGGATGCAGGAAGGAAAACTACCGTCACCTCTCCGCTGGGAAGCGCTGAGCAAAGGCGAGTCCCCAGGCAACGCGGCCGATTTGATCGGCACAAGGCATGCAAGCTCTACCCCCCAGTCGTTCTTAGACTCCTTATTGGGTGAGCAACGCAGCCAAGCAACACAGCTGGAGCCTCCCTCCTCCCTGGCCGGCAGAGAGGGAGGGAGGGAGAGGAGCTGCTTCCTTTGAAACCCGGGAAATTTAATGGACATCATCAATAAGAGACAGCAGCGGGACACGGCGCTGGGATAAGGGACTTTCCCGCCAAATAAGGGACACTTGACAGCTATGTCGGGATCCAGAGTTTGCAGGGAGGGTAGGAGCAGGAGAAGAAACCGTCTTAAGCAACACCTGAGGCTCAAGGGCAAAGGTTCGCCCTCGGATGCTTACCACGGGATACTGGGAGAGGTCGTTGTAGGTGCGGCCTGCGATGGTGTTGAGCTGCATGAGGTATTCGAAGTTGGAGATCTCCCTGTTAACCCATTTCTGGAAAAGGAGGGTGAAAATAAAACAGTGGGTTTGGTAAGGATCTGGCAAAACGGATGGGCCAGAATGGCAAATAATTTTTTTAAAAAAATAAAAATATTTGTTTGGTTTTTCAAATTGAAGTTTTACAATCGCATATCCGACATACACCATAAAAACAAGATTCCATAGAATCTCCTGGTCTTCCCTCCTCCCTATTGTGGGTCCTATTGTTAACCATTTCCTCCTGCATTTTTTATAATAATCCAAATCTTTAAATCACCATGATATCCAAAATTCTCCATTACTACAAGTGACATTCCAATCCTACTAACGATTGTAACTGTTTAAAATGGTTTTTAAGATAAATTATAAAATTTCACAATTCTTTATTAAAATTTTGGTCTTGCTGATTTGATTCTTCCGGTCTTCCCCCCCCCCCTCTCTCTGATGACGACCCGCCTCCAAGTCTGAAAATCTTGCTAATAAATTTGCACGGTGCGATTTACTGCCGCCTCGCTCCTCCTGACAACCATTCCCTTCTCCCCACTTCCAGATAAAGAAAAAAAAAATCAAACATTAAAAACGTCCCTAAACAGGAGGCAAGGCTGACGACTTTGCAAACCACAATGATCAGGAGTGTCTGTGAGTATCAGATTTGTTTGTGATGAAAATGCAATGTTAAATTAAGTACCGGAGTCAAGCCCGAGGCTTTCAGCAAGTCCTGCGGTGAGCGACTAGCAAAATAGATCTGATTCGGTGGTCGGAGGCCCAGGATGGAAGAGTAAACCTTGTTCCTGACCTGGGAGAGAGAGGGCAGAAAAAACCAGCAGGACGTTATTATCAGCTGCCGGCCCAGTGACTGACTTTCCCAGAAGGGCGCTGAGTCTGCAGAATAATAATAATAATAATAATAATAATAATAATAATAATTTATTATTTTCCCCGCCCATCTGGCTGGGTTTCCCCAGCCACTCTGGGCGGCTTCCATAGAAACCAAAAATACACTAAAATGTCACACATTAAAAACTTCCCTGAACAGGGCTGCCTTAAGATGTCTTCTGAATGTCAGGTAGTTGTTTATCGCTTTGACATCTGATGGGAGGGCGTTCCACAGGACGGGTGCCACTACCGAAAAGGCCCTCTGCCTGGTTCTCTGTAGCTTGGCTTCTCGCAATGAGGGAACTGCCAGAAGGCCCTCGGCGCCGGACCTCAGTGTCCGGGCAGAATGATTGGGGTGGAGACGCTCCTTTAGGTATACTGGACCGAGGCCGTTCAGGGCTTTCAAGGTCAGCACCAAGACTTTGAATTGTGCTCGGAAGCTGTGCATTTGCAAATGAATTAATATGTGCTCCACTAGGATGCGGGTGGCGCTGTGGGTTAAACCACAGAGCCTAGGGCTTGCCGATCAAAAGGTCAGTGGTTCGAATCCCTGCGACGGGGTGAGCTCCTGTTGCTCGGTCCCTGCTCCTGCCAACCTAGCAGTTCGAAAGCACGTCAAAGTGCAAGTAGATAAATAGGTACCGCTCCAGTGGGAAGGTAAACAGCGTTTCCGTGCACTGCTCTGGTTCGCCAGAAGCGTCTTAGTCATGCTGGCCACATGACCCGGAAGCTGTACACCGGTTCCCTCGGCCAATACAGCGAGATGAGCGCCGCAACCCCAGAGTCGGTCACAACTGGACCTAATGGTCAGGGGTCCCTTTACCTTTACCACTAGGAGATCAAAAGATGAGGAGGAAGAGGTACCCGTCCACCATTACCTTTTTCTTAAAGTTGAGGAAGTAGTTTGCCTGGTCGATGAAGAAGAACTCCAGGGCAGACCTGCGGAGGTTGTAGCGTCGGAGGTGCAGTTCCCGGAGTTGAGACAGGGGGCGCTTGAAGTCGTAGCCGATTCCTGGGTGGGAGGATCACAGTGGTTAATGTCTCAAGTGTGGAGAGCCAAAAACAATGCTTAGCTGTTGCCATGGACTGGTGAAATGCAGAGAAACGGTGGGAAGAACCAGCGGGGGAACCCACAAGGAATTCTGGTCATGCCTCCTGTGGTCTCACAGGACCAGAAGAGGGATGAAGAGGGAGGAGCAGAGGCAGGCGCATTGGCATAGTCTCAGATTGCTTTGCAAGGACCCTGGAGGGTAGGAGACTTAGGCAGCTGCAGGAAGGCAGCAACCTTCAGTCTCACAGGGGCAAGACCTGCCAGGAAGAGTTGCTGCGCTCACTAGGCCTGGCAATAGAGAGCAACTTGCTTCTCCTAACAGAAACAGTGAACTTCATTTACTCCGTGTGATTTATTGCTGACCTGCTCCTGACAGCTGCAACTTTGGCTACTCAGGAATGGGAACCCGAATTTCCCACTTCCCACCTGGGCTGCTTCCAGTGGGACCTTTATTGTGGGATTGGTGTGTGTGTGTGTGTGTGTGTGTGTGGCGTTTGCCTCCTAGGATGGGTCATAAGGAAAGGGTTAAAATGGGTGTGATGTGATTGGCCAGTGAGAATGCAAGGGGGGAATAAAAGCTAGAGTGGGAGGTTTTGAAAATCGGTTGAGGTTTGGGAGTTGAGAGTTGAGGTTTGGGAGCTGAAGAAGAAAGAGGGAGGTTTAGGTGTGGGTTGGTAGAGTTGTATTGTGAGAGAGTGAGAGGAATTGTTAGGTAGATAGTTGGGAATAATCAGTTTGAAGTTGTTAGGAACTAAGATTAAGAAACTGTCAAGAAAAACTAACTGAAACCATAAGGTTGTTCCTGCATTTAAAAATAAACTTGATTATTTGTTTATGTTAACAACTGACTGGACTCCATGTGTCCCTGTGAGATATGGGGTGGTGGCAGTGGAAAAAGCAGTCACAGTGGAGGCACAGGGTCCATAGACCATCAAACGTCCGGGGGCCCTGTGTGTGATCGCCACTGTGTGTGTTTGTGTGTGTGTGTGTGAGAGAGAGAGAGAGAGAGAGAGTGTCCTCACATATGCCGCATTTTTGCACGACTCACACAAGGTTGTGGACACCAAAATGCCCAGCCTCTCTCCCAGCCCGCTGAATTTGTATTTGCCCTCTGCAGGGAAAACCCAGTAAGCAAAAATAAACAGCACCCTCTGGTGGGAGACCCACGGGTGCTCTCTCAGCAACCTGTTTGGAAACTAAGCACCACTGATTTTTCTGGGCCCTTGTGACTGTCAATTTGCATTTCATAGTAAAGGAAGTATTTATCTGATGCGCAGAGATCTTTCCTATTCTAATTAATTCCAGAGGGTTCCGAAAGCTTCTCTGTGTGAAAGAAACAAGCAGGAGGTTCATGATGTTTGGGTTATTCCTTCAGAGAAGCTGAATACAGCAGCTGGCTTAAAGTGGATCTCTTATCTCTTCTGACAAGGTCATGCTGACTATAAAAGTGCAATGGTACCTTGGCTTAAGTACTTAATTCGTTCCAGAGGTCCGTTCTTAACCTGAAACTGTTCTTAACCTGAAGCACCATTTGAGCTAATGGGGCCTGCTGCTGCTGCCGTGCCGCTGAAGCACAATTTCTGTTCTTATCCTGAAGCAAAGTTCTTAACCCGAAGTACTATTTCCGGGTTAGCGGAGTCTGTACCCTGAAGCGTATGTAACCTGAGGTACCACTGTAGGGCCAGAAGGAGCCTTGTTTTCACTTTCACTTTCTATCTCTCTTCCTTCTGGTGTGGTGTTCTGTACGTAGTGTTAGGTTTTAGACTTATTATAAGTTATTGTAAGTTTTATGGGACGCAGGTGGCGCTGTGGGTTAAACCACAGAGCCTAGGGCTTGCCAATCAGAAGGTCGGTGGTTCGAATCCCTGCGACGGGGTGAGCTCCCGTTGCTCGGTCCCTGCTCCTGCCCACCTAGCAGTTCGAAAGCACATCAAAGTGCAAGTAGATAAATAGGTACCACTCTGGCGGGAAGGTAAACGGCGTTTCCGTGCGCTGCTCTGGTTCGCCAGAAGCGGCTTAGTCATGCTGGCCACATGACCCGGAAGCTGTACGCTGGCTCCCTCGGCCAATAAAGTGAGATGAGCGCCGCAACCCCAGAGTCGGCCATGACTGGACCTAATGGTCAGGGGCCCATTTACCTTTATTGTAAGTTTAAGTTAAGTCTGCTGCAAGCGGATTTCTTATGGGCAGGGCCAATCCTCAATGTATTGGATTTGTGAATATTCTGCTCATCTGCCTTCAGCAGCAGTAAAGCTCTGCTGGATGAAATATTCATTGCCTCTGGTCTACTTTTGAGAATCCTGCAACGTGTTTAAGTTTTCACTCTGCTAACTATACGTTGGAATCTACTCTGGATCAATACTGAGTAGAATTCCATGCCAGTGAAATCAAGTTAAATGGCAGCTGGCAGGGCTCAGAAACAAAAGGGAGATACAGTGGTACCTCGGGTTACATACGCTTCAGGTTACAGACGCTTCAGGTTACAGACTCTGCTAACCCAGAAACAGTACCTCGGGTTAAGAACTTTGCTTCAGGATGAGAACAGAAATTGCGCAGCGGCGGCGCAACAGCAGGAGGCCCCATTAGCTAAAGTGGTGCTTCAGGTTAAGAACAGTTTCAGGTTAAGAATGGACCTCCACAACGAATTAAGTTCTTAACCCGAGGTATTCCTGTTTCTTTTTGGAGAGGCCATGAACTCTGGTCTCCAGACCTTGGTAGCTGGAAGTGCTTCCTGGGAGTAGAGTCACCTCACACTCCCTGCCCTTACCTTCCTCGGTCTCATCCTTCTCACAGCTGCTGTCGTAAAAGTAGATGTGCTGAGTGGTGACTTCTAGCCGCCCCGGGATCACGGCCACAATGGTGATCAGCTCGCAGTCCTCAGAGATCACCAGCTTCTCCCGCTGACTTTGTTCTTTGGGCTCCACCCTGGAAGGGACGGACGAAGGATTGGTAGGTGTAATAGGTATGAGTTACTCGTGCGTAAACTGGTGCCTTTCTCGGTTAATTTGCCTTGTTAAACCTTTCTGACTGCACAGCCCCTTCTCATCGTGGCTGCCTCAGTCACTGGCAGAATCCGTCAGTGGGCGTTTCTTGAACCTCTTCCAACATAAAAGTTGTTTGACACCCAGTCTCCTCCTCCTCTCCCTGCGCGGGAGTCTTCTGCGCAAGGAAGGCGTGGGTAGCGGAGGACCTGGGCTCTCCTCACTGATGTCCAGTGAAGAGTCCTGGATCCCTCTCTCCACTTCCCCCGTCTGCCCCCCTTTATCCCTGGTGTTGCGCTGATTGGCTTCCCCCTCTACTGAGCTGTTTCTCCCCCTGCTGCTGGGTCCTTCGCCAGCATCATCTGGGAGCCTCCCCTTCGCCTCTCCCTCCGGTGTCAGTTCCCTGACAGTAGGTAACGCTTGTTGTTCCTTTATACCTCATTGGAAGGCCACCTGGATGATAATTATTACAGTGGTACCTTGGTTTTCAAACACCTTGGCACTCAAACAACTTGGAACCCAAACACTGCAAACACAGAAGTAAGAGTTTAGGTTTGCGAACTTCTTTCGGAAGCCGAACATGCTCCATTTTGAGTGTTACGCTTCCGATTTGAGCGCCACACTTTCGTTTCAAGTGTTACGCTGAGGTCTGTCTGTTTTTGCTATGCATTTTGCATTTTTGTTTTTGCGGCTCTTTTGCTTTTGTTTTTTGTGACTGTGTGGAATCCAGTTCAGCTTGATTGATTGTGTACCTGCAGTACATTGTTTATTGCTTTCCTTTTATGGATTCCATGGTCTCGTTAGATAGGAAAATTCATGTCAAATTGCTGTTTTAGGGGTTATTTTTAAAAGTCTGGAACAGATTAATCCATTTTGCATTACTTTCCATGGAAAAGCGCGCCTTGGTTTTGGAACGCTTTGGTTTTGGAATGGACTTCCGGAACATAGTAAGTTTGCGAACCAAGCTACCAGTGTATTATTATTAAGTTTATTAACCATCCTTCATCACAATACTGAGAGATGCTAGCAGCTACCTGCAAGCCACAGTAAAAGGGCCCTATCAGGGGCAAACATTGGCCTTACTTGGACTGCCAGGGCGAAACAGGTGCAAAACGCCGGCACCCAGTCCACAACTTCACTAACATCCACCTACAACTTCACTAGCATCTCTCAGTATTGTGAACAACACCGAACTTACCCTTTGTTGGAATCTTCATGAACTTACTTAAAAAGATAAAGAAAACAAAAGACTGAGTTAAGCATTTGAAAAATCCATTGAAACCAAACGTTATAAGTTCATTTTGATTGGGTAGTTCGCAAGTCTCTGTGGCTTTGAACAAGGTTTCATATTTTTCTCAGAAGACTGATAAAGAACGTATAATTATTTTGGTAATTATTGTGTGCTTATTAGTCGCCAACGTGTAGCATGAGTCGTACTTCTTCTATCGGCAGCACACGTTGCATTTTTCTAACTCTCTTTTAAAGGCACCCAGTTTGGTGCCCCCCGCAGAAGTGAGTTCCAGAGTATAACTCTGCGCTACGCGAACCCCACATTGGATTCGATCTATCACATGGTTGCCCGGAAGAGAACTTACAGGTTATCCAGGAAGGAGAGGTCTTCTTCCGCCAGCTGGTCATCCTGCATCTCGCTGACCTTTGCCTCCTTGGCGACGGCTAAGGGGATCGGCTCAGCTGGGTTGTGCAAATAATCGGCCCCTGGAAGGTAGAGGAAATGAATGCTGGGATCAGGACCACTGGGACAGGGGGCTGAATGCCTGAGGGACAATTAACAAATGTTAAGAGTCACAGAACTGCAGAGATGGACCGATTATCCCCTTATGAATGCTGTGCGTCTTACCAGACCAAAAATTATTAAAATCATAGGGATGTGCTACAGAGTATATGAAAAAAAACATTGTTCTGGAGTAAGCATATCAATATGTAACGAATGAAGCTTTGCAGGGTTAAAGAAAGAGAAAAATGGTGCAAAAAGTATAAAGATAGAGGTAATCTACATTAGACACAACAATTTAGAAAGAGTAAAAATTTCGAGGTCTTAAAACAAAGGAAGGAAGTCAATATGTGTATATCTACGTAATGAATAGAATGATGATATGGTTTTATTTGTAGATGTGTGGTGTGTTTTTTTTATTCGCTTTTTTTTCCCTCTTGTGTTTTTCCCTCCCTTGTTTGTACTGTTTTATTTTGGATTCAATGTTTGTTATTTTTGTTGTAAATTTGCATTGAAAAATAAAAAATACAATAAAAAAACTGCAGAGATGGAAATGTCCTCTAGTCCAATGCAGGAAGAGGGTGATTTTTCACTGCGGCATTTATATTGCACCCCCCCCAAGGTCAAGGCGGGGCTCCGGGGCTCTCCTCCCCATATTTATCCTGCAAAGACCCCTGAGAGGTAGGCAAGACTGAGCACGGGCGCCTGGCCCAAGGTTAGCCAGGGAGCTTCACGAGCGAGTGGGGATTTGAACCCTGGTCGCTAGTCGGCCACACTGATGCTGGCTCACAGAAACGGGGCCGTGCGATGGACCGTCACCCAAAGCTGCCTGTTTACTCCCAGGGAGGCTCCTCCTCACCCTGATTGTCACGCAGAGCGCTGGCCTCCGTGTGACGGTCAAAGTTGTAGTTGGGTACCAGCTTAAGCCTCATTCGAGAGTAGGTCTCGGCACACGACAACTTCCAGTGGATCTCAGGAGGATTTCTGGAGAGAGAGAGAGAGAGAGAGAGAGAGGGAGAGAGAGAGAGAGAGAGAGTCAGTAAGGTCCCTTTCTCCAGCATCCTTGGTACAGTGATGCCTCACAAGACGAAAATAATCCGTTCTGTGATTCTCTTCGTCTAGCGGTTTTTTTGTCTTGCGAAGCAAGCCCATTGACAGATTAGAGGATTAGCGCTATTAGCGGCTTTTAGCGGCTTAGCGGATCAGCTGATAAGCGGCTTAGCGGCTTAGAAAAAGGGGGGAAGGGGAAAAAACCCCGCAGGAACTCGCAATACATTGTCGTCTTGCGAAGCAAGCCCATAGGAGATTCGTTTTGCGAAGCACCTCCAAAACGGAAAACTCTTTCGTCTAGCGAGTTTTCCGTCTTGCGAGGCATTCGTCTTGCGGGGCACCACTGTATTAACAGGAAGGGTAAGGCCGAGGCCATTTCTTAATAATACCCTGCCCATCTGACTGGGTTGCCCCAGCCACTCTGGGAGGCTTCCAACATATATAAAAACAGCCTTCACACTGGCCAGGTTGGATGTGATGCCCTCTGCCGTACTTGAGGGCAGATACCCAAAGATTCCAACTGAGAAACGACTCTGCCCCTGTGGAGACGGCAATCTGGGAACAGTGGCTCATGTTCTCCTGTCCTGTCCCCTTTATAAAGACCTGAGGAATGAGATCATCACCCCACTCTTACTTACCATCCCAGGCCGCCCTTCTGAGGCCACATTGTTCTTTCTTTTAATAGATCAAAATGATCAGACAACACAGCAAAGGTTGCTAGGTTTACCGAGGGTGCAGTGAGATTAAGGGCCACTATCTGAATGATAATCTTGGTCATTTGATTGCCCTTTTTACCCATTTCTGTCTTTTTTTAATTTGTATATATTTAATTTGTATATATTGCTTGTTTTATGTTGCTATAGCAGTTGGCAAATGTGAATAACGTTTATCTATTGTGTTGTGTATATAAAAACATAATAAAACATTATACAGTCATACCTTGGAAGTAGAACAGAATCCGTTCCAGGAGTCTGTTCGGCTTCCAAAGTGCAGCTTCTGATTGGCTGCAGGAAGCTCCAGCAGCCAATCGGAAGCCCCGCCGGATGTTTGGCTTCCAAAAGAACATTCGAAAACCGGAACAGTTGCTTCTGGGTTTCAATCGTTCGGGAGCCAAAACGTCCCGAGTTCCAGGGCGTCTGACAACCAAAGGTATGACTAAAAGCTTCCCTGTACAGGTAATCCTTCAAATCTAGAGTCATAAATAGCTACCGTATTTTTCACTCTATAAAACGCACCAGACCATAAGATGCACCTCGTTTTTGGAGGAGGAAAACAAGAGAAAAAAAATTCTGAATCTCAGAAGCCCGAACAACAAGAGGGATCGCTGCGCAGTGAAAGCAGCAATCCCTCTTGCTGTTCTGGCTTCTGGGATAGCTGCGCAGCCTGCATTCGCTCCATAAGACGCACACACATTTCCCCTTACTTTTTAGGAGGGGAAAAAACGAGTCTTATAGAGCAAAAATACGGTACTTTATGCCAGTTTAGCCTAGCAATGGCTCTCCGGCAGCATTGCAGTAGTCCAAGCAGGAGACTACCAGAGCATGCACCACTCTGGCGAGACAGTCCGCAGACAGGGAGGGCCTCATCCTGCGTACCAGATGGAGCTGGTAGACAGCCGCCCTGGACACAGAATTGACCTGCGCCTCCATGGACAGCTGTGAATCCAAAATGACTCCCAGGCTGCGCACCTGGTCCTTCAGGGGCACAGTTGCCCCATTCATGACCAGGTAGTCCTCCACTCCTGCCCGCCTTCTGTCCCCCAAAAGCAGTACTTCTGTCTTGTCAGGATTCAACCTCAATAGCTTACACAGAAGCACAGCTTTTCTAAGGTCACCTGCCCTGTCCGGCAGGTGGCCTAGGTGGCCCGAGACCAGCGGAGGAATGAGAAGTCTAGGTGGCCCGAGACCAGCGGAGGAATGAGAAGTCTAGGTGGCCCGAGACCAGCGGAGGAACGAGAAGAGGCCTACCGATCGGCCCAGGCAGAGCGCTGGGAGGTGAGCAGTCTCCTCAAGGCCTTCCACTGCTTCAGGACGGTGTTCTGGTGGTTGTTGAGTTGCTTCAGCATATTGGTGTGACGGATGTTCTCATGCTTGGCCTTCTTCATCACCGGCTCCAAGATCAACTCCTGGCAAAAGGGGGGAACCAAGGGGAGGGAGAGGGGGAGAAAAGGGTGATGAAGGGAAGGGGAATGGGGCGGGGGTCCCCTCGGCTGAAAGGGGGTCCCTGCTGCAGGTGGAGCAAGAGAAAGGCGCGGTTCATCCATGGAAGCAGAAAGGGAGAGAGAGACTATCAACTGATGCCGGGATATTTTCAAGCTCACCTAGGGTGCAACCGCTAGTTTGTTTGTTGTTTAAATCATTTTTATTCATTTTCCAATAAAAAACATCCAATTAAATATCCAATCATAATACTCCAATTAGAAAACTAAAAAGCTAAAATAAAAAAGATCAAATTATAGTCCAAATTGTGTTTATTAATTTCTTGGGGCTCCCCACGGTCTGGATCTCTGGAGCGTATCTCCACATCTTAGTCCTGCTTCTCGATATCAACATCTCAATATTAATTTTTTGTCCCTGGGTCCGGGATTCTCATTCATGTCAAACACCATATACTTTCATCCGCTGAATACAGCTTTGTTAATATACATTTTTTCCAACTGCCTTTTTATCAGTTCAGCTTCGTCTGATTCTGTTCCAATTCCGGGATGTTGTCCAAATCTGTTATCTTTGATGGGGCAACCGCTAGTTTTTGAGTCGGGTTCAATCACATGCCAGGAGTAATAATAATAATAGTAATTCCAGCTGGGAGAAAATTCCCTTTCTGGGGGTTCAGTTAAGGAGCCTCGAACCAGATTCACAAACCGCCAGGCTTCTAATATTAGATAGCTTTATCATACTAAAAAGGTTTTGTGTCTCTTCTGTCGGGAAATTATACTTTTTTGTGCATTCTGCACTTTGCACGTTTAACTGGCGCGGTTTCAGCCTCTTACGAAGCTGAAATCGTGACAATTAAGTGCACACAAGGCTCTCCCAGAGCAAAATGAGCATTAATGCTCCCTGCCTGCCTCACTGGGAAAGGTCCGTTCAGCATGCTAGCTAGCTCTTGGGAGCCTAGGGATGGTCCCGGGAGATCTTGCAGGAATTTGGATGGTCCAGCGAGATCTTGTGAGAGCATCCCAGAGCCGGCGCACTGAGTCGACTTTGCCGTGCTTATCAGAAAAGGGCTGCTCATTCCGCCAGCTCTGAAAAGATAAGGAGATGCTAGCTCGGGGCAGTTCGATGCGGTTTTGGGGATTCACAGAACTCTTGCCACTGAACCCCCACATAAGATGCGATCATACTGCAACACATTACAGGCCACATGAGTCTGTGAGAGTGCATCCATTAACGCACACCCTATATAGGAAAAACTGCGCCATCTCGGCTGTTTATTCTCACGCCATCCACTTTCTGCCACCTTTTAAAGATTTTTATTATTATTATTGTCATTGTACAACCTGTGTACAATGAAAAACACTCAATCTCTCAATCTCTTTTCGAACAACACACCACCTCGCAAGTCCATCTCGCTATGTTATTTTCCGTTCAACAGCCTAACAGCTCACGGATAGAAGCTGTTTTTTAGCCTGTTGGTATGGCTGATTATACCTCTATATCTCCTGCCCGAGGGTAGAAGATTAAAGAGGTGATGGCTGGGGTGTGAGTCATCCCTGATAATTTTTCTCGCTCTCCTAAGGCAAGGGTCCCTTGCGATGTCATCTAGCAGACTCAAGGGACAGCCCATGATATCATGGACTGTATTCACCACCACTTTCTGTCCGTGACTGTCAGGCCAGCATACCATACTGTGATACAATATGAAAGGACACTTTCTATTGTGGACCGGTAAAAGGAGTTCATCAAGACCCTGAGGAAATGGAGTCTCTGTTGGGCCTTTCTGACCACCTGAGTTATATTGATTTTTCAAGTGAGGTCCTCACTAAGGTCCTCACTGTATACAAGTTGCACAAGTGACAATAAAGTATTTCAATTTCATCCCAGCTGTGGGAGTTGTAGCGCAGGGTGCCTGCCCATCGCTGCCTACCTGGAACCTCCTCCTGCTCTCTGCTTTCTCCTTCTCCCTCGTCTGGGAGCTGCTCATCAAGGCATCGTAGCAGGAGTTCCAGAAGTTTGACATGTGGTCGTGACTCTTGGCAAATGTGTCCACTTCAAACTGGGCCATGGTGGGCTGCACCTGTGGAGGAGACCCCACCCGGGAAGATCCATCAAGAACCGTTGTTTTATAAAAAAAACCTCTGCATCCAATGGGACAGAGGCAGCAGGCCAAATATAATATTTTATAATATTTTAACTAGGATTTATATATTGTAATGTTTGAAGTATGAATTTGGAGTTATTGATTATGAAAAGTATTTTTTTTCCTTCATTATTTTTCTTGTTTCTTTCTTTTATCTTTTGTCTTTCTTCTTTTCTAGTCTGCATTCTGGAAAAGTGTGTAGATAAATGTTTTTATGTATGGTTTCTCTTTCTTTTTTTCCCCTTTTCATTTCTTTGGTAACATCTAATAAAATTTATGGTTGGACAGTGTTTTCGAAGCTACAAACATGAGTCTGACCAAACTGCGGGAGGCAGTGGAAGACAGGAGTGCCTGGCATACTGTGGTCCAGGGGGTCACGAAGAGTCGGACACGACTAAACGACTAAACAACAACAACAACAACAAACAAATTTTAAAAAAAAATTGAAAAAGGGGGGGGGGGAGGAAAAAGAAGAAGAAAAAATAGAGAGAAAGAAGAAGAAAAGTTGGAAGAATTTCTCCCAAATTTATTCTACAAATATTTCAGTATGAAAATACGGAATAACAGATACAATCTTGCTTAAATCGTACCGTATTTTTCGCTCTATAGGACGAACTTTTCCCCCTCCAAAAATTAAGGGGAAATGTGTGTGCGTCTTATGGAGCGAATGCAGGTTCCTTGGCGATAGCAGTGCGAAGCCTCCGAAGCGCAGCGGGAGCGCTCCCTCCGCGCTCCGGAGGCTTCAAGCTGCTTTTGTTGAAGCCTGGAGAGCGAGAAGGGTCGGTGCGCACTGACCCCTCTCACTCTCCAGGCTTCAGGGACAGCCGCCTGAAGACACCGGAGTGCAGCGGGAACTTGCGCTGCGCTCGGGAGGCTTCGGGTTCCTTTTGCTGAAGCCGGGTGAGCAAGACTCTCCCGGCTTCAGCAGAGAGGGAGAGCTGCGCGGCGCCCCTTCAGCCAAGCAGGAGGAGAAATGGAAGGGGCTCCGTTTCTCCTGCCGCTTCGCTGAAGGGGTGCTGAGCAGAGAGGGGGAGAATTTCCCCCCCTTGTTCTCCCCCTCTAGAACAAGGTGTGTCCTATGGTCGGGTGCGTCCTATAGAGCGAAAAATACGGTTTATAGGAAGTGCGGCGTCAGCGATGGAAATCAATGACTTACGTGCTTCTCGATGAAGGTGGTCCACTCTGGGGTGGTGCAAAACTCCTGGAAGTCCTCGTAGAAAGTGGGGCTGCCATTGGTGGGGGGCAGGGAGGGGAGGAAGTGCTGCAGCCGCAGGGTGTCGTAGCACTTGTCCATCAAAGTGCGGATGATGGGCACCAGCCAGGAGAAGGTCTCCGACTTGGTGTGCAGCGAGTGGCGCAGGGGGGTTTCCAGCTTGCCCAGGGCGTAGCAGGCCTCCTCCTTCTTGGGGGCCGAGGCCGTTTGTAGGAGGCTGTGGAGCTTCACGTAGGCCATGGATTGCAACTGGAGAGGGAGGAGAGGGGTGGTTCAAGGCGGGAAGGAACAGAAGCACCAGCCATTCATTCATTCATTGAATTTATATACCGTCTCAGGGCGGTTCACAGAATAAAATCAAAATATAAAAGCACAAAATACATCATCAAAATAAAAACAACAACCCAATAATACCCCCCAAAAAAACATATTTTAAAAGGGCTGTGCTGTTTTTAACTATCTGTATGTTCACAGATTTGCTTTAATTCTGTAATAGTTTAACTACTTCTTAACCACCGTCGTTTATATATTTTTAGCTTTTTGTATTTTATCCATGTTGCTTGAATTTTGGAAAGCTGCCTTGAGTCCCAGTTTGGGGAAAGGGCGGAATATAAATAAAATTAAATAAATTTAATAATTTTTATTGGAATTTTATTTACAACATAACCCCCCCAATACATAATCCACCCTCATTAAACATGAACATAACATACAGTGAGCGTAACATACAACAATACAAACAACGAAATAAAAGACTTCCTTTTATAAAATAAAATTAATTAAATAACAAACAAACAAACAAACAAACAAACAGAGAGATTTATCCTTCCTGGTGTTCAGGCTACAGTCCTATACACTCTCACTTCTAACAAAGCCCCACTGAACCCAACAGGGCTTGCTTCTTAACAAACATGTATAGAATTGCATTGCATGAATTACGTCACACTAAACCCGGTGTGGTAGTTATGATTGCACACTTGTTACTGGACTCAGACGGATTATGCCGAAATGGCCAAAATGACCGGGAGAATCAGGAAGACCAAGATTTTTATAAGGAATGGGGAAAATTTATCATTTATCTTTTTGAGAGACCATCGCAAGCAGGTCAGAACATTGGCAGGGTTTTAATCACACTTGTAAAGTAACGGATAATTTAGAAGGATAAAAATTTGGATATGTATTGATATGCAGTTGTAAATACTTTTTTTTTAAAAAAAAGATATTTATTGAGAATTTAAAATTACAAAGAGAAAAAAGAGGAAAAGGAAAAAAGTGGACAAAAAGAGAAATTAAACAATACAAATCAATAAAAAGAAAAGGGAAAAAGGAAAAAACAAAACACACAATACATCAAAACCAAAAACAAACATAAACAAAAAGTTTAAATACTACCACTAGGACCCATGGAAGGGATGGGAGGTAAGTAAGGAAATTCAGAGAAATTTCGATACTTGGATCTTGAATTGTTGTTTGTCGCATGTTTATACTTTAAAAAATCAATAAGAAAAGAAATAGAAAAAAAGGCTCCCCGTGTGCAGAAAAGAACATAGCAAACCTGAAAGACCTCTGGGAAAAGATTTATAATGAATTGGAAAAAAATGTCGAAATATACATTTATTAAGAAACCAGAAGCTTTTCTACTTGGAATAACAGGTTTGGAATTGCCCAAGAAAAATGTTAGATTGTTTTTGTATGCCACAACTGCAGCTAGAATGATGGGTTTTTCGGAGCTGGCCAACCTGACTGGAAGAGTCCGTGACCAGAAGGAGGAGGAGTACCAGGAGGAATGGATGAAATTTAAAGATTACTTAGTTAAACATGCTAAGATAACTTAAATAGAATTACTTGTGAGTAACAGATGGGCCTAGGATTTAAATATGTAATATTGTAGAGCATTATGGATGAAAGTCAAAATGAAAAGAAAGAAAGATGATAATTGATCTAGTAACTTTATGTGAAAATAAGTTCTGGAAAACTGCTACAATGATTTATATGGAAACTCAGGAGGATTCGAGGAAGTCATTTTACAATGATAACAAAAGTGGGATTATTTCAGAAGGGTAAATGTTTGTTTGTCTGTTTTTTGGTTTTTCTTATTTGTTGATATGTTTGTTATAAAATTGGAAAATTAATTATTATTTAAAAAAAACCATAGCAAACCTGGGGGAGATCTTCTGCACATGTTGCAAAAGTAGCCCGAAATCACCAGGAACTGGAAGGAGGCGGATGGGCCCCACCAAGTTAGCTGGACAACTTACTTGTAAGTCCTCCAGTGAGATATATCCGATGAGCACCCGCAAGCCGATCTGCGCCATCTCCTTCAAGTCGGAGGTGCCGTTGGCCAAGTGGTGCCAGACGCCCAGTTTGTCCAACAGGCTGTTGACCCCCTCATAGACCTGGAGCCAGGAAGGAGAGAAGCAGAATGTGAAGATGCAAGGACGGCCGACTGTGACGTTAACATATGAGAGTGCTGGAGGTGAAATAGTTAAACAGGTTACCCAATCAGGACCCAGGGGGTGGAGTCAGAGGGACTATAAAACCAGCTCTGGGAGAAGTTCGTTGGGAGTTGGGTGGCTGGTTGGAGTGGGAGTGAACTGGGATAGAGTCTGTGGGTAGGTTGAGTTAGTGTAGCGAAATAAGTTGAGTCAGGAACAGTTAGGGGCTAGGAAGACGAGTAAATATCTGAGAGGTGGTTTAGTGAGCGAGAGCAGGTAGCGGAAGTTATAGGTCTGGATAGGCATCCCATGATTGTAATTGACTAATAATAATAATAATAATAATAATAATAATAATAATAATAATAATAATAAATTATTATTATTTATACCCCACCCATCTGGCTGAGTTTCCCCAGCCACTCTGGGCGGCTTCCAATCAAGTGTTAAAAACAATACAGCATTAAATATTAAAAACTTCCCTGAACAGGGCTGTCTTCAGATGTCTTTTAAAGAGAAGATAGCTGTTTATTTCCTTCACATCTGGTGGGAGGGTGTTCCACAGGGTGGGCGCCACTACCGAGAAGGCCCTCTGCCTGGTTCCCTGTAGCCTCACTTCTCACAATGAGGGAACCGCCAGAAGGCCCTCGGCGCTGGATCTCAGTGTCTGGGCTGAACGATGGGGGTGGAGAGGCTCCTTCAGGCATACAGGACAGAGGCTGTTTAGGGCTTTCAAGGTCAGCACCAACACTTTGAATTGTGCTCGGAAACGTACTGGGAGCCAATGCAGATCTCTCAGGACCAGTGTTATGTGGTCTTGGCAGATGCTCCCAGTCACCAGTCTAGCTGCCGCATTCTGGATTAGTTGCAGTTTCTGGGTCACCTTCAAAGGTAGCCCCACGTAGAGTGCATTGCAGTAGTCCAAGCGGGAGAGAACCAGAGCATGCACCACTCTGGCGAGACAGTCTGCAGGCAGGTAGGGTCTCAGCCTGCGTACCAGATGGAGCTGGTAGACAGCCGCCCTGGACACAGAATTAACCTGCGCCTCCATGGATAGCTGTGAGTCCAAAATGACTCCCAGGCTGTGCACCTGGTCCTTCAGATAACGTTTAGGAAACCACACGCTCGTTAAACTGCAATAAATAAACAGAAGTTTATGTTCCATTTTAACCCTGCCTGGACTCAGTATTGTCCCAGGTAGGGCCTGGGTGGCAGCGCCAAGAAATAAAGTGGTGGCACAGGGATCAATGGACGGTGAAACGTCCGGGGACCCTGTGTGATCGCCACACCGACCTCTTATGCTCCCTGGAGGCGGAGAATTCAGAAAGCCACCTAGCGTCAGGAGTGAGCAAGCAGGAAATCACACCGAGCAAGCCGGAGTTAACTCTTTATTAGACAAAGCATGATCTATCAGGCCTAATGAGCACAGCAAACCATCTCCTGCCCCCTTGAAAGACCTACATTGGCTCCCAGTACGTTTCCGAGCACAATTCAAAGTGTTGGTGCTGACCTTGAAAGCCCTAAACGGCCTCAGCCCAGTAGACCTGAAGGAGCGTCTCCCCCCCCCCATCGTTCTACCCGGACACTGAGGTCCAGCTCTGAGGGCCTTCTGGCAGTTCCCTCACTGCGAGAAGCCAAGTTACAGGGAACCAGGCACAGGGCCTTCTCGGTGGTGGCGCCCGCCCTGTGGAACACCCTCCCACCAGATGTCAAAGAGAACAATAACTACCAGGCTTTTAGAAGACATCTGAAGGCAGCCCTGTTTCGGGAAGCTTTTAATGTTTGATGTATTATAGTATTTTAATATTCTTTTGGAAGCCGCCCAGAGTGGCTGGGGAAGCCCAGCCAGATGGGCGGGGTATAAATAATAAATTATTATTATTATGAAGCCGTTGCAGAGACTGAAGGTCCCCCCGGTCTCTCCAGGGTTTTCCCCAAGCAATGAGAGACTTGGAGCAGCCACAGATCCGTGTTGCCATTGCAGAGAAGGAGGAGAGCTGATAATTTAGGCCCCTGCATCCAGCTAGAAAGCTTCCACCAACCTTCTCGCTCCACAAGGCCTGGTTGCTGTGGCCCTCGGAGAACAGGAAGTCCTGGAGCAGGCGAAGCAGCTTGAGAGCGTTCTGCGTGAGGCTGGGCAGCATGGCAGGGGTGGCCTCTTTGATGTCCGTCAGCGCCGACTCCATCATCATCTCCAGGAGGCTGGGAGAGAAAGAGAGGTGAGGCAGTGCTGACCTTGAAAGCCCTAAACGGCCTCAAAGGCCCAGTATACCTGAAGGAGCGTCTCTACCCCCATCGTTCAGCCCGGACACTGAGATCCAGCACCAAGGGCCTTCTGGCGGTTCCCTCCCTGCGAGAAGTGACGTTACAGGGAACCAGGCAGAGGGCCTTCTCGGTGGTGGCGCCCACCCTGTGGAACACCCTCCCACCAGATGTCAAGGAAATAAGCAACTATATAACATTTAGAAGACATCTGAAGGCAGCCCTGTTTAGGGAAGCTTTTAATATTTGATGAATTACAGTGGTACTTCGGGTTAAGTACTTAATTTGTTCTGGAGGTCCGTTCTTAACCTGAAACTGTTCTTAACCTGAAGCATCACTTTAGCTAATGGGGCCTCCCGCTGCTGCCGCGCTGCTGGAGCACAATTTCTGTTCTCATCCTGAAGCAAAGTTCTTAACCTGAAGCACTATTTCTGGGTTAGCGGAGACTGTAACCTGAAGTGTATGTAACCTGAAGCATACGTAACCTGAGGCACCACTGTACTGTATTTTATTATTTTGCTGGAAGCTGCCCAGAGTGGCTGGGGAAACTCAGCCAGATGGGTGGGGGTATAAATAAAATGAAGAAGAAGAAGAGGAAGAGGAAGAGGAAGAGGAAGAGGAAGAAGAAGAGCCACCTTTGAAGGTGATCTGGAAACTACAACTAATCCAGAAAGTGGCAGCTAGACTGGTGACTGGGAGCATCTGCCAAGACCATATAACATCTGTCCTGAAAGACCTACATTGGCTCCAAGTACATTTCCAAGCACAATTCAAAGTGTTGGTGCTGACCTTTCGAGCCCTAAACTACCTTGGCCCAGTATACCTGAAGGAGCGTCTCCATCCCCATCGTTCAGCCCGGACACTGAGGTCCAGCGCCGAGGGCCTTTTGGTGGTTCCCTCATTGCGAGAAGCGAGATTGCAGGGAAACAGGCAGAGGGCCTTCTCGGTGGTGGTGCCCGCCCTGTGGAACGCCCTCCCACCAGATGTCAAGGAAATAAACACCATCTGACTTTTGGAAAACAGAACACATACTTCCTTCCAAAGGCACCCAGAAAAGGGAGAATTTCTGGGTTCAGTGCAGGGCAGTCAGCAAGAGTCTTAACCCTGGGTCAGCTCCACTGGAGACACTCTGCCCACCTCAAAATGCCATGCCTTACCTGCGCTTGATCTCGTCCGGCTGGCGCACCAACTCGCAGGCCGAGCCCAGCTTGGTGAGGACTGAGAAGACCTGCCCGCGCTCTTTCCAGGCCGCGTCGTCGCAGCCCTCCACCCCTCGCCAGGTGACCGAGAAGACGATGTTGGTGAGGAGGTTGCACAATTCTTCCTCGGGCGTCTGCTGCGGAGGAAGGAAGCAACAGGTGAGCTCACCCCAAAAGGAATCCTGCAGGCTTGGGAAAGGTTCAGAAAAGAGCAGCCAATGGGATCAAGGGGGTGGAGAGACTGCGAGGAAAAGCTCCCGCGTTTGAGACTTCTCAGTTTATTTTTAATTTTTTATTGGGGGGGAGGAGTTATTTTGTCACACTACTGATGAGTCTTTGCTGCTCACCTTTGCGCAATGAAAAGAACGCAAAGATTCAAAGTAAAGCAATTCTAGCACCAGAGAAATAATACATTCTTGCAAGAGAAGGATGAGTCTCATTTAACTCATCTGCACTTCGTATTACAAATAAGCCGTGTGTTTTTTATTATGCTGGAAACAGATCATTTGGTATTTTGACTTCTAAAGCAACACTAACATTTTTCTGATGGTGGTCCTACCCAAATTTCGATTCCTAGGATTCAGAGACTCCCAGAAACAGAATTACACTTTCTGATTTTTCTAATGCTAGCTTAGTTTTAGGTAATTGTAGTTAGGATCAGACATCCAAGACACATACGATATGTTTAAGTATGTTTAGGGAAGCTTTTTAATGTTTAACAGACTATTGTATTTTAATATTCTGTTGGAAGCTGCCCAGAGTGGCTGGGGAAACTCAGCCAGATGGGCGGGGTATAAATAATAAATTATTATTATTACTACTACTACTACTAAGAAAAAGAGTTGCACCACCCTGATTAATACTCATGTTTTGAAAAGAGGATTTTCTACATATTAAAATAGCTTACAGCCTGTATGCCATTCATCAGTTTAAAAAGAGGTACAGGCAGTGAGTTAAACAACAGAATTTTCATGCTTGAGTATTTGTAGATACAGATTTTGCTTCCTTTTGTGCTACTGAAGCATTACAATAAAGCCAAAACAACATAAACATTGAAGTAGCTTAAGACTGCCTAGAAAGAATACCACTATATTTCACTCTGGGTGTGTGAAGCAAATTTAAAGGAAGGTTGGGTTGTTTCCAAAACTGCTAATTTCTTGCAGGTATTTCTGTGACAGAGACTTCTCTTTTTAAAAATAATAATTTTTTTTTATTAGGAATTTCAACATAACAATTTATCAAAAATACATCATCCTCATTCCCCCATTTTCCCCTCCCTCCTCCCCTAAAAAGAACAACCCTCTCACACCGGCACATAACAATGTCCTAGAAAGAGAGCATGCTTAGGTATGTTGAATGGTCTCTTTAAATGTGAAGGTTCATTATTGTTCCACAAGATGTGTATGTCTTTAAGGGCCAGAGCAAATAACGAGACCCAGTTTTACGGCTGTGAAACAGTATAGCAGGTGCTGCTAAGTTGTGTTAATTACCGTATTTTTTGCTCTATAACACGCACCAGACCATAACACGCACGTAGTTTTTAGAGGAGGAAAACAAGAAAAAAAATATTCTAAACGAAATAGTGGATATATGATTTTTGTGGTTCATGCTGTGGCCACAGACATGTGATCTGACAGTGAGTTTGGAGTAGACCAATGCAAAAATCCTGAGGATCCATGTGGATCCATGCTTTGTAACCATGGAGGAGGGAAGGAAGGGGAACCATGGATCCTCTGCTCACGACTGCAGCAGATCCCCCCCGCCACCCGTAGGCATTCGCTCCATAACACGCACAGACATTTCCTCTTACTTTCTAGGAGGGAAAAAGTGAGTGTTATGGTGCAAAAAATACGGTAAGCTGTGTCAGCAATTGGGTGCAGTATATAAAGAGCAGCACCTAGCTCTCTCAGCACCCTGGAGGATGGGTCATGCCTGTTGATATGTTTAGTGTAAAATGAGTTTTTGTTATTGTTATTAAAACCTTGTTAAAGTTACCGTATTTTTTGCTCTATAAGACTCACTTTTTCCCTCCTAAAATGTAAGGGGAAGTGTGTGTGCGTCTTATGGAGCGAATGCAGGCTGCGCAGCTATCCCAGAAGCCAGAACAGCAAGAGGGATTACTGCTTTCACTGCGCAGCGATCCCTCTCGCTGTTCGGGCTTCTGAGATTCAGAATATATTTTTTCTTGTTTTCCTCCTCCAAAGACTAGGTACGTCTTGTGGTCTGGTGTGTCTTATAGAGCGAAAAATACGGTACTTTTGAGTTTCTTGTAATGCGTGGTCTCCCCAGCAAGCTTTCTGCAGCGCAACTAAACTGCAAATAGCCAACAAGGTGGATATTTCGGAGCTTGCACACCTGTCTCAACACCTCACACAGGAAGATGGGGAGGAAAGAAGCTCACCTGAGGGTTGCTGGTGTTGGAGATGCTGTCACTGGGCAAGGTATCCTGGTAGCTGGTGTCGTCCAGTACGTTAGAGAGGCTGGAGCTCTTCCTTACTCGTGTCCCCGGGAAGGGCTTAAAGTTATCCAGTGGCGACGGGGTCCCTGGCAGGCTCACGGGCGTCTGGTCTCCGCTCTCGGCTGTGGTGGCCGAGCTGGTGCTTCCCAAATCCAGTCCGAGGTCGAATGGAGACATGGAGAAGGGAGACAGCGGGTGGTAGACCCTGTCGGCCGGGAGCGTGTCCCCCGCTTGGGGGGACTCCGTGGCCCCGGGAGCGTCGATGGTGTTGGAAGAGGAGGAGCGGCTGGCCAGGTCGGAGGAGTCGAACGACTTGAAGCCGTACGTTGGGAAAGCCTTGCCCCTCTGGCTGCTGGTGGGCGAGACCGAGTGGTCCGAAAAGCCTTCCGACAGCTCCGGGTCCGAGGCCTCGAAGCCCAGCGGGAGGAAGACGTCCAGATCCTGGAGGTCGGAGGCCGAAGGGGGAGCGGAGCCGGAGGGCTCCTTCCCGGCCTCTGCGCCCGGCTGGTCCGAGGCCTTGGGGAGGTCCAGGCTGCCTCCGCCGTTGGCTGAGCCCGACAGGCTGTGCTGGCGTGACTCGTAGGACTCCTTGACGTAGAGCTTGGTGAGGGTGTCCTGCCAGCCGGCCAGTTTGGCCAGCTGCCTGACCGTCTGCTTGGCCGGGTCTTGCGGCTTGTAGATCAGGCGGAAGAGCTGGAAGAGAAAAAGGGGAGCCGTTGGCACCCAGGCCAGGACAAGCGAGCTGGCAGCTGATGCGGATGTTGAGCTTGACCAAAGATGGCACAACTTGGTGGGCATAAGTAGGCGGTTGCTGAGTGTGTGTGACAGAAAGAGGGAGGGAGAGGGAGAGACAGGGTCGGTCCACCCATGAGATGACCACCTTGGGTGTTAGGATCCACAAGGGGCAGCAGATTTGGCCTCAAATGAATGCTATCTGCCCAAAATACAGTCATACCTCTTTTTACATTTGCTTCAGGTTAAATCTTTTCAGGTTGCGTCCTGCAGCGACCCGGAAGTACCTATTTGCCTTAAGGTGCAGCCAGGTACTCTGTTTGACTGTATGAACTGCTCATTTATTATAGCCTGTAGATATTTGTATATATAAAGGTAAAGGGATCCCTGACCGTTAAGTCCAGTCGTGGCCGACTCTGGGGTTGCAGCGCTCATCTCACTTTATTGGCCGAGGGAGCCGGCATACAGCTTCTGGGTCATGTGGCCAGCATGACTAAGCCGCTTCTGGCGAACCAGAGCAGCACACAGAAACGCCATTTACCTTCCCGCCAGAGTGGTACCTATTTATCTACTTGCACTTTGACGTGCTTTTGAACTGCTAGGTGGGCAGGAGCAGGGACTGAGCAACGGGAGCTCACCCCGTCGTGGGGATTCGAACCGCCAACCTTCTGATCAGCAAGTCCTAGGCTCTGTGGTTTAACCCACAGCGCCACCCACATCCCTCATTTGTATATATTTTGTCGTTTAGTCGTGTCCGACTCTTCGTGACCCCCTGGACCAGAGCAAGCCAGACACTCCTGTCTTCCACTGCCTCCCGCAGTTTGGTCAAACTCATGTTGGTAGCTTCGAGAACACTATCCAACCACCTCGTCCATCTCCATTTGTATATATAAGGTAAAGGTACTCCTGCCCGTACGGGCCAGTCTTGCCAGACTCTAGGGTTGTGCGCTCATCTCACTCTATAGGCCGGGAGCCAGCACTGTCCGCAGACACTTCCGGGTCACGTGGCCAGCATGACAAGCTGCATCTGGCGAGCCAGCGCAGCACACGGAACGCCGTTTACCTTCCTGCTGGTAAGCGGTCCCTATTTATCTACTTGCACCCGGGGGTGCTTTCGAACTGCTAGGTTGGCAGGCGCTGGGACCGAACGACAGGAGCGCACTCCGCCACGGGGATTCGAACCGCCGACCATGCGATCGGCAAGTCCTAGGCGCTGAGGTTTTACCCACAGCGCCACCCGCGTCCCATTTGTATATATAGCTCACAATAAATATACTGCACTGAAGAACCTGGAACTCTGAGCATTTCTGCTAAAGCGCCACGAAGAATTCCCGACAGAGGTTGCCACCCGAAACGTCCCAGGGCCAGTCCTGGTGTGAGCGGGGTGTTGTGCATTGAGATTTCTGCCTGGTGCGAATGCGTCCGTGAAGGAGTTTGGCGATAGCATCACAGCTGTGCTTCTCGCAATCCTTCTTTAAAGAGCATCAGACGGGTTCGCGGAGGAGAGGGCTATCGATTTCTATCAGCCATGACAGCTTTGCTCTGCCTAGTTGGAAGCAGCAATGCTTCTGAACGCAGGTGTTGTCCCGTCCTCCCGGCGCGCACTTATGCACTAATGCGCGGTGCCGGGAAAGAAACAGCTCAATTCAAACCTGGAAATGGTGGGAGAGAGCTGGATGTCCCCTTGGGGTCCCTGCCAACTCTACAAGTTGGCATCTCCCACGGGCAGTTCTTTGCCGAAGACCCTGCACAGCAGCTGCCAGTCAGAGCAGAGTCCACTGGCTCCAAAGGCCCAATGGCCTGACTCTGCACAAGGCTCCTTTGCATGCTTTTTCGTGTGCACTGGGCTGTTTCGCCCTGCCCAGATGAAGCATCTCGGGAGCTGGTAAGATCCTGGCTCCACCCCTCACCTCTCTGCAGATGTCCAGCCTGACGGTCAGCTCTGCCCGGTGTGAGAGGTAGATCACGGCCAACAAATCCTTGTAGTTCGGGGTGTCTGGGGAGAAAACAAGGCAGCAGAACACAGTCTTGGTTGGAGCAAAAGGAAACAGAAGGGTGCTCAACGGTTCCTCCCCCCTCATTTTATTCTCACAACAATCCTGTGAGGTACCGAATTTTTCGCTGTATAGGACGCACCAGATGATAGGACACACCTAGTTTGGGGGGGAGGAAACAAGAAAAAAAAATTCTGAATCCCAGAAGCCAGAACAGCAAGAGGAATCTGGCTTCTGGGATAGCCGCTAGGATAGCTGGTCGCTTTGCGCGAAGCCTCCGCAGGGCACTGGGAGCCTTCATACCCGTGCCCTGCTGAGGCTTTGCACCGCTAACCCCGAAGCTAGAACAGCAAGGCAGAGCGTTGCGCAGCACTCCGTCTTGCTGTTCTGGCTTCTGGGACAGCCCGTGAAGCCTCCGGAGGGCAGCGGGGTGAAGGCACCCCGCTGCCCTGCGGAGGCTTTGCGCAGCTAACCCTGAAGCCTTTGGAACGCAGCGCGAGTTCCCGCTGCGCTTCAAAGGCTTTAGGGACAGCCTCCGACCCCTCTCACTCTCCAGGCTTCGGTGAAAGCAATGCGTAGCCTCCAGAGCGCTCCCTCTGCGCTTCGGAGGCTTCGCGTTGCTTTCGCTGAAGCCAAGGAGCCTGCATTCGCTCCATAAGACGCACACACATTTCCCCTTAATTTTTGGAGGGGAAAAAGTGCGTCCTATAGAGCGAAAAATACGGTAGGTGAGGTTGAAAGTGAGCGATGGGCCCTAGATCACGCAGGGAGCTTCATGGCCAAGTGGGGATTCGAACCCTGGTCTCTCCCGGGTCCTAGTCCGATACTGTCTCAACAGTTCCCAAAGTAGGAAGGACTGCCCCCTTGGGGGGGATGGACACTGGGATTATCTAGGGCAGTGGTTCTCAAAGGGTGTGTTTCTTCCATGAGAGGTCCAAAGGGCGGCAACATGAGAACAGGGCCTTTTCAGGGAGGCCTGCCTGGCGCCTTCATTGCATATCTTTAGCTGTCAGGTCCTGAGCTGTTTAAGGCTTTATAGGTCAAAACCAGCACAATTGGAAACTAACTGGCAGCCAGTGCAGTCAGAGACCAGGATCGGTGCAACATCCTTAAATGGTGAGCAACCTGGCCGCCGAATTTTGCACCAGGTGAAGTTTCTGCACCGCCTTCCTTGGGCCTTAAAGGTAAAGGGAACCCCTGACCATTAGGTCCAGTCGTGGCCGACTCTGGGGTCGTGCCGCTCATCTCGCTTTACTGCCCGAGGGAGCCGGCATACAGCTTCCGAGTGATGTGGCCAACATGACTAAGCCGCTTCTGGCGAACCAGAGCAGCGCACGGAAACTCCATTTACCTTCCCACTGGAGTGGTGCCTATTTATCTACTTGCACTTTGAGGTGCTTTTGAACTGCTAGGTTGGCAGGAGCAGGGACTGAGCAACAGGAGCTCACCCCGTCGCGGGTATTCAAACCGCCGACCTTCTGATCGGCAAGTCCTAGGCTCTGTGGGTTAACCCACAGCGCCACTTGCATCTCTCCCTGGGCCTTACCTGGCCCAATCACCTGCTCCCAAAGGTAGCGGATCAGCATGGACACCGGGATGTCGTTCAGGTACGAGATGAAGCCTAGGAAGCCAACGTCCTTCAGCTTCAGGCGCTGCTTGCTCCGTTCGTTCATCTTCTCGTACTTCAGCATTTTGTACAGGATCTGTGCGGAGAAAGGACGAAGAAGGTAACATCCCATGAGAATGGGAACCCCCCCCCCAAATAACTGTGGGGTGTATTATTATGGAAGCAGTCAAATACAACATTTCCTGTTTTCCTAGAGTGGACACACAGGGCAGGACTTCCTGTCTTACCTGCTCTGGAGCCTACTCCCCCTGTGTGTGGCCAGGTAGATGGGCTGGGCCCTAGCTGACCCAATAAAAGGGCTAGCCACGAAGCCACCTTCCTCTTTTCCACCTCCATCGTTTTGCCCGGACACTGAGGTCCAGCGCCGAGGGCCTTCTGGCGGTTCCCTCCCTGCGAGAAGCCAAGTTACAGGGAACCAGGCAGAGGGCCTTCTCGGTGGTGGCGCCCGCCCTGTGAAACGCCCTCCCACCAGATGTCAAAGAGAAAAACAACTACCAGACTTTTAGAAGACATCTGAAGGCAGCCCTGTTCAGGGAAGTTTTTAATGTTTAATAGGTTATTGTATTTTAGTGTTTTGTTGGAAGCTGCCCAGAGTGGCTGGGGGGACCCAGCCAGATGGGTGGGGTATAAATAAATAAATAAATAAATTATTATTATTGCCTTTCCCCATTTTTCCTTTCTGACTCTTCCCTGGGCTCTTAGCCAGCAGAATGTGGCTCATCCTTACAAGAGGATGGAATAGCTCAGACTTCTTTTTCTCTACAACTGTAACTATAGCCTACCTTAGGGACACTACTGTGAACTGAATGCAAGTACAGTGGAACCTCTACTTTCGGACATAATCAGTTCCGGAGGTCTGTTCGTCCGTAAGTTGATTGGGTCGCTAGTGCCATTGTGCGCAGGCGCATTTGGCGGCGGCGGTGTGCTTCTGTGCATGCACAAACGGCAGAAGCCGATTCTGCGGGTGCGTGAATTGCGGCAAACGTGGTACAGTGGTACCTCTGGTTAAGAACTTAATTCGTTCTGGAGGTCCATACTTAACCCGAAACTGTTCTTAACCTGAAGCAGCACTTTAGCTAACGGGGCCTCCTGCTGCTACCGCCATGTGATTTCCGTTCTTATCCTGAAGCAAAGTTGTTAACCCAAGGTACTATTTCAGGGTTAGTGGAGTCTGTAACCTTAAGCGTCTGTAACCCGAGGTACCACTGTATTTACTTCCAGGTTAGCCGCGATTGCAACTTGGATCGGGCCCAAGTAGAGGCGGTCGTAATGAGAAGAAGAAGAGTTTGAATTTGATATCCCGCTTTATCACTACCCGAAGGAGTCTCAAAGCGGCTAACAATCTCCTTTCCCTTCCTCCCCCACAACAAACACTCTGTGAGGTGAGTGGGGCTGAGAGACTTCACAGAAGTGTGACTGGCCCAAGGTCACCCAGCAGCTGCATGTGGAGGAGCGGAGACGCGAACCCGGTTCCCCAGATTACGAGTCTACCGCTCTTAACCACTACACCACACTGGCTCTACTGTAAACTTTATCATTACTTTCAAAAGAAGACTGTTATGTCATTCTGGTTTTTAAGAGGGAACTTTTTAAGGGGAATTTACCAGGAACAATCCATTCTGGACAAGCCAGACTGGATTGCTCAACTTATACGATTCTACCGAATCCATCAACTTGCTTCCTGCTATGTAGAAGGGAATGTGCTCTGCTACCACCTCGCTAGCTTGAGTGAGGAAGGATAATATTTAATCAATATATCCTCTCCTACTATCCACAACATTCCCACAAAAACACAAGCCCTTACAAACACATTTAATAGGGTGTAGGTTACCAATCAGCCCAAGGCCTGGGTTTAATAATAATAATAATAATAAATTTTTATTTATACCCCGCCCTTCCCAGCTCAGAAAACCGGGCTCAGGGTGGCTAATAGCAAATTTAAAACACTTAATTGATGCTACAAAAAAACAGCATAAAATACGGTATAAAACGTGAATAACAATAAAATCAAAAATCAATTCGGGGGAAAATTCATCCAATAAGCATTAGATGATGATGATGATGATGATGATGATGATGATGATGATCTGCCCACCTGACTGTTTTCGCCTGGTGCCTAGAGGTATATAACGAAGCCAATAGGGAAACTGTTGTTATTTCATAGTGAAATTGCACGGGGAAGAGATTCGGGTCTACAGATATGGCTGTTCCCCTTGCCCTCGGGGTTTGTGCACCTCACGCACAAACCCCACCAGACAGCCTCCCGCTGTGAACTAGGCCTTGGAATTTCTGCCCACGACAGTCCACATGGTTGAGCCCATCTAGACCTGAAACCCCAACCCCATGAGAGTCCGGCGAGAGGATAGAAACAAGATCGTCGCGTTTTTATTAATCATAAGCAGGATTTTAAGAACTGTGTGGGGTGGATTACAACAGGAGAGAAAATTGGTGAACAGTGAGAAAGAGGAAATTTTTTATGATGCAGTTAAAAAATGGCGTCTCGCCAAGACAGGCTTGCCGGAGAAAGAAGGACAGGGGGAGGAGAAGCAGGATCGTTCGAATGAGAAGGAATGTTGGAACGCAAGTTTGACCTGACAGAGCCCCCTGATTCATTTGATTTATTTCGTAAGCCTGAGAAAAATAAAGGACAGACCGAAGATTAATTGTGTTTATGGAAGCGTTGAACAGAGGCTGTCCCTGAGCGATATTTTTCGAAGAGTATAAAACCCACACAGAGACGCCTGTTTTCAATCTGCTTGTGAAAATCATCAGAGATTGCAAGGAAAGGAATATATGATAACATCAAGAAGAGAAAGAAAGTAATAAAGGACTATCCGGATCGAACTGGATGGAACTGTCTAATTAAAGCAGTAATATAAGTGACGTCTGGACTTTTCCGGAGTTTTGGACTCGTGCGGTTTTGGCTGTATAATTTGGAACTAATGGGATTTGGATAATGTGATGTGATTGGCCTGTTAATAAAAATTATTTTTTTTAAAAAAAGAGAGTCCGGCGAGAGACCTGGAGCACTCAAGCCCCAGGAAGCCCCCCCAACAGCTCTCTCACCTTGAAGATCCTCTCGCGCACTTCGTCCGAGAACTTCCGCTGGACGAGCAGCGAGAAAAAAATCTCCACGTTCCCCGGCTCAAAGAGGAATGTGTAAATCTGCTCCTGGGATGGGGAGCTTTTCAGAAGGCTGTGGATCACCTCCAGCACTCCGCAGACCTGTGGGACACAGAAGAAGAATATTAAGAGGCTTACAACATACAGAAAGTTGTCGAGGGAAACGGCGAGAAGGCAGGGTTGCTACACAAAATCACAAGAACTCGAGGAAAGCAATGTGGGTGTTAGAGCTGCCCTCTGTTGTCCGAGTCTCTAGATATATCCGTTTAGGTAAAAGGTAAAGGACCCCTGGATGGTTAAGTCCATCACAGGCGACTATGGGGTTGCGGCACTCATCTTGCTTTCAGACCGAGGGAGCCGGCGTTCGTCCATAGACAGCTTTCCGGGTCATGTGGCCAGCAGGACTTAACTGCTTCTGGCGCAACGGGACACCGTGACGGAAACCAGAGCACACGGGAATGCTGTTTGCCTTCCCGGTGGAGTGGTACCTATTTATCTCCTAGCACTAGTGTGCTTTCAAACTGCGAGGTTGGCAGGAGCTGGGACAGAGCAACAGGAGCTCACCCCGTCGCGGGGATTCGAACTGCCGACCTTCCGATCGGCAAGCCCAAGAGGCTCGGTGATTTAGACCAGTGATACATCCATGTCCATCGTGTTAATACAGCAGTTCACCAAGTCAGCCATTCCCAGGTGGTCGCCCCCATAGATGGTATGGGGTGGTGGGAATTGCAACCTAGCAGACTCCAAAACCTTGTCTTAAGGACAGATAGAACAAAGGAAGACCCCCACCCAACACACAGAAGAGAAAGATTGGCCGACATGGCAGATCCAGAAATGTGGCCCCCAGTTAGGAGACAAAGGGAACTAAAATTTGTGCAATCGCAGGAAGTCTCAGCCGCATCGTCCTATAATCTTCTGCCCTTTAGTACACACTATTGAAGGCACAGCTGGACAGGGATCCAGGGAATCTGGTGCTGCTGCTACTGTCACTGGAGGCCTGAAATCTTCTATTCTAGGGGTTCCCAAATTCTCCCCCCCCGCCCCAGTTGCTGAGGGTCTTGGCTGACCACTTAAATGATTTCCACCCCCCGCCTGCTGCAGCAGCCGCAAAGTGCTGTGCTAGATGCTGCACGGTTTTAAATTGCATTGTTATTGCTTCCTCATTTTCTTATACATTGGACTACAATTTGAGATCGTAGAATTGTAGGGTTGGGACCCTGAGGGTCATCTAGTCCAACCCCCGCAATGCAGCTGTCCCATACAGGGTTCAAACCCGCAACTGTGGTGTTATCACCGCCGTGCTCTAACCAGCTGGGCTACGCAGGCTCCTGTTCCACAGGACTCAAAATTGAAAAACAATATAGGACACAAAAGAAGCAATCGAAATGCAATCGAGAATCATGAAATACAATATAGGAAATAAAAGAAGCAACCAAAAGCCGATTAAAAATAATAAAATGTATGTGCCATCTCCCCTGTTCAAAGTTTCGCATACACACCACAGAACACCCAGATGAACCTTGTGGACCATTGGTGGTTTGTAGATTGCAGCGTGAGAAACTCTATCCTATTCCAAAGCTGTAGCCTGGGAAGGTTCCCTTTCCTTAACAGGTCATTGCTGGCTTTCCCTGCCCCTCCTCCATACCTGGTGCTCATCATTCACAGCAGCAAGGTAGTTCAAGGTGCTCTGCATCTCCTCGGTGGAGAAGTTCCTGCAGAAGAACTCCTTGATCAGGCTGAAGAGGGACGTCTGCACCGTCTTGATGTCATCAGTTGCGACGGGCTTCTCCTTGTAAGTCCTGGGGGAGAGAGAGCAAGCGAGGGTCACCTAGAGGCGCTTGCTTTGCTGGGTCAAGCCAGGAGGTCCACATGGTCCAGCAAATTTCAAATCAATAGTCATCAATGCAGAAAAATATTGGAGAAGAGACTCTGCAGACACTTAAAGGTTGTGTAGTGATGTATGGAAGTGAGAGCTGGACCATAAAGAAGGCTGATCGTCGAAGAATGGATGCTTTTGAATTATGGTGCTGGAGGAGACTCTTGAGAGTCCCATGGACTGCAGGAAGATCCAACCTCTCCATTCAGAAGGAAATCAGCCCTGAGTGCTCCCTGGAAGGACAGATCCTGAAGCTGAGGCTCCAAGACTTTGGCCACCTCATGAGAAGAGAAGTCTCCCTGGAAAAGACCCTGATGTTGGGAAAGATGGAGGGCGCAAGGAGAAGGGGACGACAGAGGACGAGATGGATGGACAGTGTTCTCGAAGCTACCAGCACGAGTTAGACCAAACTGCGGGAGGTAGTGGAAGACAGGAGAGCCTGGCGTGCTCTGGCCCATAGGGTCATGAAGAGTCGGACACGACTAAACAACTAAACAACAACAAAGTTATTTCCACTGAGTTACCCAACATGGCCAACTTTCTCCAACATAGCCTTGCATTTTATTGCAACCCTGTTCAGGGAAGTTTCTAATGTGTGACATTTTAGTGTATTTTTGGTCTCTGTGGAAGCCGCACAGAGTGGCTGGGGAAACCCAGCCAGATGGGCGGGGTACAAATAATAAATTATTATTATTATTCCACCAAGTTTTCAGCAATATAAGGGGGTGACAAGAGCAGGTCAACAATAAATCACACCAAGTAAGTGGAGTTAACTCTTGCCTACATACTGTTTATGTACGCAATGTTTATGTACGCAAGGATGCTCCCCAAACAGTATTTCCTTCCTCTGTCCTCACAATATAAGAAGACGCTCCACACTCACCCGTAATAGGTCCTGATGGAGTCTAGGATGTACTGCACGCCATATTTCCTACGGATTCTCTGCTTGTGGTCCTTGATTACGTTTGACAGGTACTGGATGTGACCTATGAAGCACGGAGGTGGAAAGTGAAGGTAAAAAGAAAGGTAAAGGACTCCTGGATGGTTAAGTCCAGTCAAAGGCAACTCTGGGGTTGTGGCGCTCATCTTGCTTTCAGGCCAAGGGAGCCGACCTTTGTCCACAGACAGCTTTCCGGGTCATGTGGCCAGCATGATGAAACCGCTTCTGGAAACCAGAGCGCATGGAAATGCCGTTTCCACAGTAGTACCTATTTTTTAAAGTCTGGAACAAATCACCATATTTCTCGCACCATAAGACACACCTGACCATAAGACGCACCTAATTTTTAGAGGGGGAATGCAAGAAGAAAAAAATTCTTGCATCCCCCCTCTAAAAATTATGCATGCATGCAAAATTATGCATGCATGGGATGTATGCATCCCAGGCTCTCCTCAGCGCTCCCTTTCACAAGCCATGTGGAGCGTGGGTGCGGCGCTTGCAGGCTTCCCCCACCTCCCGGAAAAGCCCCCAAGAGCCGTACACACACTCCGTGCGACTCTTGCGGGCTTTTCTGGGAGATGGGGGAAGGGACTGAGGGGCTAAGCCAGAAGCTAGAACAGCAAGAGGGAGCGCTGCGCAGCGATTCCTCTTGCTGTTCTAGCTTCTGGGATAGCTGCGCAGCCTGCATTCGCTCCGTAAGACGCAAACACATTTCCCCTTACTTTTTAGGAGGGAAAAAGTGAGTCTTATAGAGCGAAAAATATGGTAATCCATTTTGCATTACTTTCTATGGGAAAGTGCCCCTTGGTTTTGGAATGCTTTGGTTTTGGAACTGACTTCTGGAACGGATTAAGTTTAAGAACCAAGGTACCACTGTATATACAAACTCAATGAAAGGGTGAGCTTGCTTTTGCTGCATAATCTTATTTATATTAGGGCTAATTTGAGACAAACTTTCATGTCCTCATCAACACAAAGAAGCCTTTCTCTTTTCTGATCGTTCATGTTTTTCCGGGTTTAAAATCCCTCTTCACAACAAAATGCCACGCAGAAGCATAGGAGAATAGCCAATGCTCTTGAAGAGAAGTGTGGATACTGCCTATGGTTGTATACCCAACCTCTCTACCTCTCTTTCAAATCAGAACCAGTGAAGGCGGTGAAGGTCATGTGTGAGTGCCTGGAGGTGGTTGGAGGATGGATGGCGCCTAACAGATTGAGGTTGAATCCTGACAAGACAGAAGTACTGTTTTGGGGGGGCAGGGGGAGGGCGGGTGTGGAGGACTCCCTGGTCCTGAATGGGGTAACTGACCAGCTGATCAGCCTGGGAGTCATTCTGGACTCACAGCTGTCCATGGAGGCGCAGGTAAATTCTGTGTCCAGGGCGGCTGTCTACAAGCTCCATCTGGCTGAGACCTTACCTACCTGCCTGCAGACTGTCTTGCCAGAGTAGTGCATGCTCTGGTCATCTCCCGCTTGGACTACTGCAATGCACTCTACATGGGGCTACTGTTGAAGGTGACCCAGAAACTGCAATTAATCCAGAATGCAGCAGCTATACTGGTGACTGAGAGCGGTCGCTGAGACTGTATAACACTGGTCTTGAAAGCTCTACATTGGCTCCCAGTACGTTTCCAAGCACAATTCAAAGTGTTGGTGCTGACCTTTAAAGCCCTAAATGGCCTCGGCCCAGTATACCTGAAGGAGCGGCTCCACCCCCATCGTTCAGCCTGACACTGAGGTCCAGCTCTGAGGGCCTCGCTGAGAGAAGCCAACTTACAGGGAACCAGGCACAGGGCCTTCTCGGTGGTGGCACCCGCCCATCAGATGTCAAGGAAATAAACAACTACCAGACTTTTAGAAGACATCTTAAGGCAGCCCTGTTCAGGGAAGTTTTTAATGTTTAACAGACTATTGTATTTTCTTATTTTGTTGGAAGCCGCCCAGAGTTGCTGGGGAAACCCAGCCAGAGGGGCGGGGTATAAATAATAAATTATATTATTATTATTATTATTATTATTATTATTATTATTATTATTATTATTATTTATCTTGATGCCATCCTATACTACAATGAAGAGAACCAGTGCCCTATAGGAAGCTGCTGTCTACCAAGTCAGATCATTGGTGCATCAGGTTCAATATTTTCTACACAGGCTGGTAGTGGCTCACCAGAATTTCAAGGCAAGGGTCTCGTCTCCCCCAGGCGCTTCCAGGAATTGAACCCGGCACCTTCTGCATGAGAATCAAGCGCTCTACCGCTGAACTGCAGCCTGCTGTAACACAGCCACACAAGCAACCTTCTCCTGGGTTGGGGCGACAACGCCCCGAACCAGCAGGAGCACTCGAGTTCAGGTGAACAGCTTCAACCATGCCACCTGTCCGTCCCTGGGGCTGCAAGGGCTGATCTAAGCTCACCCAATCGGACAGCAAAGTCGCTGTTGCTCCAGATCCGGAAGTCAAAGAGCAGGAACTGGTACAGGAGGTGCAGCAGAAAGTTGTGTCCTTCCGCGGCCACCTGCTCCATGAGGATTTGAGAAGCCATCAGAACATTCATGTCCATCGTCTGGCTGGAGACCTGCAGTGCAGAAAACATAAATCATTGCTGCCTGGTCTAAAAGAGGTGCAGCCAGGACCCACTTGGGTCTTCACTTAACCCTCCCCCCTTTGTTCTTCCATTCCACTCTGCAAATCCAACAGTACAGAAGTCTAAGCTGGACGCTCCAAGATTAGTCTGTGTGGTTTTAGATTAAGATTAAGATTTTTTTTGGGGGGGGGAATATACAATGAATTTACCGTATTTTTCGCCCCATAGGACGCACCGGCCCATAGGACGCATCAAGTTTTTCGGGGGGGAAATAAAGGGAAAAAAAAATTCCCTCCTAGGCGCTTGTGGGGCCGGCGGGGGGAGAAGAGCTCTTCTCCCCGCAGCCCGCCTTCAGATCAGGTCCGGGGACAGCGGGGAGACGCGCTGCACCTCCCAGCTGTCCCCGGAGCTTGCGAGGCTGGCAGCGGGGAGAACCGCTCTTCTCCCCATCGCCCGCCTTCAGATCAGGTCCGGGGACAGCAGGAAGACGCGCTGCGCCTCCCCACTGTCCCTGGAGCTTGCGGGGCTGGCGGCGGGGTCTCCCCACTGTCAGCCTCCAAACCACTTCGGGAGACAGCGGGATGGCGGCGTTCCGCCTCCCTCTGTCCCCCGAACTTGTGGGGCTGGCGCTGGGGCTCTCCTGAAGCCTGGAGAGCAAGAGGGGTCGGTGCGCACTGACCCCTCTCACTCTCCAGGCTTCAGCGAAAGCCTGCATTCGCCCCATAGAATGCACACACATTTCCCCTTCATTTTTGGAAGGGAAAAAGTGTGTCCTATAGGGCAAAAAATACGGTAAAAAGATGATAGGGATAACTTTTACTAAAAAACCGGAGGCATTTCTATTAAGTATTTTAGATAAAGAGATCACAAAAAATCTAAGAGAGGTATTCTTGTACGCAATCGCAGCGGCTCGAATACTTATGGCCAAGGGATGGAAAGATCACGAGGCTCCAAAAATAATAGATTGGCAAATCAAATTACAGGAATTTGTGGAGACGGCTCAACTGACTAGCAAACTCAGAGGAAACTCAAAGCAAAAATTCGCGGAAAAATGGGATGGTTATAGAAGATATGTTCAAAAGTACAATAATAATTTTGACTCTGTGCTAGCATTCGAGTGATAAAGGGACTAAAAGGAGGTGGACAGCAATTAAGGATTTATTATGTTTTCAGTATATATTGGAGAATTTATATGGAAAGGTTTATTGTTTTGTGTACATTCGATTGTAAGATAAAACATATGCAAAGGGACTTGACAGGAAGTCAAAGTTGAAGAAAAGATTTTGTAAGATAAAAGGGGAAAAATATTTACTTTCATTATTATTTTTTGTGGGTGGGTGGGTGTCTGTACATATGTGTGTTTTTGTATGGAATGTTTGGGAGGAAATAAGACAGTAAATAACAAATAACAAATTAAATATTGATGTATGTAATTTTTATTTCTTAATTATATTTAGTGGTAGTATGGTTGTATTGTTTTTTGTAACATAAAATCATTCAATAAAAATTATAAAATAAAATAGACTGTGGTTTATAAACAAGCCATATTTGTGTTTCTATACAAATAATTTAGATACACTGACCACTTGTGAACCTAACTTACACTCTCTGTGTTTTCTCACTGCTGTACGGAAAAGCACATGAACCTGACCTTCAAAGAGTTTGTAAGTAAACCACTTTCAACTCACCAAACGTGTGGTCTCTTTCCATGCAAAAGGAAGTGGGGAACTTTGGAAGCAGTTGAGAAGGGGAGATTTAACAGCCTATATTTCGACGCTACACTTTGCTGAACCTTTTGTGATATTAAATCTCCGCTGGGGTTCTCTCACCAAAGAATACTTGCCCCAAACCTGGACCCTGGCATCTAGGGAATTCTCCCTTTTATTACAGCTCGTATTTCCCCCTTTAACCAAAATGCACAATGCCAACACATTTCACCTGGAAAAGTCAGATACCCTGATCAATCTGGGCAAGTCTGGCGCCAGCATGGTAATCGCTTACCTTCTGCAGAAGCGCTCCGATGATGGCTGGCCCCTGGCATTGGACTAGGCTCTCCTGGTTGACTGGGTGACAATGGATGAAGTTCTTAATCAGCAGCAGGAAGGCAGCGACCCCGTTCCTTTCCAGTCTACCTTCTGTGGGTGGAGGGGGAAAGAAAACTGTTTTGAAGGAAAGGATCTTTGACCCATGGGAGAGGGAGGGCTGGCAGGAGCTAACAGTTTCAGGTTAAGAACGGACCTCCGGAACGAATAAAGTTCTTAACCCGAGGTACCACTGTAGTTGGTCAAGGGAGCCATGGACTCAAAAAGGTTGAAAACCTCTGCCACAAAGCTTTAATATTCATTAAAAGCAATAATTTAAAATGAGCCTTTATAGAGCAATGTGGTGAAGTGACCAGTGATGTTCAACAGAGGCTGACAAATAAATAAACAAACGGGTTTACACAAAACTCAGCCTGGATACCTCGATAACCGGAAGATTTCCCCAGCGGGATGACCATGCCCTGGGCGTTGCGGGAAGAGGTCAGCTCCGGGCCCACCAAGTCGTGGGTTTCCTGGTGGTCTTCTGACTCTTTCCTCTGAGACGCCACCTGGTCCAGGAGGGGGAGCAGCACCCCCATTCCACCCACACAATTCACCACGTCCTGCAAGAACCATAAAGCCCTGTGAGACTATCGGAGGGCTCTCCCCCAGGTTGGCTGGTTTCTGCACGTATCTGGCTGGTATTCACCACCGAATTCCAAACCAAGATGTGCTCTCCCAAGTCCTGCTAGTGCAGTGATTTGACTTCACCCCAGAAGGTGGACTCCAATGTCTCATGAGACAGAAAGGTGCCAAGAACCAGTTTTCCTGGGGGTGGGTTATGAAGCTTCATTGCTTGAAGGACAGGGGCTAGCATCTAACTGATTAAAAAAGGTAAAGGGACCCCTGACCATTAGGTCCAGTCGTGACTGACTCTGGGGTTGTGGCGCTCATCTCGCTTTATTGGCCGAGGGAGCCGGCGTACAGCTTCCCAGTCATGTGGCCAGCATGACTAAGCAGCTTCTGGCGAACCAGAGCAGCGCACGGAAATGCCGTTTACCTTCCCGCCAGAGTGGTACCTATTTATCTACTTGCACTTTGAGGTGCTTTCGAACTGCTAGGTTGGCAGGAGCAGGGACCTCTTCTGTCAAGGTCATGCTGACTATAATAATAAGGCCAGAAGGATCCTGGCTTTCACTTTCTCTTTCACTCTCTCTTCCTTCTGGTGTGGTGTTCTGGATGTACATACATACATACATACATACATACATATTTCAGATAAAAAGATAAAGGGACCCCTGACCATTAGGTCCAGTCGTGGCTGACTCTGGGGTTGCGGCGCTCATCTCGCTTTATTGGCCGAGGGAGCCGGTGTACAGCTTCCAGGTCATGCGGCCAGCATGACTAAGCCGCTTCTGGCGAACCAGAGCAGCACACGGAAACGCCGTTTACCTTCCCGCTGGAGTGGTACCTATTTATCTACTTGCACTTTGACGTGCTTTCGAACTGCTAGGTTGGCAGGAGCAGGGACCGAACAACGGGAGCTCACCCCGTCGCGGGAATTCGAACTGCTGACCTTCTGATCGGCAAGTCCTAGGCTCTGTGGTTTAACCCACAGTGCCACCTGCATCACAGCCTTATTATAAGTTATTGTAAATTTAAGTCAGCTGCAACTGGATTTCTGGTGGACTGTGCCAATCCTGAATGTATTGGATTTGTGACCGTTCTGCTCAGTTGCCTTCAGTAGCAGTAAATCTCTGCTGGATGAAGTATTAATTGCCTCTGGTCTATTTTTTGGGAATAATGCAATATCTTTAGGTTTCTACGCTGCTAACTGTACACTGGAATCTACTCTGGATCAATACTGAGTGGAATTTAGATGACACATTCCTCCGCTGTCTCCTGAGACAGACGGATGCCAGGAATAGTATTCTGCAACGCCTCACTGATGCAATGATAGTACATGGGTGCTTGGATTATACTGGGTCGTCTGCACATAGTTCTGCTTTATGGGCAATTCTGCGATGTTTCCCCAGAGGCATCGCTGACATCCGCAAGGGCCCTCTCGCACTGCGGCACATCGAAAACAGGACAACCCCCCCCCCCACATAATCCAGAATGTTGTCTTTGTCCATGGAGTTTTCTTAGCAGGGAGACTGGAGTGGCTTGCCGGTTCCTTCTCCAGGTGGATCACGTTTAGTCAAAACTCTCCACTATGACCTGTGCATCTTGGGTGGCCCTGCACAGCATAGCTCATAGCTTCTCTGAGTTATTCAAGCCCCTTCGCCATGGCAAGGCAGTGATCCATGAAGGGAATCACTGCCTTGCCGTGTTAAAGTTAAAGCCATGGTTTTCCCAGTAGTGATGTATGGAAGTGAGAGCTGGACCATAAAGAAGGCTGATCGCCGAAGAATGGATGCTTTTGAATTCTGGTGCTGGAGGAGACTCTTGAGAGTCCCATGGACTGCAAGAAGAGATCAAACATATCCATTCTGAAGGAAATCAGCCCTGAGTGCTCACTGGAAGGACAGATCCTGAAGCTGAGGCTCCAAGACTTTGGCCACCTCAGGAGAAGAGAAGACTCCCTGGAAAAGACCCTTATGTTGGGAAAGATGGAGGGCACAAGGAGAAGGGGACAACAGAGGATGAGATGGTGGGACAGTGTTCTCGAAGCTACCAGCATGAGTTTGACCAAACTGTGGGAGGCAGTGGAAGACTGGAGTGCCTGGCGTGCTCTAGTCCAGGGGGTCACGAAGAGTCGGACACGACTAAACGACTAAACAACAACAATCCAGAACGTTTGCAATATAAAAAGTGGCAGGATTTCTGAAGAAAGCAATGGCTCTGCGGTGACGGGAAGCAACGCACGATGAATGCATATGCAGCAATTGCAATGGGACTACTCTGAGGGAAAGAAGCAACGGGTGCAAACCAATGCACTCCGGTCTTCTCTGCAAATTAAGCTCTCCGAAAATTCTGCCCCCCCAGGGCCTACCTTTCTGACCGCGCCAATAGACCTAGAACGGAGTCAAGAGGTGGCCCGCCCAACGGCTGGTGCGTCACGACGCCCGTACCTTGACATCCCAGTTCACCACTTTGTGCCCAGTCAGCCTCCCGTCAAAGAAGTGGTTCGGGGAAAGGTCCAGGCAGATGTTGTTCTTGCAGGCCTAGAAAGTCACACGAGAGGAAGGGGAAGTGGAAACTTAAGTATAAAGCTCTTGCTGGTGGAACTCACAGACGTGGTGAAAGAAGACACGTCCAAGCATGTGGAATAATAATAATAATAATAATAATAATAATAATAATATATGATTTATACTCTGCCCATCTGGCTGGGTTTCCCCAGCCACTCTGGGCGGCTTCCAGCAAAGTATGAAAACACAACAATTCATCAAATATTAAAAGCTTCCCTGAACAGGGCTGCCTTCAGATGTCTTCTAAAAGTTTGGTAGTTATTTTCCTCTTTGACATCTGGTGGGAGGGTGTTCCACAGGGCAGGCGCCACCACCGAGAAGGCCCTCTGCCTGGTTCACTGTAACCTCGCTTCTCGCAGGGAGGGAACCGCCAGAAGGCCCTCGGAGCTGGACGTCAGTGTCCGGGCAGAACGATGGGGGTGGAGACGCTCCTTCAGGTATACAGGACCGAGGCCGTTTAGGGCTTGAAAGGTCAGCACGAACACTTTGAATTGTGCTCAGAAACGTACTGGGAGCCAGTGTAGGTCTTTCAAGACCGGTGTTATGTGGTCCCGGCGGTCGCTCCCAGTCACCAGTCTAGCTGCCGCATTTTGGATTTGTTGTAGTTTCCGGGTCACCTTCAGAGGTAGCCCCACATAGAGTGCATTGCAGTAGTCCAAGCGGGAGATAACCAGAGCATGCACCACTCTGGTGAGACAGTCTGCGGACAGGGAGGGTCTCATCCTGCGTACCAGATGGAGCTGGTAGACAGCTGCCCTGGACACAGAACTGACCTGCGCCTCCATGGACAGCTGTGAGTCCAAAATGACTCCCAGGCTGCGCACCTTAGGGCTTGTACCGCCTGTCGCTTCTTAGAGAGGGCTGAGGGATGCTCCTGCCTTGACGCTCACCTGTGGTGTGTAATACAGCAGCAATTTGCTGCCGAGCTCCAGGAAATCGCCTTCCGGCTTAAAGGGTGACGTCACATTTGGTCCCAAGGAGTAGAGTGCCTTCACTTGAGCAGGCTGGAGGACTTCGTAGAAGATGGAGACGGATCCCAGGTGACCCTCTAGGGAGGTGGGAACCCCCCATTCGGTGTCCTGGCTGCCGGCCACCGTGACCGAAACCACGCCTTCCCGGGGGGGCTGCGGGGGGATGGGCGTCCAGGCGTGGGGGGCCAGGGAGGCCGGGAACGATTGGGAGCGGTTGAGCGAGGGGTGGGATGGGAAGCCCAGGTCCGGCGAGTGGGACGGGGAGGGGTGGATGGCGGAGGTGGTGGTGGTCCGGTGGCCGGCTGAGCCGATGCAGCAGGAGGTGAAGGACTAGGAAAGAAGATTTGAAAATAAATAAATAAATAAATAAATAAATAAATAAATAAATAGGTTTATTTGCACGAGAAGCACCACTTTTTCTCCTGCCTTGTTGCAAATGCGGCGGCCAGCCACCCAGACTTTTTGCCTACCGTATTTTTCGCCCCATAGGACGCACTTTTTCCCCTCCAAAAATGAAGGGGAAACGTGTGTGCGTCCTATGGGGCGAATGCAGGCTTTCGCTGAAGCCTGGAGAGTGAGAGGGGTCGGTGCGCACTGATGCCTCTAGCTCTCCAAGCTTCAGGAAGCTATCCGCAAGCCTTGCAAGCTCCGTGGGAGTTCCCGCGGGCTCACAAGGCTTGCAGGCAGAAGCCTGCAGCCCCGGCGAGTGTCCGCAAGCCTTGCACGTCCGGCAGGAGGTCCCGCCGAGCGCGCGAGGCTTGGGGCGGCAGTTTGTCGCCCGAAGCACGGGGAGCCCTCCGGAGGGCTCCCCGTGCTTTGGGCAAGTGTGCGCAAGGCTTGGGGCAGCAGCCGCGGCGGGGGGGATAATTTTTTTTATTCACCCCCCCCCCCAAAATGAGGTGCGTCCTATGGGCCGGTGCGCCCTATAGGACGAAAAATACGGTATGCCCACTCTATAGCTGGGCTAGGTTGTTCGCTTTGAGCCGGGCCAGGGTCTCTAACCAAAGCACGGGGAGTTTGAGGCTGGCGCAGCGAAGTTGTGGGGTCTGCTAGAAAATGCGCCCACCGCAAACTCCACACACATCTGCCGGGGGGGGCTCAGGAGAGCGTTTGCAGGGTTACATCAGCCCCCTCCCCCCCAGAGTGGATAAAAATCAATGATTTTAAAAAAAATATCGGATTTAATTCAGATTTTTTTAAAAATAAAAAACCAACGTTTGGTCGTGCTTAGACTAACCTTGTGAAGAATACAGAGAACACAAAGATTAGATGGACTATGAAAGAACTTAAGGAAAGGAAGCGACTGAAGAACAGATGTAAAGGTGAATTAGACAACCAAGAGACGCGTGGTGAATGAGGTGGAAGTCTTTTATAATATTTTAACTAGGATTTATATATTGTAATGTTTGAAGTATGAATTTGGAATTGATTATGAAAAGTATTTTTTCTCTTCATTCTTTTTTTTCTTTTATTTTTCATCTTCTTTTCTAGTCTGCATTCTGGAAAGTTGTGTAGATAAATGTTTTCATGTACGGTTATGTATTGTTTCTATTTCTTTTCATTTTTTTGGTAACATCTAATAAAATTTAGTAAAAAAATAAAAATAAAATAAAGTGCTTTTGGAGGAGAAATGTCATGCTCTTCCATAGGTTTCCGTAAGATTATTTGGGGCAGTTTTTTCTAACAAGAAGGTATTATCACAGATGCTCATTTTTGCCGTTCTCAAAAGGGTGAATTTGAAATTTAAATTTGAAAGAAAACATGCCTTTTCTTCGCAGGAAAAACGTTATAAAATAAACATACAGTGTTGAGGAAGAAACCTTAATCCCATAGTTCCTTTGCACATTTATGTACGCAGAACCAACCCCTTGCCTCTCAAATGAGAGGTTCAATGAATAGATTGTTTGGAGTGGATTAGATCTGCACAAGTGGCTAAGTGTGAAGCAGTGAAAATGAAAGTGCAACCTTGTGAGCAGAATACTCCACAAGTCTTGGGATCTTTGTGTAATCATTGTGCAAGTTTGTTATTACAAAAATGAAACCTTTATCTGGTTGTAAATACCAAGATTACAGAATGAGTTCTTCTGTAAGAAAATCAAGTCTTACTGGGTAGTGATTTAAATCGATTTAATCAAGTCTTTCTGGATAAGTCTTGGGATCTTTGTGTAATCCTTGTGCAAGTTTGTTATTCCAAAAATGAAACCTTTATCTGGTAGTAAATACTAAGGTTATACAAGCAAGAACGAGTCCTTCTGTAAGAAAATCAAGTCTTACTGGGTAGTGATTTAAATCGTGATTTAAATCGATTTGATTTAAATCCAATCCACCTTGCTCCCTGCCGCCCTCGTGGACTACAATTCCCATCAGTCCCAGCTCGAGCGGCTGTGGTTGCGTTCCCTGCAATTGCAAACCCCCATCAAAACTAGGGCGTCCTTCCCGGAAAATCAACAACACGCTTTGCTGGGCTTACGAGGACAGCAGGGAACCTGTTGTAGACATGTTATTTCTATGTCCCAGTGTAGGAAAACATTGGTTCTTTTCCTCCTGCATTCTGGGAATTATTTCTATCCTCTCTTTGCTTCTAAAACAGACTATAAGGCCTGTTTATAATCAATCACGCTTCTCTCCCTCTCTTTCACGCACAAGGCTAAAGGTCTCTGCCTGGCACAGATCTTTCTGTATATCATTCTTTGCATACCACACTTGTCTTCTTTAGTTCACCTTTAGTTCACAATGATGTGTAAATCACAATGATGTGTTAATCCTCAATGTATAATTAATTGTGTGAGTTTATATAACAATCTAAACATTTGTAAACACCTTAGTCATAACATTATCAATCTTAGTCATAGGTGGATTAAGAGCTTATATGCCTGTCTAAATACAGCTCTGACATTCTGTCTTTCATGTGCCAAAGATCTATGGAGCTATGTAAGCCCGCCTTACATACAAATGAGCCAATAGGATTTCAGTTTCTTTGTCTTGTATTGAGCCAATCAGCCACTGGCACATTCGTGGCCATGCTTGTTGTAACTTTGAATAAAAGGAGATGCTGTGAGGCTGGAGAAAGAATCTCTCTCTCTCTCTCTCACTTTTCATCTGGCACACACGCAAGCTCTCAGAAAGAAAACATCTAGTTGTCTGCTTTATTCATCTCTGCAAACCCCCAAAATCCACATCTGGTGACCCCGACGTGATCCTGAAGAAGGGTAAGTAATCAGATCCCAATAGAGATCCCAATAGAGATCCCTTTAGAGCCAAAAGCATTCCTCATACTAACCCGACTGGGAAAAGTCTAAAGCGCTTAATTCGTTAGTATGGGAGGGGATTTAAGTAAGGTGCAAAAGGCTCATGCGAAAGAGCTTCTTTCGTTAGTAAGACAGACAATAGATAAAGTCCAAATTTCTCTAAAAGAGATTGAACAGTTGCTGCAGGAAATAAATCATCAATGTCCTTTTTATAAAGCAGAAGGCACATTGCAAATTAGCACATGGGAGAAAATCGGCAAAATTTTATTTTGTGAACCACGTGCCCAAATCAGCTGCCTACTCACGTGGCAAAAGTGTGCTACCGCCATAGCGAAATTAGAACAATCTTCTCTTTCAATTTCTTCACTGCTGGTAACTGAAGAAATCACCTCCCCCCCGCCATATCCCCTGATTTTGCCCCCTTTGTCCCCTTCATCACCTAGCCAAAATCCCCCTCCCTTTTCCCCTTCCCTTGCTCCAGCGTCGTCTCAGCTTTCTGAGACCCCTCCCCCTCTCCCTGCTGTAAAAGTTGTGGCTCAGCCTGCTGTTTTTTCTGCTGCTGCTCCTTCTCAGTTTACAAATTCCCCCCCAATCCCCCTTCACCCCCCTTTTCTGTCTGAACAACCAAATCAGCATGCCTTTGTCCCTTCCTCTTTGTCTTTAGACCATGCTATTTTGCCAAAACAATATGGAGCCGTTCGTGCTGGGCTTTTACAGGCTAAGCAGGATGGGCTTTTTTCATTGGAAGAAACAGCTGCATGGGCTGGTGAAATGCCATTAATTTTTCCTCTCACATATCAAAATGCTCCTGGAGGTCAGCAATTACAAGTTTATCATGAAAAACTTCCTTATGCTGTCATGAAAGATCTCAGGAAAGCCATTAGTGATTCAGGTCTTAAATCTTCTTATGTAATGGGAATTTTAGAGGGCATATCTACCTCTTTTACAATGATTCCGGTGGACTGGAAAGATCTGATGAGGATGATGTTATCTCCAGCGCAATTTTTAGTTTTTGAAAATGAATTTAAACATGCCGCCATCGCTCTGGCTGATCAAACGCATACAGCAAGCCAGCTTTTCGGCGCTCCTCCATTTGAGACCCTGGCTGCCCAAGCCGTGTTGTCACCTTCACACCTTCAGCGCACTGCAACTTGCGTGCAGCGTGCATTTCGTAAAATTCCTGTCTCAGGACAGCCACTGAGTTCTTTTGTAAATGTTAAACAGCAGAATACAGAGCCATACCATCAATTTGTGGACAGATTGAAGGAATCGATCTGCAGACAGATTGATAATGAAACGGCTCAAAGTGAGTTGCTAAAAAAATTGGCTTATGAGAACTCTAACACGGACTGTAGAAAAATGCTGCAATCAATCGTAAGCCGTTCAACATATTCCCTTGCAAATTTGATAAAAGCGTGTTCGGAAGTAGGGAGTCAATCTCACACAATGTCTTTGTTTGCCAATGCACTTCACGCTTCCGTGATACAAACAGGAAACTGTTATAATTGTCATCGTCCAGGTCATTTTGCCAGACAGTGCACAGCCCCAAGGGGGACTGCACAGAAGAATAATAATGCAAATACCACGACCAGACCTTCCAAAAAATGTCCAAAGTGTGGGAAAGGATATCATTGGGCAAATCAATGTAGGTCTCAGGGAAACTTCACTGGGCCCAGTCTCTCGGGCCCCAAAGAATAGAGAGATGTCAGCCTTTGGTTTCTGCTGCTGCAAAAGTTACTAAAAATATGCCTTCTGAATTTGCCATTGATTTGATTAATCAAGAGACCAAAAACACTGCATTGCCTGGTGAAATCATAATCATGGCCAGCCAAATGGCAGGTCCACTTCCTCCTAATATCACAGGTTTAATTTTACCAAAATTTTCTGCTGCAAAACAAGGCATTCATGTCATCCCAGGTGCCTTGCCTCCTGACTATGTGGGCACAATTATGGTTCAATTTTGGAGCCATATACCCATGCAGTTAACAAAGGGTGAATCCTTTGCTCATTTGGTGATGCTGCCTTCACCACCTGATGTTGCCTGTGCTATTGACACTAATCTGCACAAGCCCTCTTTATCTTTTTCCCCTCAGCTTTTAGCTGTGACCCAACGTATTGGAAGAGAGAAACTCCTTCGTAAGTATAAAATCAATGGAAAAATTATAGAGGGTCTAATAGACACTGGAGCGGATGTTTCGGTCATTTCCAATAATTTTTGGGAACAAACTTGGCCGCTTGAAACTTCTCCTGAAGTGTGGGGCGTGGGAGGTAATCAGGCTTCTTGCAAAAGCGCACAGTGGCTGCCTGTCTCTTTACCTGATAGCTCTGAAGTTATAGCATATATTCAGCCCTGTGTGCTCAAAATTCATCTTAATTTGTGGGGAAGAGATTTGTTGCAACAATTACAAGCAACGATTCAAATAGATGAATAAGTTTGTGCTTCCACTTACTTGGAAGTCCACTGATCCTATATGGATTCCTCAATGGCCTCTTACAACAGAGAAATTGATTGCTTTGAGACAATTGGTCGATCAGCAATTATTAGCTGACCATATAGAACCTTCTGTCAGCCCTTTCAATAGCCCAGTCTTCGTAATTAAGAAGAAAAATGGGAAATATAGATTTTTGCACGATCTGAGGTCCATAAATAGTATTATTGAACCCATGGGGCCTTTGCAATGTGGTATGCCTAATCCAAATATGATTCCACATTCATATCAATTGGCTATAATAGATCTGCAGGATTGCTTCTTCTCTATTCCCCTGCATGAAAAGGATCGCAAATTTTTTGCTTTTACAATTCCAGAATTAAATAATAGTAGACCATCTAAAAGATACCACTGGAAGGTTCTGCCACAAGGCATGATAAATTCCCCCACTATGTGCCAATATTTTGTGGATAAGGCACTTCAATCCTTTCGTCTTAAGTACCCACATCTTAAGATCCAGCATTATACGGACGATATACTTTTTTATTCTCCAGTCCTTCCCCCTAATTGGAAACATGATTTAATAACCTGTTTGTCTTTGTATGGTTTAAAAATAGCTCCAGAGAAAGTCCAGGAATCTCCCCCCTTTCAGTATCTAGGACATAAAATGATAGCTAGTTATTCTATTCCAATAATCCCAGAACTTCATGTTTCAAAAACAATGAAATATGTACAACTGCAACAATTGCTGGGAAACATTAACTGGATAAGGCCTTATTTTAAAATCCCTCTTGAAGTGCTAAGGCCACTGTTTTCAGCCTTAAAAGGCCATCAATCTCCAGGTGAGCAAATCACCTTGAACTCTGATCAACTCAAAACTGTTGCAGAGTTGAAAGCACTCATGCGTATTCATTGGGTGGATAGAGCAATCCCTAATGTTATGCCTGATTTGGTCATAATGACGGATTCTGTACAACCTTTTGCTGCAATTATTCAGAAAGGTCCATCAAAAGTTCATATACTAGAATGGCTTTATTTACATCATGCACCAAGAAACACAGTAAACCCTTTAGTGGATCTCCTTGCTCAGCTCATTAGCAAGGGACGACGACGTTGTAAGCATCTTTTTGGTGTTGATTGTAATCAAATTATTGTCCCTATGCCTTTAGAACAATGGGAAACAGCTCTCTCCACAAGCATGGATTTACAGTGTGCGTTCGCTGATTTTGTGGGTCAGGTGGATTGTCATATTCCACCCGATACGCGCCTGCAAATGAGCAAGCAATTCCCTATGTCTTTCTCCTCTATCATTTCCCCTGTTCCTTTGAATGCCCTGACTGTTTTCACTGACGGGGCTCCTTCTAGAGGAGTTGTTGCTTGGCAACAGAATGAGGAGTGGCATAGTCTGTACACTCTCCCACAAAAATCTGCTCAGCGTTCTGAACTTGCAGCTGCGGTAAAAGCTCTGCATTATTTTTCCTCACAACCAATTAACTTGATTGTTGACAGCTTATATGTTTCAAACGTCATATGTAGAATGCAAGGCAGTTATGTAAGTCCTTTATTAGATGATAACTTGTTGAGTCTTTTCCTGTCTTTGCAACTGCTTCTTTCTAATCGTTCTCACCCACTCTTTGTAGTGCACATTCGCTCTCACCAACCTTTTCCAGGTTTCATTTCAGATGGAAATGCAAAAGCAGATTCCTTGCTAAAAATTTTGCCTGTCTCTCCTATAGAAAGTCATGCTTTTCATCATCAAAATGCAAAAGCCCTTAGCCGCCAATTTCAAATTTCATTGGAAGAGGCGCGTGCAATTATTCAGCAGTGTCCTCAATGCTCCAATCAGATTGGCCATCCCAGCCCTGGGGTTAATCCCCGTGGACTGGAAGCAAATCAGTTGTGGCAAATGGATGTAACTCATTTTGCCCCTTTTTTACCCTGGAAGTTTCTGCATGTCTCTGTCGACACATACTCTGGCTACCTTTTTGCTACGCCTCAAAGAGGAGAGCAAGTAAAACATGTTTGCAATCATCTTGTTCGTGCAATGTCAGTTATGGGCAAGCCTCATTCTATAAAAACTGACAATGCCCCAGCGTATTGTGCAAAAGGCTTTGCTAAGTTTTGTGAAACTTGGGATATTCATCATCTGTTTGGCATCCCTTATAATTCTCAAGGTCAAGCTATAGTTGAACGCTCTCATCGTACCCTGAAAACTGCACTGATCAGGCAGGAAAAGAAAGCAGGCATTCCAAACTCACTTTCAGAAAAGGAAAGTTGGTTGTCAAGTGTGCTTTTCACTCTTAATCATTTGAATATCTCCATACAGGATCACCAATCTTACACACGTCTTCAAAAGCATTTCCAGCAAAAGGAAATTCTTCCAGCTCCACTGGTGCGCTATAAAATTCTACCCTCCAATGAGTGGAGTGAACCAGTGAAATTGATTACATGGGGTAAGGGTTACGCTGCAGTTTCTACTCCACAGGGTGCTCGGTGGGTTCCTGCACGTTGTATCCGGCTGCACCATGGCGTGGCGACAGGTTCTTCCGGATCCATTGCCTCAATTCAACCACCAACTCCAGATCACCAGCGATGTGACGTCCAGCCCCCCCAGGATTCGTAAGCGGGGACATCGCAATCCCCCAGTGACGTGGGGCCAAATAAAATCGCTCTCTCTACAAGCTGAACAGTATAGGAGAGAACAGCAACTGGAAGCAAGCCCTACTAATCAGCTTCTATCCCTCATTGCTTGTCTTAATATGAATTCCATGATAATTCTCATTTTCAGTATTTTAATTTTGCCTCTCTCTACTTCAGCTCTTCCTACTGGTGATTCCACATCGTTAAATGTATGGGAATCGTTTGCAAGGACGCTCAATGTCTCAGCATTTTGCCTTACTCAGCAAGTAGCCATTGGTGATATCCTTGGCTCTTGTCTCATTCCAGTTTGCCATGATCCTCATGACATACAGAATGATACTTGGTTTTACACATCCCTACCTCAAAATGATTCACTTCGTACCCTTGGGTATAAAGGTTATCACAATTGGGGAACGCAAATGCGTGAACGCCCACCTTTAGCTATTGATTTGACAACCCCATATGTGGCTTCTTACAACGTCAGTTGTGCACGTATGGTCAACTGTAAAAAGACAAATTGCATAAAAATGGGCAAAAATAACTTCAATTGCTCTAATTATGTAAATATTTCTTATATATATAAGTACACAGAACTGCCAGCAGGCTGGTTTTGGTCCTGCCCAGGTTACACTTTCAATTACATTCCGGCAAACATTAGTCACGGCACACCTTGTTGCTTAAGCCGTCTGTCTATCATATTGCCTGAAAAACATCATTTTTCTTACTCTAGACATCAGCGCAGTGTTGAATTGTCTGATGACTGTGATGATCTTGTCTCTCTCCCTAGCAGGTCTGAATACATCTCTTTAGCTGTCTCTCTCTTAGGTGTTCCAGGTTTGGCTGTACGTAATAGCGCAAATATTAATTCTTTAGCTTGCTCTGCAGCAAAATCCCTGAATATTACGTCTAAGGCGCTCCATCTTCTCAACACAGAGCAAGCTGAACTTCGCAATGGTTTATTAAGGTCGAAATCTACTTTGGACTACCTACTCATGGTACATCATTATGGTTGTGAACAATTCGAGGAAATGTGCTGTTTTAACATCACTGACAATTCTAAGGCCGTTCAAAGGCAAATTTCTCATTTGCAAAATCTCACTCACCACATCAAAGAGGATATCGGATTTTCCGGACTCTGGGATTCCTTTTCCTTGTGGTCGACGGCGTGGCTACCTAATCTCAAATGGCTACGCGATGTCTTTTTTTATGTAATTATTATTGTATGTATATTAATTTTGTTTTGTTGCTTTCTCCAATGCATTCCTAGCCTTACAAATCTTTTTTCTCGCCTTCTCTCTCCTCCACCACCACCTAGCGCGCTCCTTGCAGCCTATTATGCGAAATGGCAACGCCACCAGTAAGTAAAAAACAAAAATAAAAGGGGAGATGTGGGTAGGATTATTTTGAGATTCGTTGGCAAACCACTAATCTTGAAGTACCTTTGCCCCATCAAACCTAGCAGTATTATTTCCGGCATTTGATGGCAAACCACTGATCCGGAAATATTGTTGCTTTATTCACCTAGTTGCCTCCTCGCAAAGAAGAAAAAAAAGGAGGAGATGTAGACATGTTATTTCTATGTCCCAGTGTAGGAAAACATTGGTTCTTTTCCTCCTGCATTCTGGGAATTATTTCTATCCTCTCTTTGCTTCTAAAACAGACTATAAGGCCTGTTTATAATCAATCACGCTTCTCTCCCTCTCTTTCACGCACAAGGCTAAAGGTCTCTGCCTGGCACAGATCTTTCTGTATATCATTCTTTGCATACCACACTTGTCTTCTTTAGTTCACCTTTAGTTCACAATGATGTGTAAATCACAATGATGTGTTAATCCTCAATGTATAATTAATTGTGTGAGTTTATATAACAATCTAAACATTTGTAAACACCTTAGTCATAACATTATCAATCTTAGTCATAGGTGGATTAAGAGCTTATATGCCTGTCTAAATACAGCTCTGACATTCTGTCTTTCATGTGCCAAAGATCTATGGAGCTATGTAAGCCCGCCTTACATACAAATGAGCCAATAGGATTTCAGTTTCTTTGTCTTGTATTGAGCCAATCAGCCACTGGCACATTCGTGGCCATGCTTGTTGTAACTTTGAATAAAAGGAGATGCTGTGAGGCTGGAGAAAGAATCTCGCTCTCTCTCCCACTTTCATCTGGCACACACGCAAGCTCTCAGAAAGAAAACATCTAGTTGTCTGCTTTATTCATCTCTGCAAACCCCCAAAATCCACAACCTGTTCCTTGCAATTCGGATTAAATGAACCTGATTGGGTGGCGCAACACCGGACCCCAAATACTGGGCCCCCTCCTTTCCCAGCCTTTTTCGGGGGTCCTGAATGGCAGGGACAGCGCCTTACACAGAAGTCAGACCATTGCTTCAACCAACTCAGAGCATCCCACTTTGACTTGCAAGAGTTCTCCAGCAGCTCTGGCACGGAGCTTTCCCTCGATCCTGCAACATCTTTCATTCTTACCTGGCTCCACCATCAGCTCAGAAACTTTATGCCCTTGCCAGGAGCCAGGGTGGATTTGATTTAAATCACGATTTAAATCACTAGTCAGTAAGACTTGATTTAAATCATTTTTTTTTTACAGAAAGACTCATTCTTGCATATTTACAACCAGATGAAGGTTTCATTTTTGGAATAATAAATTTGCAGAGTAGTTTTTACAGTTATATAAAAAATTACAGATTTGGTTTTACTATTAGAAATACTATTAGAACTATGGATGGAGGCTCGTAACATTATACAAGAGGCAGCAACTAAAACCATCCCAATGAAAAGGAAATGCAAGAAAGCAAAGTGGCTGTCCAACGAGGCCTTACAAATAGCGGGGGAGAGAAGGCAAGCAAAATGCGAGGGAGACAGTGAAAGATACAGGAAATTGAATGCAGATTTCAAAAAAATAGCAAGGAGAGACAAGAAGGCCTTCTTAAACGAGCAATGCAAAGAAATAGAGGAAAGCAACAGAATGGGAAAAACCAGAGATCTGTTCAAGAAAATTGGAGATATGAAAGGAACATTTCGTACAAAGATTTCCATAATAAAAGACAAAAGTGGAAAGGACCTAACAGAAGCAGAAGACATCAAGAAGAGGTGGCAAGAATACACAGAGGAACTATACCAGAAAGAAATGGATGTCTCGTACACCCCAGGTAGTGTGGTTGCTGACCTTGAGCCAGACATCCTGGAGAGTGAAGTCAAATGGGCCTTAGAAAGCATTGCTAATAACAAGGCCAGTGGAAGTGATGATATTCCAGCTGAACTATTTAAAATTTTAAAAGATGATGCTGTTAAGGTGCTACACTCAATATGCCAGAAAATTTGGAAAACTCAGCAGTGGCCAGAGGATTGGAGAAGATCAGTCTACATCCCAATCCCAAAGAAGGGAAGTGCCAAAGAATGCTCCAACTACCGCACAATTGCACTCATTTCACACGCTACCAAGGTTATGCTTAAAATTCTACAAGGCAGGCTTAAGTAGTATGTGGACCGAGAACTCCCAGAAGTGCAAGCTGGATTTAGAAGGGGCAGAGGAACCAGAGACCAAATTGCAAACATGCGCTGGATTATGGAGAAAGCTAGAGAGTTCCAGAAAGACATCTACTTCTGCTTCATTGACTATGCAAAAGCCTTTGACTGTGTCGACCACAGCAAACTATGGCAAGTTCTTAAAGAAATGGGAGTGCCTGATCACCTCATCTGTCTCCTGAGAAATCTCTATGTGGGACAAGAAGCTACAGTTAGAACTGGATATGGAACAACTGATTGGTTCAAAATTGGGAAAGGAGTACGGCAAGGCCGTATATTGTCTCCCTGCTTATTTAACTTATATGCAGAATTCACCATGCGAAAGGCTGGGCTGGATGAATCCAAAGCCGGAATTAAGATTGCTGGAAGAAATATCAACAACCTCAGATATGCAGATGACACAACCTTGATGGCAGAAAGTGAGGAGGAATTAAAGAACCTTTTAATGAGGGTGAAAGAGGAGAGCGCAAAATATGGTCTGAAGCTCAACATCAAAAAAACGAAGATCATGGCCACTGGTCCCATCACTTCCTGGCAAACAGAAGGGGAAGAAATGGAGGCAGTGAGAGATTTTACTTTCTTGGGCTCCATGATCAGTGCAGATGGTGACAGCAGCCACAAAATTAAAAGACGCCTGCTCCTTGGGAGAAAGGCGATGGCAAACCTAGACAGCATCTTAAAAAGCAGAGACATCACCTTCCCAACAAAGGTCCGTATAGTTAAAGCCATGGTTTTCCCAGTAGTGATGTATGGAAGTGAGAGCTGGACCATAAAGAAGGCTGATTGCCGACGAATTGATGCTTTTGAATTATGGTGCTGGAGGAGACTCTTGAGAGTCCCATGGACTGCCAGAAGATCAAACCTCTCCATTCTGAAGAAAATCAGCCCTGAGTGCTCACTGGAAGGACAGACCCTGAAGCTGAGGATCCAAGACTTTGGCCACCTCATGAGGAGAGAAGACTCCCTGGAAAAGACCCTGATGTTGGGAAAGATGGAGGGCACAAGGAGAAGGGACGACAGAGGACGAGATGGTTGGACAGTGTTCTCAAAGCTACCAGCATGAGTTTGACCAAACTGCGGGAGGCAGTGGAAGACAGGAGTGCCTGGCGTGCTCTGGTCCAGGGGGTCACAAAGAGTCGGACACGACTAAACGACTAAACAACAACAATTAGAAATACATAGGCAGATAATTGTGAAATTATGGTGAGGTTTAATAAGGTAACTCTTTATATCCGGACAACTTTTCTGCTGTACTTGATTATAATCGTTTCCTTAATAACAATTTAAACAATTTATTTAACTAAAACAATAACATCATAGCATATGTATCCATGTTTGTTAACTGATGTGGTTAAATGCGATTTTAAAAAAAAACAAAACTTAGACTGAGTTTTAGCACACATGAAAAGCTTAAATCAAATCCTCATTTCCTGATGAATAGCCTTTGGACTAGAATATAACTTAAATAGAAAACTCTCTTTAGAAAGATTTTTCCTCCAAAAGCGTTTTATTTTAAAAATCCGATTTAAATCAAAAAAATCTGATTTAAATTAAAAAAATCAGATTTTTAAATTTATTTATTTTTAAAAAATCATGGATTTTTATCCACCTGGCTCCCCAGTAATTGAATCCTGCTCCCTGCCAGTGCAGGGACTATGGTTTTTTAAAAAAATAATTGATTTTTATTCACCCTGCCAGGAGCCGCTGCCTGTTTTTTTTCCCCTCTCCTCTCCTGCTTCTGGGGTTTGATTCCCCGACTCTCTCCAAGGAAAGTCTTAATATGTTATGCCCCCCCCCCCCGGCAGACAAAATTACGGTTCCCTCAAAGCTGGAGGGGTTGCAGAAAGAGCATCTACCTCGCCAAGGGAGGGGAACCGCAGTTGAGCCGTCTTCCGGAGTTCCCCGTCCACGTAGATGTTCACGAGGTTCTGGCCGAAGGGACGGCGGCCCGTGATGTGGACGACATCGACGCAGTGCTGTTGGTTTTTTTGGGGGGAGAGAGTGGAAGGAGGCGTTTATGGGTCCACCGAGCAACATATTCCGCTCAGTACACTGGTATCTTGGTTCTCAAACTTACCGTATTTTTCGCTCCATAAGAAGAGGAGTTTGGATTTGATATCCCGCTTTATCACTATCAGAATGAGTGTCAAAGCGGCTCACATTCTCCTTTCCCTTCCTCCCCCACAACAAACACTCTGTGAGGTGAGTGGGGCTGAGAGACGTCAGAGAAGTGTGACTGGCCCAAGGTCACCCAGCAGCCGCATGTGGAGGAGCAGGGAAGCGAACCTGGTTCACCAGATTACGAGTCCACCGCTCTTAACCACTACACCACACTGGCTCTCATAAAAGGCGCACTCCCCCCCCCAAAAAAAAAGAAGTAAGGGGAAATGTCTGTGCATCTTATGGAGCGAATGCACTGGACGGCAGAGGGTTCCCTCGGCTGCCGCTGCAGTCGCAAGCTGAGGGATGCCTCCGCAGCCGGAGCCATGGCCCCCGTCTGTCGCTCGCTGTTAGATTAGATTAGATTAGATTAGATTAGATTTATTGGGGCCATTGGCCCATATCGAAACAATACATCAGAATTTATCCATAAACAATACAGTTTAAACAGTTCCAAGTTAAAACACCCATATAGAACCAATTTAACATCAGACTAAGTAAACACTATACACAATAAGCTCCCTCTATGTAAACCGCAGTTCAGATCCATCAGATTTTGGGGGGTATACGTCTTAGTTCTGGCACTTATTGATGGTTCTTAAGTTTAGCTAAGATGTCAGAGACATACAGTGATCCATTTCTCCTCTTTTGAAATAAAACATTAATCAGGTATCTAGCGACTGCAAGGGATCTACTTGCATCTTTGTCGTTTAATAAGTATATTATTTGGGCTTCCTGAGGACCGTCAGCAATTCTTGATAAATATGGGGCCAGAAACTTGGACCGTGCCGCCGAATGTAATGGACAACAGAAGATTATATGATATAACGATTCTATAGATCCACTTTTACAGTCACAGAGGAGTGAGATCTGACCATTGGAGAGTCTGTTACCCAACACGTTTGATGGGAAAACATTGAATCTAGCCTTTATAAAGGCATACCTGTGCGTCACCACAGATAAGGTAGTTAAGTAAGATGGAAGTTTCGTTGGTGGTGTTAAGCCAAGTTTTATCGGCAAACAGGTGCCACCACCTGTCGCAATATTAAATTGTAAATCCATCTCCTCTAATTTGTGAGTTATAATTCTTTTGGCAGAAATTAAATCCAATTTTAATAGTACAGATGGAGATAGTCCTAGGGACACAAGTTTCCCATGTATTATTTTTGCCCAGGGGCTAGGGAAGTCATCTCTCCAGAGACACTGTATCAAGTGGAGATTTGGAAGTTTATGCCATAATGCCAATGCATAATGTCGCTCGCTGTGAAGCCAGCAGAGCAAGAGCCGCCGAGACGCTCTGTGTAGCTCTCCCTTTTCTTGCTTCAAGAGAGTTCTGCCAGGGAGTGGACCGGCGCGGCCTCAAAAAACGTTGCTGACCCCTGGATTAGACCATGGGTCACCAGAGGACATTAGCAGCCCTGCTCTAGATTTTAATCAGCCAAGCACACACAGAGAACACCCCCCGCCCTATGAATTGCTCTGACAACACCAAAAAACAACAAAGTGCAGGGTTGCCTAACGAGCTCAGCTTCTTCACGGCTCTTGTTTACAGCGGAACGTATCTCACATTCACATTTTTTTTATTTTTATTTTTAAAGATATTTATTAAAGTTTCCAATTTTTTACAAACAAAAAGAGAAATCAAACATAAAAATATTAAAAACACATAAATTTCATAACTTATTTTCTCATATCTTATTTCCCCGACCTCCTCGTACCTCCCCTTCTTGTATACCCCGTTTAGATTGTTTATACAGCAAATCCTGATCTCAAAATCTTAAATTATTATCGCTTTAAATTCTTGCTTACAAAAAGAAAAGTCATTTTATCATAATTACAGCTTGAAACCACTTAATTTCAATCCAACATTCCTTAATTTTGCAATATTTTTGTAAGTAGTCCTTAGATTTTTTCCAGTCTTCTTCCACCGACTCTCCTCCCTGGTCCCGGATTCTGCCAGTCATTTCTGCCAGTCCCTTACAGTCAATCAGCTTCATCTGCCCGTATCTCACATTCACACCGATAAACCCCGACCAGGTCTGCCCTAGCCTCTTACTCACCCAGGCTGCGTCGTTGAACGGAAACTCTTGCAGGGCCACCGTCATGTACTCCTTTTTGGTGCAGACAGCCACCACCAGCGTCCCGTCGGCTGTGAAGAAGGCCTCAAAGCCCGTCCCGTTGGTGGTGAAGAAGCTGGGGGGGATCAAAGAACAGAGTAGCTTACAGCTGGCTGGCTGGATTTCTCCCTTGCTCACAGGAGCCCCCCTGAGACCCAGTGCCGGATTTCATAGAATCCTAGAGTTGGAAGAGACCACAAGGGCCATCGAGTCCAACCCCCTGCCAAGCAGGAAACACCATCAGAGCACTCCTGACATATGGTTGTCAAGCCTCTGCTTAAAGACCTCCAAAGTAGGAGACTCCACCACACTCCTTGGCAGCAAATTCCACGGTCGAACAGCTCTTACTGTCAGGAAGTTCTTCCTAATGTTTAGGTGGAATCTTCTTTCTTGTAGTTTGGATCCATTGCTCCGTGTCCGCTTCTCTGGAGCAGCAGAAAACAACCTTTCTCCCTCCTCTATGTGACATCCTTTTCTATATTTGAACATGGCTATCATATCACCCCTTAACCTCCTCTTCTCCAGGCTAAACATGCCCAGTTCCCTTAGCCGTTCCTCATAAGGCATCGTTTCCAGGCCTTTGACCATTTTGGTTGCCCTCCTCTGGACACGTTCCAGTTTGTCAGTGTCCTTCTTGAACTGTGGTGCCCAGAACTGGACACAGTACTCCAGGTGAGGTCTGACCAGAGCAGAATACAGTGGCACGATTACTTCCCTTGATCTAGATTTACATATAAGCTAAACAAGCTATAAGTTTAGGGCCTCACTCTCTTGGGTGCCCCCCAAAAAATGCAAATGAAAAAAGAACTGGATGTACGTTTCCAAAATGTAAGATAAAAAACAAATAAAATGAAACCTACACCATTTTAAGTTAGAGCTTAATAATTACTTCATTATTAATATAGTAAAGCTAAAGGGACCCCTGACCATTAGGTCCAGTCGTGGCCGACTCTGGGGTTGCGGCGCTCATCTCGCTTTATTGGCCGAGGAAGCCGGCGTTCAGCTTCCGGGTCATGTGGCCAGCATGACTAAGCCGCTTCTGGCGAACCAGAGCAGCGCACAGAAACACCGTTTACCTTCCCGCTGGAGCGGTACCTATTTATCTCCTTGCACTTTGAGTGCTGCTAGGCTGGCAGAAGCAGGGACTGAGCAATGGGAGCTCACCTGAATCTGATTGGCAAGCCCTAGGCTCTGTGGTTTAACCCACAGTGCTCCCCGCGTCCCTATATTATTAGTATACTCCTCCTTAATTGTATTTCAGTTCAACAATTACTTGGATAAAATACATATTTTGTTATGTGCAAATGGCTTTAGATTCTCTGTTTAGGGAAGCTTTTAATGTTTGACGGTCTATTGTATTTTAATATTTTGTTGGAAGCCGCCCAGAGTGGCTGGGGAAACCCAGCCAGATGGGCGGGGTATAAATAATAAGTTGTTGTTGTTATGTCCATAAATTACCATATAACATATATTCAACAGGGACAATTTATTGCTGACAAAGTACAGCTGGACATATAAAGGGCCCCATTACCTCCAGTAACTTAGGGCCTCATCAAACCTAAATCTGGCCCTGCTGAGACCCTCACACCGGGGGCACCAGGGATCCATAACAGGGTGTTCCTGGGGTTGGGGGAATACTTTGCAAAACACAGTCCTCGGCTAGAAGCAGCCGGATCTCAGGCGTGCTGACTGTGCAGATAAATAATGTTAGGAACCCACAGAAGTACGCCTGGCATCTTCCTTATACAGTGGTACCTCTGATTAAGTACTTAATTCATTCAGGAGGTCCGTTCTTAACCTGAAACTGTTCTTAACCTGAAGCACCACTTTAGCTAATGGGGCCTCCCGCTGGAGCACGATTTCTGTTCTCATCCTGAAGCAAAGTTCTTAACCTGAAGCACTATTTCTGGGTTAGCGGAGCCTGTAACCTGAAGCGTCTGTAACCTGAAGCGTCTGTAACCCGAGATACCCCTGTATTTGACTATTGATTAAAAACTCCTAAGATGTATTTTATATAATTGACTTTTCATTTCTACTCTTTGTATATCGTACTGTTGTGTTATTGCTATTGTCAGGGAACTGCCATCGGCTAAGGGGGGAGAGGGGAAAAGCAGGGTGGATTACAGAGAGCCCCCAAAGATCGTGGAAAGCAGCGCCTCCTCAGCGGAGGAGAGTAACCATGCCTCCAGTGGAGAGGAGCTTCAGGGCTCGGAGGAGGCGTGGTGGTGCCAGGACACCTTGCCTGGGCAAAGCGGGGAGAAGAGAGGTCCTCCGTTACCGACGCCTTCCCTGCACAGTAGGATTCCGCGCAGAGAGGGGAGGCGCAGACTGGGCGTCAAGAAACTACTCTGCTGGGGAAGGTTTAAGGACCACCTGTTGGGATACTGCCAGGGAGATAAAACCCGTCATGGCCCCCACGTCGTCTGCCGGACGATCCATCGATCTCCCGTAGGCACGCAGTATCAGCAATTAGCGACATGAGTTTCTAGAAAATAGCTTGCCACATTCCAGAGCTCACGCACACTCTATCAGCGGATAATGCACAGCAGAAGTCGCACGCAGGAGAGCATTATTTACAAGTTTTATTCAGCGTTGATCAGAACAAAGAAAAACATGACTGCCTGCATCAGTGTCTCCAGACACAGAGAGAAAACGAAAGCAATAGGAAACATAAACATCCTGTGAACAGGAAATACGCAGACTCTGTGACTCTCAATGTCTGCTCCCTTTTAAGGTGGAACGGAAATATCCGAACACCACCCACTCTCAGATTCTGCCAGTGAAGGAGCCAGCCACGGAATAGTGGCGCTCTGGACAGATGAAGTTTATTTTGGCATCCAAAGCAAGGCTTTGCACCTGAGCAGGGAGGCATTTGCCTGCTTGCTCTCGAGCAACCCCTTGGAACCTTTACAGCTATGGCCGATGGCTGACGCAAATAAAGATTCATTCATTCATTCCGCCCCCACCCAGACCCAGCCCGATTTCCGCTGCCCCCTTCCGACCGACCTGTACAGCTGTTTCCGCTTCAGCCTAGCCGTTTCCTCCGGGAAGTCCTTGGCCTCTTCGACGAGGCACACCCAGGCGTGGAAGGCAAAGCCGCTCCCGGGCCACTTCTGGATGGAAGGCACCATAATCCCCGCCATGCTGGGCGTGAGGTCGAAATACTGCAGGGCTCGCTCGGCACCATCTTTCCTGGCCATACCAGAGAGGGCCCGGATGACTTGGACGGTGTAGGGGTGAGGCCCCTTGCCCTGCTCGGTCCGGAGGAGCTTCAGGAGCTGCCTCAGTTCCCCCGGCCGGATGGAGAGGCCGCCCAAGACCTGTCACCACAAATGAAAAAAAACCGGGTGATAATTAGTGTTGGAGGTGTAATAGAATGACTGGAACATTAAACCACATGTGGTGGTCATGTCCAGGAATTAAGAAATATTGGAATATGATACACGAGGAAATTAAAAAGCTAATAAAAACATCACATAATAAAAGAGGAGAATCATACTTATTAGGAATTTTGAATGGTGACATCCCAAATGACAAAATTAATATTTGACCTGTACGCAACAACAGCAGCGAGAATTGTAATAGCCAATAATTGGAAAGGGAATTACGTCCCAACCAAAGGAGAACGGCTGAATAAATAATGCGAATACTTGGAATTAGCAAAGCTGACTGATTTGATAAGACCAAAACCAATACAATCCAGAAACAACGGAAATGTTTAAATGATTATTTATGTAGACAAAGATTCAGCGTAAGGTATTGGTTGTGTTTAGATTTATGAAAGATTTAGAAAACTTATTGATTAGCATATTTTTATGAGATTGTAAGGGGGAAATACAGAATAACAGATACAATTTTGCTTGAAATGTATATAGGAAGTGCAGTGTAAGCGATGGAAGTCAATCAATGAAATTTTATTATTGAGATATTTGAAGAATAAGTTTGGGAGAAATTCTTCCAACTTTTCTTCTTCATTTTTTCTTTTTATTATTTCTTTTTCTTTTCTTCCTTTTTTGTTCTTTTTTATATATGTGTATGTCAGGGGTTTAGGAGCAGAGGCAAGGGCAAGGGAGGAAACAGAGAGCGAAGGGGAGGAGGCAGAAGAAAAGATGAGTGATGACGACGACCCGAGATCTCCGAGTCTTTCCAGTGAATCAGAGGATTCACAGAAAGGAGCACCAGTGGCCAGGGCAAGGGGGGAGTCTAGGGGGGCACCCCAGGAAGATAGAGCCAGAGGGGACTCAGAGGAGAGCAGTTGGAAATCGGGACCAGCGTCACCGCCAGAGAGCAGGGAAGAGGAAGGGAGCCAGGGGGCAAGCGCTGGCAGCTCACCACAGGAGGGAGGGCATGAGTCAGGAGTGGCCACACCTCCATCGGGGAGCGAAGAAACGGTTAAGAGGAAAGTGGAAGGTTGGGCGCGCGCGCCAAGTTCAAATGCAGAGGAAGGCGGCGCAGTAAGCAGCCCGGAAAGGGAGCCAGGTCCTAAAGCCCGGCGCAAGGAGGCAGGAGGGTCCGGGTCAGCGTCAGAAGAATCCCGGAAGGAAGAAGCCCCGGGGGGTAGAGGGACCCAGAGGAGGACAGTCAGGCGGAAAAGGTGGAGCAGGGCTAGGATATTAAGTTGGTGCGCACGGGGCGGAGACTCAGACGGAGCTTCGTCGATCTAGCTACTAGACGTAGAGTTGCGCGCAGCAGCGTGAGAATGGAAACTGTAATTCAATAAAGACTTTTACTTAATGATCGCTGGCTAGCGTGATCCTCTGTGAGCTAGGATCTTCAAGCAGCTCTGACAGTAAGCTCCGTCTGCATTGTGGGCATCTACAGCCCCGAGGAGGGGAGAGAAACAGGTGCCTACTAGTGAGCTCACGAACAGCAGACGACATGACGGCTGAGCAGCAGATAGAGGAACTCAGAAAAGCAGTGGCACAACTGAATGCCGAGGCTCTCGCATCCAGGAAGAGAGAGGAGGAGGCAGCTGCCGCCTGCAGGGATCTCCAGGTCAGGTTAGACGTGCTGACGAAGCAGACACCCCGGCAGGAGGGAATTGGGTTGGCGAGACGAACAGGCGGGCTGGTCTCTCACTTCGATGGGAACCTGCAACAGTATCCCAACTTTAGAGCAGACGTACTGTGCGCACTGCAACTGCTGCATAAAGACTTTAGAGATGAGCAAGAGAGAGTGGGATTCATCATGTCCCATTTGCATGGGGATGCTAAAGCATGGCTACGCAATTTATGGAGAGATAAGGATCCGGCGCTCCAGAATGCAGATGCCTTTATTAAAGCGATGGATGGGTGTTTTTTATCAAGTATTGACGTGGATCTTGCCCGGAAGGAGGTGCATGGGCTAAGACAAGGGAGGGCCAGCGTCAGACAGTACCATGCCCGCTTTTTCGCCTTGGTCAGTGCCCTGGAATGGGACAGAGATTCGGCCCCGGTAAGAGACCTCTTTTGGGAGGGGCTGCACAGCTCGATTAAAGATGAGATCGCGAGGGGGGAGAGACCCCGAACCACCCAGGAGGTCGTTCAGAGGGCACTGGCAGTGGGGGTGAGGCTGGAAGAACGTCCGTGGAGCAGGGACGAAGGGCGTGGAGGGCGCGAACCAGCCAGGGGCCCCTCCTTCCTTCCCAGAGAAGCAGCGCGGGCGCAATCCACGCCTCCGCCAGGAGGAGGAGCCGAACCTATGGAGGTTGGAGGTGCAAGGGCTCAGTCAGCAACCAGAGCCCTAGCACCGGCAGCAGTGAAAGCGAAGCCTCCTAGAGGGAACAGGAAGTGTTACGTCTGTGAGGAGCCAGGGCATATGGCGAAAGAGTGTCCCCAGAGGCTCCACAAGCTCACTGCAGCCTCAGCAATGGTGACTGCAGCAACGCAGCAAGGAGGACCACAGCAGGGAAACGAAGCAGTCTGGCTGGAGGAAGAGGCCCTGGGGCCCAGCCAGACGTGTTAGTGACGCAGTCCCCAGAGATTTTACAGCCCGTGAACCCCCTCCCGCCCAAACCAGTGGTGAGGCTCACCGCATCTCTCCAGCTGCCCAATGGAATCACCATGGACGTGCCAATTACTGTCGACTCGGGCAGCAACGCGGACTTTATAGGGCAGGAGTTTGTCGACAAGCACGCTATACAGTTGCTGCCGGCCACACTGCCCCTGCAGGTTGTCACGGTGGATGGCAGGGAGTTGCTAGGGGGGCAAGTGGTGAAGCAGACGCCGCCAATGGCGATGCGACTTGGGAATCACAAAGAAATCATCAGCTTCAATGTCACTCAACTATCGGATACGCCCATTGTATTGGGAATGAGTTGGCTGGACAAGCACAGCCCGACGCTGGCTTGGTACCAGAGGCAGCTGATCTTCGGCTCTTCCTTTTGTGCTGAACACTGCATAGTGCCCCGGCAGGAAGGAGAGGAAGAGGAGTCACAGCTGCTGCTAGGCACGCTGCAAGCGATTCCCCACAAGTACGCAGAATTTTTGGAAGTTTTCTGCGAGAAGGAGGCGGACAGGCTACCCCCTCACAGACCATATGACTGCAAAATTGACCTGCTGCCGGGGGCGGCGCTGCCTAAAGGGAAGCTGTATTCCATGTCTGAGGACGAGCTGCAGGAACTCAAAGTGTTCATAGATCATAATTTGGAGCGCGGTTTCATCCGAGAGTCCAAGGCAGCGGGGGGCAGTCCTGTATTCTTTGTTAAAAAGCGAGACACGCCCCAAAAAAGACTGGTCGTGGACTATCGCATTTTAAACAATGGGACCAAGCCGTCGGACTTCCCCATGCCCCGAATCGACGACCTCCTGGCGAAGGTGCGGAAGGGAAAAGTGTTCACCAAGTTAGACCTGCGAGGGGCGTACAACCTCATTCGCATGCGGGAGGGAGATGAGTGGAAGACGGCCATGTTCACGCCACTGGGTACCTACGAATACAGAGTTATGCCTTTTGGATTGCAAAATGGCTCCCACGTTTTTCAAGCTTTCATGCATCACGTGTTGGCGGGACTTCTCTACAAGACGTGCGTCTGTTTCTTAGATGACATCCTGATCTTTTCGGAATCGCAGCAGGAGCATGACAGACACGTCAAGGAAGTGCTGACCAGACTAAAGCAACATAGGCTCTACGCCAAGCTGGAGAAGTGCCAATTTGACGTGACGGAGGTGGATTTTCTGGGCTACAAGTTGTCTGACAAGGGGCTCGCCATGGACAGCGCCAAGGTTCGAGCGGTGTTGGATTGGAAAAGCCCACGCAACCGGAAGGAGGTCCAACGGTTTGTCGGCTTTGCGAACTTCTATCGCAAGTTTATCAAGGGCTTCGCTATGCAGACAGCGGCCATCACAGACACGCTTAGCTCCAAGAAAAAGAAGTTCGTTTGGACAGAGGAGGCGGAGCAGTCCTTTCAGGCACTCAAGCGTCTCTTCGCGTCGGAAGAGCAGCTGCTTCACGTCAACCCCAGCAGGCCGATGAGGGTGGAGACAGACGCCTCGGACAGAGCCGTGGGGGCGGTCCTGCTGCAAAAGGACCAGCAGGGGGTGTGGCGGCCGGGAGCGTTTTACTCCAGGAAGCTCAGCAAGTCCGAGCAGAACTACACCATCTGGGACAGGGAGTTGCTGGCCATTCATGCAGCGTTCAAAGCGTGGAGGCACTTCCTGATCGGCGCCAAGCACACGGTGCAGGTTTGCACGGACCACAAGAATCTGGAGCACTGGCGCACGGCACAGTTCCTAAACCAGAGGCAGATACGTTGGGCTGAGTTTTTTGCGAACTTCGACTTCCGCATAGAGTATGTCCCGGGGGACACTAACATCATGGCGGACGCCCTCTCCCGTAAGCCACAGTATCTGGAGGACGCAACGCCAGCGGCCGCCATGCACATCTTCGCACCAACAGTATGGGCGTGCGCAGCGGCCACCGTGGACCTGGAGGCGGTGCGGCGAGCGTTGCAGGATGACTCCTTCGCGCAAGCAAAGATGGCAGAGGTGCAAAGGGGCAAGGCTGAGGCCGACGGTTTCCAGCTACGAGATGGATTGCTCATCCGTAAAGGGGCCATCTACGTACCGGGAGACGACCTTCGCGCCAAGGTGCTGCAGCAGCTGCACGACGCGCCCACGGCCGGGCACTTTGGCAAGGAGAAGACGGTGGAATTGGTAGCCAGGGATTTCTGGTGGCCTGGAATGAGAGGGGAGGTCGCAGACTACGTGGCGAGGTGTGACACCTGCCAGAGGGCCAAACCAGTGCACAGACCGCCGGCAGGACTGTTGGAACCGCTGCAAACTCCGGTCGAACCTTGGGAAAGGGTGGCTCTGGACTTTGTCACAGATCTGCCCAGCTCGAGGGGCAAGACGGCAGTGCTGGTGGTGGTGGACCTGTTTTCCAAGATGGCACATTTCATTCCGTGTGCGAAGGTGGCCACGGCGGAGCAAACCGCCAAACTGTTCATAGACCACGTGTTCAAGGTTCACGGTCTGCCGCGGTCTATTCTGTCCGACCGCGGGCGGCAGTTCATCTCGAATTTCTGGCAGAAGCTGATGGGCTTCCTAAACGTCAAGATCAACCTGGCGTCGGCGAGACACCCGCAGACCAACGGGCAAGCGGAGCGGGTCAATGCCATCATGCAGCAGTACCTGAGATGCTATGCGAATCAACAGCCTGCGACGTGGGTGGATTACCTGCCGCTTGCCGAGTTCGCCTACAACAACACGAAGCACGTGTCCACGGGGGTCACGCCGTTCTTCGCCAACAACGGGAGGCACCCCAGAACCTTCCCGGGACTGGAAAGAATGGGGGAGGGGGAGCCGCAGACAGCAGATGCGTTCGCGTCGGAGCTGCAGGAAGTCCACGATCAGCTGAGGCGCCACCTGGAGCTGGCCAAACACGCATACAAGGTACAAGCGGACAGGCACAGAAGGGTTGGCGAAGAGCTCCACGTGGGAGACTGGGTCTGGTTAGCAGCCCACGCAGTGCCGGCCAGGTCGTTGGCCAAGAAGAAACTAGGGCATAAACAACTGGGGCCCTACCAAGTCGAAGAGCAGGTCAACCCGGTAGCTTTCAGACTGGCACTTCCGGAGGGTTCCAGAATGCATCCGGTGTTCCACAGATCGGTGCTCACTCCCTACAAGGCACCGCACAGGTTCCAGGAACCCGGAACGGCGCCGAGTCCGGTCAGAGACAGAACGGGGCACGCGGGAGTGGCACAGAAGGAGCGCATCAATGACGTCACGGAGATTTTGGACTCCAGATGGGGGGAAGAGGGGGTAGAATACTTTCTCGCCAAGGAGGGCACCCCGGCCAGTGCGAACAGCTGGGTGCCGGGCTACGCCTTGGACGAACCTCTACTCAAAGACGAGTTTCATGCCCTCTTCCCACATAGACCTATGCCAGCAGACTTTTTCGACGACTGGCTTTTCACGCCCACGCTTTCGGCCAGCACTTTCCGGGGGTTCGACTCGGACGAGGACCCGACACAAGACGTCCGTTCCCCGGAGGGGTCACCCTCGGGATCTGCATCAGAACCCTCGTATTGGTGGGACGATAGACCAGAGGAGCAGTTCCGCAGAAGGTGGCTGGAAGGCCCAGGACGAGCAACGCCGCCAGGAGGAAGTGAGGGAGAGACGGACATGGACGTTTTCGGGGACGACCCTGGTTTCGAGCACGGCGGCACAGAGATGGAAGCGGAGGTGACCGTCGTCGACGAGAGCAGGGACGGAGACCCGCGAGACTTCAGATGGAGGCCCGCCACGGGAAGCGAACGATATCCGACGTTCGTCCCTTTGCAACAGCAGACCCCAGCTCCAGCACCGGAAGGAGGGGAGGGGGGTATGGGGGGCTTCGAGGGGGGGATGGATGTCAGGGGTTTAGGAGCAGAGGCAAGGGCAAGGGAGGAAACAGAGAGCGAAGGGGAGGAGGCAGAAGAAAAGATGAGTGATGACGACGACCCGAGATCTCCGAGTCTTTCCAGTGAATCAGAGGATTCACAGAAAGGAGCACCAGTGGCCAGGGCAAGGGGGGAGTCTAGGGGGGCACCCCAGGAAGATAGAGCCAGAGGGGACTCAGAGGAGAGCAGTTGGAAATCGGGACCAGCGTCACCGCCAGAGAGCAGGGAAGAGGAAGGGAGCCAGGGGGCAAGCGCTGGCAGCTCACCACAGGAGGGAGGGCATGAGTCAGGAGTGGCCACACCTCCATCGGGGAGCGAAGAAATGGTTAAGAGGAAAGTGGAAGGTTGGGCGCGCGCGCCAAGTTCAAATGCAGAGGAAGGCGGCGCAGTAAGCAGCCCGGAAAGGGAGCCAGGTCCTAAAGCCCGGCGCAAGGAGGCAGGAGGGTCCGGGTCAGCGTCAGAAGAATCCCGGAAGGAAGAAGCCCCGGGGGGTAGAGGGACCCAGAGGAGGACAGTCAGGCGGAAAAGGTGGAGCAGGGCTAGGATATTAAGTTGGTGCGCACGGGGCGGAGACTCAGACGGAGCTTCGTCGATCTAGCTACTAGACGTAGAGTTGCGCGCAGCAGCGTGAGAATGGAAACTGTAATTCAATAAAGACTTTTACTTAATGATCGCTGGCTAGCGTGATCCTCTGTGAGCTAGGATCTTCAAGCAGCTCTGACAGTGTACTTATCTGAAATATGTATGTATGTATGTATGTATGTATGTATGTATGTATGTATTTGCAGTATTTTGCTTGTAAGGTAAAGGTAAAGGGACCCCGGACCATTAGGTCCAGTCACAGACGACTCTGGGGTTGTGGCGCTCATTGCACTTTATTGGCCGAGGGAGCCAGCGTACAGCTTCCAGGTCATGTTGCCAGCATGACTAAGCCACTTCTGGCAAACCAGAGCAGTGCACGGAAACGCCGTTTACCTTCCCGCCGGAGGGGTACCTATTTATCTACTTGCACTGGTGTGCTTTCAAACTGCTAGGTTGGCAGGGGCAGGGACCGAGCAATGGGAGCTCACCCTGTTGCAGGGAATCGAACCGCCGACCTTCTGATTGGCAAGTCCTAGGCTCAGTGGTTTAATATTTTGTAATAATTATGTCAAATAAAATTTAATAATAATGATAATAATAATAATAAAGACCTGCAGGAGGTAGAGGAGGTTCTCAGAGCACTTGGGGTCCAGCTCCTGCCCCGTGGCACACAGGGCATCCAGAAGGCAGCTCACCATCCCTGCCTTAACGCAGGTGGTACGGCTTTGCAGTGAGGCGTCGCAGATTTTCTTGAGCCACTCGGAGAGGAAGATCTGGAGCTCCCGCGACTTCAGTTCCGGGATCCACATGATCAGGATCAAAAGGGGCTGCTCGTTGTGGATCAGGCGTGCGGGAGAAGAGCTGTGGTCGCCTTCGACGGCCTGAAGTAGGGAGAGAGTCAAGTTGTAATCATTTTTTTAAAAAAAATATTTTTTTTATTAAATTTTCTGTTTTACAATTTAAAATACAGTCATACCTCGGGTTACAGACGCTTCAGGTTGCGTTTTTTTGGGTTACGGAGCGCCGAAACCCAGAAGTACTGGAACGGGTTACTTCTGGGTTTTGGTGGCCGCGCATGCGCAGAAGCACCGAATCACAACCCGTGCATGCGCAGATGCGCCACTGCAGGTTGCGGATCCTGCGGGTTGCAAACGTGCATCCCGCACGGATCACGTTCACAACCCGAGCGTCCACTGTACAGTCGTACCTTGGAAGTCGAACGGAATCCGTTCCAGAAGTTTGTCCAGCTTCCAAAACGTTCAAAAACCAAATCGCGGCTTCCGATTGGCTCCTGCAGCAGATCAGAAGCCCCATCAGACCTTTGGTTTCCAAAAGAACAGTTGAAAACCGGAACACTCAATTCCATGTCTGCGGCGTTTGGGAGCCAAAACGTTTGGGAACTAAGCTGCTTGACTTCTAAGGTACGCCTGTACTCATTTAAACATCCTTAAAATACCAATGACTTCCCTTCCTCTCTTTCCATGGTTCACTTTGCATAACATAAATCCCTGCATATTTTACAAACACTAAACCATTCAGCATTCCATTATTGAAGCAATCAAAACCGGTCCATGGGGTCACGAAGAGTCGGACACAACTAAACGACTAAACAACAACAAAGGTAAAGGTAAAGGTAAAGGGACCCCTAACCATTAGGTCCAGTCTTGACTGACTCTGGGGTTGCGGCGCTCATCTCGCTTTATTGGCCGAGGGAGCCGGCATACAGCTTCCGGGTCATGTGGCCAGCAGGACTAAGCCGCTTCTGGCGAACCAGATCAGCTCACAGAAACGCCGTTTACCTTCCCGCCGGAGTGGTACCTATTTATCTACTTGCACTTTGACGTGCTTTTGACCTGCTAGGTTGGCAGGAGCAGGGACTAAGCAACGGGAGATTACCCCGTCGCGGGGATTCGAACCACCGACCTTCTGATTGGCAAGTCCTAGGCTCTGTGGTTTAACCCACAGCGCCACCCGCGTCCCAGCGCCACCCGCATCCCAACTGTTTGGAGGTAGACTGTTTGAATTGTGCATTGCTGTCTGAATTGTGCATTGCTTTCTAACGATTTGTTGGGTCTCTGGACCGTAATAAAGATTGATTGATATTACGCCTTTTATGCAACTGAACTGTGGACGGATCCTGCTTAGCTCTGCCAACGTGCTGGCAGATTTTAATTCTCTCTTGTCAAAAAGATCTCACCATGTTGAGGAGTTCCTGCAGCAGTTTCTTGGTCGGCTGACTTTGGCTCTTCAGAACTTCATATAAGTGCGAATAGCCAATTCTTTCTTTGAACACCTCCTGAAAAATGCAGGCAGCCGTTAAGGATTAGTGAGAGCAGATCACGCCATTAATTCCCGAATTCCCACCCAAAGCAAACTGGGGAGGGGGAATTAGAGAGAGGGGGCTCAAACTTTTCTATTCTGCTTCAAGTACGATTTGGGATTTCTCGTTCCGTTACCCTGACTTCCACATATGCATTTGCCAGGAGCTTATGGGATTAAGAAACAACATGAATATAGCACAGAATTCAGTTGGCCAAGGCAAAAGTGGGTGAACAGCGATTTGTTTTGTGTTTGAGCTTTTTATTAGGTAGCAAAAATTATATCCTGGCTTGATTGTAACCAAACCCCTCTAAGCAGTTTACAGGAAGTGTTGAAATTGCCAATGAAAACAAGTACTTCTAAACATTTAAATGAGCGTTCAGATTAACAGCAAAAGATTTGAACGTGCAAGCATCTACGCGTTTGGGTTAGCAGGGCTAAGTCTACAGATCAAATTGGTCGGATGGGTGCAAAAGGGGTAAGGCAATCCCACAAGCTTTCAGCGTGAAGACTGTTCAAAGATTAAACAAAACACAAAAAGAGTGTCGAGTCCAGTTAAAGCTAAAGAAGTCAGTGGAATAAAATCAGTGTAAAGTCGGAAAGTCCCAACTCAAAATAGAGATGTTAGTTGCTTCTCGTGTTTTGGTTTGTGGCACGTATGAGTAATAAAGTGAGCATTCAGATCTAGGTAGGAAATATTGTGGGGTATTAAGAGAAATAGATCATCCATCTCCAACCAGCCTAGAGTTTAGGACTTTGGAAGAACTTTACAAAAGTTCACACGCAAAACACACCGCCCACTTTCAAAACGGCCAACGCTTAGAGTAGACCCACATAAATTAACTTGGGTCCCTTCATTTAAATGGGTCTATTCTGAGTATAATCTAGTTCAGGCATAGGCAAACTCGGCCCTCCAGGTGTTTTGAGACTACAATTTCCATCATCCCTGACCACTGGTCCTGTTAGCTAGGGATGATGGGAGTTGTAGTCCTAAAACATCTGGAGGGCCGAGTTTGCCTACGCCTGATCTAGTTGAACACAACCCCATCTTTTTAGGTTCCTAGACGCTGACTCTCTTCTACAAACGCCAGATCAGAATGTTAAACGAGAATGTTTCTGAGACTCCAGACCCGAATTGGGTGGGACACCCCAGAATTACAGAAGGCACCCCAGCTTCGGACTGGATCCCGGGATGTCCCATTTTGGATCTCGTGAAAGCACGGCCCCGAAAGATGGGCGTCCCAGTTTTCCTCTGCGGGATGTTGGTGGGTGTGAGACTCTAATCGCATCTTCGTTTAAATAATCTTGTTAAAAGTAAGAGGATAATTCCTCTACTCGCTGCCAGCAGTGCTATCTCAAGCAAATGTACTTCCCCCAAGGAAATAGTATTTTTTGCACTATAACACTCACTTTTTTCCTCCTAGAAAGTAAGGGGAAATTTCTGTGTGTGTTATGGAGCGAATGCCTATGGATGGCGGGGGGATCTGCTGCAGTCGTGAGCAGAGGATCCATGGTTCCCCTTCCTTCCCTCCTCCGTGGCTTGCTTTGAAACAGCAAAGCGGGAGAAGAGCCGCTGAGTGGGGAGGAGAGAGGGACAGAGAGCCTGCTTGCTTTAAAGGAGCAAAGTGGGAGAGGAGAGGAGCCTTCTCCTCTTATATCCCTCTTCTGCATCATTAACAGCATCCTTTTCCACCCACCCCACGCGTACTCCTTGTCCCTTGAGTGCTTTTCCTTCCCTCCCCACTTAAAACATGGTTACAAAGCACAGATCCACATGGATCCTCAGGATTTTTGCACTGGGTCACCCCAAATTCACCATCAGATCACATAGCATGTCCATGGCTACAGCTTGCACCAAAAAAATCACGCACCCACTGTTGCCTGGGGCCGCAGTGGTGCAAAAACGTGGTTACAAAGCACGGATCCACATGGATCCTCAGGATTTTTGCACTGGGTCACCCCAAATTCACCATCAGATCACATAGCATGTCCATGGCTACAGCTTGCACCAAAAAAATCACACACCCACTGTTGCCTGGGGCCGCAGTGGTGCAAAAACGTGGTTACAAAGCATGGATCCACATGGATCCTCAGGATTTTTGCATTGGGCTACTCCAAACTCACTGTCAGATCACATATCTGTGGCCACAGCATGAACCACAAAAATCATACATCCACTGTTTTGTTTAGAATATTTTTTTCTTGTTTTCCTCCTCTAAAAACTATGTGCGTGTTATGGTCGGGTGCGTGCTATAGAGCGAAAAATACGGTACACAGGCAGGTATCTGGTGTGGAATTTGGTACCGCACACATTTTCAAGTTTCGAGCTCTCATGATTCAAGAAAATAGATCTTGCCTCGTGTGGGTATCAAATGAAGCCACGTCTTGACAATAATATACTGTCTTTCAACCACATGCAGAGCTGTGAGAACTCACACCTTTTTTTCTCCCTTGGACTACAAATGCATTTTTAGTAAATATTTTAGATACTTTTCCTCTGGCAACAGGGTTGCTGAGGCTGCTACCTGTCTTCCTAGTTATCTCCCGCTTGGACTACTGCAATGTGCTCTGTGTGGGGCTACCTTTGAAGGTGACCCGGAAACTGCAATTAATCCAGAATGCGGCAGCTAGACTGGTGACTGGGGGCAGCCGCTGAGACCACATAACACCAGTCCTGAAAGATCTTCATTGACTCCCAGTACGTTTCCGAGCACAATTCCAAGTGTTGGTGCTGCCCTTGAAAGCCCTAAACGGCCTCGGTCCAGTATACCTGAAGGAGCGTCTCCACCCCCATCATTCTGCCTGGACACTGAGGTCCAGTGCCGAGGGCCTTTTGGCGGTTCCCTCATTGCGAGAAGCAAAGCTACAGGGAACCAGGCAGAGGGCCTTCTCGGTGGTGGCACCCGCCCTGTGGAACGCCCTCCCACCAGATGTCAAAGCGATAAATAACTACCTGACATTTAGAAGACATCTGAAGGCAGCCCTGTTCAGGGAAGTTTTGAATGTGTGACATTTTAATGTATTTTTAATCTTTGTTGGAAGCCGCCCAGAGTGGCTGGGGAAACCGAGCCAGATGGGCGGGATACGAATAATAAATTATTATTATTATTCCTAAGTCTCCAGCTTTAGCTGTATATATTATTATTTATTGCATTATTATCCCACTTTCTTTTCCTCCAAGGAGCTCAAGCTTGCATACATAGTTCTTCCATTTAATCCTAACAAGAACCCTGAGAGGTAGTTGAGGCTGAGAAGCAGAGACGGGCCCAAGATCACCCAGTGAGATGCTTGGCCAAGAGGGGATTCGAACCCTGGTCTCCCAGGTCCTAGTCTGACGCTCTAACCACTGCGCCACACTGTCTCTTTTGCTGCTCATCCTGTGCTCCTTATTTATTTATTTTTTTAAAAAAAATGTTCCGAAGAGGCGAGGAATGCGTGTCCCTTACCTTGGCCGAAGGAGAGTTGCTCATGATAGACGTGAGCACTCCGATAGCGTGGATGGGAATGGCGTCAGAGTTGTTGTCGAAAACCTGGAGGCGAAAAGGAAGGAGGCAGGTGAGAAATCAAGACCCAACATCTGTCTACCTGGCAGGGTGGAAAATCTCGGCTGCGATGGGTCGCCCAACTTCTCAATCTCTCCCAAGATGGCTTCCCTTACCCTCGAGTGAATACCGTCTCGTAAACAGACTGTACAGTGGTACCTCGGTTTAAGTACTTACCGTATTTTTTGCACCATAACACTCACTTTTTTCCTCCTGAAAAGTAAGGGGAAATGTCTGTGCGTGTTATGGAGGGAATGCCTACGGGTGACATGCCTACGGATTTTCCTCCTCTAAAAACTACGTGCGTGTTATGGTCGAGTGCGTGTTATAGAGCGAAAAATACGGTAATTCGTTCCGGAGGTCCGTTCTTTACCTGATACTGTTCTTAACCTGAAGCACCACTTTAGCTAATGGGGCCTCCTGCTGCCGCTGGAGCCCGGTTTCTGTTCTCATCCTGAAGCAAAGTTCTTAACCTGAAGCACTATTTCTGGGTTAGCAGAGTCTGTATGTAACCTGAAGCGTATGTAACCCGAGGTACCACAGTAATGGCGACTGCTACCCTGGGTTCCTGGTTTCTGTTTAGCTCTTCGATAAGCCTAACAAGGACGCTTCAAGAACTGGATCCTCTCTGCTTTCAAGGGAGGAAAAGCAGCGGGTTCAAAGCAAGCGCAGAAACAAGGTGCTTAAATCATATTAAATCGGTTTGGGGATGCAGTCCTTCCACCTATGACATTAAGCCGCGGTACGTATCACAAAAAGCAGGCGCATTAAATTAATGTCGCAAGGCACATCAGAGGCACGAGCAAGAGAGACATTGAAAAAGAGGGGCAGAGACGGTTTTACCATTGCTGCTTCCTGCCCTGGGCTCCTTTGGGAAGATAGAGAAATAAACTAAACTCTCAAAACCGGCGTTTCTGTTCCACCGCATTGTCCTCTGCTCGGAAGTGGCAAATCGTGACCCGCGCAGTGCATGGGTTGCGTTCACTTCAGGATGTGAACAGGGCTCCAGAACGGATCCCGTTCGCATCCAGAGGTACCACTGTACCAGAATTTTAGAAGACATCTGAAGGCAGCCCTGTTTAGGGAAGCTTTTAATAGACTATTGCATTTTAATATTCTGTTGGAAGCTGCCCAGAGTGGCTGGGGAAGCCCAGCCAGATGGGCGGGGTATAAATAAAAAATTGATGTTGTTGTTGTTGTTGTTGTTATTCCAAGGCCTCGTTTTTGGCCAATCTGTTCTTGATCTCCAAGTCACCGTCTTGCCCTGTGCAGGGCACATAATATCCCAATTATATGTTGGCAGTCTCTTTGGTGCGCATCCAGAATTTTAAGTAAACGGACAGCGTGGATTTTCCAAAGTCATTACAACACACACAAACACACAGAGAGAAGAAGAAACTACTTCCCAACTACTAAGCCTGCAATGCCGCAAACCAAGTTAGGAAGAAGAGATCTGAAAATCCACATGAAATGGGAGGGAAGTCTTTGAAACGTCTGCAAAGGGAGGAGGCCGCAATTGGGTTTGCTGACTGCAGAACAGGAGGGGCAGACGGAACAACAGGATGAAATGGGACCCTAACAGGCTGGCAATACCTGAACCATCACATGCAATCCTCTGCCATTTCTCGGATGGGCAATGGGGGCACAATTCTGGACTCCTTACAAACTCCCTCCCTCCCTCTCCAAGTCTCACAGCAAGAATTGCCAGGGCTGCCCCCATTATATAGTGGAAATACAACATAAACACAATAGAGCAGTACAGTGGAACCTCGGGTTAAGAACTTAATTCGTTCCGGAGGTCCGTTCTTAACCTGAAACTGTTCTTAACCTGAAGAACCACTTAAGCTAATGGGGCCTCCTGCTGCTGCTGCACAATTTTTGTTCTCATCCTGAAGCAAAGCTCTTAACCCGAGGTACTATTTCTGGGTTAGCGGAGTCTGTAACCTGAAGCGTTTGTAACCCGAGGTACCACTGTATTTACTTTCGGGTTTGCCACGGTCGCAACTTGGATCGGGCCCAAGTAGAGGTGGTTGTAAGTAGAGGTTCTACTGTAAACTTTATCATTACTTTCAAAAGAAAACCGCCATGTCATTATTGTTTTTAACCCGAGGTACCACTGTATAATAATAATAATAATAATAATAATAATAATAATAATAATAATAATTTATTATTTATATCCTGCCCATCTTTCTGGGTTTCCCCAGCCACTCTGGGCGGCTTCCAACAGAACACTAAAATACAATAACGTATTAAACATTAAAAGCTTCCCTAACAGGGGTGCCTTCAGATGTCTTCTAAAAGTCAGATAGTTGTTTATTTCCTTCACATCTGAAGGGAGGGCGTTCTACAGAGCGGGCGCCACCACCGAGAAGGCCCTCTACCTGGTTCCCTGTAGCTTCACTTCTCGCAGTGAAGGAACCGCCAGAATTTGTAGCTCCTGAAACAACTATCCTTCAAAATCCACCACCTCTCTGAATCTTGGGGTGCAGTTCTCCAGACAAAATAATGCGTACAAAAATGCACTATTTATATATTTTTGGGAACGTGTGCATAACACGCATGTGTTAGTGAAAATAAAAGGAAACCGGATTCTGGTAGCAGGCGATGCTGAAGCAGTCTAACACCTTTCAAATCAACCTTGCAAATCGGAAACCAAGAAAGCGGTGAGATGGAGGTGGGAGTTCACACATTAATTTGATTCGGTCAGCCGGCGGAGTCAAATTCTAGTCCCAAAACCAGCAGGGAAAGATATAAACGGCTTCTCGGTTTGGAAAGGCGGCTCCTATAATTAAGCCATCCGGCGAGACTCCAAGCTGTGAATACTTTTCGGCTGCCTCACCTGCAGGGCTGACGGCACGTTCCTTTTCTTAAGAGATTACCCTCTGCGACTTCCCTTCCTAAACAGGCTTTTTTTCTGGGACATACTGCTGCATTCTCTGAAAGGTTTGGGAGCCAGCGATGGCAACTTCTAAAGAGCCTTTATCCGTTTCCACGGCTACAGAGGATGATGGCTATTGGCAGGTCAGGGATGCTGCCGCAGAACTGGGCCAAAACCATAGATGTCAACTTACAGATTTGAAAATAAGGGACCAGCAGCCTCAAAAATAAGGGATCAGCAGCCGAAATACAGTGGTGCCTCGCAAGACGAAAAGAATCCGTTCTGTGATTCTCTTCGTCTGGCGGTTTTTTCGTCTTGCGAAGCAAGCCCATTGACGGATTAGCGGATTAGCGGCTTTTAGCGGCTTATCGGCTTATCGGATCAGCTGATAAGCAGCTTAGCGGCTTAGAAAAAGGGGGGGGGAGGAAAAAACCCAGCAGGAACTCGCAAGACATTGTCGTCTTGCGAAGCAAGCCCATACGAAATTCGTTTTGTGAAGCACCTCCAAAACAGAAAATTCTTTCATCTAGTGAGTTTTCCGTCTTGCGAGGCATTCGTCTTGCGGGGCACCACTGTAAGGGATTTTAGTCAACCAGCAGCCAAACGAAGCCTCAAGCGGTGGTTCCCACAGCGCAGCAACCCGGCAAAGGGAATGCAGCAAGGAAAACCACCGTCACCTCTCCGCTGGGAAGCGCTGAGCAAAGGCGAGTCCCCAGGCAACGCGGCCCGATTTGATCGGCACAAGGCATGCAAGCTCCACCCCCCAGTCATTCTTAGACTCCTTATTGGGTGAGCAACGCAGCCAAGCAACACAGTTGGAGCCTCCCTCCTCCCTGGCCGGCAGGGAGGGAGGGAGGGAGAGGAGCTGCTTCCTTTGAAACCCGGGAAATTTAAGGGACATCATCAATAAGGGACAGCAGCGGGACACGGCGCTGGGATAAGGGAGTTTCCCGCCAAATAAGGGACGGTTGACAGCTATGGCCAGAACCACTCTGGGGAAGGAGAAATCTGCTTACGGCTCGTAAGGAAGCCGCTGGGGGTCACAGCAAGATTGCGAGGACACAACTGCAACCACGGTTTCCTCCTAAGAACCTGAGATGAGGTTGCAGGGTCAGGCCAATGTCCCATCTGGTCCTGCATCATGTACTCACAGTGGCCAACCAGATATCCATGGGAAGCCCATGCCCTCCACCATTCCTCCGATGAAAATAGGGACATTTCTCACGTTCCCCCATTTTTGTCCCCGCTCTCCTCCTCCTTTCTTCCTCTCCTGCTCTCCGGTAGCCGCTATGAGCTGCCCGAGGGAGGACGGCAGTGGTAGTCATGGAGAGGTCAAGGAGAGGCAATAAAATAATAATAATAATAATAATTTTGTATTTATACCCCGCCCTTCCCGGTTCAGAAAACAGGGCTCAGGGCAGCTAACAACAAATTAAAAACAGTCGATGCAACAAAAAACAGCATAAAATACGGTATAAAAGGTGACTAACTATAAATTCAGAATTCAAAAATCAATTTAGGGGGGAAATCCCCTAAATCCATCCAATAAACATTAGATGGCTATCTGGCTAGCTGGCTAGCTGGTTAAATTAGTCCTATTTGGGCCAGCGAGGAGACCAGGGGAGAATTAGATGTGGGATCCCAGAGCGGGTAATCTTCATAAAAAGGGGAGAGGGAGGAAAGGAAGGGGAGTAAAAGATCAGGCTAAGTTCAAACTGAAAGTCAGGCGGAATAGCTCTGTCTTACAGGCCCTGCAGAAGGAAGTTAAATCCTGAAGGGCCCTGGTCTCATGGAACAGAGCATTCCACCAGGTCGGAGCCATCACTGAGAAGGCCCTGGTGGAGGATAATCTGACTTCCTTAGGGCCCGGGACCTCTAAACTATAATTATTCATGGACCTTAAGGTCCTCTGTGGGGCAGACCAGGAGAGGCGGTCCCGTAAATACGAGGGCCCTAAGCCATTCTTATATCGTTGTTTGTAGAATCTTATTAACCTGACAATGCAAAACCAACCAACAAACCATATTTTTTTAATCACAGTTTGGAAAAAAATCCCAGTTAATGTTAATCACTGCTAGGTCTTATTTGGACACAAGTGCAAACTACAACTATGGCAAACTACAGAAGAGAAGATAAATCTACTCACGAAAGGAGAAGAGGGAGGAAACTTAACCCACACAGAATATTTCCAATTGTCAAGTTGGTTTGGAGAGCAAAACACTTTGATGTCCAGTGACCCATGCAAAAGCATCGCTTGGCTGGTAAGCGATTGAAAGGTGGACACGGCGGGAGTTTTGCTACAGATCACTTGACAGGTCACAGAAACTGCAAATTCCCAATTCTCAGGGAGCGGCGCAGGTTTTCCAGAAAACCAGGAACAGGAAAATTTCCCTACACAAATCCGGGGGACTCTGCCTCAGAAAGCTTGTCCTGGAATTTATTCTGGTGCCCCGGAGTGTGAGCGAACCAATTTAGCATGTTTATTTTCCTTGCATTTAGGAAGCAAAAGCTAAAACTGTCAGGCTTGCATAATATTGAATTTGTGGTTGGTGCCCTTTTGAGGAAATTACGAAACAGAAAAGTTTTCCACGGAAAAACAGAGCACTGGGAAATCTTCTGCCCAATACAGTGATATCTTGGTTTTTGAACGTAATCTGTTCCGGAAGAACGTTTACCATCCGAAACGTTCGAAAACTGAGGCGCAAAGAGTGGTCTGCCAATCCAATAGAGAAAGCTGTGAAAAACAACAGATAAAACCGAGAGGAAGCCATTCGACTTCTAGGGCGCGTTCAAAAATGGAATCATTTACTTCTGGGTTTTCGGTGTTCAAAAACTGAAGCATTTGGCAGCGGAGGTGTCCAAAAACCGAGGTACCACTGTATCAGCGTTTCCATGCCAACGAGCAACGTGGGGCAGCCAGAAGGAAGGAGCCCAAAGTGAGAAAATTTTGTGCGGAAAGTGTTGTGTGGCTGGGCCCTCTCATATGGACACAGCCCAGCGTGGTACGCTCCACACAAAGGAAAACTAAGCAAGTTTGCCTCGATATGGCAAACTGAATGCAAAAGAACACATAAAATTCAAGGTGCTGTATGAATGTCAGTGACTGTCAGGAAGCTGAGTAGTGTGAACTCGGATAAGGGAGGCAGGAGGCTGGAGTCTGACTCAGGAAAGGAGATAAAAAAATTCTTTCCAGTAGCACCTTAAAGGTAAAGGGACCCTTGACCCTTAGATCCAGTCGCGGACGACTCTGGAGTTGCGGTGCTCATCTCGCTTTATTAGCTGAGGGAGCCGGCATACAGCTTCCGGGTCATGTGGCCAGCATGACTTAAGCCGCTTCTGGTGAACCAGAGCAGCACACGGAAACGCCGTTTACCTTCCCGCCGGAGTGGTACCTATTTATCTACTTGCACTTTGAGGTGCTTTTGAACTGCTAGGTTGGCAGGAGCAGGGACCGAGCAACGGGAGCTCACCCCATCACGGGGATTCGAACCGCCGACCTTACTGGCTCCCTCGGCCAGTAAAGCGAGATGAACACCACAACCCCAGAGTTGGTCACGACTGGACCTAATGGTCAGGGGTCCCTTTACCTTTATTATTCTTACCTCTTCCGTATTATTTAAATTCCCTCCTTTCAAATCCCGGGAAATCCCCCCGTGCCCCGTGAAGGAAAAAGGAGAGCGCATGCAAACCCACGTGCAAAGCCCATCATCTCACACACCACAAGCTGCAGGCAATACCTGGCGGGTTTCCGTCTCGGTCGCGGCGGAATCGTCCCAGGACGCTTTGAACTCCCCACTCAGGTAGAGCTGTCGGAAACGGGGTCAGAAAACCAAGGTCATTCAATGGAGAAGGGAGAGGGAAGCAAGGGAGGAAGGAGGAGGAGGACAGGCGCAGGCTAGGCCAGGGCAAGCCACAGCCGCGTTGAGGGCCAGCGCTTTATTATGTCTTGCATTGTTGCCAAATGTAGAAAGCTCTTGGCAGGTCAAATGCACAGGCTGGTCGTGGATGAGGCGTCTGAGGGAATCTGAACGCCCGTCTCAGCATTCGCCCCTATGCTATACGACAAGTCCATGTTTCACCTGGGAGTCATTTTGGACTCACAGCTGTCCATGGAGGCGCAGGTTAATTCTGTGTCCAGGGCGGCTGTCTCCCAGCTCCACCTGGTACGCAGGCTGAGACCCTACCTGCCCACAGACTGTCTCGCCAGAGTGGTGCATGCTCTGGTTATCTCCCACTTGGACTACTGCAATGCGCTCTACGTGGGGCTACCTTTGAAGGTGACCCAGAATCCGCAATTAATCCAGAATGCGGCAGCTAGACTGGGGACTGGGAGTGGCCACCAGGACCACATAACACCGGTCCTGAGAGATCTGCATTGGCTCCCAGTACGTTTCCGAGCACAATTCAAAGTGCTGGTGCTGGCCTTTAAAGCCCTAAACGGCCTCAGCCCAGTAGACCTGAAGGAGTGTCTCCACCCCCATCGTTCAGCCCGGACACTGAGGTCCAGCTCTGAGGGCCTTCTGGCGGTTCCCTCCTTGCGAGAAGCGAGGTTACAGGGAACCAGGCAGAGGGTCTTCTCGGTGGTGGCGCCTGCCCTGTGGAACACCCTCCCACCAGATGTCAAAGAGGAAAATAACTGACCCTGAAATGAACAGACTTGGTCTAGTATATCTGAAGGAGCGTCTCCACCCCCATCGTTCTGCCCGGATGCTGAGGTCCAGCTCTGAGGGCCTTCTGGTGGTTCCCTCGCTGCGAGAAGCCAAGTTACAGGGAACCAGGCAGAGGGCCTTCTCGGTGGTAGCACCCGCCCTGTGGAATGCCCTCCCTTCAGATGTGAAGGAAATAAGCAGCTATCTTCTCTTTAAAAGACATCTGAAGGCAGCCCTGTTCAGGGAAGTTTTTTAATATTTAATGCTGTACTTTTTTAACACTTGATTGGAAGCCGCCCAGAGTGATAGGGAAACCCAGCCAGATGGGCGGGGTATAAATAATAAATTATTGTTATTGTTATTAGTAGTAGTAGTAGTAGTAGTAGTAGTAGTATTCCACCAACATGAGAAACAGCCAAAGTTAGGACCAGGCGTATGCTATGAATCTGTAGAAGTGTAAGAACGGCAGCACCAAAACCCACCTCCTGAGAATCTCAGTTGCATTTCTAAGCCAAAGGGCGGCAAGGCTGGGCTTTAAAGTGCAGGGTTCGTGATTTGCAAAATGTGAGAAATCCAATAGCCTAGGCATATGACGTTTCTAATAGCGGGGGCCATCATATGCTCCCTTCTTGATGCACATGCAATCCAGTCCCCATATGTGCATCTTAATACAGTGGTACCACGGATTAAGTACTTTATTTGTTCTGGAGGTCTGTTCTTAACCTGAAACTGTTCTGAACCTGAAGCACCACTTTAGCTAATGGGGCCTCCTGCTGCTTCCGCGCCGCTGGAGCACGATTTCTGTTCTCATCCTGAAGCAAAGTTCTTAACCCAAGGCACTATTTCTGGGTTAGCAGAGTCTGTAACCTGAAGCGTATGTAACCTGAAGCGTATGTAACCCGAGGTACCACTGCACAGTGATAAATTGGTTCTCAAACGCCTTGATACTCAAACAACTTGGAACCCAAACACTGCAAACCCGGAAGTAAGTGTTTCGGTTTGCGAACTTTTTATGGAAGCCGAACGTGCTCCGTTTTGAGTGTTACGTTTCCGATTTGAGTGTTACATTGAGCAAATGCGTTTGCTGTTTATTTTGCATTTTTGTATTTGCGGTTCTTTTGTTTTTGTTTTTGTGACTGTGACTGTATGGAACCCAGTTCAGCTACTGATTGATTCTGTAACTGCAGCACATTGTTTATTGCTTTCATTTTATGGATCCATCGTCTCGTCAGATAGTAAAAGTCATGTCAAATTGCTGTTTTTGGGGTTGTTTTTAAAAGCCTGGGGCGGATTAATCCATTTTTCATTTCTTTCTATGGAAAAGTGTGCCTTGGTTTTGGAACGCTTTGGTTTTGGAACGGACTTCTGGAACGGATTAAGTTTGAGAACCAAGGTACCACTGTAATAAATAACAATAATAGCCTCAAAGCTCTAAACGGTCTCGGCCCCGTATGCCCAAAAGAGAGCCTCTAACCCCCATCGTCCGGCCCGAGCACTGAGGTCCACCGTTGAGAGACTTCTGGCAGTTTCCTCCCCGTGAAAAGTGATGTTACAGGGAACCAGGCAGGGGGCCTTCTCGGTGGTGGCGCCCGCCCTGTGGAACGCTCTCCCATCAGATGTCAAAGAAATAAACATATACAAAACCTTGGGAAGACATCTGGAGACTCAGGGAAGTTTTTAAAAGTTGCTTTTTGTGCGTGTTTTTAATATTTTTGTTGGGAGTGTGGCTGGGGCAACCCAGTCAGATGGGCGCCAAACAAATAATAAAATTGTTATTGTTGCTGTTGTTATTATTCCGTGGCGCTTGTCCCAACATGCGTATGCGTGCGTGCATGCAAATAAAGCCCCAGAATCTTTGAACGTGAGCCTGGTTGTATGCGTCCAATGAATAAAAATGCCCGTCAGCTGCTGAAAACAGTAAGCACGGACTATAAAGCCGTTTCCCAGAGACGCCCCACGGTGCAGGCATTACACTGATGCTTAAATCACAGGGTAGAAGCGTAGAAAAGCCTGGTTAAGATTCCTAAGGAGGATTGAGGCAAACAGCTTCAAAGCAATTACAGCTAAAATGGGAAGCTTAGCACCTCCAGGAGGTCAGCTCAGTGGGGCAGGAAGGCATAACAAGCTGGTTCAGCCTTTTGCAGGATGTAAGTTTTGTGGGAATGAACCTGCCTAGCATCTCTCTCTCTCTCTCTCTCTCTCTCTCTCTCTCTCTCTCTCTCTCTCTCTTGTGTTTGCAGGTACTCCTGCTACATCAGCAAGGCCCAAAGGTAAAGGTAAAGGGACCCCTGACCATTAGGTCCAGTCGTGGCCGACTCTGGGGTTGCGGCGCTCATCTCACTTTACTGGCCGAGGGAGCCGGCGTACAGCTTCCGGGTCATGTGGCCAGCATGACTAAGCCGCTTCTGGCGAACCAGAGCAGCACTTGGAAACGCCGTTTACCTTCCCGCCGGAGCGGTACCTATTTATCTACTTGCACTTTGACGTGCTTTCGAAGTGCTAGGTTGGCAGGAGCAGGGACCGAGCAACGGGAGCTCACCCCGCCGCGGGGATTCGAACCGCTGACCTTCTGATCGGCAAGTCCTAGACTCTGTGGTTTAACCCAAAGCGCTACCTGCGTCCCTCAGGGGTACCCCTCAAGGCCCAAAAGGGGTATGCAATTCTCAACCTCCACCTTTGTCCTAAGACAAAGAACTGGGTGGCAGCAAAAAGATGTGCATGAACAGCTGCGGAAACCTGCAAGGATAAACTACTACTCCGATCACACGAAGCAGTATAAAGGTACAATAAAAACAGGGATAAAAATCACTCAGACACAACCATGTATGTTCTCAGACAGTCCAGAACAACGCCAAAGCAGCAAAACAACGTGACAAGCAACAGGGAGCAGTATAAATCTATTCACTGTTTCGTCACATCAGTTGGATGTTTAGGAATCCGTCTCGACGTACGAGATCATGCATTAGTGCGCTTGAGTAATTTTATCCATATCTTTATGGCACGTTTATACTTTTTGTGGAATTAGAATTGCGTTTCGTATTTTGCTCTCGCTCAATTCTGCGCCTGCGCGGCGAAAAAAGGCCCTGATCCCATGACTGGAAGAGATTATGGAAACTGTGTGTGTTATAGGAATTTTGTCTTAGGTATATGTCTTAGATATATGTTAAATGTTCATAAGTGTACCAACCAAGCACATACATAGATCAGCACAGGAAGACTGACCTGGAACCATTTTGATTCCTAAACTGAACAAATGTTTTCTCTGCAAGGTCAAAGTGGAAAAGCCTCCCCATTGTCTCTTTCCTCAGAAATCCTGTCTTAAGGGTATGTCTGTGTATGAATAGGGTGAGCCTGTGACCTGGCCCAGGAACTAAGTATTTATCATTACAAAAGACTGGCCAGGCTCCCCAGGAAATCCAATCAAGTAAGCATGGTATCCAATCAAGTAACCTGCCAGACAGGAGAGAAACAAGGACAGGAGAAAAACAACATTCAAATTTCTGTTTTAGACCGCCTTTTCTGTGATGTAGGTATGTGGTATCTGAGGGGTGGTCTTAGGTTACACCCCTTCTGTGGATGTACAGTGGTGCCCCACAAGACGAATGCCTCGCAAGATGGAAAACTCGCTAGACGAAAGAGTTTTCCTTTGTGGAAGTGCTTCGCAAAACGAATCTCCTATGGGCTTGCTTCGCAAGATGAAAATGTCTTGCGAGTTCCTGCGGTTTTTCCCCCCTTCCGCCCCCTTTTTCTAAGCCGCTAAGCTGCTTATCAGCTGATCCAATAAGCCGATAAGCCGCTAAAAGCCGCCAATAGCACTAATCCGTCAATGGGCTTGCTTCGCAAGACGAAAAAACCGCTAGATGAAGAGAATCACAGAACAGATTCTTTTCGTCTTGCGAGGCACCACTGTATGTATGATGTTTCTGGGGGTGGTCTTGATCTACAGGGTGGCAATTTCAAAAGTCTTTATAAGGCCTTGCACGCCATTTTTCTGGGTTCCTCCTCTCTCCTGCATGTGAGGGGAGCACCCTGTTGCAACAGATCAATAAAGATCAGGCTTACTAGCTGCTTTGCTTCTCGATAATCTCTGGTTGGCCTCTGTTATTTTCTCCTACCAATAGGGAACCCACGTAAGGACTCTGCATGATCTGTGGAAGACGGTCAGATACAAAGCACCAAAGCATCTTGATTTGTTCTGCAGGAAGGCTGCTATCATTCCTCTCCTCTCTTCCAACCATTGCCACTGCTTCCTTCTGCAGGTTCACCGGCAAATCTCCAAGCCCAAAGGCCGGAGGTGAGACACTTTTGGCTCTCCAGATGTCCTGGGACTCCAGCTCTCATCAGTCTCAGCCACCACCGCCAATAATCAGGAGTCCTGGGACTCGTGGTCCAGAAACGCAGGCAAAAGCTTCGCCCACACTTCTGCCTGCGCCGTACCTAGAAAACTCGGGTCCAAGCGGCTCCACCCCCCCTTGCCCCATCATCCCTTCCCAGGGAAAACTCGCTCTTTAAAGACAGATTGGAACAAATGGCAATCCGAGTAAAAAACGATTTTTCACAGGGTTTTCATTGTACGCCTTGTTTTTTATCTTTTTTCGCAACCTGGCAACTAGTAGTTTGCATCCCCTACCCCTCATATTCATCATTGTTTTAAATATAATAATTGTCCCATTGTGGGAAGGGGCATGACTGGTCTGTTTTGCTTTTGTTTCATTATGTATTTTTTGTTTTCATATGTTGTGAACCGCCCTGTGAACTTTGGATGAAGGGTGGTATAATAATAATAATAATAATAATAATAATAATAATAATAATAATAATACAGTGGTGCCTCGCAAGACGAAAAGAATCCGTTCTGTGATTCTCTTCGTCTAGCGGTTTTTTTCATCTTGTGAAGCAAGCCCATTGAAGGATTAGCGGATTAGCGCTATTAGCAGCTTTTAGCAGCTTATCTGCTGATCGGATCAGCTGATAAGTGGCTTAGCGGCTTAGAAAAGGGGGGGGGGGAAACCAGCAGGAACTCGCAAGACATTGTCGTCTTGCAAAGCAAGCCCATAGGAAATTCGTTTTGCGAAGCACCTCCAAAACGGAAAACTCTTTCGTCTAGCGAGTTTTCCGTCTTGCGAGGCATTCGTCTTGCGGGGCACCACTGTAATAATAGCAGTAATAATAGCAGTAATAATAGCAGTAATAATAGCAGTAGTAGTAGTAGTAATAATAATAATAATAATAATAATAGGGAAAGGCCTGGGGAATGCAGAGGGACGAGACATAGTGTGGATAAGCCCAAAGACAGGAACGAAAGAGATTTCGACTAAACATCAGGAATAACTTTATGACGGCAAGAGCCGTTCAACAGTGGAACGGTCTCCCTCAGGAGACCTCTCTTTCCCTGGAGGGAGAAAAACAATGCATGGTCTGCAATGGGTTTCTCCTTCTGGCACAGCGCTACTCCAAAGCTGCAGCAGACCAGAGAAGAAAACCTTGGCACATTAAATCAAGGGGGAGGCGGTTTTTGGATGAACGGCAGGTCACCAGCCCTGGTTTCTCAGGCTGGACGTGGCGTGCAGGTTTCAACATCCTTGCCTCAACCAATTAATGCTTCTCCCACATAACCAATGGCTCATGCCGCTGAAGGTAAAGGTAAAGGGACCCCTGACCATTAGGTCCAGTTGTGGCCGACTCTGGGGTTGCAGCGCTCATCTCGCTTTATTGGACGAGGGAGCCGGCGTACAGCTTCTGGGTCATGTGGCCAGCAGGACTAAGCTGCTTCTGGCGAACCAGAGCAGCACCCAGAAGCGCTGTTTACGTTCCCGCCAGAGGGGTACCTATTTATCTACCTGCACTTTGAGGTGCTTTTGAACTGCTAGGTTGGCAGGAGCAGGGACCGAGCAATGGGAGCTCACCACGTTGCGGGGATTCGAACCGCCAACCTTCAGATCAGCAAGTCCTAGGCTCTGTGGTTTAACTCACAGCGCCACCCGCGTCCCTTAAAAAGGCTCAATTTTGCACCCCGGAGATTACCTTTTCCTGGCTGCTGTGAACGAGAACACCCCTGGTTCTGAGCTCGTAAGCTCAGCTTTAGGCACTTGAGACCCTCAACTGCAATGTTATCTGTTCTACTTTTATTCTGCTTTTTCTCCCAAGAACTCAGGGTAGCAAGGGGAACAGAAAAGGCACACAAAATGCCGTTATTTTCAAGCGGGGGTGTGCACGCTTTAACTGCACCATGACTAGGATATACAGTGGTGCCCCGCAAGACGAATGCCTCGCAAGACGGAAAACTCGCTAGACGAAAGAGTTTTCCGTTTTGGAGGTGCTTCGCAAAACAAATCTCCTATGGGCTTGCTTCGCAAGACGACAATGTCTTGCGAGTTTCTGCGGGTTTTCCCCCCTCCCCCCTTTTTCTAAGCCGCTAAGCCGCTTATCAGCTGATCCGATCAGCAGATAAGCCGCTAAAAGCTGCTAAAAGCCGCTAATAGCGCTAATCCGCTAATCCGTCTATGGGCTTGCTTTGCAAGACAAAAAAACCGTTAGACGAAGAGAATCACAGAACGGATTCTTTTCGTCTTGCGAGGCACCACTGTATTCAAAGAGCAATCTGAGCATCTCTTGTAAAACTAGCATTGCCTTGGGCGGCGGCCTTAGCCGGACTCCTTTCCAAAAGCAGGATTTTTTAAAAAAATATTTTTTAAAGCCATTTGATAGGACTCAAGTGAATGCAAAGCCAAACCCCCAAGGATGGTACTGTATTATTACTGTACCTTACTGTTCTGGATCAGGCGTATGATGTGCTCAAAGCAGTTGTTGCTCAGAAAGATGGCCTGCAAGACGGGACGATCATCACAGTTTAACATTTCCGGAATGGCATCTGCAGTGGAGGTAGAAGAAGAAAAAGACTTTGGATTTGATATCCCGCCTTTCACTCCCTTTAAGGAGTCTCAAAGCGGCTAACATTCTCCTTTCCCTTCCTCCCCCACAACAAACACTCTGTGAGGTGAGTGAGGCTGAGAGACTTCAGAGAAGTGTGACTGGCCCAAGGTCACCCAGCAGCCACATGTGGAGGAGCAGGGAAGCGAACCCGGTTCACCAGATTACGAGTCCACCGCTCTTAACCACTACACCAAAGAATCTCACTAAATCATCTATAAAGAAGGCTGAACTCCGAAGAATTGATGCTTTTGAATTCTGGTGCTGGAGGAGACTCTTGAGAGTCCCATGGACTGCAGGAAGATCAAACCTCTCCATTCTGAAGGAAATCAGCCCTGAGTGCTCACTGGAAGGACAGATCCTGAAGCTGAGGCTCCAATACTTTGGCCACCTCATGAGAAGAGAAGACTCCCTGGAAAAGACCCTGATGTTGGGAAAGATGGAGGGCACAAGGAGAAGGGGACGACAGAGGACGAGATGGTGGGACAGTGTTCTCGAAGCTACCAGCCTGAGTTTGACCAAACTGCGGGAGGCAGTGGAAGACAGGAGTGCCTGGCGTGCTCTGGTCCAGGGGGTCACGAAGAGTCGGACTCGACTAAACGACTAAACAACAACAAACCATCAGCACACAACCAGCCAAGGATGCTCAGAAAGATGCTCAGACACAAAGCATAAAGCTTCAGGTTGATGGAGGTGGACTGAAATTCAGGTACCCCAGCATTTTTGCTAAACAGAGTGCCATGCGAAAACAGTGATTGCAGCAGAAAGGCTTTCCTGCTCCTGCGATGTTTTGTCCCTGCACTCAGTTCCTGTAGATATCCACTCCTCCAACTCTCCTTCCAGGAGTCTGTACCCTCCACTCCTGTTTACACAAGGCTTGGGATCAAAAGGGATGGTCAAAGGAAGAGATCAATATGTCGGACAATTTATGGAAGAGGGGAAGACTTTTGGGGATCATTAGAAAAAAAATATCATTACCAAATGAAGTTGCGGGGAGGGTTTGAAACTTGAGCAACAGGAAGAAAGTGACAGTACAGTGGTGCCTCGCAAGGCGAAAAGAATCCGTTCTGTGATTCTCTTCGTCTAGCGGTTTTTTCGTCTTGCGAAGCAAGTCCATTGACGGATTAGCGGATTAGCGCTATTAGCGGCTTTTAGCGGCTTATCGGATCAGCTGATAAGCGGCTTAGCGGCTTAGAAAAAGGGGGGGAAGGAAAAAACCCCCGCCGTAACTAGCAAGACATTTTCGTCTTGCGAAGCAAGCCCATAGTAGATTCGTTTTGCGAAGCACCTCCAGAACGGAAAACTCTTTCGTCTAGCGAGTTTTCCGTCTTGCGAGGCATTCGTCTTGCGGGGCACCACTGTAGATGGAATAAAGGTAAAGGGGCCCCTGACCATTAGGTCCAGTCGTGGCCGACTCTGGGGTTGCGGCGCTCATCTCCCTTTACTGGCCGAGGGAGCCAGCGTACAGCTTCCGGGTCATGTGGCCAGCATGACTAAGCCGCTTCTGGCAAACCAGAGCAGCGCACGGAAACGCCGTTTGCCTTCCCGCTGGACTGGTACCTATTTATCTACTTGCACTGGTGTGCTTTCGAACTGCTAGGTGGGCAAGAGCAGGGACTGAGCAATGGGAGCTCACCCCATTGCGGGGATTCGAACCGCCGACCTTCTGATCAGCTAGTCCTAGGCTCTGTGGTTTAACCCACAGCGCCACCTGCATCCCATAGCTTGTTTAGCTTATATGTAAATCTGGCACTGGGCACTGCACAAAGGCATGCCAGTTTGAACAACTGCGAGGCTCTGAGAAATAGCCAGGTGCTCTTTGCTTTCCTGCACCGATCAGGCCCAATTCACAGATGTCGAAAGCAAAGGCTCCAAAAGGGAGCTTGCCTATTCTAGCAACTCTACAGTGCTTGCCCTGCATCAGTCTCTGATGACGGACGTTGGCAGAAAGGAAGGTGCTCAAGGGGCCTTCAAAACTAGAGACTGCCTTTTCGAATGGGATCCTACCTTCTACTGGACTGATACAGTGGTGCCTCGCAAGACGAAAAGAATCCGTTCTGTGATTCTCTTCGTCTAGCTGTTTTTTTGTCTTGCGAAGCAAGCCCATTGACGGATTAGAGGATTAGCGCTATTAGCGGCTTTTAGCGGCTTATCAGTTTATCGGATCAGCTGATAAGCGGCTTAGAAAAAGGGGGGGGGAGGAAAAAATCCAGCAGGAACTCGCAAGACATTGTCGTCTTGCGAAGCAAGCCCATAGGAGATTTGTTTTGCGAAGCACCTCCAAAACGGAAAACTCTTTCGTCTAGCGAGTTTTCCGTCTTGCGAGGCATTCGTCTTGCGGGGCACCACAGTACCTTTTTGGAAGATGGGAGCAAGGAGCTGTGTCCCTGCACGACACCACCCTGGCAACGTACAACCTGTTTCCATGGCAGTGCTTCCAACTTAGTTCTAGAAGAACAGGGTACTTGGAATTCAAAGCTCTCCATAGTAGGATTTCCCCTTGACTCACCACACCACTGGGGAAAGAGCAATACGTTTCCGAGCACAATTCAGAGCGTTGGTGCTGACCTTTCAAGCCCTAAACGACCATGGCCCAGTATACCTGAAGGAGCGTCTCCACCCCCATTGTTCAGCCTGGATGCTGAGGTCCAGTGCCAAGGGCCTTCTGCTGGGTCCCTCCCTGCGAGAAGTGAAATTACAGGGAACCAGGCAGAGGGCCTTCTTGGTAGTGGCACCCGCCCTGTGGAACGCCCTCCCATCAGATGTCAAAGAGACAAACAACTACCAGACTTTTAGAAGAGATCTGAAGGCAGCCCTGTTTAGGGAAGCTTTGAATGTTTGATGTTTTATTGTGTTTTTAATCTTCTGTTGGGAACCGCCCAGAGTGCCTGGGGAAACCTAGGCAGATGGGCAGGGTATAAATATTATTAACAAGGGCCAGGGTCCAACTCAGGACATTGCCCACCCCCTTCAAATCAGCTGCTCAGAGTGGCAACCCAGCCAGATAGGCAGGCTACAAATAACAATAATAGCAATAGAAAAATTCACTTGGGACCAGGCTGGTTTTGCAGTGGCGCTGTGATAAGAAATTGAGGTTTCAAAGTTTCAAACAAACTCAAAAAACAGGGCAGAAACTCAAAAAAGTTTTAAACATAGCCCTATTTAAGAGAATCAAGCCATAGTAATAAGTAATTGAAGTTCGAAGTTTCAGGCAAACTCAAAAACAGGGCTGAGTTTTAAAAACGTAGCCCTATTTAAGATAATCCAGCACCTACCCAACATGTTCACCCTGAGCGCGATGAGCCTCTCCTCCCAGTGAGGGCTGGGAGAGCCTTCCAGCGACGCCATGGGCTGGTCCGAGTTCAAAACCTTGAAGTAGCTGTCTAAGATGGCTCGGATCTCAACTTGGCGCTGGTCTGGGCTGCTGGCGTGGAGAACGTGGACCATGCCGACCAAACCCTTGAGGGTCAACTGCAGCAGTTTGGAGTCTCTGGGGGCCCCGCTGACGGGGGAACACCACCTCCGAAGAACCAGCATGAGGACCTCAACCGAGGACGGGGTGACCACCAGGAGAGCGTTTTGCTGTTGAGAAGAGAAAGTAAGACCAGCTTTCAGAGCCTGGGCTTGAGAAAGGCTGTGCTGAAGTATTTCGCACTCTGCCAAAGCAGATACGATACGATACCTTTACTGTCACTGTCCCATACAGAACAATGAAACTGAAAAATCCACATAAGATATTCAAAACCTGCTAAAAACTCTGACCTAACAAACCCTAACTCCCCTCCAGAAAGCTTTCAGCTGCAGCGTCTGCACGTGCCACCATCTTGGATAGGTACTCATGTTTTCATGTTGCCGACACACTTTATTTCAGTGATTCAGTTTTATAAGCAAAAGGTAAAGGTAAAGGGACCCCTGACCATTAGGTCCAGTCATGACCGACTCTGGGGTTGCGGCGCTCATCTCGCTTTACTGGCCAAGGGAGCCGGCGTACAGCTTCCGGGTCACGTGGCCAGCATGTCTAAGCCGCTTCTGGCGAACCAGAGCAGCGCACGGAAACGCCGTTTACCTTCCCACCGGAGTGGTACCTATTTATCTACTCGCACATCGATGTGCTTTCAAACTGCTAGGTTGGCAGGAGCAGGGACCAAGCAATGGGAGCTCACCCCGTTGTGGGGAATTGAACCGCCGACCTTCTGATCGGCAAGTCCGTGTCCCCGCTCCTCCACATGCAGCTGCTGGGTGACCTCGGGCCAGTCACACTTCTCTGAAGTCTCTCAGCCTCACTCACCTCACAGAGTGTTTGTTGTGGGGGAGGACGGGAAAGGAGAATGTTAGCCGCTTTGAGACTCCTTCGGGTAGTGATAAAGCGGGGTATCAAATCCAAACTCCTCTTCTTCTTCATCCCGCTGCCCGTGAGAGGCTGTGTGCAGCTATCCCATAAGCCAGGACAGCAAGAAAACATGAAAAATATATTCTGAATCCTGGAAGCCAGAACAGCAAGAGGGATCTGGCTTCTGGGATAGCCTTTTGCTGTCCTGGCTTCTGCCTTAGCCGCGCGCAGCATCTTCCTTCATCCCGCTGCCCCAAAGACGCTTCGCGCGGCTATCCCAGAAGCCAGATCCCTCTTGCTGTTCTGGCTTCTGGGATTCAGAATACTTTTTTTCTTGTTTTCCTCTTCCAAAAACTAGGTGCGCCTTATGGTCTGGTGCGTCTTATAGAGCGAAAAATGCGGTATGTTTCACAGGGTGCAAAAGAAGGGCTTTGCACCTTGCCTGGCAGAGAAATGCCTTGCGCCCCTCCTGGGCAACACCCGCCCGCCCATGACTCCCAAGCCTCCCCTGATCTGTCAAAACAGAGGGAGCAGGAGATCTGTACCGCCGGACGTCCCCGGTTCCCCATTGGCAGTGGCGGTGGCAGCAAGCAGCTCCTGAAGCCAGCCAGAGCCAAATGTTCTACCAGGCTGGCTCTGGGCTGTTGAGGCTGCCCTGCCCAGCGGCGTAGCGTGGGTTGTCAGCACCCGGGGCAAGGCAAGTAATATGCACCCCCTAACCCGGGGCAAGGCAAGTAATTTGTGCCCCCTAACCTGCCGCCGCTGCCAGCTTCTTCTTGCTGCTGCCTGGTCTGGTCTGGTGTGGTTCTCTCCCACGCTCAGCGCTGCGCTGGGCGGCCGCTGCACTGTCCCTCCCCCAGATAGTCCCTCGCTCTCTCTCCGCACCGCACGCCTGGCACCCACCCCCCCTCCACAGTGGGCGGCGACCCGGCTGCTCGGATCGGATTCGCACAGCCAGCACTGCAGTGAGAGAGAGAGAGAGTGAGCCAGGTAGGGGCAGAGAGCTGTGAGTGCGAGCGCGCCCCCCCCAGATGTTGCGCCCGGTGCGGCCGGCCCCCCCTGCACCCCCCACGCTACGCCACTGGCCCTGCCACGTTTCCCGGGGACAGATTTGCAGATCTGGGGACATTCCGGGGACAGAATTTGTCCGGGGACAGCTTCGCAAATCCGGGGACTGTCCCCGGGAACCGGGGAGGTCTGGTAAGCCTAGCGTAACTGCACCTCCAGCAGAGGGTCTCTGCTTCCTGGACAGAGCCTGAAATTTCACAGAGAGGAAAGCTTGCCTTGGCTCCGGAGACGATGGCGCCGAAGAGATGGATCAGTCGCACTTGAAGGACTTCGGGGAGCTGCCCACCCTCTCGGAAGCACTCTAGCGAAGGAGGCAAGAGAGAAAGGCGTTTTGGATGGGGAAGAAATAAAAAAGAAAAAGGAACAACTCCGAGCAGTGCTCGGTTTGTAACACAGAACACAAGTGCTTGCTCTCGTTTTGGAAAGATGACCATCCACATCCTGCAAATAAAAAGGTAAGTTATTTTGATGCTATACTGTGCTGAAGCCTAGTTCAAGCTATGCTTTGTCCCAGTAGTGATGTATGGAAGTGAGAGCTGGACCCTAAAGAAGGCTGATCGCCGAAGAATGGATGCTTTTGAATGATGGTGCTGGAGGAGATTCTTGAGAGTCCCATGGACTGCAAAGGCATCAGTCCCATGGACTATCCAAAGGCATCTGAAGTCCCCCATTCCTGGTTTAACAGCTGTCCAGGCGTGACATCTGGGGGGGCGAGGAAGTGAGGCCCCCAAAATTTTCATGGAGTCGGCCTGGCACCCTCAATATTCTGCGGCAGAGCCCATCAGGCTTACCTGCGGCTGCAGCAGGCCCCCTTGGGTCTTCCCATGGCCACAACAGGCCCTGCTGGGCCTCATCCTGCTACATGGTGTCACACACACATGCCGGCACCCCCCCCCAAAAAAAAAGGTTGGGCGTCACAAGCTACATTATGAGACGGAGGCATTGCCGTCCGGTAGCAAAAACTTTCTAGTGCTTTGCTTTTAATGACATATGTTAAACATTTTAATGACATACGTTAAACATTTTCAACTGGGCCCATCACCTCCTGGCAAATAGAAGGGGAAGAAATGGAGGCAGTGAGAGATTTTATTTTCTTGGGCTCCATGATCACTGCAGATGGTGACAGCAGGCACGAAATTAAAAGACGCCTGCTTCTTGGGAGAAAAGCAATGACAAACCTAGACAGCATCTTAAAAAGCAGAGACATCACCTTGCCAACAAAGGTCCGTATAGTTAAAGCTATGGTTTTCCCAGTAGTGATGTATGGAAGTGAGAGCTGGACCATAAAGAAGGCTGATCGCTGAAGAATGGATGCTTTTGAATTCTGGTGCTGGAGGAGACTCTTGAGAGTCCCATGGACTGCAAGAAGAACAAACCTCTCCATTCTGAAGGAAATCAGCCCTGACTGCTCACTGGAAGGACAGATCCTGAAGCTGAGGCTCCAAGACTTTGGCCACCTCATGAGAAGAGAAGACTCCCTGGAAAAGACCCTGATGTTGGGAAAGATGGAGGGCACAAGGAGAAGGGGACGACAGAGGACGAGATGGTTGGAGAGCATGAGACTCTTAGTCTCCAGGTCGTGGGTTCAAGTGTTGGGTTGGGCAAGAGATTCCTACATTGCAGGGGGTTGGGCTGGATGACCCTCACGGTCCCTTTCAACTCTACGATTCTGTAATCACATGTCTGCACCCAAAACGACCCAAATAGCTCAGAGAAATCCCCCACTGGCAGCCAAAGCCAGTCGATGTGAGTGCCTTGCAGTTTGCAGGCACCTGGCAAGGGAAAAAAAACCCCTGAAAAATCCCAGGGAGTTTTTTATAGATTCAAAATATAAAAAAACCTAGAAATCTGCCAACAGTTTCTGCAAATCTATTCCCCTGAACTAATTTGATGCTTTTTGAAGAAGAGTCTCTTGACAAACCAGCGGCACAGACCTTCCTTCTCACGGAGATCAGCTCAGTATTTATTGACTGTGATCCCTTCCGCAGCCCAGAGGATAAATAAAAAGCAACAAAGGAGATAAATTAAATTTAGATTGGCGGGGAAGGGGAGAGATAATGGCACTTTAAATGCCTGGAATTGGGGGGGGGGGGTGGAATTACATCTGCCTTGCTTTTTTAAAAATAAAAAATAAATAGTTACTCATAAATGAACTTATTTTTCTTTCAGTTTGCATAGATGCAAACCTTAAAGCTGACGTGTGAATCTAATACATATCTTGGCAGGAGAAAAGGCTGACCATGCAAACTGGCAGGGATATCTCGTCTCCCAGGGTAGAAGAAAGTCACTTAATGCAGATTAATTGCTCTTTAATCATGCTTAAAAAAAAATTGGCAGGCGTAAGAGGGTTGCCCTCAGCACTCTGGAAAACAGGCTGACTGGGAGAGAGGCAATTGGGAATGTCGTTTGTGGGCAGAAGGGGCTGCTGACTCGGAACCTGTTTATTTTTAAGCAAAAGGGGTGTTTAAAGCACTAAAAATGTCCCCGAACAGAACCACCGTCAGATGTCTTTTAAAAAATCGCATCGCTGTTTATCTGCATTGGCTTCCCCACTTTCTGCAAGGTTTTCATTCGTGGATTTTGCAGTGTGCAGCTGGCACAGAGGAGAGACTGGAAACTGATTGTCTAGATCATGGGTAGGCAAACTAAGGCCCGGGGGTCGGATCCGGCCCAATCGCCTTCTCAATCCGGCCCGCGGACTGTCCAGGAATCAGCGTGTTTTTACATGAGTAGAATGTGTCCTTTTATTTAAAATGCACCTCTGGGTTATTTGTGGGGCATAGGAATTCGTTCATTTTCTTTCCCCAAATTTTTTTTATTGGTTTTCCAAGTTTAAAACAAACACATCAACAGACATAATGGGGGGGGAGACATAAAAAATAGAAAAAACAAGCAAACAAACAAACATATATTCTAACTGTAGAAATTCCATTTTTGGTTACATTGTTAAGCGACTCCCTTGAGTCCCCCTGGCTGAGTTTCCATATAAATCATTGTAGCAGTTTTCCAAAACTCATTTCACATAAAATTTGCATAGTCCTATTAACATCTTTCTTTCTTTTCATATTGACTTTTATCCATATATTTAAATTCTAGGCCTATTTGGTACTCGCAAATAATTCTATTTAAGTTATCTTAGCATATTTAACTAAATATTCTTTAAATTTCATCCATTCTTCTTGGTGCTCCTCCTCCTTCTAGTGGGGCATAGGAATTTGTTCATCCCCTCCCCCCAAAAATATATATAGTCTGGCCCCCCCACAAGGTCTGAGGGGCAGTGGGCCGACCCCCTGCTGAAAAAGTTTGCTGACCCCTGGTCTTGAGTCTTATGAGATGCGAGTCTCACCTCTTTCGTGAGCTCACTTGGGGGGGTGGGCTGGGCAAGACACTCTTTGTCTCTCTCTCCCACATACACACTGTTAAGTTGTGGGTGAACACAGTGGCGTAGCGTGGGTTGTCAGCACCCGGGGCAAGGCAAGTAATTTGCGCCCCCTAACCCGTGGATTTTAGCACTCGAGTGCGAGTGCGCCCCCCCCAGATGTTGCGCCCGGCCCCCCTGAATCCCCCCATGCTATGCCACTGGGGCTGGGGGCGAGCAAAGGAGCCAAGGACCCCCCCCCAAAGGCTCAGCAGGAATTTATTAAATTTATTATTTGCGGAGCCCCAGCGGGCCGAGGCAGCCGAAGCCCCCTCCCCTCGGGCGCCTCCCCACCCCCTCCTCTCCTTGGGCTGTAGGTGGAGCTCCAGATCTGGGCTTGGCGAGCGCCTCTCCTCCTCCTGGCCGGGTCCGGGGGCTTCCAGCCGTCCTCTGTCCTCGCCTCCCCCCCCCCTGCGGCTGAGACTTGCGCTGAGAGCCGGAGCCAGCAGCGCGCCCTTCTGCCGGGAGACCCTCGCCCGCCCGCCGGCTTCCTCTCAGAGGGTTTTGGGGAGCGCAGGGCGCAGCGAGGCCCCTCGGAGCTCTCCTCCCTCCCAGTCGGCAGAAGCAGCCGCCGCCTGTGGCTGGGCCGAGGGGATGGCGTCGGCGTCGGGGTGCGGAGGCTGCCTGTGCCCGGCCAGGCGTCGGTGGCGCCGTCGGCGCTGCTGCAGCGGCTGCTCCTCCTGTGAGCAGTGAGTGGAGCGCAGCCACAGAGGTGGTGGGGGGTGCGCGAGCGCTAGGGTGCAAGGCTGACGGTGGCGGCGGGGAGCCCGGCGGAGGAAGTAACTTGTCCCTTCCCTCTGGACTCGCGCCCCCCCCAGATGTTGCGCCCGGTGCGGCCGGCACCCCTGGCACCCCCCACGCTACGCCACTGGGTGAACATATCATACCACACAGCGATTCTCCAAACAGCTCTTCCTTATTCACAGGCCAGAACAGAACTGAACTGAAGGGTTCAGCCAGCCTGCTAGGCTAGAGCTTCAGTACAACATAACTGTAACCATTTTCTAAAACTATCCAATCACTGAACGTCACTTTCGATCCCTTATTTGCATAACTATCTACAGTATCCCCCTGCTGGCCCAGGGTGAGAACTTCAGTACATAACACACACACTGCGTCTACCTTGCAGGAAAGTTGTAGGGAACACTAATCTACCTTAAAAGCTCGTCATCATGACCTGAACATTGACACACAAGGCAAACACTAAATTTTATTTTGTGGCATTACAGTATAGTGGCCGCTTGGGTTGTGAATGTGATCCGTGCCGGATTCACGTTCACAACCCGCATCTACGCATGCGCGGGTTGCAATTTTGGGCTTCTGCACATGCGCAAAGCACGATTTAGCGCTTCTGCGCATGCGCGACCGCCGAAACCCGGAAGTAACCTGTTCCGGTACTTCCAGGTTTCGGCAGTCCGTAACCCGAAAAAACGCAACCTGAAGCACCTGTAACCCGAGGTATGACTATACACAAGTGAACATGAAGGTCAATTCCCCTTAAAAGTTGCTTCCTGTCCAAACAACACACAGCCTCCATCACACTCTTGTGAACAGTGAATATTGTGACACTGGAGAGACCTAGAATCATAGAATCATAGAGTTGGAAGAGACCACAAGGGCCATCGAGTCCAACCCCCTGCCAAGCAGGAAACACCATCAGAGCACTCCTGACATATGGTTGCCAAGCCTCTGCTTAAAGACCTCCAAAAGAGGAGACTCCACCACACTCCTTGGCAGCAAATTCCACTGTCGAACAGCTCTTACTGTCAGGAAGTTCTTCCTAATGTTTAGGTGGAATCTTCTTTCTTGTAGTTTGGATCCATTGCTCCGTGTCCATTCTTGAGTAGCCGCGAGAGTGGGGAGAGAGCAAAACTGAAGTATTTACCTTTTACCTTATTGCTAGAGCCCCTTCAAATCATTTCAATGTCATCAGCATTCAAAAATTTTACAATGTTTCTGTAGGTAAAATGTAAGATGGGATTGATAATAGATAAACTAAATAAGACATGAATTTGCTGAACCAATTTCTAAAAGGGATACAAAAAAGGGAGACGTGAGGAAGTCAGGAAAATAAGTTAACTAAAGATGAAAAGTCAAGAAAGAGGGAGTTTTGTTTTTCTTCTATATGTGTTCTTTCTTTTTCTTTTTCTTTTTTTGTGTTTAATGTTTGTATTTTTGTATTTTGTAATCTTGTATTTTTCTGTTTTTGGTATTTTTCTGAACTTTTTTATTGATAAAACCTAATAAAATATTAATAATAATAATAAAAACCTGAAGTATTTACCTTGGAAAAACGAGTTGAACTCCTGAGGCAACACAGCTGGTGCAAACTTATATTTGCTCTTCTCTTTCATGCTGACGATCTCCCTAGGAGAGGCGAGAAATGCAGAGAGGCGTGAGAAAGGTTTTGTAGACTTAGGAGGCAGCTTTCACACAGGGTGGTACAACACAACACAAGCACAAACGCCGGCGAGAAGCGTCCCTCTAGTTAGGACTCCCTGGTCCTGAATGGGGTGACTGTGCCTCTGAAGGACCAGGTGTGCAGCCTGGGAGTCATTTTGGACTCACAGCTGTCCATGGAGGCGCAGGTCCATTCTGTGTCCAATGCAGCTGTCTACCAGCTCCATCTGGTACGCAGGATGAGACCCTATCTGCCCACAGACTGTCTCGCCAGAGCAGTGCATGCTCTGGTTATCTCCCGCTCGGACTACTGCAATGCGCTCTACGTGGGGCTACCTTTGAAGGTGACTTGGAAACTACAACTAATCCAGAATGCGGCAGCTAGACTGGTGACTGGGAGTGGCCGCCGGGACCACATAACACCAGTCTTGAAAGACCTACACTGGCTCCCAGTACGTTTCCGAGCACAGTTCAAAGTGTTAGTGCTGACCTTTAAAGCCCTAAACGGCCGCAGCTTAGTATATCTGAAGGAGCGTCTCCACCCTCATTGTTCACTGAAGTCCAGAACCAAGGGTCTTCTGTCGGTTCCCTCCCTGCGAGAAGTGAAGCTACAGGGAACCAGGCAGAGGGCCTTCTCGGTGGTGGCACCTGCCCTGTGGAACGCCCTCCCACCAGATGTCAAAGAGAAGAACAACTACCAGACTTTTAGAAGACATCTGAAGGCAGCCCTCTTTAGGGAAGCTTTTAATACTTTGTTGGAAGCCGCACAGGGTGGCTGGGGAGACCCAGCCAGATGGGCGGGGTATAAATAATAAATTATTATAGGGGTTGCAGGAGGAGTTAGGAACACGGGAAACTGCTTTACCCAGAATCAGGACGATTGGCCTATCCGAGAGCTCACCGACACTTCCCCATGCTTTATTCCAGGAGGGAAATCCTCTTTAAGGCTGTGGGATGTGATACCTAAGTAGCAGTCAAGTATAACATTCCTTGTTTTCCTAGAGTGGACATGCAGGGGAATGTTTGGTCCAGCCGGTCAAAAACTTCCTGTTTCCTCCTGGCCTGGAGCATCCTTCCTTTGCATGTAACTAGAGGTGGGCGTGACCTTACCTGCCCAGGTAACAAAAGGGACAAGGCACACAGCACTCTCCCTCTTTTTGACTCCCTCCATTGTTGGAGCAGCTTTTGAAGGAGCTGTTCGTTGGAGCTGTTTAGGGAAGCTTTTAATGTTTGACTACAGTCATACCTCATGTTACGGATGCTTCAGGTTACGTCTTTTCAGGTTGCGTCCCGTGGCGACCCAAAAGTACCGGAAAGGGTTATTTCCGGGTTTCGCCGCTTGCACATGTGCAGAAGCGCTAAATCGCGCAGTGCACCTGCGCAGATACAGCGCTTCAGGTTGCACACTTTTCAGGTTGCGAACGGGCCTCCAGAACGGATCCTGTTCGCAACCAGAGGTATCACTGTATTGTATTTCAATATTTTGTTGGAAGCTGCCCAGAGTGGCTAGGAAAACCCAGCCAGATGGGTAAAGGACCCCTGACCATTAGGTCCAGTCGTGGCCGACTCTGGGGTTGCAGCGCTCATCTCGTTTTATTGGCCGAGGGAGCCGGCGTACAGCTTCCGGGTCATGTGACCAGCATGACTACGCCGCTTCTGGCGAACCAGAGCAGTGCATGGAAACGCCGTTGACCTTCCTGCCGGAGTGGTACCTATTTATCTACTTGTATTTTGATGTGCTTTCGAATTGCTAGGTTGGCAGGAGCAGGGACTGAGCAACGGGAGCTCACACAGTTGCGGGGATTCGAACCGCCAACCTTCTGATCGGCAAGTCCTAGGCTCTGTGGTTTAACCCACAGCGCCACCCGCGTCCAGAATGCCCGGAGTGGCTAGGAAAACCCAACCAGATGAGTAGGGTATAAATAATAAATTATTATTATTATTATTATTATTATTATTATTATTATTATTATTATTATTATTATTATTATACCGTACGGGGATCGAACCTGCAACCTTGGTGTTATCGGCGCTGTGCTCTTGCTAACTCAGCCGGGTGAAGGCGAACCAGAGGACGCTGCTGTTTGTGCCCACCCTGTGATTGACCTGTCTCCTTGACAGATCCTTGACACTTGGTTCCCTACCGGCTGGTTTCCTAACTGGAAATGCCAGCAGCTGAACCCAGGAGCTCCTGCGTGAAAATAGCTGAGCTGCCACGGACTTCCAGCCCCGTCCCCAGTTGCAACCCCGATTCTCATCGTTCCACGCGTCTGCAATCACCCTGCGCAGGAATGGATTTTGGCAGCCGGCCCAAAAACCTGAGCCCACGAATCGCGGCAGCCGCTCTCCTGCTGCCGGCCGCAAGCAAGCGCTTCATTGATTTCCCAGTAAAATTAAGTGCACTTGATTAATGGAAGGAATAAACAAACTGAAGCTTTTGTTTTAACAGCCCTGCTTGGCATTCCCTGCTTGCCCCAAGGGACACGGGCATTTTCAGATCTCAAGAGCGCCTTCAAACCGTAAACACTGAAATGCCTTTCTCCGGCTTCATGGCAAGACCCCAGCGAAACGCAAACTGCATAATCAGCCAAGAAGCTCAACCGCCTGGCAGCCTGCTTTGGGAAGCATTTCATTTAATTTTTAATTTGTTCACTGCCTTTCCATATCACACGAGGCAGTTTACAACCCGACGAAACAACAAGGATCACACACGCCTTATAACTATCCGATCAAATACAAAAAAAAGTCATAACAGAAACATAACTTTAAAATAAACAACTTATTTCAAATACAGTGGACGTTCAGGTTGCGAACATGATCCCTGCGGGATGCATGTTTGCCATCTGCAGCGGCGCGTCGGCACATGTGTGGATTGCGATTCGGCGCATCTGCGCAAAGCGCAATGTAGTGCTTCTGTGCATGCACGACCGCCGAAACCCGGAAGTAACCCATTCCAGTACTTCCGGCTTTCAACGGTCCGCAACCCAAAAAAACACAACCTGAAGCTTCTGTAACCTGAGGTATGACTGTAAAGTAACCCTCAATAATCCATCAGAATGTAACGGTGCACAATGAAATGAAATATCAGCAAACAATCATTAACAGGAAGTCAATTGCGATAAATAAATACTAAACTAATAGCAATAAAAACAGCAGCGAGTCACAAGGCGTAAAATACCACACGCACAGCGAACCATGTAAGAGGGTCAAACAGAGAAACAAAGGCACACAACTTATAAAATTGTTGTTTTTTTAAATCCCGGAACTTCTCTTCTCTGGGTTTGGCAGCTGAGCAGCACCAGACCCCCAAGTGATAACCCCAAGGTTGCAGCTATCACCAGATCCTGGTTTAATGTCGGACCTGCCTGCTGGTGGCCAGAGCCTCCGTTCTGACATGCAAGGTCTAAACCCAGAGCTGGGAACCGTTGGCCCTCCAGGTGATGCTGAACTACAACTCCCATCAGCCCTAGCAGGCATGGCTAGTGGTCAGGGATGATGGGAGTTGTAGTTCAGCAGAATCAGCCTGCATAGCTCAGTCGGCTAGAGCGTGGTGCCAATAACGCAAAGTGGATAAAAATCAATGATTTATTTTTTTAAATTGTTTTTTTAAAATTTAAATTGGATTTTTAAAACAAAATGCATTAGGGGGAAAAATCTTTCTAAAGATAGTTTTCTATTTACGGTAAGTTACATTCTAGTCCAAAGGCTATTCATCAGGAAACAAGGATTTGTTTCAAGTTTTTCATGTGTGCCAAAACTCAGTCTAAGTTTTTTTTTTAATTGTTTAACCACATCAGTTAACAAACATGGATACATATGCTATAATGTGGTGTGTGTTTTTTTAGTTAAATAAATTGTTTAAATTGTTATTAAGGCAAGGATTATTTTTCTCCTTCCAATCAAGTACAGCCGAAAAGTTGTCCAAATATAAACAGTTCACTTAATGAACCTCACCATAATTTCATAATTATGTGTCTGTGTATTGCTAATAGTATAACCAAATCAGTAATTTTTGATGTAACTGTAAAAACTACTCTGAAAATTTATTATTCCAAAAACGAAACCTTGTAAATATTACGATACCAGCAAGAATAAGTCTTTCTGTAAGAAAATGATTTAAATCAAGTCTTAGGGACTAGTGATTTAAATTGTAATTTAAACCGATTTGATGTAAATCAAATCCACTCTGCAATCACGCCAAGGTTGCAGGTTCGATCTGGGTATTCCAGCATTGCAGTGGGTTGGACTAGATAACTCTGGGGTTCCCTTCCAACTCTTACGATTCTATGATCCAGTGGATCCCCATACCGGTTGTCCACTGCACTCACCCGCTCAGCTGCCTCCTCCACGTCTGGTAGGGATCAAACAGGCATTCATAGAGGTGCAACACGTAGAGAGTTACGTTCTCCAGCTGACTCCGGTAACGCAAATTCTGTCCCTGGGCGTTCTTGAGCTGCCAAGGACACAAGCGGCTCGGTTAATCTGCAGATTGCGAGGTCCCCCCCTTCCTTTCTTGTTCTCAAGGAAGCTTTTTCTCCAACCCAACAGCTAGCCGAAATACATCCGTGTCATTAAGCGTGCTTTTGAAGATGTGAAAAGAGCCCTGGGCATTCATTCAATTCAACTGATAACAAGGCCATGAGAGCCACGAGAGGAAAGGGAAAAAGACCGGGCGGGGCGGAGGAAAACGAGCGTGCGACTTGAGGCCCGCTCCAAAAGGAAAACCTCCGTCCGAGAGGTCACCTCGGGGCGTTGTTCTGTGCATTGCAACAATGATCGAAAGGGGATTTGTAAATTAAGCGAGTATATAGAATTGGCAAAATCAACTTCAGTTATAAGGTATCAATCAAATCAAAAGTTAAGAATGGAGTGGAAGTATTTCGATGATGATGTGTCAAAATATTGTTCTAAAAATAACATGTTAATAGGCTTAGAATAAAAAATGTAAGTGAGAAGTGAGGTTACAGGGAACCAGGCAGAGGGCCTTCTCGGTAGTGGCGCCCACCCTGTGGAACACCCTCCCTTCAGATGTGAAGGAAATAAGCAGCTATCCTATCTTCAAAAGACATCTGAAGGCAGCCCTGTTCAGGGAAGTTTTTAATATTTAATGCTGTATTGTTTTTAACACTCGATTGGGAGCCGCCCAGAGTGGCTGGGAAAACTCAGCCAGATGGGCGGGGTATAAATAATAAATTATTATTACATTATTACTATCATCAAATCCATCATTCTTCCCCTTAAGGACTCTGAGCTAGGTATGTAAATTTCATCACCTAACTTGAACCACTTGCTAACTCCTCGGTTCCTAGGAATTTGAAGCATCCAGCCTTTGCAAACCCAGAGGGCGAGGAATTTGAGCTTACCTTCTTCGAATAAGCAGACAGCAAACTGGTCACCTCGTGGATAAACACCGGGGGCCGGTCAGTTTGGACGTTTTCGAGATTCCTGCAAAGAAGAAATAGGGGAGGGATGAGAAACAGTCAAACAACCACAAAGTCCTTTGTCATCTGCAGCCGCCGGAGACCCAAGCCAGCTAATTTCTTCACATGCATGCTAATGCGCTGCAAAAGAGAGATAATGGTAATATTTATTATGTATGAAGCACCTCACACTAGGCGGTAATGACAGAGTGAGTAAGTTGGCAAAGAGGAGGAGGGGCTGCTGTCCTGCTAATATTTCAGATGCAGAAATTTGCATATAAATTAAGTCATGAGCGTGAGTGCACAGCCCATGAATTTACGACAGCCAATTTTCTAGCCCTCAAGATCTAGGAAAATTGGAGGTGCTCTTTTTGCAAACGGCGTCCGGTACTCCGGACAGTCGGTTCTGCCTGTCTCTCGTTCATAGCTGTCAACCTACATATTTGAAAATAAGGGACCAGCAGCCTCAAAAATAAGGGATCAGCAGCCAAAATAAGGGATTTTGCTTAGCTTATACAGAAATCCGCCACTGATGGAGCTATGCTGCTTTGGCTGCCACTGACTGTGTTTTGCAGGGGGTTGGACTGGATGGCCCTAAGGGTCTACAACTCCCACCAAAGAAGAGGGGCAGACAAAACTGATGAACGATGTCAAGATGGCAAAGCTTACAGGCAGAATTAGAAACCCGGAAGAGGACCTCTTTAATAAAGAATGGGGGAAGTTTATAATTTAGTTGAAAAGCTATTGGAAAGAGTTACATACATTGGTAGGATTGACAGAAAACTTGTAGTAAAAATTTGAACTATGGATGGACAAATGATTTATAAAAATAGAGTTATGAAAGGGATGCAGAGGGGGAAATCACTACATTAAGATGCTGAGCTGGTTGGAGGGGATGCTAAGCAGCACGTCGGGGCTGCCATTGTCCTGGGGCGAGGAGTTCCATCGGCCCTTCCCCGCCCGAGAGAGAGGGAGGGAGGGAGACTCTCCCTCATGCCGTCCGCGAGCCCGGCATGAGGCAGTTGTGGTGCTGCCACGGCCACTGAAGCGCCGCCCTTCTGCGTCCCTCCCCATCCCCTCCTCTTCCTCCTCCCTCAGGCTATCTCCGCCTCCGGCTTCCCCTGGCAGCGTGGCGGAAGTCTTGCAAGAGAGGGGCTGCCTGCCCGCCCGCTGCCACCCGTCTCCTCACGACGTGCCCTTGAGGGGGAAAAGGGAGAGACGGAGACGCGGCAGCTCGTGTGCGCGCGCTCTCTCGCGGCGGAGGACCCCGATCCGCTGCTTCCCTCCCGAACCGGGCGAGCCTGAAACCCGGGAAATTTAAGGGACATCATCAATAAGGGACAGCAGCAGGACACGGCGCTGGGATAAGGGAGTTTCCCGCCAAATAAGGGACACTTGACAGCTATGATCTCGTTCCATCACACCCCCTTCCATCAATACAATGCAGAGTCTTAAATACGTAGCAAGTTTGTATGATGACAAGCCTGCAAAACGGGAGAGCAATTTTCTCCATGGGATCATGCTGCTGCTCAAAGGGAAATAATGTTTGTGCATGCGTGTTAATATCAAGATACGACTATGCAGAATTAGATAAATAAACAGGAAGGATTCGAAACCTGCGGGATCAGAGATTCTTAGAGGACTGGAGTAAATATATGAACTATTTGAAAAGTAATTGTGATGAACGCTAGTAGATTTGCAAGGAGTTTTGTAAGGTGGATTACTTGATTACTTGAAATGTTACAAGAAAGACTATGAAAAGAATTATTAGTTAAGGACAATGAAATGCAATATAGAAATTAAAAAATGCAGAATAAGTGATAAAGAATGGAAAATCATCAGAGGTGCTGACGGAAGTCTAAAATATCGTACAAGTAGAGAAGGTATGTTGTATGACTGTTGGAACTGGTTTGTTAAAAAACCAATAAAAATGTATATACATATCCCGTATTTTTAGCTCTATAAGACTCACTTTTTCCCTCCTAAAAAGTAAGGGGAAATGTGTGTGCATCTTATGGAGCAAATGCAGGCTGCGCAGCTATCCCAGAAGCCAGAACAGCAAGACGGGATTTCTGCTTTCACTGTGCAGCGATCCCTCTTGCTGTTCTGGCTTCTGAGATTCAGAATATTTTTTTTCTTGTTTTCCTCCTCCAAAGACTAGGTGCGTCTTGTGGTCTGGTGCGTCTTATAGAGCAAAAAATACAGGATATATATATATATATATATCTCAAGATCAACAAACACACACAAAAGGCAAATGAGTCGATGATTCACTTCTTGGTTCTGTTCCTGCCGGAGAGAAAATTACTGGAGCTGCTTTCGCTTAAACCGCCCTCTTCAATACGGACGGAGCAACTCTTCCCTCCAGCCCCAAACCCCTAAATATATTTAAGCTGAATGCTGAGAAAATACTCAAAATCCCCCACGGAAACCCCCCAAAATGCCAGCCTGAAAATTCCCCCAAGCTTAACGTTGAAGCACACTCAATTTGAACACAGCTGTTTTTCACACAGGGGACTCCCCACACCCTGGGTTCAGTTTTACACAAACTCATAGGCTGCGCAGTCCTCTTTGGGGTTGTCGTCTTTTCCCTAGCTGGGCTCCTGCGCTTTCCAGTAGATGAAGTCCCCCCCCCCAATAAGAGAGATCAGAAAAGCTTTTTCAAGGCACAAGAGCCCTGCTGAGGAAGAGAACAACCCGAAACCCTATAGCCTGACGCTCACAACTTGCATAGCTCAGTTGGGTTGCAGGTTCGATACCTGGATGGGACAACTTCATATTCCTGCACAGAGTGGATAAAAATCAACTCAAGATAAGCGGATGCGGGTTTAACATATTTTCTCGCGTGCACAGAAGAAAACATCTCCCCTTGGCCTGGTCCACACACAAAAAAAGTCACGAAGAAAACGGTCTGTCTACGCCTTGCCCCTGTTGTCTTTGTCCATGGAGTTTTCTTGGTAGGGATACTGGAGTGGCTTGCCGGTTCCTACTCCAGGTGGATCACGTTTGGTCAAAACTCTCCACTATGACCTGTTCATCTTGGGTGGCCCTGCACGGCATGGCTCATAGCTTCTCTGAGTTATTCAAGCCCCTTCGCCACAGCAAGGCAGTGACCATAAAGAAGGCTGATCGCCGAAGAATTGATGCTTTTGAATTATGGTGCTGGAGGAGACTCTTGAGAGTCCCATGGACTGCAAGAAGATCAAACCTCTCCATTCTGAAGGAAATCCGCCCTGAGCGCTCACTGGAAGGACAGATCGTGAAACTGAGGCTCCAATACTTTGGCCACCTCATGAGAAGAGAAGACTCCCTGGAAAAGACCCTGATGTTGGGAAAGATGGAGGGCACAAGGAGAAGGGGACGACAGAGAATGAGATGGTTGGACAGTGTTCTTGAAGCTACCAGCATGAGTTTGACCAAACTGCGGGAGGCAGTGGAGGACAGAAGTGCCTGGCGTGCTCTGGTCCATGGGGTCACGAAGAGTCGGACACGACTAAACGACTAAACAACAACAACAACGCCTTGCCCCTAAAGTGGTGGGTGGGTGGGGGGTCTGGGTGGGCACAACCGGTTTAGCCTGGCCTTGGCTGGAAGCCCTGAGCCATTATTCCGCACAGGGAAATCTCTGCTCCTGACTCACGTCCAAGCTGTCTGTTCCAGGCACAATTCCAGAGAGTGCCAGTCGCCCAGGGCGGCTCAGCAAAGAGGCTCGTTTCTGTGGGGATGCTGCAGAGGTCCAGAAGGGGCAGGTGTGCAAAAAACAAACAGCCCCCCCCCACCTTTCTCCAAGTCCACCGCAGGCCTACTTCAAAGGCATTCTTGGCCCCGCTATTAATAAAGGCACTTCCAGCCAAGACCCCTCTCCTGGGGAATTTCATTTCAGGTCTCTGCCGGCTCCCCGGAGGGGGTTTTGTAACTCTGCAAGAAGAGCAATTATCAGCCGGTCCTTATCTCTGGCTCGCAGACCTCACAGGAAGAGAGAGCGAACATGGCTTTGCATCACACCAGACCCAGAATAGCCCAGGGTTTTGTGTGTGTGCGTTTTTTTTAAGAGAGGGGGAGCCAGGGAAGCAGAGAAGCAGATCTTCAGCGGCAACAGAGTGGCTGGAGGTGGGCTGGGACTCAGGCCAGGAGGGAGGAAGGAAAGGGAGTTTTGATAGCAGAGCGATAGCTGGTTATTGCAAAGGGACGGCCCAGGCTCCGAGCTGCTGGCGAGGGCCCAGAAAAGGCCGATTGGGGGCAGCACGGCTTGATAGGACAAATCAGTTTTACGCTGTCTCTTCCTCCGAGGAGGGTGCAGAGTGCAGACCCTTTGGAAGAGAGAATAATAATAATAATAATAATAATAATAATAATAATAATAATAATAATAATTTATTATTTTATACCCTGCCCATCTGGCTGGGCTTCCCCAGCCACTCTGGGCGGCTTCTAACAGAATATTAAAATACAGTGGTACCCCTGGTTAAGAACTTTATTCGTTCTGGAGGTCCGTTCTTAACCTGAAACTGTTCTTAACCCGAGGTACCACTTTAGCTAATGGGGCCTCCTGCTGCCGCCGTGCAATTTCTGTTCTCATCCTGAAGCAAAGTTCTTAACCCAAGGTACTATTTCTGGGTTAGTGGAGTCTGTAACCTGAAGCGTCTGTAACCCGAGGTGGTGGTGTTGTTTAGTCGTTTAGTCGTGTCCAACTCTTCGTGACCCCATGGACCAGAGTACGCCAGGCCCTCCTCTCTTCCACTGCCTCCCGCAGTTGGGTCAAACTCATGTTTGTAGCTTGCACTTTGAGGTGCTTTCGAACTGCTAGGTTGGCAGGAGCAGGGACCGAGCAACGGGAGCTCACCCCGAAGTGGGGATTCGAACCACCGATCTTCTGATCGGCAAGTCCTAGGCTCTGTGATTTAACCCACAGCGCCACCCGCGTCCCTCTGCAATTCAATAAAGTATTTTTTTAAATACAGTGGTGCCTCGCAAGACAAAAAGAATCCATTCTGTGATTCTCTTCGTCTAGCGGTTTTTTCGTCTTGCGAAGCAAGCCCATTGAAGGATTAGCGCTATTAGCGGCTTATAGTGGCTTATCTGCTGATCGGATCACCTGATAAGCGGCTTAGCGGCTTAGAAAAGGGGGGGGGAACCAGCAGGAACTCGCAAGACATTGTTGTCTTGCGAAGCAAGCCCATAGGAAGCGCCCATAGGAGTCCAAAAGCGAGGAGGAATAACAACGCCCACCTGCAAATGATGATGAAGAACTTGATCAGCAAGAGGGCCTGGTTGAGTCCTGACTCAGCCACCTCCTGGCGGGAGATCTGGTTCACACAAGACGTCAGCTGCTGGGTCAGGGTCTGCAGGACGTCACAGGGGAGCAGCGGGATCTCAGAGACAGAGTCCTCCGGCCTGCAAGAAAAGGACATAAAAAATAAGTTTGCAAACTCCCCTCTGTGGAAGTCAGCCCTCGAGAACATCGCTCCCTTCCGAAGTTACCCAGGTGGGTAAAACTGGCTTAGCCCACGACGCCATGGGCTCTCTCTCTGCCAAATCTGCTCCAGAGGAGTGTTGTGATGCTATAAGGAGAAAAAGCTACACTCCCTGGCAGAAGGAGGTACAGAAATGGGATTAACAGGCAAGTCTTCTTCCAAGGCATCTGGGTAGTTGAAAAAGAGATGTTGCTGTTATTCCTATTGTTGTTATTATCATCATCACCACCTCAGATGGTGACAGCAGTCACGAAATTAAAAGACGCCTGCTTCTTAGGAGAAAGGCAAAGACAAACCTAGACAGCATCTTAAAAAGCAGAGACATCACCTTGCCAACAAAGGTCTGTATAGTTAAAGCTATGGTTTTCCCAGTAGTGATGTATGGAAGTGAGAGCTGGACCATAAAGAAGGCTGATTGCCGAAGATGGATGCTTTTGAATTCTGGTGCTGGAGGAGACTCTTGAGAGTCCCATGGACTGCAAGAAGATCAAACCTCTCCATTCTGAAGGAAATCAGCCCTGAGTGCTCACGGGAAGGACAGATCCTGAAGCTGAGACTCCAAGACTTTGGCCACCTCATGAGAAGAGAAGGCTCCCTGGAAAAGACCCTGATGTTGGGAAAGATGGAGGGCACAAGGAGAAGGGGATGACAGAGGACGGGATGGTTGGACAGTGTTCTCAAAGCTACCAGCATGAGTTTGACCAAACTGCGGGAGGCAGTGGAAGACAGGAGTGCCTGGCATGCTCTGGTCCAGGGGGTCACGAAGAGACGGGCACGACTAAACAACTAAACAACAACAAAATGATAATATACCACCCTTCATCCATAGATCTCAAGGCAGTTTTAAACACAAAATTATAGCATAAAAGACACAAGATGCATTTTAAAAGGGCAAACTATGATGGACTATGCTGAAATGGCAAAGCTGACTGGGAAACCAAGAAGAGGACAAAAACTTTACAAAAGAATGGGGGATATTTATAAGCTACTTAAGAGACCACTGTAAGCAGATGGAAATGCTGGCAGGTTTTTGATTTCACTTGTAGTGCAACAAATTGTCATGCAAAATATGGATTGATATAATAGAGTATGGAAGAAGGTGCGGTTTTAAATGTTTAAAATGGGACTCCAGGGAGCGGGGTGGGGGTGGGGGAAGTCCTGAGATTTGGAGGAATCTCTGTACAGTGGTACCTCGGGTTACAGACGCTTCAGGTTACATACGCTTCAGGTTACAGACTCTGCTAACCCAGAAATAGTGCTTCAGGTTAGGAACTTTGCTTCAGGATGAGAACACTGCATGGGGGCAGTGGGAGGCCCCATTAGCTAAAGTGGTGCTTCAGGTTAAGAACACTTTCAGGTTAAGAACGGACCTCCGGAATGAATTAAGTACTTAACCCGAGGTACCACTGTATATGGGTATGTATTTGATTTTTTAAAAAATATAAACTTTGTAAAAATGATTTCAAGCAAAAATAAAAATAAAAGGGCATCGGATGTCAACCAGCCCAAGGCCTGGAATGTTTTAAATTTGTTGTTAGCTGCCCAGAGCCTGGTTTTGAACCGGGAAGGGCGGGGTATTTTATTATTATTATTATTATTATTATTATTATTATTATTATTATTATTCGCCTAAAGGTGTATATTGAAGGTGCCAGCCGAACCTCCTTGGGGAGAGCATCCCATAAACAGGACAGTGGCAAGGAAGTTTTTTTTTTCCATCCATACCGCTTCATTCCTTTCAGGAGCCGCAAAAATAAAGGTGGTTCAAGTGATACCCATCGTACGGTCGGCAGAAAAGTCAAAGGGGCTTCCAGGTAGCGGTTTAACGGTCAACCCCTCTTCCCAGGGAACTCTGGGAATTGTAGTTCAGTGAGGGAGATAAGGCTCTCTCCCAGAAACACCCAGCACCTTCAACAAGAGATCTTGGCTTTTCAGGGGCGTGAGGAGTGGGACCATAAACCGTTTCCGGGACAGAAATTGCGCATCACATAAGCAGAGCAGGAAGAGCTTAAATTCACTGATCCAAGCCCCCTAGCCGTCCACCAATACTTTGCAGATGAAGCAACCCCCCCCCAAAAAAAACAGCTCATTTTTTTCTGCAAAAAAAAGACGGGATGCACAGCTGGAAGAGGTGCTTGCAGGATATATAGCCAAGCAATAAGATCAGATAAGCCAATACAGTGGTTCCCTTGGTTCTCAAACTATGAAAACCCGGAAGTAAGTGTTCTGGTTCTCGAACGTTTTTCGGAAGCCGAACATCCGATGCGGCTGTCGACCATTGTTTCCAGGGCACCTGACCAACCAGAAGCCGCGCCTTGGTTTTTGAACATTTCGGAAGTCAAACGGACTTCTGGAACGGATGAAGTTTAGCCCTTTTGTTTTTGCTATTTATTTTGCATTTTTGTTTTTGAGGCTTTCTCAATTAATCTGTTTTTGTGGCTGTGTGGAACCCAGTTCCGCTACCGACTAATTGGTTGTGTGACTGCGGAAATGGATAAAAGCCCCCCCTCCAAACAATGACTATCATCAGTGCAGGTAAGGAAAAAATAATAATTTTAATTTTTATCATCTACAATACTGTCTTATTTGTTTTATAGTACAGTGCATTGATTCTTGCTTTCATCTTATGGATCCATGGTCTCGTTAGAGAGTAAAATTCATGTGAAATTGCTGTTTTAGGGGTTGTTTTGAAAAGTCTGGAACAAATTAATCCGTTTTGCATTACTTTCTATGGGAAAGCGCACCTTGGTTTTGGAACGGACTTGCGGAACGGATTAAGTTTGAGAACCAAGGTACCACTGTATAATATGTACTCCCCACCTTCTCTCTCTTTCTCTCTCTCACACACACATCTGCTACTCAGAAGGAACGGGAAACTACACCATAGATGGATCCCCTCCAACAACTGTCGCAACAGGCAGTTGTGTGTGTGTGGCAACACAACGGCAGTGTGGAAACCAGGAAGTGTGCTAATCAGAGGCTGAGGGAACACACAAATGGTGGTGGGAACAGAAAAGAAGAGAGCTTATGATGAGACCTCGAGGCAAGCGATTTCCACCAAGGGCATTTGGGTGTTTCCCAGACATTAAAACCGATTTTTGAAAATTCTGCCCGGACGCCATTCTTGACGGACGAATCCCGGCTATGTCCAGGAAATTATGGATGTATTGCAGCCCTGGCCAAAGAGGTGGTGCTAACAGGCCAATGGGAACGGCCCTCCTGTTGGGCAAATGGGATACTTCCCCAAGCACTAGCTAAACCAATGGCATCAAGAGCTGCTTGTTATTATATTACGAGAAATGTATGCCTATTTTCATTGCCTAATTTCCATTCAGCCCCCATCTTCCATCTCACCCTCAAGGGCCGGAAGGGAGTCCTATCCACCAAGCAACTGAATGCCCAC